>NC_135897.1:71616394-72898894 GCF_964194155.1 Cetorhinus maximus | reverse complement strand
ATAATCCTGTAATAATAATAAGAAGAAGGACAGGAGCAGAGACAATAATGTATGCTTTAATGTCACAACAGTGTCTGCGCTGGTGAGTAGATCCAAGATGCCAAGAACTGGGCACACAATGGGGTTGGGCAATCTCACTCTTCCTTCATCTCTGCTGTTGTTTTAACCTAGCCCAAATTATTGGAATAAAGGTTTCTTCCCCTGCTAGCTATGAGGGTCCCAAGTAAAATGAGTTTAGGCAACTTGAGTTCACTGTGTACACAAATCCACAGTTTGACACAGTGTAATTTAGCATTAAATGCCAATTTTAGGTGGCAAGGCTGCAAAGATGCTCCTACAAGAAACTGAAATGGTGTACCAGTGCTTTAGGAGTGTTTTCCCAGGGTTGGGATAAGATGCACTTTTGGGGCAGAGGAATGAAATTTTTATTTTCCGTAGAGACCATGCTATATATGACCCATGAGCTCTTGACATTAACATTAAGTGCAAAAGAGAAGCAAAGTATCCCATTCTCCATCACTGAACATTGTGGTGTGCACAGGAAAAAGAAGCTTTGAAGAACATGCCATTCAGAATGCAACCTCAATACAAGCGCACTGAAATTTCAGCCTCATATGGTTACAGGGTTGAAGGACGTAGCTACATGGTGTGCATAATGATAGGTTTTAAGAAAAAGAAGTTTCCTGATGAATTACTGCTGTGTAACGTGAGGTTGTGCATTTTTTATTGTCTTGACCGTCACTGGGTTGCATCTCGAGTTTATTCTTCACACAGTCTTTGCATATTTATTAGGTACCTTAAAAGTTATGTTTATTGTACTGGGTCATCCTGTGCATGTACTGTCATAATAAATAAATAAGCCTTTTAAATATAAAATATGTTGTTGGCATAGATGTTGTATTGTGTGCAGGGAAGCAGAGTGAAATAAACCAAGGAAGGTGATTGCCATCCTAGTGTAAGAACTGAGACAAAAAATTCACATCCTATAGCACCCATGACTCATGGTGTCACTAAGGTTACAGTTGTACTGTACTACCTGTTGAATGTGAAGTGCAGCCAACATGACCAGAGTTGTACTCAAAGTTGTGACACATATTCTGTCAGCCAAAATGAAGCCTAGAGGCAAACACAGAACTATGCACCTTCAGCAGTTATTATTTAATTCTAGAGCACAGGCAGCAGAATCCACTCTCTCTAAACGTATGAGCCTATTAAGCTACATGTACCTGCCGTGGCTTAATGATACTACACTTGCTGTTAAAAGGTTTCAGGTTCAGGGCCCACTCCAGAGGCTTGAACACAAGATCTAGACTGATATTCCAGTGCAGTACTAAGGAAGTGCTGTATTGTCAGAGGTGCCATCTTTGGGATGTGACATTAATTCAAGGCCTCATCTTTTTTCTCAGGTGGATATAAAAGACCCCATGGTATTATTCATAGAGGGACAGGGCAGTCATCCCTGATGTCCTGGCTCATATTTATCCCTCAACCAAAATTACTAAAACACATTATCTGATCATTATCATGTCGCTGTTTGTGGGAGCTTGCTGTGTGCAATTGGCTGCTCGTTTCCTACATTGCAACAGTGACTGAACTTCAAAAGTACTTCATTGGTTGTAAGATACTCCAGAGCATCCTGGGGTCATGCAGTGCATTATAAATTCAAATCTTTCTTTGGAATTGTTGAGGCAATTCAACAAACTGCCTGAGCACATCTTGAAACTATCCTCACATCAGACAGGAGTTATACTATCAAATGGAGAGGGATCTCACACTACTTGACTTTAGTAATTTTGGGAATTTGATAAGGACCTGATTCCCAAATTATAACAGAACGTTTGCATCATCGGGCTCATGAAACCACTTTGTACTGCTACAAGAAACTGCAATATAATACAGATTAATCCCTGGGATGGCGGGATTGTCTTCTGAGGAGTGACTGAAGAGACTGGGTCTGTACTACTTGGAGTTTTGAAGGATGAGGCGTGACCTCATTGAAACTTATAAAATTCTTACAAGCATGCCAGGGTGCATGTAGATAAGATGTGTCCCCTGGCTGGTGAGTTTAAAAACCAGGGGACATAATCTCAGGATAAGGGGCAGACCATTTAAAATGATCCTCATGACGAGGAGGAATTTCTTCACACAGAGGGTGGTGAATCATTGGAATTCTCTACCCCAGAGGTAGCTATGGAAGCTCAATCATTAAGCATGCTCAAGACAGAAATCAATAGATTTCTGGATACTAATGATATCAAGGGATATGGGGATAGTGCGAGAAAGTGGCATTGAGGTAGATGATCGGCCATGATCTAATTGAATGACGGAGCAGGCCCGAAGGACTGAATGGCCTATTCCTGTTCCTATGTTCCTATAACTGCTACATTACTTGTAATGATTATAAGGACCATTGAAGTCTACTTCCCATCGAGTTGGCAAGGATAATTTCCACATGAGATTGTAAAATAAAGCAAGTCACCAGCTTGCAATTCATCCTGTCTTTCATTGTTTCTTAGTGTTCCCTGTTGCAGCTAATCCTTTGTGTCCTGTTGAGGTTCACAATTATTCCAGTGACAAGTTCCTTCACCATACTAACGGTGCATTTTATATTCCTTTTAATAATTGATTTCCTTTGGATAAAGTTTAAGTGACTATTTTTGACCAGCAAAAACTTAATTTAGGTGCATTTGAAAAATGTCCCACTTAGCAAGCATTGAGCAACTTTGGAAACATTTTTCCAGTACAAGCTTAATGACATGTCTGGAATTCATAATGTGAGTGTGTGAATTTAAAGGAAAGTTTTAAACTGCAGAATATAATGTTAGGTGTGAAAAAATGAGGGAGTAATTAAGTGGAATCACTATAAATCTTCATTTGCACCAGTACTGCTTTCAGGAAACAGAAAAAACCCTTAGACCTGGCTAGTAACCCGAGTGTTAAAACTGATGTCCTCCCCATTAGGCCCTGTAAACTCATTAGCAGACTGCAATTTATCCTCTTTTATTTCTTCGCAATTATCCTATCATCCATTGTCTGGATCTGATTACCCTTTACAAAAGTCAAACATTATCTTGTAAATCATTTGCTTTAAGTCTAAGCCTGCCATTGCTATTGCCTCGGACTTGCTTCAGCAGCTAATAAATCAATTAGCATTAAACACGTAGCAATATCAATTGTGTTACTGGGCAGGGGTTGGGGGGGGAGGGGGAGGGGAGAGGGCGGGGGGGTGGTGGGGAAGGGGTGGAGGGGTGAGAAGGGGGGGCCATGGATATCTGAAAGCTTTCCTTGGCTAATTCTGATTAACCTATTGTCTTTATAGGCAGTGACACAAATGGTTTGAAGGGACAGTAGCATTTGGGAAGGAGGGATTATTTTGTTGCAACAATTCTTATGCAGACTAATATAACATGATTTATGCTGTCAATAAGGTTTTTTAATACCCCAGCAGTCGAAGTGAAAGGTGGAGTTTATAAAATGGATTTCCACAGTCTATCAAAATAGATCATTAGAAATGCAGTAGTTCAATAGAAGGTGTTGATATGAACCTCAAACTAGAATCAAACACGTACAACTAATAACCCTGCATTTATATAGCATCTCTAATAAAAATGTCCAAGGCACTTCACAAGAGCCTTATCAAATAAAAATTTAACCACATAAGGAGCTATTAGGATAGATTATCAAAAGCTTAGAGAAAGAGGTAGATTTTAAGGAGTGTCTTAAAGGAGAAGAGAGATGTAGGGAGACAGAGAGGTTTGGAGAGAGAATCCCAGAACTTAATGCCCAGGCAGCTGAAGGTACAGCTGTCAATCTCTCGCACTGAGAGAATTAAGAGAGTGAATTAATAAAAATTGTACGTACTAAAATAAGTGATAATACTAGCAATTATTTGCAGGCTTATGGCAGATGAAGTTGCCTTGGTAACAGCTGCCTCTTTATTGCATGATGGTCCTTCTGCTTTGGGATTGACACAAACTGATGAAACAATTGCTAAATGTACAAGAACTAAACAACTGACAACTGTTTGTTACTGAACAAGTGATGAACACATGGATTTTATACAACATGTGGCCTGGGTTCTGGGAATATACAAATTTTCAGAATATGGATATCTTGCATGCATTTTAAAAATCATGTTTTAAGTGTGTGGTATAAATAGAAGATGTCATGATAAATACTTCCAGCCATTAAACTATGACTCACTTGCGGATCTATATATCATATATTGCGACTGGCTGTGACACAATTAGTTATTAAGGTTATTTAAAATGTTGAAAGAAATATTTTTTCATTGGATTGATGCCATGATAGGTCTGGGAACATTAATCCTCTTTATTTTTCTAGCCGGAACAAAATTTTTGGGTAAACAGTAGACAATTCACTCCCCCAATAGCTCAGTAAATCTATCCAGTGACTTGGGCCGGGATTTTCCGGCCTCGTTGTGGCGGGACCTGCCGCAGGAGAGTCGGTGGCCCCACCAAAAGTCCACTGACTATCGGTGTGGCCAGACGATCCTGGCAGTGGGTGGGGCCGGAAAATCCCACCCTCAGTGAACCATACAGGTCAGGGAGGAACCATCATCAGTGCTGTATTACCTGATCTGAATTGTATGGCAGTAAGGAGACTACAATTCACCTAATCACCCCTCTCTATCTCTAACCTCCTCCAGTGCTACCAACCCTCTGAAATCTCTGCACTTCTCCAATTCTTCCCTCCTGCTCACCTTGATTTTCATTGCTCCACCATTGGCAATCATGCCTTCGGCTGCGTAGGCCTTGAGCATTGGATTTTTTTTTCTAAACCTCTTCATCTCTGCTTCTCTCCCCTCCTTTCAGATATTCCTTAAAACCTACCTCTTTGAGCTACTTAGATATCATCTTATGTGGCTTTGTGTCCAATTTTGTTTGAAAGCACTCTTGCAAACCTTGGGACATTTTACAGCATTAACAATGCCACATAAATGCAAGTTGTTGTTGTGGGTTAAGGAAGCGAAAGCCAGTCTGGTTTCTCACTCCTGATCACCAATCCAATAACCAGCTGAAGGTGGACATTGAAAGAGTGAAGTAGAGAGCTTGGCTGTGGTGGCCCCCAATGACTGATTAGTCTGCTGATACTTACTGCCAAGGCTCAAATGTGAATAATGTCCATTTGGGCAGGGAATTGGAGGTGGACAGGACTTTTGGGACCATAATCCTGCAGGTATCAATATATTCAGGAGAGAAGAGGAGGCAAGAAAATTGATCAGAAAATAAATAAGGCGCAAATTTGGGAGTGCGGCATCTTTTTCAGCATCTCTTCAGTCCTGGATGGAACCAAATACCTTGCCAGGATATTTTACGGGTGAATCAGGATAACAAAAGAAATTTGATTTCAATTAATTCAGGTAAAATAGAAAATTGGCAAGTTTCTTTCCAGTTAGTCATTTAACAAGTGGAAACAAAAGCAGAGAAAGTGCAGCATCAGATGAGTGATTCTACTTCTAAAATATGCTGCCACCTCGTGAGAAAAGATGGTCACCAAGTCAGGAACAACATTTGGTGCCTGAGTGTTAAAAACCAAGTAGCTGGGGAACACTTTATTCTTGGACTGGAAATTTACTTGGACCAAAAAGAGGAAATGGTTTACTCCATTGTAATTTTGTACAATGTAAATGAATGGCAGATTGCTTGTTCCATTTAATTCTTATGTTTGGAACAGGAATGCATTTTTTTTTGTCTATGCACATTTAGCAGAATAACAAGGGTGCAGTCAAACACAACTGAAATAAGGGCCACGTCTCAGGAATTTGCCCCATTTGCTGCTGTGAGCACAGGGACACTTGAAAGAATTGTACATGGGTACCAATACAGGTGTCTGATCTCCCAGAATGTAACGCATACTTCAGCAAACAACCCGGCATCAGCTAATGACTGTTCGCCGCCCCTGAACGTTTGTAGCCAGAGTTCCACTTCTTAAAAATAATGGGTTTGGGAAACTTTCACAGGCAGGAGAGATGGTTTATCTGAAATCAACTGTCCTTTCCAACAATGACTTGAGGGTTGATGTGACCTTTTCCTTATCAATTGATCTGTACTCTACAGAGCACACTGTGAACCACAATTACTGTGCCATGTGGCAAAGTACTTTCGAGGAGTGTAGTTATTAAAGCAGCATTTAAATTAATGAAAATGAGCTACTGTGCAGCCACATTATTTTTTTTTCCTTTTTTAATCTATATATGATATTTACATTAAAATTACAAATTAGTTGTGCGAGCAAATTATTTCCTGAGGGCACAACATATGGTGTCACATAGAATTTAAGTTTTAATAGTTATATGATGAAAGGTTTGCCTTTTCTGGGACTAATGTTCTGTGGGCGGGAGGATCTATTAAAAAGTCAATATTGGTTTCAGACTCTTTCCCCTCCAAATCTGTTTAATCCATGTGCCATACTTTGATTATGAGGTTTGGTAAGCAACCAGCTCAAAAATCTCTGTGAATGCAAAGCTCTAAGAAGTCGCTAGATGTTTTATGAGCAAATTTTAAGTTGCCTCATGCTCTGATTGTAACCGTCCTCCTTTCCTGCAACCTTCCTCCTTTTTCTGTAACCTTGATGACCACCTTCCCTTGGTGGTGCATTGGTTATTGTAAGGTTGCTCTGGGACTTTAACACTCTGTGGAACAGCACAATGGTGCTCCACGACCTTCACAGCATGAAAAAAGCCTGGGGTGGAGGAACAGGAATCCATTGTTAAAACAACTTGAAAATCTGAAAATCTGTGTTAAAACCAACTATTTGGTTTTAATGTATTGACCATTCTGCATTCAGGTATAAATCAAGAATTTTAAACTTTATCATAATCACCAAAAGTAAATATTTGGACATTTTATTAAGTGTAAAATAAAAAGTAATAATATTTACATGTAAGTGACCAATTCTTCCACAACTGGTACAAAAATATGAAGTTGGCTCAAATTGACAGGGTATGTGTCAGAATAACACTCTGGGAAGTGGGAAGGATGATTGACTGCTCTATCTCCTAACTGCAAGGTAAACTCTCAAATAAAGAGATGGGAAAGTGCTTCCCCTGTTTATAGGATACTTAATGATAATGAAATGCCATTTTCACCCACAGCCATGCAAAGCAGGCCAGACACTCCATATATGTTATTGATTATGGCTTAACCCCAATTTAGCGAAGGCCTACTTTACTTTCTGCTAATCAGAATTTACAGAACATATTTTCAAAACGATGTCCTGAATGTCACACCATATTTCATTACCAGAGACTGTGACACAAGCCAAAACAGACTGGCTACTGATGTCTTTGTGGCCGGCATCCCAATCTAGGACAGATCTTTCCCTGTGGGGTTCTTCTCCTGCAGTTTTCATCCTCTGATTCAACAACATATATCTTTATCAACCGGCTCTTGTCAGACAGCATTAGATAATTAATAGCCCATTTGTCAGACCTGCACAAAACATGTTAAAATTCCCAAAACACAATCAGGATAAATATAGCTGGCTTCCCTCTGAAGGCTTTTGTTCTGTCACACAGCCATCGCAGGCAAAAATTTGCTAATAAATGAGACTGATTATTAATCACAACTACTGTTAATTAACTTACTGCAAGGATCCAGAGCAGTGCGTTTCTTTGCATTTTAACAAACTACTAGGAGAGAGTCGATCAGTTTGCACAGAATTGACCCTTTCTTGACTGAAAGAGATTTGTACAGGCATCAGAAAAGTGAAGGTGAGAGGCATGGAAGGCAGAGAGAAGGCAAAATGGGGTAGGGAGGGGGAAGAAACTGTTCCTATTTGTTAGACATCATCACTTCTTATTGAAATGCCAAAACACTGCTCAAACATTATAAATACAATAAAGTTCATGCCAGAGTCAGTCCTAAAAACACAATTAGCCAAATTTGCTTCCCTCTGCCTCAGCTCCATAAATCCCATAGATTTTGAGCTACTTTGCTCTTAGTCAACCAAACATATCCATGCTAGTAACTTGCAATATGGTTTCATTAATAACTTCTATTTACCTACTGGCATTCTGGGCTCAGAGTGCTCCAATTCCAAGCCACATACCACTTCAAGCCATTCTTTATTTTTGGCCCTAGTCTTAGTCCCAGCCTCAGCCTGTGTTCCAGTCCACTGTCCCAGCTCCAAGCCCTTGGACCCAGCCACAGAAATTCTTAACCCTAACTCACTAATCCAAATTCATAATTTTAAGCTAGGAATGAACTAGATAGTTTCCTTTGTTGACAGATTAAGTGGGTCAGGGCTATATATGAGAAAGGTGGATAATTATTCATCCTGGCCAGTAGTGCAAAGTGGACAAGCAGGGAATTAGCATCTTATTTCACATGCCATTCAGTTTTCTTTTCTAGTGACTTCTACAGTAAAAGAAATTTGAATGAGATATTAAATAGGCTGTCCATTCACTAATGCTAAAGACGAATTTATACTGCAGAGTTTATATGAACATATGAATTAGGAGCAGGAGCAGACCATTTGACCCTTCAAGCCTGCTCCGCCATTCAATAAGATCATGGCTGATCTGATTGTGGCCTTAACTCCACTTACCTTCCTATACCCTTTGACTCACGTCAACCAAGAATCCACCAATATTATATTAATATAAGATGTTGATGTTGATGTTGAGTGTAATCTGGCATTTCTATGAACTTTGGAAGTGCCCAGAAATCTGTTGATGGCCTTTTCTGGTCCTACGTATTTCAGCGTTCCTCTTTTTCCAGAAGAAGTGTGAACCTGATCATTTTCATAAAATTAAATATTATTTGCTGTATAAACAACACACACAATAACGCACATAATCTAGGCTGACACTCCAGCACTGAGAGAGTGCTGCACTGCCAGAAATGCAATTTTTAGGATAAATCATTTAAACGAGGCCCGCACCTGCTCTCTTGAGTGAAAATAAATGATTCCATAGCACTTTCTGAAGAAGAGCAAGGGAGTTCTCTCAGTATTTTGGCCAACATTTATCCCTCAACCAACTCCAATCAAATCAAATTATAAGATCATTCACCTAATTTCTGCTTGTGAAACATTGCTGCACGCAAAATGGCTGTCACGTTTGCAACATTCCTTTACTGACTGTAAAGTGCATTAGGATGACCTGAGGTTGTGAAAGATGCTATAAGAATGAAAGTCTTTTCTTGTTAGGTCAGAGACTCACCAGTATTGCCATAGTTTTCACAGGATTCATCTGTCGATTTTAAATGTATGTCGTCATGTACACGGGTCATCACTGCAGGAATTCCTCAGGGTCATTTGCTAGGCCCAACTATCTTCAATTACATTCCCGCCATCATAAATGGGATGCTTACTTATGGTTGCACAATGTTCAGCACCATTTGCGACTCCTCAGATAGTGAAGCAGTTCATGTCCATATGCAGCAAGACCTGGACAACATTCAGGTTTGGGCTGATAAGGGGCAAGTAACATTCGCACCATACAAGTGCCAGGCAATGACCACTTCCAACAAGAGAGTATCTAAATATCTCCCCTTGACGTTCAATGGCACTACCATCACTGAGTTCACCACTATCAACATCCTGGGGGTTACCATTGCCCAGAAACTGAACTGGTCCAGCCATGTAAATACTGTGGCTACAAGGGCAGGTCAGAGGCTGGGAATACTGCAGTGAGTAAGTCCCCTCCTGACTCCCAAAGCCAGTCCGCCATCTACAAGGCACAAGTCAAGAGTGTGATGGAATACTCTCCACTTGCCTGGATGAGTGTGGCTCCAACAATGCTCAAGAGGCTTGACACCATCCAGGACAAAGTAGTCCACTTGATCAGCACCCCATCCACGGCCTTAAACATTCAATCCCTCCACCACCGACACACAGTGGCAGCAGTGTATACCATGTACAAGATGCACTGCAGCAACTCGCCAAGTGTCCTTTGACAGCACCTTCCAAATCTGCAACCTCTATCACCTAGAAAGACAAGGGCAACTGATGCATGGGAACGCCAATAATTGCAAATTCTCCTCCAAGCCACACAACATCATGACTTTGAACTATATCGACATTCCTTCACTGTCGCTGAGTCAAAATCCTGGAACTCCCTTCCTAATTGCACAATGGATATATCTACACCACATGGACTGTAGCAGTTCAAGAAGGCAGCTCACCACCACCTTCTCAAAGGCAATTAAGGATGGGCAATAGATGCTAGTCTAGCCAGTGATGCTCACATCCCATGAAAGAATAAGGGGAAAAAAATGAATACGGCTTTCCCGAATAAAGGGAGAAGGTTTTCAACTTTACTGCCTGTTCATGCAGAGTGCAGAAAGGAACAACTTTTGGGGAAGATTGCATGCGCCATACAGAAAAACTGAACTTCCTATTCATTCCATTGAATGGAAGGGGAATCAGGCTGGTACTGCTTCAAATGATCCTGGTAAAACAAATCTACAGAAACACTGGCAAGGATCTAATTTACCTTTAATTCACTGCTGTTCGTCCTTGGTAATTTATTTTAAGTAACGAGTATGTGAGATTTTTACAATGCGATTATGTTATAAATATTTTTGTGCTATTACTCTGGCCATTTAGTTGTCATTTGAAAGGGTCTTGAGAATATTCACAGCTGAGGGAATAGATTGGATCTTTTCGTGATAATAGCAAACAACTGGGACATCCATGATATGTACAGAGAATATTAAATATTAAAGTAGTAATAAGTGTGTAATCTAATCGAGTTGTTCTGAATTAATTTTGTTCTTTGTATATTAGCTGGCATCACAAGAAGTTGTAAATGGGAACAACTGTAATGAGGACAGATTGAGGTTGTAGGGATGATGGAATAATTTTGAGAAATTGTACTGAGTGGCTCACATGCAAATCAGCACAATTTCTACAAATCCTGTGACCAGCCATGTGAAATTCAATGACACCTTTCTTCTGATCAATCCTGTTTGCGCCTGTTGTCATACAATCTCGGCAGTTTTTTATTTAAGAAGTCAGGAAAATGAGCAGCCCATTCTTACCCTTGAGTTGGTTTCCCCATTCAATGAAATCATAGCTGGTCTTTATCTTAACTCCATCCACCCACTTTGTGTCCATATCACTTAATAACCTTGGCTAGCAGAAATGTATTGATCTCAGATTTAAATTTAGTAGTTGAGCTAGCATTCACTGCTTTTTGTGGGAGGGAGTTCTGGATTTCTACCACCCTTTGTATAAAGAAATGTTTCCCAACTCTGAGCTAATTTAGAGAACAGTTGGGGTTTTGGGAATCAACATGGGAATAATCCCATTGGTGAATTCATATAGTTTACACATAGAACAGTAAACAGTTATGAGCTGTAGTTCAGGAAAATGATGCCAGTGGCAATCAGTTAGTGGTGGTTTTTAATTTGAGGGGTTTAAGTGGATTTATAAAGTGAATAGTTTCACGCTTTCTCATAAGTAAGTGGGGTAGAATTCTATCAGAGAATGGCTGCATGTGGTCCATCAAAAGAGCCAGCTCAGTGAGTCAAATGGACTTTCCCTGATCCTTATTTTCTTACATTCTTACCTCCATGCCAAGGAGCCAATGCCAAATTCCAGGGTTGCCAGTTATTTACATGACCTTGGCTGCCTGCAAATACACGTCAATGCTGCCCACTCTGAAATTGTCCTTATAAGATAAAGCAGCCTGAGACCTCTGAGGCCTCACAAATGGAATAACTCATTTTCTCTCAGTAAGCTTTGGAATTCTGTGAGTTTGGCTGTGGCCCTTCAAGGGCGTTAAAGGGCAGAATTCCCAGACATGGCCTCTTGATGTGTGGGATGGGAGGCCGGGTGTTGGGGGGGGTGGGGGAGGGTGCGCGGGGGTGGGGGGGTGCGCGGTGGTGGTAAGACACATGGAAGATCCATCTGCAGACTACACTATGGTAATTTAAAGGGCCAGTCTGAACAAGGAATCTTGGCATAACAAGATTCTGGTCTAAATTCCAGTCTCCCTTTGTTGGAAATCAGCCTTCAACCTGCTCTAGTCCTGGGAATTTCAAAGCTTCTTGGTTTAAACTGTTAAATTGACAATATTAGAAATCTGGGACTGTGTTATAGTCTATAATCAAATTGATGGATTCTAATGGCCCATATTGAGTATGATAGATAACTGGGCCTTAACTAATAGATTCTAATGTAAATTAAGAGTTAAGACTGTATATAAAGTAAAGGCATCAGGGAGTGATTACAAAGTTGTGATTGAATTTGTTTCGGAGGAGAGTAGTTCAGATGGTTTACATAAAAGATAATGAATATTTAGGAGCTGAGGAGCTGTTTCAAATTGCAAAAAGATTTGTTGCTGCCGCCCCAAAATTCTTTCTGAACACGTGGCTGAAGTTCAGTTCTCTCTTCCCTGAAGACTTGCCTCCATCTGTATCTGATAAAATAGGGCCTGAAACATATAGGCTCATCCCAGAAAGATATCTAACTGAGTGGCTAATAAAAGGAACTTTCAGCTGTATTTCACATTTGAGGTTAGAAAATATGAGGAAAACAAGACTCTATTGGTAGTACAGCCTCCAGGTAAAAGGAATCCAGTAGTAGCGTTGGGTGAAATTCCTTTTGGAATGAAAAGCTTGAGACTGTCTCCTCTGTAAAAATGGCCTATTAATGATACCACACCTTCTGAAATCTCACATTTCAAAGCTGCCCTTTTTGCCATTTAATTTGTGGTCCATTACTTACACAGGCATTCTCATTATCACCATGACAATATTTGTATATACACAGCACTCATCACACAAACCATCTCCCTGTACTTTACAGGAGGGAGTGTGGCTTTTGAGCAGTTGAAGAGGCTTAGGAGTAATACACGCACATGTTGAACTTTGGAGGTTTTAGAAGTGAAGGATGGAGGCAGTGAATTTAGAAGAAAATTCAAGAGCTGAGGTGTGTAATAGTTGAAAGGTTGACCTCATGGCTGTGCAATTGGAACAAACTGTAGTTCAGGCGCTGAGGGATAAATTTTCATCTGGGTTCTTTATGGGCCCAGGCTCAGTGCTTCAGGTTTAATGCATGTGCGATCCAAGAAGCCTACAGATCGAGAAATTCTTTCCTGGATTTCCTCCACATATTTGGGGTGAGCCTTTACAGGCATCACCCCCCGGTGAGAAAAATTAATCTTGGTCACCTGTCTTCACTGTATCCCTGGCAGTGACCTTCAGGTAAGTTCTGGGAGGAGGATTAGAGCGGGAAACATGTAAGGCTGATCACAAGGAGTGAATTGTCGAGGAGAGCATATTTGTTCTTCCTAGTTCCACTGAGAGGTTTATTTAAAAAAAAGATAAGCAGACTCACTTTTATTTTCGAGGGCCGCAAAAGAATCCTGCAGCATGCCCTGCTCCTACGTAGAGGAGACACTCAACAGACCTTGAGCCTCTCAGTAACTTAGTCGGGCAGCCCAATGCCTGTTATAGGTGGTTGCCCAGCAAGTCTAAATTATGGGCCCATTGAATTAAGCCTCATGCTTTTACAGATTGGACACAGGCCTTCCCACTGTTAAATTGATATGCTTTGAGCTCATTTTACAGGCAAAATCTATACCCAAAGCACACCAATTTTTATCTCAGAGAAACAGCGGGTGCAGGATGGAAATATGACTGAAATTTCCCAAATGGGGTGGGTGAGACTGTGGAGGGATTTGGAGAAAAAGCATCTTAAAAGAGTTTCACAGCCATTGGGAGCGAGGAAGGATGGGAATGATGACATGCTTCAGCTGTTGCCAAGAGATAAAGCCAGGTCTTTATAGCTGGTCCTGTGTTGTGTCATAAGGCAGAGTGGCTCAAGGTCTATAACTGTTTGGCAGATGGATGATGTTTCTGCATTCCACCATCTTTGATTAAAAATCAAAATCCCTTGTGGTCTGCAAACCTAATGCTGTAAAATGAAATACAAATAGACCTGTGCAAGTATAATGTGAAAAAATGCCCCGTAATTGCTTTGAGAGGTTGCAATCCTTTTCGAAATCCAGGCCTGTATCACACTTGCTCTGGTATTAAGATTCAGAGAATCTGCTTTCACGTAAATGTTGTCAGTGAATCATAGGGAATGAAACATTTATAGGTTGTTTTTACTTTCTTTATTGACTTACTGCTTTTTGAATATTTTATTTCACTATATTTATTCATAATATATTGCATGCAGTCAACTTTTTAAGCACGTATGTCATATGACCAACCATAGAAGAATCTGCTAAAATACACAGCTATTTCTGTTTAATTATCAAAGGGTTTGCTTCAGATTTAGACCCCATTTAAGATGCAAATTAAATGAACAGGCTAATTAATGAGTTTGCTCTCAATTTTCATTTTATTCTTTCTTGGGGTGTGGGCATCACTAACAGGAAGGCATTTACTATCCATCCCTAGTTGCCCTTGTGAAGGTGGTGATGGACCACCTTCTTGAACCATTGCAGTCCATCTGGTGAATGGTCTTTCACACTGCTGTTAGGTAGGGAGTTCAAGGATTTTGACCCAGTGCCCATGAAGGAATAGCTATATATGTCCAAGTTAGGATGGTGTAAGTTAATTAAGATGGTGTAGGTTAGTTAGGATGCTGTAATTTGGAGGGGAGCTTTGAAGTGATGGTGTTCACATGAATCTGCTGCACTGGCCCTTCTGGGTGTTGCAGGTTGCAGATTTGGGAGGTGCAGCCGAAGAAGCCTTGGCGAGTTGATGCACTGTAGTACATATGCCAGTGGTGCAGAGGGGAGATGTTTAAGCCAGTGGACAAAGTGCCAATCAAATAGGCTGCCCTGGATGGTGTTGAACTTTTTGACAGTCGGTCCCGCTCTGTGCTTACCCAGGCAAGTGGAGAGTATTCCATCGTACTCCTGACTTGTGCCTTGTAGGTAGTTGAGGTGTTCTGGGAGGCCCGGACATTGAATGGAAAGGAAAAACTGAAGGAACAGGTGGCCGATCTGCCATCACCCATTTAGCTCACTACATCTGAAGTCGAATTTAATCCCATTGACTTCTTGTTTAGGTGTAAATGCCAATTGGTGTTAGATGCCATCCAACATTTTGCCAAATGTGGCCTTTACTCCTGTGTGAGCCTTGGCTCAGTTCATAGCACCCTCGCCTTTGAATCATAGGGTTGTGGGTTCATGTCCCACTCCTGGAAACCAAGAACTGTGAATGTACTCGAAAGGGGTTCCTCCTGAGATGTTGGTGCAAGTCTCACCCTTAGCCAATTAATGCCCCATCGAATGTAAAATGGCTTTGATAGTGTCAGTAGACCATGCAACTACATCAAATCAATTTTATAGCCCAATCCTGTTAATCAGGTTGTTTGTCTTCACCACCCCATGGAATTTCAGGGCCATCATTTTCTAGACTATGATCTTTTGTATCCATACTAAAGCTTAAATCACCTTCTTAGCCAAATATTTACTCATCGTTTTAACTGAGTTTATTAATGGAGCATTAGCTGCTTTTGATAGTAACATATGGGGAAAATACTCTTCTAATTTCCAGTGCCACTCGAGGCTTGTTGATTTGCACTTGTGCCCTTTCACTCTATAACCACAGTTTAAATTGAATGATTTGCTTACATCCAGATCATTCAGTCTATTCAGTGTTTTACAGACGTCATCAATATATTCTCTCCCAATCTTCTTTCAAAGAATATTAAAATCCTTTTTGCAAAATGGACATATCGCTCACCAGGAACAAGGCAATTGGATTGTTCTGAGATTTGCATTCGCTATTGTCTAAAAGTTATATTGAGTATCTTTGAGGAGTTTATATTTTCTGTAAAATTTGTTTTTTATTGATAAGAATCCCTTTGGATCCTGCACAACAATGAATGCCAAATTCTAGAAAGGTATAAAGAATTCAGCAAAGGTTGATTTCAGTCCATATCCATAAATTTCAGTAGCTGAGCTTTATAGAAGGGAATTTGCTTTGTGCTCCTCTAAGCTTTTAACTTAATTTGGATTTTAATGTGTCTATCAGCATCAACTAAAATCTGTTTCAATTTGTGGATGACAGAAAACTTGGAATTATTGTGAACTTTGAGGAGGATAGTGATAAACTTCAAGAGGGCTTACACTGGTGCAATGGACAGACAAGTGGCAGATGAAATTTAATGCAGAGAACCGTAAAGGTAGGGAGAATGAGGAGAGGCAATATAAAGTAAAGGAGGCAATTCTAAAGGGGTTACAGGAGCAGAGTGACCTCAGGGTATATATGCACAAATCATTGAAAGTGGCAGGGATGGTTGAGAATTAATAAAGCACATGGGATCCTGGTTTTTTTTTATAGGGACATAAAGCAAGGAAGTTAGAATGAACCTGTATAAAACACTGCTTTGGCTTCAACTGGAACATTATGTCCAGTCCTGGGCACCGCACTTTAGGAAGGATGTGAAGACATTTGAGAGGCGGCAGAAAAGATTCACGAGAATGATCCCAGGGATGAGAACTTCAGCTTTGTGGATAGAATTGAGAAGAGGTGGAGAGGAAATTTGATAAAGGTATTCAAAATCCTGAGGGGTCTGGAGAGAGTAGATATTGTTCCCTTGGCTGAAGGATTGAGAATCAGAGAACATTGTTTCTTTTGCCAATCAAATTAAATCCATAGTGACATTTTTAATCAGTGAGTGGTTAAGATCTGGAATTCTCTGCCTGAGAGTGTTTTTTTTTTAATTCATTCATGGGCACTGGCCAGCATTTATTGCTCATTCCTAATTGCCCTTGTTCAGAGAACATTTAAGAGTCATGTAGGCCAGACCAGCTAAGGACAGCAGATTTCCTTCCCTAAAGGACATTAGTGAACCAGATGGGATTTTACAACAATCCACAAGGGTTTCATGGTCATCATTAGACTTTTAATTCCAGGTTTGTCATTGATTTCAAGTTCCACCATCTGTCATGGTGGGATTTGAACCCGGGTCCCCAAAGCATTACCCCAGGTTTCTGGATTACTAGTCCAGTGACAATACCACTATGCAATTGCCTCCCCAGGCCTTCATAAGAGAACTGGATAATTATCTGAAGTGAAAACATTTACAGGACTATGGAGAAAATGCTGGGGAGTGAGACTCAGTGAGTTGCTCCTCCAGAGAGTCAACATTGACATGATAGGTCAAATGGCCCCATTCTTTGCTGTAACCATTCTATCATTCTATGATTTATACTTGGGCTCATCTGACACCAGCATCACCAAATGCAAAGAGTGATATCTTTCTTTTCAGCCTGTTTACCTAACACTCCTGCACTGAGCTCATCACTAAGCATGAAGCTTCATGTTCTGAGATCCCTTTGTTGCATGTTTGGCAAATTCACTCAACAGTAACCAAGTTTGAAAATATGTGAAGGTCCGTCTGCCAACTTATATCACATCAACTCATGCTCAGGACGGGGGAGGTTTGTCCTTCCTATCCAGGCTACAGAAAACATTTCAGCTTATATTCAAGCAAGTACAAACACACACATGCCTCTCCCCAGGTGTGGGATGGGTAAGTAATTTTCATTGGATAGTCTTTGGAACATCTTCAAAGCTGAAGGGGAACTGTCATATGTGCTGGGTTCAAATCCAATAGATATCCTCATTAAAGTAACTTTCTCCACTTTGAATCCTTGAATCCAATGTTGAACCACTGAAAATGAATATGGAAATCTAAATGAGTTTCTAGTTTCAGAATCATTGATGTTGGTTATACAAGTTAGGAGCAGGAGTAGGTCTTTTGGCCCCTCAAGCCAGCTCCGCCAATTAATAAGTTCATGGCTGATTTGATTGTGGCCTCAACAGCACTTTCCTGCCTGCACCCAATACCCTTTGACTCCCTTGTTAGTCAAGAATCTATCTATCTCTGCCTTAAAAATATTCATTGACCCTTCCTCTACTGCTCTGTCTGGGGAATAGAGTTCCACAGATTCATTGCCCTCTGAGAGAAAAAAACTCATCACTGTCTTAAATGGGAGACCCCTTATTTTTAATAAAAAGAGAAAATCTCAGCAAGCCTGGTAGTATCTGTGGAGAGAGAAACAGAGTTAAAGTTTCAAGCCTAATATGACTCGCAAGAGTCAAGATATTAGACTCGGAACGTTAACTCTGTTTCTCTCTCCACAGATGCTGCCAGACCTGCTGAGTTTTTCCAGCATTTTCTCTTTTTATTTCAGATTTCCAGCATCCACGTTATTTTGCTTTTATTCCCATTATTTTTAAACTATGTCCCCTAGTTCTGGTCTCTCCCACAAGGGGAAACATCCTTTCAGCATCCACTCTGTCATGCCCCCTCAGGATCTTATATGTTTTAATAAGATTGCCTTTCATTCTTCAAAACTCCAATGGATACAGGCCTAACCTTTCCTTCTAAGATAACCCCCATCTCAGGAATTAGTTGAGTGAACCTCTCCGAACTGCTTCCAAAGCAATTATGTCCTTTCTCGAAAAAGGAAACTAAACTGTACACAGTACACCAGATGTGACCTCACCAATGCCTCGTACAACTGTAGCAAAACATTCCTACTTTTATATTCCATTCTCCTTGCAGTAAACGATACACTCTATTTGCCTTCTTAATCACTTGCTGTACCTACATACTAACTTTTTGTGATTCATGTACCAGGACACCCAGATCCTTCTGTACCTCAGAGTCCCACAATCTCTCTCAATTTAAATAATATGCTGCTTTTCTATTCTTCCTGCCAAAGTAGACAAGCTCATACTTTCCCATATTATACTCCATCTGCCAAATTCTTGCCCAATCACTTAACCTATCTATATCCCATTGCAGACTCCTTATGTCCTCTTCATAGCTTACTTTCCTACCTATCTTTGTATCATAAGCAAATTTAGCAACCACACATTCTGTCCCAGCATCCAAGTCATTGATATAGATTGTAAATAGCTGAGGCTCCAGCACTGATCCCTGCGGCACTCCACTCGTTATATCTTGCCAATGCGAAAATGACACATTTATGCCTACCCTCTGTTTCCTGTTAGATCACTAACCCTCTATGCATGCTAATATGTTACCCCCTATACCATGAGCTCTTATTTTGCACAGTAACCTTTGATGTGGTACCTTGTCAAATGCCTTCTGGAAATCTAAGTACAGCACATCCACAGGTTCCCCGTTATCCAAACTGCATGTTACTTCCTCAAAAAACTCTAATAAATTAGTCAAACATAATTTCCCTCTCACAAAACCATTGCATTAAGATTTTCTAAGTGTCTGCTATAACCTCCTTAATAATAGATTCCAGCGTTTTCTCTATGACATATGTTAAGATAACTGACCTGCAGTTTCCTGCTTTCTGTCACTCTCCTTTCTTGAATAGAGGAGTTACATTTGCTATTTTCCAATTTGATGGGAACCTTCCCAGAATCTAGGGCCAGGATTTTTCGCTCGTCGGGCCGGTGCGCGCCCGACCTGAACGAGAGTAAAATGATGCGCGATGTTGTAGAGCGAGCGCCCCAACGTCATCGTGCACTTGCGCGATATTTCGGTCAGCGGCTGTGCGAGGGAGTCGGCAGCATGCCCGCCAACAATTAACAGGCCTATTAAAGCCATTAAAAATCTAATTGAATTAAATTTTTCGCTACCAATGCAAACTTACCATTGACGGTCAGGCAAAAAGGCCAAACGGACTTTAGATTTCTTAGGAAACCTCATCCATGGGCAGAATGAGGTTTCCAACAGCTATTAAAAATTAAATAAATATTTGAACATTTCATTAATAACATTTCCCTGCTCATGTGACAGAGTCACAAGAGCAGGGACTTTTTTTTTAACAATTTAAAATTCTTCATTTTTAATTCCTAAAATCTTCATCTCCCCGAGGCAGCTCTGTGCCTCGGAGCTTTTCCTGTGCACACCCACGCGCATGCATGAAGTTCCCTGCTCACCCTCCCCCCCCACCACACAGATAGCGCTGAGCGCTGCAGTAGATGTTTCATGCTGGGCAGTCCTTAATTGGCCCGCCAGCATGAAATCGTGGTCGGACCCCGATCGTGGGCGGCGGTCGGCTTCCCGACCACTCCCGCTCGCCCCCGCCGAGCCCACCCGACGAGAGCAAAATCCTGGCCTCAGGAATTTTGAAAATTCAAAACCAATGCATCTACTATCTCAGCAGCCACTTCTTTTACGACCCTAGGATGAAGACCATAAAGACCAGGGGACTTGACACTTTTAGTTCTCATAACTTTCTCAGTAGAAGACACTAATAGCAGACCAAAAATACTAAATAATCAAGGGGCAAAAGTGGGAGAAGAAATAAATACAATAACTATCACTGCAGAAAAATTACTAGGGAAACTAATGGGTCTAAAGGCCAATAAGTCACCTGGACCTGATGGGTTGCATCCTAGGATATTAAAGGAAATAGCTGCAGAGATAATGGATGCACTGATAGTAATCTTCCAAGTGTTCTTAGATTCTAGAAAAGTCCCAGAGGATTGGAAAACTGCCAATGTAATACCCTTATTAAAAAAGGGAGAGAAAAAACAGGTAACTATAAGCCTTTCCTATTTTTCCTTAGTTCTGTTGAAGAGTCATACAGACTCGAAACGTTAACTATGTTCCTCTCCGCAGATGCTGTCAGACCTGCTGAGTTTTTCCAGGTATTTTTGTTTTTGTTTTGGATTTCCAGCATCCGCAGTTTTTTGCTTTTAACTATAAGCCAGTTAGCTTAACATCTGTCATTGGGAAAATGTTGGGGTCTATTATAAAGGGTGTAATAGCAGAGCATTTAGAAATGCATAATCTAATGAAACAGAGTCGGCATGGCTTCATGAAGGGGAAATCATGCCTGAGAAATTTATTAGAATTCTTTGAGGAGGTAACAAGCAAGACAGATAAAGGGGAACCGGTAGATAGAATATATTTGGATTTCCAAAAGACGTTCGATAAGGTACTGCACATAAGGCTGCTCAATAAATTAAGAGCCCATGGTGCTGGGGGTAGTATATTAGAGGTCTGGCTAACTAATAGGAGACAGAGTTGGGATATGGGGGGTACTTTCAGGATGGCAACCTGTAACTAGTGGAGTGCCACAGGGATCAGTGTACAATATGTTTTAATGTCTTGGATGAGGGAAATAAATGTTCTATCACTAAGTTTGCGGATGACACAAAAATAGGTGGGAAGGCAAGTGGTGAGGATGACGCAAAGAGTCTACAGAGGGATATAGACAGGTTAAATGAGTGGCAAAAATGTGGCAGATGGAATATAATGTGGGAAAATGTGAGGTTATGCATTTTGGCAGGAACAATAGAGGAGCTAAATATTGCTTAAATGGGGAGAGACTGAAGAAAACTGCAACACAGAGGGATTTGGCCATCCTTGTGCATGAATCCCGAAAGCTAGCATACAAGCTCAGCAGGTAATCGGGAAGGCAAATGGAATGTTGGTCTTTATTTCAAAGGGAATGGAGTATAAAAAATAGGGAAGTCTTGCTAAAACTATACAAGGCACTAGTTAGGCCACAAGAATACTATGAACAGTTTTGGTCCCCTTATCTAAGGAAAGATATGCTGGCATTGGAGGCAGTCCAGAGAAGGTTCACTAGGTTGATCCCGGGGATGGAGGGATTTCCTCATGAGGAGAGGTTGAGTCGGTTGGGCCTGTACCCATTGGAGTTTAGAAGAATGAGAGGTGACCTTATTGAAACATACAGGGCAGAATTTTTGGGTCGGCAAGCAGGGGCGGGGCCCGCTCGCCGACGCTTAAAATGACGTGCGTCCCAACGTCACAGTGCATCATTTAGATTTCCAGTTCGGCGGGCGCGCAGCCGACTCGGCTGCGGGCACACCGAACTGTCAAAGGCCTATTAAGGCCTGTTAAAAAGCCAATAAAGCAATTGGCTGAGCTGCCCATCCAACCTTAAGATTGGCGGGCAGGCGAAGAGCCCAGGACACCTTCGCATTTTTCATGGAACCTCATCCACTGGCGGGATGATGTTTCATAAAGTTTTTATAAATTAAATAAAGTTTTTCATTAATGTTCCTTGACATGTCCCAGCTCATGTGACACTGTCACATGAGGGGACGTGTCTTAAAATATTTTCTTTCCTTTATTCAGCTTTTAAAAACTTTAACTAATTGCCTCAGGGAGATTTCTGCGCTGTTTCGTGTGCATGCACGGAAGAGCACAGGCCCCGACTCAGGGAATCCCCCCGCCCGCACAGGGAGCGCTCAGCAATTCCGGGTGTGCGTCACGCTGAGCGGACCTTAATTGGCCCGCCCATGTAAAATGGCGGCGCCGATCGGGTTCGCACCCTCTCCCGCCAGCCCACGCACAACCCCCCCAACAGGGAGTATAGTTCTGCCCATAAGATTATTAGGGGGCTTGACAGGGTAGATGCTGAGAGGTTGTTTCCCCTTGTGGGAGAGTCTAGGACCAGAGGGCATAATCTCAGAGTAAGGGGTCGCCCATTTAAAACAGAGATGAGGAGGAATTTCTTCTCTGAGAGGGTAGTCAATCTGTGCAATTCTTTACTGCTGAGGGTTGTAGAGGCTGGGTCGTTAAGTATATTCCATGCTGAGATAGACAGATTTTTATTCAATAAGGGAATCAAGGGTTATAGGGAAAAGGCAAGAAAGTGGAGTTGGGGATTATCAGATCAACCATGATCTCATTGAATGGCGGAGCAAACTCGGTGAGCCAAATGGCCTACTTCTGCTCCTATGTCTTATGGTCAGTACCCTTTCCCTGGTGATTGTAATTGTTTTTCCCTATTTTTCAACTCTTAATTAGCAATTATTTCTGGGATGTTATTTGTGTCCTCTACAGTGAAAACAGATGCAAAATATTTGTCCAATTCATCCGCCATTTCTTTATTTTCTATTAATAATTCCCCAGACTCACTGTCTAGAGGACCAACACTCACTTCAGTTGCTCCTTTCCTTTTGATTATCTGTAGAAGCTCTTACTATCTGTTTTTATATTTCTAGCTAGCTTTCTCTCATACTCCAGTTTTTCCTTCCTTAATGTTCTTTTAGCCATTCTTTGCATTTTTTTAGATTCTGTCCAATCTTCTGACATGTCACTAATCTTCGCAGAATTGTATGCTTTCTCTTTCAATTTGATATTATCTTTAACTTGTTTAGTTAGCAAGATGGTGCATCCTTCCCCTAAAGTCTTTTTTCTCGCTGGAATCTATCTTTGCTGACTGTCATGCAATATCTTCTTAAATATCTGCCACTGGATCTTTATTGACTTATCTCTTAACATAATTTCCCAATTTACTCTAGCCAGCTCTGTTCTCATACCCTCATATTTGCCCTTATTTAAGTTTAAAACACAAGTCTTAGACCCACTCTTCCCTACCTCAAACTGAATGTGAAATTCAATCATGTTATGATCACTGCTACCTAGGGGCGCCTTTACGTTGAGGTCATTAATTAATACTGTCTCATTGCATATTATCAGACCTAGAATAACCTGCTCCCTGGTTGACTGTAGAATGTGCTGCTCTAAAAAATCTGTCCTGAAAACACTCATTAACTCATCTTCCAAGCTACCTTTGTCCAATCTATATGTAGATTAAAATCACCCATGGTGATCACCATATCTTTGTCACAAGCCCCCATTATTTCTTCCTGCACACCGCATCCTACAGTTAAGATCCTATAAACTACTCCACAATTGATTTCCTACCTTTACTATTTCTTATCTCTACCCAAAATGATTCTACATCTTGATCTTTAGTACTAAGGTCATCCCTCTTTATTGTACTTATGTCATCCTTAGTTAACAGAGCTGCCCACAACCTTTTTCTAGCTTCCTGTCCTTCCGAAATGTCATATATCCTTCAATATTCTGATCCCAGCCTTTGTCATCTTGCAGCCATGTATCTGTAATGGCTATCAGTTCATACCTTTATTTATTTCTATTTGAGCTCTCAATTCAGCTGTTTTGTTATGAAAGCTACATGCATTTAGATACAAAGCCTTTAGTTTCATCCTTTTACTATTTTCGCAACCTCTAGCCTTATCACTCTTAAGTTTATACTTTCTACCCCTTCCTGTCATGCTCTGATTATCATTTCCCTTATTGCTCCCTTGCTCTCTTGCCTTGGCTTCTCTCTTTAATTTATCACATTTTCCCACACTTGATCCCTCACCCGCCACTATTTAGTTTAAGGCCCTCTCTACTGCCCTAGTTATACAATTCACCAGGACACTTGTCCAAGCACAGTTCAGGTGAAGACCATCCCAAAGGTACAGCTCCCACTTTCCCCATTACTGGTACCAGCAACCCTTGAATCAAAACCCACTTCTCCCACACCAATCTTTCAGCCACACATTTAACTCTAATTTATTTTACCCCACGCCAATTTGCTCAGGTTATAATCCAGAGATTATTACGTTTCAGGTTCTGCTTTTTAATTTAGCCCCTAGCTGCTCCTTAGCATACTCTTTAAGCAGAACCTCTTTCCTGGTCCTATTTCAGTAATTGATACCAATGTGGACCACAACCACTAGATTCTCCCCCTCCCATTGCAAGTTCCTCTCCAGCTCAGATAAAAGCAAAACACTGCGGGTGCTGGAAATCTGAAACAAACACAGAAAATGCTGGAAAAACTCAACAGGCCTAACAGCATCTGTGGAGAGAAAGACAGAGTTAACGTTTTGAGTCCATACGACTCTTCTTCAGAGTTTATCAACTTATCAGTTTATCAGGATATCAACTCTGAGCTCTCTAGCTCAGAGCTGATATCCTGAACCCTGGCACCAGGCAGGCAGAACATCCTTCTGGACTCTCAGAGAAATGTATCTAGTTCCTTGTCTATACTGTCCCCTACTACCAGCACTTTCCTATTAACTCACTCCACGTAAATGGCTTCCTGCACCACAGTGCCATCGTCAGTTCACTCGTCCACCCAGTAGCTCTTGCTTTCATCCATGCAGGCTGCAAGCATGTTGCACCTGTTGGGCAATTTCAAGAACTGAGGCTCTTCCACTTCTACCTTCTCGGTGTTCGAGGAAGGGCGGAGGAGAGAGTAAGGTGGGGGGGAATGTCCAGGTGAACGTGCAAGGGTGGGGTTTATAGAGTAAATGACTGCCTCCTGGGGTGAACTGAGGGTGGACGTGGTTGGAGGGAATGGTGAATATGAAAGGAGGGAGCGTGCCAGTCGGGTGGGAGGATGAGTGTGCGTCGGTAACTGTAGAAGGGCTGGCGAGGGTGGTTGGTGAGGACTCGGAGGCAAACACGGACCTTGGGGGTGGGAAGGAGGTGGTCAGGGATGTCAATGTGGTTGGGGGCCGGGATTTTCAGGAAGTTAGTGAACATGCATGGTCACCTGGACATCCTGGAACGACAAAGGGTCAGCTTGGTAGCTGACAGTGGGGAGGTGGAAGATGAGGCCAGGGGGGTCAACAGTGAAGGGGGAAAGGACATCGGGGACTCAGGGAGGGGAAAGGATGAGGGAACTGAGGAGATACTTGACCACGACCATAGGTGTTGAAATTGAAATTGAGAGGAGCCTCTTATTGAACAGGCAAAGGTTCTGCATGGGAATGCGATCAAAGGGTGGGCGGAGTTGCAGGTCAGCTCAGACGGACAACTGAAAGAGAACCTCAGCAGGCAGCGTTGAAAATGCTCAGGACAGTAAGATGAGTGTGATGGATGGAGGCTCCACAGGCGTGAGTGAGTGCTTGCACGAGGCTCCGAAAGGTCCTGCCACAGACCCTTCCCCATCCAGAATCACACATGGTCAGCTGTGTGCAGCTGAACTGCTAGTGGGGGTGGGTGCAGTGGGAGGATTCGCGAAGCCTGTCAATGAAGCTGAAAGACACCATCACACATTATTCAGTAAAAGTGAATATATTTTCAGATTATAAAGTGACAAAACATGTTCACTTGTGCAACCACTTGTGATCAGAATTTCTTAACATTTCTAGCCCTACCACTTCTTATAGGTGCTGTCCTGACATCTGCAACAAGGGTGGAGACAGCCAGTGCAATGGTTGGCCCAGTTACCTCTGATGCCTTCGGCATATGTCCCCTGGAAAGCCTAAGCCTTGAGGACTCTGGCTTGCTTTGCCTATCCTCCTGTGGGCCAGCTACTCCCTCTGTGGTGATGGAGGATGAGGTTGAGGGGTTCACAGGCAAATGGACCTGGAGGGAGTGGACAGCCTCTGAGATTCCTGAGTGGATGACCCACGAGTGTTCAGATACCGCTCCTCCTCCTCCCTTCGGGTGCCCAAGGGCCCCGGCCTGACTTTTTGAGGGGAAGGAGCACTGGAGGGCCATTGAGGTGCCCCGTTTCCCTCTTGCATTGCCACTGCAGGAACTCACCCATGGCTACCATGATGGAGTGCAGGTCTGCACACATCTTCATGTTCTGCTGGGTCAGGGTCTCCATGGCATCTGCCATCCTTCCCATGGAGACCTCCATGCACACACATGTGGACACCACTTCATCAGAGAGCAAGTGGATGCACTCCTCCAATCCACATGCTACTCTGTTGAGGGCTTCCAACAGCTCTGCGTGATCTTCCCCTCCTTCTGCTGACATTTCAGGATGATTTGGAAGGCCTGAATCCAGAGGCTTGTCACCTGACTTGAACCTCTTCCCCAGCAGTCCTTCAAGTGCCAGGGAGCTCAGCTGAACCTGCCTCCTCCTGCTACAGACATGTATCTGTGCAGTGATAACCAGGTTGTGAACCAGAGCTTGCTCTACATCTAGGTCCCACCAAGGTGTGTGTCTCTGCGCTGATGGAGGATGTGGGTAAGTGCTGTGACAGGTCTTCCAGGCTGCTTATTTCCAGCTCTTCCTCAAGGTATCCTCTTGGCTGGAGATGAGGACCTGGATGGAGCTGAGGGATTGGCTGGCTGAGGGCATCGGTCGCTTGGCAGAGTTTCCTGTGAACCAAAGTAGAGATAATTAGTGCATGAACAGTCAAAAGCAGGAGAGACAGCACTCACAGTTGTGCTGAGAGGGGGATGATGTGGTACAGGATCCTCACGTGGGTGTTCGCCACCTACCTCACTGTCACCACAGGCATGGTCCACATCCTCACCAGCCAGCATGATGACACGCTCCTCAAAGTGAGTGAGGGGCCTAATGTGGGCCACTGCACCCCAGGTCTGGGACTTCTCCTTGCTGCTATGAGCCAGCTTCTCCTACATGAAAACAGATGGAGTGTGTGATCAGGACACATGGACTGTGTGGAGTGTTTGTGTGTTGAGCAGAGACATGGACGGGATGGGGACACAAGCTCCAGGGGATATGAGCCTGATGGAGATGTGAGGGTGTGAGTGAGAGTCAGTGGTATTGTCCCTTGTGGTGTGAGATCCTTCTGGATGTGTGATGGGTTTGTTTGTGTGTGAGTAGAGAGTGATGGGGTGTTTGACTTACCTTGAAAGAACAGATGAGATCATTCATCCTGCTCCTGTGCTGGTTGGCTGATCTCCTCTGTGCTCTGGTGGTGCTGACCGCTGCTGCCACTGCCTCCCAGGCCGGATTGGTGACTCTGGTGGACCTTCTGCGGCCAGAGCGGGGTAGAGGATATTGTGCCGGCCATCCAGCAGGCACCCAAGAGAGGCGTCACTAAATTTGGGCTGCCGTCTTCTTTGCTTTTGGGGCCATTGTCGCCTGGAGCAGTCCTGGTCCGTAGACATGAAGGAGGCTGCGCTCTGGTGCACTTTAAATATGCTGCCCTGAGTGAGGAAGCGATCCGGGGTGTCTCCTGTGAATGCGT
Source organism: Cetorhinus maximus (assembly GCF_964194155.1). Taxonomy (NCBI): domain Eukaryota; kingdom Metazoa; phylum Chordata; class Chondrichthyes; order Lamniformes; family Cetorhinidae; genus Cetorhinus; species Cetorhinus maximus. The sequence continues at coordinate 72,871,226 of NC_135897.1, read as the reverse complement.
TATTAATGAGGTGCGATGCACTGGGAAGGGGCATGACATGGTGCGGAAACCCGCCATTGCGACAGGCGGGTAAAACCTGGTACAAATCTGGGACAATTCCGCCGTTAGAGTCGAGGAAAATCAGGACTGAACACATGCAATAGATACGCTGCCCTAAGATGCATGGTTTTCTGCTGTCCTCTCATTTAAATTCAGATGTTACACTGCTGGGATAACTTGCTTCACAAACAGGGGCCACAAGGCCGGGGAATGGTAGGGATGTTGGGTTTCTTGGGCAGGACCATAACTGAACTGGTGCTGCATGTTGAAGTGCCTCTTGCACTTCCTATTAGCTGCAAGGTTTGAAATATGCTTTTTCTGCTGTAAATTGTGCCGAGATGGGGAAGATTCTGGCAAGTGGTATCAGGCTTGGTTCAATGGTAGCATTCTCACTGCTTAACTTGATGGTTGTGGGTTCAAACTTTGCTCTCAAAGCTGAGTGCATAATCTAGGCTGATACTTCAGTGCTGTACAGATAGTATACCTCTTTTGGTTGAAGTGTTAAAGTGGGTTTTATCTAACTTCTCAGGTGGATGTAGAAAATCCCATGGCACCACTCAAAAGAACAATCTTGATGACCTAGCCAACATTTATCCCTCCGCCAACACCATCAAAAATAGATTAACTGCTCATCATCACATTGTTGTTGATGGGACCTTTGTATACAAAGTGGCTGCTGTATTTACTGACAAAACAACAGAGATTTCACTTCAAAAGCAATTACCTGAAGTGTCTTGAAAGGCAATAAAGTTGAAACTAAACCAAATGGAATAAAGCTCCAATCCAAAGAAATCGCCAATAATAGAAGCAAAACAAAATCAATAGTTGCAAAAAAACAAGGAGGAATCTCACCAAACTGTTATGCTGCATAATTTTCCTGGTGGTCGTGAGCCCACAGGAGTGTGCTACATTCCAGAATTTACAGGCACTGCGCCAATAATGCAATGCATTGGAAATCCTGGGTCAGCAAACTCACTCACCACCACCCCCCACTACTCACTCCCAAAACCATAATGAAATATATTAATGAGGCTCAAGCCATGAAGCAACATAAACCTCCTGCACCCCTGGCGCAATCTCATTGAAAAATCCAGGGCACCCTCAATCCAAGCACTGGGCCAAAGTTTTACAACTGCCCCCAGTGCAGGCAGGCAGTTGAGAAGTGGGGGGCTGGGGGCGGGGTGATGGGATGCCATGCCAGTCAGCTACGCACATCTGCTGGTATTTTCTCCAGTGGTGGGGTAGGTGACAGGTGACCCATCTGCCCTTGGGCCAATTGAAGCCCTTAAGTGGCCTTCCTGCCGCCAGTGGTATTTTAACAGTGGTAAGGGCTGCCCACAGTAAGCGGCGATGCCTGGTTTGGGTGGGGCTGGGGTTGATCTCTCCTGTCTGGGTACCCCTGCTTGTCCTCACACCACCACAGCGCCGCCCCCACCCCACCCCACCCCACCAGCCTCGTGATTTTGGCTCCCCACCCCTGACTGGCCCCAATGATGGCGCCCCCAACTCACATTTGAGTCCGGCCTCCATGCTGCTCCTCGTGGTGCATTAGCTGCAGTTCCAGCAATGACCATTGCTCCCAGTGCTGGGAGTGGAGAGTGCGGCCATCTGATTGGCCAGCAGCTCTTGGAGGTGGGACATTCTTCTGGAGTGGGTGCAAAAGCCACTTAACAACCTGACAGCTGTCAAATCAGCCTGTAACTTTCTGGCCCTGCGGAGTGGGCTCACCCCCAACTTTTCAGTCAGGGGTTGGGGCCACTGCCTCTGTGAAAAATTTTGGCCATTGAGCCTGCCTCTAGTTTTCAACTGTTTCTGTGTCCAGCACTGCCTGCAATGCTTGAGCACAGGATCAGCACTTTCAATGCCTTAATCATCAAAGTACCAGAGACAAGTGGTTTCCTTCTCTAGGCGCACTTAGATTGTCAGCATCGCAGATAAGAATCACATCTTGCATTTCATGGAATGCCACTACAACACAGCAAAGTCTAACAATGTTTTGCTCGTGAGGCAACCATGTCAGTTCTGCGCTTCTGACAATCACTTTTCAACCAAAAAGAGATTGTCTTGTTTGTTGTCCGATTCACCTTCTAAGGGAATGGAGCAGGCTAAAGATAAAAAAAGGTCAGAAAAAGTGTTTAAGCTTACTGTTGTAAGGGAAATAAAGTAATAGCAATGCTAAATTGGAATCCAACACACATTTCAGTGCTCTTGCAGTTTTGATGTTGGTCCATGACTTGCTCATTAGGAAACAGTCCAAGGTTATGGATGGGTGTGGCTGCACCTGTTCAAATGTGTGTCAGAGTTATGTCGTTAAAACAATAAAGACAGATGAGCAAGGGATGAGATAAAAATGGGAGTAAGGGCTTTAGTGTCAGACTTGACTCAGTGGGTAACACTTTTGCTTCTGAGCCAGAAGGTTGTGTGTTCGAGCCTCACTCCAGAGGCTTGAGTACAAAATCTAAACTGACACTTTAATGCAGTGCTAAGGAATACTCAATTGTTAGAGGTTCTGGCTTTTGGATGTGATGTTAAACCGAGATTCCATTTGCCCTCCCATATGAATGTAAAAGATGCCACAGCGTAATTTCAATGAAGAGCAGATGATTTCCTCTGGTCAAGATTTATCCTTCATCCAACGCCATGGGATAAAACAACCCCGATTTTCGTCATCCATCCTATTGCCATTTGTGGGACAATGCTGTGAACTATTTTGCTGCAATGTTCCCTACAGTGCCACAGTGATTACACCTCAGAATTGCAGACACTCAGAATATCATAACCAACCTTTTCTCTATAATGATGCTGATTGTACTGTTGTGTATTTCCAACATTTTTTATTTCCACTTCATTTTTCCAGTAACTACAGTTTTTCTTTTTTATTAGGCTGGTTTTTAGTATTTATTTCCAATGCATGGGATTAATAGTTTAACTATTGAGCACTAATATTTGACCTTAATCACTACGACATTTTTGTCAGTATCCTAGAGTATGCAAGAGAATTGTTTCTTACAAGGTGGCTGCTCCATGGATCCAAAAGCAGCCCTGATTTACTGTAGGAAAAGTACAAGTTCAGTCCAGTGTCAAAAAGCTTTGGGAAAAACTGTTATCATATGTATCAAAATTGATGAAGCAAAATGAATCCTTAAGTGGGACAAAAAAACTCTGCTGTGCTCAGGCATAATAATATAAAGGTCAGGCCTGTTTGTACCTATATTGTCTGCATACCTTTGAATAATAAGCCTGCAGAACTTTTGTTTCAGCGAATGCAACTAACCAACTTAATTTTCAAATGTTATCTAGTGTGGAAAACTGGAGAGTAATGGATTGCAGCTCCCCACTAACATAATTCCAGTGTGATTTATGTCAGAGATCACATCAGCTACTGTTTTGGATCCGTGCCCGCTATGAATATTTTGGTTGCATAACATGGGAGGTGTTTTAGACCATGTTTTATGTTGGGAAAGATTCTATGGAATGTTAGTGTGGCTTCCCCCCACAGTGTGGGGTGAGTACTCAGTCTTCCTTTATCAGATTTACCTACAGACATCGTTGCATGAAGGTGAATAATTCAGCACATTTAATTGCACCCAGAGCTCTGAATTGAAGGCTCTTTGAAGTGTCAAAGGTCGTCATCCTTTATTGTACTTTCAGCTGTGCATGTGTTACAGGAAGCAATGGGATCGCCCCCATTGGCAGAAGCCATTATCTGCTTCTGGAAGCACAGTGCGATATCTATGTGATAGAAAAACAAACACTTCCTTTAACGCAGAATGTGACTTCCCCACTGTCTGCTTGAACCTCCTTTGTCATCTGTTGTTTTTCTCTTAAGCTTCTGTTGTCTGGAGGGGAGAAAGAGGTTTTCCTCAGGATGTTAATTTCAAGGCTGACTAGTTTCTAGTCACAGGGCCTTGCTGGAGGTATCATTCATGGCATGCCTAACAGCAGCAGGGGACCATTTATCTCACCTGCAGGCTATATGGCTCTAGCAGTAGGGCCGGGGGCTTTAGGAATCCTAAAGCCACACCTGTGCCTCTCAACATTTTCCTTTTCATGTCTTTTATTTGTTTATTTTGAGGAGCAGAGCCTGAAATATTGGAAATATTTCATAACCTTCACTTTCAAACCAGAGGGCTTCAAAGAAAGTTACAATAACTCCCATGTCATTTTGATAGTGCAATTTAATTGTGAATCCTGATCATTTTTATAGCAGCTTTCTAGTTACAGAGCAAAGCTATTTCACTATTGAATTAACAAGAAGAATGGAAGTGGGGGAAATGTAGCACCAAGTCAAGGAATTTTCAAGTAAATGAATATATATTTAAATATGTAAATGATATCCATATTTCACAGAGCACTAAAACAGCAAAATATATATGCTTAGTGTGTCCCCTTTAAATCTATTGGTGACCTTTAGTTTAAATTACAAATTATGCTCCAGGCTCAGCTTTGTCTGCTAGGTACTAATGAAAATCTACTTATTCTCATTGATAAATATACAACATTTAAAAATGTTCACTGATGCAATAAGGTTATTAAAATATTATCACTGGATCTTAAGAGTATAGAAGATTAATACACTCATTCTCATTATAACAGTGTCCCTGGGATTGTGTGCAGTATATTGTACCTCCATTCTTCCATGGTTTATGTGACTGTATGTGAATACAGTTCTTCACTGTAACTCAACCTTCGTGGTTTGTGATAATGAAACGTGTATTAGTACATAGAATTACAAAACAACTTGCAATTAAAGAGCATCTTTAACATACTAAAACATTCCAAGGTGCTTCACAGGAGTGTTATAAAACAAAATTTGACATGTAAAAATGATATTGGCAAAGATGGCTGGATCTTGGTCAAAGAGGTAGGTTTTAAGGAGCATCTTGAAGGTGGAAAGATAGGTTGACTGGGGATTAAAATTGGGGGAATTCTGAAGAGGCCAGTATTAGAGGAGCACAGATACCTGCAGGAGATGACAGAGATGGGAAGGCGTGAGGTCATTGAGAGATTTGAAAACAAGGATGAGCATGTTAAAATTGAGGCTTTCTTGAGGGGATGCCAGAGTAGGTCAGTGAGCACAGGCATGATGGGTGAATGAGACTTGATGTGGGTTACACTGCAATTAGAGAAATTGGCAGCACAGGTCGAAAATATGTCATGTTGATTCTTAAAATTTTTAGGATGAACTTCCCCAATTGCTTAGTAAAGAAACCACCCAGTGTGGTACTGAGCCACACGCCCTTAAACTTGCAGGTTTGATTCCTGCTTTCTGCTGAGTTGCCCGATTTTGCCTCGGATGGTTGAAACAGGGCTTAGCTATTGGTGCAAGTAAGGAAAAGGGCAGCAGAGTTTTGGATGAAGACATTTATATAGAATTTACAGCACAGAAACAGGCCATTCAGCCCAACAGTCTGTAGTGTTTATACTGAATGCTCCATTGCACAGAATACAATTTAATATTAAAAAAAAAACCCTGGCAGCCAATGCCTTGTTCAAGAAGAGCGTATGCACTAAAGCTGAAAATCTTTACTTAAAGGTCCAGTGCCCTGGTAAGTTGGTGTTATAACTTGATCCTGACATGAATAGGAAGGTATAAGAATGATAGTCTAACATAGAAATGTAATTCTGATTGATTGATATGATACAGTACGCTAGCAGATAGTTCTTTCACTTCTGCAATCTAGTTTGAATCTAATCATAAGTTTAAAGGTGAAATTATTCAGCTCAGAGCAGGTTTACACACCAAAGTGGTCATAGCTTAGGACAACGTGGCACCGTGTTTGCAGCTTCACTCAGACAACCAAATAGGGTGACTTGTGTCGGAGATGGAAACATTCACACTGCTGGCATCCGCAGCTCCCTGAAAGTGGCAAGATAAGTAGATAAAGTGGTCAAGAAGGTATACAGAATGTTTGCTTTTATTAGCTGAGGCATAGAATAGAAGAGCAGGGAGACTATGCTGTAACTGTATGAAACCTTATTCAGGCCACAGTTGGAGTACTGCAACTTTGGTCACCACACTAAAGAAAAGATGCACTAGGGAGGACACACAGGAAATTTATGAGAATGTTGCCTGGACTGGAGAAATTTAGTTATGAGCAAAGATGGAGTTGAGGTTAAAATAAGATCAGCCATGATCTTATTGAATGGCGGAGCAGGTTCAAAGGGCCGAGTGACCTACTCCTGCTCCAAATTTGTATGTTTGTTCATATGTTTATGTTTGAATAGGTGAGGGGTTTTTTTGGAACAGAGGAAGCTGAGAGGAGACCCAATTGAAGTGGACAAAATTTTGAGGAGTGAATAGGAAGGGCCTATTCCCTTTGGTCGAGGGGTCCATACCTGGGGGGTGTAGAATTAGGGTAAGAGGTTTAGAGCGGATTCAAGAGCAAAGTTTTTCACCCATAGGGCGGTAGGGATCTGGAACTCACTGCTTGAAAGGGTGGTAGATGCAGAAACCTTCATAACATTTAAAACAATGTCATAGCATTTAAAAAGTACATTTAAAAAGTAAATGCACTGAAATGCTGTAACCTACAAGGCTACGAACCAAGAACTGGAAAGTGGGATTAGGCTGGACGGCTCCCTGTCAGGTAGCACAGACATGATGGGTCACATGGCCTCCTTACACACTGTAAATGTCCATGATTCTATTGAGTAGTGGTGGCTGGAGAGGGAGGAGAAGATTTAAAAGAGATTCTAGCTGAGGTTTAGTTTAAGGCACATTGTCAGGACACAGTTGCACCTCATCTACGTTTCAACTCACCTTCTGCTTCGACTGTACTACTGACATAAGCTGCCAAGAAATAGAGAAATGTTTCACTACTCAGAATAGTCATTTCTCTCCAGATGACTACGAAAATCCATTAAAAATATATAAATACAGTAACAAATAGACCTGATGGTGGTGTAGTAATTCAGGCATCTGAATGCTTCAAATTCAAGCTGATTGTCATGATCGTTGAGTTGCCATCACTGGATCATTCAGTGTACTTCAAAAATACCCATTATTTAAGACTTGTTAGACACAGTTAGGGGTGTCTAGAAAACTTTTGTGTCTCAACAGTAGCAAATCTACTTTGGTTATTGACTTTAATTATTTATCACCTGATTGTTGGGCAGAGTACCTTGCATTGGGCAGATATAGAGTGCGAAATATGGGATGAAGTGCAAGTTATGTGAGTTAAGGCGATTAATTCTTGCATCTGTAGAAATCCCCACCCAGGGACTCTTCACACTTATGAAACAAAAAAATTGGTGTCAGGCCATTAAATCTATGCAGTAGATACAAATCTCCGTCTGTGATTTGTTCGAAATGAGACCACCACTCACACATAACTAGATTGGGATGGATCATGCAGGATTCTGTTCAGCAAGGAGAAGAATAATGAGAACTGAAATCAGAAGTGAGGGACAGGGGACTGTAGAATAAACAGTTCATGCAATCTGCATGGTGGTATATTAATTAAAGTTTAATTTGCGTAAAGCTCCGACTTGCAATAGGTTGTCGATTTTGTTTGGGGATGAGGTTTAACTTTAGACTCCAAATGTCAATGATTGTGAAGGATCTCAGTGGTTTCACGATTACAAGTGTTGGCATCAAGGCGTGGCTGCTGTGTGGAGCTTACTTACATCTCATAAATTATGGCTCTAATGAAGTGGCCCATTTATCCTTAGTTGATGATGAATTACTTGCCTTAAGAGGAACCATGGAATAGGGAAGTAGATCATTTTCATATTTGGTGAGAGCAATATTAAGCATCTAGACCTTTGTGATTGCTTTAATAAATGAATAATCTGAAGTGAGGGGCTTAAGAGTCAGTGTAAAAAATAACCCCGGCTTTCCCGCACATTTGTCAACGTTTGCGTACCAGAGTGCATCTTGGGTAAATGAGCAGTTAATGAGGACCTGTGTTATGGTTGAGATATTTTGGAGAGATTTATCATACAAAATGTCTAGTTCATTCAGGACCTTAAGGCTTATGACTCAAAGGTAAAACTCTGAGCAAAGTGTGATTAATGCTTAGTAAGCGACTGGTCTCAATCAATAAACAGTTCTTCATAAAACAGGTGAAAACAATATCTTGTATGAAATGTTTAATAACACAAAATCAGAAAGAACTCTAAGATATGAAGCAGATTACAAATGATAAAAAAAATTAGCAAACTGTTCAAATCCAATACACTGTTATATAAGAAGTTGGTAAAACATTACTCCTTTGATAGAGTATATTTGATTCTATGCTTTCCATGCTTTTAATCTTGTTCTGGTGCAGTGAAGAAAAATGTGCATTTATGTGCCATTCATGAATTAAATAAATGAGAAAAACCAAAGGGAATTCCACCCAATTTTAAAAAAAAATTAAAATATAGCAAAATTAACAAGAGTCCCGGCTCAAGGAGGTCACTAATTGAACACAATTTCTCCTTTCTCATAAAAGCAGTCTCTTAGTAAAAAGGCAATTAATATTTATTGTTCCATAAAAATAAATTTTATACGCATGTACAATATAGATATAAAATAAACAGGTTATTTCATAGCTATGACAGAGAAGGAAACTGCAGGAATAATTGCTTGAAGGGCAATTTCACAGACATTGCTGGCAGGGCATTGAAATACTAGATAATATATTTAAGGGAATTTTCCCAGCACAATTCCTGAGGTGGACTATTTCGGTAAAAAACATATGTTTCCATTTTCTCCCTCCGCCTCCACTCAGGTCCCCAGACTCCGCTGGGGTCACAGAAACATTAAGGCTTTTGTCACCGTGATTAATAGTGCTTTAGATCATCCCTAATTCACTCACTAATGACTGAGGGTGTTTCTGCTCTCCAAGTAATCGGGTGATGTATGAGCTGATAGTACACCTTGTGGCAGAGGTGAAAATCATTTCAACGATGCAAATATTGTCACGGGAACAAATGTTTTCGCTGTTATTAAAAATTAATGAATATTTCTCAAGAGTCGAGTGAGTGAAGCAGTAACCGAGAAAGGAGCAGCGACAGGCCCTTTAGTGCCTGGTTGCATTTACAGGTTGCCCTTCCTTGTTTCTCCTACAGGCACATATTGCAGTGTCTTTAAAAATGGTGCATTGTTGTGTTGAAAGTGGCAATGCTAAGACAGAAGAACTTATTTTACCACGGCACTTTGCTAATTAAAAAAAAAGTGAAATAGAAATCATTTTCCTGGAAGGGAAAATGCTTCACCTTCCTGGGAAGGTAAATTGACTTAAAAATTCCAAAGACAAACCTTCTGGATTTGGTTTTGGTCATTTGGTTTCTGCCGATATTCTGATGTCTCAATTTTAAGAAATAAATTTTGATGGAATAGTCTGTTTTACCTCATCAAAATACTTTTAAACCATTGTTAATCCAGTTTATGGGGATCACCTTTTGCAGTAAAATTATTTAATTTTGCACCATTAAAATAAACATAACTGTGACTAGAAGTTATATCATAAGATTTCTCGTTGGAAGGAAAATTATTTGAATTATCAGTGAGACAAGGGGTGTTTTCAGTGAATTCCTGAGAAAAAACAAAATTTCTGATAATCCTTTAGAAAACTCCTCAACAAACAATCGAGTCTGGCTACATCTGTCACTTATGAGAACACCAAAAATTCCAGAGCAGGAAAGGACCATTCAGCCCAACAAACCTGTACAATCCAGATGCTATGCCTGATTATCCTGGAATAGACTTCTGCCCACCAGTTTCACCACCATCACCATGATGCCAGGTACAGAATGGCTTCCCTTGAATAGGCATTGTTTTTTCCCACAAATAAAGAGCTATTGATTACACAGCGCCTGCAACCCACTCATGGGGACACCGGAGAAATCCTCCAATTTCCCATATAGCCATCCAGCAACACTTCTTGATTCCCTACTATAGGTAACACTGAAAGTTGTAAACGTTTGTGCTGTGGTGCAGTGCTTCATGTGCCGGGTGCTCAAATCAGGAGTTTGTACATGGAGACAAAAGGGCCCTGCAAGGAGATTTTCAGTCCACTGTGGATGAAAAAAATCTGCTGGACTCTGAACTTGAATTCCTGATTTTGAAGTACACTGCTCTCGATTTACCTCATTCCCATGAATTTGTCTGCACTTGTGGGTGCCTGTGCTTAATGGGGGACACACACAATATTCGGCAATGTTGTGTAACCCCTAAAGGCACAACCAGATTGTTGAGGATACAGCTCTCTGCATTGGTGGTTGTTAATATTTCTAATTTCCTTGGTTTCTCTTTTTTGGATATTCCAAGGCTGGTGGTGCAGAATGGGCTAACCTCAGACTGCCCCCCTCATTTGCGGAGTTAGGTTTTAGTTGGCAATGAAGGAGAACAGACTTTTCTTTGCAAACCTCCAGGACCATGAAACCAATAGGAACATAATAATACAAGTAGGGCACTCAGCCCCTTGAGTCTGTTCTGACATTCAATTTGATCATGGCTGATCCAATGGAGCATAAAATATGGGGTCAGTTATGCATCATAGTGATAGAAGCACTATATTTGACTTTGCTCGCATAAGGCATAAGTTCAGTCCCCACTGGCTGTGTTGGTGAAAACCTGATTTGTCCACTACAAACACTACAGTGTGCTATGATGCCTAGCGATGAGAAGCATCCTCAGAGGGAAGGGCTGTTCATGAAGAGTAGGGGGTAATTGAACCAACTGATGATGATTCAGGTGCAGGAGAAGGACAAGAGGCCCGCAAGGTGAGAGACTGAAAACTTTCGAACAATAACTGGACAGGATCATCAAAGAATATCATTATTAATTAATCAAACCTCATTGATTTGCAGCAATTATTCAAGCTTATTTATTAAAGCAGTCAACTATCGAGTAAACACTTGTTTCTATCGGAAATACTTGGAGTGCTTGTTGTAAGTGGCAACTTTGTAATTGATTATAACAGAAATGGAAAATAGCTGGTGTTTTTTTTTGTCAACTTAAATATATGCCCTATTTAAACATGGGTATCTTACGTGGTGGGGAATGTCGTATGGTGATCTGACTTAACTGATTATGCAAGGACAAGTCATTTAAATTATTAGAATGCATTCTTCATGGATACTGACTCAGACCTTTAAGGTGGCCAGGAGCAATTTAAAGGAATGCAACCACCCAATGGAGGGTGGCGTTTTCCAATATCCTTGGCTTGCATTCTTCCAGCTGCCTAAACCATGAAATTCTGTACTTTAGACTCTTTAAAAACAAACTTGCTATAGTGAAAATACCCTGTGCGTTAGAAGTTAAAGTGTGGCTATGGCAGTAACAGCCATTGGAAGAGCAATGCATAAGGTGGAAGTAGACGACAACTCCATTTGCAGCATGCAACATAATCCTATGGCACTTTCCTTTGAAATACAAAGCCTTCATTGGCATTACTCCAAGGTCAAATGGAGGTTGAAGCACCTCCCATTATATACTATGGTGTGGGATACCAGAGTGTGCCTGATAATGGTGAGTGGTTGCCATCTGTTTGCACTGCAGAGGTAGAGGAGAATCTCAATGGGGCTAACATCCCATCCTTATTTTTTTTTAATTCATTCACAGGGTGTGGGCTTCGCTGGCTGGGCCAGTATTTATTGCCCATCCCTAGTTGCCCTTGAGACGGTGGTGATGAACGGCCTTCTTGAACTGCTGCAGTCCATGTGCTATAGGTACACCCACAGTGCTGTTAGGGAGGGAGTTCCAGGATTTTAACCCAGCGACAGTGAAGGAATGGCAGTATATTTCCAAGTCAGGATGCTAAGTGACTTGGAGGGGAACATCCAGGTGGTGGTGTTCCCATCCATCTGCTTCCCTTGTCCTTCTAGATGGTAGTGGTCGTGGGTTTGGAAGGTGCTGTCGAAGGAGCCTTGGTGAATTCCTGCAATGCATCTTGTGGATGGTACACACTGCTGCAACTGTGCATCGGTGGTGGAGGGAGTGAATGTTTGTGGATGTGGTGCCAATCAAGTGGGCTGCTTTGTCCTGGACGGTGTCAATCATCTTGAGTAAACTATTTAAATTGACTAAGAAAAAAACCCAGCTATTTTCCATTTCCGTTATAATCAATTATTGAAGTAGGGGGGAGGTTAATGGCAGTCCCCCATTGAATAGCACAGACAGATGCGAAATTAAGTAACAATAGCAAAAAAATGATGTAATAACAAGGTATTAATAGCACTTGTCAGTGTATGTATTGGTCTCTTTAATTGCATTTCTGAATGGTATTTGGAGCACTGAATCAAAGGTTAACTAAATGTCTGATTAGATGGCCGTGGTTTCACTTTTACAATTGCAATTATGAGGAGGTTAGAATCCTGGCTCTCCAAAGGTTGAGCCACATAAACAGTATGTTCTGCACAAACGTGTCGGCCTGGAGTTTTCAGCTTGGGCCCAAATTGTGCCTCAAATTGCGCCAGTTTTCAGAAGTTTTGCTTTTGTCAAGTTTACACTTAAACTCATTTCCATATCACCAAACACAAAATCTGCCACGAACCAGCACAATTGGCAGCATTTTAGAGTGTAATTTTTATTTAAAATGCTTTAAAAAAGATTTCTTAATATGTTTAAGAGTGGTAACCAGGTACAGTTTGATCAGTACAGCTGAAAATAGGTTTAGCATAAAAAAATAAGCAATTTCAATCAATGTCTAGCTCACTACCTGTGAGTAACCTGCCTTTAAATAACTAAAAGTGGCTTTCTAAAACTATGCAGAATGATTTTCCAGTTATCTTGGTGTGTAATGGCAAGTTTATTAATAAATATTAAAAAAAAGCTTTTAAAACTTACCTATTAGTATCCTTGTGCCTAATAATAACGCCTTAATTTTAAGAGCTTCCTTGAAAGCCCGCAAATAGGTGCAAACTCGCCATGATGATTAATTCAAGCTGCAGAAAAGATTCACGAGAATGGTTCCAGAGTTGAGGAACTTCAGTTATGGAGATAGATTGGAGAAGCTGGGTCTGTTCTCCTTGGAGAAGAGAATGTTGGGAGGAGTTGTGCACAAAGTGCTAGTTTCTGATGTAATGTTTTTTCTAAACGGGCACAAAAAAAACCACAAAGCCTAAATTTGCATTGAACATCATTTGTGCTTGAATTTCCATGCTCCTTTGCACTGATTTAGCTGTTTTCAGGTAAATTGCGCTAAAAAAAAACAATTTAGTGGATCTCGGGCCCACATATTTTACCAATGTCTGTGTTAACTGATGAGCAGAAAGAGCTGGACATCAAAGTAGGCAACTCCAACTGACCTTTGGTGCCTTTGGATTACCAAGTGCACACTTGTGGGCATTGGACGAGGTCACGATCACATCGGACTGTGCTGGTGTGTATGAAGAGCCTACAGATACTTGAATAATACTAGGGGGAGCCTAATGCTCAGCAGCTATGCTCAAAGAAGTTAAATGCCTCGAAGGTGAGAGAGAAGTGGGAATTGGGAAGAAATGTGAAACAAAAACAATAGGAAGAAAATCTTCATTTTTTGAGGTACTCTGGGCTGGGCCACATTTGTCTGCAATTGTTAAATACCATAACCTCTCCTCATGATGTTGTGTGAATGCAATGGTAGAATATGGGCCGACTGAGGCATTCACCTTGGCATTATGGTATATAGGTGAGCCATTTGAAAAATGAGTACAGCAGTGTGCTGATGCTGGTGGTCTCCTATTGACATTAATAACACAGATTCTCAACATTTTATTTAAGGCTTGGTAATGCTTCTAATTTGTTCTCTCTAATTGAGGAGAATCTATTTCAACAATGGTAACAGTGGCTCACTGTTACTAGAATGGAAACCAGCAGGAAAAAAGGCTCTACCTGCTGGACAATATTATTACTAGATTAACCCCGCAGTAAAATATGGGGCAGAATTTTTTGCTTGGCGTGCGGGCGTGCGCCCAACACACTTGAGCGTAAAATAGCGCGCGATGATGTTGGGTGAGTGTCCCAACGTCATCACGCACTCGCACAATATTTTGGACAGCCGCAGAAGATGCCACTATCCTTCTGCCAGGATTTACAGGCGGCGATGCAGCTAGCTCAATATGTCCGTGGTGAAATGCCAAAGGAAGCTCTGCCTCTCAAGGGAGACAGTGACCCCCATCTGTCAGGTGATTGGGCCTGAGATCAGCTCCAACTGTGTGGGTGGACACCCCATGCCTGTAGCTCTGAAGGTCACAGTGGCCCTCAACTTCTATGCCTCCGGCTCTTTCCAGGGGTCAGTGGGGGATCTGTGTGGAGTCTCCCAATCAGCTGTCCACAGTTGCGTCAAGCTGGTGACAGAAGCTCTGCTCAGACAGGTATTGACTGTTGTTCATTTCCATACGAACGAGCCCAACCAGGCTGAGCGAGCCAGAGCTTTTCAGCGATTGCTGGCTTCCCCCGCGTCCAGGGTGCAATCGACTGCCCACATGTGGCCATCAAGGTGCCAGCGGGTCAGCCTTCATTAACAAGAAGGGATTCCACTCCATGAATGTGCAGATAGTATGTGACCATAGGATGCAGATTCTGCATGTCTGTGCAAGGTACACAGGCAGCTCCCATGATGCGTACATCCTGAGACACTCCTTAGTGCCGAGGCTCTTCAATGCTCCAGCCCGACTGGATGGATGGCTGTTGTGTGACAAGGGCTATCTGTTGAAAAGGCAGCTTATGATGCCTCACCGCCATCCAAGAACAGAGGCAGAGCAGCGTTATAACAGGAGCCACGCCTCCATAACAGCAGTGATAGAGAGGACCATAGGTCTTCTGAAGACTCGCTTCCGATGCCTGGACCGTTCAGGGGGTGCATTATAATACCCCCCAGATCGGGTGTCACTGATAGTGGTTACATGCTGCGCTCTCCACAATCTGACACTGGCAAGGGGGGACCCACTGGAGGAAGAGGATGTTGATGCAGCTCCACAGGCCACAGTTGATGAATCCAGTAGTGAGTCAGTGAAGGAGCACGGTGAGGAGAACGCTGAGGGTGTGGAGGCAGACCTCTGTAACCTCCAGAGAGGCAGGGATGCCTTGATCCAAAGTTCCTTCAGCTAGGCTGCCAAGTAAGCACTACCACCTCATGCCAGGGCTGCCGCCTCCACCCCAGATGTCTGAAATGACCCTTTCCTTTGACCCCAAAATCCACTCAGTGTCTGTGCAATAAAGTTTTGAGCCACCCACGTCCAGCATTACACACTGGCGTACCCTGCACCACATTAAATAAAAAAAGGTGAAGCATACTCAGGCCATTGCGACGAAAGAAACTTTATCTCATGATGACAGTCAAAACGAATTAACAGATACTTCTCTGGTCTTCATTCCCAGACCAGTTAAAATAAACAAAACATTGCACAACAGAAGCTCACCCATGACCAGTCCCTCTTGTGCTCATGGTGCCTTAAACTTATGTTTGCGAGTGCTACGTCTTGGTGCTCCCCCTCATTAGCACCAGCATTGGAGACATCCTGCTGACTCTGCTGTCCTGTTGGCCTTGATGACCTTGGTGGTCATCCTCTGGCCAGTGGAGCCTGTGCTGGCCCCACCTGGGAGGGAGCGGCCAGAGCCACAGCTGGCATCTCCCCAGTCGCCGCAGCATCATCAGATGCCACAGTCATAGGCAGAGGGGCGGAGGAGTTGTTGCCGTCATCCAGAGTGTCCTGAGAGGAGCCCGCAGAGACAACAAGCAGCTTGGAAGCTAACGTGAGGTCACTCTGGACCTCCCTATTCACCATTGATGGGCGGGCACCTAACTGGGATACTGGGTGCCCAATCCGTCTCCCACACTGACACTGACCACCTGGGGTCAGTGTCTGTGTGAGGGCCTGCAGGTCTGAGCACAACCCCAGGAACCCTTGATTCTGTTCCTGGAGCTGCCTCTCCGTGAGAGTCACCACTCTCTCAATGGAAGAGGCAGTGCGCTCAGCCATGAGGGTTAACGCAGTGCCGATGCTCCACATGGGCTCCTCCATAATGGAGACCACGGCATGCAGACCCTCATGGGTATCTGCCAGATCCTCCCACACATCTTGCTGGACATCCTGCATCTGTCACCTAATGGACAACTCCAGAGGCTCATCCTCTGCCTTTGACTGAGCATCGTCCTGGTCCCCAGCAGTCCTCCGGCTGCTGGCACCCTGGGCAATCTTTGCCACCACCTGCACCTCAAGCAAGTGTGAAGTGCCCTCACTGCTGTACACTGACATTCTAGCCAAAGATCTAATACCCACCGAGGTGCTGGTATCTGCGCTGGTGCCTGGTTCAGAGAGCGGGTGTGACACAGGTGCATCTGGAGCCTGGTGGTCCTCTGGCGTTGGGGTGGGTCTTCAGGATCCTGTGATTGGGTGCGTGGTGGCAAATCTAAGGGAGAACAATGACATGTTATTAGTTTAAGTCATCACACTGTCACCGTGCATGCCAGGCGCCCTGGTGAGACAATGGAGATCTGCATCCTGGTGCCATCATCTTTCAACGTCAATGGGGCTCCAGTTTTGAGGCTCTCATCAATGATGAGACTACACAAGAATGTTTGCACCATCCAAAATACTCCCCTCTGTGCTGCACCCTTACCTTCATCTGACACCCCAGCCTCTCCACGGCCGGTTGACCGAGGTGCATGGCACCTATCCAGCTCCAAGGTGTCCTGCTTGTATCTGGATAGGATTAGCAGGTTAGTGGGGCCTCCGCCTGTCCACAACCTTTCAATGGTGTTGTGGACTGCCTTCTCCTAAAAGGACAGAGCATTGATTAGTCCACCCTTTACCTGCAGCGCCATTGCAACCTGGCCAACCCAACCTGAGGAACACCTCGCAGGGCACATCCGAGTCGAGGCCTTCCAGTCGCAAGGCACAGTCCAAACAGCCAGGGCTCACCCCCTTGGCCAGCTCCAGAGTCATTGACAATTGGCACTCAGGCTCTAACACCCCTGATCTCCACGGGGCAGGCAGCCAGCCCTTAACACTTCAACACACTGATCCATGCGAACACGGTACTCACCATTCCTGAGCACAGCAGGTCAATAAACCTCTTGCGACACTGGACCCAGGTGCGGCGCACATCATGGCTGCTGACCAGCACTGCCACCTTCTCCCAAGCTCTTTTTGTTAGGTGTGGTGGACTCCTCCTTCCATCCCTGGAGACAAGCATTCCTGGCAGCCACCTCCTCCAGGAGGACCGTGAGGCACTCATCAGAAAAACGGGAGGCCATGTGTCTGCCCGACCTGCCCTCCCACCTGGCGTCTGCAGCTGCACTTGTATCCATAATTTTTACTCTCCTGCTGACAAAGGCTGAAGATGCCGTCATCGCCGACAGCCTTCCAGGGCCTGACTGTGCCGGTTTTAAACCAGCCTCCAGGTCACCATTGGACCCGGCAGCTGACAGGCCCCCGCTCCTACCTGCTCCTAACTTACCATTGAGCAGCTGCCCTTCAGGTTTGGCGGACCTTAATTGGCCCACCAAAGTGAAATCGCGGTCGGGGGCCAATCGTGGGCTGTTTCCCGCCCGCACTCAGGCCCAACGACCACACCCGCCCACCGACCTCAAAATTCTGCCCATGCAGTATATCTAAAATGGGTGCAGAGGAACCTGGGGGTATATGTGCACAGATCATTGAAGGTGGCACGACAAATTGAGAGAACGTTTAATAAAGCATAAATGATCCTAGGCTTTTTCAATAGGGGCATAGAGTTCAAAAGCAAGGAGATATGATCAACCAGTATAAAACACTAGATCAGCCTTAGCTGGAGTATTGCATCTAGTTCTGGGCGCCACACATTAGAAAAGAATGCAAAGACATTGGAGAGGCTGCAGAAAAGATTCACAAGAATGGTTCCAGAGACGAGGAACTTAAGTTATAGAGATTAATTGGAGAAGCTGGGACTGTTCTCCTTGGGGAAGAGGAGTTTTAATAGAGGCATTCAAAATCATGAGGGAACTGGACAGAGAGAAACTGTTCCCATTGGAGCAAGAATCGAGAACCAGAGGGCACAGATTTAAGATAATTTACAAAGAAGCAATGATGACATGAGAAAAAACTTTTTCACACAGTAGATGGTTAGGATCTGGAATCTGTGACTGCGGTGGAAGCAGATTCAACCATGGCACTCAAAAGAGAATTGGATCATTATCTGGAAAGGAAAAATTTGCAAGGCTACAAGGAAAAGACAGGGGAGTGTCACTAAGTGAGCTGCTCCTGCTGAGAGCCGGCATGGACACAATGGGCTGAATGGCACACTGTTTTGTAACCATGTTATGATTCTATGATATTTACATCCATGAGAAAATTCAGCCTAGCCCTCCTTAGTCCAAACCTCTAACTTCCTCCACCCTCCATAAAAAATCCCCCTTAAAAAACTTAGATCACAAACAAAAATGAAAACACAAACAGAAATAAAAAGAATTCTTATTCATGTTTATAGTGTACGCATTCTCAAACCACTTAAATCTAAACAACAGTGGCATCAGTAAAAAGTGGCATCAAAGTGATTAAACTCAAAACATGTTTGAAGTTAGTTCTGAAGATTTTCTGAATTCCAATTATGCTGTTGAGCTCTTTAATCTCTCATCTTTGTCCTAGGAATGTTTTTATTTATTTTTCTCCATTGAAAAGTCACCTTCCATCAGTCCTTATCTACTAAAAGACATATTTCAGAAGAAATAAATAATGTTATTTGCATCTGAGTTATTTATGTTCCTCAAACCGGCCACTGAGAATTGCTCTACTTGAA
The DNA here is from genome assembly GCF_964194155.1 of Cetorhinus maximus. Taxonomy (NCBI): domain Eukaryota; kingdom Metazoa; phylum Chordata; class Chondrichthyes; order Lamniformes; family Cetorhinidae; genus Cetorhinus; species Cetorhinus maximus. The sequence continues at coordinate 72,852,496 of NC_135897.1, read as the reverse complement.
TCACTTTCAGTAAGAGGACCTGTTATCACATGATTGGTATTAGACATTTGTTATAAATCTTTCAGTCGGCTCCTGTTCACTCAGCAACAAAAGAACCAAAGGGAAAAGAAAATCGATCGAGACCAGTAGGAAACAAATGGTCAATCTTGGACAGTTACACAATATAAAGCAAATAGATTTGCAAGCCCTTGTAACTGGAAAATAGAGGGCTGTGATCTTTATTCAGCATTGGAGAAATACCAGAGAGAGAGAGAGAGATAGAAAGGGAGAGAAGAGACAGAGATGGAATAACTTGACTCCGTTTTTTTTTTCCATCTTGGAGTAAAAATACAAACTCAAACGTGACGTATGTGCAGCTGGTAACCAACTGGCAAATTGATTAGTCAGAGATTGACTCAGGTCAATTTGGACTTGAGGCCTTTTTGTTTGGGGGATATTTTTTGTGGATTTAACTGGTGTGTGAGAGGATTTTTTTTTAAATTTTGATATTCATTCCAGCAATAACTTCTTTATGAGCCAAGTCTGGCCTGCTGTTTGACATAGTTATCACACTTGGGCCAAAACATATGGCTCATTTCCCTTGTAATGCAGCACTATAGTTAAAAGAGAGGCTGCAAATTATTTGGTTCCTCATTGTGTTTGTACCAGAGCTCTCACTGGAAAGAGGTGATTATTCAAGATTATTTCGTAATTAGTAACAATTTCTTCATTCAGGGAACACAAATTTATAGTTATTAAACAAAAACTATGCAGGAAAGAAGTTGAGAACAACCCTTTGCTGTCAGACAACCAAAATCAGTTCCATCGCCATTTGAAATAAGACACATTTAATCCAAATAATTAATTTGTTCAGTTTAACTAAATTATTTTGCAGCCCGGTGGTGATACTTCCACAGATATTTGTATTGTACTGGCTGTTTTCTGTCAATAACAAGCCCTGGAATAATGGGTGACTTTCTATTAGGTCGCTCTCCAGACCCAATGCTAGTACATTAGGCATTCAACAAGGGAAAATACAGGTCCAACCCAAGCAAAACATGCCTTTCATTCGTACTTGGCATTTTCTGGCTTGTGTCTATCGGGGAAGTGATAAGAGGACTGAGTGAGAGAGGGAAAATCCAGACTGGGCGGAAGGGATGACCTCTTGCTGTGCTTAAACCAATGTCTTACTAAGTCAACAAAAAGTATCCTAGAAGGATAGTGTGGGTAATAGAGTTAAAAATTCTTTCGAGTTATCAACAGTCACAGATTGCAACTCTTTTGAGTACAATCACAGTTCTTGGTTTTCCGGGAGTGGGACATGAACCCACAACCCTCTGATTCAAAGGCGAGGGTGCTATGAACTGAGCCACAGTTGACACCTCGTAAAAGAATTAATATGCAGAGCAGAAATAAGGGATAATTATATTAAATAAATGGGGAAAAATGTTTGATTTCAGTTTAATTTTCTCACCAACCATTAACAATCCTCCACACCCTATGCTAGTTTGACTAATTGTTTTCAATTGAGCCATAATTGCTCATTGCAGTGTGGTTAAGGCTGAGGTTGCTGATTATTGTCAGTGAACTTTAGGTCGCTGATTACAATAAATGGGCATGTGATTGCAGGTTAGAGTTTGCACAGGAGGGGACAGATTCTGGGCTACTGATTATAATAGATGGAGCTATGTTGCTATTAAAGTAGGTGCAGCTAGATTACTAATTCCAACAGGTAACATGACAGAGGAGCAGGAAAGATAAAGAAAAGGATAGATTTAAACAAGACATTAGGAGAATGGAGAAAGCGATAGAAGTGAATCTCTGCTTAAAAATGCATGGGATCCTGGGCTTTAAAAATAGAGGCAAGGAGTACAAAAATATAAAAATTATAATGAACCCTTATAAAACACTGGTTCAGCCTCAAGTGAAATATCCTGGGCAGTTTAGAATGGATTTAAATGCTTTAGAAAGGATACAGAGAAAATTTACAAGAATGGTTCCAGGGATGAGGGACTACAATTCCATCGGAGAAAGCTGGGTTGTTCTTAAAGAAAAGAAGGTTGACAGAAGATTTAATAGAAGTTTTCAAAATCATGAGATGCCTAGACAGAGTAGATAGAGAGAAACTGTTCTCACTGATGGAAGGGTTCAGAAGCAGAGGACCCAGATTTAAAGTGATTGGCAAAAGAATCAAAGGTGACACGAGGAAAAGCTTTTTTCTCACACAGTGAGTTGTTAGGATTTGGAGTGAAAGGCTGAGACTGGTTGAATCATGGCTTTCAAAAGGGAATTGGATAAGCACCTGAAGGGAAAAAAATTGCAGAGCTACAAGGAAAGGGCATGAGCTTACTTGCACTTGGAGAAAGCCAACAGAGGCTCAGCAGTCTAAATGGTCCCACTCTCTGATTCTATGAAGCAAAAAAGACAGAGATAAAGATGGAGACAAAAAGAAAAAAAGTTACTCTATCTTAGCCTGTGTGCAGTTCCGGCCACCTCATTACAGAAAGGATAGGCAGGAACTTTCTGTTCCAGGACTAAGTCCAATGATGGGGGTGGAATGGGGAGAGTTTCTTGCCGTGAATGGGAATTTGAGATGTAGTGCGTGACACTGACCTAATTAATTATGCAGTCGTGGGTTTCCTGGCGTTTTCCTTGCGCACCTCACGCTGGGTGGGCCTTAACTGGCCTGCCCACGTAAAATGGCAGCACGCCCCCGATTGGGGGCGCTGATCAGAGGCGTGCTCGGTCCTAAACTTCCCCCCCCAACGGGAGGAAAATTCTGCCCATTTAAAAGATGTCTGAATATGCACCTCAAGTGTTGTAACCTGCAGGGCGACGGACTAAGTGCTGGAAAGTGGGCTTAGGCTGGGGGGCTTATTTTTCGGCCGGCACAGACATGATGGGCCAAGTGGCCTCTTTCTATGATTTTATGATTAGCCAGTTTTGGCAGTGAGTAGCTGAGTCATACACTTGATGAACATTCTATTCTCAATGTCCAGTCTGTGCTGAGTTAGCTGATCTTTGCTGGGGCAACAATAAACCTGTTACATTTGACCTCAAACACTGAGACTCAAGTGGGGAGATTAGTTAACATTACCAATGCCAATCAGTATCCAGCGGCCTGTGATAGGAGTACTGTTTATGGGCATTAAATAAGGCAAGAATCAATATCAGCCATGATGCATTCTCCATTCCCTCCCATCCACTTCTATGGTTAGATTGTTTACTAATTGTGGTTCATACTTAGAGAATAACTACTTGGATCAGATTAACAATGGAACCTGTGGAACTATATTGTGGGTGGAATTTTCTATGCACGTTGGCTTCGGACGTCATGGTGTGCGTGAGTGGACAATATGGCTGGAAGGCCAAAAATCAATTTTGTGACGTTGTGAAACCAGTTTGCAATCGCAGCTGCGCCCGTCAATGGCGGGCCACGTTTCCCACCGCCACACATCGGGAGCTTCATTTTAATACATCTGCATATCATTATAAGCCCTGCTCGCCGGAATCACACCCCATGCTGGGAGAGTGAGTATGGGAGAGTGAGTGGTGATGTCCCTTGAGCTGGCAGTGAGTGATGCCAGTGAATGTGTGATGGCCTTGTGAGTGGGTGAGTTTAGAGTGATGAGATGGTTGCCTTGCTCTGGCGACATGGATGAGATCATTCATCATCTTTCTGCATTGGATGGCAAACCTCTTCTGTACTGCGTTGGCATTGACCACCACTGCCACTGCCTCCTAAGCCAGAGTGATGAGATTGATGGGCCTTCTGCAGCCAGAGCAGGGGTAGAGGACATCATGATGGACTCCAACAGTGTCCAGAAGGCGTCCCAGGGATGCGTCACTGAATCGGCGGCTGCAGACCACTTGCCTTTCGGGGCCGTGTCTTCTGTGCAGCAGTCCTGGGCTGGAAGGGCTGAGAGGTGTGCATGTGACTGCACTTCAAATCTGGCGCCCAGCTTGAGGAAGCAGCGAGATGATGGCATGGCAGGTGGATCAGAGGCCACCCCTCAGCAAAATAGCGTGTTTCCTGGGAATGCATGATTAATGAGGCAAGATTGGGATGATACAGCGTGAAAAATCGCCACTGCGGCCCACGGGTAAAATGTGCTTTTTCCCGCCCACCACCTGCACTTAGTGCAAATCTGGGACGATTTCACTCTGTACCAGGAGTACAAAACCTTCAGAATAAAGGAAGGGGAAGAAAGTAAAACAAAAATAAAAGTTAGGATGAGCAAAGATAGTGGAAGAAGGATGCAGAGAAGCAAACAATCTAACAAGAAGGGAAGGGACAGAGGAAGAGAAATGAATGGCCTTATATTAATTGTTCTTGCTGAAGTAAATATATTCTTTGGATGGTATTTGTCTGCCATTTTATGTTTCTCTTGGCTTATTTTTAATTAAGTAATTGCTGAAGGAATATCACTTAGGGCCTAAAATTCCAAATTCCTCTGTTGCAAAAATAGTGTAATTCCAGCTTAGATGATTAGAATTCTGGGTGTAAATCAAATGTGCCAAAGTTTCACCCATTCTAAAATGCCCACTAAACTCATGTGGAAGAGGCTGGCAGAAGAAGTGCCTGCCTCTGAATTGATGGACGTTTGCAAATAACAGGATAAAGAGGGCAAAAGTTGTGCTCCCAGAAAGGTCACTGTTTAAATTGCACCTGACTTCAGTTAAGCCTGTGGAAAGGGTTAAATATGACCTCCAAAGCAGGAAGTGGTGTTGTTTGCAACCTTTGAATGTTCACTAAACTTCGAAACATCAACGTTGACTGAAACAATTAGAAAAATATTTTTCAGTTGTTCAGCTTAGAAACAATTCTGCAAGATTCAGCCAGCTTCAGACAGGGAACTCGTTCACTTCCCAGCCTTCTGGCACAGAGCCCATACTATGGGGGTTAGGTGGGGGGTGGGGTGGCGGTGGGGTGCTGATGTGGTGGGTGGGCGCATATTAGCCATTCTCATTTGTATCCTTATAATGGAGATAGAACAGGACGAAGGGGAAATAAGATTGCCATGAAGGATAAGGCTGCACCCAATAAGAAGAGGACCAACTAGGAGGTCATCTTCTACAATAGTCCACAGTCTGTGCTGCTCCCTCGTTGATGCGTCAGAAAAGGCTTAAAGGGACAACATTGAGGAACCATGAAGGATTGCTGCCTCCAATTGCAAATTGACCTCCAAATATCCACTCAACACAAAAAGCAAAGAACATAGGTATTGTACTTCAAGATTGTTAACTGAAACTCTAAAGGGCTCCGATTGCAGCAACAAAAATATGCTCATCTTCATACTGGCTAATGTAACCAGTAGGAAGGTAATGTAACCCATTCCAGAATGAACTGAATAAAGCCTGCTATTGCATTGCCATGCCAAAGGAATGTTCAGATCCCTTCAGGACGTTGGTGTATTGTCACAAATTGGTTTTAATATATGCCTATATTTACAGCAAGTGCTTATTATTATCATTATCCCGACTCCAGTACCTCCCTGAACAAGAACCTACATTGGAGCTGCATTGAAATGCTACTGAAGAGTCAGGAATGCCAGTGGTGTATGTTAGTGTGTCAGGACTTCTGACACCTGACAGAGCTCATCAACAGGCTATGGTGCATGAACAAATAGGGAAATCTAGAAAATCAAAAGCCACACAATATTGAAACTTAGATTACAATAAAGAAGGTTCATATGTGAAGTTATACCTTCAAATACTCTCGAGTTAATTATTATATCATTATTAATTTTGAATGAATTAACTACATGGCTAAGAGTAACTCTTCAAAGACAGTTTTGCTGCAATTATGTCAAACTTTAATTTCAAATATTTAAAAACTGAACAGAATTTAACAAAATATACAAAAGAAAGTTTCTTACTGTTCTGAATTATCAGGACACTCACAAGATTGCCAATATAAGAGGGAAAACAACAATTTATACTGTATGTGAAGAGAGTGCTGATTGGTTGATAGGTTGCGTTGCCATGAAGAATGCACCACTGATGGTAGCTGACCGTTAACTGCCAAGCATTGTTTGAAATTTAAACAAGGCAGCACAACCCTAATTGGTCAAAGCATTGCCCTGCAGAATGAGTCAGTGAATGGCTGTCACTTATTTTGTTTAGCTGAAACAGGCACAATGTATGTACATGTTCTTTCTGTCTTCAGAACAGGGCCCTGTGTATTAATATATGTAGCTTCCAGTACACACTAATGTGCCACATTGCGAGCCTGACTGACAATCTTAAATTGGTTGTCAGCGTAATTTTTAGCACATTGAGGATTACTTAGCAAATGTTGTCCAGTTGTGGAATCACATCTAATGTTGGACACTGTGTTTTGAGGTGTGCAAGCATGGGCTAGTTAGGTACAGTCTGTACCTTGCCTGTTGCAAACAGCGGCTGGGACATGCTGTTTGATATGATCTGCCAGTCTTTGGGATGTACAGCCTACATACCTAGCATCACACTGGCATTGAAATTCATACCCACATTACTCATTTGTGTGATGGGCAGGACGTCTTTTTAGCTTGATGGCAGCATCGTGTTAGTGTTAGTTGCTGCTACTATGTAGTAGCAACTCGTGTTGCAATCGCATAGTAGCAGCGTGAAACAGCTAACTTCTCCTGTTGCTCAATGTTTTGAGATACCTTGACCTCCCAGGATAATCTGAGGTAGACCGGGCACTTTTCAGTGCCAAAAGTGACAGCCTTAGGCCCGTTCATGAGTTTGCACGATATACAGCATGAAATGATCTGATCAGGGAGCCATTATGCTGCAGGATGCCTTTGATGTGCCTTATTTCAGCACCAAGCTTGCATGGTGAGCAAGCGGCTCGAGCCCTATTTACATTGTTGCCGATCAGACTAATCTTATAGCGTGTAAAACTGTAAGAATCCCAATGCATATATTGACCAGTGAAGGTAGGCTTGCGACAGTCTGTGGTAGAGAAGCCCCTGGCAGATTTCTCAACTAGTACGTCAAGGAAGGGGAGCTCATTTGACTGCTCCATTTCAAAGGTGAATTTGAGCGCAGGATGGAGCCCATTATGACATGTAAGGAAATTGTTACATGCAGCTGCAGATTTAAATATAGCAAATGTATCATCCACATGTCTTTGTAGACAGAAATAACATGTACATACATTGCGCCTGTTTGAGCTAAACGAAATAAATGACAGCCATTCGCTGACTCATGACTCAGGGCAATGCCTTGACCAATCAGGGTCAAATTGGCTGGTTTAAATTTCAAACAATGCTTGGCAGTTCACTGTCAGTCACTATCAGTGGTGCATTCTCCATGGCAACGACACCTGCCAACCAGTCAGCACTCTCTTCACATACAATATAAGTTGTTGTTTTCCCCCTAATATTGGTATTCTTGCACAAGTCCTGATGGGTACAAGAAGAAAAACTTATATATTGCTGAATTTTTTCAGCAATACTCGAGTTCTGTACTACCAAACAACTATTTGCTCTGAATTATTTCATTTGTAGTTATATTTTAGCTACTGATCTCAGATTGATAGGTGCATAATATAATTATATAAGCACTCATATGGGGCAGATTTTAATACCCTCCCCAGTGGCTAGTTTTTTGGCGGTGAGGCATTTAAAGGGGTGGGAAGGTAGTGGATGGGGACCCTGCCACCTTCCTGCCACTGCCCTGATTAAGCCCATGGCGGGAAGGCCCGTAGATATCTTCCTGCCCTGCCACCAATTGAGGAACTTAAAGTGGGTAGTTAATGTCCAATTAAGGGTCTCACAATGAGCCGTTGGTATTCAACCACTCATTCATTATTCAAGCACTCAGTGCTGCTCAAGGGACCCGGCATTTGGAAGGAAGGGGCCCACTGAGAGTTACCCCCTGCCTTTGCCGCTGATGCCCTCATCCTGTGACCCCAACCCCCCCTCCCCCGTCCCCCACCGCCATTACTCGGCTATGCCTGGGTCCATCGGCAATCCTTAGCCTTAGGTGGGTGTAGTACCAGCAAAAGCCACTGCCTTCCTGAAGGCGCTGCTAAGCATTGAGGATCTGCTGGCCCCTGATTGGCCAGCAGCTCTCGGCAGGCAGGCGTTCCACCCCGGCATCCTTCACCCAGAAGGCCCGCCACTGCTCAGTTAAGTGCCTGACTGACACTAAATTCAGCAGGTCTTTCTGAGAAGAGGTGACATGGGGCTCTCGTTGGCTCTCCAGTTAGCATGTGTGACCCCTCATCGCCTCCATTAAATTCACCCGTGAGCTTCGAAGTGCACTCCTGCGTGATATATTTTAATTATCCTGAGTGTTTGGAAGATGGTGTCTACACTCTCTGAACATTTATGTTAACTTCTACTGCAGTTTATAAAATTCCTGATGCAACCAACCATGTGCCCAGTTGAAATCTGGGTTCACGATAAATTCCATGTGATGTTTATCTGAAGTGGAGCAGGGTAGTCTTTTGATACCATTCACCATTGAGCTATATCAGAATACAGCTCTGGAGTTATACTGTCATGTTTGAGCTGCCATGGTTCAATAGATGCAGTATGACTGAGCGCTTAATTTTCCTGTTATGAAGGCGATGACTAGTGCTAGGGTACAGTTGGATGGGCTCTAATAGCCCTCTAGTGCTTTGTCCAACCACCTATTCTTTATATAATATATCGGACAGTGTGAATGACCATTGGAGCATGAAGTTCTTTGTAGATAGATCTTACTGTTTCTTCACCCTGCACAACCAACAATAGTTGCTGAATTACAACTAGGCGCATGAACTGCTGGCAGATTTCCTTTCCCGGTTGAAGTCTCATGATACAGAAAACAACTACGTTGTGCACTCTTAATATAACAGCAAAATACTGCAGAAATGCTGCAAGTCTGAAATAGCAACAGAAAATGCTGGAAATACTCAGCAGGTCAGGCAGCACCTGTGGAGAGAGAAAAACGGAGAAAATTCAGATTGGTGACCTTGCACATTCTAACAGAAGATCTAACAGAAGAAACGTTACTCGGTTTCTCATTCTCCACAGATGCTGCCTGACTTGCTCAGTATTAACAGCCTTTCCTCTTTTTATTCTACAATGTGCACAGTGCTGCATCTGTCTGTTTTCTGCACCTACCAGTGGCCTTGTTCAAAAGTGGCATGAGAAACATTTAGCCCTGAGGTCAAGTCATTGGCTAACGTCCTGCTAAAGGAAATGAGTCTGTGTTATAGAATAGGATGTAAAGAGGGAAAATTACAAAAGGGAGGAATGAGTCTTAAAAAATGTATTAAATATAGGAACAGTTTTCTGTTAGTGTTTCATTTCTATTTTTAATTTTGCTGTTCACTAAAATCGTGGACAATTCAGTGCTGTAATGAGCATGTGTGTAAGGAATTGTTGTGGAGGTAGATTTGATAAATAGGGAGAGAAGAATGTGCAGACTTAGTGCAATTCTGGAATGATTCCACCCTAAGTGTGGTAGCGGGCGTGAAAAAAGGCATTTTACCCGCTGATCACAATGGTGGGTTTTCACGCCGTTTCATCTGCTTCCTGCCTCATTGATTATGCAGCCACAGGAAACACGCTGTCTCACTGGCGGGTGGCCTCTGAAGTGCCCGCCACGCCATTACCTCACTGTTTCCTCACTCTGGATGCCATAGCTAAACTGCAGCTGCGCGCACACTTCTCAATGCTTGCGGCCCAGGACTGCCCCAGTGAAGACATGGCCCTTAAAGCCAAGAAGAGCTCAGTAACTGCTCACTGGAATGCCTTTTGGAGACCAGTCATGATGTCCTCCACCCCTGCTCTAGCCACAGGAGGTCCAGCAATCTCACCACTCCAGCTTGGAGGGGCGGTGGCAGAGTTGGTCAGAGGAGGTGCTGTACAGAGGAGGCTGGTCATCCAGTGCAGAAAACGGATGAATGATCTCATCCGTGCTGCCAGGGTAAGGCAACCATCTCATCACTCTAAACTCACACACTCACAAGCCCATCAGACGTTCACTGTCATCTCACTCACTGCCAGCTCAAGGGACATTACCACTCATTCTCTCATACACGCCTTCACATCTCCATCTGGACTCATCTCCTCTGGAGGCTGCCTCCTCAGCCCTCACCATCTTGAGGCCACTTGCACAGATCAACGTGTCCCCACACACACCCCGGGATACCCTCCTTCCCCATTACAGCCCTTGTCCTGCAGCCTCTTCCCTTGCCTGAGGCCACTTCTGGAATACCCCCCTTCCCCAAGCAAGCCCTAGCCCTGCAGCCATTGAAAAGCCATCCCCGCCTTACGGCTGGTCTGGTAGGTAGAGACCTGCTCGTGAGCCCCCCTAAAAGTGATGTGGTGCTGCTTGCGAAGCCTGGCGCTGATGACTGCGAGTGCTGCCCGAAGCAAGGTAAGGAAACAAGCCTCAAAGTCCCGAATGAATCGGAGGCCACCAGGTGCACGCCACTTATGTAGAGCTGTGAACCACAACGGTGTGATGTGCCCGGATGATCCAGCATGGGGAATGATTCCGGCGAACCGGTCTTTACAATGAGATGCTAAAGTATTGAAAGTAGGCTCCCAACATGCGGCAGTGGAAAACACGGCCCACTATTGCTGATTGAAACGGATGATCACAAACTGGTTCCGTGACGGCGGAAAACCGATTTTTGGCCTTCTCGCCATATTGTCCGTTCGCGCTGCCAAACATCCCCACCGCCGACAGGCGTGGAAAATTCCGCCCTTGGAACCTGATTGCCAGCTCTGAATGAGATCGGAACTAAAGACAACTCTCGAGTTACCCAGCTCTTCACAGTGGCCCCACTGTTTTGAATGCGTATGAACACCAGCACATTTAAACAGAGTGGCACAAGCCTTCTGAAGATAAAATGAAAATGACAGTGCAATCGAACAAATGGAGTTGTTCATCTTCAAAAAAGGCACATGTTGTGTTAGCCTTTCTGCAACATTTCACATGATCTGAAACTCAACACTCATCTAAACATGTTTGTGTTTATTCTGTGCAGGAAAATCAGTGTCTATGTCCTTAAAAAAACTTAAAGATGCGGCTGTAGTTCACCTGACGTCTGTCACCACACTCGCAATATTTGCAGCGACTAGTTCTTAATATCACCACAGGAATGGTAAACTGTTTGGCCTGTAAAATTATTAATGTGGTTAATTATCAAAAGCAGGCTAGGTACCTTTATTGAAATCCTAGCTGATTTCCGCTTTACCACACACTATGAGTGGATGGAAATGCTGAGTGAAAATTACATAATTTAGCACAGAAAGGCTGTGTTAGAAAAGGATGGAGAACGGAGATTTGGAGCGACTTTGGCCAATCCCTCTGCAAAAGTCTTGGCATTGTTGAAGCTTTGCACTGGCATCCTGGCATTCTGGCAAGGGTTGTGTTGCTAAGGAACAGAAGTTTTCACACTTTAACTGACCTTTTGCTGGCAATGGCAAGACCATTAATTAGGGCGAACTCAGGAATCAGTGATTGTAAGGATTGGCGACATTGATTCTAATAGTCACAAACATGCACCCTGATTGTGAGTTCAGCTATAATAAGAATCAAAATAATTTTTTAATATTCCACATACCACAGATACAAGAAATAATTAAAAATAGTAGAAAGTAATCCAGCAAAATCACTCTAAATTCATACAAACCAGAAAACAGTAGGAACATTACTAATACATTACATTCATATGGCAGTACAATAATATGTTGATGGTGATTCAATAGGTGCAGAAGAAGAACGTTAATACCTCTTGGCAGAACTTGAAGTAATCAGTATTTGTGTTGATGTTTCGGGCTGTGATGATGTGTCTCATCTTTCACCAGAAAGTAATGATGCTGGCAAACCGGTCACTGCATCTCACTAGATTTAAAAAAAACACAGAAAAACGTTTGTTGTGAAATCCTTTGTAAGCTCCCCTTTGTAATTAGCATCTCAAAACAGGCCTCAAATCACGTTTCTCAATTGTCTAAAGTTTGATGTTGCACTCAACTAATAATCCAGAGCCGCCAAACCAGGTAAGCATACTCCATGCAAAGTTAAGCAATGCTTCCTAATAAACTGTATTCCTTCAGCCTAGAATCACATCTGCAGGGGTCATGAGAATACAGGAGACTTGAGTCCAGTAAGGACGAGGGAACCAGAAAGGACTTTAATCTGTACCTTAAAGTTTCATTCAGTTACAGTGTCATACATAGTAATGTTAAGGATCACTGCTCCAAGTTCCAGGAATATTATTATTTCTATTAAAATTTGCACCGATCGTTGACTTAGGTTGTGAGGAGAAAGTCCTGGAAAATCGTCATCGTCTACCTTTGAGTCACCAAATCCTGTTAGCTCCTTCCACACACTTTAGTATTTTCTGTTCATTCAAACTCATTGGATGAAACATCAGCATTCTGAAGCTGCTCCAGACTTGGGTTCAAAACTTGTTAAAGAAATATTTGCATTTATGTAGCGCTTTTCATGGCATCAGGATGTCCCAAATTGCCTCACAGCCAAGGAATACTTTTCAAGTCAAGTCATGGTTATAATGTAGGGAAATACAGAAACAAAAAAATGTGAATAGCAAAGCCCCACAAACAGCAATGTGATACATAGCTAGGTAATAAAAACAGGAAATGCCGGAAACACTCAGCAGGATTGGCAGCATCTGAGTAGATAATCTATTTTTGAACAATGTAGACTGGCACAGTGATGTTTAGTTGTGAGAGTACTTGCTACCACTGAGCCAATGCTGACCTCTATACAAGCTCTCTTGTTATAGGCACCTCTTTTTTTTTATTTGTTCATGGGATGTGGGCATCACTGGCGAGGCCAGCATTTATTGTCCATCCCTAACTGCCCTTGTTCAGAGGGCATTTAAGAGTCAACCGCATTGCTGTGGGTCTGGAGTCACATGTAGACCAGACCAGGTTAGGATGGCAGATTTCCTTCCATTAGTGAACCAGATGAGTTTTTACAACAATGGACAATGGTTTCATGGTTGTCATTAGACTTTGAGTTCCAGATTTTTATTGGATTCAAATTTCACCATCTGCAGTGGTGAGATTCAAACCTGGATCCCCAGAGCATTACTCTGGGTTTCTGGAATACTAGTCCAGTGACAATGTCACTATGCCACCACCTCCCCCCTACAGTAGAAGAAACTCTTATTACAAACTGCTCAATATAACCAACTTTCCTATTATGTAGGAGCAAAAATAAGCCATTCAACCTCTCAAGTTTGTAGCACTATTCAATTAGATTATGATTGATCTATACCTCGGTTCTATTTACTTGTCTTTGTCTCAACAGAAAGTTATAGATCATGATCTGTAAAATTGCGACTGAGCCAGTATTCACAGTCTTCTGAGGAGTGGGGGTTGGGGTCAGTTTCAGTTTTTCACTATCCTTTGTGTGAAAAGGTGCTTCCTGATTTCACTCATAAATGACTTAGTTCTAGTTTTTAATCTTGTGCCTTTTATATTCCACCACCAGTTGAAATAGTTTTGCTGTATCTAACATGTTGGCCCGGATTTTCGCTACTGAGGCAGATAGCTCAAGTTGGGAAATTTTCCAACTCGTCACTCCTGCCTCAGTAGAAAGGCTCCTGAATGGTGAGGCCTTCGCCCTGGGTGGGGGCATAAGTGTGGGATGAAGTCGGGCCCACTGCCCTCAGAAGCGGAGTGTAGGCCGCTGCGAGGGCAGTGGGCCCGACTCTCACCACAGACAGCAGTCCAACACAATTCCTCTGAACGTCTTTTTCTCTCCAATTGCAAGCAAGCATACGGGCTGGATTTTGTGGAGCACTGTATTCTCCACCCCCTCCCCACTCCCTACAAAATAGTCGATCAGGAGCCTGCTTACCAAAGAGCCAGCTGCTCTGCAGCCATTTTATGCTCAGCAGGCCGTTAATTGTCTCAGGACGAGATTGCTGCCCACATCTGGCGAGGATGTCCTACATTAAAGAGCTTCTGACCAATCTGATTGAAGAAGAGGTAATGGAAGCCAGACCTCATGTAAATCTGGATATTGGTGGGTCCTGGCAGGCTGGGGTGAGGGGGGTGTGGAGGGGTGGGGGGAGAAAGGGTTAAAGGGGGCATATGACCTTGAGGGTGACTCCAATGTGCAATGAGTATTCCCCTTCCCCTTGCCCAACATCAGTTCGCCCAGTAAAACCTGTCGGATTACTCACTTGCCGAGGGCCTCTTCCTGGCCCAGGTAAAATAGCAGCAGAAGTGAGGTGAGGCACTTGAACCTCAACAGGCCCAAGAACAGGCTAGCCATCCATCACCTCCGCTGCCCCCTGTAAAATGGGAAACAGGTTGGGGGCGGGCGAGAAGGCTGCAGGCAGGCCACAAGCTGCATTTTACATATTCCCCCACCTTCAAACATGCTGGCAGGAGGCTGTAAAATCCAGCCATATGAGACAGCATTCTCCACAAAGTGTCACCTCCCCCACCCACCCCCCCCATGGTCTCTTATACCCTCCATGCCAACTTACCTTTGTCCATAACTCAGGATCCATGTTGAGGTGAAATAAAATAAAGTTCTAAAAATTGAAAGATCTTTCACTATATATTTAAAAAAACTCCCATTCATGAAAGCCCATTCAAAGCTTTTTTTTAGTCTCAACTGCTTAATCTCTTATAAAATTAAACAAACATCTACTCATACCCCACATCAAAGACAGCTAATCCTTTTATAGGTTCTTTAACTTATCAATCAAACTGTGAATCCAGAATCCCCTGCTAAGATAATTGTAGCTTTTGGAGATCAGCCAAGCATTCATAAATAACCCTTCGGGAAATGTCAACAACAACTATGGAAACTGCTAGAATAGAGTTTTGTTAACTCTCACTGATACCTGCAGCCTGTTTTTTTTTTCCCCATTTTTAAAGGGCTGGGGATTTAAATAGCTTCAGATCTTGACAATTAAATAGAACTTAACTGCCCTGCAAGAGGCTTTGGGCGGGATTTTCCACACCTGCCTACCACCAGGATCTTCTGGCCCTTTTGGCTGGGGCGCCGCCTCACCCGCGGTGGGTCTTGCCCATGAGGGGACCAGAAAATACCAGCCTTTATATCTACTCCCACATGTCCCTTGCAGCACTGAGTTCAAATGGCCCTGCTGTGTTCAGGTTTCCCTCATGTGTAAATCATGCCCCGCCCCTTTCCTCTACTGGCAAAATCAGATCTGCCAGAAATGGGGGAGAGAATTCCACATTTGGGTCTCGTGCACCATTTTGGAAGCTGAAGGCTCCATGAAATCCAGGCCATTGAATCCCTTTGCCGTTTTTCAGGTCTCAGTTAGATGACCCCACAGTCTTCTAAATGCAAGGGAATACAAAGAAGTTTATGCAGCCTGTCCTGACAATTTAAAGCTTTGAGAAATGGTCTTATTCTGGTGAATCTGTGTTGTATCCCTTCCAAGGTCAAGATATATTTCCTGAGATTTAGTGCCTAAGATTAAATTCATGCTCCAAATTGGTTCTGACTAAGACTCTTTGCAGCTGGTGCATCACTTCCTTACCCTTAAGATAGTTATTGTAACATACCAGCAACTTACGAGGCTTGGTTTGAAATTCCAATTCAGCCAACTGAGGACCTAAAGCCTCAAAGCAAAATAGAAGCTTCATTGTAGCTGGTCATGAGCATAAGAATGAGGATGACAATAGATTCCCCAAATACTGCCTATAGAGGGCTACAACCTGAGTTTTTAATGTATTTAGGAACTCTGGGGAGATGTGAAACGGAGGTCAGAAACTCACCCATGCTAAAGGACAACCAGCCACACTTAGTCACTCTAACAGAATACCTGGTAGTCAGAATAGAATGCTGACCAGCCTCAGCAGATCCATCAGCACCTCTGTGAAGAGAAAAGATAGATGAACATTTTAGATGAAGATCCTTCTTCAGAGCAGAAACTGAAAAGAATGGATACCTTATAAGCTGAATTTATGTTTCATAAAGACCAAATGCCAGTCTCGTTGGTTCCTGATGCCAAGGTATCATGCAGCCAATTGCAATCACAAAGTAAGCTTGCTGGTTGCTCTGAGGCTGGCCAACAGGAAGATCTGGGCTACTGGGCCTTAGCAATTTTGGCAAATGTACTTTAAGCTTGCTGAGGGCTTAGTGAAATTCATACATCAGGATGCAGTGGAACTGGCATAGTTCTCACACAATAATAAAACATCTTGGATGTGTGATGACCGTTGACCTATAAGCAGTACAGTAAAGACATTTTTCAATCTTTTAAAAATATCTAGGGAATTTGTAATTCTTTTTAAGGGTGTTTGAAAAGGACCTTTACAGGTTTGCATCAATTGTAAAGGGATCAGTTGTAATTTTCTTGGATAATAAGAGATACTGGTCCATATGATTCTGCACCTTCGACCCTTGACCTGGAAGCAATACCAAGAGGAAGGCAGTAAAGACCAGAGCCATGTGACTGGCAGACATAAAGAAGAGCTGGTGACAGAAGTTGATCAGCACATAGATGCAGACATTAAGTGGTGCTGCAGCAGGACACAGTTATCAAACACCTGGGGGAGAATTTTCTCCCCCTCGGGTGGGCCAGTAGGGAGCGGACGCAGGCAGGCGCGGAGCTGATTGGCTGCGCACTGCCAATTTACAAGGGCAGGCCAATTAAGGCCCACCCAGCGTGACACATGCCCAATAGTGCTCAGCGCTACCTGTGTGGGTGGGGGGTGGAGGGTGGAGGGAGAGTCGGGGCCTATGCTCTTTCGCGCATGCGCATGAAAGAGCGCAGAAATCTCCCTGAGGCACGGAGCTGCCTCAGGGAGATTTAAGTTCGGAATGAAAGTTTTTATTAAAGACAGAAAAAATTATTTAGACATGTCCCCTCATGTAACAGTGTCACATGAGCTGGGACATGTTTATGAAGTGTCAAAATTTTTAAAATTTATTCAATTAAACCTTCATGAAACCTCATCCTGCCCGTTGATGAGGTTTCATGAAAAGTGCAAAGGTCGCTTGGGCTCTTCGCCTGCCCACCAACCTTAAGGTTGAACAGGCAGCCCTGTCAATATCTTTAATTGTTTTATTAATGGCCTTAATAGGCCTTTGACAGTTCGGCTGACGCGCAGCTGACTACAGTGTGCACCCGCCGAATGGAAGATCAGAATTACGCGCAGTGACATCGGGATGCATGCCTGATGTCACCGCACGTCATTTTATGCTTTGGCATGCGGGGCCCACCCCTGCACACTGAACAGAAAATTCTCCCCCTGGTTTGTTTAGGGGCAAGCCAAGATGTCTATAAAAAGGTCAATTTTCTGTTTGGCAGTAAAAGGGCAAAGTAAAATTCCAGAAACTCTTGGGGAAGCAATGTACAACTCAGGTGAAAAGGATAGAATCCTAAAAGTGGTGTGAATAGCTAAGCCATGTTAAAGAACTGTGTTTGTTCAGAAGATCAGGTCATGAACATAGTATTGTTGGTTGGTCAGTTGAAAAGGAGCTGAAGAAAGTGACACCACCAGATGTGACATGACCCAAGTGAGAGGCGGTGTGTAGATGTATGCCTTTTCGCTATTAGCCACATCCAGGGTCTTTGGCTGGAATCCAGCTGCTGGTGAATGTGACTGGATAGCCTAATCTATTGAGTGAAAAAGTGAGAGATCCTTTGTACCAGAAGCCAAGTTGGAAAGACTATGAGATTGCACTTGGTACCAGCCACATTTGTGCAGAGAGTGGTGCAGGTGCTTTTGTGGTTCTACAAGACCTATCTTTGTTGTGTTAACTGTTTAACTTGAAATTAACCTTTTTATTTGAAGTATCATTTGCTTGTTATTTCATGTTTTATTTCCATTGGTTCTGATTCATGTTAAAAATTTACAAAAAATGAAATCTTGTTGAGAATTTCTTCATTTGGGACATTGTAACAAATGTATCTTAAAGGTTTCTTTACATTCAAGTATCACAGGCATAACTAGTTTAACCTACGAATAATATATAATTCCATTCTTTATTTTGCATATTTAAGCCTTGAGATAAATCTTCTGGGTTAACCTTGATCCAGCACTTCCAATGGGAAGCAACATTCTCAGGGAGCTGGCTAGGGAAACACAGGTACATGGTTCCTGATTTTCCATGGGTGGAAGATCATGGGCCATTTTCCAAGAAACCTTCCCTGAGTCTACTTGAAGCATGTGCAGGGCTTTCTGGAGGATTCACTGGGTAAATATATGGTTATGTTGGCTCCCGTTTGACTCCATTTGGCATTGTAGAAGGCAAAATCTTCACCTGTTCCTTAAAAAGCCAATAATACTCAAGGGCCGGAACTTTCATGCCAGGCAGGTGGGGACAATATGGTGAGATGGCCAAAAATCAGTTTCATGCCATCGTAAAATCAGTTTGCGATCGTCCGCTCCGCCTGTCAATGATGGGCCGCGTTTCCCGCCGCCACACATCGGGAACCTAATTTCAATACTTTTGCATCTCATTATAAACCCTTCTCGCCAAACCTGCCCCCCACCCCCCCACACTGGATCATCCGGGCACATGTTTCACAGCTGTATATAAGCAATGTGCACCTGGCAATCTGCACTTTGCTCAGGACTCGAGGTTTGTTTGTCAGCACTTGAAGTCATAATTGCCAGGCTTCGCAGGCAGCATCACATCAATTTTAGGCGGGGGGGCTCACGGGTAGGTTTCTACCTACTAGATCAGCTATAAGGCGGGAGTGGCTTTTCTACAGTTACAGCACTAGGGCTCGCTTGGGGAAGGGGGAGAAGTGGCCTCAGGCAAGGGAAGAGGCTGCAGGGTGAGGGCCGTATTGGGGAAGGAGGATATCTCAGGATGTGTGTGGGGTCACATGTTGATCTGTGCAAGTGGCCTCAAGAGGGTGAAGGCTGAGGAGGCAGTCTCCAGAGGAGATGAGGCCAGATGGAGATGTGAGGGTGTGTGTGAGTGAGTGAGTGGTGATGTCCCTCGAGCTGGCAGTGAGTGAGATGCCAGTGAATGTGTGATGGCCTTGTGAGTGTGTGAGTTTAGAGTGATGAGATAGTTGACTTACCCTGGTGGCACAGATGAGATCATTCATCTGTTTTCTGCACTGGATGGCCGACCTCTTGTGTGCAGCATTGGCACTGACCACCACTGCCACCGCCTCCCAAGCTGGAGTGGTGAGACTGATGGGCCTCCTGCATCCAGAGCGGGAGTAGAGGACATTGTTGCGGGCCTCCACGGCACCCGCAAGGCGTCCCAGGGATGGGTCACTGAATTGGGGGAGGGGGGGTGGGGTGCTGCACTCTTCTTGGCTTTTGGGGCCACGTGTCTCCACCGGAGCAGTCCTGGGCTGCAAGCATGGAGAAGTATGCACACGGTTGCAGTTTAAATATGGCGAGCTGCATGAGGAAGGGGTGACGTAGCAGCTTGGTGTGCAAACCGGAGGCCACCTGCCAGCAAGACAGCGTGTTTCCTGTAGTTGCATAATTAATGAGGCGAGAATGGGACAATACGGCGCTCAAATCCGCCATTGCAGCCGGAGACGGGGTAAAGCAACATTTTTCCCACCTGCTACCGCACTTTGTGCAAATCTGGGGCAATTCCGCCCAACAGGTGAAGCCAGAGGGTGACAGCTCCTTACGCTGGCTATTCCTAATTCCCCAGCTCAGGAAAGAACTGCAGGCTGCTAGGCCAAGAAAGATGAGGCGTACCAGCTCCAAGTGGATGCCGTGGGGAGGGCTCCCGTTGAGATGAGAGAACTTTAAATATATTTTAAGACTTTTTTAAAAATCTTGTATTTGCCACTCCACGCATTGCGGAGGAGGGAACAAAAGGGATAGGCCGAATTCTCATGGGAAGGGAGGCAGTAAGCTTCTCTGGCTCATCAGTGAGCAGGTGGCAATTTTCCAGCCATCAACCTCAAAAAATACCCTCCCCATGACACCACCCCCCCCCACCCCCAACCATAAACTCCAGTGCTGAAGAACGCTGGTGGGCTTGATCCCAGTACCATTGTTAGGATCTCAGTCCTTCTCAGGATTGTCATATATATTTGTCTGAGATTATTCTTCTGAGAGCTGATTATATTAACGAGGACTGAAATTTAAGCAGAAGAAATTTATAGGACCAGAAACACGGTAAATTAAAACATTGTCCTTTCAATTGAGGTCCTGAGTTAGAATCTACTCAGCTGGATCGGATGCAAGCTTTCTGAATCTGATACAGTGATACCTGGGAGAGTGGACTAACACCTACATGGTGACAGTTGGGATGTTGTTGATAATGATAAATCCCTAAGGCATCAATGCCACTTTCTAAATGTTGTCATTTTGGGACTGACTTCAAATCCAACCTAGACTCATGAGTTAAAAGTTTCCTCCTTGCAATGACTGTGGGGATCCTAATTGAGGTGAGTTTGATTATTCTCAATCTCGGTGTCAGTGAATGTGATTTTATGCAAAACACAAAGCAAATTAATTTGCAGTTCTATTCAAAGCAGACACAAGGGGAGAGATTTACTCTATTCACTATTTGTAGTGAAATCGCAAACGCATTCCTTATGCACTAGTTTATAATTTTATGCCATATTGTAAACAGGGGGAATCTCCCCTCCGAGATTAACAGTTGTGGGAGATGACAGTGATCACAGTGATGTCGCAGGAGTGTTTTTTCTGCGAATGGCTCGTTGTTGAAATGAAATTGAATAAGCTTTAGCTTGGATCTAACGCAATTTATACCTTGTCTGCAAGTGTTTGTTGCAGCCACTGAGCACCAGAGGTAGAATGATGTTCCATTCCCCATCACCATCATTCCTCACCTTTATGAGCACAAAACCATTTTGCCTTTTGTATAGTTAGAATAATAACTAGTCATTTTGGATCTGTAGTGGCAGCAGTTTCAGCTCTATAGCTACTGGTTTAGGGGAATAATGGCACCTGAGCCGCTCCCACACATTTCTGGCATGATGTGCGCTGTGCACCCTGTTATTGAAGGTGTTAGCATGACGTGCAATCTGTGCAGAGCAGGCAGCTCATGACATCAGTCAGCGTCTACTGCTGACCTGTCATTTTTGACCTTGCTGCTCTAGTTAACACTGCCTGCTAAATAAGCCCAGCTGATTAGGAGTTCAGCAGCTTTAAGGACCATTCCTCCCCCAACTCCACCAGCACTACTTAAAGGCATCATCATCCAACTTGTATTACGTTCTTCTGGTTTTTGCTGAGTCTCTGGAAGTATTAGGTGTTTGGAGGAGTTCATAAAAGTTGCTAAAGTTGCCTAGGAGTGGTGCTAGACTTTGGGAAGACTTTACTTGCTGCCTCAAGGCCTCTGGGTACACCACTTGCTTCCAGTCATAGAAACTATAGTTACCATTGCATGTTCCACAAGCAGCTCAGGAGAAAGAGGAGGAGGAAGGGTAAGGGAGGAGGCAGCCGGAACATCCACATTCAGGCGAGGCTGTCTGTGACTGCATCATCAGGCTCCAATTGCCCTTAATGAGTCCTGGCTCCCCTTTCTCAACAGTTTCTCACTTAACCATCACTCTGTAACAGACCATCACAGCATTCTCTTGGCCACAGTCCTGAAATAAAAGCCACCACAAAACAACCATTCCATCCCAACTTGATCCAACAACATATCCAATACTCCACACAGCACTCAACTAATCGCTCTTGTGCATTCCCTTAGAGCCTGTCTTGTCGGTGCCTTTGCCTGACCTAGCGTCAGTGTCAGTCATGGCTCACTTGGTAGCACTCTTGCCCCTGAGTCACAATATGGTAGGTTCAAGTCCCACTCTACGACTTGTGCACAAAAATTAAGCCTGACACTCCAGTGCAATATTAAGGAATGCATTGTTGGGGTGCTGTCTTTTGGATAAGATGTTAGACAGAGGCTGTGTCTACCCTCTCAGGTGGACATTAAAGATCTCATGCACTATCTTGAAGATTTTTAAAAATTCATTTATGGGATGTGGGCAACATTAACTAGGCCAGCACTTATTGCCCATCTCTAATTACCCTTGAGAAGGTGGTGGTAAACTGCCTTCTTGAATTGCTGCAGTCCATGTGTTGTAGGTACACGCACAGTGCTGTTAGGGATGGAATTCCAGGATTTTGACCCAGTGACAGTGAAGGAATGGCGATGTATTTCCAAGTCAGGATGGTGAGTGGCTTGGAGGGGAAATTTCAGATGGTGGTGTTCCCATGTGTCTGCTGCCCTTGTCCTTCTAGACGGGAGCGGTTGGGGGTTTGGAAGATGCTGTCTAAGGAGGCTTAGTGAATTGTTGCAGTGCATCTTGTAAATGGTACACACTGCTGCCACTGTGTGTCTGTGGTGTAGGGAGTGAATGTTTGTGGATTGGGTGCCAACCAAGAGGGTTACTTTGTCCTGGATGGTGTCAAGCTTCTTTGAGTGTTGTTGGAGCTGCACTCATCCAGGCAAGTGGAGAGTATTCCATCACACTCCCAATTTGTACCTTGTAGATGGTGGAAAGACTTTGGGGAGTCAGGAGGTGAGTTACTCGCCACAGGATTCCTAGCCTTGTAGCCACAGTATTGTACGGCTGGTCCAGTTCAGATTCTGGTCAATGGTAACCCCCAGGATGTTGATAGTAGGGATTCAGTGACGGTAATGCCATTGAATGTCAAGGGGTGATGGTTGGATCCTCTCTTGTTGGAGATGGTCATTGCCTGACACTTGTGTGGCGCTAATATTACTTGCCACTTGTCAGCCCAAGCCTAGATATTGTCCAGGTCTTGCTGCATTTGGGCACAGAATCACAGAATCGCACAGTGCAGAAGAGGCCCTTCAGCCCATCGAGTCTGCACCGAAATGTGAGAAATACCTGACCGACCTACCTAATCCCATTTACCAGCACTTGGCCTCTGAGGAGTCACGAATGCTGCTTAACATTGTGTAATCATCAGCGAACATCCTCACTTCTGGCCTTATGATGGAAGGAGGGTCATTGATGAAGCAGCTGAAGATGGTTGGGCCTAAAACACTACCCTGACAAACTCCTGAAGTGATGTTCTGGAACTGAGATGATTGACCTTCAACAAACACAACCATCTTCCTTTGGGCCAGCTATGACTCCAACCAGAGGAGAGTTTCCCCCGATTCCCATTGACTCCAGTTTTGCTAGGGCTCCTTGATGCCTCACTCGGCCAAATGCTGCCATAATGTCAAGAGCAGTCACTCTCACCTCTGGAGTTCAGATATGACAGTGGATGTCCTGACCAATATTTATTTCTCAATCAACATCAGAAAACCAAGTTACTTGGTCAGTATTATACAACTGGTTATGGGAGCTTGCTGTGTTCAAATTGGCTGGCATGTTTCCTACTTAACACCAGTGACTACACTCCAAAAGTACTTCTTTGGCACTTTGTAATGACACATGGTTGTGAAAGGTGCTATATAAATGCAAGTCTTTCTTTCCAATGCTCCTCTGCAATGCTACCCCAATGACTGCAACATGGCTTGTGGAACGCTGCTGGCTTTCAGCGAGGGAGACTGCAGATGGCTTTACAGGGCAGCCTCGAGCATCCCTGGGCCTTGAGGGCCCAACTTTAGACTACACCACCTCAGCAGCAGTCTAGCCCGTCTGAGAGATAACAACAAGGGCACTGGCAGAGCAGCAGTGGTGGGAGCACGAGTGTGGCATGCTGCGAGAGGACATGCTCCATGGAGTCACTGGCACTTCCCCAGGGAGGTGATTCAGTAATCCAAGTAACCTACTGCAGCATAGACTGGACTGCAGTGAGACCCTGAAAGCCCCATTGGGCCACTGCTATCTGCAGCTATGATGGTAGCAGTTTGAGCCTGCATGGCACCAAGCTGAGACTTCATGACCTCAGTCTGATCTTCCTGCGCAGCACTCAGACAATAGTGGAGACATAGAGATTGGCCACTTGAGGTTGCACTACGGTTGCATCCAGAAGTGTTCTCATGTAGTTCGTCACCATTTGCATGCTGGAAAGGTTTCCAAGGCCTTTGTGAAGCTCTGTACCAAATTGCGACCGAACACCTCCAATCTCCTTGACAGTAGCAACAGGCAGTGGCAGGCCTGCCAGTTAATGCACCCGGCATCTCTGTGTGCATACTCATCAGTGTTTACCTATACATCATCCCATCAAAGTCCTCGATGTCAGAACTCATGTGCAACCTTGCCCTCTGTGGGGTTGGCACCTGTGCGATCCTTCCCCCTCCCCCACCCCAGGCCTGGCTGCAGCCCACTCATGCCTAGTGACTTACCAGTTGCAGATCCCAAATCTATGCTACACTCTAAGGTTTGCACAGTGCCAGTATCTGAGCTGGTGGCTGCAAGTGTCAGGTTCTGTGTGTTGGTATTTCTTTCTCGTTAGTTTGTCCTCCCTTGCCCTTCAGCCCCCCATTCCACTGCCTGGTGAGGTGCAGTTCTAGGGTATCTGAAAGCAGGAATGCACAAGGGCAGGATTAGGATGAGGGAAGTGGGGAGATGGGGGACGGTGGAATGCAAGAGGTCCATGGTTACACCAACTGCAGTTTGCACATCATAGCAGATTGTGGGATGAGGGCGAAGCGAGGTTTGAGAAGGTCCATTAGGCAGGAACATACTGTCAGCCTGGGTGGCTTCACTGTTGCCACCGGCCAAAGCCTCAGTGACAGCTACACCTGTATTTCCCAAAATTGTGCCTGTCCCCAGCCAGTTATGTGTTGCTACTATCAATTGCAGGCCATCTTGTCTTGCAAAAGAGAGGCAAGTTATCAGTGGATGCAGTGCAACATGTTTGGATGATGTGCCTGCCACAGTTGAATATCTGGCATTGTATGCAGGCTGTGAGTTTGCGCTCTCCGGTAATGCAAAGTGTGAAGGTGAGGTGGGTTCATGAATGTGAGGTTTGAGTTGTGGTTGATAGATAATATTGGCAGGTGAGTGAAGGGGCTGTGGTGAATGGTGCAATGTGTGAGCCTTGTGGCACAGTTGGTAGGATATGCCATGTGAAGATGCATTCACTGACCTTGACCACTCATGAGGTCATAAAACATCTTTCACTGCTGCATCCAGGTCCTCGGTGCTAGTCTGCTGGCTTTGACTGCCATGGCCATCTGTTCAGCACTCGTATGAGGGAATAGTGTCTCTTTCCTCCTGTCCACCTCCTGCACCAAGGACTCCAGCACAGCATCTGAGAACCTCTGGGGCATACTCTCTGCTCTGTTGTGCCATTTTCTGTTCCATACACCAGGTCTTCCACTCTTCTTCAAGAAGTTTCATACACTGTTGCAGCACCTGACCTTTAAAAGGTACAGTTTGGCCTTAAGAAGTGCAGGCTAGCTTTAAGTAGTGCAAGTCTAACACAAACTTAGACCTCTTACTGAGGCATGCTGATACTCAGCAGAGCATTCAGCACTGGGCTGCAAGTCTCAATCACTATAATTAGCAGGTAGCATGAAGTTTGCATGCTGCCTCCATCACTTTGATAGGGCCTGAGGCAATTGCATATTGTGATCCCCATGGTCAATTTTAGGGGCTATCTATTCTCGCCCTATTAAGTGTTTTAAGGGTTCGTTTAAACTACAGCCATAGTATAAGTGTAAAGAAATTTCTTGAATCTGGATTCAGGACCTAATTTAACACTGGAATGCAGCAGATTGAGACTCTCTAGAAAAGGAAGGGTTGCTAAGTTTCACTTCAGAGTCCATTGGGTCCTAACAACTAATTTACTCCCCAGATATTTAGTACTGCCAAATCTGTAGTGTAAGTGCAGCCAAGTGTTTGTACACTAATATTGGAAACAGCAATTTTGAGGTCCTGATCTCACATATTTTTGAAATATGAGATTGAGCAGGAAGACATTTTTATGAAAATGATGATTATTTTTAGGTTGAAATCGGGAGTATGTGGAGAGCATAATATTGCTAATCAGGCCCTTATTTTAGAATTCTTTGTGTCACTAAACTACAAGCTACCCTTACTTTGACCTGATCCCTGGAGAATTTAACATAAGCACATTCTCCAGAGAAGTAACTGGCAATAGGACAGCATGAGCTATTAGGCAGTGATTTTTCAGTCAATAAATATTTAATGGAGTATGGGTGCTGCTGGATATGAACTGAATAATGGAATTATAATATAATACTCGATAGATACATGACATTGAGAATATTCGAACAATCCCAGAGCACACAAATAGATTCTACTTCTTACCTTTATGATGTAAGATGAAAAACCAGATTTAAACTGCCCAAACATTTATCTTAAAGATGAGATTTATTTAAGATTTGAACTTGAAATGAAACTAAAATAATCTTGTGTGGGCGAAGTTGGATTTCATGTTATTACAAGGATTAAGTTTATCAAATAACCTGACATGTAGGGTTTAAGAGTTTCAACAGTGTGCAGAAACTTCTAAGAACAATCCACAATTAAACATACTGAAGAGATAGAAATTTATGTCAGGTACCATTTATCAGTGTGGTCCATTTGGATATGAGGGACATTTCCCACAGTCCTAAACCCTTGTACTCAGTATCTGCTGTTGCTGATATAACTTCAGAAACTAGACAGCTTATGTGTTTGACAACGTGTGTCTGAAATAAGGCAAAACAAAACACAGAACAACTTAGAAAATTCAGCATAAAATGGATCTTTCACTCTTCTCACAATCATGTGTTTCAAGCATTCAACAAATTGTACGCTTTGACATAGATTTCATAGCAGACAAACTATTTCCCACTTTATTTTTCGATCACCGCCATTTTCCCATTCTCGTTCACCTTTCTTCTTTTCCTATATGTACCTCCTAATTTATTCTTTCTCATTTCTTCCTCTCCCATTAGCATTTTTGTTATTTCTGTTTTCTTTTGCAGCATGCTGCTCTTACCAATCATTTTGAGTGCCTTAATTGTTTTGAAACCCAACCGTTCTATCTGTCACATTGGTCCAAATATTTCCTTATTTACAATACTCTCAAATGATGTTGGCTCTTTTTGTAGTGGTTCTGCAAAAAAAAAGAAATTGGCACAGGAAAAGCCTTGCATGTAACAAATTGCATTGGAGAAACCGCTTTGTTTCTGATGAAGCGTTGGTATAGTTTTTCTGTGGAAATCAGCCAGAACTCCAAGTCAAAAACCTCTCCAAGGGCTTATCCAAGATGCCAGTGTCAGGAAGGATTAATGATTTGTGTACTCTGATCTACAGTCCTGAGTTCTGCAGCTTGATAACATCATTCTGGTCAGTTGGAAGCCTTTGGCTTCCTGTGGTGCTGGAGACTGAAGCGGATGTAGCCAGACATTACCTGCTGAGGATGAGTTGCCAGGGTCCACGGCTTGCACCCATCCTCTTCTGGACTAATTACTCCTCGGTAGGCAGGCTTTGTTCACTCTCGCGTGCAAATGGTACATTTTCTCCCAGTGCACCCCTTGCCATGTAGCGGAAGCTCCCACTAAGAAATTTAAAATTTCACCAGCAAATCTATGTATTAAAGCAACCTGTTGTGACATGTCATGCGGGGGTTAGGGATACATTAGTCTTGCCACGTCGCTCATCATCAGAGATGCCCCTACACAGAAATGTCCCTGATCCCTTGTTGTTTTTTAAAAGTTAACTGACAAAGCTCCATCATCTGTTTCCCTATTGCTAGTTGGAATTAAAGGTGAAGTTTTCCTGTTAGCCAACATTTGTCAGTGTTTATACTATTCAAAATGAATCATAGAAACCCTTCATTTAACACAGCGAAGGCTCCAATTGATGGAGGGAGCCCTTAATACATCCACAATGGCTGATACGTAAAGCTTAGGGACACTTAGAAACACTTAGTGCTGATACATCCTTTTCTATATTGTATTGGAAAGGCATAATGTCACTCTATATTCAGTGCCTGGGATAATCCATAAATCACATGTTGGCATGTTGCTGATTCAGATTATGAAATATGTAATGGTATTCTGCCGGCACCTATCACCCGCCACACACAGACACACACACACACACGTCATACTTTTATATATATGTAAACCACTTTAATTATTAAATGTTGTATTGTTCAGTGGAAATTTTTACAACAAAGCAGATGGATGCCTTGTAACATCAAAATGCTTAGGGATAATTGAGGACTTTACATAACATTTCAACAAGAATAATTTACATTTATATAGCACCTTTTAATGTAATAAAGTATCCCAAGATGCTTCATGGGACCATTATGGAACAAACTTTGATACTGAGCCACATAAAGAAATATTAGGTCAGATGACCAAAAGCTCGATTAAAGAGATAGTTTGAAGGAGCACCTCAAAGGAGGAGAGAGGTGGAGAGATTTAGGGAGAGAATTCCAAAGTTTAGAGCCGAGGCAACTAAGGCAAAGCAGTCAATGTGGAATGACAAGTTTTGGAATGCTCAAGAGGCCAGAATTGGTAGAGCCCAGAGATCTCGGACAGTTTTAAGGCTGAAGGAGATCACAGTGTTGGGGAGGTGGGGCTTGTGGGAGTGCAGGTTAGTGAGGCCATGGAGGGATTTGAAAACAAGGATGAGAATTTTAAAATCAAGATGTTGTTTGACTGAGAGCCAGTGTAGGTCAGCCAACAAAGGGATGCTGGATCAGCAAGACTTAGGTATGAGTTAGGACACAGCAAAGTTACACAGTGATTAGAGCAACAGCACAAATCTAAATTATATCATATATAAAATATGACTATGAAGTAGAGTCATATGGACTCGAAACAACACTGTTGCTCTCTCCACAGGTGCTGCCAGACCTGCTGAGTTTTTCCAGCATTTCCTGTTTTTGTTTCAGATTTCCAGCATCCACAGTATTTTGCTTTTATTTTACTAAATTGTATCATGTCAGTTCTTAAAATATTCAGGATGAGCTCCTCCAATGGTAGTGGGTAAACAAACCTCCCAGTGTGGTATTGTACCACACAAGCTTTGAAGCTTCCAAGTTTATTTTCCAGTCTCTGCTAAGCTGTTTGATCTTAACTCGGGTGACTGCAGCAAGTGCTACTATTGGTCTCAGCACCCTGCTAACGAATTGAGGAAATCCCCAGCATAGTTATAGTCAGAAATTCCTTTTGGCGATTGTATGTGTGGACATCAGGTGAAGACAGCTTGTCTGTGACGCTCATCATGGTGAAATAGCCCAATAAAAATCACTATTGCGTCTCACATATGAAGAATAGCTAATTGAATAAGATATAAGAGATAAAACCATACCTGAAAACCTGATTTGTAAATAATTTGCAGGGTTTGAAGAAATTTAACTGTAAACCTGTAAGTCCAATATCTCTGGAAATTCATACACTTATGTACTTGCAACAGATTTCCTGTCAAGACCAACACTCATAATCATGATTCAGCATGAATCACTTTATTCAGGAAAGGAGGGGTGTAAAATAAAGCAAAAAATATTCAGAAGCTAAAGTCACTGAACTGTGCAGTGGAAAATATTAATTATACAACACTTGGATAGCCTCATCCATGGAGCTTTTAAGCTGGGAGTCACAAGACAATACTGCACATTAGGAAACTGGGGGGTGAGCTACAATTAATATTCAATTCACTAATTGAAATGATCGGACAACAATGCACAATGAACCCCCTGAATTCCTGTTTCGTGTTCCTGGTAGGAGAGGTTCACCAATGGAAGCGTCAAGTTGAAAAATCACCCCCGAATATTCAAAGTTGAAAAGCAATCGCCAGGTTCTAGGTTTCCCATTATTTTTGCACTGCTACATCAGTGTAACTGGAATGCACTCATTAAGAAGTGTTTAAGGCATTTTTGTTAGCTTGTTTATAATCACATGATCCAACATGTGTTGAAGTACCTCACTGCTTGTATCCAATAACATGCACTTGTTTTTCTCTCTCAAAACAACAGGAGTTTGCCAAACATTTTTTTATGTGTCAGTGTCTCCTTAGGGTTACTAGTTCTAGAGTTTCTAAGAGTTCTTTATTGAAGATGATATTACTAGATATTTAAGGAAAAGGAGTGGTAACATCTTGGAAACTTATTTATGCTAATAATTTCTTAACATTGGTGGGATTAAATCATGTTCAACTGGCATTTAAATTCTCCTTTCATAGTCTGGCATGCAAGGCTGGTGTCCGAGTATAAAGTGTGTGCTGCAGAGTCGCTTGTAGCTAGTGATCAAGGCTAGCATAGCAGAGCTGGTTGGTTGGTAACTGGGTTCAGTACAAGAGGACAGGCCATCTTCATCTGTTCCTATTGAATGAGTCTCACTGCTTCTTCTCCAAACTGCTGGATTGAGCATTCTTTAGAAATGGAACCCGTGATTTCAGGGATGCAGGGGAGTGATGAAGGAAAGCTGAGAGGAACAGTCTCAGATTGCAAGATGACAGCCAGTGGTGAAAACTGTGTTGTATTGATCAGATTACCATCCTGACTGGTGTCATAGCAGAAAACCAGGGTTGACCAGGTTAACTGAAGCAATGAAGAGGGGGAGTAATTTGTAAGTAAGGGAGATATCAGGTTGTTATAATTGATACAAAAAGTATTGTAGTTAATTGGAGCTTTAAGTATTGTCTTTAGAATGGTCTTGAACCCGACTTGAGGGGAGTTGTTCTTTACATTAGAGGTAATGAAGTCATAAAATCAGTCATTATGAACGAGTTTCTAATTGTGTTACAGCTGGCACACAGTGAAAATCTTCCCCTGCTCAGCTTTCAACTGGTTTAAAGCAGAGTTTCAGAGAGATGTTGAGATAAATGAAACTTAACTGCATTGTCACATGAAGAGAAGAAGGGGTATGGATGACTTTCACCCAGGGAATAGAATAGTGAATTTAAACCTTTAAATTATACATTGGGAGCAGCAGCTGATAGCACTTGTAGGTCACAGGGGTCATTGATGACACTGTGACAGCGATGATGACTTGCACTGATTTCTATATCTTCTCTGTCAGGAACCGAACCAACAGGGTCTCTAGTAGAAAAGATTTATGTCTTCTGTGTTCAGAGCTGAAATTGGGTGGAATATGTAAGAGGGCCGACTGTGGCATTTTTAGCAGAGAAATTGCCCCCTTATCAAAACAAGACATTCACCACCTCGTGCTAAAAGATCATTTGGCATTATACCAGTTTCAAAAGGTTCGATCTAATGGGAAAAATTATAACACTTGCATTGTATTTCCAAATTTGTATAGAATCTTAACAGGGTCCTGATGATGTTTAATAATATTAAACAGTAGAATCATTTGAAGTAAGTAATTTTAATACAGTACTGTTCAAAACACCAAGTGTGAGTAAGCTTCTGCCAAAAGATTTTTTGGGAGTTGACTAGCTTTTGTTGTGAAGGGACATAAGAAAACAACAAGAGAATCATTACCTCTGACATATTTAGTCAAGTTGTGATTTTGTGTGCTTTAATAAACTCTTTCCTAGATTAGTCAGCTATTATATTTTACAAAATGGCTACAAATTAAGGAGAAAATAGTTGAGCTTTTCACTCAGTCACTAACAGGGATGCTATCAACATAACAGTGGTACTATCACTATGGTGCTCACTTATTTTGCTGATCAATAATACATGCTTTTTAATATATATATATATATACATTAAAGCTTATAATGTTATAGTGTGGAGTCCATTAATATTTTATGAATGATTATTCAGTAATTAATCTGAAACATGGTAGGCTTTTTCTGCTGCTACTGGCAATTTTGGGCAGTTTCATATCAAGCGTCTTCCTCCATTTCTCCCAGTTTAGATTCCCACAGTCAGTTGTTCATGTTTCACTGTCGATGACTGTTGACACCCAGAGTGATTTCAATTCTTTCCCCTTATCCCAGGTTTCATATGCTACCCTGAATGACCCCAATTTTTCACTTCAGTCCCACGTTTCTATTGATATTCAGAGTGACCTCAATTCTCTAATGCTACTTCAGATAACTGCTACTGTCTAAATTGACTGCAATATCCTCACTTCACTCCAGATTCTGTGAAATATCAATCATAATTTTTACCACGATTGTTGGTTTGCAGTCTCCAACTCTTTCATTCCTGCTTTATCTTTCTAATTAGGTGATGATGGGCTGTATGATGGGTACACTGCAGTTGCACCAGTAGAGGAGCTGAATGCTGACGATGAGACAGGTCCTCTGTCCCTCAGTGCACATGATCTTTCCTCACCTGCCACATCGAATGAAGACTTCACACCAAAGGATGGCTCCCCCTACAAAGCTCCCATATATATTCCTGATGATATTCCCATTCCACCAGACTTTGAACTCCGTGAGTCAAGCATTCTAGGTGCCGGATTAGGAATATGGACTAAAAGAAAGCTCGAAGCAGGTGAAAGACTCGGCCCTTATGTTGGAGAAGAGCTATCGAGCTTGAAGGATCCTTCTCATGGCTGGGAAGTAAGCACACATTTTCATTTCTATATGTTTCAAATGTCCACACTTTGTGAAGAGTAGTTTGTATTATTTGGAAAATATTTTGGTTTGGTCTCTGATTGATTCCCTTTCAGGAGGATTTAAAAGATACATTAAATGTTTAGTTTTTGAATGTGTTTATTCACTTCATGTACTGAATGACTAGTCATGTCCCATGGTAGACAAAACAAAAGTTGCTGTTGATGCTTTGATGGTAAGCAGGGTTGCCTGGTTTTTCATATAGTGGAGTAGATTTTCATTTCAACATCTTGGAGTAGGGCTAAAATTGCTAATCAGCTAACCCTTGTAACAACTACCCAATTTCCCTTCTATTGAAATCAATAGCAATGACAATCGGGCAATTTCCATAGCGGGCAGCCAATCTGCAATGCCTTTTTTATGCCCAGGTGGATAGTTGAAGATTTACCTCAGTGTGCCCTGGTGTAAGGAGTCGTTTTTTTTAAACAACGCTTCATGAGAGCTTCCTGGTAGAAATAGTTTTTGGAACAAACCCACTTCAAAAACTTTGGTTTGTCAAAATTCTGTTCACAGCAATGTTGAGATGGTGCCTTGTAGATATGCGATCTGCTGCAACACAATTAATTTAAAAATATTTCTTTCTTATTATATTCTTTCTTGTATATATTTAATGTTTTTACTAAAAAGGAGTGTTATCTGATCAGAAACCGAACTATTGGCAGGTGATTAGTGCAGAATTGTCATTGTATGATGATTGTTTTATGATAGCAATTATACAGGTGTACAACCACCATCTGAACTATTGGTATAATGGTAATCGGACTGTTCATGATTAATGTACTGTGGCTGGTTAAATAATTGGTTGTGTCATAAAAATGCCCCCCCGATATAACCAGCAGCCTATATATACACTGAGCTTACGGAAGGGAGCCGCAGCGCAATAGCAATCAAACATATAGTTTGGCTTCTCTGGTCGTTATGTGTTACCAACATCGTCAAGGTAGCGCAAAGATTTCTCATCTTTATTGTTTCTAGCAAAATTAGAAACCTATTTTAAAAAGAACAAATTTTGGCAGTTCATTTGAAATCAGATGAAGCTGTTCCACTGAGTTAGATTTTTAACTTATCAGTAAGGCACAAAACTGGCCATCTGTTATAAAAATCTATCTGATTTTCATTTGCATCCATGTTCTATAATGGGTGGTCCATCCTCAAGTCCAGTTTTCCACATCCTGGATGGCGACATCCCATTACAAACTATGTTTATAATGTCACTGACACATCATAAACACAAGAGGCTCCTAAAACGCTGAAAAATATTTTTTTATTATATTTTCCTGTCAATCTAGCAACAATATTATTCAGCAATGATGCCGTCACAACAGCCTCTACTAATTTTACTTTTTAGCAATCACTATTATCTGAAGACAAAATTATGTACAAAATTATGAGGGGCGTAGATAGGGTAGGGAGGAAGAAACCTTCCCCTTTAGCGGAGAGGTCAATAACCAGGGGGGAATAGGTTTAAGGTAAGGGGCAGAAGGTTTAGAGGGAATTTGAGGAAAACTGTTTTCGCCCAAAGGATGGGGGGGTATCTGGAACACACTGCCTGAAAGGGTGGTAGAGGCAGCAACCCCCACAACATTTAAGCATTATTGAGATGAACACCTGAAACACCATAGCATACAGGGCTACAGGCCAAATGCTGATAAATGGGATTAGAATAGATAGGGGCTTGATGACTGGAGCGGATACGATGGGCCGAAGGGCCTCTTTCCATGCTGTAAAACCCTATGACTCTAAGGCAATAGTGAATACATACTATAAAAAGTAAATAATGTAACAGTAATTTAATTGGAGATATCTGAACCACCTGAATACGCTTCTCAAGACTTAGGCCAGGATTTTCCGGCCCTATGGTGGCGCAACCCGCCATGGGAGATTTGACGGCCCAGCCAAAAGTCCATTGACTTTCAGTGGAACCGGACAGTGCCGGTGGCAGGCGGGAGCGGAAAATCCTGCCCTTAGGCTGGGATTTTCCAGTCCCACCCACGGCAGGAATAGGTGCAGGCAGGACCAGAAAATTCGGTGAGCAGCCAAAAGTCTGTTGACTTTGGGCGGGAGTTTCTGGTCCCGCCCTTTATTGTATCAAGTAAATGACAACCCTCAACCACTCTCAAATCTACTTGAACATTTTCAGTTTTGCCAGAAAAATGGTACCTGCACGGCAAAGTCTGCAAACGTGAATGAGCACTTCATATATGAAACTGCCAGACTAGGGAATGATTACACAGTCTGGTCATACATGTCACAGAATAAGCTGCCTGAACTGCGTTCCGGCATCATATTTCTGTCATTTCAAACGATCACAATCTCTGCACTGCATTTCAGTGAGGTTAATCTCATGTAATTGTGTTAAGGTAACGATGCAAGGTGGGGAGGATTTTAATGGAGCCTGTGTTGTGCGGCGTGAGTGAATTAGACGGGAGTCGAAATTTGATTTCCTGACGGTAGGTTGAGATGCAGAGATTAGGTCAGCGGCGTGATTGTGCCTTGTTGGGCCTCACACTGGCCTGTGGCTCGTTCCCGCTTGTGATACGTTTGTAGGCCATGAATACTCATTAGCATAGAACCTTTTTTTTTAAATTACACTGGAACTTCAAGATAAAGTCAGAGGTAAACAAGAATCTCATGGCACACAGTTCACGTTCAGTTAAAGATGCTGTGCAAAAGTCAGCTTTGTGCACTTGTGTCTGAGGTCAATGATTTTCCTTGTTGAACTCTGCAGCAAAAGGGGGGCTGCAGGAGAACGGCAGCTTGCATGGAAGTTCAGGACCAGCATGGTGAGTCAGCATTGATGGGGGAGGGGTGGAGTTGGTGTAGAGTGGGGTCGGAGGCACGGAGGAATGCAAGAGCAAAGGGCTTGGGAGTGGGTGTTGGGAACAATCAGTCAAGGTAAGAAAATGAGGGGCCTTAAGGGCAATGTCAGCTCTGTCCTCATGTGGGTCCATCTCAGGGTGTTAGCTGGCACAGTCCTTATGGGGTTTTGAGTTCACCTACAACATTTCAATTATCCCCTCTCAGAATGATCTCTGACAATGTCCTTTATTGGAAGGGAGGGCCAGCTGAGCCTGCCGTTCAGCCACGTCCCACACAGTGGCAAGGACAACACTGGACACTGACATGAACATTCAATGCAGAGTGAATGCAGAAACACATCATCTCTTCTCCCACAATAAAGAAATGTACCTAACTCCCCTGTAACCATCAATGCCTGCCAACCATGGGGTGTGCCAGTACATTTAGCTCTCTGACCAAAGCTGGTCTCAACGATGACACACATGTGAATAAAGTGAAATTAATGTAATGTACAATATTTACAAGTGAAACTTAATTTTGAAAAACATCCATGCCACCTTTCTGCTCTCAATAAGTCTTATGTTAATGGAAATGGAGTTGGGCAGGCAAGTGGTGGCCATGATAAAGAGCTTCCCTATTTATCCAGGAAGCCTTTTATAGCCTGCCCATATCTGCTGCATGGTCAGCTGATAGCGGGCTTCACCACTGAAAAGCTTCCCCCGTGATACAATCACATGTCTCTTGTGCACACCACTTGCACTTTAAGTTTCAATTGTAACCACCTGGGAATCAGCAAGAAGTATGAGAGCAAAAGTGGCACTCACTTCATGTTCCACCATCAGGAATAAAATACTGCCAAAAATGAAACTTTATAGCATTTTGGACAATATTCATGGAAAATATATCCAGGAAGGAAAAAAAAGGTTTTTATTTTCATTCTTTGTTCTGATAGAACACAAGAAATAGGAGCAGCAAAGACCAATTGGCCCGTCAAGTCTGGTCCACCATTCGTTATGATCATGGCTAACCTTGGGCTTCAATTCCATTTTCCTACCCACTCCCCAGATTTCTTAATCCCCTGAGAGATCAAAAATCTGTCTATCTCGGGCTTAGATGTATTCAATGGTGGAGCATTCGAAAGCCTCTGGGGTAGAGAATTCCAAAGATTCATAATCCTTTGAGTGAAGTAATTCCTCCTCATCTCAGTCCTAAATGGATGCCCCCCTTATCCTGAGACGGTGACCCCAAGTTTTTGATTTCCCAGCCAGTGGAAACAATCTCTCAGCATCTACACTATCAAGCCCTTCAAAATCTTGTAGGTTTCAATGAGATCGCCTCTTATTCTTCTTAACTCCAGAGAATATAAGCCCAATTTACTCAGTCTCTCATCATAAGACCTTATCCCGGGGACCAATTCAATGAACGTTTGATGTACTGTCTCCAGTACAAGTGTATCATTCCTTATATATGGAGACTATGACTGCACACATTGGGCTGCATTTTTGCTCACTCCCCTAGAAGGAAAGTTTGCTGGAAGCTGACTCGCTCCATGCACGCCCGCCCAGTAGCCATAATACGCTGTGGGTGGGCGGGCTAAATTGGCTAACAGTGGGACTTCTGCCCCTCACTGGGGAGGAAGTCCTGCCCTTGGGAACTGCCAACCAATTGGCCAGCAGCTCCAGCAATCCCAGCAGCACCAAGAGCTCAGTAGCGGGTGTTGGAGGAACAGCAAACAGTCCCAAGAAGAAGACCCAATGGATCCCGGAGTGAGGAAAGTCCGGGGTATTGGGCGGGGAGGGTTTAGCCAGCTTAGTGAGGGGATCAGTGGATTGAGGGATGGGTTTTGGAGGGCAGGAGAGTAGGAAGGAAGGGGGGAAGTACTATCTTAAGGGGGGGGGGCCTGATGTGCAAAGGGAACCCCCTGAAGATAGTACCACCTTAACTTCCTGCCTTTTTAAAAAACAGGCTGTCCACTCCACCCACCTGCCTATGCCAATCATATTATGGCATGGGCAGCAAATTTTCAGAGTCAATTGGCTTGTTAACAAAAGTTCAATTGGCCCTTAATTATTTATTTACATATGGAGAGCGATATGATTTCGATGCCCACCCACCTACAGTGTTATCTGTGTCAGCTCAGGGGTGGGTGGGAAGGTGGTGGGCTGGGCACCCACCCTACTTTACGTGCTCCTTCCAATGCCGAAAACACGCCCTGCAGGGACTCATGAAATCCAGCCCAATATTCTGGATGTGGTCTCACCAAAACCCTGTATGAACCCAGACTATGAGTACATATTAGATCACCATTATGTTGCTTCAATTAGTGACCAACTGTCAACGATTCAGGAATGCTTGAGGTAGCTTCACAACAGATGAGCTGTCGCATCTCCAACAAGAGTATTGCAGTTCTTGTGAGCTCACAAACAAGCCTTCATAACCGAAAGAAGGAATGCACGATCTGAAAGTAACACTCAGTGCCACTTGCCTTTAACGAAGAAGAGCTGTCTGTCACTTTGCTACAATGAACTCACACACTAGTGACAAAGTGGAGGTCATCATGATGTGCACCATCACATCATTTGTTTGAAACCAAATCATAAAATGTTTGGCAAGCACTTTGTGATTAAAACATTCAAGTTTTAAAGGGTCATTGCAACTATTTCAAAGAGCAAAACAGCCTAAAAGTCATGTGGATACTTTTACGTTGCAATGACATACCGGTAATAATGTTAAAAGCACAATAATACCATTTTCACAATGTGATGCACTCTAATCACATGATGATGATGTGATGCAGGCCATTGCCTGGTGTATTGACAAAGGTATTGGCAACAAAGGTACATCAATAATCTTGGCTATTGCTGATACCC
This sequence comes from Cetorhinus maximus, assembly GCF_964194155.1. Taxonomy (NCBI): domain Eukaryota; kingdom Metazoa; phylum Chordata; class Chondrichthyes; order Lamniformes; family Cetorhinidae; genus Cetorhinus; species Cetorhinus maximus. The sequence goes on along the minus strand of NC_135897.1, from coordinate 72,814,510 downwards.
CTTCAGATAATTACGATTAGGTTGAAATAACTGCAGAAATCACCGCGGGATTATGTATAATTTAATTTGTCTGTGAATTTAACTCTGTACTTTGAAAGGGTAAAAGTAATCATGTTTGAAATCCCACTCTAAACCAGCACACTGGTCCAATCTGAAGCCAAGTGATATAGATAAGTTTGTAAAAAAAAAACAAGATCCGGCATTTGGGTTTTTAGTAAAAGCTCAATGATGTTTTTTTATGTCTATCCCACTCTCACCATTTCTCGTCAGAGGGATAGTGAGAATTGTCTCAGGGTGGGAAGTTTCTATGGTTCAGATGTACATTTTTATTCTTTAATTGCTACATGACTCTGCTGTATCTAAATATCAATTGTCCAAAACCATGTCAAACTGCAGTGAACCCACCAGAAGGCAGCTGCAATTTTTCAGTTGCTATGTGACTACATCTCATTGCCCAATTTAAATCTAGTTATTTGATTGGACCAGAAATCAAAATCTGTAAAGGAAGTTGCTTGAGATGAGCAGCAGGAATGAAAGCAGTAAATAAGCAGTAAAGAGAGAGTTTGAAAATGAAAATGGGAAATATGACCCGACAGGGAATCAGTTGAATGTGATTAAAGTGCACTCGCCCTACTCTGGACTCAAGTCATAAATTTAAGCTTTTATCTCACTTTTAAGGCCAGCGCAAAGCATCATCTAATCAGGTATTGGTTAGTTGAAGTACAAATCGAACAAGGGGGGTTCACAAGAAAAGAGCAAAGGTCAAAGCTTTTTGCAGTTTGTCACCAGGGCTTTACTGTGAATGTGCTGTGATCCCAGTCCAGATGTGCTGTGTGGCCCAGTGAAGCACTGATTGTGAAGAAAAGCAATCCACCGTATCTTAATCAACAAGAGAGGAAAATACCTTCTCATAACCTTAGTGACTAGTTTATTTACTAAACTCATTGGAAAAGAAACTCAGATCCCATTAAACACTGGCAAGATACAATGGACAATGTTGTGACACGTTGCTGGTCTCTATAACATGTTTAGCATCCATAGGTATTTCCAATCTTATCTCAAACCCTACTCCCTATATTGCTCAATCCCATCCTTTGTCAGCTCTGTGCATTCTAACTCATGTAATATTCAGGTTTATTAGGCACACGGGCTTGGTGCCAGCACCCAGCCCCTCAGAGTTGTTGAACATGTGTTCATACTCATACTTGTTCATATAATAAATCCAAAACCTCCAAGATGTCTGAGGAAAGGTGACAAATGGTGACATAGGAGCACTGGCAATGGTCTTCAATACACATCACCTTAAGGGAATCTTTTAAGCAACATATAAAGGGAGTGGACACTCAAGTAATTCATAAAAACAATAAATCACAAATATTTCTGCACTATTGTGAGTGTGTTTATACTGCCAGCCAGGCGGCACATCGTTATAATACAAGAGCAAAATATCTTCTTTATAATGCCTGCTTCAAGCATGCTCAGGGGAAAGCTCTGCCTAGAGGTACTTGGACACATATGCAGAGCCCTTGCACCTGGACATGAAGTTTTAAATGTTTCAAGAGTATCTGAGCTAGCAACAAATTTAAGTTAGAGCCCCATGACTACGTTTGAAACCTGTTTTGACACTGCACTGTGTTCTAACCATATAGTATGAAACACAAAGGGGTGTGAGGTTGTCTTTTCTGTGGGACTGGTCAATATGGTAAGGTGTTTGCAGGAATGTTGCCCATAGTGAAGCTGTCAGAGGACCATCTTGTGTATTACTATTGCAAGATTTTCACTACAATGTACCAAACTCACTTTGAAAGATCATCTCCTATGATTTGTGAATAATTGTAGAGCTCACGGGCAATATAAAATTAGTAAGCATTGAAAAATGCCTGGATCAATCCAAGACTGGCAGCATAGATTTGTTAAAGACAAGTCATGTTTGACCAATATGATACTTTTTTTAAAAAAAAGTTACATATTGAATTGATAAAGAGAATGTTGATACAAATTTTCAGAAAACATTTGTTGAGGCGTGTCCCAAGAGGCTTTTTAGAAAACTCCAAGCATATGGTGTAAGAGGAAATGTAGCAGCATGGGTAAAAAGCTGTTCGATGGACAGGAAACAAAGGGTTAGGATAAATGGGTAACAGAAACAAAAATTGCTGGAAAAACTCAGTAGGTCTGACAGCATCTGTGGAGAGAAAGACAGCGTTAATGGGCAGAATTTTTCCATCGGCGATTTGGGGGTGGGGCCTGCTCACCGACGCGAAAGTGAGGCGGGATGATGTCAGGAGGAACCCTCGACATCATCCCGCCCCATTTAAATCTTCAGGAAGGCAGGTGGACAGCGAAATCAGCTGTCCGCCCGCCAACTTGTCAATGGCCAATTGAGGCCATTGACAAGGTAGTTAAACCAATTAAAGGCCCTGCCCGTCCAACCTTAATGCTGGTGGGCAGGCCAGGAGCCCCAGCGGGCTTCTGAAAAAACATGAAACCTCGTCCACTGGCGGGATGAGGTTTCATGTCTGTTTTTAAGAAGTTTAATAAAGTTTCTGTGCTTTTTATTAACATGTCCCATCTCATGTCACATGAGGGGGACATGTTAATAATTTTTTTATTTTTCTATTTTTGAAGTTTATAAACCTTTCACCGATCTCCCTGAGACAGCACTTAGTCTCGGGGAGATGTGCTCTCTTTCGCACGCATGCGCTAAAGGGCGCACTCTGACAGTCGGGGAATCCCTCCCCCCCCCCGGCACAGGAAGCACATAGCGCTTCCCGTCGGGCGGTCCGCTGGGAGATTGGCCCGCCCACTTAAAATGGCGGCGGGGCCCATTTTGGTGGCGGCGATTGGCTGCCCGCCCGCCGCCGAGCCGGTGGGACCCGCCCGCCCATCAAGGGAAAAATTCTGCCCGATGTTTCGAGTCCGTATACGTTAACTCTGTCTTTCTCTGAACTGATGCTGTCAGACCTGCTGAGTTTTTCCATCAATTTTTGTTTTTGTTTCAGATTTCTAGCAACCGCAGTATTTTGCTTTTATCTTAGGATAAATGGGTGTTGCTCAGATTGGAGAAGGGTAGGCAGTGGTGTGCCCTAGAGGAAATGTGGTGTCCACTTCAGCCCCCAGTCTGTATATATGATTTTCACTTAGGTTTAGGGAACATAGGCTTGCAATTTTGTGTGAATATAAAAGGTAGGAGATTTGGCAAACAGTGGGGAGAACTGGAAAAGACTTCAAGAAGATGTGAACAGGTTAGCACACTGGGGAAATAAGTGAAAGGTACAAAACTTCAATAGATAAGAATTGAAGGAGTAACAAGGAATGGGAATGTACAATTAATGCAAAGGTTCTGAAGAGTGTGGATGACTAAAGGGGTTCCAGTAGATAAAGGAAAAAAACTTACACTTATATATAACACCTTTCACAACCTCAGCTTCGTAAAAACACTTTTCAGCGAATGAAATGCATTTGGAACATTGTTACTCTTGTACTGTAGGGAAACACAGCCGCTAATACGTACAGAGCAAAGCCTGGCAAAACTGGAGCGCGAGTGGGACAGTGCAGATTGTGCCACAGTTTTCTGGGCATTACCACCCTGGTTCCCACCAAGGCCTCAAAATCACCATCATGAGGAACGACTTGAGATATTGGAACTACTTTCACTGGAGAAGGGATGGATAAGAAGGAATTTAATGGAAGCTTTTCAAATTATTATCCAGCCAATAGGGAAAATCTATTTGCACTGATCGGGGAGTCAGTAATGAGCAGTCATCAATTTAAAATTGCCACTAAAAGAGTGAGGAGAGAAGATATGAGAATTTTATTTTACACAGATGAATGCTGGAGCGTGGAATGTGGGTGTGATTGGCACGTGAGCTGTTGCATCTTTTATGGTAAAAGTGGATGAATATTTGGGGTTGAAAATCGCTAGGGGCAGAATTTTTAGGTTGGTGGGCGGGCGCGATTGGCAGGCCCGGGATCAGCCGGGGAAAGGACCGCCAACCGCGATCGGCCCCCACCGCGATATCATGCCGGCTGGCCAATTAACGTCCAGCCAGCGTGGAGAGCGCGCTGAGAAGCTCAGCGCTGCCGGGTGGGGGCGGGAAGAGGGCGGGCGCTGACGTCAATGCGGACGTGGGCCAGCACTGACAGGAAGCTCCCTGAAAGCAGAGAGCTCCCTCGGGGTGCAGAAGACCTGAAAAATCAAAAATAAAGTTTTGAAATGCGAAAAAAAAAATGTCCAATTAGGCACCTGAGAATATTTATGATGAAAATGCTGTCCGCCGATTTTTATTTTTATTTTAATTTTATTTCATCATGGAAATCTCATCTCGACCTTGGATGAGGTTTCAAGAACAATGTAAAGGCTGCCAGGCCGATGCGCCTGTCTGCTAACCGATCCCGGGCCCGCTACTCGCGCCCGCCCGCCAACCTAAAAATTCTGCCCAGAGAAGTTTTCAACCCAGAAGCCTTCAAATGTTCATCCACTTTTACCATAAAAGATGCAACAGCTCAGGTGCCAATCACACCCACATTCCATGCTCCAACAATCGCCTGTGTAAAATGATATTCTCATGTCTTCTCTCCTTAAAATTAAAGACAGTTATGCTGTTAATGACCTTAATTGGCCTCTTAATTGTCAGCAAGCGCGCTTCCAGTTTTTGCGTGCGCCTGCCAACTGAAATATGGTGCAAGCGTGGGATGATGTTGGGACGCTCACCCGACATCATCTCGCACGATTTCACGCCGGACCAGGTTGGGCATGCGCCTACTCGACTGGCGTAAAATTTTGCAGTATGGTTCTATGCTGTCAAAAATATTTCAATCATTTTCATATCACAATATTAATTGGGGTGTAGATACTGACTGTGGGAATGGAGAGTCCATTCTAATTACTAAGGTATTGGTTACAAAAATACCAAAATGGGTGTCATAACATCTGAAGGATAGGAACATTACTGACCTTTTGAGGATAATCTTGTGACATATAATTATTGCATGGTCTAAACACTGCTGGGAGGATTTTTATTTATTAAAATCCAGTATGATTCTCAGGGAAATCTGTGCAATATCCAAAGAGTAATGGCAGATGGGCAATAATGAAAATTCTGGTGTAGAACATTCACTTGGGCCAACTGTGCAAAACAAGCAGTTATTGCATTGGCTGCATGTTTTCAATTTTACTGAAGGCAATGGAAATGCTTATTGGGTGGGGTGTAGAAAAGGGTGATCAACGTGACATCACTCACTTTGCACTGCTGCCCAAGATTAATTTCTAGCCTGATGTGTTTGTATTTCTTAAGCACTTCAAAGAGAGTTCATGCATGACTTTTGGGACATTAGTGGGGTGTGTTTTGACAGAAAAAACTATTATTTTACAGAAAGAGAGTGAGGGGGAGAGAGAAAGTCAGAGGCCGGAATTTTCTGGCCATGTTGGCGTCACGTGTCATGGTGGGTGGCGGGGGGGGGAATGACAATATGGCGAGAAGGCCAAAATGTCGTGAAACCAGTTTGCGATCGTCCGCTCCACCCATCAATGGCGGGCGGCGTTTCCCACTGCTGCCCATTGGGAACCTAATTTCAGTACCTTAGCATCGCATTATAAGCTCTGCTCACCAGAATCATCTCCCCATTCTGGACCATCCAGGCAAGTCGGTGTGATTGCACGTTGACATGTTTCACAACTGTCCATAAATAACATACACCTGGTGAGCTGCACTTCACTTGGGACTTTGAGGTTTGTTTGCCTACCTTGCTTTGGGCAGCACTAGTGGATCATCAGTGCCAGACTTCGCTGACAGCACCACATCTTTTTTAGCGGGGCTCACAGGCAGGTCTCTACCTACCAGACCAGCCATAAGGCGAGGGTGACTTTTCAACAACTGCAGGGCTAGGGCTTGCTTTGGGAAGGGGGAGAAGTGGCCTCAGGCAAGGGAAGGGGCTGCAGGATGAGGGCTGTGCTGGGGAATTGGGGTACCCCAGGGTGTGTGGGGCATATGTTGATCTGTGCAAGTGGCCTCCAGATGGTGAGGGCTGAGGAGGCAGCCTCAGAGGAGATGAGGCCTGATGGAGATGTGAGGGTATGTGTGAGAGAGTGAGTGGTGATGTCCCTCGAGCTGGCAGTGAGTGGGATACCAGTGAATGTGTGATGGCCTTATGGATGTGTGAGTTTAGAGTGATGAGATGGTTGCCATACCCTGGTGGCATGGATAAGATCATTCATCCTCTTTCTGCACTAGATGGCCTACCTCTTGTGTGCAGGATTGGCACTGACCACCTCTGCCACTACCTCCCAAGCCGGAGTGGTGAGACTGATGGGCCTTCTGCAGCCAGGGCGGGGATAGATGACATCGTGGCGGACCTCCATGGCAACCAGAAGATGTCCCAGAGATTCTTCACTGAATCGGGGTTGGGGGGGGTGGTGGGGGGGGGGGGTGGGCTGCACTCTTCTTTGCTTTTGAGGTCATGTCTTCACCAGTGCAGTCCTGGGCTGCAAGCTCTGAGAAATATGCGCATGGCTGCAATTTAAATATCGTGCCCTGCGTGAGGAAGCAGCGAGGTAACGGTGTGGCAGGCAAATCCACCATTGCGGCCAGTGGGTAAAATTACTTTTCCTGCCCGCTACCGCACTTAGTGCAAATCTGGGACGATTCCACCCAGAGAAACACAAAGACCGACACAGAAAGATAGTCACAGGCACTGTACAAGTTAAGGTCTGGAGAACACCATGGCCAACCTTTTGACATCCAAGGCCCACTTTATGCCATGTGCAATTAGCCCACTTACTTAAAACAGGCCTACGGATGCTTAAATATACACATTGGAGTCCTACGCCAGCTGTAGGATGCAGATTGAAAAATTCAGGTACAAAGCTGCTTTACCCAGAGAATGGTAGTTAGTACTCATTTTGGGGAGGCTAGATAAACATATGAGGGAGAAAGGAATATAAGGTTATGCTGATAGAATTAGATGAGGAAAGATGGGAGGAGACTTGAGTGGAGCACAAACACAGACATAAGCTGGTTGGGCTGAATGGCCTGTTTCTCTGCTGTGTATTCTATGCAATTCTATATAATTGTGTGTAAAGTAGTGGAGTCGGCACTGTAGATGACAGAGAGAGACAAAGGACATAATTTTAACTGTGGCATGCCTGATAAATGGATCCTAGCCAGATTGTGAAGTCCGAAATTAGACACAGATCCTTTCTTGACAGCGGGTTTACTCACAGAATGCAACATTACAGATCTCTGCCGCATACCTACCAACACCCAGGGCCCCAGCAGTCCCTAATTATATGTGCTCAAGATACATAATCAATCAATATCCTCCAACCATTTATCTTTAACTTTAACAATACAATTAACCTAACTTTAACATGCCATTCCTGATTGCCGAACAGGAAGTGGGCACCACTTCTGCTCTCTTTCTTTTTGCTGGCTCCCACACGATTATAATTAAAATTTAAAGTACTGGAGTACTACGGGCGACACATGCAATCACACGGCAGGGGTAGCTGACAATGTAGCAGGTACAGGTGGGCTATAAAAGGGCCTCCTGGATAAACAGTGTGGTTCTTCATCATTGCCATAGCTTTCCTGCCCAACTCCATTGCCAATAGCAGAAGTCTGATTGAGAGCCATACATTGGCACAGGTGTTTTTCAAAATTAAATTTCACTTGTAAATATTTCACATTACATTGGTTTCACTTTGCTCATGTGTACATCGTTGCTATTCGTTGAGACTAGCTTAGTCAGAGAGCTAAATGTACTGGCACACATTGATGGTTCAAGGGAGTTAGGGACATTTATTTATTGTGGAAGAAACAATGTTGTGTTTTTTGTATTCACTCGTCTTTGAATGTTTATGTTAGTGACCAGTGTGGTACTGTCCATTCAGTAGGACATGGCTGAACTTGTAGGTTCAGTTGACCCTCTCTTCTATGCATTGTAAAGGAGATTGTCCGAGATCACTCAGCAGGGATAATTGAAATGTTGTAGGTGAACTTCAAGACCTGTAAGGACTCTGCCAGCCAACCTTGAGATGGACCCACATGTAGACAGAACTGACACAGCCCCTCATTTTCTTACCTTGACTGATTGCTCCTAACATCCCCCACCATATCCAGGCTGCCAAACCCTTCCCACTTCATTACTCTACGCCCCTGACCCCAAGATTGTCTCTTGGATCCATCTTCCACTCCTCCTTGCCTCCGACCCCACTCCACACTCCCTCTTCTCACACCTGACTCACCCTTGCCAGTCCCAAGCCTCCATGCAAGCTGCCATTCTCCTGCTCACCTTACTTGTGCCACAGAATTTAACAAGGAAACATGTTGAAATCAGACGCAACTGCACAAAGCCAACTGTTGCACGCCCCTTTTTAACAAACATGAACTGGGTGCCATGAAATTCTTCTGTGCCATTCATTTCACCATGAAGTTAGACATAATTACAAAAAATTAAATATAATGAGTATTTATGGCATACAAGGGTATTATAAGTAGGAAACCGCCACAGAATGGCCTGTGGTCCGACCCGCCATTAACACACAACTGAGTTAATCTCTAAATTTGAATCCGTCATCAGGAAAGCAACATTTTAACTCAGAGCTAATTAAGGCACCCCACCCACCACGTTTCTTGCAGGCCCCATAAAATTCCTCCAAGAGAGACGGAGAGAGTGGCGACGTTTGTAAGTAATTCCAATGATAGTTGGTTGTTGAGTCTAAAAGTTCTCAGCTCATTAGCATGGTTTCAAATTAGGTCTAGATTTCCATTAAACGGAATGTATATTGATTGTATCAGTACCTTTACAGTAACCGGTTGGAAAATACTTTCAATCTGAGACAGGTTGAGGGAGGTAACATCGTCACTTTAAAATATACTGCTGATTAAAATAAAAGCTTCATAGCACAGCAATCCTGTCATTGCAAAACAGCATATCCTCCGGCTTTATCGTGTGAGCGCAACTGAAGAGGTCCGTTGGGGCTTTAATAAAATAATTATGCACCAAAGATGATACCTACGTTGATATAACCGGACTCGACTTTAAACACAGAAGTATCGATACGTGCATGCCAGCATTTTCACTCTTCTTGCTTGTCTAAATATCTCAATGTGTTTAGTAATCAGTTGCCATCCTATTACTTTGCTTATAACTCACTATCCCAGGAATGAAAATGACTTTTTAAATTTTTTTATAGATGCTTTAATTTATGGTAACTTTACTTCAATGCACTTAGAGCAGTTATGAGACATTGGTCCCATGGGAGGAAGAGGAGAGATAAATATATTTTGGTCTAAAGGAGGAGGAAGAAAGATAAGAACTCCAAAAGTCCTCAATATGTTTAATTGCTGCTCTGACAGGGAGTCATAACTCTTTCCATTAAGTAAATATGTTGTAAAAAATGTATTATGAAATGCCACATTATTCAAAGAGGACTCTTCCAGGCACTAAACACAGTGGATGCCATTAGCACAAACTGTCAATATGCCACCAACACTGGGGCCTGTAAAATTAAATTGATTTGGTAAATGTAAGCAAGATAGATCTGTTTGCTTTCATCATCAATTTCAGTTGGGAGAACAGGTGATGTCACCAACCTGGGAGTGATAAAGATGATGGGCCATCTGGAAAACTGGGTGATCGATGGTCACTGTGTTGGGGGTACATGGTGATATTGTGCTGGCGGGCCACAAGGGATACCAGCGTTAACAACTTTTCAATAATGTCTTGATAAATTTCTCTACTTTAATAATACAGAAATGGTGAGTTATTACTCTGATTGCCAATATAAATAATCTGAGTTTCAGCTGTTGAAGCATTTATTCTGGCAGGATTTATTTTAATAATACACAATAATAAGGGATCATTCAGAATTGTCAACATATTTCAGAAGGTACAATATGTACTTTCGAAGCAAGGCCTCCTCCCCCACCTAAAAGGGAAAAAAATTAATATATTGATGTGCATTTGTATAATTGCTGCACTAACCGGTCACATCTCAGTACAGGGACTCCAGCCATGGACAGAATGTCACAAATGGTTTGTGATTCCGTTTGAAATTGTAGTTAATGTGGACAAAAGTCTGAAGGTGTTTATTGGATCATTTGTTGATATACTGCACATTTCATTGGGTGTTTTTGTAACATGTCACCTTTTAGAACAGCATTGCCATTTTTGAATAATGGCTAAATCTTTGCAACTTTCCTTCCCCTCTTCACTTTACTGCCAAATACATCCTTATTCCTGTGAGACATTTTTCATGGAATTACTGACCTCTGGGCACTGCTCTTATCACCTTCCTCAGTCATTGTTAATGGAAATAACAATCACAACAACCTGCATTGAAATAGCGCCATTAACATAGAAAAAAATGTCCCATGGTGATCCAAAGGTGTAAGAGGAAAAGGAATGTATTCTGAGCCAAAGAAGGAGAAAATAAGAGGGCTGACCAAAGGCTTGATCAAACAGCAGTCTCCTAAAGAGGAATGTTAAAGAATAAGGGGAAGTAAAGGGAGGGATTTCCAAAGTTTGGGCCCTAGCTGGCTGGAGACATGGCTGCCATTAGTGGGGAAATGGGTGGGGATGCGCAGAAAACCAAAGACAGAGGAACAAAAAGTTTGGAGTACTGGAAGGTGATGGTGGCTGTTGTAGAACTGGAAGAAGTTAGAGAGATAGAAAAGGATGAGTCCAGGAAGGGAGTTAAATATGAAGGATGGGAATTTTAAATTTTGATGTGTGCAAGTTTTCTGCATTGCCATGCAGAACAACAGTGACTGCAATTCAAAAACTAATGAATTTGTTGTGAAGTGCTTTGGAACATCCTGAGGATGTGAAAGGTACTATGTAAATGCAAGTTGGTTCTTTTCTTTCTAATCACACGAATGCAGCAGCTATAATGGTACTTTTTCCAATAAAGACACATTTTTGGAGGGGTAAAGTCTTCATGCAAAAGGTGTCTGCAACTAGCAGAATTTTTTGTTGAAAATTTTCTCCTTGTATTTTTCTCCTTTGTTGCAAATTATTTGTTCTCCTCACAAGTCTCAGAGCATCAGCAGTAAAAGTAGGTTAGAAAGGATTGGTATGTAGGATTTTAATGCAAATAATAATTAAGAGAAATGTAAAAGGGGCTTCTGACTTACCGCCATCGGTTTTATACTGGCATAGAAGAGTCAAGATCAACTGCAATATCATCAGGCACCCTGTGAGCTACTTTGGTTATACTTGTTTTTTAACCCTGTGACCTTTGTCATGTAGAAGCAAATTAGGACATGTATTATCACTACCTGCACAATTTTGTTGACTGGAGAAACTTGCATACTTTTATAGGGAGAACAAATAGTTTGCAGCTAAAGTCCAAAAAACAACAATGAAATAAATGACCAGAGAATCTGTTTTTATGGTGTTGTTTGACAAGCACATTTTGATAAGGACATGAGGGAGCTCCCTTGCTCAAAAAGTGTTGCGCAATCTTTCACTCATACCTTATTAAGCCAATAAGCCTCATATGTTCCAAAGATGACACCATTCTGTACGTAGTGCAGTGAGGTGGCAACCTAGATTATATGCTTAAATCCTCCCATGGAGAATGGACCCTCAACCTTCTGACCTATAGGCAAGAGTGCTACCACTGAGCCAAGTTGACAGTTCATGCTGCTTCAAAATCTTTGTGGACCGACAACTTCCTGCCTCCTTTTATTTGGTTGATGTGTTGGAACGCGGTCTCTTTCCCCAAAGCACAGTTCACATTTAAGGACTTTTATCTACTTGTGTAAAACAACTGTAACCTAGCTGAGGACAACTGCAAAAACAAGGATAAACTCAATGATCCCATGCTCTCAGCAATGAGCTGCAGTCAAGGGGAGCATAGGTCAGAGAATTGTGGCTAGATTGTTGTAACCCTATCTCTGACCTTTTCAGCTTGTCTCTCTGCTGCCATTGTGAGGTCAGTAATTTAAGCCTAAAGCCTGCAGTTTGTACCTAGTCTAATGCTAGTTCACAAATGGCACATAGTATGCCATAGCTGTCTGTCTCACTACTCTCTTCCACTAATAAGGTGGCTAATTTTTATTTCTTTATTTTATTTTGTAGTCATGATACTCATCAAAGTTCATTGACCTCACTGTAGCAATAATGACCTGAATGGGGTTCATAAACATCATTGTGCTTTTATGCATATATAAATTGCTTTCTTGAATGTCTAGTCTAATCGTAACTCCATCACCCATCATATAAATCAGTATGAGGGTCTCTGGATGTAAAGTGTGTACATCTTGTCAACTAAAATGCTAGTTGATCCCATCTGACTGCATCACCTAATTCTGAACCTTTTGTCTCAATAAAATTATCAATTGGCAAAATATGCTCTATATGCTATTCAATAATAATAATTGTGACAGACCAGCACCACCAACCCCCACTGACCCCCGTTGAAAACTAGACCTAAGAGAAGATGGTGAATATCAGATGCACAGGATGTTAATTATACCATGAAATCTATGTTGGTATCACTGGCGAATTTTGAAAATCAATCCCTGTGAGGTTAAATTTTTAAAACTTTTAACAAAATGCTTCAATTTTTTTCTTTAAGCACAACTTCAGTGATTCCTTCTCCAGTGGTTTGTCTCTTGTCTTGTTTTCTGACTCCAGATCCCCAGCTTGGGACCTTTCCTTGTGTGATAGCACATTTTGTAGCTACTGTCAAACTAGACGCTGAGAACAGACAATTACCACATATAGGCCAATGCAGTGAAATTCTGAACAAAGTTATTTAGTTATGGGAAAAGACAATAGAAACCACCAAGACACAAGTCAGGATGCAAGGGCGTGTCAAGGCATGTCCTTGATGACTGTCTGTCAATGCACTTGATGCCAAATTTCGATGAATCTCTGCCTGGCGCAGTTACTATTTCTGGAAAGTAAGAAAATGGTTCGGAGACAAGTTGATAAGACTTAATAAAATTGATGAAAAGAACTATTAACTAGGGCACCTCCACCAAAACATTTGAAAAAAAAAAGCCACGTGTAAATGAATGGCCCCAAAACCAAACATCAAACCAATGTCTGCTAACATTAATTTGTGCAGATTAGACCATTGTACCATTGTGGAAGGATTCTGTAATCTGAAAGCATTACCAACTCATCATCAACAACAACTTATACTTTTATAGCACCTTTAACACGACAAAAAGTCCCAAGAAGCTTCACGGGAGCATTATAAAGCAAAGTCTGGCACCAAACCATACAAGGAGATAGTAGGTCAGATGACCAAACCTTTAGTCAAAGACACATTTTAAAGAGTGCCTTAAAGATGGAAAGAGAGGTAGAGAATCAGAGAAGCATAGTATATTCCAGAGCTTGGGGGTTTGGCAACAGAAGGCAAAACCACCGATGGTAGAATGATTAAAATCAGGGATGCACAAAAGGCCAGAATTAGAGGAGCACAGATTTCTCGGAGAGTTGAGGCTGGAGGAGGTTACAGACAGAGGGAAGGGTAAGGCCCTGGAGGGATTGAAAACAAGGATGAAAGCTTTAAAATCAAGATGTTGCTTAATCTGGAGCCAAGGTAGGTCAGCGAGCGCAGGGACAATGGGAGAATGGGACTTAGTACGCATTAAGACACAGACAGCAGATTTCTGGGTGACCTCAAGTTTACAGAGGGTAGAATGTGGTAGCTCATCTTGGGGTCAAATGTAACACCAACCCATCCCAGGAGAAAGAAAAATAGTTGATAAATAATTTCCAAATATGTGAGCCACCAGTCCGAAGATGCTACATAATTTTTATTTCTTTGTATCCCAGGAAAATAATGAGATTAGAGCTACCTTTATCTCTGCTGAAGGGAGGGGGTACAAGTACTCAGAAACTCTTAAAGGAAAGGCTTGTCAAACATAAACATACTAAACTCCACTGCCTTTCGATTCAGATTTTTGTCTTTCAGCGAATGGCTGTGTTAGTCTTTTCAATTAAATGTCTCTCCACCGCCTGTATTCCTAGTGAATAGCAGTCTATTAAACAGCGGGAAAAAAAACTTTAGGAAGCCCAAGACCAGTTTGGAGAGTCAAAGATCAAAGCTTCAGCCATGACACAGTGAAGAAGACAAAGGTGTGCTTTGGTGATTAAACAAGCAATAAGAGGGAGGAATGTACATTGCTGGAAAGGGATGTCATAGCTGAAAGCAGTGGTAAAACATCCCTCAAGGTGATGGCACTTTTTGTGAATAGTTTGGAGGAGCTACAACAGTACACTAAACCATGAGCTCTGGAGTAACAGAGGAAGGACCAGTTTATGCCAGAGGTCATTTGAATTGACCATTTTATTCTGATACCCAGCAAGTTCTGTTTGAATGGGTTTGTGCCATTAAGAATTAATAAGCCCACTGTTCAACAAAAATTGAACAAGATCATTCATGATAAGCAACATTTAACTACCTGAAGGTGTATTTGTGATCCAATTGTCCAATAGGATAAAAGCAAAAAACTGCGGATGCTGGAAATCCAAAACAAAAGTAAAAATACCTGGAAGAACTCAGCAGGTCTGGCAGCATCTGCAGAGAGGAACACAGTTAATGTTTTGAGTCCATATGACTCTTCAACAGAACTAAGTAAAAATAGAAAAGAGGTGAAATATAAGCTGGTTTAAGGGGGGGTAGAGCTGGATAGAGGGCCAGTGATAGGTGGAGATAGCCAAAAGATGTCATAGACAAAGGGACAAAGAGGTGTTGAAGGTGGTGATATTGTCTAAGGAATGTGCTAATTAAGGGTAGAAAGCAGGACAAGCAAGGTACAGATAGCCCTAGTGGGGGTGGGGTGGGGTGAAGGGAAGGGAATGAAATAGGCTAAAAGGTAGAGATAAAATAATGGATGGAAATACATTTAAAAATAATGGAAATAGGTGGGAAAAGAAAAATCTATATAAATTATTGGGGACAAAAAGGGGGGAGGGGTCGGAAAGGGGGTGGGGATGGAGGAGAGAGTTCATGATCTAAAATTGTTGAACTCAATATTCAGTCCGGAAGGCTGTAAAGTGCCTAGTCGGAAGATGAGGTGCTGTTCCTCCAGTTTGCGTTGAGCTTCACTGGAACAATAAAACAGGCCAAGGACGGACATGTGGGCATGAGAGCAGGGTGGAGTGTTGAAATGGCAAGCTACAGGGAGGTCTGGGTCATGCTTGCGGACAGACCGAAGGTGTTCTGCAAAGCGGTCACCCAGTCTGCGTTTGGTCTCTCCAGTGTAGAGGAAACCGCATTGGGAGCAACGAATGCAGTAGACTAAATTGAGGGAAGTGCAAGTGAAATGCTGCTTCACTTGTCCAATAGGATGTCCTGCTGAAAGAACTTCCGAGAACTCTGAGTCAAATGCAGCTGGATCTTAAGCATGTACTGCAGACTTTATCAGTGAGTTATGCCTCCTGGGCACCAGTAGGATTCTGTAAATCAATTTTAAAATGAAACTGGATTGCTGAGGGAGAGTAGTTGTGTAATTGATTGTGTAATAGAAGTAAGTATTTTTGAGTGTAGTTTAAACATAGACTTTTATCAACCATTTTGAAAGCCGTTTCAACTTGTTTTAATGTTATCTTACAAGGAAATTACAATTTTACAGAGTTTGCACTGATTCATTCTGCAGCCTGCAAGTTCTGAAAAGACACAAGAAGGTAAAAGTCAAAGGGAGAAAAACGACCATTTTCAAAGTGTATACAGATCTTACAAAATAACTTTCATGTTCACTCCTCATTTTTATATCAACAGTTGCCTCACACCAGCCTGATGGCTACACTGGTAAAGTGTTATTCTCTCAGTCATTTTCAAATCCCAGTCCTGAACAGGCAGTACATAGCAGAGCACTGAACTCTCAGTTAGGGCTTCTGTATTTAAATATCAGCCTTAAGGAAGCAATCTGTTAAGTGCAACACCAGAAAATTGGAGTGATGTCCACTTATCCCCAACTTTAAAGTCTAGACTTGAAGAAGAGTGTTCTGTATTAATCAGTTCTATCTCTAGATAGCATTGACGAAGGGGTGGTGTTGATGTATTTTAATGATGGATGTGGACAACGTTCCCCCTACCACCTGTGGCCAGTAACTGAGCAGGACTGCAGTTCGAAAACCTGGATTGAAGTAGAGAGAGGATTAAGGGAAGGGTGAGGCAGCACAATTGAGCAGCAGTGCATTGCACCCTACCGTGGTGGGACAAGGGCCTGTTCTTGCTATAATCCACAGTATTGACTGAAGTGTAGACAATTACCTGGAGAACGGGAGGAAAAAAGTCAGTGGCAAGTCATCCCCAGAGCTAAAATAAATTAACAAATCAAAAAGAGGTTCTTACCCTGACCAAAATAAAGAAGATTAAGATTCAAAATAAAAATTCCTCACTTCAAACTTGCCACACTGCATTTAGTGTTGATTATACTGATCATCAATTGAAAGTCAGTGTCTCTTTAACAGGGTCCATAGCTGCAAATGAGATGGAAACGTCAGTCTCTATGGTACAGTGAAAGCCAGACAGATATGGCACATGCTGTTAGTCGGCTGGCTTGTGTGCTCACCAGCAGCTGTGGGCCCGTACAATTGGTTTCAGCGGTCATTTTGCAATGAAAAGGTTTAGCCTGTACCAGATTTCCCCCAAACGTCTCCCATTCAAGGCACTAGTGGAGGTATTCATGTTTCTTTGTTGGCTCCTTCTATAATGTCTTAAGAGATTAACAGTGAGCATGAATGAGGGCCTGCGGATTAAACAACAAAAGCCAGACTCACTACATTGCAGTTTTGATTTTTTTCTTTCCCCCTAGTAGTTTGAAGTAAGAGTTAATGCATCCAGGAGCTTCAATAGTTTTAAAATATATATAAATTCTTTGAAAATGATCCTTTCCTTCCCCCCCAACCCACGCCCAGCAAACCCCCCACCACCCCCACCCCCCGACATATGTCATTCCACATCTTTTACCTTAACCAAAAAATTGAAAAGGCAATCCGTTCCCAAACCTTGCTCAATCCCTGTATAATTGTTCACATGGAGATGCACAAGAACAGTGTGAGTTGACTTACCCCTTGTCTTTAAAGCAGCCACTCCTCATCTCCCCCTCTACCCATCCTAGATGCATGTTTGAAATGGATTCCAGGCTATTTGAAAAATGATAGGAGCTAATCCATTGGCACAACACACTGGTGGCACCAATATCCTGGCCTATCTAACCACTTTGTGCCTAAACTTTCTCTGGCAATTCAAATTGATTAAAGCAATTAGTAAAAGGCGCTGTAGTTGCTGCCCACACTTTGTTTATCTTGCTGTTGTCTCTTTTTGCCTGCCTTACAGGAAATGCTGTCCCATCCTCAGAGAGATATATTTCAGAGGCTGCCTGTTGGGAGTAAGTGCAGACACGACTCCCAGCGTTGTCTCAGATGCAGAGTCACTGAACTGTGACTAGCTTTCAGCAATGTGACACGACACTGATTTGGTGAAAAACTATCCCGGCAGCTTTACTGTGCTGTGGGTCCCATGTTGATTTCCCAAGTAAAATCTTATAGTAAATCAGCCCATACTGTCCATCTCTTTAATCCCTCGAAAACTCAATCTGTGTAACTCATCTCTTCAATACACAGTTCGGAGATGGATATTGCCAGTTTACACTGGTGATCTAAACTAGTAAGGCTTCAGCACAGACAATCAGAAGACTGGATGGTTATTTTACTTGCTTCACACAAGATAGAATAGCAAAGCTGTACTCTGTAAATGAGAGGACATACATGAAATGTAGTACATACAATTTATCCATTGTTCTCTCTCATGCACACATATGCACACACACAGATTTCCACTGCCCACTCACGTCCATCATTTTCTAGTGCTTCAGTGCACCATTCCCCTTCAAAGACCAATGATCCGCATTATTTTTGTGCCTGTGTCCTGGTCCCTCAAGTGTTCCACCCCTTGCCTCACAATGTTTACCTCTCCAGCATTGGTTCTCTTCTTTCCCTAGCAGTATTCTGTTTCTATCTCCAGCAGTACTCCAGCGCTCAGTAGTGGTTGTCCCCTCTCCCAATTAAGTAGTGTTTCAATCCCTGACCGGGAGTTCTCCTCATCACTCTCTTGTTTTCACACAAGAATTGCAGCCAAAAGCAAAAATCTGAACCAATGTAGTTGAATGTAAAACATTAGAGTGTTGCTGTTATTAAAGATTTGACCTAAATTTTTCATATATTTCGGCCAGAATTTTCCAGCCTTGTTGGCATCGGGCGTCATGGTGGGCGTGGCGGGGGGAATGGGACAATATGACGAGAAAGCCAAAAATGGGTTTTACGCCATCGTGAAACCAGTTTGCGATCATCCACTCCACCCGTCAATGCCAGGCCGCTTTACCTCCATTTTTGTGAGCCCTCGGGGTCCTTATGCCTTATGCACATTGACATGTTTCACAACTGTACATTAGCGATGTGCACCTGGCGGGCTGCACTTTGCTGGGACTTCGAGGTTTGTTTCCTTACCTTGCTTCGGGCAGCACTCACGGTCATCAGCGCCAGACTTCGCAGGCAGCACCACATCACTTTTAGGGGGGCTCACGGGCAGGTCTCTACCTACCAGACCAGCTGTAAAGTGGGGGTGGCTTTTCAACAGCTCCAGTGCTAGGTCCTGCTTGGGGAAGAGGGAGAGGTGGCCTCAGGCAAGGGAAGAGACCACAGGGCGAGGGCTGTACTGGGGAAGGGGGTATTCCAGAATGTGTGTGGGGGCACATGTTGACCTGTGCAAGTGGTGAGGGCTGAGGAGGCAGCCTCCAGAGGAGAAGAGACCAGATGGAGGTGTGATGATGTGTGAGAGAGTGAGTGGTGATGCCCCTTGAGCTGGCAGTGAATGAGATGCCAGTGAATGTGTGATATTTGAGTTTAGAGTGATAAGACGGTTGCCTTATCCTGGCAGCACGGATGAGTCATTCATCCATTTTCTGCACTGGATGGCTGACCTCTTGTGTGCAGCATTGGCACTGACCACCACTGCCACCGCCTCCCATGCCGGAGTGGTGAGACTGATGGACCTCCTGCGGCCAGAGCGGGGATAGAGGACATCGTGGCGGGCCTCCATGGCATCCAGAAGGCGTGGCAGGGACGCATCACTGAATCGGGGGCTGTACTCATCTTGGCTTCTGGGGCCATAACTTCACCGGAGCAGTCCTGGGCTGCAAGCTTTGAGAAGTGTGCGCGTGGCTGCAGTTTAAATATGGCGCCCTGCTTGAGGACGCGGTGAGGTAACGGTGTGGCGGGCAATTCAGAGGCCGCCCACCAGTGAGACACCGTGTTTCCTATGGCTCCATAATTAAGTAAACGGGAATGGGACGATACAACGCGAAAGTCTACCATTGCAGCGGGCGGGTAAAGCAACTTTTTTCCCACCCATAACCACACTTTCTGCACAAATCTTGCACAATTCCACCCCTCATCTTATGCATTTATTTCAGAGGGGATTGAAACATTAAAATTAAACTTGCAGGATTAATGCTTGAATGCGTTGCTATGCATATATGCTATGCTGTTTCTTTACACCTCCTTGGGCAGGTTTTCCCAGCCCTGGGGTGGCAGGCTTGGAGGCAGGGGGCTGGGAAAATAGCAGGGAGTCATGTCAGGATGGCTCCCTAATGCATTCCCATTGCAGGGAATGTTCTCCAGAGGTGGGCTGGGACGCGAATTGGCTGCTTGATGAATGGAGGTGGACAGCCAATTCAATTAACTAAGGTCCAATTATGTGTGATTAAGAGGGCCTGCTGGTGGGGAAGTTGCCGCTTTAATGGAGATGGCCTCTCTTCAGCAATCCAGTGGGGAGTGGGGGCTGTTAATCAGAGCTGGAGGCACCATCCGCCCAGGAGGGGTCTGCCAGCAGCAAAGACCAAATCGACAATCAAAGCCGTGCCCCTCTGCTCTGAGCGGCCTTCCTGCTTGGAACCTCTGAATTTATAGTTTAAATTTATGCCTCTGAAGGTACCTCCATTTTGGCAAGCCCTTGAGGTCCTTGTGATTTAGTGGCACCTGCCTCTCTCAGTAGTCTGCCAAGGTGCTAGAGCTGCCAGCTCTGTAATTGGGCTTAGAGCATTCAGAGCCCACCTACCATCCTTATACAAGAGAAAATAGCTCCCCTAGTATTGCTCCAATCAAATGGGGGCCTAGGACCCACATTTGGTCCTGACGTCAGGGTCCCGAAGCCCATGAAACAATCCTGCTCCTTATGTCTATAATATAGCTCACATGTCGAAATAACTACCAAGAGGGAGAGAGTAGCAAAGATTTACCTGTAGCCTTCAACTACCAGCCTCAGGTCTTTGTTCCTCACTGAGTCCAAGCCTCGGCCCCAAACTGAAAGCAAAATACTGTGGATGCTGGAGATCTGAAATAAAAACTAGAATTCACCAAGGCTCCTTGGTCTGCACCTGCCAAACCCACGACCACTACCATCTAGAAGGACAGGGGATAGATAGGAACACCACCACCTGGAAGTTCCTCTCCAAGTCACTCACCATCCTGACTTGGAAATATATCACCATTCCTTCACTGTCGCTGGGTCAAAATCCTGGAACTCCCCCCTTAACAGCGCTGTGGGTGTACCTACACCACATGGACTGCAGCAGTTCAAGAAGGCAGCTCACCACCACCTTCTCAAGGGCAACTAGGGATGGGCAATAAATGCTGGCCCAGCCAGCGAAGCCCACATCCCATGAATGAATAAAAAGAAAAGTGCTGGAAAAACTCACCAGGTCTGGCAGCATCAATGGAGAGAGAAACAGAGTTAATGCTTTGAGTTGAATATGACTCTTCGTTGGAGCCCCAAACTGCTAGCCATCTACGTCCTCCAACCCTCCCAGCTCCAGGCAAAAAGAAAGATGAGTGCAGACAAAGTGGGATACTTTGACTTTATTGACCTGCTGAAATCTGATCTTGGTGGTAAGGTAGTGTGCCAGAAATCCAGAAGTTGTCGTTTTCCATACGAATTGGAGTTTTACCAATTCCCCACCTGGAATTCAGCCTGATTGACAGACTTGACTTCCAGTCAGGTGGGGAATGAAGAGGTCACAGAGCCAGGAGTTTCTAAGCCTAAGGGTGGGGAGTTTATTCCTTGTTCCGGTGGGTGGAGGGGGCATGGAGGGATGGAGAATGTGGTCCGATCCCGGATTCCAGGGCAGCGATCCAATCTCAGTGCGGGGTGTTGTGGGGAGTTGGGGGAAGGTCTGATTGAAGTGGATCGTAGGGAGCCTGGAGGAAGCACTTCCCGAGAAGTGCTCCCTGAGGTTGCCCTTGGCTTGTTGCAGCTGCCCAGTATCCCAAGGCCCAAAACCTGGCTGACCACAGGTAAACCCGGGCAAATTCAAAGCTTCCAGCCTTTTTAACATATTTAAATAGCAACCCACCTCCTGGGTTTGGATTGACTGCCTCCCCCCACAACATCTAATCCCACCCACTCTTGCATGTTAAAACTTAACCCTACTGCCCACCAGCCCACCAACCCCCTCCCCTGCTGTCGCAAGGGCATGTCACACCTACTGAGAGAAATGGAGACTTATATAAGAAGCAGGAAACAGAGAGAAGAAAAAAATGACAGGCGAAGGAAAGACTGAAAAAGAGGAGGAAGCAAATCGAGAGATGAACAGACAACAATCAGAGAAAGTGTGAGATACGTATTGAGAAAAGGAAAGATAACATATGGAGGACAAATAGAAAACCAAACATTGGGAAATACAAAGAATTGAGTGAATGATGGGTAAAAATTCTGAAAGTGAGAGATTTAAGGTTTACTTTGTTAGTCAATGAGCAGCACCAATGAATGGATATTCGGTATGTACAGTACCTAATTTGTTGAAATTCTATTGTGGCATCTTTAACAAATGAAACTTTTTGTGTATGTAATTCTTACTTCTACTTTTTAGCTGAGATATTAATCTATTTGAAATAAATAGGTTAATTGCTCTATTATATTAGTAGAGGAACGAATTTCCCATGCATGCAATGCGTGTACACGAGTATTCCTTTAATGACCTATATCTATAAAGTCTAATGCTCAAGGTGGCATTACCAGACCTGGCACTGTTGCTGAGGACATGCTTCTGCGGCATTTGAAAAAAACTATTATAAATGTAACATTGATTTTAAATACATTAAGCTAGTTATTCCCATAAACTTAATGAGTACAATAGGTACAATTCCTGTGAAGTACAGAACTCCCTCATGAATCAATGTATATTTGATGAGTGTTACTGGGGTGTTTGCATGAATATTATGGGGTATTTGGGTGAGTGCTATAGGGTATTTGGGTGAATGTTATGGGGTATTTAGGTGAGTGTTATAGGGTATTTGGGTGAATGTTATGGGGTATTTGGGTGAGTGTTATGGGGATATTTGGGTGAGTGTTATGGGGGTATCTGGGTAAGCATTATGGAGGTATTGGCGTGAGTGGTTTCAGTGTATTTGGGTGAGTTTGCAGGGGGGCATTTGGGTGAGTGTCAAGGGGTGTAGTTGGGTGAGTTAGCAGTGGTGTATTTAGGTGTATTTGCAATGTATTTCACTGTACTCCCTGTATATAATTTAGTGCGTTACTGGGTTAGCTTGTGTATTGTGAATGACTCTGAAAGAAATATTCATTCAAAATGACAGCCTAGAGAATTTTGTTGATGTTTTGTTTTTGGATTTTAGGAAAGTTGTGTCTTTTCTTAACCTCAGTCCATTTAATGAACCCCCCATTACTAATAATTGAAGGTTGAAGCCCCCTATTACTGAGGAAATGCAGAACCAATCAGTGAACCAAGCAAGATGGAACAATCTCAGCAAAATAATGACCTATTGTACCAATGACCTGTTTGCTGTCTCTTTTTCTGATTATTGATCTACATAAACTAATTTCAGTAATGCTGGCTGAGAAATCATACTACATGTTTTCAATAGTGAAGATAATAGTCACAAATTCTTTACTTTTACAATCCAAATATTGTACAGATTATGGAAGCAGATTGCAGTAAAGCACACAGTGGAACTGGTTGACAAGCATTCTGGAGATTTCCAGGAAGATGGCAGTTCGGTTTTTCACTTGTAACCACCAAGATCTACAAAGGGAGCAATACGCTTTCAATTATGTAGTCAACAATATGCCAATTAAACGGGGACCAGATTGGTCAGTTTTAGTTGGGTCATTAAAGAGGACACTCCTGGGGAAAGAGATGGAGATGGTCATAATTTGGACTCTACCCCTCTTGGGTGAAACATAATGGAAAGGAAACCTGAAATATATTGAGAAGTTTACTATCTTATGATTAATATTGAATCCCCAAAGGTTTCATGGTATTCCTCTGCCTTGGAAAAAAGGGCGATGGATTTTTTAAAATTCATTCACGGGGATGTGGACTTCACTGGCTGGGCCAGCATTTATTGCCTACCCCTAGTTGCCCTTGAGATGGTGGTGGTGAGCTACCTTCTTGAACCGTTCAAGTAGTGTAGGTACAACCACAGTGCTGTTAGGAAGTGGGTTCCAGGATTTTGACCCAGCGACAGTGAAGGGACAGCGATATATTTCCAAGTCAGGATGGTGAGTGACTTGGAGGGGAACTTCCAGGTGGTGGTGTTCCCATCTATCTATTGCCCTTGTCCTTCTAGATGGTAGCAGTCATGGGTTTGGAAGGTGCTGCCCAAGGAGCCTTGGTGAATTCCTGCAGTACATCTTGTAGATGGTGCACACTGCTGCTACTGTACGTCGGTGGTGGAGGGAGTGAATGTTTGTGGATGTGGTGCTAATCAAGCGGACGGCATTATCCTGGACGGTGTCAAGCTTCATGAGTGTTGTGGGAGCTGCTCTCATCCAGGTGAGTGAGGAGTATTCCATCACACTCCTGACTTATACCTGAAATGGAATTAAGGTTTCCATTCAGGCAACAGTAGGAAAAAAAATGTGCCATAAGATCTTGGTACAATAGTGACTCTGGATCAGTGATGCTTAGAAACATGTATCCAGATGAAATCTCTGTCGCACACCTGTTACTGACTTGGAGTGGATGGGCCTACACTGAAGACTCACTTCTTCACGTATTGCGGGTGTGAGTGGAAACTGCTCACCCACTTAATCGAGGAGATGCTCATTAACTATCTGTGCCTGCTGTCTATTTTTATGTCTGCAATTTCTCTTTGGTTACTTAAAGCTTAATAAAAAAAAGTGAAGTATTCAATTAAAATATTGTACAGCCATGATCATTCCAAGTAAATCAGTTAAAGCTAAACATTGACATATCATGTAATCTTCTGGCTTGTCTTGAAAATTCTAAAGTGAAAGTTAAATTTACTCAGTTAGGGACTCACTTAGTAATAGCCTGGAGATAGAGGAATATATTTCTATGAAAAGAACAAAAATTAAGGACAAGCTATAACGCAAATTTTCAGTAAAAACGAAAACACATGTGATGTAAATATTGCTTGCTGCTGTGGAGAATGTTCTGTTGTGGCTAAGGTTTAAACTTCCTCTAGAGGCACGATTTGGCGAGACTTAACCCCCATTTGGGAAGGAAGTTCTACCCCTGAGAGCTGCCAACCAATCAAATGGCTGGCAGCTTTCTGGTCTCAGCAGTGCCACTGGGAGCAGTGGGCACAGTTGGGACTGCAGCAGGCCCCAACAGAGACCTTTATTGAAGGCAGTTAGAGAGATAAGTTTGGGAGGGACTGTGGGAGGGGTGTGTGGTTTCTGGGCAGGACCAGACTTGGAGGCCCCAGAGAGGGCTGGGGCTTGAGTGCTGGTGTGCACAGGCCGGGGTGGGGTGGGGTGGGTGGGGTGAAACTTGGAAGGGCAAGGTGGCAAACATTAGGGGGAGGGGTGCATCTGATGGGCAAATAAACCAAATGGGACCTGGCCAGCTTTAAACATGGCTCCGGCCTCCAACCGCTGTGGTAAAAGTTGCACTGGAGGGGAGGGGGTGGGGGGGGTGGGGGGGGTGTGGAGAGGGAAGTGGCAATTAATTGGCCACTTAAGGGCCTCAATTGGCTCAAGGGTGAGAGGGCCAGCTGACACCTCCTTCACCATGCCTAAAATTGTGGTGGAGTTAGGGTGAGCTGGTAGGTGACAGGAAAGGTGCCCATGGTATTATACCTAATTTTA
Source organism: Cetorhinus maximus (assembly GCF_964194155.1). Classification (NCBI taxonomy): domain Eukaryota; kingdom Metazoa; phylum Chordata; class Chondrichthyes; order Lamniformes; family Cetorhinidae; genus Cetorhinus; species Cetorhinus maximus. The sequence continues at coordinate 72,789,414 of NC_135897.1, read as the reverse complement.
CCCCCCTCTCCCTGCCCACCTGCCTGCCAACCCAACCCTGGTAGAGGACATTGTAGATTAGTTCCTGAAGATTTATTAAGTTTAGTTTAAAATCTCATTGGAAGTATTACAGAGAAAATTGCTGTTGATGTATTTATGGTTTTTATATGCATAGTGGCTAGAAAAGTGACCAGAACAATAAGTACCCCTGGCTATTCATGAGTATCTCCAGCAGTTGGGTGCACAGAAGCCTTGGAACCTCCTTTCTCTCCTCCAACCTCTGGTTGGTGTAACTGGACCTACCAAAAGTGGTTTCAGTTTTAAAAAAATCTTCATTCAAAGCAGCAGTGTCAAAGTTCCTGTCGTCTGAAGCGAGCATGGAGCTCTTTCCAGCATCATATGAAAGACTTCAGTATTGTATCTTGCTTGTGTGATATTTTGTAGGCCAGTATAGTAGAGGTTTAAAATGAAGCAGTGTCAGCTGCTTGTGAAGGAATTTTTATTTGCCTTGAGACGAAAGGATGTGTAAGTAACAACACTGACATTGCATTTGCAGTGATCCGTGAGGGTGGTCCACTTCAGTTTACGTCATTATTTGTAAACGGACTTCCATCAGGTAAAGACTGTCTCACCAAATACCTCACTCAGGCTTGTGAAACAAAGATTGCATATCTCAAACAGAAGCTCAGTTGTGATTAGTGCCACAACTATGAAGCGGGTGCAATGCCAGATGGAGGCTCCAAAAGACATTTTCTCAGGTCTAAGCCAGAAAGCACCTTTCCAGAAAGCAATGTGATACCTATGTCCCAATTTATTATGCTGATAGAGATATTTAATATTCTAATTACTGCCCTGTTAAGGAGCCCAGGAATATTCAAAGTAGCCATTCTCCATTTCAAAGGAAGTGAGGGGTTGAGTCTGGGCAGCTGTTATACAAAGTTAAAAACAAAAAACTGCGGATGCTGGAAATCCAAAACAAAAACAGAATTACCTGGAAAAACTCAGCAGGTCTGGCAGCATCGGCGGAGAAGAACAAAGTTGACGTTTCAAGTCCTCATGAAGGGTCATGAGGACTCGAAACGTCAACTTTATTCTTCTCCGCCGATGCTGCCAGACCTGCTGAGTTTTTCCAGGTAATTCTGTTTTTGTTTTGTTATACAAAGTTAGTTTGCTCAGATTAACCTAATTTCCACATCACTACAGTGAGTCAAAACTCTATATATAGAGACTGTGCCTATGTAAACAAATTGAGGAGGCAATGGCGTAGTGGTATTGTCACTTGACTAGTAATCCAGAGACCCAGGGTAATACTCTGGGGACCTGGATTTGAATCCCAACACAGCAGATGGTGAAATTTGAATTCAATAAAGATCTGGAATTCAAAGTCTAACGATGACTATGAAACCATTGTCGATTGTTGTCACTAATGTCCTTTAGGGAAGGAAATCTGCTGTCCTTACCTGGTCTAGCCTACATGTGACTCCAGACCCATAGCAATGTGGTTGACTCTTAAAAAATGCCCTCTGAACAAGGGCAATCAGGGATGGGCAATAAGTGCTGGCCTAGCCAGCAATGCCCATATCCCATGAATGAATTAAAAATATCAACAGACTCATAAGGAGAAATTTTAACCCCCAAGTGTTTTAAGTGTTAAAAATCCAAATTCCAACCAGTCTCCAGCCCACCTACTTCTGGTTTTAATGGAGATAGTTATGAAATAGGGGCAGAAGTAGGCTATACGGCCCGTCGGACATCACTGCAGGAGTTCCCCAGGATAGTATCCTAGGCCCAACCATCTTCAGCTGCTTCATCAATGACCTTCCTTCCATCATAAAATCAGAAGTGGTGATGTTCACTGATGATTGCACAATGTTCACCATTTGTGACTCCTCAGATACTGAAGCAGTCCATATTCAAATGCAGCAAGACCTGGACAATATCGAGCAGAGGGCTGACAAGTGACAAGTAACATTTGGCCCACGTAAATGCCAAGCAAAAACCATCTCCAACAAGAGAGAATCTAACCATCGCCTCTTGTCATTCAATAGCATCACCATCGCTGAATTCCCCACTGTCACCATCCTGGGGGTTACCATTGAGCAGAAACTGAACTGGACTAGCCATATAAATACTGTGGCTACAAGAGCAGGTCAGAGCCTAGGAGTCCTGTGGCGTGTAACTCACCTCCTGACTCCCCAAACTTGTCCACTATCTACAAGGCACAAGTCAGGAGTGTGATGGAATACTCTCCACTTGCCTGGATGAGTGCAGCTCCCACAACACCCAAGAAGCTCAACACTATCCAGGATAAAGCAGCCCACTTGATTGGCACCACATCCACAAACATTTACTGCCTCCACCACTGACGCGCAGTAGCAGCAGTGTGTACCATCTACAAGATGCACTGCAGGAACTCCCCAAAGGTCCTTAAGAGAACACCTTCCAAACCCACAATCATTACCATCCAGAAGGATAAGGGGAGCAGGTGCATGGGAACACTACCACCTGCAGAATCCCTCCAAGCCACCACCAATCCCCCTGCAGGCCCCCCAGCAAAATCCCTCGCTCACACCCCTAGGCCTCTGACCCACCACCCCATGTACCTCAGCAATGGACCCTACCACAGGCCATGCCCCCACACCCCCCCACCCCACCTTCCAGGACCCAGGATTGGACACCTCTCAATGCCAGAATCAAGCATATGTCCCTCCCCACCATTGGCCAGAAACTGAACTGAACCAGCCATATAAATACTGTGATCACCGGCCCTCCACCCCTACTTCTCCCTGAGGCGAAGGCCTATCTGGTCTCCTCTGGACTGCTATCCATCTGGAAGGCAAACCTGTCAATTAGACTGGCTTCTAGGGAAGGAACCTATTGTTGATGATGTCACATGCACCTTGGCCGAATAGTGTATTTTTATGTGCTGTAATGCTAACCCCCGTCACCCTACTCCCAACAGCTCAGGCAAGTGGAGACTATCCCCATAGCAACATAGTGCACAAAAAGAGGCCATTTGGCCCGTTGTGACTGTGCTGGTTCTTTGAATGAGCCGACTAATTCCTGTTGTGTCATTCCCCATCGTACTGGCTATATTTATTTTTCAAGTATTTACCCAATTTTCTTTTGAATGTTACTCTTTAATCTGCTTCCAATCATCCTTTCAGGCAGTGCGTTCCAGATCATTTCAACCCTCTGTGTGAAGAAATTTCTCCTCATCCCACTTTAGATTCTTTTACCAATTAACTAAAAGCTGTGCCATCTGTTTACAGACCTTCCTGCTAGTGGAAACAGTTTCTTCCTGAGTTCTCTAGCAAAGCCCCTCAACCTTTTGAACACTTCTATTAAATTTGCCCTTAACCTCTTTAAATTTGTCCTTAACTTTCTTTAAATCTCCTTTAACCTTCACTCAAGTCAAGAGATTTGGAAAATGGACTCTGAGATTTTAACAAGTTTATTATCTTCAAGTAAAGAAATAAATTCTGTACGAGAAAGAAAAAATAGCCACTTGTTTGAGTAAATATAGTGCTCATACTAAGGTCTGAACTAAGCACTCTAGGATGTCACCAGAGTTAGCATGGCTATAGGTGCAGAATAAAGGTCATTGAACCCTAGCATTAGAAAAACAGCCCCGTACTGTACCAGTGGGGCATTTTTCCATTTCTCACATCAAACATCCCTAGACCTATCTGAGTGCCAATTAGTGCTAAATTAGAGACAGTTTTATGTTGGAGGCCGGTGCACACTAGGAACTGGATTGTAACTGTCCAAACTCATCTAATGTAGGAACCTTCCAGCCAGCAGGCGCAAGAGATTTTCATCCCATCAGTCTCAGACTGGATTTGAGCCAGATCCTGGAGGTGAAAGGCCAGTGACTAACCCACCATATTTCTATGACCTTGTTTTTATATAATGCCTCGCAAAAACATCCCAAAGTATTTCAGCTACAATAAATTAGACTGTTATGCCAGCAAATGGAGCATGTTTTGCTTGCAGTGAAGTCCTATTAACTGCAATAAGATAATAACCAGTTTTTTATATATTGTATGGTGTGTGATTGAGGGAAGAAGGACACTGGATGATCTCTATGCGCTTCTTGGAATAATGTCTTTAGGATCCACCTGAACCAGGGGAATGGACAGATTGGGTCCCACTTTAGCATCTTAGCTGAAGGATTGCACTTTCCATAGTACAGTGCTTTTTCCAGCCTTCAGTTACTGCATAAAGTTTGAGCCTAAAAAGAAGCAACAAAATAACTTGCATTTGGATGTCACATTGTGCTTCACAGCCAGAGTAAGGCCTGACCCTCAACCTTCTGACTCAAGAAGCGAGTGTTACCAACTAAGCCAGGCTGAAGCAAGGAAATTTAACATATTCTGCTGTGTTTGTTTTTACTTAGCTGTGAATTTCTTTAATGTAATAAATTCAATTGTTAGACTAGCTTCAACTATATTGTCTGTCAGCCTGATCTTTTTCATTCAGTTGAAGAGACCACAACTGTTTGGCAAACAACTTGTGTGGAATTTCAGTGCAAAATAACTTGGTAAAAGGGTAATTGTTAATCTGTGGCACACTAACACTTTTATTTTCATTAGAAATTCATAAATCCTGACTTATAGGGATATAAGTCTGAAAAAGGGAAGTGTCTTGTTGCATTGCACATAGGTAAAGAATGTTGGGAGAAAGCTTGAATTATGTCATCCTTCACTGAAAAAGAAACAAATAGTCTTCCTGTAAACTGAAATCTGTAACTATAGAGACAGAAACATAGAAAGAGAGAGAGGGACAGGCAGACAGGCAGAAAGAGAGATAAGAAAGAAAGAGGCTTCCATTGTTATTTATAGTAATCAAGATGACTAAATATAGAGAGGAAGCTTCTTCCTTGAACAGAGGCCCAAACAATCCCCATCCACCACTACTCTCCTCCGTCTGGCTGAACTTGTTCTCACACTGAACAATTTCTCCTTTAACTCCTCTCACTTCCTCCAAATAAAAGGTGTGGCTATGGGTACCCGCATGGGCCCCAGCTATGCCTGTCTCTTTATGGGGTATGTGGAACATTCCTTGTTCCAGTCCTACTCCGGCCCCCTCCCACAACTCTTTCTCAGGTACATCGATGATTACTTCGGTGCTGCTTCATGCTCTCGTCGGGACCTGGAAAAATTTATTAATTTTGCTTCCAATCTCCACCCCTCCATCATTTTCACATGGTCCATCTCTGACACTTCTCTTCCCTTCCTTGACCTCTCTGTCTCAATTTCTGATGATAGACTGTCCACCAATATCCATTACAAGCCTACCGACTCCCACAGCTACCTCGACTACAGCTCCTCACACCCCGCTTCCTGTAAGGACTCCATCCCATTCTCTCAGTTCCTTCGCCTCCGTCGCATCTGTTCTGATGACGCTACCTTCAAAAACAGCTCCTCTGACATGTCCTCCTTCTTCCTTAACCGAGGTTTTCCACCCACGGTCGTTGACAGGGCCCTCAACCGTGTCCAGCCCATATCCCGCGCATCCGCCCTCACGCCTTCTCCTCCTTCCCAGAAACATGATAGGGTCCCCCTTGTCCTCACTTATCACCCCACCAGCCTCCGCATTCAAAGCATCATCCTCCGCCATTTCCGCCAACTCCAGCATGATGCCACCACCAAACACATCTTCCCTTCACCCCCCCTGACGGCATTCCGTAGGGATCGTTCCCTCCGGGACACCCTGGTCCACTCCTCCATCACCCCCTACTCCTCAACCCCCACCTATGGCACCTCCCCATGCCCACGCAGAAGATGCAACACCTGCCCCTTCACTTCCTCTCTCCTCACCGTCCAAGGGCCCAAACACTCCTTTCAAGTGAAGCAGCATTTCACTTGCATTTCCCCTAACTTAGTCTACTGCATTCGTTGCTCCCAATGTGGTCTCCTCTACATTGGAGAGACCAAACGCAAACTGGGTGACCGCTTTGCAGAACACCTGCGGTCTGTCCGCGGGAAAGACCCAAACCTCCCTGTCGCTTGCCATTTTAACACTCCACCCTGTTCTCTTGCCCACATGTCTGTCCTTGGCTTGCTGCATTGTTCCAGTGAAGCCCAACGCAAACTGGAGGAACAGCACCTCATCTTCCAACTAGGCACTTTACAGCCTTCCGGGCTGAATACTGAATTCAACAACTTTAGATCTTAAACTCCCCCTCCCCCCATCCCCACCCCGTTTCTCCCCCCTCCCTTTTTTTTCAATAATTTATATAGATTCTTCTTTCCCCACCTATTTCCATTATTTTTAAATCTAAAACTAAAACTTTGTTAGTCTTTCCACCCCACCCCCACTAGAGCTGTACCTTGAGTATCCTGTCTTCCATTCTTAATTAGCACTTTTCTTAGACAATATCACCACCTTCAACACCTCTTTAATCCTTTTGTCTGTGACATCTTTTGATTATCTGCTCCTATCACTGCTTGCTTATCTCCACAATCATCCCACCCTCAACTTCTCTATCCCCCCGCCCCCCCACCTTAGACCAGCTTATATTTCACCTTTCTCCTAACTATACTCAGTTCTGCCGAAGGGTCATGAAGACTCGAAACATTAACTGATTTCTTCTCCACCGATGCTGCCAGACCTGCTGAGTTTTTCCAGGTAATTCTGTTTTTGTTATAGAGAGCAAGGTTCCTAGTTAAGTAGAGAAATAGAGAAGGTAGATCAATAAGGACCTAGATGAAGGTAGTTAAAGAACATAAAAAGACATAGATGAGTCCTGGATGAAGGGACCAAGCACATGGCAGATATAAAGACACATAAATAAAGAGAGAGAAAGAAGTTAAGAGGAACTTTAAAAAATCATTAAAATACACTATTCGGCCATCCTGCTAATCTCAACTAGTCCCACTCCCCTGACATTCCCCATAGCCCTGCTTAGTTTTACTATTCAGATAATGACTCAATTCTCTTTTGAAGGCCATGATTGAATCTGCCTCCACCACACTCTCAGGCAGTGAATTCCAGATCCTAACCACTCACTGAGAAAAACTGTTTTCCTCATGTCACCTTTGGTTCCTTTGCCATTCACTTTAAATTGATGTCCTCTGGTACCAAGGAATTAACTAGTTATGAATTGAAGGAGTGGAAGGCTAGGAATTAGTATTGGTGATAACGGAGACTAAGTGCTAAGGGCCTAGAATTATTTTGCAGGTGCTTCTGTAACTTCACTGTTCTTTTACTTGTGCCAGGCCAGGTTCCATCACATCTCCAGCAAAACTAAGGTGGAGGAACATGAGCAGCTTGAAAGAAATTCTGGGGCCAGTGTATTTGTCTGTCATTTCTGCATCCACTGTTTTCAATAGAGGCATTCAAAAAAACAGAAAGATGTAATGAAATCATTAACATTTCCTCCAATCATTGGCAGCAGTAATTTCCACTCCAATAATAACAGTTCAGACAATGTGAGAACTTATATAAACTGGGGGGGGGGGGGGGGGGGGGTGGTAAGCCAAGACAGTGAGATAGAAAATAAGAATGATTAAGCTGCCAACGGGTATTTAAGACTCCTTAGGTAGCACGTTGACCACCAATCTGAAAATCAAATGCAAAAGACTGAAAATACGGAGTCTGTTATTTGTTTGTCTTGTCACAAGTTCAGGGGTCCAATAGATAAAGTAATTTCTCTGATTGAATGGAATAGCTGCATGGGACTCCCTTGGCCCTTTAATTTGTCGGCATGGAGATGATTTTCTTGTCCCATGTATCTCTCTTTATTGTGTCAATAAAACAGAGTTTTTTACAGCTAGCTCAATCAGCTTAGGGAACTGACTAAGTGTGCTGGGTAATTCATATGCGAAAACGTTTGGCATAAGATCTGATTGAAATATTCTCAACCTTACATTTCTTATTGTTTTTACAATGTATGCCTGCTGAAAAATAGAGAAACTTTCATCTAGAATTTAGGTTGGGATCCACTTGGCTCCCTTTCGTTCTAGATGGCAAACTGATTAAACCTTCCATCAGAAGGGAAGTCAGCGTATGTATTATGAAGTAATTCAAGAATGAGAGAAATTTGTACATCCAAGATGTTATATAGGTGAACTTGAGGCACATTTAAGATGCATTTTAACATACTGGTGCCTCTTGTTAGATCGCCAATACCTTGCTAGCCCAAATGAGGGAGTTGTTTTTTTTTGTTAGAATTAAAATGAGTCTAAGGTTCATGAAAAATCTTACTTCAATGTTGTTACCCCTAGGTGTGGTATTAAGAGGTTATCAGGCAATTTATGGACTAGGTTAGAACGGAGAGGGAAAAACTTACCGAGAAAGCAGGTTTGAGTGACGAGCCATATTGACGCTCAGTATTTGCTCCTGATCAGTTTTAGTTTTATTTAAGAGCTTGCACAATAACAAAAGCTAAAAGGCTGTACAGGCAGTACTGATATTGTACTAAATAATAAGAAAAACCTCAGCCTCTTATTAGCTGTAGTGTACAGTAGAGTGAGATAAGAGCTACAATAAAGAAATATTCTATTTCTGTTGATAATTAGCTTACCAAAATAATTTGTGCTGGATAAGGAATTCTATAAACTTAGATTTTAAAAAAGCAGCCAATTTGCAAATCTCTGTCTGACAGCCCATTTAATGGGTCATTTGAAGATTTAATCTAAACTAAAACATTTCTGTAAAAACAAAGCAAGACTAGGAGTAGTTGCTGATAAGCCTGATCTTGCAGTCCTCCTATTTATCTCCCTATCTCTCTGAAATGTAAGCAGTTATGAAGGGAATAAAGCAAATGGAGATGGGAAATTTTTTTAGCCATCTAGGAGGGTTGGGGAATCAAGGCAAGTCAATTGTGTTGAGTATCATGGGTACCAGATGCCTTCTGGTATCTTGCTTAATTTGTCATTGTTTATGTGTGAGCACAAAGGGAGCAGGTCAGCAGAAAAGTTGAAGGGTAACATGGATGAGTTGATTCTGTCTTGTTCAAGAATTGCATATTCCATCAGCAATCAATCGCAGGAATGCAGGGCGAATTTATCCTTCCTTAACCCTGGGACAATACAACCGTGTGTAGAAGAATGAAAGACATGGATTTATATGTGAATTTCATGTCCTAAAGTGTTTCATAGCTAACTAATTTCTTCTCATATGTTGTCACTGTTGGTATCTAAGTAAATTTAAGCACAGCAATCTCCCACAAAACCAATGAGATAAAGACCAGTTGATCCACTTTAGTGCTATCGGTTTTGAGGAAAGTTTTGGTCAAGAAAACAGAGAATTCTTTCCATTTTCTCTATTTATTTGATTCCTTACCCCCAACAGGCCTGTCAGCCATTGATATTGCCCATCTCCTATCTACGCACATTATCAGGCATCTCAGCTTCCTGATTGCAGTCTTATGTAGTTGTTGAGTATTTCCTTTTCTTAAGTCGAACTTAAGCTGTCTCAGATCATTTGTCCTTACATGGGACTTGCCACTAGATCTTCCTGCCTGCTGTTTTTTTAAGTCAATTTTCTCCTTTCTTGAACTAGAATTCCACAGAAGCCTGTCACACTCTGGTAAATTGCTCAAGTGACCATCCTTCATTTATGAGGCGGGGCAGTGAGTATTGTCAGGCTATTCAAATAAGAGGCTGTCAGAGTTATTCCTAAACATAAACTGCCCCACCCAATTTCCACACGTCACATGATGATAATCAGGGCAGAATCTTTGAGGTGTCGGGGGTCTTGCCTGCCGTCTGGAGAGCTGGCAAGAGAGCCATGCTGCCTTTTATTGGGAAGGCCCGCCAAACCTCACACCCATCAGGCAGGGACGAGGTCAGTAGCAGACCTTCCCCTGGAATCAAGACCCCAGCAGCGGAAGTCTCGCCTACAAATAGCTGCCAGCCAATCAGAGGCCAGCAACTCTTGTGCTCAGCAGTGCCGCTGGGGAGGCCGTGGCTGGTGCTGGAAGGACAGGCACTGGAGTCCCAGGATTGCAAAGCGACCCAGGTGACAGGTGAGTAATGTGGGGTTAGGGGTTTCACGGGGTGGGGTTCACGGGGAGAGGGGCCTGCAGGGAGCAAGGGCAGGGGGTTGGTTCTCAGCGGGCCTCCCCCCTCCTTCCCTATTTCTAGTCCCTCAGTCGAGCACTAAGTGCCTTTGATTGAGAGACTCCCCCCACCCCCAGGGATGATAAGCTGGCCACACAGTTGTAGCTGTCGTGCACGCTGCATGGCTATAGGCCCTCCTGCAGTTGGGTTAATACCAGCAGTGGTGGGATGAGGCACTTAAGTGGTCATTGATTGGCCAATTAAGGGCCTCAAAAGATGATGGGATGGGGAGGTCGACCATGGGCCTTCCAGTCCAGGACATAAGAGGTGGGAAGGTGGCTTGGTTCCTGTTCGCCACTATCCTGCCCGATTACATGCCTTCCCGCCTCCAAACTTCCTACCTGTGAGAGCACAAGATTTCATCCTCAGTAGGGAGAACCTCCACTATTTCCCCCTCTTTGGCACAGAGGAACCTAGACCAATTGTAATACTTCTATTGCTGCCCCAGTTGAGATCAGCTCACTCAGAAGAGGCTGAGAACCAAACTTGTGACCTTCTTCAGGTCTGCATAACTTATCTACACACTAGATTGACCTGGAATCATAGAATGGTTACAGCACATAAGACATCCATTCAGCCCATCAAGTCCACACCAGCTCTCTGCAATAGCAATTAAGCTAGTCCCACTACCCCACCTTTTTCCCGTAACCTCGCACATCTTTCTTTTTAATCTTTAGGTACGTATCCAGTTCCATTTTGAAAGCCATGATTGATTCTGCCTCCACCACCTTCTCAGGCATTGTATTCCAGGTCCTAACCACTCGCTGTGTAAAAAAACATTTTCTCATTTCACTTTTGGTTCTTTTGCCAGTCACCTTAAATCTGTGTCCTCTGTCCCTCCACCAAATGGTACAGTTTCTCTCTATCGACTGGGCACGGAATGAGCTATTAGGCATACGTTTATTAATTCATCAGATTTGTAGATAAAATATCAATGCTGTGGTGAAATTATTTTTAATTTCATTCTTATGCTTGACAATCACTGCTCATGTTGTTGATGAGGGAGCAGCACTGATGCTAGTTTTAGAGTAATTCACAGCAAAGGTTATCCTGCTTTCCTTCAGATAGATGCTTCAAACCAGCCAACAGTTCCTGCAGGAAAATCAACAGAGATTGAGATTAAGCTGAAACTTTACCAAAAAAAAGCCTTCAATCTGAATGCATAAGAGAATGAGTTCTTTTACAGGCAAATATTTTTAAAATGTTGAGTGACTTCCAGTGTACTCACAGAGATAATTGCAAGATAAGATAGATTCTCAGTACTCAAGTTTAACAAGGCTGTCAACACACAATCAATCTACATTGAGAGGGAGACGAAAGCAAGCCTGGTTAGAAAGCAGTGAACAAAACAAACGGAAATTAGATTCCTAATGGAACATCCTCACATTGAACTGAGAAACAAAATACACTGGAGCAGTAAAATATGTGATGACTACCGTGTTACAAAAGGAAATACCAATTAAGAGGAAGCTGATTGTTCAGATGCGTCAGGAACATAGGAATGCTAAATGTACAAAGAATAAGGTCTATCTAATTTGTATTCTACCATTTTGGTAGTCACATGATATGATGATAACAGAGTTGTTGACTAATCACAGCAACCAATCTCTATAAATTAGTCTACAACAGACACAGGCTTAGTAATTTATTGATCTAAACTCTGCATTTAGGACTTTCACCTGTGCTGGGAAGACTACACCAGAGGTATTCGGCCCAAATGCTTTTGGGGTATCAAAACAGTAGGTAGTTTTATGTTCCGCTTCCTAGCTACCAACTCCATCCTTCCCTCAGGAAATTGTCTGAGGTTGAACCAGACTGTTTGCCACTTTAGTGTCATAATTGACTCTGAGAAGAGCTTCTGACCCCATATCCATGCCATCATTAAGACTGCCTATTTCCACTTCCATAATATCATTCAACTCTGTCCCGCCTCATCTCACCTGCTGCTGAAACCCTCCAGACTTGACTATTCCAACATACTCCTGACCAGCCCTGCACACCCTACCCTTGGTAAATTTGACATCAGCCAATCCTCTGCTTCTATGTCCTTACTTGCAATAAGTCTCATGCACATATCACCCCCATGTTTACTGACCTACATTGGCTCACCGCCAATGAGGCTCACCGCCAATGATTTTAAAATTTTCATTTTTGTTTGCAAATTCCTCCAGAGCCTCACTCTCCCTATCTCTGTAATCTCTACAGCCTTACAGCCCTCTGGGGTGTCGATGTACATCTAATCCTGGCCCCTTGAGTATCCCCAACATTAATTGCTGCACCATTGGTGGCCGTGTCTTCAACTGCCTAGGCCCTAAGCTCTGGAATTCCCTCCCAAAACCCCTCCAACTCTCTACCTCGTTTTCCTCCTTTAAAATGCTGCTTAAAACCTACCTCCTTGACCAAGCTTTTGGCCATCTGCCCAATCGCCTCATGTATCCTGTGTAGTGCCATGTGACTTCTTATTTCATTAAAGATGCTATATAAATTAAAGTTGATTAAAGGAACAGTGGATTTTAACTTCTCAATAATTTGTTGGGGTAACCTTGGGCAGAATTTTCCCCCTGATTTTGTGGGGGGGGGAGGGGGGAGTTGAAGAGTGGGCGCGCGGGGGCGTGCCTCCGATCAGTACCCCGATTGGGGGCGTGCCACCATTTTACGTGGGTGGGCCAATTAAGGCCCGCCCAGCGTGACATACGCACGGAAGCGCTATGTGCTCCCTGTGTGGGCAGGGGGAGAATCCCTAAGCCCGAGAGTGCGCTCTTTCTCGCATGCGCACGAAAGAGCGCATTCATCTCCCTGAGGCTGAGTGCTGCCTCAGGGAGATCAGCTGCACGCTGAAAAATATTAAAAATAGAAAAAAAAAATTCCCTGACATGTCCTCTCATGTGACACTGTCACATCAGTTGGGACATGTCCATAACTTTTAAAAACACTTAAATTTTTAAAAACCTACATGAAACCTCATCCCACCACTGGATGAGGTTTCATGCTTTATCTATTGCCCGCCAGGGCTCCTGGCCTGCCCGCCAACCTTAAGGTTGGATGGGCAGGTCCATTAATTACTTTAATGACTCTGTCAATGGCCTCAATTGGCCAGTGACAGGTTAGCGGGCGCACAGCTGATTCTGCTGAGCCCTCACCTGCCTGAAAATTTAAATGGAGTGCAGTGACATCGGGAGTGCCGCCCGACATCATCCAGCGTCATTTTATGCATCGGCAAGCGGGCCCCGCCCCCCAGTCGCCGACTGCAAAATCCTGGCCCTTGGCTTTCATGGATGCTTCTTTTTGATGTAATAGAATCATGGAATGTTACAACACAGAAGGCCATTCAGCCCTTTGTGCCTCTGCGTTTTCCTAGAAAAAGCTATCAAATTAGTCACACTCCCATGTCCTGATAATTTTTCTTTTGAATATTCAACCATGTTCAGTTTTATAGATAAGATGTTGGTTTGCTTTTTGTTTTGCCTTATCTTTGTAAAGTTTCGGGAAGGGCAGAAAAAGTGAGTTGTCCAGGGGCAGCAAAGATTTGGGGTGGAACACTCAGATCCATCAATTTTTGACCATTTCTGCCCCATTCCAAATTCCAGTCAAAAGTGCAGGCAATCACCCACCACCCCACAATCTTCTCTCAACTACTGCCCCACAATCTCCCTCTCACCCACCGCCCCACAATCTCCCTCTCACCGACCGCGCCACATTCTCCCTCTCACCCACCACCCCACAATCTCCCTCTCACCCACCGCCCCACATTCTCCCTCTCACCCACCGCCCCACATTCTCCCTCTCACCCACCGCCCCACAATCACCTTCTCACCTACCGCCCCACAATCTCCCTCTCACCCACCGCCCCACATTCTCCCTCTCACCCACCGCCCCACATTCTCCCTCTCACCCACCGCCCCACAATCACCTTCTCACCCACCGCCCCACAATCACCTTCTCACCCACCGCGCCACAATCTTCCTCTCACCCAATGCACCACAATCTTCTTCTCACCCACCACGCCACAATCTTCTTCTCACCCACCTCGCCACAATCTTCTTCTCACCCACCTCGCCACAATCTTCCTCTCACCCACCGCCCCACAATCTTCTTCTCACCCACCGCCCCACAATCTTCTTCTCACCCACCGCGCCACAATCTTCCTCTCACCCAATGCACCACAATCTTCCTCTCACCCACCGCACCACAATCTTCTTCTCACCCACCGCCCCACAATCTTCTTCTCATCCACCGCCCCACAATCTTCTTCTCACCCACCGCCCCACAATCTTCTTCTCACCCACCGTCCCACAATCTTCTTCTCACCCACCACGCCATAATCTTCTTCTGACCCACCTCGCCACAATCTTCCTCTCATCCACCGCCCCACAATCTTCCTCTCACCCACCGCCCCACAATCTTCCTCTCACCCACCGCCCCAAAATCACCTTCTCATCCACCGCCCCACAATCTTCCTCTCACCCACCGCCCCACAATCACCTTCTCACCCACCGCCCTACAATATCCCTCTCACCCACCGCCCCACAATCACCTTCTCACCCAATGCCCACAATCACCTTCTCACCCACCGCCCCACAATCTCCCTCTCACCCACCGCCCCACAATCTTCCTCTCACCCACCGCCCCACAATCACCTTCTCACCCACCGCCCCACAATCACCTTCTCACCCACCGCCCCACAATCACCTTCTCACCCACCGCCCCACAATCACCTTCTCACCCACCGCCCCACAATCACCTTCTCACCCACCGCCCCACAATCACCTTCTCACCCACCGCCCCACAATCACCTTCTCACCCACCGCCCCACAATCACCTTCTCACCCACCGCCCCACAATCACCTTCTCACCCACCGCCCCACAATCACCTTCTCACCCACCGCCCCACAATCACCTTCTCACCCACCGCCCCACAATCACCTTCTCACCCACCGCCCCACAATCACCTTCTCACCCACCGCCCCACAATCACCTTCTCACCCACCGCCCCACAATCACCTTCTCACCCACTGCCCCAGAATCCAGGATGCAATTGGTGGAGCAGGATATCTGAAGGAATTTCTGATACAACCTTGGAATGCCGACAACACACTTTACCTGGACCCAATAGATGACCTTTCACTTCTGCTTACTTTAGCTCACACTAGTTGCACAAGGAACTCACACCAGCTTTCTGTTGCACAAATGACAGAAAATACATTGGATACATTACATGCTGGATATATTACAGTATGCCTGCCCATTAATTATAAAAAGGAACAGGGAAAAATGAATAATGCCATTTTAAATATCTTGTTGTCTTTGTGATTAATAATTAATAACCTGATATACTGCAGTGACTACTGTTAATAGCCTTGATTATCTTGTACCCTTCATACACTGTACCTATTTGTATATAAAGTCCACAAGGGACATGTATTTGTCGAAAGATCTGTTATCGGGCATTCTCCGGGAATGGGAGGTGCTATATGCTGGTTAACTAAGTTGAGTTCCACATTTTCATCCAATGGGAAAGCTCCAGGATGATCGCATGGGTATTGAGCTCACAAGATGTGCAGGAGTGTGCAAATCTCGTAAGCAGCACTGAGGGGACATGGTGTGGCAGAGCAGTGGGAGGAAGGTTGGAGCGAGGACAGGCCGCCGATAACTATTAGCGGTGATTTTGGCCTCTCCAGTCAAAAGACAAACCCAACCCCAGAATTCCGGTAAATGAATTCTGGTTGGTAGAGTGTCAGATAACAGAAATTTTACTGTATAATCTGTATCTGCAGTTATATCGCCACTCTTTTTATCAGTGCAAAGCAGTTTAGGGTGCATCGTGACACAAAAATAGCAACCTAACTCCAGAGTCAGACCTGGTTGTACTCCAGAGCGCATTGAAACCAAGTGGCCCCACCTGGCGTCTATTCAACACCACTGGGGCTTGTCATCACATGGAGAATAATTCGGTGAAGGGCAATGCTGGGTTTAAAATGTGTTCCAGCAGTAAGGACCAAAAGGCACATTTCAAATTTAAAGTTATGTTTCATAATACAGGACAGCAAAAGTTATCACCCTTTCAACGTTAAAAATGATAGCCACTGGGAGAATAGTTCTCTGGTCTAAACTATGTGTAGAGCTCTGTTCTGGTGGCCAGACTGTGATTTTCAGCCTGCAATATAAGTCAGGTGTGGCCAGCTGCATTGCATATAGCTACCAGTCTCAAACCAGCAATTTGATGACTGCAGCCTGTTGTCAGCAGGGATTAACATTAAGCCACTGGCATCCCAGGCGTGAATAAGTTGTCAGCTTTGACGGATACAAATACTCCATTTCTGTTATCAAAAATAATGGGCAGAATTTAATGCCCTGCCAGTGGCGGGTTTGGTGACAGGAGGGCATTTAATTAGGAGGGAGGCTGGCAGGTGGGCACCCCGCCACCTTCTCACCTCTACCCCAATTAAGTCCATGGCAGGAAGGCCCGTGGACGGCCTTCATGCCCCATTAGCAGTTGAGGCCCTTAAGTGGGCAATTAATGCCCATGGGGTGGGAATGCAGGGTTGCTTGCGGGCACCGAGGGGGAGGGCCCCTCATTCAAAGGTACTCAATGCCTGATCAAGGAACCCAGCATCAGAAAGAAGAGCCACTCCTGCCCCTGCTGCCCTCCCCTCATCTCTGACCACTCTCCCATCATCACTCACCTGTGGCCCAGGATCCAGCAACAATCCTAGGCCTCGGGTGGGTGTTGTACCGGTGGCACTGCTGTCCAAAACAGCTACCAGCCTCTGATTGGCAGGCAGCTGTTGGTTGCTGAGCTTCTGTCCCCCAAGTCCTAAATCCTGGGCCGGAATATTCTTTGGAGTGCGGGGACGCCCGCTCGCCGATGCATAAAATGACATGCGGTGACGTCCAGTGTGCGTCCCAACGTCACCGCGTGTCATTCCGGTCTTCAGTTCGGCGGGCACGCACCGGAGTCGGCTGCACGCCCGCTGAACAGCCAAAGACCTATTAAGGCCATTTAAATAGCAATTGAAGTAATTAACAGGGCTGCCCGTCTAACCTTAAGGTTGGCGGGCAGGCAAAGCGCCCAAGCGGCATTCACATTTTTCGTGGAAACTCATCCATGGGTGGGATGTGGTTTCACGAAGTGAATAAAAATTTTTAATAAAATTCATTGACATGTCCCAGCTCATGTGACACTGTCACATGAGGGGACATGTCCGAATAATTTTTAATAATCTTTTGTTCACTTTTTCACATTGAAATTAAACTCTCTGAGGCAGCTCCGTGCCTCAGGGAGATTTCTGCACTCTCTCACGTGCATGCGCGAAAGAGCACAGGCCCCAACTTAGCCTCCTCCCCCCGCCCGCACAGGAAGTGCTCAGCGGGGCCTTAATTGGCCCGCCCACATAAAATGGCGTCACGCAACCGATCGCAGGTGGCAATCGGCTACACGCCCACACGTGCCCACTCCCACTCAGCCCCCCGACGGGGAGAAAATTTTCCCGCTGGGGAAGGCCCACTGCTGTCCCGTTAGATGCCTGAGTAACACTTAATTTCACAGAATCAGAATCACAGAATTTTAACAGCACAGAAGGAGGCCATTTGGCCCATCATGTATACACTGGCAGGCCTTATCTGAAATAGGCAATGTGGGGCTCTCACTGCCTCTCCAGCTGGCTGGCGGGGCAACCGTTTCCTCCATTAAATACCATCCAATGGTTAATCTATACAGTTTGTTCGACTGGACAAAATACATATGCACAGCATGGAGTTTGTTGCACAGATGATAATGATCAGTTGTCAAATAGATGTAGACCAGAGTGTGTGATAAATGGATAAGACGTCAACTGAACTATGCCACAAAGGGAATAATAAAGATTTTAATAAACTGAATGACCTGGGATTTATGCTCTGCTTGGGTACAGGGACATGATGTTCCATTAGACTAAATAGGAAAGGTAACAACTGGAAGCAGTCCACATTTTTGGAAGGCTTTCTGCTAAAATCTACGATGGGCATCATATATCAAGAACCACAGGCTGAAGAGCATTCTAGATACAGCAACAAATATTCTGAAATAGATGGTGAGGTGGTAATGTATCTGATTCAATTGACTGGTAGAAATTAGTTTCTCAATATCTCAACTGACTCAAACGAGGCTTATCTTCTCATCACTGTGTTCTGCTATTTGGAACCCTGACTCAAAATCACTTTGCTCTGCTATCTCTCATCACTCATTCAAAGCCTTTAAAAATATTTATTTATCTGTGCTTCCAATCTCGCCCCCCACCCCAACCTTAACCTCTGTGTGCTTCTTGAAGTCCTCCATACCTTACAAGGCCTGCTGAGATACTTTTCAATAGCCTATATAAATGCAAAAAGAACAAACTTGGATCTGTATAGTGTCTTTCACAACTTCAGGACATTCCAAAGCGCTTCACAGCCAAAGTACGCATTGTTATTGCTGCTGTTGTCAACATTGAGCTGTGTGACACCCTTGAAATATTTCCTTAATGGTGAGAAACCAGGAATATGTCGAGCAAAGGGATTTAATGGTGTCCATGTACACAAATCACTAAAAGCTAGTGCACAGGTACAAAAAGTAATCAAACAAGCTAATGGAATATTGGCTTATATCTCAAGGGGACTAGAACACAAAAGTGAGCAAGTGAGGCATCAGTTATATAGAACCTAGGTCAGACCTCATCTGGAGTTTTGGGCAATGTACCTCAAGAAATATGTATTGGGCCTTAGAGGGAGGTACAATGTAAATTCACCAGATTGATACCAAGGCTTGAAGAGCTAAGTTATGTGAATAAAAGTTGCATAAGTTTGTATTCTCTTGAATCCAGAAGGTTGCGCAGTGATCTAATCAAGGTCTTTTAAATGATAAAGGAATTTGAGTGGCTAGGCAAAAACTATTTACTCTAATGGGAGAAATCTAGAACAAATGGGTATAATCCTACAATTAGGGCTAAAACATTTAAGAGTGAAGTCAGGATGGCGAGCCAACCGTTGCCTCCATTAAATACCATCCAATGGTTAATCTACGCAGTTCGTTCGACTGGACAAAGATGAACATTTCCCCTCAGCGCTGCTCACTAGATTCGTGCACTGTCGCATCTCTCGAGGGACCTCAATTCTCACCTGATTATCAGCATTTCAGTTGTCCAAATGACAGAAAATATAGAAACACCAAGGATTGTGGAAATCTGAAAGTCTCTTTCTCCCAACAAGGTGTGGATGCAGGGTCAATTCAAATTTTTTAAGACTGAGATTGGTAGATTTTTGTTACCCAGAAGGAACCAGTTCGGACCAGTACTCTTTTTTCCCAGTTTTTACTGGTGTTGCATTTTAAGGCATACGAGACCAGTATTCTAATTTCCCAGCTTTTACTGTTTTTTTTTCCTTCTGGGTAGGCAAACATATCAAGGGATATGCAGCAAAGGCAGGAAAATAGAGTTGAGGTACAGACTAGCCATGATCTAAATAAAAGGTGTAACAGACTCAAGCGGGGTGAATGAACTACTCCTGTTCCCACATTCCTCTGAAATACACTCCCGCTCATATTACTCGATACAATATATTTAGACACGGTTAATTGTATCATTTTTATTCTTTGTTGGCACAGCGATATCAGGTTTTATTTCATTGCATATTGCAGGGAACTTGTTCACCCTGCGTTCTAGCTAATCACAGCAAGCTCAATCCTGCACAAAGCCCAGTAAAGATGAGACATCTACAGTTATGCAGAGAGAATGAAAAAGCCCTTTTGGGAGGAATGGCTGCCAGCTTAGTTCAGATGTGATCTGTCTCCTCACCCTACTTCACTTTCACTCACCACAGTAAACATTTCTCTAGGCTAACAAGGCTCAGGGTAATCAGAAACATGCTAACTTAGGGGAAAATGCACACCAGAAAAAAAAGAGAAGCTCGCAGCATATTCAGGAAACAAATGTGATCAATTATCCAAGTTTGTGATTTGCAAATACCTTATCTCTGGACTCCTTGTAAATAAGTGCTTGATTGCTACCAAATGTAGGTTTGAAAATTGAGACGTTCTTTAGTGCACATGACTTTATTGGCCTGAGATGATGTGGGAATTGTTACTCAGCCTTTATTTTGCTAACTGAGTCACAGAAGTGGTTAATAACAAGTCGTATTTCATTACTTGGGAAATAAATCTAAGTAAGGTTATAGTCAAATGTTATAACTTAAACATTATCATACAAAACCACTGCAACTATTTGCGGTTGGCAAAGATGGAATGACATAAAAACCCATTCTGAATCTTTGTCTTGATTCTTTTCCTCCTTCAGATATGTATTTTGCTAACAGTAATATAAATATATATATATATAAACTACATTGCAAATGAATTGCTGTTTGCTGTGTAGGAGCCCATGTCCAAATGGAATTTAAGAGATTAACTCACATTTGACCTACTTCAGCTCCAGTGATAATGAGGGGTGCAGGGGCACAGAATTAATCTCTCTCAATTTGTGGCTCTCGGGGGTGCTTGTAAGACTGTGAGTAGTTGGAATGTAAAAGTCTCCTGTAGTGCAGGGGAGCTTCTGTTAGCATTCTATAGAACTCCTCAGTAATGGAGTGAAGCACTGACTGGCTCTAACTAAAGCTACCAATTAACTCTTCGATTGCTGTGCTGGCGGCACTGTTTGCATCCTACTTAGGGAGCTACTTAACTCCCAGATATTTGTTCTTGTTGTTTACAGTGCACATTCCAAATTTGACATAATATTCCCTGCTTAAATCCCACATGTTAATAGTTCAATATGTACAAGCTAAAAGAAGAGTAAAAGCAGTCTTGTTTTAACCTGAGCACAATGAGGGAGTCCGGAACAATGCAAGCCACCTCAAGTAGCAACTGTGTGCAAATGGTATTTACTTCATTACTCGACTTACTAATATCTGATGCTCACCGTATGTGCTCACAGAGAAAAATAAAACCAAGTATAGCATGTTAATGTACCCCCAATTGGCAGCATAATCACTGCAAGCTGTTTCCTCTCTGCTTGTTTCATGCATATGATGGCAGTGGGTGGGACTCAGGTGGATTTCCCTCTCATCTGCCTCACTACCGGCCACTAACTAGGACCACCAAATGGAAGGTGATGGTAGGTGGTAGGAAGAGGCGGTAAAGGGCCTAAGGTCTCCCAAAGAGGGAGAGAGACTTCTGACTATCTCCTCTGCCTCCAAATTGGACTCTGTAAATTTGCTGAGGGTCACAGTTGCTGTGGTGTAGATCTCCTCAGTCAGAGCTTTCCTACTACCTTTGGATGTTTCTGTGCCTTCAAATGATCCCTTACTGCCTTTTTTGCTGGTGCAGTGGGCACGCGCTGCCAAACCACAAGGGTTTTCCACCTTTGCATAGGTGAGCTTTCTCTTGATGGCAAAAATCCTGTTCAGAGCCTGCCACACCTGCACACTGAACGCCAAGCCAAGAAATTGGGTCACTGTTGGGAAGATCTGATATAGCATTTCTGCTCAAAAGGGCAGGAGGATCTTATCTTCGATCCACCCTGTGAAATTAATACAAGTTCTGATGTTTTTTCCCCTCTGACAAGGCGGTATACATCTGCTTGGTCTTTAAGATTGCCTGACTCAAACTACAACAATTATGAATTTGATTTATTGACCAGTGGGTCAATTTGCCCATTCTTACTGCACTGTGTTCCGTTGCTGTTCCCAATTTTCCAGTCACTTCCACTAGAAAGTTTTTCCAGGAACTGAGACCTGAGGAGAATCCATGCTATCTGGCCAGACAATTGGATAACTGGATTAATATTTTTAGCCTACACCACAACTTCATCACATCAAAATTCACAGCTGGGGGTGACTTTGTTCTCTGACTATGACTTTAGACAACTGAAAATACATAAATTTCTCATTTCCGGTATGTTTCCTTTAGATGATCATCATACAAGCCTCATTTTCTTCAGAACAGTATTTCCTTCAGTTGTGTACAGCACGCCTTGTAACTTTAACTGGAGGGTGACAAATTAGCATTTTTAATTATCATGTATTGATTGACAATTTCAAAGAATATCACCTAAACTTCCAAAATTATGCTGAAATTCCCATTTTCTGGAATATATGGAAATACTGGGATAAGCCCATTACATCTCAGAAGCATTTTTGGTCACTGCTCTAACACTGATGGAGCCCTCAATCAATAGCTGGAACTGGAAAGATGACTTTAAGAAGAAGCCTCAAACAACTTGTTGAATGTGGAATCAGGAGATGTATGGCTTATAATTCTCTTTGCCTGCATACCAACATGCCAATTCTATTGATTTGCACATTCCACTGTTCTCTGTTTTGGTTATCAAAGCTATTGATTCATGCATGAACCACCATTGTAGCAGAATAAAGGCCAAATGATCAGTGAACCAACCTATAACCAGGTGCCTCAAAATGTGCACATCATGAAGCCATGTACTGTGTTATCAGTGAGACCTGAAAGGACCAGGATGTAATCTCACTATGCTGTTGGTAGTAACCCAGGATTCCTGTAGCACAGGTATCTTTGCAATTCTCTTCAAACCTGAAGAACTAGTATCAGTTAAGTAAGATTTCTTTTTAGCAGATCTATTAATTGAAGAAATGGCAGAAAAGATCCCAATCCAAGTAAAATGAACTGATGGCCATCACAAAGCACAATGTTTCTAACAGTTTATTTCTGAATTTTACTCTAGTTTTGGTTGCGATCCATAGTTGATTATGTTGTGTTCTTCAGTGACAGATTATTGACTACACTGATTGAGGTTTAAGAATAGATCCATGTGAAATCCAAGCATGTTGAGATCCCCAATTCTCCTGCTAAATTAAAATATTGGCATGCATTCTGTGACTCCTCATAGATGGATGATTCATACGAGCAGGTGATTTAGGATCTTTTTTCTCTTTTTAGGGTTCAGTGAAAGGAGCAGTTCAGTTTATTTTTCTGGTCACTTAGTCTCAGAGGTGGCTTCTCTCCTTGAGAAGATGTGAATGTCATACTGCCTGAGGACATGTACATTTTTTCCTGTTTAATCATGCCCCTATTGTTTGTCAGTAAAACTTTCCTTCCCATGATTTACATTTGCTTAACACCTCAGTTTTTATTCTAAATTTTGTTTTTATCAGGGAGGATGCATGTTGCGCTTGTCAGAGTGAGGCGCGTCATCGATAGACAGGAGGTTTTTTTCCCCACATAGTGTCACCATCAGAGCATGCTATGTTAGCCATAGATGAGCCTGATGTAGAATAAAGCCTCCCCTATCCTGCTAAACTTTCAATTTCCCTTGAGAATGCTGTCTACTGGGTTCATGTAAAATTATTTTGTGTGCTATTTTAATGCTGTTATTAACCAATGAAAAAGAAACAGGTTGCGGAATTCATTAAATGAATAAACTAAGGAACACCATTAAATTAGTGAATTAAGGAACTTTGCATGAAGGTAGTGAGGAACACACTACCAAAGGAAACTGAACTGCAATGAGCCTTGACCTTAAACTCAAAAACAGAACAACTACTCCATCAGTTTGGTATTTCTATCTGGCAGAGACAGGCTTCAATCTAGAAAAATGAAAGGTTCCCCTCTCTGCTGGCTGTAAGGTTCCCAAGGGAAATGAGTCCAGGTAGTCTCAACTCAGTTCTCTGTGCCAGGACATAGCACAAAGCTGCATAGAAATTAGCTGTAAGGATTGCTGAAAACAAAGATGGAAAACGTTATGCGTGTGTTGTAAGGGAAATACTATTTTGGAGTTGATGTTAAGGCACGTGGATGGAATAAAGGATTTCAACTCAAATTGCTGCATGATCCACCTGGCCAAGGAGTGTTTTATCCTTATAGAAGGGCAAAAGTAGGGGGGGGGGAAGCCAGAACAATGTAGAATTCACCTTGAAATCTCCCTGTTGACCAGCGAGTAAAATTGTCCAAATAATTTACACAAATTATGATATCCTACAGTAGCATTCAGCTGAATAATACTTGAAATCACTTCTTACAAAGCATGATTTGTTTTTGATTGGCACCCACTGTCTGCGTGACAATTTTTTTGGTAACCCATGGGATTAAAGTGAGTAGGTGATCATTAGATTTGTACCCACTTGGAATGTGTTACAAGTCAGCAATACATCTCGAGGTTGAGATGACATTGATAAACTGTTCAAACTTTGTTCATGGGCTATGACATCATCTCAGTAGCTCAGTGTGTTTGCTCCCTACAACACACTGCTGACTGTGTTATTCTGTGTTTAGTATCAAATTATGGCCAGCTCTATTCTTTAGGCAAATGCCCATTAAGAGCTTGATTGAACACATTTCATTTTAGACACTCATGGCCATCAGAGGTTTTCTGGATTCAAAGGCAGGTCCCAGAGGAGAAAGAATAGAGTGCAAATAGATTGGGCTTTCCAATCCTTTCATCAGAGAGGGCAGACATTGAATCTACCATTGGCCCACAGCGGATCCAAATTTAAAACCCAAGACAGTGCGTTGATACACTACCAACAATGGTCCTTCTATCCTCTATTTTCACTTTCCATGTGGAATGTTCTATGATCAATCACAATGAAAATCAGGAGACCGGTCATGTCATTGGCTAGAACATAGTCCTTTAATCTCAGAGACCAGGGTTTAAATCCAGGAAATGAAAATTTCCCTCTCTGCTAGTTATAAGGATCCCAAGAGAAATGAGTTCAGGTAGTCTCAACCCAGTTCCCTGTGCCAGGATATAGTACAAAGCTGTATAGAAATTAGCTGTAAGGATTGCTGAGAAAGAAGGTGGAAAATGTTATGTATATGTAATAGGGGAAATGTTATTTTGGAATTGAAGTAAAGGCATATGAGTGGAGTAGAGGATTTGAACTCTATTTACGGCATGCTCCACCTGACAAGGGAATATTTCACCCTTATAGAAGTGGCAAAAGTGGAAAAACCTATGAACAACACAGAATTCACCTAAAAATCTCCCTGTTGCCAGTTTGAACACTGGTGCTTCGGTACAGTGCTGTACAGTCGGAGGAGCTGCCCTTCAGCTAAGATGTCAAATGCAGGCGCCATTTGCCCCCTCAGCTGCATGGAAAAGATCCAGTGACCCGATTTGAAGAAGAGCATTGACCTGGTCAACATTTATTCCTCAGCCAATACCACAAAAAATACAGATAATCTATTCAAATAGGATGGTAACGAGACATAAATCACCACCAGTGTGAGAACTACCTACGCATTGCATTGGCACACTGGTCTCTTTAGAGAGACATTGTCAGCAATGTCAGTGGATCACACCGATACCAGTTAACTTTCATCCTGATATAGATTCAATAGAGGTGGCGTTTGCTCTGACACAGGAGAAAGGATAATAATTGTGCTCAATTTTCCAAGTTCAGCTCATTGTTCACTGTGCACATTGAAACCTGTGCTTGGAGCTCTGCATAATTAGAATACCGCGGAGATAGAGCAGAAAATTCCTTATATGTGAAAATTACAGGCTAGAATCTTGTGCTCTCGCTAGTAGCGAGCTTGGGAGGTGGGAAGGGTAGCATACCCAAACACCGCCACCTTCTCTTCTCCACCTGAATTAACTTCGTGGTGGCCAGGCCCATGGTCGATGTTCCCACCCCACAGTCTATTGAGGCCCTTAATTGGCCAACTAATGACCTCATCCCACTGCCACTGGTATTAACCCAGCTGTAGGTGGGCCTGTCACCAAGCAACGTGCACAACAGGTAAAACTGTTCAGCTAGCTTGTCACCGCCAGAGAGTAGGGGCGGGGCAGGGGGTGGAATGTGGGGTGCCTCGATCAAAGGCACAGTGTCTGATTGAGAAACAGGACATTTGGAAAGGGGTGGGGGTGCCTACTGGGAGCCAACCCACTGCCCTTGTTGCTGACCCCCCTACAGCCTGTGACCCCCACCCTGTGAATACCCACCCACCCCCACATTACTTACCTGTGTCCTGGGTTGCTCCATGACCTGGGACTCCATGCCTGTCAGTCCAGAAGCAGCCACAACCTCCCCTGTGGCACTGCTGAGCACATGACCTGCTGTCCTCTGATGGATCAGCAGCTGTCAGTAGATGGGGGTCTTGATTCCAGGGGAAGGCCGACTGCTGGCCTTGCCACTGCCTGATTGGCATGTGGTTTGGCAGACCTTCCTGAAAAGAGGCAGAACATCTCAATGGTTCTCCAGCTGGCAGGCAAGACTCCCAACACCTTAACAAGATTCTATCCATCGCGGGGCGGGATATTTGAAGGTGATTGTCACAATAGGATAGCACCTTTCTAGAAAAAAAACTTTTGGAAGGCTCAAAAGGCATCCAAACAGTAGCATTAGTCAAGGCTTTTAGGGAAGACGACTAAGAATTCGCAGGGAAAGGAAACCCATTGTCCAGACATCGATCTGCAGGCAAGTGCAAAGCAGCGCAGCACTCAATTCCTTAATGATGGCTGCTGAAGTGGAGGTAGTGCTTCATTGGGCAGTCACTTAGAAGGTTGGCCTCTATCACTCAACAAAACCAGCCCCACAGGGCAGCAAGCAGCCAAGTTTCAGACTGCAGCTGACTCTTACTGTCACCAGATATGCCAACTGCGACTGTACCATCAGCACAACACTGCATCCTGTGAAGAGAGCTGACTATGGTTGTTGCCAGATAGATTTTTGCCAAGGCTTGCTTGGTGGCGTCTTGGTGGATGTAGCCAACCTGGGTATGATGGCTGTTCATCACCCTCGCTTGCAATTTCATATGGTGCTTGAGGTTCTACCAAACACACATACCTCTGTGCTGCCACGGGTCTGTTGTGCCTTTGTGGTTTGGCGTTAGGCACCTCAGAACATTTTAATCAACTGTCAAAGTGACTTAAGTTGCTCTTTGTCTGCAGATATGGGTGTATGGGTTTCAATTGGTGAACACAGAGCACCTTTCATCTACCTGACCTGACTCTTCTTCAAAACATCTCAGATGAGAAGATTCATCTTCTCAGTATTGTTGCTTGGAGAAAAATAAATTAGAATAACTGACTCGCAAACTCGTAAAAACTTAAGTGCCAGCAGAAAATTAAGCATTTATTACCCAAACAATACCAAAAAAAAATTTATCTTAACTTTACCCTGTCCTTTTTGTGGCCTTCCATTACCCAACAACATGAATCCCATTTCACAGGAATGGGATTTAAAGACCATAACATCAGTGAATAGAATGCAGGATATCCGTGGCCCTGATTAATATTTAAATGAAGCTCTCATCTGTTCGAGGCACCCTGCAAAATTGTGTGACATAAAGCGGGTGCTAACCAGCATAACTGATGCAAAAGCGATCCTGATTAGAAAATCTCAGCTATTGTGAGAAATTCCAGCACATCACATTGGCACCCATCAGCTTTCCTACTTACACATCGACAGTGTAAGAAACATTAGCCTGTGATGAAAGCAATATTAAGAAGGAAAACTTGCGGAAGTGAACTTGACCCTCTTTCTTTCTGTATTGTTTATAGTCCAACTTGTCCATCATGACATTATCGCACCTTGTTTCAGAAGAAAATAAACTGCAACGTTTTCACCTGTCTCTTCCTTTTTAAATAGTGAATAGTGCACATTGTACCTGTCTCCTGTAATTTTCCTACACAGCATTAAGTGAAATGAGCCTCAATTCTAGGGTCGCTTTAAGAATTCTTGGGGCAATGTGCTCTAGCCACTAAACACATTCAGGCCCCACCTGCACACCCCCTCAGCCCCGCTCCCAACTCTTAAGCCGCAAACAGGCAGTAAAATTCACAAAGAAATAAGCTTGTAGAATGGTATTAATAATTACAAGGTATTAATAATAAGTCAAACCATATCACAATATACACATAATTATTTTTTTGTGTGTGCAAAATTAAGCAATTTCATTTACGTTTGCTTTAGGAAAAATGATTTACCAAGTATGTTTCTAGGATTTATAGCAATAAGCTGGCTCCACTCAGGGCAATGTAGTTTTGCACAGGGGGCTTAAGGTGTTAAGCCCTTTATTTGCTTATGCAAAAGTCCTGACGCCTGTTTCTAACGGAAGCCTTGGACATTTTTTTTTTGTCTATACCAATATGGCAGGCAATGCACTTTCAGCTCCTAATAAGCATGTCCTTCCTGCTTGTCATATTGGAAACTTAGACATTTAGTGCCTGACTAGTAAACATGTGGTGCCATCGTGTTTCTCAAATATTCTCTAATTTAAATGTAGTATTTTTCCAAGCAGCTGAGTGATTAGAACCGGTCTGCTTTCTGCATCAGAAGACTTTTATCACACATTGATTCTTAGAATGAGCAATAATTTAACAAGACACATTGGCAAGAGCATTCAGCTTGACATCTTTTTTTTTTCACAGATCATGAAACAAGCCTTCAGCAAATAATCCTGAAGCAACTTGTGCTCAGTCTCCGAGCATTCTTTAAGTTGGAATAATAATTGAATCTTGCAGTGCATGAGATAAATGGGTTAAATATGTTTTCACTGCAATTTGGGTCATCTTACATTGCAGGGCCTGCGGTACATTTACTTATTTTTTTGGGACACTTCCAGGTGCTTAATCTGCTCCTTAGGCCAGTTACTGTTTGTTACATTTAGTTGGGCAGAGGATACTTTCTTTTTCCTGGCTGTGCCACTGTACATATTTTAAGAGTTAATGTATCTGGCTCTCTCTGTGTTCTAAAGATTCTGAGGGAGTCGCTAGCCTCAGCTCTCCAAAAGCAGCTGCCAACCTTGTCAGCACCAATCTGTCAGAAAGGATTTCTCCTGGCAAAACTTTGCGCCTCCTTCCTGACATCTCGAACAAACTAATTGTTGTCTCCTGCCTCCCAGAGCCCTCTGAAGTCCTAACGAGTTAGCGTCTTCTCAAGAGATGAGAAAAGAACTTGCAAAATCAATTTATCAGGCTATTACGTTATTGTCATCAGTCAAAACAAAAACCTGCTAAAGACAGGAGAAAAAGTGCAAGAAACGGGTCTCTGAGAAAAGGTTACAGAACATCCATCTTCTCTCCTCTTCTGATTGTTCCCTTTCTTTCCCTGTTCTCATACCCATTTCCCTTCGCTCAAAGACACTTTATGACAGGCATTGTAATCTCTATAGGACGGAGGGGAACCTCTGATTTAGGACAGAATCTTTGCAGCCAGTGACTGACAGCGGGAAGGGGTCCAACTGCCACTGAGGACACTAAGCAATAAATCATCCACCCCTGGCATCAGCTGGCTGAGGCTGATCCCTACTTCCTGAGTGACTACCATCGTCTCTGTGTTTGACAAAACAGTCATTGTCAGGCCTGGGCAGCCAAGTCTGCTCCTGCCTCTTTGTGGTTGAAGTGTACGAGGGGTTGGGAAGAGATGGGATGAAAAAGATCAAAAAGTAACAGAACTGGCAACCAAGAAAGAAAGGTGGCTTGTGACAGATAATAGTCTGGCGTAAGAGCAGTGGGAGAGTGAAATAAATAAAAGAGTCAGCAATCAAAAAAAAAAAGAAGTGAATGCAGCCAAGACTGAATGTAAATGAATGGTTTCAAATATTAAAGCAGAACTACTAGAGGCTCATTTTCACATGAAGTAATGATGCGCAAGGGGGGAATGTTTCTCTTGGATTTAGTTACTGTATGGGGTATTCATGACACAAATAAATACAACGTGACAGGGATAATACAATACTCCTCAGTGAAATAACCCAGCAAAAAAAAGACTCCAAACACAAAGAATTATCAAACACAGATACACATGATCTGCGAGTTAATGTTGGTATGGCGAATTACTGGGTCATGAAGAAAATCTTAATTAGTAAATTCTGCTGAGTTTTCTAGTATTTTCCAGCATTCCTATCAACAGGGGATGAGACTTGAAAAAAAATCTTGCTTTAGTTCCTCTGTATAAACGGCTGTTGTACAGCCTTCCGATTATAATGTAAACTTTGCTAAATGTCACCCTCACGTATGTCTATTATTATTAGACTACAGTGAAGATGTATTACGATTCATTCCAAGCTTCTTAAAAGGATTCAGCCCTGTTGTTTGGGAGCAAAAATCTGGCTGCGTCCCTTGAAATGTCTTTCAAGCACTTGCATTGTGCCAGTTGAAGTATTCCAACAAGGCAAACCTATATTCAACTTCGATGAAAATTAACATACAGCCTTAAACAAGATTTTGACAATAAAACACATCTAGTTTTTGTTAAGGTGCCTGGTTTGCATCTTTTGTTATATTATATAACTGGAATCATGTTACGGCGTTGTTCGTTGTACTCATTATATGTTTGGAAGCAGTTTGTTTCTCCTTTGCATTTATAATTGAAGAAATCTTAGGGGTGGGAAAGTAGGCCAAGGGTGAAAAATGAATGGAGCCCAACTTTATGAAGCAACATACTGGTAATCTCTTCTTTCACTCTCAAGATGTACCAAAGCATTGGGTGTCGGCATGATCAGAAGTGCAGGGTTCGCATCCTTTATCTTACAGTGTACCATAAGCAGAAGGAATACACATTCTTCCTGCTGATGCCGCCACCGTTATTTATTTCAATAAAGATCTAGACAGGGTTGCTTGGTATTAAAGAAGAAGAGTCATATGGACTGAAAACATTAACTCTGTTTCTCTCTCGACAGGTGCTGCCAGACCTGCTGAGTTTTTCCAACATTTTCTGTTTTTACTTCAGATTTCCAGCATCCACAGCATTTTGCTTTTATATTAGTTCAGAACTTGAGTTTTGCTGATAAGAGACATGCTATTGAAGCTTTTCGTCTTGCACTCATCAGGACAGGATTGCAAGAGTACCAAATTTCAAAGGAAACAACTATTTATACTGCATGAGAAGGGGGTGCTGATTGGTTGGCAAGTGGACTCTGATTGGTCAAGGCATTGCCATGGGGAATGCACCAGGGAACAGTTCTTCCAAAACTTTTGTTTAGTTGATAAAGGTGCAATGCCTGGACATGTTCTTTCTGTTTGCAAAGGACAGGGCCTTGCTTCTACCAAGCCTAAGTGAGCCACATTGCGAGACTGACTGCCAGTCTTAAATTGGTCGTTAGTGTTATTCTTAGCACAATCAGAATTGATTAGTAAGTGCTGTCCAATCACGGAATCACACCTAATATTGAACACTATGTTCTGAGTTTTGCAAGTGCAGGCTGGCTAAGTATGGTCAGTACTCTGCCTGTTGCAAACCGCCGAAGGAATGTGCTATTTGATACGATCCACCAGTCATTTCCAAACAAAGAACAAGTCCAGGAATTGCACCTTTTTCAACTGAAGTTTGGGGACAACTGTTCCCTAGTGCATTCCCCATGGCAATGCCTCGACCAATTAGAGTTGACTTGCCTGGTTTGAATTTAAACAAAAGTTTGGATGTTAACTGTTCACTGGTACATTCTCCATGGCAATGCCTCGAGCAACCCATAAGCATTTTCCAAACGATCACCAACCTCTTCTCATGCAGTATAAACTGTTGTTCCCTTTGAAATTTGGTATTCTTGCGATTCTGTCCTGATGAGTGCAAGACAGCATGTTTCTTTTTTCAGCAATACTAAAGATCTAGATGTCCTAATCTCTCACTGAAAGCTGTTGACATTTTTTTTGTGAAAGTACATAGTAGGCAGATTAACCCTTTGAGAACTGCAGCTAACCAAAATAAAAATCTACCAGATTATTTGTCACCCGCTTTTAGGTTCTATTCCATGCTTGGATCAGCTATGATCTAACTGAATGGCGGAATAGGCCCGAGGGGCCGAATAGCCTACTCCCTACACACATACACAAACGCAAACATAAACATACCACTATTTTCCAGCTGAGAAACAAGAAAGACTAAAATGTATCTTATCCTGCAGTTTCTGCCTTCGTGGTCTGTAAGCAGAGAGCCGTGGATTCATTTGTTGCTACAGATTTTTTTCTTCCTCCCTTGGGTAAGTGCTTCAAGCTTTCCACTGAGAGTCTTCCCGAAACAGCATGGCTGCAATTGTGAAAATCTGCAGTGGAAACCTATTAATATTTGGCACAGTATCCCCTATTGCTCTTCTGCAGCTAGGCTTTGGAAAAACAGCATTACATTACTAAACAACATATTATCACATCAACAACCAACGCATTGCAAAATCAACATCAGACCATCTCATAAGGTCATAAGATCTTCTAAATCTGCCGGAATTGTTTCTAAATTGATTTCATGGATTACAAAACAATCTTTTGTTCTGTATCTCTCTTACTTTAAAAAGTTCTGTCATTGCACATTTACACGGAGTCAAGATGCCAATATCTAAATGCATAATTTATATTTGTATGTGTGGAAAAGTATTCAAGTCTTATAAGTTCCCTGGAAAAAACTTGATTTGTGTATTGAACTTTATGAAAAGTGTAAAAGTAACATCAAAATAAGGTCCAGTGAGACTTGCTGATGGCATCTATAGATTGGTTTCAGGCAATCTTTACAGACAGATGGGCTCTTTCTGTAGGTTCAAGTGTAGATCATTAATATATTGCAGGGACTGTCACTAGGTAGACTTCATAGGCAGGTGGTCTCTCTCTCTCTGTGTGGGTGGTCCTCATATAATGCACAATACAAAAAATTCAAAGGGCTGCAACAATAAATGCAAAATGATTACACATTAAACAATTCTCTTGTATTTACTGAAGAAAATTTAAATAAATTAGAATGAGATGATTACAGTACCCAAAGGCCTATTACTAACTACAGATTTTATGTTATGACCTAAAGCTGGGCCAAACCAGATCCTGATGGAATATTCCATTATGTGCTGGAGCTAGGGGAAGCCAGTTCCCTAACAAAGTAACTCACTGTTCTTTGGAACCATGCTAGCTCTCTGATGGTGTATCTCAATAACACAATGGGATTGAGGGAACCTTACCCTCACTGAGAACTCATCAAGGCAAGCCAAAAGAATATGTAACCATAATGGCACTCTACAATAATGAAATTACGCTGTATTTTAAAATTTTAAAAAACGGTATCTATTATTTATAGCAGTGTACATTCTACCATATGTGATGACATTGATACATTGCATGCTGAGGATATGATGGATGCAAATGAGATAAAAATGGTTATTACCCATGTCCCACTGGAAAGTGTAAAGACAGATCAATACAGTAAAATGAATGGGATGAAGTTGCCCTTGTCACTCAGGGAATTCATTGTCAAAGCTTCAGATAATCCACAGTGAAGAATTTCCACTTCCTTTTGAAAGTGAGTGGCATGGAAATGGCCTTGAGGACACTTTAATTACAGGCACTGATGAATAAAGGATATTGCTACTTTAAGAAAAGGTTGAAATGAAATGCTTGTCCAGCTCTCAAATAAGCAATTTCTGTATTTTAGAGAAAATAATAAAAAGGATAACTGTAAGATTTTGGATGAGTTTAAGAGATGGCTCTGATTGGTTGAGAGCTACCGTAACTCGTCAGACAACTTGTATTTTATTTTCTCGTTTGGTAAGCAAAATACTGCAGATGCTGTGGAGATCTGAAATAAAAACAGGAAATGCTGAAAAATCTCAACAGGTCTGGCAGCATCTGTGGAGAGAGAAACAGAGTTAATGTTTCAAGCCCAATGTAGAACCAGCTCGGTTCCAAAGAAGAGTCATACTGGACTCGAAACATTAACCCTATTTCTCTCTCCACAGATGTTGCCAGACCTGCTGAGTTTTTTCAGCATTTTCTGTTTGAACAATAAGGTACAATTTTAAAGGCTATTAAGGACTGAGGGATCTGGGGGGGTGTGTGTAAGGTGAAATTAGTCGAACATGTTTTAAGAAAAGCATTGGGAATCCTTGGTTTTATTAATAGGACGGGTATCCTCATTGATATCATTGAAGAAACCACAAGGGCCATGCAGGTAGCATCCTGTGGTGCTGCCTGCCGCCAGGGCATCGACATAGTCTGCATAGCGCCGCTGGAAGCGGTGATATATGAATTAATTTCTCCCTGCAGGATTCTAAAAATGTATAATTTGATCATCTAATTGCGATAACAACGCAAAGGATTGGTTCATGGACAGTTTGCTTTCTATTTGCAGCTGAATTGACTGTTGTGTTAAGTTATGATAAAGGCACACCTTTCCTTTTACTGATGTACAAGAATGATTAGTGAGCAGCAGCATTACAAAGATCATGATGCTGGTGTTGAGCACAACTAACAGTGAGTGGGTCTTGGTGTTTCTTTCTCTTCATACAAATAGAAGGTGTCAGTAAAAAAACCAAGAAGCCAGACAGAGACCAGCCGCAATCATTGTCCAGGTCAGGATAGAATCCGACCACAATCATTGTCCAGGTCAGGATAGAGTCGGACCACAATCATTGTCCAGGTCAGGATCGAATCCGACCACAATCATTGTCCAGGTCAGGATAGAGTTGGACCACAATCATTGTCCAGGTCAGGATAGAGTCGGACCACAATCATTGTCCAGGTCAGGATAGAGTCCGACCACAATCATTGTCCAGGTCAGGATAGAGTCCGACCACAATCATTGTCCAGGTCAGGATAGAGTCCGACCACAATCATTGTCCAGGTCAGGATAGAGTCCGACCACAATCATTGTCCAGGTCAGGATAGAGTCCGACCACAATCATTGTCCAAGTCAGGATAGAGTCCGACCACAATCATTGTCCAGGTCAGGATAGAGTTCGATCACAATCATTGTCCAGGTCAGGATAGAATCCGACTACAATCATTGTCCAGGTCAGGATAGAATCCGACCACAATCATTGTCCAGGTCAGGATAGAATCCGACCACAATCATTGTCCAGGTCAGGATAGAATCCGACTACAATCATTGTCCAGGTCAGGATAGAATCCGACTACAATCATTGTCCAGGTCAGGATAGAATCCGACCACAATCATTGTCCAGGTCAGGATAGAATCCGATCACAATCATTGTCCAGGTCAGGATAGAATCCGACCACAATCATTGTCCAGGTCAGGATAGAATCCGACCACAATCATTGTCCAGGTCAGGATAGAATCCGACCACAATCATTGTCAAGGTCAGGATAGAGTCCGATCACAATCATTGTCCAGGTCAGGATAGAATCCGACCACAATCATTGTCCAGGTCAGGATAGAATCCGACCACAATCATTGTCCAGGTCAGGATAGAATCCGACCACAATCATTGTCCAGGTCAGGATAGAGTCCGACCACAATCATTGTCCAGGTCAGGATAGAATCCGACCACAATCATTGTCCAGGTCAGGATAGAATCCGACCACAATCATTGTCCAGGTCAGGATAGAATCCGACCACAATCATTGTCCAGGTCAGGATAGAATCCGACCACAATCATTGTCCAGGTCAGGATAGAGTCCGATCACAATCATTGTCCAGGTCAGGATAGAGTCCGACCACAATCATTGTCCAGGTCAGGATAGAGTCCGACCACAATCATTGTCCAGGTCAGGATAGAATCCGACCACAATCATTGTCCAGGTCAGGATAGAGTCCGATCACAATCATTGTCCAGGTCAGGATAGAATCCGACCACAATCATTGTCCAGGTCAGGATAGAGTCCGACTACAATCATTGCCCCCCAGGTCAGGACTGCAATAGATACTGCTGATGAAAGACATGCTGTTTGAAGCAAACAAGGTCAACAGTCAATAGGTGCACAGTTGGGTTTTGACAGCTTTTCAGCTCATCCCCACAATTACTGCATTTTTAAAAAAAGAGAAATAATAACCTGGCTTCCTAATCTGCATGGAGATGGGGCACCTAAACACATGGCTGTTCTTTTTCACTTCTGTGTATTATATCCAACACCACTAAGCACATTAGATACTATGTTATCTTACTCTCAAATCAAAGTTGGATTGTTACAATGATGGCACCAAATGTTCTACATAGCGGCTGAAATTCTGGGGAGGACGAGAACAGAGAGAGAGAGAGAGATACTTCTGCAAGAGGGATAGCAACTTAAGGTTTGGGAACTCCTAGCAGTCATTTTTGCTTATTCCGCATAACTATGTACTACACTGTAATCTTTGAAAGGTGTCAGTAGTTTGTGCAGACAGTGAGCCAACCCGTCACCCCTGCCGCTCCCCACAGCCCACCCAGCCAAAGAGTAACCTTGCCGCACTCGCAGTGTTCATCCTGCAGACGGCACCGATCCAACTTCTTAACAACCCGAACGTAAAACTTAAAATGCACTTCCTCTCGGCTCTTTTCTATCATTCAATATCTGACCAGAGGCTTTGGAGCAAAGCTCCATGAATTCCTTTGAGTGCACATGCAGAATACTGTACTCCTTGCTTGTCCTCCACTGAGCAGGCCCTGTGAGCGGCAAGTGTCACTACAATTGTCACTCGGACTATTCTTAAACATGCCCCTGATAATGCAGCACTTTGCACAGGGTCATGGAGGGGGAGGAGGAGGTGCAAGGGAGATATCGTCCGGGGTTTCGGAGCAGATGGATGTCAGCCCCACTTGGTGAAGAAATATTGCGGCGCAAGGTTAGGAGAGACATAAAAAGCTGAAAGAAAAGCAAGCTCACTATATATGGGGGAGGGTTAATAAGTAATTGCAATTGAAGTGACAATGAAGACACTTACTGAAAGTGGCAGGGAGACATTGCTGGACACAATTCAAACTAGTAAACCACTTTAAATCCAGTGAGTATCTGTTGACCAACTTGATGGATCCCTCATCTTAATTGCAGCCGGAGTTTAAAAATGAGAAAAATGTTGAAGAATACTCTCTAGCAGCAATATTGCCTTTTAACATGATTTATTTTCAGCATGAGTTACTTGGTGGAAATTCCATTACAGGCCCGCAAGCCTCAGAAATAAAAGCTTCTTTTACTGAAGATGTTTGTCAGCACCTTTTCAAAGTTAATTGTCTTCCCTGTAGTTCATCAGCTAATACTCCACAAAACATTGCTGAGGTCTGACTCCCAACAATCACTTACCTAACACTTAAGAACTGCATCAAAACAAGGAACTGAGAGAAATGGGAGAGCAGAGCTTAAGTGTCCAGGGTTCTCGATCAAAGCAAACACTCCTCGCTTCAGCAGAATTTTAAGCGAAGCCATTACATATAATTCAGCTACAAGCAGCGAAAAGAAAGGAAACCTGTGGACAAATTATACACTGAATCAGTTTTGGAAAGCATTGCTTTACTAGTGGGAAACAAAGCCAGTTAGAATGTTGGAAGCAGAAATCACACTGGAAATATGCAAATTAGCTTACACGTTAACAAGAGCTGACTCTCAGTTATATTAACTGAGGAATCCAACTTATGTTGAAATAATTATCACCGGACACTCCCACCGTATTTAAAGATTGCACTGGACCCAAGGCAGTTTCCAAGTTATTATCATATATTTTCAAGCATCCATCATCTGAACATTTTTATATTCAATGAATTGATTTTCGTTGAATTGGTCTGGTGAAAAAAGGTAAGCCATTATTGATACACTTGCTCAGAATGAATGGTCTCCATGGACTGAGTACACATCAATAAACTAATGCAATGCAGAAGCTCCTTTGCACTTTTCGACTCTACATTTAAATATAAAGTACAGACTCCGAATGACCCACACTCAATAAATAGTTTTTAGCAAATATTAATTTTCCCCTTTTTTTACTATCAACACAAGTGCCACTTGCTGAGAACAGCCTTTTAATGATTTGAAGAGGTCAATATCAATTTTTTTCATCAGAGAATGGTGTAATTTGGCTAGACATTGTTAGACCTTGCTCCTGGGACATGCCAACACACACAGTTGTTAGTTGGAGATGTCACAAAGATAGTGATTTGTCAACGAACAAAGAGCAGTTTGGTATGGGTTAGTAATCATTCAGCTCTCTTGTAAGGGAACTAATGGGAATGAAAAAGTATACACATGAAAAAAGTGTTCCCATGTTTTTCTACCAGCAGATGGACTGCTCCTAGTGTTTTTAGCTGTTGATAATATGTGAACGATCATTTCAAATAGCAAATGCCTGCTGTCAGTAGGTGCAAAGTTTGAAACTTGTTTTGTGTAGAAAATACAACAGAAAATAGATTTTGAAGGAATGAAGGAAAATACTCAGATATAGTTTGATCATATGTCTCAGAAACATTTCAAAATACTTAAAACAAATTACCTTAACAGAATAGTGTTGGTTATGTTGGCAAATAAAATAAACATTCGATAAAATGTCCTTTTAAGAAGTTCCAGTTTATTATCTCTGCAGTTTTTCCTTCACTTTTAAAGGACAATTTGAGTCCTGAGCTTCATTCACTGTACAGTGTATTCTTATTAAGTTAGAGATAAGTTTCATCCAATATTTTCAAATTCCGAGAATAGCAAAATTACAACGTTAATACTTTTTCCTTGTTCCACTGGAAAATATGGTTCTAAAAAGTCTGCATGGTTATACAGCCTGAGCAGAAGGGAGGGTTAAAACCATAAATAATTGTGGTATTTACTATTTTTGGCGTTCTAGATAATCCATGTTGACGACTAGTTTCATAGACTGCAGTTTGTAGATCTGTGAAATAAAGTGGAAATCACTGCCACAGATTATTTTAAAGGGGCAATACCTTATATACTTGCAGGGATATTTCTGATCTGTGGCAATATTTGGTGCATACAACAGCAATGAACATACAGTGGCATTTTCACATGGAATAATTTTTTTTTATAAAAAGCTATGAAGTGTTTTGATGTAAACACATTTATATAGTTTTTAAGTGGCATCAGAAAGCATCGCAAATGTTTCTCAGTGCTCACACCTGGACTGCTTTCAGAGCAGGATCAGTTGTAAATTTCCCCACTTAACTGCTAAGATTTGGCTACTTATTTCAAGTTGTCTTGAAAAAATGTTTGCTGACATATTATTGTAAGTGATTAATTTTTTTCCATTTTTATCTTAATTATGATTCAGAAAATAAGCCTTCTCATTTACAGTTGAGAACTGTACTGCTCCCACTGTAACATCCATCATGTTCAGTCTTCATGCATCTTTTCATGACCTGCAAACATTGGGTTATGATTTTACCTCATTATAAAAGTCACAGGTGTAGCTTTTATATCATCATGATCTACATCTTTTTAGTCATTGCACTGCCGAGTTTATGGAAATTCAGCATTGCTTCAGGTGAATGATTCAGAAAGGTACGATACCATAGCAGTTATATTACTAGATTAGAAATTCAGAGGCCTGGACTAATAATCTAAAGAATGTGAGTTCACATCCCACCATTGTAGTTTGTGAGTTTGAATTCAGTTTTGTTTAAAAAGCAAATAAAAAGTTGGTATCCATTAAAAGTGACCATGCAGTTCTCAGATTGCTGTAAAAAAAAATCAACTGATTCACTAATGTTCTTAAGAGTAGGAAACCTGCTGTCCTTAACCAATCTGATCTATATGTAGCTCCAGTTCCGCACCAATGTGGTTTACTCAATTTCCTTCTGAAGGTTCCTAGCAAGCTATTCAATTATATCAAACAGTGCCACCACTTTTCAGAGCAACTAAGGATGGGCAATAAATGCAGATCTAGCCAGTGACGTCAACCTCCCAAGCATAATTATTTTTACAAAACGGTAAGATGGAAAAGAACAGTTTTTAGTTTTATTTCCAAACAATAAGGAGATTGACATCAATCATCTACGAATTTGAATAAGTGGAACAGAAAATATACGGCAATGAAGATATAGATATCCCAGCAATATTTCCTTTCTCTGCCCTGGTCTTCACCATGGCACTACAGTGATCTGTGGAACTTTATAGCAGGCTTTCTGTGTGTGGTCCATGATGCCTGCCTGAACAGGCACTGGGGGTCTTGCTTTAATGTCTCATCTAAAGGATCTCCCCTTAACTTCTGCAGCATTCTGTCAGCACTCTACTGAAATATTAGTGTAGTCTAGGAACTCAAGACTAGGTGTAGGGCTTAAACCTGGGACCTTCAAACTCAGTAGCAAGAGTGCTACCGCTGAGCCAAGCTGACACCTACATTTGGAAATGTAATTGTTCTCAACCATTAGCATGTACATCTTCAATATCTACAGCTGCACTCATAAAGCAATAGGGTTTCTATTTGAGAATGAGACTGTACATCTGAAGCACCAGCAATAGGACAATTAAAATGTAAACTTATCTGCTAATTAATACAGCACTGAATTACCAGTTGAAAGTGTGATCAATTAAGAGTGAGTTTTTAGGCTTGTAATTAGCTCTGTGTACCACACTGTGAGACAATTACAGAGAAAGAGAAGTGAGGCAGGTCTGACCTACTCATCTGCAGCCTTGAACGAGGGCAGCGTTTCCACCGTGAAACACTCTGATCCAGTGTGGAATCGGCAGCAGCAAAAAGAAATAAATCCATCCAGTAGCTCAGTCTTGTAACCTAACAGCCATAATAAATAATGAGAACCTATTTGAAGGAGGAAGATGGGACATTAGAAGCTATTTACACTACTGGAGTGATGCTATCGATCAGCAACATCAACCTGCAGATAGAGCTTCATCTATGATGTCATTGTTATTTATGATTAGACACTGACAGTATTGCAGCCAACGTCCTCTCCCTGAGACAGCTTGATTCATTTATGATTATGATGCATTCAGCAGTTAAAGAAACAATCAGCAGTGGTAGTGAACAGGAGATGAGCATGGGCAGAACTGGGAAATAAGAGATTTCATAATAGATTTGGCTTCATAACACATTCATAGAGCAGAATGGTCAGAATCTTTGAGTGGACTCTACCTAAAGGCGATTACCTTCGACACATCTGCAGTTCTTGTTAGATTCTCTGTCATTCAGGGATGTGAATGATAGGTTCACCAAATGATACTGGATAATCTACTTACTTCAACATTCTTACAATTTTGAACTCATTCCATTATTTTCCCTCTAAGAGATAGTAAAGTCCTGTAAAATTGGATCTTTGGCCCAAGATTTTTCCGCAGCATTTTCTCCAAAACACCTACCATTATTTTTATAGGCCAGTAAATTGTAACTAGGATGCCCTGCTTAAGATTTGATTAAGGCTTGCCCAAGCAGTACGTCAGAAATGAATTCCTGGCGCCCTGGTATGTTGCAAAGCATGAAACAACGTTAAATCATTCAGCCAATTCCAGTATTTTGAATGTTACATTTGGACAGTTTTTCTATAATAGACAAAAGCAATCTGTGGAAAAACTCTGCTATGTTTTGAAAATCTTTCGCAAACCAGTGTCCTGCAGTAGATGCTCTGTGTGTTGCCGATCTGAAAAAGCTAACCCCATTAACCATGGCCTGAATTTCATGCTCCCCCGCCGTCGGGTTTTTAGGAGGAGTGGAAGGAGCTTGAACTAGGATGAATGGGCTTCCCACCCACCCTGACCTCTCCGTGATTTTACGCTGGAGCAGGCGAGCCCTCGGATAGGCCACCCACCCTTACCCCAATTGAGGCTTTTTAATTAGCTGCTTCATTTCCTGCCCAGCCTCAATTTTTAGGCTGGCGGGAGGATCTCTCAGATGTAGGCGAAGCCCAACAGTTATTGGATTTAGGCCTCGGGCAGGAAGGGGGTTGGGGGCGGGGCGCCTTCATCAGAAGACCCCTTATAACTTCAGGTGCCACCCCCCCCTTCAGGTCAGGTGGCCACTGGAGCTCCCCCACCCATCCCAGGCCTCTCCCCCAACATCCCGCTAACCCACTTTCCACACACCCGCCACCCCACCCTCCCTTCTCTGAGGCCTTCCTTACCCCTCCCGCCCTGAGACCCTGAAAACTAACCTTTTTGTCCACCCCAGGGCTTAGGCTCTGTCATTTTCATGAAGTTCCTCTTCTGTCCACTGCAGCTCCTGGGATGCCGGCCAATCAGATTGACTAGCAGCTCTCTAAGGAGGGACTTCCTCCTGAGCGTGAAATGGCTGTGGGGCAGGCAGGGTTGGCGGGGCTGTGTTCCCCACCAACTCTTCGGGTGGTGGAACAGGAAACTCCATCATTCGAAATATCCTGGCCCATGTTTACAAAATAATTCCGGAGGCACATTGTTAGTGAAAATGATGTCACACCAAGTGACTTGACCCTTTTAAAATAGTTTTAGGTGACTTGGCTTGGGGTATGAATGTTGTCCAAAGCACATGGAGAGTGATACTGGGGAAGTGTACCAGTCTGACTTTGTAGAAGAGAATGGAGAAGAGTGCTGTGTAATCTCAAAGGATGAGGCTGGGGAAGAGTTCCAGAATGATCTGAGAAAGATTGTGGAGGAGAGTGCCAGTGTGACCAGAGAGGGTGATAGTGGGGGAGAGTACCGGTATGACCTGAGGGTGAGAATGTCAGTGTGGCCTGAGAGGGTGAGAGTGATGGAGAGTATCAGAGTGACATAAGAGAGTGAGAGTGGTGGAGAGTGTCAGTGTGACCAGAGAGGGTGAGAGTGGAGGAGAGTGTCAGTGTAAACCTGAGAGGGTGAGAGTGGGGTGAGTGTCAGTGTGACAAGAGGGTGAGAGTGGGGAGAGAGCGTCAGTGTGACCTGAGAGGGTGAGAGTGGAGGAGAGTGTCAGTGTAAACCTGAGAGGGTGAGAGTGGGGAGAGAGCGTCAGTGTGACCTGAGAGGGTGAGAATGAGGTGAGTGTCAGTGTGACCTGAGAGGGTGAGAATGGGGTGAGTGTCAGTGTGACCAGAGAGGGTGAGAGTGGGGACAGTGTCAGTGTGACCAGAGAGGGTGAGAGTGGGAAGAGAGTGTCAGTGTGACCTGAGAGGGTGAGAATGGGGTGAGTGTCAGTGTGACCAGAGAGGGTGAGAGTGGGGACAGTGTCAGTGTGACCAGAGAGGGTGAGAGTGGGGACAGTGTCAGTGTGACCAGAGAGGGTGAGAGTGGGGACAGTGTCAGTGTGACCAGAGAGGGTGAGAGTGGAAGAGTGTCAGTGTGGCCTGAGAGAGTGAGAATGGGAAGAGAGTGTCAGTGTGACAAGAGGGTGAGAGTGGGGAGAGTGTCGGTGTGACCAGAGAGGGTGAGGGTGGGGGAGAAGGTCAGTGAGACCTCAGAGAGTGAGACCTGGCGGCATTCCGTAGGGATCGTTCCCTCCGGGACACCCTGGTCCACTCCTCCATCACCCCCTACTCCTCAACCCCCACCTATGGCACCTCCCCATGCCCACGCAGAAGATGCAACACTTGCCCCTTCACTTCCTCTCTCCTCACCGTCCAAGGGCCCAAACACTCCTTTCAAGTGAAGCAGCATTTCACTTGCATTTCCTCTAACTTAGTCTACTGCATTCGTTGCTCCCAATGCGGTCTCCTCTACATTGGAGAGACCAAACGCAAACTGGGAGACCGCTTTGCAGAACACCTGCGGTCTGTCCGTAAGAAAGACCCAAACCTCCCTGTCGCTTGCCATTTTAACACTCCACCCTGCTCTCTTGCCCACATGTCTGTCCTTGGCTTGCTGCATTGTTCCAGTGAAGCCCAACGCAAACTGGAGGAACAGCACCTCATCTTCCAACTAGGCATTTTACAGCCTTCCGGGCTGAATATTGAATTCAACAACTTTAGATCTTAAACTCCCTCCCCCACCCCCATTTCCCTTTCTTCCCCCTCCCTTTTGTATTTTCCAATAATTTATATAGATTTTTCTTTTCCCACCAATTTCCATTATTTTTAAATCTATAACTATAATACCCTGTCAGTCTTTCCACCCCACCCCAACTAGAGCTGTACTTTGAGTGTCCTGCCATCCATTCTTAATTAGCACATTCTCTTAGATAATATCACCACCTTCAACACCTCCCTGTTCCTTTGTCTGTAACATCTTTTGATTATCTGCTTCTATCACTGCTTGCTTGTCCCTTTGTCCCTACAACCACCAC
Organism: Cetorhinus maximus; assembly: GCF_964194155.1. Taxonomy (NCBI): domain Eukaryota; kingdom Metazoa; phylum Chordata; class Chondrichthyes; order Lamniformes; family Cetorhinidae; genus Cetorhinus; species Cetorhinus maximus. The sequence goes on along the minus strand of NC_135897.1, from coordinate 72,745,585 downwards.
TACCCCCCCAACTTCTCTCTCCACCCTCTCCCCCCCCACCACCCCCACAACCCCCCCACCCCCCACCTTAAACCAGCTTATATTTCACCCCTCTCCTAACTTCACTCAGTTCTGCTGAAGGGTCATGAGGATTCGAAACGTCAACTCTTTTCTTCTCCGCTGATGCTGCTAGACCAGCTGAGTTTTTCCAGGTAATTCTGTTTTTGCTTAGGGTGAGTGCCAGCTTAACTTATAAGGGTCAGAGTGCCTGTGTGATCCGAAAGAGTAAGTTGGGGAAAGTACCAGCGTAACCCTGTAGGGTGAGTGGGAGAGAGTGCCAGTGTGACCCTCAGTGAGTGGGAGAGAGTGCCAGTGTGACCCTCAGTGAGTGGGAGAGAGTGCCAGTGTGACCCTCAGTGAGTGGGAGAGAGTGTCAGTGTGACCCTCAGTGAGTGGGAGAGAGTGCCAGTGTGACCCTCAGTGAGTGGGAGAGAGTGCCAGTGTGACCCTCAGTGAGTGGGAGAGAGTGCCAGTGTGACCCTGAGTGAGTGGGAGAGAGTGTCAGTGTGACCCTCAGTGAGTGGGAGAGAGTGTCAGTGTGACCCTCAGTGAGTGGGAGAGAGTGCCAGTGTGACCCTCAGTGAGTGGGAGAGAGTGTCAGTGTGACCCTGAGTGAGTGGGAGAGAGTGTCAGTGTGACCCTCAGTGAGTGGGAGAGAATGTCAGTGTGACCCTCAGTGAGTGGGAGAGAGTGTCAGTGTGACCCTCAGTGAGTGGGAGAGAGTGTCAGTGTGACCCTGAGTGAGTGGGAGAGAGTGTCAGTGTGACCCTCAGTGTGTGGGAGAGAGTGTCAGTGTGACCCTCAGTGAGTGGGAGAGAGTGTCAGTGTGACCCTCAGTGAGTGGGAGAGAGTGTCAGTGTGACCCTCAGTGAGTGGGAGAGAGTGTCAGTGTGACCCTCAGTGAGTGGGAGAGAGTGTCAGTGTGACCCTCAGTGAGTGGGAGAGAGTGTCAGTGTGACCCTCAGTGAGTGGGAGAGAGGGCCAGTGTGACCCTCAGTGAGTGGGAGAGAGTGTCAGTGTGACCCTCAGTGAGTGGGAGAGAGTGTCAGTGTGACCCTCAGTGAGTGGGAGAGAGGGCCAGTGTGACCCTCAGTGAGTGGGAGAGAGTGTCAGTGTGACCCTCAGTGAGTGGGAGAGAGTGTCAGTGTGACAGTGAGTGGGAGAGAATGTCAGTGTGACCCTCAGTGAGTGGGAGAGAGTGTCAGTGTGACCCTCAGTGAGTGGGAGAGAGTGTCAGTGTGACAGTGAGTGGGAGAGAATGTCAGTGTGACCCTCAGTGAGTGGGAGAGAGGGTCAGTGTGACCCTCAGTGAGTGGGAGAGAGTGTCAGTGTGACCCTCAGTGAGTGGGAGAGAGTGTCAGTGTGACCCTCAGTGAGTGGGAGAGAGTGTCAGTGTGACCCTCAGTGAGTGGGAGAGAGTGTCAGTGTGACCCTCAGTGAGTGGGAGAGAGTGTCAGTGTGACCCTCAGTGAGTGGGAGAGAGTGCCAGTGTGACCCTCAGTGAGTGGGAGAGAGTGTCAGTGTGACCCTCAGTGAGTGGGAGAGAGTGCCAGTGTGACCCTCAGTGAGTGGGAGAGAGTGTCAGTGTGACCCTCAGTGAGTGGGAGAGAGGGTCAGTGTGACCCTCAGTGAGTGGGAGAGAGTGTCAGTGTGACCCTCAGTGTGTGGGAGAGTGCCAGTGTGACCCTCAGTGAGTGGGAGAGAGTGCCAGTGTGACCCTCAGTGAGTGGGAGAGTGCCAGTGTGACCCTCAGTGAGTGGGAGAGAGTGTCAGTGTGACCCTCAGTGAGTGGGAGAGAGTGTCAGTGTGACCCTCAGTGAGTGGGAGAGAGTGTCAGTGTGACCCTCAGTGAGTGGGAGAGAGTGCCAGTGTGACCCTCAGTGAGTGGGAGAGAGTGTCAGTGTGACCCTCAGTGAGTGGGAGAGAGTGCCAGTGTGACCCTCAGTGAGTGGGAGAGAGTGTCAGTGTGACCCTCAGTGAGTGGGAGAGTGCCAGTGTGACCCTCAGTGAGTGGGAGAGAGTGTCAGTGTGACCCTCAGTGAGTGGGAGAGAGTGTCAGTGTGACCCTCAGTGAGTGGGAGAGAGTGTCAGTGTGACCCTCAGTGAGTGGGAGAGAGTGCCAGTGTGACCCTCAGTGAGTGGGAGAGAGTGTCAGTGTGACCCTCAGTGAGTGGGAGAGAGGGCCAGTGTGACCCTCAGTGAGTGGGAGAGAGTGTCAGTGTGACCCTCAGTGAGTGGGAGAGAGGGCCAGTGTGACCCTCAGTGAGTGGGAGAGAGTGTCAGTGTGACCCTCAGTGAGTGGGAGAGAGTGTCAGTGTGACCCTCAGTGAGTGGGAGAGAGTGTCAGTGTGACCCTCAGTGAGTGGGAGAGAGTGCCAGTGTGACCCTCAGTGAGTGGGAGAGAGTGCCAGTGTGACCCTCAGTGAGTGGGAGAGAGTGTCAGTGTGACCCTCAGTGAGTGGGAGAGAGTGTCAGTGTGACCCTCAGTGAGTGGGAGAGAGTGTCAGTGTGACCCTCAGTGAGTGGGAGAGAGTGTCAGTGTGACCCTCAGTGAGTGGGAGAGAGGGTCAGTGTGACCCTCAGTGAGTGGGAGAGAGGGCCACTCACTGTGATCTGAGGAGAGTAAAAGGAGAGTCAGTGTGAACCAGGTGAGTGGATGTGGACTGCAAGAGTGAAATGAATACCTGCATAAATTGGGTAGACGAGGGAGACGAGCACCTTCTCATCACCAATGCAGCTACTCCAGGAAAACCTCTGTAATTTTTATCACAACTGTTTGCTTTATATACGGTATGGTATACACTCAGTTTAAACTAGGGCAAGACCATTGGCAACTCCACTTTCAGTGCAGCCTAACATCAATATGCAGAGCTTTTGAGTTGTCTGCCTTCTGAGGCTATATCAGCTTTTATGAGGCAGTTTCAACACTTGTTAACTTTCTATGCCTACTTCTGTCCTCTGCTTCAATGTCAAAAGGCACGAAAAACATTTGCCTCTAACCTGGCAATTGGAAGCAAAAAAGACCTCAAAGTCAATGGATAGATTTACCATAGTAACAGCCTGGAAACAGCTGGTCATACTGTAACATAGTCAAAAGTTTTTTTTTAAATAATTACGAAGAGAAAACAAGTTTGGAAAACATAGTCAATAACAATCTTCTTTGGTTTCCATCATGTTAAAAAGTCGGATTTCATTGAGATCTAAGCTTCCAAAGCAAAGCATTAGACCAAGAATACTTTGTGCCTTTCTGTTTAGCTTCTGTTTTACTGAGAGGCAGTTGGTTTCAGATTGGTCTGCGCAGGCCATATTGAACTAAATATGTTATGAGTTTATGATTAGCAGATGAGAATAAGAAAGAACTTGCACTTCTGTAGGGCCTTCCACAACCTCAGGACATCCGTAAGAGCTTTATAGTCAATAAAGCACATTGAAGTGTAGTCACTGTTGTAATGTTGGAAACATAGAAGCCAGTGTGTGCACAGCAAGGTCCCACACACAGCAATGTGATAATAACCAGATGTTTTAAGTGATGCTGGTTGAGGAATAAATATTAGCCAGGACTCCGGGGAGAACTTTCCTACTTTCCTTTCAAGTATTACCATGGAATTTTTTATGTCCGTCTGGGACCGCTGACAGAGCCTTGGTTTAATAGCTCATCTGAAAGGTGGCACCTTCATCAGTCTCTCAGTACAGGACTGGAGTGTCAGCCTAAATTTTGTGCTCTAGTGTCTGGAGTAAGACTTGAACCCACAAACTTCTGACTCAGAATAGAGACAGTGTTAATTTTGAGCTGTTGTCAATTATACTGCTAAAACTATTACATTTCATTGAGAAAAATAAATCATCAGCATCTCATACACAAATTTTTTCACACCATGTTTCACGGAGAAAAGTTTCATTCATAAAATACTGCACTACACATGCCTCAATGTCCTATCACTTACCTGCTATTTATATTATATATTACTGTAGCACTCTTTCTCGAAGGCAAGGTTGTGTGGAAAAATTGATTGCTACCAGATTGAATTATGGTCCCTTAATGAGCCAGTAAAGAGCTGTACTCAAACTTCAAACCAGGAGATACAGCACTATAATAATAATCCATCTTTCAACTTGCCAGTGTAAAGCTGATGCCTCTGTCTCATGAACTCTCCAAAGGATAGCTCCTAAAAGGGCCATGGCTCCATATATCAGCGTATCAATTGCATGTGTGAAGAATGATGTAAAACTAAATGGACTGAGTAAATTCCTTCTATTTATTTTGATGACATAAAAGTTTGTAGGCTTATTGTGCAATTAGCTTTATATATATGTTTGCTTTTAATGTAACTGTCTCATTACACATTTTACAGGAACACTAACCGCAGAGTTAGTGGCAGGAGCAGCATTACCAGACCACATGAATACAGCAACCACTTGTCTGAGCTGTTGGCTACTGAACTGTTCCAGAGTGTACATATACCTGTATCTTGCCCTCCGCCCCACTCCCTTTATGTCAGGCGACACAGTTTTTTTTAACAAGAATTAAAGATGAGGGGAGCAATGGCACGTAAAGTACAGATTGTACTCTGGGATCTGGGTTTGAATCCAATAGAGATAATCTAAAAAAAGGAAATGTACATTGTAATTGGAGTATCAAGTGTGATTTTATCAAAAACAATAATAAGCTTCCAAAGTCGCATTGTGGCTATATATAAACCAGCTCAGACCCAGCACGTGACATTGAGTTCAGTTTTCAATAACACCATGCCCATTTTAGAAAATCATTTAGCTACAATAAAGGAGATATTTATCCATGTGTGTTAATTTTGACCAAAAAAAAATGCAGGTGTGCAATGGGAAAAGACCAATATAGAGTCACAGTTTGATTTTCCCTTGTTACTATCACAACTCTTTGACTTAACATCATCTTTACTTGTTAATTTGTTAAGGATTGTTAAGTCTTTGTTAAAAGTCAGTTTGAAGCAACTTGTGCAGAATTATACAGGCATGAGAAGATATAAAGTAAAAGCAAGTCCTAGACTCACGCTCCAAATGAAGATTTTGACAGTATACGTTAGACTGAGTGAATTATCTAGAGTAGGGAAATGCAACACTTTTGGAAGGATTACCTGGAAAAGCTCAGCAGGTCTGGCAGCATCGGTGGAGAAGAAAAGAGTCGACGTTTCAAGTCCTCACGACCCTTCAACAGTTCTGTTGAAGGGTCGTGAGGACTTGAAACGTTGACTCTTTTCTTCTCCACCGATGCTGCCAGACCTGCTGAGTTTTTCCAGGTAATTCTGTTTTTGTTTTGGATTTCCAGCATCCGCAGTAGTTTTTTGTTTTTAACTTTTGGAAGGATTGCTGCTTTGAGCATTGCGGTTTGAAGGAATTTCTGTTCCATCCAGAGGATATGAGAACTTTTGGAGATATTGCTTTGATATTGTTCTAATGTTAGATGCATCCTCCTCACTCAATTTGCAGCTTGAATTGTCATCATGGGATAATGCTGCATGAGGTAAAACACTGCCGAGCTCTTTCCTGGATTAGAGATCCACGATTGCTTCAATTGTTAATCCAGCAAATTTTTTCCTTAAGCAACTTTAGTGATGACCAAATTCACATAAATATTTATCATTGATTTCTCAACATAACACATGTGATTCCCATTTGTCCATTGGAAACAATAGGAGGACAAACACCTGTCAGTGAAACAATGTATTTCCTGCAGCAGTATGCTTCCTGCATAGTTGCAGGACAATCCCCTACTGCATCATCACAACTAAAGGAATGCTCTCTTCTGACAGAACATCTTCCAATAAAATGTAGGCTGTTAATAAACAAGAGGAAAGAGCAATAACACGATCAAGGACCTGGTGATGTTGTTACATTCCAGAGTCTGTTGTCACAATTTACCATTTTTGGCCAGGATTTAATGAAGATGACGGAGACTTTTTTTTTAATCATCACAAAGGTTTATTGCTATGAAAGATAAACTGCTCAAAGTTAATCTTTTTACAGTAACTAATGTAACAACATTGCGGTGGAGTTTTCAGACTGGGTTGTTGCTGGCCGCTGCTGAAACTGAAGCTATCAGAGAAGTCTACATTGGGGCATTACAGGCATTTTAATGTAAACCATGGCATAAAAATTGACATAAGTCGGCTCCATTTTTCTGGGTCCAAAAATCATGTTTTTGTATATAGTCGATCCCCCTTTTCAACCATGACATGCTTAACTCGCATTAGTAGTCAGCCTCAGTTCTTCACCCACAAATCCCTGTTTTACTTACTGCTACTTTTATAACTAGACACAAGGGACCAAACAGGTGATACAAGCTGTATTGCAAAGATGTACGGGAGTTTAAGACACGGCCACACTTTGCATCGGATTCTGATGCCATTTCAAAGTGGTGATCATCCACATACCCAGCATATATGTCAATCCCCTTTTTTGGAGGGATTTTTTGAGGCTTCAAAGGACAACTCATATGCTGACATCTACGGAAAGATGAAAAACACTCCTAGAAGCCAGTAAACATGCACCCTTGAGGTAAATTAAAAACATGTTGGAAACACTCAGCAGGTCAGGAGGCTTGTGTGGTGAGAGAGAAACAGAGTAAACATTCCAGGTTGATGACCTTTCATCAGAACATTCCAGACCAGTAACCTCTACCGCCTCGAAGGACAAGGGCATCAGACGCATGGGAACATCGTCACCTTCAAGCTCCCCTCCAAGCCACACACCATCCTGACTTGGAACTACATCGCCGTTCCTTCACTGTCGCTGGGTCAAAATCCTGGAACTCTCTCCCTAACAGCATTGTGGGTGTACCTACACCACATGGACTGCAGCAGTTCAAGAAGGCAGCTCACCACCACCTTCTCAACTAGAGATGGGCAATAATTGCTGGCCCAGCCAGCGATGCCTGCATCCAATGAACAAATAAATGAAAAAAGAACTGGAAGAAGTTAGAGATTTAAGTTTTGAAGTAAATGTAGAGTCAGGAAAAAGGGGGTGGGGGCAGGAGGTGGAGGGAAGGCACAGAGGAAGTAATAGGATGGTGTGCAGAAATGACAGAAGGGTTGATGATGCGAATGAAGAGAAGTTACCCCATAAGCATTAGTATTACATTTAGATTTGAAGCCTGTATTCTGTACTGCCAACATAGACTCCATTGGGTGTTGGAAGAAGCATGTTCCAGCTGTTCTTCCCACCACTTTAAATTGCTAATGTAAATCAAGTCATCACACACTGGGTGAAAGGCAGAGCTGAAATTATGCTGCTTGTTCAAGTGTCATCCTCACTTTTACCACAATCCAAAGTAGAGTAGTTTTCCTCCCATTTTGTTTATCTTGTTGACTGGCACCCACATTGCTTGCCATTTGCTCAAATGTCAAAACAGAATAAAGGAAGCTTACTGTACTGACCAATCTCTCAATATAATTGTGAATTTTTCCTGTCAGCATGCTTTTTGTGTTTATTGAAATGAGGGACATTCGAGCTGATGAATGGAAGTTTGTTTCTAAATGGAAACGCAATGTCAGAATGAAGTACTCCACAGTCAGGCACAGTACAGATTAGATGCAGAATAAAGTTCTGCCCGACCTGCCTCAATTGTGTGACTCATTCACAAGTTTTTGACGACCACCTCCTACTGTACCACCGTGGAATTTCTATTGCTCTTGACATGCTCTGAGAATGCCATTCAATGTCAAATTATGCTCAGCTTCACATCCAAAAAAACATGCCTCAGATTAACGCAAACTGATTTCATGTAGGCCCATTTCAGTCGCTATAGAGGAGAGATTTTCACTCATCAATCGTATCCCTGAGGTCTGAGATCTATTCAAAAAGACCATTATGTTGAAAATTGTAGTTCTGTGACTGCCACCACGATGTATGTTGTGGAATTGACCCTGTGGAGTCTCAGTGCATGCCAGATATTTTTGCAGTAGCTCCAATCCCTCAAGGTTGTTACGTTTCTCTCAATTAACACTGGCAAAGTAACCAGACACTACAGATATTCAACTCCCAATGAGATGTTCGTGCAGGACTTTTTTTCTTTTAATAAAGGCTGCTGCAGGAAGGGATGAATTTAAACAGAAAATTATAGAAATGTTCTGTGATATTAAACTACATCGTCTAGGCTTAAGAGGTTAAATGAACAAATACCCTTTGTCACCATGATAATAATCCAAAACAAAGCTAAAATAGATCGTCTATTTCACAATGGCGAGGCATTTTTTCTGCAGTGAGCATTCAACCGTTAATTGCTATCTTGCGCAATCCCAAACCACACACTTAGGACACCAAAGTAATGGCTAATCATTACGGTTGGAATATTTTCATTTTCTGTTTTCTGGATCCTAACATGGTAGTGCTGAACGACTTTGCAGCACTGTCCTACAATGTAACATCTGTTATATTGTTGTAACTACCTGAGCTGGAATTAACCCTCGAGAAAAACTATGATCACCGGTTTGGGGAACTATTTAGAAAGTCAGCCTAGAGCTGCATTAGAGCCGATCAGGAATCCTTTCCTAATGTTTCTCCACCATTTCTGCAGGGTATCATCTCACTTGCACAGTGCATATCTTGTGAGATAACTTCCGATAGATTTATTTTTGTTGGAAAGTAGCTGCAAACTTCTATTTGTTCTATCCATTCATTATTGCAGCATGCTTTTTTTGTAGTGATGGTGTAGGTGCGTACAGGAATGATAAACCCATAGTTCTTTCACTTAACACGCAGAAGGGACCAAGAGTGAAGTCTTGGATGGTTGCTTGTGCTTTTGTTAAGACCATTGCTTAAATGCGTGAATGCTCAGGTGTTATAAATGCTTGCAGATGGGAACCAATGCACTCACACAGTGGGTGCTATACATTAAAACATATGATTCCCCCAAATGGTTGCAACAGCAAGACCCCATCGATTGCAAAAGTGATCACCGCAGATGGTGGTGGAAGGATGATTGATTGTGTATGTGAACCCCATGATGGTGTGTGTGCTTGTGTGGGGGTGGGGAGCAATAGCATCCATGCTTTTCTGCTCAAGTCTTTCCAGAGGGAAACAAAATGAGTAACTATAGAATTTATCTGGAATACTTGCTTTTGTTTCTGAACATTCTCTTGATTCATTACTGGCTGAAATACAGATGCTTGTTTATAGTGACATTTCAACACAAATGGAACTGACCGCAGATCCATCTTCAAGCATCTGCTTTGATTTTTTTTCTTGTTTTTGATATTCCGGGAATTTTTTGCCCTGTTTTTTATTCATTCCATTCACTAACATTTGGCTAAGTGTGAGTGCGTTATTGGGATTGCGGTATTCTCTTGAAGTTCAAAGATTTTAAAATTCATGCAGTCATGCAGTTGAAACACCAAAACTAATTCTGATCCCACAAGTCTCCCAGAGGCATAAAATAACTCTAATTAATTCAACCTCAAGGAATGTAAGCCTAGAAATAATTGTTGCCTTTATTGACTTGGATTGTCCTGCTACAACAACCTGCATTTATATGGCCCCTTTAAGATAGTTAAATGTTGCAAGGAACTTGACAGGTGCATTATCAAACAAAAATTCACACCGAGTCACATATGAAAATATTAGGACAGATGGTCAGAAGCTTGGCGATGGAAAAATAATTAGAATGTGCCATAGCAAGCATACTGGTGAACCAGAAGTAGTGAAACCAATGGCCATTTCTCTTTGATAGAAAGCATAATAGTGATAGAAGTGCAGGGGCGATTTGTTCTGCAAAGTTCCTCTTTTTTTGTCCCTGGACATTCTGAATTAGATTTCAAATTACATATCAATGTTCAAAATCCTTGCAACAGATTGTGTAAGGCTGTATTCCTTATTATCAAGTAACTTCACAAAGTGGGTCTAACTTCAGTGCCTTGCAGTCCTAACCCCAGCCTGATGCATCTGCCCTGTTAACTTGACACATTGATCTCTCGATCATTTGTTCCATCTTTAATCTGTGATTATAATAACAACAACTTGCATTTATATTGCCTCTTTAACACAGAAAACGTCCAAGGCGCATTATCAAATGAAATTTAACATGACCCATGTAAGGAGATATTAGGACAGGGGAACAAAAGCTTATTCAAAGAGGTAGGTTTTAAGGAGCATCTTCCATGAGGAGAGAGAGGTTGAAATGCAACTGAAGGCACTGGACAAGTGGAAGGATAGACAAAAAGGAAAAGGACTTGGGTAGCACCGTTAATAAAGGGTGAGATCAGGAGAGAGGATCTTAGATTGGAAGATCAAGGTGTGGAATCAGTTTGAGTGGAGCTAGTAAATAGCAAGGGGCAGCAATTTTGGTAGGAATTGTTTATAGGCCACCAAACAGTAGTGGTCATGTAGGGCGCGGTATAAATCAGGAAAGTAGAGGTGCATGTAACAAGAGTAAGACAGTAATCATGAACTTCAATCTACATATAGACTGGGTAAACTTAATTAGTACAAATGCTGTGGGCAACTAATTCCTGGAACGTATACAAAATGGTTTTCCTGAACAATATGTTGAGGGACCAGCTCAAGAATGGGCTACTTTAGATCTAGTATTATGCAAAGAGAAAGGGCTCCTTATAAAGGAGCTTTTAGGGAAGAGTGAGTATAATATGAAGAATTTTGCATTAAATTTGAAGGTGATGTAGTTCAATCTGAAGCTAGGGTCTTAAATATAAACAAAGGAAACTACGAAGGCATGAGGGGAAAATTGGCTTTGATAGATTTGGAAACTACATTAAAAGGTATGACAGGTAGATATGACTAGCATTAAAAATTAATACATGAGCTAGAATTTTCCAGCTCCATTGGCATCAGGCATCATGATGGGCGGGGTGGGGGGAACAATGTGGAGAGGAGGCCAAAAATCAGTTTCTCACTGTTGTGAAACAGGTTTGTGATTGTCGCTCCATCTGTCAATGTCTGCCCGCATTTCCCGCTGCCACACATGGGGAACCTAATTTCAATACTTTAGCATCTCATTATAAGCTCTGCTCGCCGGAATCATACCGCCACGCTGGATCATCCGGGCATGTTACAACGGTACATAAGCGACGTGCGTCTGGCGAGCTGCACTTCGCTCAGGTCTTCGAGGTTTGTTTGCCTGCCATTCTTTGGGCAGCACTCGCAGCCACCGGTACCATGATTCGCAGGCAGCAGCACGTCACTTTTAGGGGGCTCATGGGCAGGTCCCTACCTACCAAACCAGCCATAAGGCCGTGGGAGGGCCATTTCAACAGCTACAGGGCTAGGGCTTGCTTGGGGAAGTTGGGGGGGGGGAAGTAGCCTCAAGCAAGGGAAGAGCATGCAGGGCGAGGGCTGTAGTGGGGAAGGAGGGAGTATCCCAGGGTGTGTGGGGGGGCACATGTTGACCTGTGCAAGTGGCCTCAAGATGGTGAGGGCTGAGGAGGTAGTCTCCAGGGGAGATGATGCCAGATGGAGATGTGAGGGTTTATGTGAGAGAGTGAGTGGTGATGTCCCTTGAGCTGGCAGTGAGTGAGATGCCAGTGAATGTGTGATGGCCTTGTGAGTGTGAGAGTTTAGATTGATGAGATTGTTGCCATATCCTGGCGGCACGGATGAGATTATTCATCGATTTTCTGCACTGGATGGCTGCACTCTTGTGTGCAACATTGGCACTGTCCACCTCTGCCACTGCATCCCAAGTTGGAGTGGTGAGACTGATGGGCCTCCTGCGGCCAGAACAGGGATAGAGGACATCGCGGCGGTGATGGACACTTAGAAAATAATGATAGGAAGGGCTGAGTCAACACAGATTTATGAAAGGGAAATCATGTTTGACAAACCTTTAAGAGTTTTTGAGGATGTAACTAGCAAAATAGATAAGAGGGAACCAGTGGATGTGGCATATTTAGATTTTCAGAAGGTTTTTGATAAGGTCCCACACAGGAGGTTAGTAAGCAAAATTAAAGCACGTAGGATTGGTGGGAATTACTAGCATGATTGAGAAGTGGTTAATGGACAGAAAATAGAGTAGGAATAAACAGGTTATTCTCAGGTTAGCAGGCTGTTACTAGTGGGGAAATGCAAAGATCAGCTCTTGGACTCCAGCTATTCACAATCTATATCAATGATTTAGATGTGGGGACCAAATGTGATATTTGTTTGCTGATGGTTCAAAACTAGATGGGAATGTGAACTGTGAGGAGGATTCAAAGAGGCTTCAAGGTGATTTAGACAGGCTAAGTGACTGGGCAAGAATATGGCAGAAGGAATATGATGTGGAAAAATGTGAAGTTACCCACTTTGGTAGGAAAAACAGAAATGCAGAGTATTTTTAAATAGGGAGAGATTGGGAAGTGTTGCTGTCCAAAGGGACCTGGATGTCCTTGTTCATGAGTCACTAAAAGCTAACATGCAGGTGCAGCAAACAATTAGGAAGGCAAATGGTATGTTGGCCTTGACTGCAAGAGGATTTGAGTACAGGAGTAAAGAGGTATTGCCACATTATGGACCCTTGGTGAGACCGCACATGGAGTATTGTGTACAGTTTTAGTCTCCTTACCTAAGGAAGGATATACTTGCCATAGAGTGAGTGCAACGAAGGTTCACCAGACTGATCCCTGGGATGGTGGCATTGTCTAATGAGGAGAGTTTGAGGAGACAGGGTGTATATTCTCTAGAATTTAAAAGAATGAGAGATGATCTCCTTGAAGCATACAAAATTCTTACAGGGCTCGGGAGGAAATATGCAGGAAGGATTTTCCCTGGGCTGTGGGGGTCTAGACCCCAAGGGACACCATCTCAGAATAAGAGGTAGGCCATTTAGGACTGAGATGAGGAGGAATTTCTTCGCTCAGAGGGTGGTGAACCTTTGGAATTCTCTACCCCAGAGGGTTGTGGAGACTCAATCATTGAGTATATTCAAGACAGAGATCGATAGATTTCTAGATAGTAAAGATATCAAGGGATGTGGGGATAGTGTGGTAAAATGGCGTTGAGGTAGATCAGCCATGTTGAATGGTAGGACACTCTTGAGGGGCTGAATGGCCTGCTTCCCATATTCCAGTGGGAGCTGTGGAGTAGGCTCATCTCTCCTTTAAAGCTTAAGACCTTTGCTCTTTTGATCCTGCAGTAATGAAGACCTGGCAGCAAATGTTCATATATTCAGCTCATCTGCAGGATATGAACTTAGAGACACGATGAGTTTGACGCTATTGTCCGGAGGATAGCCAAAGAAGTGATCTGGACAGCAGCATTTTTAAAACTCACCATGACCCTAACAAGAATCAAAAGGCTTCAGTCATTATCTCCTAATTTGAACAAATTACTCCTTTCGGTAATATTTTGTTGCTTTGTAAATCATTGAAGTTGTATAGTGTCCTTGCATTCCCACTGGTCATTTATGATCTGTGTGCCTTTGATTCTTTGTAACATCAAATCATGGAAGCATAGAATGGTTAGTTTGGCCTGTTGTGTCTGTACTGGCTCTCTGAAGGAGCACTTCACCTAGTACCACTCCCCTGCCTTCTTCCTATAGGCCTGCACATTCTTCCCTTTCAGATAATAATCCAATTCCCTCTTAAATACTTCGATTGAACCTGCTTCCACCACTGCCAGGCAGTTCATTCCAGATCCTAACCACTTGCCACGTGAAAAGGCTTTTCCTCATGTCGCCATTTCTTCTTTTGCCAATTACCTAAATCTGTGCCCTCTGGTTTTCAATCCTTTCACCAATGGGAACAGTTTCTCCCCATCTACTCTGTCCAAACCCCTCATGATTTTGCATATCTCTATCAAATCGCCTCTCAACCAGCTCTTCTCCAAGGAAGCCAGTCCCAACTTCTCCAATCTATCTACGTAACAGAAGTTCCTCATCTCTGGAACCATTCTCGTGAATGTTTTATGCATCCTCTCTATTGCTTTCAGATACTTTCTAAAATGTGGTGCTCAGAACTGGACACAATACTTTACATCTTATACAAGTTTAACATAACATCCTTGCTTTTGTACTTTATGCCACTATTGATAAAGCCTAGGACACTATATGCTTTATTAACCACTCACTCAACCTGTCCTGTGACATTCAATGATTTATGCACATATACACCCTCTGCTCCTGTACCCCCATTAGAATTGTACCCTTTATTTTATATTGTCTCACTGCATTCTTCCTACCAAAATGAATCATTTGACACTTCAGTGCTTTAAATTTCATCTGCCATTTGCCCACCTATTCCACCAATCTCTTTATGTCCTTTTGAAGATCAATGCCATCCTCCTCACAGTTCACAATACTTCCACATTTCGTATCATCCACATATTTCAAAATTATGCCCTGTGCACCAAGGCCTAGATCATTAATAAAAATCAAGAATAATAGGGGTCCTAACACCAACCTCTGGAAACTCCACTATAAACCTTCCTCCAGTTTGAAAAACAACCACTAACCACTACTCTCTGTTTCCTGTCACTTAGCCAATTCCGTATCCATGTTGCTACTGTTCCTTTTATTCCATGACCTCAAACTTTGCTCACAAGTCTGTTGTGCGGCACCCTTTTGGATGTCCATGTACATCACATCAATAGCATTACCCTCATCAACCCTCTCTGTTACCTCATCAAAAAACTCATGCAAGTTGGTTAAATACAATTTGCCCTTAACAAATTCATGCTGGCTTCCTTAAATGGCATTTGTTCAAGTCTCTTAACTTTGTCCCAAATCATAGGGCAGAATTTTGCGTCCTGCGGGTGGGCGTGTGCCCGACCCCATCAGGCGTAAAATCACACGCGATGGCATCGGGCGAGCATCCCAACGTCATCGTGCACTCATGTGATATTTCAGCTGGCAGATGCGCACAAGAGTCAACAGTGCACCCGCTGACAATTAAGAGGCCTACTAAGGCCATTAAAGTATTAATTAATTTGTATTTTTCGCCGCCTGTCCAACCTTACGGTTGGCGGGCAGGTGAATAGGCCAAGCGGCCTTTGCATTTTTAACAAAACCTCATCCACGGGCGGGATGAGGTTTCCAACAGTAAATAAAAATTCAGTAAATATTCTTGACTCTCATTTTAAACATGTCCCTCTTCATGTGACTGATACACATGTGGGGACAGGTTTATACAATTTTTACAATCTTTATTCATGTTTCTCCAATTCTTCAGCTCCTTGAGGCAGCTCTGTGCCCTCAGGGAGATTTAAGCGCACACTTCCCTGTGCATGCGCAGACTTCTGTGCTCGCCCTCCTCAGCGAGGAGCACTGAGGTTAAACTGATTAACCTGTATGAGTCAGTGTTACAGATTTTTCCGCATACAGATAGTTTTTCTTCGCACCAATGACAACATACCTAAGATACTTTCACTGCAAGCTACAGACCATTTAGGCTGCATAAATGTAAATGTTGAATTACACTTTAACTCCATAAATCACACTGCTACCAGGTCACCAGTGATGATGATTAACTTTTCACTCTTTCCGATAATGATGACGGCAAACGGCACAGGGAAATATGGAGAGGCATAATTAACAAATTAAGTCACATTAAACAGTCAGCTCATTAAGGTGGATTCCATGGCATTTTTTTTTGAAGATGAGCAGAAGTCTTGGTTTTCTGACCAACATTCATCCCTTAACAAACGTCATCTAAAACACAAACAGAGATTGATTATTTGCGTCACTGCTCTGTGTGTGCTTGCTGAGTGTAAATTAGCTGTCACATTTGCCTACAAAATAATAGTGACTATATTTGTAATTCATTGGCTGTGAAGCTCTTCAGGACATCTAGAGTACATGAAAAGTGCTACAGAATTGCAAATTCCAGAAACATAGGAGCAAGCCATTCAGCCCCTCAAGGCTATTGCGCTATTCAATAATATCATGACTGATCTGTATGTCAACCCTTTGACTCATATTCCTTGCCTATGAAAAATCTATTAATTTCAGTTTTGAAAATTATAATTGATAAAATATGGTGCTTCATGCAATAGATACCTGGCATTGAATCGAAAAACTCAGCAATAGCATGACCTGTTCAACCAGTGCAGTCCCCTTATTGTTTAAATGTGCAGCACCCACTATATTATAGATCAAGGAAGCAGTTAAAGAATTTGAGGATGCCACTTGTTTTTTGCTGCTATCCAGCCCATCAAACTAATGCTGTTTTACAGCACAGCAAAGATCCATGGTTGCAAAGCATTTGCTGCTGCTGAATAAACAAATGTGGGAGGAATGGGTTGTGGTTGAGTCTCTCCATGGGTAGGCGTGCGAAAAATTGTAAACAGTAATTGAGGAGCTTGTTTACGTGGTACTCATTTTCTATATGCAAGAAACAATTGCCTAGTTGTTAATATCATTAGTAGGCTATTTTCAAATTGGCATGGCTGGCAATGCACAATTAACAAGAAAAGGTTTTCTAAGTTTTCACTCTAGAGTCAAAGCGCAGAGTCAGAAAAATTCCTGACTTCGCAAACCCAACTCGGGAGAAAGTAGCCTGGATATTCTCATTTTCATTCTGGGGAGTTACGGGGGGGTGATGACTGAAGTCAGGTCCATCACCACCTGGAAACACTGCGATGGCTACTAGATGCGGAGACAGACTATGTGAAAGACCAGCCTCGGTGCTCCAGGACTTGTAAGAATAAAAATAAACCAAAAAACAGCCCTTCAGCCATCACCCCTCACACCCAGAATGTCCCATCTATGCCAACCCATGCCACCTCAGGACCCCCATCCAATAGCTCTTCATATCCTCCATGCTAAACCATGCCCCTCTACCCACCCTGTGGCCTATTATAACCCCTATGCCAACTCAGTGCCAATTCATGCCAACCATGCCCCCACCCACAACTCTTTGTCTTTACACCCTCAATGCCAACTCACCTAGTATTCACATGGGCAGACCTTGGAAGCCATGCTGAGAAGAAATGAAATAAAGTTATAATTGTCTATTGATGACTTCACTTTATAAAAATAAGCATTTGGATTCATAACCCTACATCAAAGGTTTTCTAATCACTTGATGATGTCAATCAAACTGTGAACTGACAGGCACCCCACTGTGATACTGATAGGCTGTGAAAGCAGTCATGTAGCAAAAAATCCTACAATGATAGTCCTCAGGCTTGTATCAACAGACAGAGTGAAATAGCAAGCATTGATTTTTTTATTAAACTGCAGACTTAATTTAAAAAGCAAGGGATTTAAATGCCTTGACAGCTTCACAGTTCCAATGAGATTATCTACTTTTTACACACATTCATGTCTAATTTTAACAATCTGAAGGGGCACTTGACCTCACCCAAAGGTGTCCCTGGACTTATCCAAAAGTGTTCATACCTCACCAAAGAACTCCGCTAAGTTTAGACCTTTTCCTGAAAAGTGTCAAGCCCACAAATTGTGTTTCAGAAACCTGGATGACGAAAATGACATCTGATGGAAGGCAGCTGCACTTTTATATGTGCAGCTACCTCCGTGAACCACGGATGTGCAAACTACAACCCACCTCTGCTCCGATCCCCCCACCACCACCACCACCACCATCACCGAGAAAATGGTGGGTGCCTGGTTCAGAGTTGAGACTTCTGGAATCGGCACCCTGGCCCCATTTTGGCTAAGCTGGAGGCCCTTTCTTTCCCCACAAAAATTCAGACCACTTTCTCAAAGGTTAATAGTAAATGTCCCTTCTATATTCTTGTAAGAGGTGTTAGTCAATGGCATATAAACAATAAATGCATTGAAAAAGTAAAATTTGAAATGGTATGGGGTAAGGGCAAAGAGATGGGACTATATGGGCTGCGCTGTCAAAGAATTGGCAGAGGCACAATGGGCCGAATGGCTTCTTCCTGTGTGGTAAAATTCCTTGAATAAATAATTATCCATGTCACTCATAAAAGCTATCATGAATTCTGCCTCCACCACAGTTTCTAGTCAGGCATTTCACATCCTAACAACACTCTGCATAAAGAAAATGCCCCTGACCTCATTCTTTTTGGTGGCATTCTTAAATTTTTGCCACTTTTGATAAAGAATAAACAAACATGACTAATATGGCCTCCACCTAGTAGTCCTGAAGAACAAACAGATATGTATTATGAGCCTGTGTTTAAAAGCAGTATAAGCTGGGAGTATGAATGCTAGCCTAAGGACTAAAGGAAGGTGAGACTACAAAATGAAGGCTGGCAGAGATGCAAATACAAATGGGGATTAATCCAGGGACAAACACAAAAGCAAAGACACATGTTGGAGTAGTGTGACACCAGCACAAAGCTGAATGTGAATTTGGACATTTTCTTCAGTTGACAGCAGCAAGTGATCAGCTGTCTGAACTCTGCCCATTCAAATGGGTTTCGGGCAATTCTGGTGGGTGGTTTCTCCGATACCACAGTTGATTACAGGGTTTAGAGTTGTGTGGTTCTTTAATGCTGAGGTCTGTGGTGTTGTATTACTAGTCTGGATTGCCAGCATGGTATGTGGCTAATTGGTGTGTTCAAAAGCAATAAAAGATTATTCTGAACCCATTAGACAATGTCAACAGAGACAGGTGAAAACTATAGCCCCAGTAATATGGTGCGATTCAGGAGGTGGGGCTGGGAAAGTGCTACAAGCCAACAAAGGGATTCTGGGGGAAAGATTTAGAGGCTTTTTGAGGGGGTGGGTGGAAACGATGTTAGCAAGCCAATGTTACATGGTTCAGAGGGGTCACTGAAAGTGCAGGAACTGTCATGATTTCCTAGCATTCAGCTTGATAATAACTACACTTGGAGTGTCTAAAAGAGATAGGGAGGTAATGAGAGAAGAGAGTTTAGGTAACTTGATATTAACAGTGAGGCGACAGTCACATGGAACACCAAGAAAGCTTTGTGTGTGTGTGTATAGCAGTTAAAAATCTGCTGATCCACAAAAAAGAGCTTAAAAATACATACATTTTCACCATTTCATCATTCACATATCCCATATTCAGAGATTTCCTACTGCGTACTCAAACAGTAGCAGTAACATATCTGAAGAAAAGGAAGACTTATATAGCACTTTATTATATCTTTAAGAAACAGCTCACATTTCACTTTTGAGCTATAGCTGCTGTTGTTTTATAAGCAATTGTGACAGTCAGTGTGCACAGCAAGCTCCCACAATGAAATCTGCTGTGATGTAAATCTGACCTTTCAGACATTTTGTGAGATAGAAAGAAGGAAATGTGAATGTAATTAGTATTGCTGCATCTGCATATAAATAATTTTTTCTTGTGCTGTAATAATATTTGACACAGCTGATATACTTAACAATCCTCTGAATCACAGGATTCCAGCACTGCATATAGTTATACATGTAAACGACCTGGCATCATATGCATGTGCACACATCCACATTTATAGAGTTAGCGGTGCTTTGAGACTGAGAGCAGGAAGAAATATGCAATAATTAGAACAATTTGAGAATCGGTAGAATTGCATTAACAAAGCTGATCTGAAGTATTGACCCTGGTACTAAGGTAACTAAATAAGAACAGCATCAAGGACACCAATCATTCCACCCTAATTGTAGAATTCATCAGTTAAGGAACTATATCAGGATAAAGAAGCCTAAAAGTAATTTATATTTAGAGTATGTCAATGTATAGGTCAAAGTATTAGTGGAGTGTGCTGATGTATATATTGATGTACTAGCAGGGTGCCAATATATTGTCAGTGAATTGATGAATTAACTACCTCAGAGTTATTGTATATCAATGTTGCTTCAGTGTTTCTCACTAATACTCCAATATATAATTTGAGTGAGAAAATATCACCTTTTAAAAGGTATGTTTAAATTACCTGTTGATGACTATATTTAAAATAGTTCATTCAGATCTCATATGAGTCCAACTCATGAGATTGCTCGTGTATTAACCTCTACGTAAAGTTGGTTTTCTCTTGCTAAGTTGTGAACCCGTAGCATACTGAGAGATATTTCAGCCTTTAAGTTTTGTACGTGCCAATTTAATTTCCTATACTGCCCAATGAAACCAGCTATCCATCAACTTTTAATATGAATTGTTACCAGATAAAATTGGAAAGACGTATATAACATTTACTAATTGTTGTTAACATTGAAATTCAAAAATAAAATTATGTTCCTTTTAGATCTGGATGTAAGAAAAGTGACTGCAGTCTCCATAGTATCAGAATGTTATCCCCTGCTAAACAAATTGTTTTATTTCTACCTTCCAAAAGTTTCCACATTGTTATTTTCAAAGCAAACAAGTATCTTCATCTGGGTGAAGTATGGTATGACCTTTCACTTTTATCCCTACCCCCACCTCCATCCCCCCCCTACACTGGCTGACCTTGGGAATGGAGGCTAACTGCCCAGGTCTTGTGATGGATGTATCCGAAGATTCGTGTCTCTGACCTCAGACAGGGTCTCAGCTACCAGGGTCATTGAAGCTGCTTCCTGGCCCCAGGCTCATGTCATTAACTTCACTGATTGCCTTGGCTTTTTCTAGCTCTTCTCCTCAATTCCATTATCTTCCAATGCTCAGGGAATTCATAGGTTTCTAAAAAGGTTATAATTAATTAATAATTGTTGACAATTAATTAAAGCCTTCTTGTTGTGTCACAGTTGCACACTACGGGCTAAACTGTCCCAGATTTGCACAACGTGCGGTAGCGGGTGGGAAGAAGGATGTTTTACCCGCTGGCCACAATGGCGGCTTTTCGCGCCTTATCGTCCCATTCCTGGCACGTCGCACCTCATTAATAATGCATTCCCGGGAAACACGCTGGGTCGTGGGTGGGGCAGCCTCTGATTCACCCACCCCGCCGTCACCTCAGGCCTTCAATAATCCGGGTGCCATATTTAATGTACGCCTCTGCACAGAGCTAGCACTCTCTAAGGGATAGGAAGCTGCTGGGAAGTCATGGCTGCCAAAGGGAGGAAACATGCTGCCCCCAAATTTAGCGACACCGCCCTTAGATGCCTGCTGGATGCTGTGGAGGCCCGTCGTGAAGTCCTCTACCCCAGCTCTGGGCAAAGCAAGGTGACCAATCCAGCTTGGGAGGCAGTGGCAACAGTGGTCAGCGCCAATGCCCTGCAAAAGAGGACAGTCACCCAGTGCCGAAATAGGATGAATGATCTCCTCTGTTCTGCCAGGGTAAGTCACTCTTCTCATCAGTCTCAACTCACACACTCACAAACCCATCACACATCCACAGGGATCTCACTCACTGCCAATTCAAGGGACATCACCATTCACACAACCAAAGGGAGAGTCTGGTGGAGGAATGTCTGTCATCAAGGTCCTCACAGATTTGAAAATAGAGTCATCCAGCTGGCCGGCAATGACCTGGACCGTTCCTGCGCTGAGGGTGATGTCGGCAGTGCTGAACCAAGTGAGGATCCAGCAGTGCAACATCCATCAGACAACCACGCTGTGAGTCAGATCCCCTGTTCCGCAGCCCCCTGCCATGCACAAATTATCTCTCCTTGCTTTCGCAGGCACATCTGGGAAGCAGCCAAGGGGGTCCATCAGCCACACAGCAGGACCCTGAAAGCAGGCCGAGGCCCTCCAGAGGATGCCCGCCAAAGTCATCATAGAGAGGGCATAGCAGTCAGTGGGCTGCCTCCACCTCCACTGTGGATGTTGGGGGAGCATCAAGACGTAAAGACAGGGTTAGGAAGGTCACGAAAATGTACTTTCACCGCGTGGGCATGGGCGTTAGTCACTTGTACATAACGTTGACTATTGTAAATAAACTCCCAAAATGTGACCCTCTCTATGGCTCCTTGTTATGGTGAGCAGTGTTTGTGTCAGTCTGAAGTGAAAGCTTGGTTCCTGCACAAGATAAAGGCAGGTGTCTCAGTCCAGGGCCACCTCACTGTGCTTTGTGCAACCATCCCAGCACATTGATGTTGTGGCTTCACAGTTACTGGACACACCAGTCATGCCTGCACCTCGATGGGGCTTATCATTGCTGCCAGAATGTCCTGTGCCAGTGGCAAAGAGTTCCGTCATTCTCTCTGTGTGGCATCAGCACCTTTGAAGTGCAGCTGGACCCCATCTCATCATCATCTGTGTCCGGTGACAATGTGGTCCTGAAGAGTCCAGCTCACGAAGGATGTCATAGGACCAGGAGAAGTTAAAGTTTCCCAGCTGCATCTCCATGATGTGACCCTGTTTACAGAGTGCAAGCTATCTGCCATCAGCCAGACAGGAGTCAGACATTCACATAGGCTATGTGAGGTTCTATGGAGTGTCCCCGCTGCATGTTGTCATCATCCTCCTGGAATATAGGGACCATAGGCATCCACTGTGTCTCGATGGTAGGAGCCTTGTCACAGGGGGTATGTGTGCTGCCATCAACTAGACAGGAATCAAACGTTCACAGATGCAGTGTGAGGATCGATGGAGTTTCCTTACTGCATGTCGTCATCATCCTCCATGAACCTAGTGACTACAAGGGCCTCACAAGCGCGCCTGCCTCGTCTGGACAATGCAATGGCCTCATTGCCGTTATCCTCCTTTCCAGGGCCTCCTCACCCTCATCCCTGTCGATGTTCTCCTCATCTGAGGAGACGTGCAGTTTCTCCATCTCCTCCTCAGGCTGCTCCTCCCTCCATTGCAGCTGCAGGTTGTGAAGGGCACAGCAGGTGACAATAATGTGTGACACCCTCTGTGGACTATATTGCAGGGCTTCACCAGAACAGTCCAGGCACTGGAACCTAATTTTCAACATCCAAATAGCTTACTCCACCAAAGTGCGAGTTGCAGCATGAGCCTCGTTGCACTGTCTCTCTGCTGCAGTCTGAGGCTGCCACATGGGTGTCATCAGCCATGTCTTCTGCAGGTAGCCCTTATCCCCTGCAGCCTCTGTGGACCCTGGAAGATGTCAGGGACCTGAGACCTACTGAGAATGCAGGAGTCAGGGGCACTCCCTGGGAACCATGTGCAGACCTGCAAGACGTGTTTGCTGTAGTCGCAGACCAGCTGAACATTCAGTGAGTGGAAGCCCTTGCGGTTCACATACTGCACTGTTTGTTGCCACGGAGATCTAAGTGCCATGTGAGTGCAGTCAATAGCACCCTGCAGCTGTGGAGAACCAGAGATCTGCGCAAATCCCAGCGCTCTTGCTTCCTGGCTTGCCTGATCCCAGTCGAAATGCACAAAGTTCTGTGCCTTCGCAAATATGGCGTCTGTGACCTCCTGGACACACTTGTGCGTGGAGGCTTGCGAGATCTCGCAGAGGTCACCTGCGGAGCCCTGGATGGAGCCACTGGCGTAAAAATTGAGCACCGCAGTCACTTTCACAGTCACTGGCAGCGGATGCCCTTCAAGTTCCTGTGGCGCCAAATCCTGCAGCAGGTGGCATATGTGACTGACCAGTTCCCTGGACATGTGCAGTCTTTAGCAACACTGGTTCTCGGTCATCTGCAGGAATGACAGGCGCTGTCTGTAGACTCTGGGTCTAGCTAGGTGCCAACCCGTGATAGATTGTTGTGGCTGTTCAGTGGTGTGCACAGCAGCCGCAGCTGCCCCTTCTTCTTCAGTGTTTTGTTCCTCGCTCTGCCCAGCCAGGCACCTCCATCACTCTCTTCTCCTTCATCTCCGCTTCCTTAAGCCATGAGGCATATAGTTAGGCCACCAGACTCCATGCTCCTGATGTACTCCTCCTGCAGGATGAAAGAGAGAGATGCATGGATTAGCATTGGTCTCCGAGGTCCCTCTCATGTTTGAGTGTGCAGCTCAAGGCCCCTTAATGCATGCCAGCAAGTGCTGGCCACCACTTGGATGGCCAGATTTCAGTGCGCTGCATGGCTGCCCGAAACACCGCCAATCTACGCCCCACTCCACCTGACCGATTGGTGGCACCTTTACCCACTGGACTGCATCCTGTGCTCTCAGCTCAGGCACAGGCATGCTCCTAACTTGCACTGCAAGGTTAGACTGTTAGCATAAATTATGGGTGAGACTGGTCCAACCTTGAATTAAGATATTGCAAGGGCCTGTGAGCACCTCCACCAGTGTCTGCTCCATGGCCAGCTTTCGCAAGGAGACTGCACAACTTGCCCTGTCACCTAATTGTTCTACAGCCCCGTAAAACGCTCATGAATTTGCAGTCTGCGTCCGAGGCATGAAAGGCTTAGGAGCATTTGGTGGCCGTTTCATGCCTCTGCGTAGCTTAAGTGGGCAGATAAGCTAAAGGCCCGACTCCAAGCACATCAATGTAGCAGCGCTTGAACTGTCTCAGCTGCGGAAGAATGTTCACTTTATAAAACATCTCCCGTATGCATGGTCGCTTCCCTCCCACCATGTGCTTGTGCACTATCATCAGATTGTGCTGCCTTGCCCACCCCCACCGCACCCCAACCGCAATGCAGCCCTCAGCTGGGAAAAAGCAACTTGCCTGTGCCCTCGCCTGAATGCACGGCGCCTCTTTCTTGAAGTCGAACGGGCGACCCTCGTGAGCACTGAGCAACATTAGTGTGCACTCACCTCCGAGTTCCCCTCAACGTGCAGCCTGCCAGGTGCATGACCTTTAAATGCAGCTGGCAATCATGTTGTTCTGAAGTCACGCCGAGGTGGGAGGTAAATTCGACACGGGAGGATGATTCCAGTGGGCAGGCAAGATGATGAGATGCAAATGCATTGAAATTACGTTCCCAACGTTGGATGGCGGGTAAGGTGGCCTGCCATTGAAGGGAGGAGCAGACGATGGCTAAATGAGACATGAACCGATTTTTGGCCTTCCCGCCAGATTGTTCCCCCCCCCCCCCCACCCCGCCTGCCATGACGCCCACTGCCAACAGGGGCAGAACATTCCGGCCTGCAGGTCAAAGCAGTCTTTTCAACAATTCTACTAAGACTCCTTAAATATTAACACAATACGGACACAACTTGAAATATTGCTTTAAACATTATTGCTTCCAAAATGGCAGAGACCAGATAAACATTGACCTGCTCCCATGGTAGCATTTCAATAGACCAGACACTTCCTGTCCACTCCTATTGTACAGAATTCCCAAACCAAACGTAACAATTAAGTACAAACTCCTGGTCTAAGTGTAAAATATTCCCAAATTATCCTGGATTTGGTGCTTAGCCACAGTCAGTCTATTGCCAAATGTTTCCTAGAGACAGCAACTGTTATAGACATCTGCTTGGTCTGTACAATCTCTGCTTCTGTTCGGTGTTTTCTTGCGTTACAATTGAATTGCTGAGTGAGTGATAAAATTGGCTGTTGGTCAAAGATTTATGAACTGCTAATTTGTATCTGCAGTTTGTAGTAATCCTTATTCATGTATACATTTCTAGGATCGGCATGTTTTGTGGAACTGAATGATATTGCATTGGTGTGGGGGGAATGATGTTGAGGCAGAAGGTGGGGAGCGGTTTTAGTGGGATCAATAACTGTCTCTTCTCATCTGTGTCCTGACCAGTGGTGGTATGTATGTGAAACCAATCCCAATAATAACAATTTAAACAAAGCTATGAAATGGGGGCAACCTGATGCCTAACATAAACAGAAAAACTTTCAAACTAAGCTTCAAACTGGGAACTCCACACATTGAGAGCTGAGATCTAGTAGCAACATTGTTCTTTGAGAACTCAGACCTCTGGTAAGAGATTCACACCGTGAAAGCTCAGTCCTGTGGTAAGAAATTTTGTCATTGGGATTTCTGTTCTCGCTTAAGAGATTCGCATATTGAGAGTTCAGACCTGTGGTAAGAAATTGAAAGCTCAGATCACAGTAGAACATTTACACATCAAGATGGTAAGAAAAGTGTTATCCAATAGCTTAGTCATGACACTGAACCTCTTTGAAGACTCTTGATCTATTTATTGTGTTTAATAGGAGTAATACAGACCTCCTTGTTAGTCTCAGATTGATGTAATAATTTCTATAATCATTTCTGGACATAAATTGCGGGGAGGGGCTCCATCCATTCCAATGGTAGTTGACATGGGTTGATCTAAAGTCAGCACAAGCTGCAAAACCTTCGGCTAGCAAGAATGCAGCAGTCACCAATCTGGTTTCGATTACTACAGATTAGTTCCCAGACTGAGTCATTGTGCTGGGCTTCATTGTAGATAACGAAGTAGCTTTGGACACATGTGGCTCATACCTGTAACATTCGTCATGAGTGAAGAAGTAAGAAGACCAGAGATGCAGGTCAGCAGGAAATTGCCGGGATTGTATTTTCTAATGAATAGAAAATTCGTGCATTACCAATTTGTTTTGCATGGGAAAGGAGAGGAATTGACTCGGAACAGATACCCCCCTCAGTTTTTCTCTACTCTTTAAGAAAGGTTTTGGGATCCTGACAATTTCTCTGACATGACTTGATGGCACTCAAATGTCAGAGGTTTACAGAGCATTTGCTTAGCTGGTATTATACGGAAGACAATATTTTGAAAGAAGTTGGATTCATTCCTTCCTCAGATTCTACATTTCCTTTTAAGTATAAATACTACCTGACACACAAAAGCATAATAAATGCATAAACCATTGCAGGATAGGTGGAGTACATCACAGGAATGAGAAGTAGAGCCAAGGACCCTTTTCAATTCCTGCATGATGTTTGTCATCAGATTTATTGATTTTTTACTCTCTCTCTCTCT
Organism: Cetorhinus maximus; assembly: GCF_964194155.1. Taxonomy (NCBI): domain Eukaryota; kingdom Metazoa; phylum Chordata; class Chondrichthyes; order Lamniformes; family Cetorhinidae; genus Cetorhinus; species Cetorhinus maximus. The sequence goes on along the minus strand of NC_135897.1, from coordinate 72,718,988 downwards.
CTCTCTTTCTCGGGTCCCACAAGCCAAAGCAATTGTAAAACAGCAGAGAGAGCACTGCAGTGATGCTTGTGCCATGATGGTCAGCAGCAGCATTTTCTGACTGGAGGCAGTGACTTTGTCAAAATGCTGAGGCTGAGCTTCAATGGATGCTGCATGGAGTGTTTGGATAAGGCTGGCAAGTCACAGCTTTGCTTTCTGACAGTTGGAAGTCCAGGGGTAGAACAGCAGAAAGAGATAATGTACACTGTTGATCTCACATGAGTTCATTACTTTTCTATTCACCTCTTGTTCCCTCTCACTGATTACTCTGATCATGGCATGGGAAAATGTCTGGGTGCAAGAGGTTATGGAGGAGTCTGAACTTTTCACCCTGTGATTTAATCATTCATCACAGAGAATTGACAATGCTCAGTGGGCCTTGGGCTCATCCCCTTATGAGAAAACACTCACATCTGGACAGTTAAACCTGTTGGACCTTAAATGTGGAGCAATTCTTGCTCTGCTGAGCAATATCACAGTCCCTGCAAGTTGCTTTTGAATTAATTTGTACCTCAAAGATTTAACTGGAATGTCAGTGAATGGAGACTGCAGTCCACATTACCATGTGCTGACATACTGAGTGGCAGGACACAGACTGACCCCTTGCATTCCACCCCCACAAAGATATAAGAGAGTACTTTACAAAGCACATTGCTTTCTGTTTGGAGCATTTTATTTATTAATAATAATGTCTCCTTTTCTGCTCTCTTCTGTGCAAGCCCTGTTCATTTTATTACCATGAATTGAAGTAGGAGTGCATGATGTGTGAGTTTTTAGCTGCCTCCTCATGCACCTGCACACCCATTGCACAGTCCGTGGTAACCTATGATCCTCAGAACAAAGAATCTTTCCGATTCTGGAGAGAAGAGTTTATGTGCAAGCCTTCATTGAATTTTTTTTTACATGTAATTTTAAACTCAGATATAGCAACCTTTGATAATTTGACATCTGTACATATGCTACAGATGTATGCATATATTTACAGGAAATGTAGATGTTTGTTAGCAAGATTACTTCAACATTTAAGAGCATTTATTATCTGACATAGAATTTATTGGAAGCTGTCTACTCTCCTGTACATGACAGACTGGCAGCTGTCTTTTTTTCTCTATGTCATTTGCTACAATTGATAACCTATGCTATAGTTCCTGCATTAGCCACTGTCCATACCCTACACGCAACTCATTGGCAGCTGTCTATTATTCCCATATAACTCACTGGAGCTGTCTGTAATCTTCTGTGTAGCTCAATAGGAACTGCCTATTACCCTGTATGTAATTCACTGACAACTGTTTTATTATCCTATATGTATCACTGACAGCTGTCTGTTATCCTGTAAGTAACTCACTGGAGGTCATCTGTTATCATCTATGTAATTCAGTGCTGGCTGTTTATTATCATCTGCGTAACTCACTGCTACTCATGTATTATCCTCCAGGTAAATCAGTGCCAGTCGTCTATATAACTCACTGTCAGCCTTCTACTATCTATTAAAATTCAGCACTATATTTCTATGCCACTAAAGGAATAAGGTTCTGTCCATCATCTCCACATGCTTTGTGAATACCTCAGCCCTGCTGTTACGCTCACTGGGGATCAAGCCTATTTCAAACTGCATGACACTACAATCAATAGAACTGAACAGACTGAAGTCAACTAAGAACCACAGCAAAAAGTCATTTAAAGTTTGTGCAATATTAAAATAGACTGCATTTACAACAATGATTTTTTTATTTCTGCTCACACCCTGGATTGTCAGTTATGATGCCGTTCAGGTGGGAACTTTTAACTGTCTACAGACAAGCAAGATGCCGCATCACCTTCATGCTGGGATTACATGATTGTCGGGAGATAGGAAGATGGGGTAACACGATGGTTTTAGAAAGGAGAAATTTTAGGTTTAAATAAAACAACATTTAATCTTTACATAAAGGAAGTTTACAGATAAGTAACAATAATCCTTAATGAATATTTTAAGTGTGATTTTGGATAAAGGTCAAGGTAATCAATTAAGTGTATGGTAGTCAGTTAGAACATTGTCCTTTTAATTCTTAGGTCTGGGTTTTAATCCATTTCAGACTAATGAGTTGAAAGTCACTTTCTGCTGGCTGTTAATACTCACAAATGAAATCAGTTGGTTTGCCTCAACCCAGTTTTAAGTGAGTGCAGGTCTGCTAAGCAAAAGGCTTGTAATTCAAAATGACTTGGTACTAAATTGGCAACCTATACTTCCAACACTGAAATACTTCACCTTATAATGAGCACAATTTGCTTGAATTTAAAATGCCATATTAAGAATGAGATCTGTTTTTAGTGTTTAGCACTGATTTTACAAATCTGATAGGAACCGAACTGATAAGATGATGAAACTCAGCTCAGACCAAAAGATTGTTTATCTTAAGTCATTTACTGACAGTATTAAATTAACGTTCTTCAGCAAGATGCATTAATTTCACTTTTTGTGTTAACTATTTTTATTACTTCCCATAAGGTAATCCTCTCAGTAGTAACTCCATGTTAAATGTCCTATACTAGGAATCTGGGTCAAGTGTTTCCATTTTGGATGCAAAATTACACTAGTTTTAAGAAGTAATGTTTTCCTCCCGTTTCTAATCTAAACTTATTTATATGTTACTGAACATAAAATGTGCCATGAACGAGGACATTTTAGAACATAATTTAAACAAGAATTGTATTAAAAAGTATCCCTTGATATATTTAAGAGTAGTAACATGAAGCTTTGTTAATGCAGCTGAAAATCGATTAATGACACAAAAAAGAATTTTTAATCAGAGCATCTACCACCCGTGAGTAATCTGATTTTAAGTCACTGAAAATGATTTTTAAAAGCTATACTGAAGCCTCTCCTAGTTTTACTCGTGATTAGTTCAATGTGGTGGTACAGCCAACTTTGTAGGCTAGGCCAGCCTCCACTGCTATGTTTTTTTAAAATTAGTGCAAAAAAATCATAGAAACTTGATTTGCACCAGACATAATTTGTGCTTGAAATTCCAAATTCCTCTTGGTGGCCAATTTCAGTTCTTAAAAAATTCTTCCACACAGCCTAGTGGAAACTCTAGTCTGCAATATTTACCTAATAATAATATAGATGGTGGGCTCCTTCGACAGCACCTTCCAAACCCACGACCGCTACCATACAGAAGGACAAGGACAGCAGATAGATGGGAACACCACCACCTGGAAGTTCCCCTCCAAGTAACTCACCATCCTGACTCGAAAATATATCGCTGTTCCTTCACTGTCGCTGGGTCAAAATCCTGGAACTCCCTTCCTAACAGCACTGTGGGTGTACCTACACCACATGGACTGCAGAAGTTCAAGAAGGCAGCTCACCACCACCTTCTCAAGGGCAACTAGGGATGGGCAATAAATGCTGGCCCAGCCAGCGAAGCTCACATCCCGTGAATGAATTTTTAAAAATCTGAAATTTTAAGTCCTCTGTAAAGATTAGCAGCTCCCATTAAAACCAGCATCATGTATTCCAAAGTTCAAAATGTTCCAATTTGATACGACTTCACAGGAAGTCTTGTTCAGGAATTGTAAAGACAGACAGACATATACACAGGCATAGGTAGATATAAAAGGCCTAGGACTTCAGTCATGCTGCGCCCGGTTTACTGGTATAAAATAGGTACCTATTGATCCAATATGGCAGGAGATGTGCATACGCTCATTCCACACCAGAAGTGGGTCACTTGCCATATTGGATTGGGCTGCTCAGCAGGCATCCAGAGCAAGAGCCTGAAACTGCTGTTAGGCCCATTGCTTATGTATCATTGGCCAATTAAGTGGCAGTTTCAGGCCCCATTGTGGAGTTGCTTTGTGACTGACTAGAAATGCACTGCAGTCAATTGAAATCACGTGCAAATCAGATATTCCAAAGGTGAGTTTCATGGTTTTTGCTTAGCTTACTGAGTAGTGGCGTCTCCTTCTTAAGATCACATTTTAAATTCAAGCACGTAGTTGTGTTTAATTTAAGGTGAAATATGTCAATGCTGGGTGCATAAGCTGCCAATTTGGTACCAATGAGTTCTGAAGTCTAAACATTTGTTTGCTGCCAGCCACCACTCGTCTCTCCCCCTCATCTCTGCTCCCACCCCAGGTCCAACTCAACCTTCCCCACCTCCTGATTGCTTCCCTCCACCCCTTTCGGTCCTCTGGGGACTCTCCCAAGATTCTCAGCCAGCATACAGCATAAGAGCCTTATTGCTGCACCCTCCCCCTCACACTCAGCAACCCAGTGTGGTACAATCCTAATTAAGCCAGCAGAACAAATTGTTATAGACTTGTACACTAGGATTGCAGGCTGATTCAAGTGCGATCCAATTTCCAATTGAGACACACAAACGTTCATGATTATAAACAGAGATGAAGCCACAAACAGGTGTACAGATATACAAACCCATAAATGGAATGTACATAAATGTAGATGTCCAGATGCGTAGTGTTATTACTGCTATTAATGATGTTGTACATTAAATGAACTGTTACGATTCTCAATAAATTCAACACATCTGCAGGGTATCTGACATCATGAAAATAAATTTAGCCTCATTTAGTCTTGAGCATCACATTTCTATGCGCTTTGCGTTATTCAAATAAGTGGTAAATGTTTTTCTTTGCCAAAGATTTCAGTCCAGTAATTGTTTCCATATATCCTGCAGAGTTTTATGGAAGGTGAGACATGAATATTCCTGCTGTCCACTCGCAGATTTTGCCCAAATGCGCACACATATGCGTCAATATGAAACATGGCCAAAAAATAATTGAATATATGAACGCATTAATAAAGAGGGTAAAACATGTGTCTTGTCTGCCGTTACCAAAAGGGAATGAATTGAGCTTCATGGTGAGGCACAGAATACAAGGCTGCCTTAGTGAAACTGAATTGTTGTAGGTCACATCAAGAGCTCACTGTAACCTCCAGATTAAATGCAATAGCTATAGTATTTACTGATGGCCCAGTGGAACAGAGCTGGAATTGGTGCAGGTAGACCATGTGTCATAGACATGCACTGGTGATTAAAGGGTCAAGGGTACAGACTCCATCTATTTAAAACCTGATCAAGAGGCTCCGACTCCTGTTCTGCCATTACAGATATCATTGTGAAATTCCTATAGGATTAAACTTGTAACTAAATTGCTATTCTTACAAGTACATTATCCAAAGAGTTGAACGCTCACATAGTGATTGCTTTTCAGCAACTCTCTATAGTGTCACTTCTAAACTATAACTAGCAGATATTGCATAGAAATAACATTAACATTTTTTAATATCAGCCCATTCTATTTCCTTCTGATATATATAATCATTGTTGAATCCCAATTTTTTAATATGTTTTCATGAAGCCATTGTCTTTAGTGTGCACTTTGCATTTTTACATCAGTGTGATCAGGGGTAATAATATATGAAGCAAATGGGAGCAGTGAACTGTAGACTTAACCCCAGCAGTGCACCGTAAATGCATTCTTGCTCTTATCATGTCCCCTTTCCTCGGGGAAAATGGTAAATAAACTGAGCTGAGGTTGAGTTACTGTACCACACAGAAAATGTGACAGTGTTGGAAAGAATGATACATTTAGTTATAACAACTCCAACAGGTGCTCTACACAGCTTTCAAGTGGACACCATACAAAATGATAATCTAGCTGATGGTGCTGCGAGATGTGGCATTCTAAAACAATACCAAGTGGCCAGGTTTTAGAATAAAATGTTCCATTAATTTTGTTTGCATTTTCATTGTTGGTGTACTGGTAAATTTCAGTAAGTCCTTCCACTCATTCCCACATCCTTCCATCATAGCAAAATTGATGTGAATTCAGGACTTCTTGAGTATGCACATAAGTATTCTCTCCAATTGGCATCCTGCAAACACTCAGAATTATATGACTTTGTAACTTGAAAATTATGCCTAAAATAAAGCTGGTGATGTGGCTGTATCGATGCCTGTTCATGTTAGTGAAACCTCGTTAAACAGAAATACAAGCATGGGTTTTCGTATTACTGACATGTACTGGTGTTGGTGAATTTTTAATTTAATTGTAATTGTTCATCTGCATTATATTACAAACTTCAGTTATGATTAATGTGTTTATTAGTCTCTTCGTATTATATCGGTTAGGTATGAGATTCATAAGCACTTTTGCATGCTAGATTGCAAGCATGCGTGCATATGGAAATTATTATCAGTTCAGCATTGCGCAATAAGAGTTTCTAAGACATGCAAAGCGTGTTATAAAAATAAAAAGCTCTCATCATTTTATTTTCAGTCATATGGATCTGCATATAATTTTGTTTCATAGGTCCTCAGTTCCATAACCCTCATAACTTCTAAATCATTTCCTCTGTTAACACTTTGGGATGTGTTGGTCTCAGGATGAAAGTTACATTTTGAAGGGAGTAACATAGCCTATGGTTTAGTATTGTTGGTACACCACTTGACTGGCTGTTGACGATGTTATCTGGGCCCTTCAGTGTATTACTGTTTCTAACATATTCTAGATATTGATCCTTCTTTGCAAGATATTGATTGTCTTCTACATAACAGACTTCGGGACTTTATTAAAAACAAAAAAACTACTGCGGATGCTGGAAATCCAAAACAAAAACAGAATTACCTGGAAAAACTCAGCAGGTCTGGCAGCATCAGCAGAGAAGAAAAGAGTTGACGTTTCAAGTCCTCATGACCCTTCAGCAGAACCGTTCTGCTGAAGGGTCATGAGGACTCAAAACGTCAACTCTTTTCTTCTCCGCCGATGCTGCCAGACCTGCTGAGTTTTTCCAGGTAATTCTGTTTTTGTTCGGGACTTTATTGTTCTTTATATTACACACTCTGGATTATCTCTAATCCTTTCTGTAACACATTCTGAACAAGAGTCATCTATGTAATATACTATTTTATGCTATACATAATGGGGTCTCTATTTTTATTCATTTTGGTTATGCAGCATTTCCGATAGAAGGAGGCAGACAATCAACCCACTGATGGCCAATATATGGTAGAAGAATGTCATTAGTCAACTTTGCTTCCCTTTCTCCTTTTGCTTCTTCAACTTGTCTCCAGTCAATATCTCCTTCAAGATGAGGAACTCACTATTTTAGGGATATATACATGCTGGGGGTTACCATTGACCAGAAACTCAACTGGGCTAGCTATATAAACACTTTGGCTGCAAGTGCAGGTCAGAGGCTGGGAATTCTGCAGCGAGTAACTTGCTTCCTGACTCCCCAAAGACTGTCCATCGAAAAGACACAAGTCAAGAGTGTGATGGAATACTCCACTTGCCTGGATGAGTGCAGCTCCAACAACAATCAAGAAGCTTGACACTATCCAGAACAAAACAGCCCACTTGACTGGCACCCCATCCAACACCTTAAACATTCAGTCTCACCACTACTGACGCGCAGTGGCAGCAGTGCGTACCGTCTACAAGATGTACTGCAGCAATTCATCAAGGCTTCTTCGTCAGAACCTTCCAACCTGCGAACTCTACCACCTAGAAGGACAAGGGCAGCAGACGCACAGGAACAGTAAAAATTAGATGTTATTAAAAAACCTGATAGACGGATGGTCTCTGCCAGAATGAGCTTTAGAATTTCAAACATTTAAAATCCTGCATGGATTTTGGCACCATACAGTGTTTATTGTTTGAAAGTTTGAAATATATGATACAATAAATGGCATTGAACTTTAGTGATGCAGAGCTGGACAGCTTCTGTGCTTCCTAAGCCTAATCATACTGGATGTGCTTGCTCATCAAGACCTTCTGTTGAGTCTCTTTCCAAACAAGTACAGGGAAGCACAGCAGCTGGTGAAGATGGCAGCATTTACAGATGCAGTTATTATATCTCACAGCCTGCTCTCAGCCAGATAACATTTGAACTTGAGTTGTCACAGGGTTGTAATTCTTCCTAAATATAAAGCAAACTAAACACAATCTTTTTCCATTTAAAGTACATTGTTTTCACAAGTAGCTCTTGTGAACAGGGTGTTTAATTACAACTGGGATTTGGCAAGATTGAACTCACAGAAGCCAGAAGTTGCTCTGTGGTTTAGTTCCTGATCTGCCAAATGCTGCACACTTCATTATGTTACTTTTTTTTAAACTTTCAAGCAAAGAATACATGTGTGGCTGCCCAGTAGCTGCAGCATTAGAACTTTGGCCTCACCATGAGCAAAGTCCAAGTTTAAGTCCCAGTTCCAAGTAGAATGCTTCGTAGCTGTAGCCCTGGGGGTTGCACACTCAACTCACAGACCCAAATTTCAGACTGCAGTCTTCAAGAAATTGCTAAAGTACTTCGAATACGGAATATTGGATTATTGACTAGGAGATGTAGATTTTACATGGATTGTGATACATTGCTTTCAGATCCCACTCTTGAGACAGAGATTAATAGTCTCAGCACTAGCGCTCTGGAATTGTGATTCTGGAAATCCATGTCTAAATCTGAGTTTCAAGGGAAATTCCACAGGACCAGACTGCTAAGCCAGGAGACCTAACTAAGAATTTGAGTCTCAATTGATATTTTTTTTTCCCCAATAGGGAGGAAGTTTTCAGAGACTATTTTCAGATTATACACCTGTATAAAGAGGCCTGTGTATTTTTTGGGCCACCAGTAGGGTTGCTATCTCTGGTTCATCATATTCCTGGGAGGGGACATTTTTTTAAATTATTCATTCATGAGATGAGGGCATCGCTGGCTAGGCTAGCATTTATTACTCATCCCTAATTGCCCTTGTTCAGAGTCAACCACATTGCTGTGGGTTTGGGGTCACATGTAGGCCAGACCAGGTGAGGACAGCAGATTCCCTTCCCTCAAAGACATGAGTGAACCAGATGGGTTCTTACAACAATCGACAATGGTTTCATGGCCATTGTTGGACTTTTGATTCCAGATTTTTATTGAATTCAAATTCCGCCATCTGCCATGGCAGGATGCGAACCCAGGTCCACAGAGTATTACCATGGGTCTCTGGATTACTAGTCCAGCGACAATACCACGACACCTTCGCCTCCTTTCCTGTCTCCTTCTGGTCGGCCTTCATACTCTTGCCATTGGTCGACCAACATGTCCATATTTGCAGTGCGTGGTCTTCTCACGGCCAATTGGAAAGCAAATAGACCGTTCATTTCCCAATTGGATCATTTTTGATGGTCAGTTATATAGGGAAAAGGTTTCCCCTGTCGGGGGGGTTGTGCGGTGGTGGGTGGGGGCGGGCACAAACCCAATTGGCGCCGCGCTGCCATTTTATGCGGGCGGGCCAATTAAGGCCCGCCCACCGTGACGCTCGCCCGGAAATCCTGTACGCTCCTTGTTCGGGCGGGGGGGGCGGGGTGGGGGGAGATTCCCTGAGTCATTTCCTGCGCTCTTTTGCGCATGCGCACAGAAGAGCGCAGAATTCTCCCGGAGGTGCCTCCGTGCCTCAGGGAGATGAGTTTGACATGTGTAAATTTAAATAAAGGAGAAAAAAAACTTTTAAAACATGTTCCCTCATGTGACACTGTCACATGAGCTGGGACATGTCAAAGATGTGAAATGTAAACATTTTTTTTAGATTTTAAAACTCTTCAAGAAACCTCATCAAGCCCATGGATGAGGTTTCATGGAAAATACGAAGGCCTCCTGGGCTCTTCGCCTGCCCGCCAACATTAAGGTTGGACGGGCAGCTCATTTAATTGAGTTAATTAGGTTTTAAATGGCCTTAATAGGCCTTTGACAGTTCGGTGGGCGCACAGCTGACTGGAAATCTAACTGACGTGCGGTGACGTTGGGATACCCGCCCGACGTCATTTTATGCGTTGGCGAGTGGGACCCGCCCCCACTCGCCGACAGGAGAATTCAGCCCATAATCTTTTCTCCCCATCTCAGATTTTTTAAATAAATAATAGGCAAACTGTTCAAGCAAAATTATTCTTAAAAGCACATTTTTTTTTTTACTGGCTAAATGATTTTCCTCCTGTACTGCTTGCAGCAGTGTCCTGAAGATTAGTCTTTAATTCCTAAAGCCCTCAGGGCAATCCTGGAGGGTTGGCAACCCTACTCAGCAGTCCAAAAATCACCTTAATGATGATGTAAATATTCCTCTGTCAAATAAAATAGAAGTTGCGAGAAATGTGTAACAGATCGATCAGCGATCTGAAAGAGAAAAGATACTATCATGTTTTAAATGTAATGCTTTGTCAGAACCTGTCTGGTCGTCAGATAGCCAGTAGGATCAGAGCAGCATAGACACCAACGGAAGCTATTAACTACCATCTGCACAGATATAAGCAATTTAAAACTGCAGATGATGAAAGCAAGTAGAACAGACCAACATTGTTTGAGCTTTCTAATGTCAACCTGGTTTTGTCCCTGACCCTTATCATTCAGGGAAAATTGTGAAGTGAAAAAGGCACCCGCAAACAAAAAGAAAATATTGTGGAAAATGCTAAGCGTCATCGTTAAGGGCAAGGAATGGCTCTCGTCCACTCTTTGCAATTAAATTTTTTAAACTCACAGATATAGTAAAAATAATCATCACTTTTAAATCATTTTAAAAGCTGTAGATATAATCAAAGATAACTGATCGTGTTTGGATCCTATCATTAAAAATGACTGTTTCAGTGTAGCTTTTTTTAAGTCTGTCTGCCAAATAGTTATGTAATAATTATGAAAAATCAGTCTGGCGTTTAACAGAAGAGTGTTTGATATGTTAAACCCTGTCAGGTTACTGTCATCATTGTTGGCTCATTCTGTTCCCTTATTTTGTTCTGACTTTAGTAAATGGAGATCTGCAAACTCCCCTAATGACTTCTTCATTGAAGAACCCTTGATCTGTGCACTTTGTGCAAATTAGTGGTTTTGGTTCATTGTAACATGATGCAAAAGTCATTCATCACTTGTCTGACAAACATTTTAACCTCCTGAGGCAATGTTAGAAGACTTCTGACAGGACAAACGTTATATCCTGCATGACAAGCCTTCTGACACGGGGGAAAAAAGGCTTTGAAAGTTTCACCTTACTTATTGTGGGCCTGTGGTAACATTACATGAGGCTGGTAGGATGTGTGCACTGTAAATACTGCTGCAGCTTACTGATGCTGATACCTGTATATCAGAATGTGCCGTCAGCACAGCAAGTGTAGCTATTTATATAAAGGATATCATTCAGGCGCCAGATTAGGTGTAATACAAATGGTAATAATACCAGAGTTTGTTATCCAATGTCCAAAGTCATGATCGGGGAAGGCTGTTTGGTGTGTCTTTATTACCATACCCTAATCAATATCTGATTGAAAACTCAGTGTAAAAGCTAGATTATAGTGTGTGAAAGGTGACACTTGCTGTTAATTTAGTGTGCCAACACAAGCTCTTATTTCTGTTGTGAGTACAGGTGCTTCCAATCTCAACCCACATAAAGGCTGGTTTTCTAAGTCTTCTAATATATTTATAAGTTAGAAGGACATGGGGAAACCCCTTAGCTACACTGCAACTGATTCGGTGCATCCTGTGAAATCTTTGTTTAGTTGGTTGAATCATGCTTGGTGATGTTTCAAGGACATGTTGTATGGGGAAATGCTGCAACTCACCCTGTGGAACTGTGGCCAAGGAAATAGTCATTTGTTCCAATAACTATGAATGCCGCGTATGGATATGTATAGCATTTTCGTCTAAAGTCAGTACAAATAAAACTATAAGGAAAAGGTCATATGAGTCACTGACAGAAGCAGAAATACCATTGACAAAGCTGGGAAGGCCTGGGTTTCCATGGCCACGGCAAATAGCAGTTCATTATTATCTATGGCCATGACTGTGCAAGTGAACCATGACTTCTAACTTTCCACATCCCACAGTGGAATAGTGTCATTACAGAAAGTATTCCTCTGAGATAATGAACTACATCTTGATTTTGACTGGGTGAATTTTAGTAAGAAGCAACCGTTTAACCTGTGCTGAAACAACTGGGCTATCCACAATATGTACAACAACAGCAACTTGGTATTTATATAGCGCATTTAACATAGTAAAATGACCCAAGGTGCTTCACAGGTGCAAAACAGAATTTGACAATGAGCACATAAGGTCAGTTCCACGTTAAGGGCAATTGGCCAAAAGCTTAGTCAAAGAGGAATGTCCCAAAGGGAGGGCTTTAAACTAAATCGGGGGGAGGGTTCTGGAGAGGGGATGTGTAGGCTAACAATGCAAAAGGATACGGCAACATTGCAGGGCAGCTATTTAGGTATTGATACCCGGAGTGTGACAGTAAGTGACAGAGTGTACAAACATAAAAAAACAGCAGCAAATAGGGCCAAAGGGGGAAAATATGGTAAAAAGGCAAAATTAATGGATCTTTACTTAAATGCGCATAGTATTCAGAATAAAATAAATTAATTAACAGCACGAATAGGGATTAATGGGCATGATCTTATAGCCATTATGGAGATGTGCTTACAAGGAGATCAAAGTTGGGAACTAAATATTCAGGAATATGTGACTTTTTGAAAGGACAGGCAGGAAGGAAAGGTTGGTGGGGTAGCTTTGTTAGTATGAGATGGAATAAGTATGATAACAAGAAATGATCTTGGATCAAAAGATGTAGAATCCATATGGGTGGAGGTAAGAAATAACAAGGGGAAGAAGAACTGGTGGGAGTAGTCTATAGGCCCCCTAACAATAGCTATACTGTAGGACAGAGAAAAAATCAGGAGATAATGAAGGCATGTAAAAAATGTTGTACATTAATCATGGGTGACTTTAATCTTCATGTAGATTGGGAAAATCAAATTGGCAGAGGTATCCACAAGCAAGAATTCATAGGGTGTATTCGAGACAATTTCCTAAAGCAATATGTTATGGATCCAACCAGGGATCAGGCTTTTTTGGATCTGGTAAAATGTAATGAGGCAGGTTTAATAAATGATCTCAGAGTAGAAGATCCCATAGGAAACAGTGACCATAACATGGTAGAATTTAGCATTCAGTTTGAGAGTGAGAAACTTGGATCAGAAACAACTTTGCTAAACTTAAATAAGGGTGATTACAGTGGAATGAGGGCAGAGTTGGCTGGAGTGGACTGGGAAAGGAGTTTAGCAGAAAAGATGGTTGATGACCAATGGCAAATGTTTAAGAAAATAATTCATGACTCATGACAAAGATATATCCCAGTGACAATGAAGGATTTTAGGAAGGGGATAAACCAACCATGGTTAACCAAGGAAGTTAAGGATAGTATCAGATTGAAAGAAAAATCATACAATGTGGCAAAGGTTAGTTGTAAGCCAGAGGATTGGGAAAGTTTTAAAAACCAACAAAAGATGACCAGAAAAATAATAAAGAGGGAGAGAATAAACTTTGAGGGTAAACTAGAAACTAATATAAAAATGGACAGTAAGAGCTTCTTTAAATATATAAAAAGGAAGAGAAAGGCCAAAGTGAACATAGGCCACTTAGAGAATGAGGCTGGGGAAATAATTATGGGGAACCAGGAAATAGCAGAGGAATTGAATAAATATTTTGCATCAGTCTTCATTTCAGAAGGCATCAATAGCATTCCAAAAATACTAAATAATCGAGGGGCAAAAGGGTAGGGGGGTGGTGAGGGAGAGGAAATAACTACAATAACTATCACTGGAGAAAAAGTACTGGGAAAACTAAGGGGACTAAAGGCCAATAAGTCACCTGGACCTGATGAGTTGTATCCTAGGATATGGAAAGAAGTAATGGAAGTACTGATAGTAATCTTCCAAAAATCCTTAGATTCTGGAAAAGTCCCAGAAGATTGGATAACTGCCCATGTAACGCCCTTATTCAAAAGTGCAAGGGAGACAAAAAAACAGGTAACAATAGGCCAGTTAGCTTAACATCCATCATTGGGAAAATGTTAGAATCTATTATAAAGAATGTAATAGCAAAGCATTTAGAAATGCATAATATAATCAAGCAGAGTCAGCATGGCTTTATGAAGGAGAAATTTAATCATATATGACAAATTTATTTGAATTCTTTGAGAGGTAACAAGCAGGATAGATAAAGGAGACCAGTAGGTGTAATATATTCGGATTTCCAAAAGGCGTTCGATAAGGTGCCACACATAAGGCTACTTAATAAGATAAGAGCCATTGGTGTTGGGGGTAGTATATTAGCATGGATAGAGGATTGGCTAACTAATAGAAGACAGAGAGTTGGGATAAGGGGGACATTAAAAATTATGGACATGTCCCAACTCATGTGACAGTGTTACATGAGGGGACATGTCAGGGAATTTTTTTTCCTATTTTTAATATTTTTGACAGTAGAGGCGATCTCCCTGAGGCAGCACTTAGCCTCAAGGAGATGAGTGCACACTTTCATGCGCATGCGCGAAAGAGCGCATTCTCAGGTTTAGGGATTCCACCCCCCACTGCCCACACAGGGAGCACATAGCGCTTCTGTGCAGATGTCACGCTGGCCGGGCCTTAATTGGCCCGCCCACATAAAATGGCGCCACGCCCCCAATTGGGGGCGCCGATTGGAGTCGCGCCTGTGCGCGCCCGCAATTCAAATTCGCCCCCGATGGGGGGAAAATCCTGCCCATGGAGTTTTGGATGACTTCAAATTTACATGTAGAAAGTAGGGGACCAGCATTGGCGTACATTGGACTAAACAAGCCTAGAGGTAACAAAAGCATGGATGAGGATTTCAGCAGCAAATGAGCTGAGCCAGTTACAAAGTTGGGTGATGTTATGCAGGTAGAAATAGTGAACCGTAACTTCCTCGGAGTGGCAATCAGCGTGGATTGGCACTCCGTGCCCACTTACCTACACCAAATTTCTTACGTGCCTGTCTCGCCCAACCTTCCATCTCAAGCCGGGTGAGATCCAGACAGCGCAGCTGTCTCTGAAGTCCAGTGTCACAGTCTGGCACCATGGAATTGAAGGAGGACACACCCCCTTTTTACGCCACCAGCTGCCGTAAAGCAGGTAAGTTTAAAGGTCCTATTGAAATTGACAGGTCAGGGAGAAGGTAAGTGGTTGGGTTTGGGGGGGAAGGAGGTGTGAGTGTGATCAGAGGTCTGGTGGGGATGGGGAAAGGGTTTCGGACATCGGGAGGCGGTGGGGTCAGACATGAAGGAGGGGTTGGGGGTGTGGTCGCATATGCTGAGAGGGGACGGGGGAGGGCGAGTGTTGGGCCCGGGGTCAGGGGTGGGGGGGTTGGGGTGAAATTCAGGCCCGTGACGGGAGGTGGGGGTGTCAGAGCCAGAGTTGGGCTGGTGGTGGGGATGGGGTCGGGGCAAGAGTGAGGCCCACAGTTGTGGGGGGGGTGGGGTCAGGTGAGGAGTCCTCTGTGCATGTGGGGAATCCCATGAGGGGGTCAGGGGGCGGGTAATGCCATGGCAGTTGAATAGTCAGGGTTTGGGGAGCCCCCTGGGGGGTCAGAGCTGTTGGGGGATTTCCATGGGGTTGGTCTGGGTCTTTACAATAGTTACTCGGAAGTTAGAAGAGGTTTTAATTCTTCTAACTTTTTCTGAGTAACTATTGGTGTAACTCTGTCAGAACCAGTTTGTGTTTTAAATCGCATTTTCGGATGGTGCCCAGTGCAGCGCAATTGCCCAGAGAAAGTGTGCACTTCTGGGCAATTGCCGTACAAATGCTTACCTGTGAAGTTCCAAGAGAGATTCCCCAGCGCATCTTCGGAGTACCCCCCCAATCCGACACTGGGGAGCTCGGAATATGTGGCCCAGTAAATCTTACTGACAGTGCAACTCTGTGGTCAGAAGCTCACCTCAGGATCAAATATGACATGACGTTTGGGAACAGTCTAGTTTAATCTCAGACAATTTCCAGGGAGAGGGATCGACTTGGTGGCAAGAGATTGGAGTTTATGGCAGCGACCTTAGACAATGGCTTCAATCTTTAAAAATTTAGTTGGAGGAAATTTCTGCTCACCTCATATTGGATGTCAGACTAGCAGCATGACAGTTTACTGGCCGTGAGTGGATTAAGAAAGGCGGTGGCGAAGTAAAGATCGGTATCATCAGTGTACGTTTGGAAGCATATGTTGTATTTTTGGACAATGTCGCCAAGGGAGGTGAGAAATGGGAGGTGAGGGGGTAATCATAAATCCTTGGGAGACACCAGAAGTAATATCGTTGGATACATTTAGTTAAAGTCAGTTTTCAGCAAAGGGAATCTCCATTTCTTAAAAATTTCCTATTTATTTGATATTGTTCCAATCCAAACTATTGCTTCTAAATCAGAAGATTGTGGGTTCATGACTTGCTTCAAACGTTTAGTTCCATCTGGCACTCCAATGCAGTACTGAGGCAGTAGTGGATCAGCTGCCCTTTTATACATTGACTTCACTGCAACAGAAAACTGAGCAGCGTGTATAATTTGTCATCACCCATTTCACATGCACATTAAAGTTCACTTAAATGTACATGGGAACATAAGAATTACTGGATGAAAAAATCCAGAAAGAAATAATAAGTCCATCTAACTCAGCGTCTAACACCCTGATTGTCACATGATACAATGGTATGGAATTGTTGACAAATCATTATTTGCAATCTCTATCTGCGACAAGTCAAGACATGAGTCCAGGAAAGCCCCAGTGGTGCAACGAACAGGCCCAGAGTCAAGTGTTCCTTCCAAGCATGCAATGTACATCATAGCTCAAATTACTCATATAATGACTCCCAAAATTTTATTTTCTGAAATAAATTTGTGATTTACATTTAAATAAATGAAAACCATCTGCATGCATAGCCTCCCAAAGAAGCCCATTCCATAGATTTACCACTCGCTCAGTGAAATAATGTTTCCTCAGATTAATTTCGAATTTATCCCCCTTCAAGCACAATCTGTTTTTATTTTAGTTCTGCTCCTCTGGACAAGGAAAGGCAGCTTATAATTGTGAACATTATCTAGTCCCTTTTACAATCCTATAAACAGCAATCACCCCACATCTCAATGTTCGCTCTCCCAGCAAAAACATTTCAAAACTGCATAACCACTCCTCACAATCCAATCCCTCAATCAGTCCGATTGCTCTCTTCTGTTTCATCTCAATAGTTATAAAATGGTGACCAGAACAGTATACAGTATTCTAAATGCAGTTGCACCTATGATTTATAAATTGGCAGAATTATCTCACTATTATGGTTCATCATGACCTTCTAATAGACCCCAACATCTGATATGTTGCCCTGAAGAAGAGTCATATGGACCTGAAATGTTAACTCTGTTTCTCTCTCCACAGATGCTGCCAGACCTGCTGAGCTTTTCCAGCATTTTCTGTTTTTATTTCTGATTTAGTTCACTCACTGCCATTCAACATTACTACGATAGCTTTAATTTACAGCCAGGCAGGACCCTAAAATCGCTTCCATTTTTCACCATGTACATAAAATTTAATTCCTGAATGTTTTCCTATGTTGTTCCCACTTTGCATTGCTCTACATTGAATGTAAAACCAACTATAACATTGAATAATGCTGAAAAGAGAGAGAAGCTGCTGAAGCTTTTCATCTTGCACTCAATGGGACAAATGACGCGCGGTGACATAGGGCGTGCGTCCCAAAGTCACCGCGCATCATTCCGATCTTTCGTTCAGCGGGCGCTCACCGGACTCAGCAGCGCACCCACCAAACTGTCAAAAGCCTGTTAAGGCCATTAATAAAACAATTAACCAATTTGACAGGGCTGCCCGTCCAACCTTAGGGTTGGACGCAGAGCCCAGGTGACCTTCGCATTTTTCATGAAACCTCATCCACGGGCACTGTCACATGAGGGGACATGTGTAAATGATTTTTAACTTTGTTTATTTTAAACTTTAAAATTGAACTTAATCTCCCTAAGGCAGCTCCGTGCCTCAGAGAGATTTTAGGCCCCGACCCTCCCTCCTCCCCCCGCCCACACCAGTAGTGCTGAGCACTACTTGGCGCGGGTTACGCTGTGTAGGCCTTAATTGGCCCGCCCATGTAAAATGGCGGCGTGCAGCCGATCGGGGGCGGCGATCGGCTCCATGCCTGCTCCTGACCGGCCAGCCCGATGGGGAGAAAATCCTTCCCAGAAAGAATAACTTCCATTTATCTAGTCTAGTGCCTTTCATGACCTTAGGATGTCCCAAGCACTTCACAGCCAAGTGGACGCTTTTGAAGTGTAGTCACTTAGGAAAAATGAACAGCGAATTTGCACACAGTAGGATTTGCACGCAGCAGGGCCCTCACAAAATAGCAATGAGATTAATGACCAGATAGTCTGTTTTAGTGATGCCACTGAGAAACAAATGTTGGCCAGCACCAGGAGAAATCCCCTACACATCTTTTGAATTGTAGTACCAAGTCTTTTACATCTGCCCGAAAAAGTAATCAGACCCTCAGTTTAATATCTAATCCCAAATAAAACACCTTCAACAGTGCAGCACTCCTTCATTACCGCAGCAAAGTGTCAGCCAAGATCATATGCTCATATCTTTGTAGTGGCGCTTGATTCCACAGACTCCGAGACAATACTGGGCCAAGGCTGGCTCTTCATTTTCATACACATTTGATAAGAGTCATGCACTAATATCACATTGCGTAATTTCTCGACTCTACAAATAACAGAAACAGGCTACTTGGCGCATCAAGCTAGTGACGATGTTTTTTTTCATTTGAATGACCCGGTCAAATGTTTTTTTATTAATTCATGGGATGTGGGCTTCGCTGGCTGGGCCAGCATTTATTGCCCATCCCTAGTTGCCCTTCAGAAGGTGGTGGTGAGCTGCCTTCTTGAACTGCTGCAGTCCATGTGGTGTAGGTGGACCCACAGTGCTGTTAGGAAGGGAGTTCCAGGATTTTAACCCAGCGACAGTGAAGGAACAGCGATGTAGTTCCAAGTCAGGGTGGTGAGTGACTTGGAGGGGAACTTGCAGGTGGTGGTGTTCCCATGTATCTGTCGCCCTTGTCCTTCTAGACGATAGTGGTCGTGGGTTTGGCAGGTGCTGTCTAAGGAGCCTTGGTGAATTCCTGCAGTGCATCTTGTAGACAGTGCACACTGCTGCTACTGTGCATCAGTGGTGGAGAGAGTGAATGTTTGTAGATGTGGTGCCAATTAAGTGGGCTGCTTTGTCCTGGATGATGTCAAGCTTCTTGAGTGTCATGGGAGCTGCACTCATGCAGGCAAGTGGGGAGTATTCCATCACACACGTGACTTGTGCCTTGTAGATGGTGGACAGGCTTTGGGGAGTCAGAAGGTGAGTTACTCATCGCACGATTCCTAGCCTCTGACCTGTACTTGTAGACACAGTATTTATATGTCTAGTCCAGTTCAGTTTCTGGTCAATGGTAATCACCAGAATGTTGATAGTGGGGGATTCAGTGATGGTAATACCATTGAATGTCAAGGGGTGATTGTTAGATTCTCTTTTGTTGGAGATGGTCATTGCCTGGCAATTGTGTGGTATGAATGTTACTTTCCACTTGTCAGCCCAAGCCTGGATGTTATCCAGGTCTTGCTGCATTTGGACATGGCCTGCTTCAGTATCTGAAGAGTCGTGAAAGCTGCTGAACATTGTGCAATCATCAGCAAACAACCTGACCCTATGATGGAAGGAAGGTCATTGATGAAGCAGCTGAAGATGGTTGGGCCGAGGACACTACCCTGAGGAACTCCTTCAGTGATGTCCTGGAACTGAGATGACTGACCTCCAACAACCACAACCATCTTCCTTTGTGCTAGGTATGACTCCAACCAGTGGAGAGTTATCCCCCTGATTCCCATTGACTTCAGTTTTGCTAGGGCTACTTGATGCCACACAGTCAAATGCAGCCTTGATGTCAAAGGCAGTCACTCTCACTTCACCTCGGGAGTTCAGCTCTTTTGTCCATGTTTGAACCAAGGCTGTAATGAGGTCAGGAGCTGAATGGCCCTGGTGGAACCCAAACTGGGCATCAGTGAGCGCGTTATTGCCAAGCAAGTGCCGCTTGATAGCACTGTTGATGACCCCTTCTATCACTTTACTGATGATCAAGAGTAGACTGATGGGACGGTAATTGGCCGGGTTGGATTTGTCCTGCTTTTTGTGTACAGGACGCAACCTGGGCAATTTTCCACATAGCCGGATAGATGCCAGTGTTGTAACTGTACTGGAACAGCTTGGCTAGGGGCGCAGCAAGTTCTGGAGCACAAGCCCTCAGTACTATTTCTGGAATGTTGTCAGGGCCCATAGCCTTTGCACTATCCAGTGCTTTCAGCGGTTTCTTGATATCACGTGAAGTGAATCGAATTGGCTGAAGACTGGCATCTGTTGTGCTGGGGACCTCTGGAGGAGGCCAAGTTGGATCATCCACTCGGCACTTCTGGCTGAAGATTGTAGCAAATGCTTCAGCCTTATCTTTTGCACTGATGTGCTGGGTTCCCCCACCATTGAGGTTGGCGATATTTGTGGAGCCTCCTCCTCCAGTGAGTTGTTTAATTGTCCGTCACCATTCACGGCTAGATGTAGCAGGACTGCAGAGCTTAGATCTAATCCGTTGGTTGTGGGATCACTTAGCTCTGTCTATCACTTCCTAATAATGCTGTTTGGCATGCAAGTAACCCTGTGTTATAGCTTCACCAGATTGACACCTCGTTTTTAGGTATGCCTGGTGCTGCTCCTGGCATGCCTGCTGCACTCTTCATTGAACCAGGGTTGATCCACTGGCTTGATGGTAATGGTGGAGTGGGCGATATGCCGGGCCATGAGGTTGCAGATCGTATTTAAGTACAATTCTGCTGCTGCTGAATGGATGCCCAGTCTTGAGTTGCTATATCTGTTTGAAATCTATCCCATTTAGCACGGTGGTGGTGCCACACAACACAATGGGGGGTATCCTCAATGTGAAGGAGGGACTTCGTCTCCACAAGGACTGTGTCATGGTCACTCCTACCGATACTCTCATGGACAGATGCATCGGTGGTAGGCAGGTTGGTGAGGATGAGGTCAGGTATGTTTCCCCTCTTGTTGGTTCCCTCACTGACTGCTACAGACCCAATCTAGCAGCTATGTCATTTAGGACTCAGCCAGCAGTGGTGCTACCAAGCCACTCTTGGTGATGGACATTGAAGTCCCCCACCCAGAGTATATTCTGTGCCGTTGCCATCCACAGTGCTTCCTCCAAGTGGTGTTCGACATGGAGGAGCACTGATTCATCAGCTCAAGGAGGGCGGTACGTGGTAATCAGCAGGAAGTTTCCTTGCCCATGTTTGACCTGATGCCATGAGACTTCGTGGGGTCCGGAGTCAACATTTAGGACTCCTAGGGTAACTCCCTTCCAACTGTATACCACTGTGCCACCACCTCTGCTGGGTTTGTCCTGCCAGTGGGACAGGATATACCCAGGGATATTGATGGTGGTGTCTGGGACATTATTTGTAAGATATGATTCCATGAGGATGACTATGTCAGGCTGTTGCTTGACTAGTCTGTGAGACAACCCTCCCAATTTTGACACTGGCCCCCAGATGTTAGTAAGGAGAACTTTGCAGGGTCAACAGGGCTGAATTTGCCATTGTCGTTTCTGGCGCCTAGGTCAATGCTGGGTGGTCCATCCGGTTCCATTTCTTCTTTGAGACTTTGGAGCGGTTTAATACAACTGAGTGGCTTGCTAGGCCATTTCAGAGGGCATTTAAGAGTCAACCACATTGCTGTGGGTCTGGAGTCACACGGAGGTAAGGGCGGCAGATTTCGAGATGGGTTTTTACAACAATCGACAATGGTTTCATGGTCATCATTAGACTTTCAATTCCAGATTTTTATTGAATTCAAATTCTACCATCGTGGTGGGATTCGAGCAACACCCTGGGTCTCTGGATCACTAGTTCAACGGCAATATCACTATACCATCGCTTCCCACTCTCCTGCTCGATCCATACAAAATGCTCTCTTTCAAGCAACTACAGTAAATGCTCACTTAAGGTTGTGGTTGCATTCCCACAAATTGTGACTTTAAGTGAAACAACTTCAAGCGAAACATGGGTTCCCATAGGAATCAATGTTGAAGCTGGAGTTCGGTTCTTTGAGACATTTCTGTCCCAGAAAAACCAATGTACTGTGTATTCCTAGCTGAAATAACTTGCAAAATGAAATAAATCAGTAAATATAAAAAAAACTGTATAAATTGAAGAGAGAACAATGCAGGGCGATGGAGAAAGAGCAGGGGAGTGAGACTAGTTGGACAGCTACTTCAAAGAGCTGGCACAGGCATTACAGGCCAAATGGCTTCTTCCGTGCTGTACAATATGATTATTCTACAATTCTATGATTAGAAGCTGAGGAGAGGCCCCTCAGTCTGGCCTTCTGACCCTTTCCATAAGCTCCACAGAAAATCTTTTGCCATATTTCCTCTGTAATGTTCAGAAATCTTGTCCCCTCAGTGCTTTCTTCTGCAGCTCTTCCAGTCTTACAGCTAAACGCATTTTTTAAAAAGACTTTTAATCATGAAATGCTGCTTTACATTTTCACATCTCCTTTTATTTCTGCATATTGCGTAATTGTCACAATGATTTTCCTCCAGAGTGTTCTTCACCCTTTGAAGAAAATATTTAATCCTGTGTCACAGATGGCGACCAGAGCCCTTCAGTCACCTTCTGATGGGTTTTCAGTATTCTTTGCCCGAATTTCCACAGATTCCTGTCTGTAGGATTGCTATTCACTTACTCTATGCTAATCTGGGAATCTCCCAAACCAGCTCCTGAGGTTGTAGACAAACCTCCCGACAGCACTGTTCCAATGTTCTGCCAATGGCAATGACGATGCACAACTCCAACGCACGCAAACGATGTAAAAATAAAAATGGCAACGCTAATTGGAAGAACATGCCCTAAAGAATAAATTACAGAATCACAGAATTTTAATGGCATAGAAGGAGGCCATTCAGCCCATCATTTCTGCACCGGCTCGCTAAATGAGCATTGCGACCTAGTGCCACTGCCCTTGCCTTTTCCCCGTACCCTTGCACATTGTTTCTATTCAAATAATCATTTAATGCCCTCTTGAATGCCTCGATTGAACCTGCTTCCACCACACTTCCGGGCAGTGCATTCCAGACCTGACCCACTCGTTGGGTGAAAAAGTTTTTTCTTACGTCACACATTTGCTTCTTTTGCAAATCACTTTAAATCTGTGCCCTCTCGTTCTTGGTCCTTTGACGAGTGACAGCAGCTTCTCCCTATCTACTTTGTCCAGCCTCCTCATGATTTTGAACATCTCTATCAAATCTCCTCTTAGCCTTCTTCTCTCCAAGGAGAACAGTCCCAATCTCTCCAATCTATCCTCATAGCTGAAGTTTCTCATCCATGGAACCATTCTTGTAAACTTCTTCTGCACTCCCTCCAATGTGTTCACATCCTTCCTATAATGTGGTGCCCAGAACTGTACACAATATTTCAGCTGAGGTTTAATGAGTGTCTTACATAAATTCAACATAACCTCCTGCTCTTGTACTCTATGCCCCTATTAATAAATCCCAGGATACTATATGCTTTATTAACTGCTCCCTCCACTTGTCCTGCCACCTTCAATGATCTATGCACGTATACACCCAAGTCTTTCTGATCCTGCACCCCCTTCAAAATTTCACCCCTTATTTTATATTAAATTATTTTAAAACTAAATGATGTTAAAGTGAGGACTTGCTTCCTGATTAAAAGAATTTCAGAACTTTTCTTCAACAATGCTGATTTGGACAAAGAATTCCAAATTTCAATCGCCACTCTATGTAAAGAATTTTTGTAACCTCATCTTGTATCTATTCATTAAGAAAAAAATGTACTTCGACATAGAATAAAGAGATGAGTGTATATTAGGTTGTAGAATTGGAATGCGATTTCCAAAGCTGTGAACTTAAAAAGCTAGTTCTGCTTAGCTGATATTTTCTTAAACTCTGGGGCAGGGTGTTGGTGTCTGCAGAATTACTAAGCTTGATAACTCTTGCTTGAGCACTATGTACTGCTTGGGCTGACTGTTTGTGCTGCTGTGGTTTTTTGTTAGCCAGATCCATTCAAAGAAAAACCAGCTTACTTGTTCCTGGCTGCTTTTCATGACAGCCAGGGAGCCTCACACTGCTTCCGTTTGGGATCGCAGAAGGAAACATAAATCAGGCACAAGATGTGGGATCGCGGTATCCAGCAAGTGGAGGTTCAACAAACTCTCTGCAATGCAGAGCAGCCAGGGGGTACAGGTGACCATCTATCAGAGGACCTATCATAGCAATGATTTCATTGCAATGTCTGGACTAATCAGGGGTCACAGCCAAGAATAATATACACATTTTTTTTCCGAGGCTGTTTTGCTTTTGTATCAAGGGAGGTTTCCATTGCTGAAAATGGCACTCAAATTAAAATCTTCACTTTCAATATTTCTATCCTTCTATATTGAAAGTGAAACTTTTTAATTTGAATGCCAAATTAAAATCCTATCTTTCCATTTTGAGCAGAGTTACATTGCTTGCCTAAACTATTTAATCCACATGGCTGGAATACCACTACTCTTTCATTTCAGCAGACCACAATGAATCATTCTCCTTTTGACAGGCAGTCACATTGAGTTAGGAAACAGATTTTGATGGTGGTGATTGTCCTCACAGAGAGACTGTCCTTTACAAAACAGAGTGTAATCCTGTCATATGTGACCAGTTAGAGTGAATAGGAACAGGTGCACACAAGCAGAAATGTCTGCAGATTTGGGACATCTCACATTGTGGAAGCTGAGTGAGAGGTAGCTGCAGTTCTTGATATTAACTGCTGCTGTTTCTTGGGTTTTGCTTAATTGCTTTCAAGTATTGGAGAGAAATTCCCCAGAATTTTCTTTCCTAAATTAGTCTAAAGTGTTTTGTCTCTTTCTTTGCCTCTCCCAAGAGATTGTATGACTTGGGGTAGGGTTGGGTTGGACACTGCATGTGCGCTGCAGTGCGGCTTAATGGATCAGTTGGTTCTTTTGTCCATTTTTATATGTTCATATTACTACTAAAATGTTAAATACATAGTAAATAATCAGGTAGTCTGTCTTGTTAAATACAATTAGCGCTCAGAGAATGTGCCCAGTCATATACACAGTTAGTATTGGGTAGCACGTCCTGTAGTATACAAAGTCAGCATGGAAACAGCTATATACACTGTTATTATTGGGGCAATTGCTCTTATTATAAACAGTCCATATTGCGACTGAATCTCATTATATAGTCAGCACTGGAACAGTGAATCCTGTTAATGTAGATAGGACTGGGTCATTATGTCACATACAATTGGTACCGGGACAGTGGACCCTGTAGTGTACACTGGGACTGTGTATACACAGTCAGTATTGGCACAGAAGTTCTGTTATATGCAGTAAATTCTTGGACTTGAGGTCAGCTATATATAGAATTAATAGCAGGGCAATGTTTTTATATGGTCAGCATTGGGAGAGTACTGTTGTGTACAGTTAGTACTGGAACAGCCCTGTCATATACAGAGTCGCTACTTGAAGTCAGTGTTACTGTCAATATAGGGGTAGTGCTGGCATAGATAGTTAAAATTGGGACAATTCTGTTGTATTTTCCCACTACTACATTGGGACAAGCCTGCTTAATATACAGCCAATACTGAGAAAGTTTTGGCACGTGCTCAGTCAGCCTGTGGATAGTTTTATGGTATACAAGCTTACTTGCCATTTTCATTTCTCCCATCTAATATATTTTAAAAGCATTTTTCACAGGTCCTGGAAATCCTTTTGTGTTTATAAAAAAGTAAGAAAAACTTGCATTTCTATAGCATCTTTCACAATCACAGAATGTCCCAAAGTGCTTTATAGCCAATGAAGTACTTCTGAAGTGCAGCCATTGGCTGGAATTTTCCGAATTGCACAAAGTGCGGTGACAGGCATGAAAAAACAATTTACCCGCCAGCCGCAAGGGCGGCTTTTTGCACCATATTGTCTGCTTCCCGCCTCATTAATTATGCAGCCACAGGAAATTGCTGGTGGGCAGCCTCTGGGCTCGCCCGCCACGCTGTTACACGCCGTCACCGTTTCCTCACTCCAAGTGCCATATCTAAACTGCAGCCGCGCACACAGTTCTCAATGCTTGCAGCCCAGGACTGCTCCAGTGAAGACATGGCCCTGAAAGCCAAGAAGGGTTCAGTGACCCATCACTGGAATGCCTTTTGGAGACTGCCGTGATGTCCTCTACCCCGCTCTGACTGCAGGAGGTCCAGCAATCTCACCACTCCAGCTTGGGAGGAGGTGTCAGTGGTGGTCAGTGCCAACACTGCACAGAAGAGGTTGGCCATCCAATGCAGAAAGAGGACAAATTATCTCATCCATGCCGTCAGGGTAAGTCAACTATCTCATCACTCTAAACTCACACACTCACAAGCCCATCACACATTTACTGACCTCTCACTCACTGCCAGCTCCAGGAGCCACTCACTCTCTCTCACACGCCCTCACATCTCCATCTGGCCTCATCTCCTCTGGAGACTGTCTCCTCAGCCCTCACCATCTTGAAGCCGCTTGCACAGATCAACATGTGTACCCACACACACCTTGGGATATCCCCCTCCCCCAGTATAGCCTCTGCAGCCTCTTCCCTTGCCTGAGGCCACTTCTCCCCCTTCCCAATTCAAGCCCTAGACCTGCAGCTGTTGAAAAGCCACCCCGGCCTTACCGCTAGTCTGGTAGGTAGAGACTTGCCGATGAACCCCTCCTAAAACGATGTGCTGCCTGCGAAGACTGGCGTTGATGAACGCGACTGCTGCCCGAAGCAAGGTAGGCAAACAAAGCGTGAAGACCCAAGCGAAGTGCAGGTCGCCAGGTGTACATCCCTGTTGTGAAACATGCTGGGATATGATTCTGGCAAGCAGTGCTTCTAATGAGATTCTAATGTGTTGAAATTAGCTTCCCGATGTGCGGCAACGGGAAACACAGCCCACCATTGATGGGTGGAGTGGACAATCGCAAACTAGTTTTATGACGACGTGAAACCAATTTTTGCGATCTCCTGATATTTTCTACTCCTGCCCGCTATGATGCCCGCTGCAACTGGGAGCGGAAATTCCCGGTTACTGCTGTAATGTCGGAAATACAGCAGCCAATTTGCACACAGCAAGCTCCCACAAATAGCAGCATGATAATTACCAGATAACCTATTTTAATGATGTTGGTTAAGGGATAAATATTGGCCAGGATACTGGAGACAACACACCTGCTATTCTTCAAGATAGTGCAGTAGGATTTTTTATGTCCACCTGGGAGGGCAGACAGGGCTCTGAAAGATGGCACCTCCTACAGTGTAGCACTCCCTTAGTCTTGCACTGGAGTGTCAGCCTTGATTTTTGTGCTCAAGTCCTCAAGTGGAACCTGAACCCAAAACCTTCTGACTGAGAAATAAACTGTGAAGCACCCCCACTGTATTTAAACAATGGAGCTACTCAGGACCAGAAGCAGAATGAAAAAGAAATGAGAACTGTCTCTACACAAATCTAACACTGATAAGAGCTAGGTAATCATTCCCACCTTTGATATGTCTGATCAGTGAAGAGGAATGTGTGTACGTGTCACAGAGATTATTAAACAGTGGTTAAGATTAGCTTCTGTTTTCAGAAGGAGGAGGCTAGAGAAAGCATTAGTGTTCAATGCTGCACAGATCAAACATTCCAATGACCTTGATATCTACCTGTACAGGTAAGACAGTCATTCTGCTTCCTTTGCCTGTTGTGCTGTATAACTTGTGCAAGAGTCTCAAACTTTTACCAGTCATAGTATAAAGGAGATGATCAGCACAACATCATGTGCTTCGGATGAACTGATCCTCACTGTTCCAAATGACACAACTTTACTAATTGTTAGGTTGTGTGAAACTTCCATTGGACAATATAAGTTTATAGTGCAATAGGAGGCCATTTGTCTCATTGTGTTTGTGCCAGTTCTTTGCTTGAGCAATCTGAAATTAATTCCATTGTCCTGCACTCCCCTTTTATTCCTGTATCCTCATCTGCTTCAGATATATATCTACTTTTTCCTCAAAAGATACAACTGTCTGTGCCTCAACTATTCCCTGAGGCAAAGGTTTCCAGGGTAGAGTTTCTGCTCATTTGCTGAAGTTATATCAGCATATTCTTGGCAGAGTCAACGAAGAACAAAAAATTGGAGAATTTTAAACGTAACTGAGTTACGCAGAAAACCACTTACACTTGTGTTTTCCACAATCTTTGCACTGTTTGAGGATTGAATTTGGCCAGATCAGATCCTATCCACAAAACTGGCAATGCCCCCAGTTCAAAATTTTCAGTTCCTGCCAATTGCACTGGTTCAAAAAGGCGTTTCAAGTTGCCCTAATTTTTTAGGCACTCAGGCACGAGTAGGCAAGTTTTAGAAATTTCTCACATGAGAAAATATTTAATTGACTCAGAAACCCATTCATGTACACCAATGAAACTATTAAATCGTTCAATATAGTTCTCATTAAAGTAATTTTCCATGCTCTTAAAGCAGATCTCTCATAGGTGGTGAACCGGACACCCTTATTTGAAATACTTATTCTTGTTGATCAGGTCTTTTTCATTACTAAAACTACACCAGTCATAAATACTCGCATATCAGTCAAGGAAAGCTTTTTAATGGTAAGAGAAAAGAAACAATTAAGTTCTATTTATTATACTGCCTGATTACACTGATTCATGGAAGAGTTTATGTCTCTATGATCATTCACATTAAGTTTAGATGAACCTTGAAGTGTAACTTAACCAGCATAATTTTCTGTGCATTGTAGCTGCAAATTTCCTGATTTCTAAGGATCTGAGATCCAACATATATTCCACCCAGGGAGGAGCATGAAAGTCTAAAAATTACTGCTACAGATGATGCTGATATTGCATTTTCTCTCTACTATTTTAGTAGGGATACTGACCTGATTATTTTAACTAGTTATTACCTCTGTTAAAATAGTGAACAGAGGAATGTCATTAAAATGTATCAGCAATCATAGCTAATATCACCAACAGTAATTTCTAGAATCTGCTTATTTCAGGAGAGAAATATGATATTTACTTTGGTAATTGTACAAAATGGGATTGAACCCAGTTAATGATTGTCTCATTCTTGAGGCAACAATCACACTGAGCATGATTTCTGATCCATGAACCTGACCATGAATTGATGAACCGAAACTTTGAAAGGAAATCTCATAGGTGTAATATTGCCTTCCGCCTTTCCAAAACACACGGTATTTCTATTACTGTGCCATGCACCTCCCAAACACCCTAAATGGAAAGATGATCAATTATTAATGCTGCCTTTGATCCAGCTTCCGGGACATGTCCAAGAATGGGGTCCTGTTATCCTCCATTCCCCTCCAACCCCACCCCCACCATGAGCCCTGATTTCCCTTCTTCAGGGGGAACCATTCCTTTGACTTTTGACACCTTTGACAGCTTAGCTTCATGGGCCAACCACACGGGGGAGCTTGCATCCTGCTGCCCAATGTGGCACAGCACATTAATCCAGCAATGTAGTATACCATCGACCTACCAGTCTGTCAATGTTGCATGTTTAAGTGCTACAAATCTAAAAGAATTCTTAGTGCAATAGGTGTTGTGCCTCAATAGTTGTTGCAATAATCTAAACCGTCTTTCCCATAAGCCTGCAACCAGAAAGATTAAACTTCTGCGTTAAGAAGCCAGTTGCAGTATTAAAGCTATAGCTGACAGAGGGATTCAATTGGTACTTAGGGAGCCTTTACTATTAAAGGGATAGGAGGTACTTCTTATTATATAAATGGGATTGTGTCCCTCACTGATCAGCTCATTTCCTGGTTGTCTGATCTCAACCCTTTGTTGTCCATTCTACAAGGGAATGAGCTTCTCCTGAGCTATTTAAATGTCAATAAAGATTGTTTGATAGTGCTGGCTTCAAGTGACGTAATAGTTAATCAAATCAGCAAATGTAATAAGTACTGTGCTTAGTTAATGATTGTCTGAAAGAAAAGCACAAGGTCTTTCTTAGTGACCAGAGAGGCAGTATTCACAGTAGCAGTATCAATACTAAACTAATCACGCAGAGGAGAATATTAGGGAGTGATAAAGCATGGCATTCCAATTTTGGCTGGCTGCCAGGAAGCTGCTATCTTTTATTTTTATCTATGTCCAATGTAATACACTTTTTTTTACAATGTTGAACCTGCTCTGATCTCTGTTATTTGTGGTTTAATTCCATCATGTTAATAAAACTTTCTCCTACTGTAGGTCACGCCTATGTCTGTTAGGGTGGAATGAGTTTACACATTCGCAGACATAACAACATTAAATGTAAATCCAAATCTTCTCACATTTGCGCACTGCTCTGTGCTGGCTAGCAATAGTCTGATATTAATGCAAGTGAAGATCACTATATCAGAATTTATTGATCAAGTATGTCAACTTACATGGGCAATGGATACTTATTGCAAAACACTGAGGAACTTCTTTAAAAATTTTGGAAAGATAATATCTGTGGTATTTAATCATTTCAAGATTTTACCTAATTGTGAGACCCCCCCCTCCCCCACCACCTCCCCATCCCCATTCCTTCATACAGGGACAGAATTTAAGAAGCAATAGTCTTAAAACAAATACAAAATAGAGAGAGGAGATAATCTTTGTTTGATTTCTAGGATCTTTTCCATGTGTGAAGTGCCGAGAGGGTGATATGATCCTAGGCCTCCATCTACTTCATCATGGTGCATAAAAGCAAAATACTGCAGATGCTGGAGCTATTTTTTCAGCTATTTTTCAGCTATTTTTGTTTTTGTTTCATCATGGTGCAATTTTGTGGATCACTATAGCATGCTTGATCACCACCCTTCTGTGGGAAAAAGTGTTTCACAACTATAAAGTTTATATAGTGTTTAATATGTAGCTGGCCACTTTAAATTTATATTAAAGCAGAATCATTGTTGATTTGGACATAATCCACATTTTGTATGTGCGACTGGAACTAGAATTCCACTGTGAACATGTGAACATGGATGCAAGGGTTCCAGTTGGCCTTGATGTACTAATACTTTTCCATTTGTAAAATGTTAAGAGCTGATCTTACTAAAAGCCCTTCTTGATAACTTCTGCATAATTATTAGACTTTTGACTCTGGAGATTGTTGGCTTGTCACCTTTCACTGGTGGCAAAGATCTGGGATACTGCCTGTCACATTTCGGGATTCTTTCATCATTTTTCCACAGAAAAGATTTTGGGGGGGTGGAAAGGAATTATTTTCAAGAGTTGAATTCTAAAACAAAGTTTATTTGCCCAGGTGTAAAAAGAAAGGCTGTGGACTGCAGGTATTTTCAGAATATCTGCTAAAAGGCCAGACATTGATACGCAAGGTGCTTGGGAATAATAGAGCAATGGAGATGTTGTTAGCACAATTCAGCAACTCCCAACAAACATCCACACCATAAGGAGGAGGGAAAGTCCCTTCCTGAAGAGCTTCAGACAAAGATAATTTCAAAGTTGTTGGCAGGTCAGCTGCAGTAGTGAGTCTGACTGACAGCTCATGTGACCAACCCCCAGAATGGGGACAGGACCAGGAGCCAAGCCCACATGGACTGCAGTGGTTCAAGAAGGCAGCTCACCACCACCTTCTCAAGGGCAACTAGGGATGGGCTATAAATGCTGGCCCAGCAAAAATGTTTCCTGTTAGGTCAAGCAGGAGGATAATAGAGGCCCACATGCTTGCAGTCAGACCTTGTTAAGGGGAATGCTCTATGGGTCTTTCTCACTTTCTGGGATGCGGAAAGGCTGGGAGAGTGTCAGAATACATTTTATTTGCATCAAGTAAAACGATGTATTGATGTAAAAAGACCACAGTATGCTCTTTACTCTGGATCATTATGCAACAATTAGTTGTACCAACTGAAGTGAGGGAATATTATTCCAACTGTTTTCTATACAACTACCTTACTTTGAAATAAAGCAGTTTAATAATTGATATCAATCATCACTTTGCTTAATGCTAAACCAGTCCATCTTCAGAAATATTGAAGAAATACACCTGAGTATGAATATCTCATCCAGATCACAAGCGGATGCATTTCTTTTATCCCTAGGATATGCTAACAAACATGTACAGATAAGGCAGGCTCCCTTAAAGGTAAGGTGCTCAGACCATTTATAGGAGCGATCAATTCCAGTGAACCCAAAAGGGCATCTAAAGCAAACCTGAATTTATATCATTGACTATATTCCTTTGAAACCTACTGCGAGTGGCAGCAATATTTCTTTGTGTAAACACTATTTTGATTCCATCTGTCCTGTAAATAACTAAAGAGTTGAAGCAATTTCTCATTCCAGTGAAGGATGGCTCCATGTGATGTTTCTGAGGCAGAGGAGGAAAGTTGGCTACAAGCTCCATCCCAGGCAGAGATATAACTGGGACTTCTCCCTCAGCTTGGCTATATACTACAGCTTGTGCATATTGAGACTCCATGGTGGTGGGAGTGGTGGGGCCGGGTGGGGGGTGTTGCAGGGGCGGGAGTGTTTGAGACCCTACATATATGGCCTACATCTTGACAGTTAGTCCAGGCTTTATATTGTCCAGTAAAGATAGTGAAGATTTTTGTTATTTTTGTGCCTCAGAAAGGAACACAAGTTTAAAGTTCTGTAAAGACAGTGTATACTGTTCTATTGTCTGTTGATACTACTTGCCTGTTACTTTTAGTAAACATGCTGCGTAGTATAAGTGTTAATTCTTCCACTTTCCAAAATGTGGGCAAACATAAGAGGATTTGTGTCATATTTACTCGGTTAGATACAGTAAAAAAAGGATATGGTTACATTACCAGAGATTGTCCATATAAAGTCACATCCGTATTGATTAGTAGCAAGTTGTTGTCTTCTGGAGTGATCATTGCACAAAGCATAAGAAAAGTCTTCAGGAAAAGGCTAAAATTTAACATCTTCTATGATGTTAGATTCTAAAACAATATTGTTTGATCTACAGGACAAAATGCATTTCTGTTAATTAAGATAGTCACCTTGCTTGGGTAGCAAGACTCTTCAGAATTACCCTCCCAGGAAAGTGCTAGGCTTTGCTTCATATCTCTTCTTTGGTATTGAGATTGAAATAATGATCTCACCACATAGCATGTTCCTGGTTGGAAAACAATACCATAATATGTTGATGTTTTTTGTGTACCTTCTGGAGCTAAACCTTTTTCAATCTAACTGAGGATCACAAAGCATCAGGAGGAAGTTTAGCATCTCGAATCCCACAAACAACATAAAGATGGAAGGCTGAAGTAGCACACAGAAGGACCATCTGCTGTGGAGAACTACAACACAACCCGAAACTATTTACTCTTTCATTCAAGAGAGAACAGTGCCACAACGAAACTTGATCAACCATCTCACAAAGGGGTGGAAAAGTGCGGCACAATCTAGATCCGATGGGGCGTTTCATGTAGGACAGGGGAACCCCAGCACAGCCTAGATCTTAGGCAGTGCCTCATATAGGAGTGGACAGTCGGAACAGTAGCAAAACCTGCTGGGGGCAAATCTTGCAGTAAAGAGCTATAGCACAGGCTGTATCTGATGGACTAACTCAGAAAGAAGAGGAAAGCTCTGACCTAAAAGACTGAAGTTGAAGAAAATTACCCAGTGCCAGGATTGGGTGAACCATCTTCTTAGGACCATTTTGTTCTCCTTCTAGATTGATACCAGTAAGAAACATTTCCCTGAAGTGTAATTCTGTGCAGATCTTAACTTAAAGTGAGGCATTTGACAGTGTTTATGTTAGAAATGTTGGGTGGAATCTTCCGGTCCTGCCAGCAGCGGGAAGCAGGGCAGGTGAGGGAACTTAATTTGGAGTGAGGCCAAATAGCAATTTCCCAGCGTTGGAATGAACTTTGGAATTCTGTTCTCGGGACTTTAAAGGAGCGTTAAAGGCGAGTCGAGCTTCCTGACAAACAATGTCGGGAAGCCCTCTAGCATGCATTAGCAAGTGCTGGAAAAACTCAGCAGGTCTGGCAGCATCTGTGGAGAGAGAAACAAAGTTGACGTTTTGAGCCAAATGTGAATCATCTTCGGAACTCACGTGGGGATCTCCTCAGCCGGGGAATGATGCAAGAATAATAGGGCTCAGGTAAGTGAAACACAAATTGTAAGTGTAAATTGTAAATGTAGCAAAATAAACAAAGTAATTCAAACTGACCCCTCAGCCAGGGAATTGGCATGAGCACTAGTGTTCGGGTAAACAAAATATGCAAACTATCAAGGTAGCAGAATAAACAAGGTAATTTAAATTGATTATAATTCATACTGTAATATACCTCTGACTTCTAAATACAAGTGCCTTATGCAGCACTAACAATAGCAAAACTTTGTTACGCAAGCATGTTAATGCATTAATGAGATGCATGGAGCAAAGAGCCTCATCCATATAAATAGGTAATTAAACTAATGAAGGAGGAGGCAGGATGTGGCTCAGTGTCAGCACTGATTAATTAGTACATAAAACACAAACCAGCCTCACAAAACAAATGCTATTCACACCAGGACTGCCTGAACTAGTTGTCAATGAGGTCGATTGCAATGTAGAAAACAGAGATTTTCCTTAAAAACATTAAGAAAAACTCCTTAGAAATCAGATTTATCTTGAATACTTCCTTTGTGGCAATGTAATGCGTTCGTTAACTAATGGTATAGATCCAAGAAGCTGCTTTTGACCAAGCTACTTTGACAAATATGTCTATTATTTTCCTTGGTCACTTTTCTGACTCTCCTTTCCCCTCTTTCTCTTTTCCATTTCTCCCTTTTCTTCTTTTTCATTTTCATTTTAAAAGTAAACCAATGGTTCACTGATAGCACTTTTGGTTTTGGGTCAGAAGGTTATGGTTCAAGCTCCTGACACTTCAGTACAGTACGGAGCGGGTGTTACTCTGTCAGAGGTGCTGTCTTTCAGATAAGATATTAAACTAGACCACCTGTTCTTTCAGGTGGGTGTAAAAGATCCCATTGTGTTATTTGAAGATGAAAATGTCATAGCCAACATTTATCCCTGAACAAACACCACCAAAAAACCTAGATAATCCATCCAGCTCTACATTTGTGAAATCATGCTGTATGAAAATAAGGGAAAGAAAGGAGCATTTATGTAACATCTTTCACAACCTCAGGACATTTGAAAGCACTTTACAGACAGCAAAGTACTTTCTAAGTGTAGTCACTGTTGTACTGTAGGAAACGAAGCAGCCAATTTGCGAACAGCAAGCTCACACAAACAGCAATATGATAATGACCAGGTAATCTGTTTTTGTAATGTTGATTGTGGGATAAATATTCCCAGGGGTGCCAGGGAGAACCCCCACCCGGCTCCTCTTTCAAATAATGCCATGGGATATTTTACGTCCAACTGAAAGGACAGAAGAAGCCTCAGTTTAGTCCTATCCGAGGCAATAATTTATTTTTGATAAGGTGGAGCTGTGTTTAAGATAGTCTGCGCCTTTGAGGCCATGAAAACTAAATGTTGTAAATCTTGATGTCAGTTAGAGGGAATTGTTATTGGGTAACGAGGTAAAGTTTGTGAATGGGAGCTGTGTGTCTAGGTAAAAAGAATCAGCATTGAAAGGATTTTCACTGTTGACACTGAAGTGTGGCATGTGACATGTAATAGACACATGCTAGACACTCTGGGACCAAATATCCTCAGCTCTGTTGGTACAGACGCCAAGTAACTCCATTGGAAGGACAAGAAATGTGTTTGTGACTCAGATATGCTGGGTCCCAATCTAATGCTGGGGTCCATCCAACTTTGGAT
Organism: Cetorhinus maximus; assembly: GCF_964194155.1. Taxonomy (NCBI): domain Eukaryota; kingdom Metazoa; phylum Chordata; class Chondrichthyes; order Lamniformes; family Cetorhinidae; genus Cetorhinus; species Cetorhinus maximus. The sequence continues at coordinate 72,683,182 of NC_135897.1, read as the reverse complement.
GAGAGGGAGAGTACCCGTTTCCCTGGTCTCTCTGCATCATGGTTGTCTCTTGGCAGCTCGTATGCTGAGAAGAGCTCTTGTGCTCTTCAATGGCATAAGTAGGAGGCACCCGTGGATCCAGGCTGCGATTTAAACCTGAATCCCCAAAGACGGTCAAGTTGTTTTTTTCCCAAATGCTTTGACAGTGATCAGCAACTGAATGTTTCTGGGGAGTGGGGGAAAATCAACATCGCTTCCAACTTGGACACCCAAGGTTACATTTTCCAGTGTTTGGTGGATACACGTCCCTGGGATGTGGCATGGGTGCTGAGAAAGAGTTGCCATTCTGTTCGCCCCAGATATTTTGACAGGATAAGCAGTGAAAGTCACTAACAGGCACGGTCCCAGTGTATTTGCCAGCGTCATAGCCTGAGCAGTTTCACAGTATGGGCATATGTGTATATAGATATGGAGATTTGTTTTATTACTGTATTTGTTAAAAGGAAAACTGACACCTGAAAAGAACCTTTCCCCTATTAAACTGCAGATCATTTAGTTTATAGCACCAATCCCAATGCCACCCATCAACTGGGGGTGAATTGTGAAGATGTAGGGAAAAGACTGACAAAAACCTCATTACATTTCTCTAAAGGTCCAAAATTTTGAATGGCTTATTGAACAAAATCAAATGGCTTGAGTTAGATTCTAAAGAGGAATCTTGGCTTTACAAGCTGACTTGCTCTCCTGCTGGCACAGATTGGTTGGGCTGAATGGCCTGTTTGTCTACTGTACATCCTATGTAACCTGCATTTTCAGAACCTCTGAGAAACTGTAAAAGCCTCTTGAGGAAATCTTTGTCAAACAGGAGTAATATGATCGAAGCATTCAACAGTGCTGCACCTTCTGCCCATATAAATGTGATAGTGGCACTAACCATGCAAATAAGCTGAGAGAAGGGCAAGTTAACCTTTTCCTTTCCTTTTCTTTGTATATATTTGGTTGTATGATGACTCTTTCTTTACCATACAATCACATCACAAATTTCTTACCAATGTACTGTGAACACACCATTGGAGGTCACACATTCCTCCTTGAAATAGCAGACTGTGTGGTCTGGTCTGCAATTCCCCACAAGGTGAGTTTCCAATCTGAGTCAGGACTGGGGGGATGGGGCACACTAGTAGAGCAAAGATGTTATCCAACACTGGGGGAAGGGAAATAAATGGGTAAGTTACCACCTCTTCATAAGCAGCTTACATCTGTAATAGCCAATTATAAAGGAATGGTTGTCAGAGGCTTGAAGCAGGTTGCACTTCTCTACCCTTTCAGCTAGCAAGCAATTTGAGATGTAAGGAGACCTAAAAATAGCAATTAAAGGGGAAAGGAAGGGAACAGCGTTTAAAAAAAAAGAATTAGCAAGAGTGAGCCAAGATGATTCTGTGAAATAGAAAAATACCAAACTGAATTACATAGGTAAGGCTATATTAATGAAAAAGTGACAATGGAGCTTTTTTTTACCTAAGGAGAAAATCTTTCACAGCAAATTTTCTCCAGCTGCTCTTATTGTGGAATAAATATCTTGAAAATCAAGGGTGAAAGCAAGGTTATCAATCATGTTTACAGTTTAATTATTGAGGTTAATATCACTCAGTATATAATACATTATTTTGGTGTGTATCATGTATAGCCTCAGGATAGAACTGACTGTCAGAGCGATAGACTACATGGCAATTTGTGCCACAGTTGTGGCTAGAGGTTCAGGATGCGAATGGGGATAATTCAGCAACCCTATGCCTCCAATTTAGGCCTAGTCTGTCTCCATGCTGCCTGAGGCCTTACCTGTTTGATTCTATGTAATCTCTGTTGCCACAGCAAAACTATACCTTGTAAAAGTGACCAAGCATGAAAGAGATGTTGGAAGGATCAAATGGAGGAAAGAAACATGATACTTTCCAAGATCAAGCAGCTCATAGAAACTGGAGCCTATGTGTTGAGATTGAGCATTTAGTCTAAACTGTGGACAAGAACTGTTAAGATTTACTGTTAAGTAGTTGGGGGAAGAGGATAGGTGGACAACACATTAGGATAATCTGATTATTTAACCAGATGGACCGTTAATCAAGTAGGATTATAGGACAGGGATTTTTAGTATTTCAAAATAACTTAAAAAGCAGTTTATCCATAATATATGTAAAAAAAATACCCCAAATGTATCTTTTAAAGTTGAAGATCCACTAATAATTATGCTTTTCATTGGGTCCTCAAAACATTCCTTTTTGGTTTTATTACAATTAATATTGCAAATTCCTAAAAATTTTGAATAAGAATTATCTACTTGATCATATAATATTGGAAACTTATGGGGGCAATTGAATTTATGAATGGTTGATACACCTTCAGAAAAGGAATATTTCCCTTAAAATGAGAGTCCTCTTTCTTCACGTGTGAAATGCAGTGACATTCCCCATAGTCATCACAGGTTTATAACTGCAGGTGATGTAACACGAGCCACTGCTGGCCAATACAGCACCATTTGTGCCTTCTTCTAATTCTTCTAAATACAGTACAACCAAATGAGGATGTTAACTCTGTAAATGCTGGAGTCTGTTTCTTTTGAAAACATGTTTACTCACTCTCACTGACTCATTACAAATCTGTTTTGTGTATGCTCCTCCCATCACATCAGGCAAGCTGATGAGGCAGAGCTGACAAATTGGTACTGTTGCCAATCTACAGGCTACATGGCCTTCCTTTCCTTGGCTTTCCACTGGTTTTCTGGAGTGGACTTCTTTGAACGTTGCGCATCAAAAAGGCCTATTCTGGATGGAAGGGGGATCCCAGAGGCTTGTTTGCAGATGAATCTGTGTAACTGCTTTCAGATGATGGGCGTCTCAGGGGCATCCAGAACACTTACTTTACATTTACAATCTCTCATGTGCTCAGAAGCTGCTTTTCCGCTCCCATTGTAGCAAGGCCCATTACAGCAAGTCTCTGGCCCAATTCCTGGCAGAGACTTGATGAGAACTCACATTCAGCATGCAAATGACCCAGATGGCACAAATTTGACTTGCTAAAAGAAATCTTTACCTCTGAGCAATGGCACAGGAGATTCATTAATTTATATGAAAATACCAATAGAACAGCTCCCATGATGGTTCAACTGAACCAGTCAGTCGGTAGTTGAGAGGTACAGAGCCTGAAGATCCCTGGTCCAATCCTTGCTCTGTGCTGAGTTAGAACATAAGAACATAAAAACATAAGAAATAGGAACAGAAGTAGACCATCCGGCCCCTCGAGCCTGCTCCGCCATTCAATAAGATCATGGCTGATCTTCTCATGTTTCAATTTCCACACTCCCATTTAACCCCCAATAACTCCCTTGCCTAACCAGGATCTATCTACCTCTGCCTTAAATATATTCAATGACCCTGCCTCCACCACCTTCTGAGACAGAGAATTCCAAAGTCGCACAACCCTCTGGGAGAAAAAAATTTCTGTCATCTCTGTCCTAAAAGGGCGTCCCCTAATTTTAAAACAGTGACCCCTAGTTCTGGACTCACCCACAAGAGGAAATACCCTTTCCACGTCCACCTTGTCAAGATAGTTCAGGATCTTGTATACTTCAATCAAATCACCCCTCACTCTTCTAAACTCCAGTGGAAACAAGCCCAGTCTGTCCAACCTTTCCTCATAAGACAACCCACTCATTCCAGGTATCAATCTAGTAAACCTCCTTTGAACTGCGTCCAATGCATTTACATCCTTCCTTAAGTAAGGAGACCAAAACTGCACACAATATTCAAGGTGCAGTCTCACCAATGCCCTGTATAATTGAAGCATAACATCCTTACTATTATGTTCAACCCCTCTCGTAATAAAGAATAGAATTCCATTAGCCTTCTTAATTACATGCTGTACCTGCATTCTAACTTTTTGTGACTCATGTACTAGAACATCCCCCTGCACCTCAGAATTTTGCAGCTGTTCTCCACTTAAGTAATACTCTGCTTTTTTGTTAGCTAATCGCAGTCAAGGGTGAGAGTAGACATGCTATAATTGACCTCAATACCCTTGGGGAAATTGATGAATTTTGCCATTCTTGATCACTGTCCATCAACCTCTGCTAGAAGCATGCCTGCATTGATGAACAGGAATGGACTTAACTATGGTGCCATTCATTGTCAATAATCATTGATACTCACTCCCTTTGGGCAAGGCATTCAAGAACGCATGGAAGCCCAGGAATGAGTTTATCCATTCAGGAGAGCAGGGCAACATTGGCAGGGAAAAAGAGCTGATTTTAAAAATAAATATTTACTTTTTATTTTAAATAATTATTTTCATCGTTTCTGCAGCCAGGCCATTTTGCCTTGTCAATAAACTGGTTACAATATCTTAATTGCCATTATTGTAATATCTTGTAAAACATTATACCATATTTACACACAGGACACAATAATGTCAATGCATTACCAAAGGTATCTACTGCTATAAATAATTTTAAATTAAGTGTTTAGTAAGAGGCAAAATAGTCCAAGTGCAAATTAAGACCATAGGGAAAAAGCACTGAAGCCCCTATCAGTACTTAAAAGAATGGAAATTTAAATCACCCCCTCTAATGATGTTCCTATCTTGTATTTATTTAAAGAAAAATGTAATGTAACACAGTGAAATTGCAATAGAAGAAAATTGTAGGAAAACATTAAATTTCTAAGGTGAACAGTGAAAATCCTAGATATCCTCTGTGTAGTTTAAGATATTCACAGTTCTATTTCCCATTCCTTATTTCACCTTTACCTCTCCTCTCCTGCTTTCCACCTGTCCCCACCTTTCCCCTTCATCCATTTCCTTTAGCCAAAAGATTGGGAAAGTTTTAGAAACCAGCAAAGAATGAATAAAAAAATAATAAAGGGAGAAATTGGAGTATGAGAGAAAACTAGCAAAAAATATTAAAACAGATTGCAAAAGCTTTTACAAGTATATAAAAGGAAAAGAGTAGCTAAAGTGAGCATTGGTCACTTAAAGGGTGAGACTGGGGAATTAATGATGGGAAATGGCAAAGGTTTTGAACATGTATTTTGTATCTGTCTTCACAGTAAAAGGCTTAAAAGACATCCCAAGGACAGTTGAAAGTCAAGAGGCAAAGGGGAAGGAGGAACTTAAAACAATCACTATCACTAGAGAAAATGTGACAGAAAACTAATGGGGCTTAAAGCTGACAAGACCCTTGCATCTGATGGCTTTCAACATAGGGTCTTAAAATAAATGGCTGGAGAGATTGTGGATGCATTGTTTGTAATCTTCCAAAATTCACTAGACTCTGTAAAGATCCCTGTTAAAGAAAGGAGGGAGACAGAAAGCAGGTACCATAGGCCAGTTAGCCCAATGTCTGTCAGTGGAAAAATGCTAGAATCCATAATCAAAGAAGCAGTGTCAGATCATTCAGAAAATCATAATACTATCGAGCAGAGTCAACATGGTTTTGTGAAAGGAAAATTGTGATGACAAATTTATTAGAGTTCTTTGAGGATGTAACAAACAGTGTGGATAAAGTGGTACCAGCAGATGTAGTGTATTTGGATTTCCAAAAAGACATTTGATAAGATTTTTTTTTATATTCATTCACAGGATGTGGGCATCATTGGCTAGGCCAGTATTTATTGCCCATCTCTAATTGCCCTTGAGAAGGTGGTTGTGAGTTGCCTTCTTAAATTGCTGCACACCATGTGTTGTAGATCCATAGAGTTCTGAGATCTTGACCCAGTGATAGTGAAGGAATGGCGATATATTTCCAAGTCAGGATGTGCGTGGCTTGGAGTGGAACTTCCAGGCGGTGGTGCTTCCATGCACTTGCTGCCCTTGTCCTTCTAGATGGTAGAGGTCATGGGTTTGGAAGGTGCTGTCAATGGAGCCTTGGTAAAATGCCACATAAAAGGTGGCTCCACAAGATAAAAGCTTATGGTATTGGGGTGATTTATTAGCATGGATGGGGGACTGAATAACAGTCAGGAAACAGAGAGTCAAGATTAATGGGACATTTGCAGGATGGCAAACTCTAACTAGTGGGGTGCTGCAGGGATCAGTGCTGGGGCCTCAACTATTTGTGATTTACATTGAGTTGGATAAAGAGACTTACTGTATTGTAGCCAAATTTGCTGGTGATACAAAGGTAAATAGGAAAGCAAGTTGTAAGGAGGATACAAAGAGTCTGCAAAGTGATATAGATAGGTTAAGAGAGTGGACAAAAAATTCGCAGATGGAGCGTAATGTGAGAAATGTGAGGCCGTCCACTTAAACAGGAAGAATAGAAAAGGAGAATATTATTTGACTGAAGAGACTGCAAAATGCTGCAATACAGAGGGATCTGGGTGTCCTTTTACATAAATCACAAAAAGTTAGCATGCAGGTACAGCAAGTAATTAGTAAGGGAAACAGAACGTTGGTCTTCATTACTATTATATCAATTCCAACTAGTGAGCACAGCTTAAAACTAAGACATCTCTCATTTAAGCTGGAGATAAGGAGGAATTTCTTCTTTCAGATGGTTGCTAGTATTCTCTTCCCTAGTGAGCAGTGGAGGCTGTGCCATTGAATATATTCAAGGCTGAGTAAAACAGATTTTTCATTGACAAGGGAGACAAGAGTTTTGGGGGGCAAACAGGAAAGTGGAATTAAGACCACAATCAAATCAGCCATGATCTTGTTGAATGGCAGAGCAGGCTTGAGAGGCCAAGTGACCTACTCCAGCTCCTATTTCTTATGTTTAGTTCTGCATATTATGATGTGTTGCTCAGCTTTATTATCATTCTCCTTCCTCTTCATCTCATCCTTCATCTCTTCCTTTCTCCTTCTTCCTGCATCAATATAATAAGAAATATGGATGAAAGTCAGGGTGGGTGTGCCTGATTTAAACATTTGCACAGCATCACACTGTAGTTTCTCTCCTGTGCACTGGGGTCGGATGCATTTGCTTAGATCACTAAGGCATTAAAATGTAAGAATGTCCTTTCACACCATGCCCAAGCAATGCACACAAAGCACAAAATGCTTATAATCTATCTCAGGATATTTTTCCAAATTAATGGCCATTTGCAGGACTCTTGTGCCTCTGAATTTCCTTGACTAAAGAGAGAAACCACCTCAGGATATGTTTAATCTCTGCACAGATTCACCATCCTCTGTTCAAATGTTGCATCTTAGAATACTGGGCCTTGGGCACTCACTGCATTTTCACTGGCTCATGTTCTCAGGCCATTTCCCTGGACGTGTGCTAATAGGAAGGGCAAATGTTTGGTCATAGCATGACATCCTGTGACAAATCCTGTAATTTTTCTCTAATTACTGGGGAGATTCTCTGCCCTCCTTGCATCATTTCCCCAGATGCTACAACAGCAAGCGAAAATGTTTGTGATTCCTAATGCTCCAATACAGTGGCTCCAACTCCCATTATTTCATATGAGCACCACCTCTACTCCCAGTATTCTACATTCTACTGTCTTGACAATTAAGTGTTAGTGCAGCAGGTTTAAATGTTCTTGCTATCCAGTAATTTTTCTCTCTTTTCACGCATTTGCACCATAATTGTAGTCATGCTTTATTGTGATTCACCCTGTAAGTGAGGAGTGAGGTTGGCGGTAAATGAACTAAATCTGGAAGCAAATTGAGTTCAAATTTAACCCTGCTGGAATGTTGCAGTGTGTTGGGGGCTGGTAGTGAGGAGGAATTAAATTAAATTACTCAGAGCCCAGCACAATCAATCCATTAAGGCACATAAAACAATACCAAATTAATTTAATAGTTAACATTTAAAGGTAAAAAACATTTTGATGTGCCATAAACTCTCTATTGATTTCCTCTGCATGTTTCAGCAATCTAATAGCACTGATAAGACAGTGACGAATCTGTTACAGAGCTGCCTCCATTCATTCTCTTCCTTTCTTCTGAATCTACCTATTTCTGTTGATGAGACCATTAAAGTCCAAAACAATTCCATTAAATACTTTGTGATAATGTGAGACTGGCTTATTGCCAGCGATGCAATATGAGTGTGAATTTTAAAAGCTCGCCGATTTCTTCCCTTGTGAGAAGAGTCACAGAGTTTTCTCAGGTTAGAGGAATGGAGAGATCAATGGACATCATTGGTAAGCGTCGGTGATGAATGAATCTTGTGTGCAAAGAAGAGGAAACAAACATTACTGCTGACGTTTCTGCTTTTCTGTGAACTGAAAAGCAACAAAGGGAAACCTATGAAGGATGGGGAGAGGTAGATTACCAAAAACAGCCATTAATTTGATCTAGGCTGCAGAGTTCCTGTATGCTAGAGTCATGACATGCCAGCCACTTTGTGAGTGGTTTATTCTCCATAATCTGACTTTGCCTCACATTTATTTTGCTTATATCATCTGTTCTCTCATCTTCATTTTTGCTCCATATTGGTTGATTTCATTTCTTTTGATTGTTTTACAATTTTAAAGAGGGTGCTGGAACAGAAAGACCTGGGATGTATGAACATAGATCTTTGAAGGTGACAGGACAAGTTGAGAAGGCTATTGAAAAAGTATGTGGCACCTTTGGCTTTATTAACACAGGCATGTAGTACAAAAACAAAAAAGCTAAATTTAGGGAGGCGGTAGCATAGTAGTCCTGTCACTGGACTAGTAATCCAGAGACCCAGGATAATACTCTGGAGACTCAGGTTCAAATCCCACCACCGCAGAATATGGAATTTGAATTCAGTAAAAATCTGGAATTAAAAGTCTAACGATAACCATGAATTGATTGTTATAAAAACCTATCTGGTTCACTGATGCCTTTTAGGGAAGGAAATCTGCCATCCTTACCTGGCCTGGCCTACATATGACTCCAGACCCACAGCAGTGTGGTAAATGCCCTCTGAAATGGCCTAGCAAACCACTCAGTTGTATCAAATCAATAAGGAATGAAATCGGATGGACCACCCAATATCGACTTAGGCACCAGAAACGACAACGGCAGACTCAGCCTTGTCAATCCTGCAAAGTCCTCCTTACTAACATCTGGCAGGTTGTGCCAAAATTGGGAGAGCTGTCTCACGGACTAGTCAAGCAGCAGCCTGACATAGTCATTCTCACAGAATCATACCTTCAATATCGTGTCCCAGACACCACTAACACCATCTCTGGGTATGTCCTGTCCCACCATCAGGACTAACCAAGCAGAGGTGGTGGCACAGTGGTATACCGTTGGGAGGCAGTTGCTTTGGGGGTCCTCAACATCTACTCTGGCATCAGGTCAAACATGGGCAAGGAAATCTCCTGCTGATTACCACGCAATGCCCTTCCTCAGCTGATTATTCAGTACTCCTCCATGTTGAACACCACTTCGAGGAAGAACCGAGGGAGGCAAGTGTGCAGAGGGGGACTTCAATATCCATCAGCAAGAGTGGCTCGGTAGCACTAGTATAGACTGAGCTGGCTGAGTCTTAAACGACTGGGTCTGCGGCAAATGATGAGGGAAAAATATACTTGACCTTATCTTCACCAACCTGCCTGCTGCAGATGCATCTGTCCATGATGGTATGGGTAGGATTGACCACCACACAGTCCTTGTGGACACAGAGTCCCACCTTCACATTGAGGAGACCCCCCATTCTGTGGCACTGCCACCGTGCTAAATGGGATAGTATTCAAACAGATCTAGCAACTCATGACTGGGCAACCATGAGGCGCTATGGGCTATCAGCAGCAGAAGAATTGTATTCAACCACATTCTGTAACCTCATGGCCCAGCATATCCCCTACTCTTACCATTACCACTAAGCCAAGGGATCAACCCTGGTTCAATGGAGCATGCAAGAGAGAAACTTGGTGAAGCTACAACACAGGACTCCTTGCATGCCAAACAGCATAAGCAGCAAACGATAGACTTAGCAATTTCACAACCAAAGGATTAGATCTAAGATCTGCCACATGCAGTCATTAATGGTGGTGGACAGTTAAACAACTCACTGGAGGAGAAGGATCCACAAATATCCCCACCCTCAATGATGGGGGAGCTCAGCACATCAGTGCAAAAGATAAGGCTGGAGCATTTGCAACAATCTTCAACCAGAGTGTCGAGTGGATGATCCATCTCGGCCCCCTCCAGAGGTCCCCAGCATCACAGGTGCCAGTCTTCAGCCAATTTGATTCACTCCGTATCAAGAAGTGGCTGAAGATGCTGGATACTGCAAAGGCGATGGGTTCTCACAATGTTCTGGCAATAGTACTGAAAACCTGTGCCCCAGAACTTGCCACGTCCATAGTCAAGCTGTTCCAGTACAGCTACAACGCTGTGGAAAATTGCCCAGGTATGTCCTGTACATAAAAAAACAGGACAAATCCAACCTGGAAAAGTCGTGGCCCATCAGTCTACTCCCAATCATCAGTAAAGTGATGGAAGGGGTCATCAACAGTGCTATCAAGTGGCACTTGCTTAGCAATAACCTGCTCACTGATGCTCAGTTTGGGTTCTGGCAGGGTCAATCAGCTCCTGACCTCACTGCAGCCTTGGTTCAAACATGGACAAAAAAGCTGAACTTCGGAAGTCAGGTGAGAGTCACTGCCCTTGACATCAAGGCAGCATTTGACCAAGTGTGGCATCAAGGAGCCCTAGCAAAACTGGAGTCAATGGGAATCAAGGGAAAACTCTCCGTTGGCTGGAGTCATATCTAACACAAAGGAAGATAGTTGTGGTTGTTGGAAGTCAATCATCTCAATTCTGGACATCACTGCAGGTGTTGCTCAGGGTAGTGTCCTAGGCCCAACCATCTTCAGCTGCTTCACCAATGACCTTCCATCCATCATAGGTCAGAAGTGGGAATGTTTGCTGTTGATTGCAAAATGCTCAGCACCATTCGAGACTCCTCAGCTACTGAAGCAGTCCATGTCCAAATGCAGCAAGACCTGGACAATATACAGGCTTAGGCTGACAAGTGGCAAGTAACATTTTCCCCACACAAGTGCCAGGCAATGACCATCTCCAACATGAGAGAATTTAACCATCGTCCCTTGACGTTCAATGGCATTACCATCACTGAATCCCCCTTTATCAACATCCTGGGGGGTTTCCATCGAGCAGAAACTGAACTGGACTAGCCATATAAATACTGTGGCTACAAGAGCAGCTCAAGGTTAGGAATCCTGTGACAAGTAACTCACCTCCTGACCACCTAAAGATTGTCCATCATCTACAAGGCACAAGTCAGGAGTCTCCACTTGTCTGGATGAGTGCAGCTCCAATAACACTCAAGAAGCTGGATACCATCCATGACAAAGCAACCTGCTTGATTGACACTCCTTCCAAAAACATTCACTCCCTCCAGCACCGATGCACCGTGGCAGCAGTGTGTACCATCTGCAACATGCACTGCAGGAACTCACCAAGACTCCAAACGCACTTAACTCCAAAACCCATGACCGCTAGCATCTAGAAGGACAAGGGCAGCAGACACATGGGAACACCACCACCTGGAAGTTACTCTCCATGTCACTCACCATCCTGACTTGGAAATATAACGCCGTTCCTTCACTGTCGCTGTGTCAAAATCTTGGAACTCCCTCCCAACAGCACTGTGAGTGTACCTAAACCCAGTGACTGCAGCACTTCAAGAAGGCAGCTCACCTTGACCTTCTCAAGGGCATTTAGGGATGGGCAATAAATGCTGGGCTAGCCAGCGACACTCATGTCCCATGAATGAATTAAAACAAAGCCTTTATAGAACACTGGTTAGGCTCTATTTGTGTATCCTGTCGATTCAACACACTTTAGGAAGGATGTTAAAATCTTAGGGAGGGTGCAGAGATGTTACCAGAGATGAAAGACTTCATTACATGGAAACACTAGAGAAATTGCACCTTTTCTCCTTGGAGCAGAGAAGGTTAAGGGGATATTTTATAGAGATGTGTAAAATCATAAAAGGTTTTTGATAGAGTAAATAAGGAGAAACTGTTTTCAGTAGCTGGAGGATCGGTAACCAGATGACCTAAATTTAAGGTGATTTGCAATAGAACCAGAGACATCATGTGGAATCATTTTTTTTAACGTGAGTTTTTATGATCAGGAATGCACTGAAACAGTGTTGGAAACAAATTTAATGACAATTTTCAAAAATAAATATTTGAAGGAAAAATTTGCAGGGCTATACGAAAGAATGGTGAGTAGAACTAGGCAGAGAGCTCCTCTTGCGAGCCGGCACAGGCACAATGGGCTTAATGATCATCTTCTGTGCTATATCATTCTATATCAAACTCCTTTTAACTATAGCCCAATAAAAGTTTTAGCACTCCAATAGATGTCTCCGCTCTCAACCAAGAATACATAAATGAGAGCCCAGATCTCCATTAGCCCATTGAAACACCTGAGGCCCATTGCTTGATTGACAGTTCTGGCTCTCTGATCTGTGCTGTCAATTTCACAATGTTTATTTACATAAGATTGAGAGGTTTCAAATGCTTTTAGTTTCATTACTGATACTTGAAGTGTCTGGATGATTGACATTTTCATTGGGCTATACTAAAAAGGAGTTTATTTTTAAGAAAGTAGAAAGTTACCACTGAATAGCTTTTTTTAAAAGCTTTTTTCATACATCCTACTGTCACTATAGGGTTCATTGGTTCTATACAGTGTATTGTGGGTGAATTGGCATGGAAGTGCCATAGCTCGGCAGAGGAGGAAGTGCATGAGGGGCCACAGGGACTGTTTGGGGGGCATAACTTGGCATGCGGGGCATGAGAAGCAATAGGGGTTGTTTGGGTGGGGATATAGCTTAGCTTGGGAATCAGGGGCCATGGGGGATGTGTGGGGCGGCATATCTTGGTATGGGGGCATGAGGAGAACTTTTTGAACTTACCTTTTAAAATGTCCCCTCATGCAGACTATGGTTTATGACACCTCTGAGGTGTTGTGAGCCAAGACTCTTTGAAAAGCTGGCCCAACTCCATGAAAATGCAAAGGGCTAGGACATGCCTAGCCCCAAAATGGAGCTGGCCAGGTCGAGAGTGCAGGGCGCAGGCTTTTGAACTGAGCCAGCCCACACCCTTAAAAGTCACTTCTGAAAATCGGAAATCCCAGAAATTGGTTCCGGCTGCCATTTTTAAAGGGTTCCTGAGTCATCCCACCTTGATGAAAATCCGGCCCATTTAGTACAATGATACATTCAAGGTCATTCCCTATAATAACCTCTGATATGTCCGGGATTTCTCACTATACTTCATAATATACACCCTTCATTGTAACACTCTCTGAGATAACCCAGGTTATTTACCTCACTAACAAAGATAATAAATGAAAATGGAAAATCAGATTGCGTGTCAAATATATAGTGTGTGGAACATATTCAATGTAACCTTGACAACACTTGTCAGATGGAACTATCCACTTGGAGAAGGGCAACTATTGAACGTAATAGTTTAAACATTTAATAATTAATACAAATATTTGATCTGTTGATCTTAAAGTCCACTGTCTCCAAACTTGATGACTGATTCACAATGACTTTGCAATGTTAGTTAGAACTTATCTGTGTACACACTATGACATGTTGATTTCTCTCAGGCTTGAAAGAACTGTTGAACTTGTATCTTTCTCCTCTATTGAGTGAAGAAATAAAGGCAATACAAAGAGACATTGTTAAAATGTTACTCCCCGATATAAAACATCCCCATTCATACAGCTGATGGTTGGTATTAGATCAGACAACATTAATCAAATTCAGGAATTCAGATACTGTTAAAAGCCAGTGATAGCATTCTAAGTTATGAGAGTTATTGGGTTCAAGCTTCAATGCAAGATTCAAGCATGTAATCCAGGCTGACACTTCCAATCAACAGAGTACTACTGAGGAGAGTGCTCTGTTGATAGAGGCTTTGGGATGAGATATTGAACCAAGACCCTCCCTGCCTGCTCAGATGGACATCTAAGAGCTTGTGGCCCTATCAAAAGAAGAGCTGAGAAGACCTCCTGATGTCCTAGACAATATTTATACCTCAGTCACTGCTACCAAAAATAAATGAGTCTTACCGCTGTTTACAGAGCCTTGCTGTGCATAAATTTGCTGCTACATTTGCCTACTCACACACTTTAAGTGCTACACTTCAAAAGTGCACTGATCGCAGCAGCAAATGGGTAAAACTACCGGCCGCGATGGTGGGTTTTCACACCATATCGTCCCAAACCCGCCATATTATTTATGTATTCCCAGGAAACACGCCGTTTCCATGGCAGGCGGGCTCTGATTCGCCTGCTATGCCGTCACCTTACCGCTTCATCATGCCAGGCACCACATTTAAATTATACACGTGCTCAATGCTTTCAGCCCAGGACTGCAGCAAAGAAGTCATGGCCCTGAGCGGCAAGAAAACTGCAGCCTTCAAGCGCCCTTTGGACGCCATGGAGGCCCCTATGATGTCCTCGATGCCCGCTCTGGCCACAGGAGGGGCAGCAACATTACTACTCTGGCTTGGTAGACAATGGCAGTGGTGATCAGTACCAATGTTGCACAGAAGAGGTTGGCCATCCAATGCAGATAGATGATGAATGATCTCATCCGTGCAACCATCTCAGCACTCTAAACTCACACACTCAAGCCCATCACATATTCACTGGCATCTCACTCACTGCCAGCTTGAGGGACATCACCACCCATTCTCACACACACACCCTCACATGTCCATCTGGCCTCATCTCCTCTGGAGACTGCCTCCTCAGCCCTCACCATCTTGAGGCCGCTTGCACAGATCAACATATGACCCCACACACACCCTGGGTACCCTCCTTCTGAACTGTTCTGTTCTGTTGAAGGGTCATGAGGACTCGAAACGTCAATTTTGTTCTTCTCCGCTGATGCTGCCAGACCTGCTGAGTTTTTCCAGGTATTTCTGTTTTTGTTTTGGATTTCCAGCATCTGCAGTTTTTTATTTTTACCCCCTAAACATGATGTGGTGCTGTCTGTGAAGCCTGGGGCTGATGACTGCGAATGCTGACTGAAGCAAGGTAGGCAAACCAACCTTGAAGTCCTGAGCAAAGCGCAGCCCGCCAAGTGCCCTTCGCTTATGTGCTGTTGTGAAACACGTTGGCGTGTTTTCCTGCCAATGTGGGCAGACGATCCAGGGCAGGGGGTGGGGGGAGGGGGTGGGTGGCGATGAATCCGGCAGGCAGGCCCAATAATGATATGCTGATGCAATACAATGATGTCCCCGATGTCCGATGGCGGAGAACGTGGCCCACCATTGGCGGGCTGAGTGGATGATCACGAACTGGTTTCACGCTGTCATGAAACCGATAGCGCCATCTTGTCCACTCACGCCACTGAACACACCTGATGCTGGCAGGTACCGAAAATCTTGACCACAATTTCACATATTTAGTCAGCACAAATCAATGACTCTGATCATATTATGGAGATCTGTTGCACCTGTATATTACTAACATATCTTCAATAGCTGGAAGCAATGATGGCATTTTGGTCGTGGGTCTTTCTCTTCCTTTAAAGTGATCTTCTGCTGAAGTCACCTTTCAGTCTAGCAATCCTGGGCGATCCAACTTCATATCAAGATCCAGGGATCTCCCAGTTGCCATGGGGACCATTCTTTGAAACAGGAAGTCTCAGCAGCTCCAAATCTGTGTGCCTGCTGGAGAAGGTATCCCCTGTATCTACTGTGGAGACAGTTACTTATTTGGTTAAAGATAAAATAAATATCTAGGTCCTTTCTGCCCAAGGTTCTGTACCTACCTAAGAATGGATCATTAAAGTCTCCTCCTTCACTTACATTTGGAGACCACTGTCCCTTTTGGTCTTCATTTGATCTGTTTGCAACCTCTCCCCATAACTGAGGGCTAACTTGTCAAAGACAATTCAATCCCCCTTTTACTGCTGAGACAACAAGAAGATCTATCTATCAATGAGTGCAAGTACAATATCTTACGGCTAAATTTAGCAGCCGCATCCCACTCTGCGTTATTTTTTGTTAAAATTGTTTATTGTTCTTCAAATATTATATATATATTATATATATATTCTTAGATTTTTTAATGTATGCCTCTTGTTCTTCAAAAGTAACTCTCAGTGGCATTGCTCTTTTGAGGAAAGTATACGGATTTTACTTTGTTTCTGGAATACTCTGTCTCAAACACTGCAGTCAAATTCCGTCATCATTCAAACTTCAGTATTCAGTTTGGAATGTACTTCGTTATTTTCTTAATATTGAAATAAATATTGGTTTTAGGGGCAGGTAAATCGGTGTTGCAGTGACATTACTGCATTACTGAACACTCCAGTTGTACGTGAATTCTGCAGGGTGATATCCTACCAACAATGTTTCCTCTTAAGTTCTGTTTGCTATTCGAAGCCGGCTTGTTGCACTGCGCTGTCCCTTTAAGATTGATGGGTGGCCGCCCATGCGCACATCTTAAAGGGAGCGTTGCTTATTTGTGACCTGCCTGTTCCCTGTATGGGACATTCCCGGCTATGTGCATTTGTACACCCGTGCAGTTTAAAGGAAATGGTGCCTACCAGACTACAGTGTCTCATCAAAGGAAAATTGCTGTTTATTCAAAGAGAGAGATGACACTTCGCATAACACTATTGGTGTACGTACAATAATCTGCGTAGCCACTGGTGCCTATACAATTTGTGGGCCCTACCAGATAGAATTTAGCCGCTCATGTTGCATGAGTCAGTTCTACTGATAGGACTAAGATCATCAGTTAAGACAATAGAGAAATGCTGAAACGTAATTAATTCAACTACGACAGCAGTCAGGCATTCAAGTAGTGACCAGTGTGCTTCAATTTTCTTCCAGAATTAATAACAGCTAACCGATAAAACCCCCCAAAGAGGAAATCTATTCCCTTAAGAACAATCACATCAATCTGAAAAATCTGCCTGATTCTCCCAATAAAATGTTCTTATCCATGTGTTTGTGTCCCCCATATGACCTCCTTCAGAATGATACCACAGACGCTCAATAACTCCAAAACCATCTGGCACCATGGCCCAGTGAAATCTAATGGCTTTGGGTTAGGGGAACACTTCATTGGATGTCTGACGTTACGGGGGGAGGTGCTTTACTGCTACGGAGGTCAGGCCAGGAAACTGATAGATGATTCCACAGGTCTGGTGCGGTATTGCTTTCTCTAGGCATATCTCTACACTTAAGCAGTCCTGCTGCATTTATTATGGTTTTAATGTGGGTTCAGGATGGGTTGAGATCAAAAGCAGCATTTTTATCGATGCCAAACTAAATTAATTAAATAAGCTACTATGCTATCTGCACAAATGCTGCACTTAAAATTGAAAATCATAAGATACTTTACTGGAAATTTAGCAAGAAAGTCAAGAAAACTGATCTAGAACTTAAAATTACATTTATAAATAAAAAACAAGGTTCTGCTTATCAGACACTGATTTAGACCTGGAGCATTACGATGGGCCTGGGAATCAATTTGTGATTCTAATCAGCGTTTTTACATGCCAATCAATCAGCAAAGAACATTGACTGATGTCACAGAGAACATGGCTGCTAGGATAGCAAGCAAAAAAAAGTGCTGGCCTTGAGGTAGACACTCCTATGTAATGTTCTAAAATTGGCACAGTCTATTGTGAAAGGTAGCTGACAAATTGGTCTTTTGTGTATAAATCTATTGAGGAGGGCATGATTCACTCTGAAGCAGTGTTTTAGAATTAGTAGTCAAAAAAATCTGTTTGCTTTTGCAACAGGTTGGTCGATAGTTGCTTTTCATCTGTCTCTGGCTGCTTTTTGATTAGCTCCATTCTTTTTGTATATGTACCATAGCTTAGAATATATATATATATATACATATATATTTGTTTATCCAGTCATTTCCATTTGTTTTTGAACACTAATACGCAGAGTAAACAGATTGTCTAGTTTAAAAGACTGATACAAAAGTTGTAAAGAATGCTTTTGGGTTATTTGCTCTGCCACTCCAGGAGAGCTTGTCAAACAGCTATTCAACAGTATTTGTGAGCAAAAGATATCACATGTCAGAAGAAGACAAAGATACTGCTCTCTGCAGGAATGGTATTCTAGATAATGCTTTACAAAGCGTTGATATTGGTTAAATATTAAACAAGGGGAGATAATGAACTCTGTTTGACTTTCAGAGTCTCAGTAAGTCTGGTGTTCATTGTGTTAATGCATGTATGTTACACCCAAGTCTTGTCCTTTAACTTACATTAGAAGGCAGGGTTTCGTGCCCCTCCATGACCCAGAGGGGCACGCACACACCCTGGCTTTGAAGGACCTGCTTCGAACTTGGATTGAACAGGTATGAAACTACAGCTTGGAATAGAATCTTAACACTTCTAAAATAATGCAATACATGGCACAATCACATTCTATACACTAGGTTAGGATAGATACACATAAACATTATATTTAGAAGCTGTCTAGCATGAAGTCAAAACATCCTTACTAGTACTGCTGAGAACTTATGACTTGCTGTTGATTTTATACCAGAAAATTTCATTGTATTGATTTACTGACCAAGACTTAGATATTAGAATCTGACTTCATTATCCAGTATCTCAGCGATAATGGGGTTTACTTTTCTATCATTCGCAATCAGGTTGAGAATGAGTCCTGGTTTCAATTATGTAGATGCTTGGAAACTGGTTACAACTGCCATCTACTGGCATTTGGCATCGCGTGCATAGCCTGTTAATGAATGCATGATATTCCCAATTACTCTTAAGTTAAGGAGCTAGGTCAGATTTCCCAAGGAACTTTATTGTGGCTCTCACAGTTTCCAGGTACACTCTCTGGTAAACTACAACAAGTGGTGGAGGGGGATTCACGCATGCCAGGCATATGTGGAACTCAAAGATTATAGGATGAAGTGAACCAAATCTAGTCCTTGTATGCCTTTTGAAAATTTCAAGAAATGTTTTTTCTCATCAGTAATGTTGATGCCTGCGATCACTACTGTTTATGATTTTTAAACTTATCATGAAACAACAAAGTTATACTGTGCACATCAGAGTTTTAAAGTAGTCATCATTAAAGATTACCTGAACAGTTGGATACTTTTTGAGAGTAACACATTAAAACTGACAAAAAGACAAGTAAATATAGTATAAAGTTCACTGAACAATAATGCACATCATCTAAGGTTTTCACATTGTGCTTAAGATCAACAGTCATTGTACATGGTATTGTACATGTCATTGGGATGAACAATGCTAAAAGGCTACTGGAGAGGATGCCAACTTCAATGGGGCAGGAGCCAGTTAGAGGAGAAAAAAAAAGTGTGTAGGACATTATTATCAATGTCATATTGAATACATAACAGATTGGATCAATCTTCAGGTGCTCCACTTCCTCCAATGGCCATTGCTCTGTGTGAAGTGCTACAGGCTTTGTTTATAGTGTGGCTACTGGATTATGACCAGTAGCTGCAGAATCGGTTTCAGCTAGTCAGCATCATGTTTGTGGTTCTGAATTAAATTCTCAGGACT
The DNA here is from genome assembly GCF_964194155.1 of Cetorhinus maximus. NCBI lineage: Eukaryota > Metazoa > Chordata > Chondrichthyes > Lamniformes > Cetorhinidae > Cetorhinus > Cetorhinus maximus. The sequence goes on along the minus strand of NC_135897.1, from coordinate 72,663,708 downwards.
GGGAGTGAGCCCTGTATACAATATGCAGAGCTCCAGTCACTACTGCTAAATTTGAAATATCTTCAGAGTGTACATACTTCTGAAATATTTTATGCAATTCTGTGAAGTTACTGGAACAAGAGTGACTGAGTGCTTGGGCAAGTATCACCTCATCTGAGAGAATGAACATGAAATAGCGCAGGGTAGGTTATGCCTGATTAGCCGAGTTGTTTTTTTTTTGAGAAGGATACTAACATAGTGGATAGGAGACTGTCTGTATGGATTTACAGAAGGCATTTGATAAGGTTCCACACAAAAGATTATTAGCAAAAATGAGAGTGCATGAAATTGGAACTAACCTCATGACATGGGTCAATAATTGGTTGGAAGTTAGGAGACAGGCAGTAGGGATAAAGGGCACATTCTCCGATTGGAAACAAGTCATGTTTCCCCAGGGATCTGTACTGGGGCCTCAGCTTTTCACTACATATATTAATTAGTTTAATGAAGAAATAAAGAATTGTATATCTAAGCTTGCAGATGACCCTAAATTAAGAGGCACCATGAGCTTATGGATGAAAGCAGGAAGTTACAATAGAATATAGATTAAGTGAGTGGACAAAACAATAGCAGATGGAGTACAATGTGGGTAAGTTGGATATGAGAAGGACAAATCAAAATATTTTGTTGATGGCTAGCAAATAGGAACTGTGGAGTTGCAAAGTTATGTTACTTCTCCAAATTCTATTTCTATTAACTTCATTGATGTTACAGACATGAGGGGGTTTAATTTAGAACAGCCCCGATTTTTCCACTCACTACCCATCTGTAAGCAGAAAGATGTTTTTGATTTTTGATTTCCCCCTTCGGTTTGGAGTGATCCAATTCTTTATTAATAACCCTGCAGTGAACTTGGAGTAAGGTAAAAATTAGAGGGGTAGTTTATTTTACACACACACAAAACGTGGGAAAGGTTTTCGCAACATCTGCCCCTTTTTGCATGCATACCATAAAAGAGGGATAAAGGAAAGAAAGGGGTTCAGGGCAGAGACCACGATAAAAATAAAAGCTATGGTTTCATGTGAGTCCAGAGTCCAGAATCAAAGCCCAATGAGGAATTCTTTCACAGAGTTTGGCTGGCTGAAAACCAGTGGTATAAGATTCGCTTTTCCGGTGGTGTTGATGTCCCAAGGTGCGGTAGGCATGCAGGGATTGAATCAGTTCTGTAGACGATGGTACAAAATCTTCCCAGCGGAGTCAAGTTAGATGGGGGCCAGTTGTCCAACCTGGCCAGAATTTGCTTCTATATAGCCTGCCCTTCAGATGTTAAACAGCAGACTGAAGATGGAATCCAAAAGCTATATAATTAAAACAACTCAAACAGCTCAAGTCTCAGTCATGTGACAGGGTAGTTTTGGTTGAGCTATTCAGCTAACTAAGACTCTTGTTAAAGCCTATTGGGCAGAATTTTTCCCTTGGTGTGCGGGATCGGCAGGGGTGGTCAGGAAGCCGACCGCCACCCGCGATTGACAATGCACGGCGATTTCACGCTGGTGGGCCAATTAAAGCCCGCCCAGTGTGATACATGAGCGGCAGCGCTGAGCGCTGCCTGTGCAGGCGGGGGGAGGAGGGCGAGCAGGCCTAGCATACACTTCGCACATGTGCATGAAATAATCTCCCTGTGGCACGGAGATGTTTCAGGGAAATGAAGAATATATTGAAAGAATTATTAAACAACAGAAAAAATTAATAAAACATGTGCCCTCATGTGAATCTGTCACATGAGCAGGGACATGTTTTTAATTAAAAACCAAATTTTTTATTTCATTTGTATTTGCTTTTGGAAACCTCATCTTGCCCATGGATGAGGTTTCCAAAAAAATGCAAAGGCCGCTTGGCCTTTTCCACCTGCCCACCAACTATTCGGTTGAACGGGCAGTGAAAAATTAAGGACAACTGATAAACTTAATGGGCAGGATTTTTCATATGGTGGGTGGGTTCGGCGGGAGCAGGCGGGTGTGGAGCCGATTGCCACCCGCGATCGACCCTGCGCCACCATTTTACACGGGCGGGCCAATTAAGGCCCGCCCAGCATAATACGCGGCCGGTAGAGCTCAGCGTTGCCTGTGCAGGCGGGGGGAGGAGGGAGAGTCGGGGCCAGCGCACATGGGAGATTGAATTGATGTTCAAAAAATTAAATAAAAGGTTTATAAGTTGATTTAACCACGTCCCCTCCTGTGACTCTGTCACATGAGTTGGGACATGTTTTTGTATTAATGAAATTTTAAAAATTTATTTAATAAAAGTTTTAGGAAACCTCATCCCGCTCGTGGATGAGATTTCCTAAAAAACACGAAGGCCGCTTGGCCTTTTCGCCTGCCCGCCAACCTTTAGGTTGGACGGGCAGCTTTTCTAATAACATTAATTAAACCCTTAAAGGCCTTCATATTGGCAGACACACAGCCGACTCTGGCTCGCGCCCGCCGACCGAAACATCGCTACTCAGCGCAATGATGTCAGGACACATGCCCGATGTCATCGCGCGCCATTTTACGCGTCGGCATGTTGGGCCCGCCCCTGCACGCCGACAGAAAAATCCTGTCCAGTGGCCTTAATAGGTCTTTCAATTGTTGGCGGGCGCACTACCGGGTCCGGCACGCACTCGCTGACCGAACTATCGCGTGACTATGTGTTGATGTTGGCATGCCCGGCCGACGTCAATGCTCATCACTTCACGCTCGGTCAGGTCGGGTGCGCGCCCGCCTGCCGAGCTAAAAATTCTGCCCATTGTGTTTTGAGCAGGTAAATCTAGAACTATTAGCACAATGTTAGAGATGAAGAGTCACAAATAGCTCTGCCTTTGTCCGTAGCTGGCTGGTGCAGATGTCTCGTCTACTATCCTTTGTGTTGGCAAGGCTGAAATGTTTATACAATGCAAGGAGTGTTACATCCCAGGGTTTTGATGTGTTAGCCTTTGTGCACTGTTAAACTGCTCAGAAACTTCCGGAGCTACCATCATGTGGTCAGTGGTGGTTATTTTATCAGTCCAGCCATTTGACCAATTTAACAAAAAATAATTTTATAAAGTAGCTAGGTGACCATGACATTGGAAATATAAATCATGAAAGATGAAAAACGGGCTGTCATGTTACCTGTTTTACATGATCACATAAATTCAAGATCTACCCTGTGTGAATGGGAAGCAGAATCTTACTAAGTTTGGCACCCATGTGTATTGAATGTATCACTACATCACCAAAACGTAATAACCTGCTGGGAAAAGCCTCCTGCGTACCCAATTTCAACATTAAAAGGGTCATGAAAGGTACAAAACAATCGATGTTTCCTGGAATGTGATTTTTAAAAAAATTATTTTGGAATAAATTCTTGAAATGGAGGCAGTCTATATGATTCCAAGATTGACTTCAGAAAGTGTAGGCTGTCTGCTGCAAAAAGAAAACAAAATAAATCATTGATTTTTATGAACCACTTTCAAAACATCAAGCACGTTAAGTGAAAGTGTGCCTTCTTCTATAAGGGTCATGCCCTAAGAGAGCTTCAAACCAGAGATCAATAAGGAAAATTATAAAATAATACTAAAGCGTCTTTCATAAGTATTTCTTTCTTATCGTCCTTCAGTTGTTCTCTTGTAGAGGTTGTGCTGGGCTGACTGTAAGGCAATGTAACGTGATCATGCAAAGCTATTTGACTATGTAGATTGATTTACTATAATCATTAACTTATGTGATACTTCATTACATATAATTGAGTATATGAGGAGAAGGGAAGGGGTAAAAAACTCAATCTAGCGATAAGAGTAAATGGTTTAATAAGTCCTGATGCACTTACGCAAGATCATTTAGAAGATATCAACAGACAGTAATAGATGAGCCTTACTCCAGTCTGTGCCATGTGGGCAGATGTAGGCTCACTGGGTAGCTTCCAATGAGTTGCTGCCATTTCCACAGATTTAAACACGAACAATGAAACTATTTGCAAACAATTTAGGGGAGCCAAGGATATTTGCCAGCATGCCAACATATTTCCTCTAGTGGGTTAGCAGGAACAATGAGAACAGCTTGTCAATGCTCAAGTGAAATTAATAAAGCAGGCAGAAATAAAGACATATGACTTCTTGTGAGGAGGATTGACAAGTGGGGCAGTCTGTTAAAGTAACTCCCTGGCTTGAATGATTAACATTAAACTTAAGATTTGCTTAGGTTTTAATATTCTAAAGCTGTAAAATTAAAATTTTGAATATATCATTTAATTTTACCATTCAACTTGGTTCAGCTTCTCCCCCATGCCTGCTCTCAAGTTGTGTGAAGATGCAATGATTAAAGTTTCTGTAGCATCTTTTAATGTAGGAAAATAACCCAAGGTCTTCACAAGGGCGTAATCAAACAAAAATGGATATCAGACAAAGAAGGAGACATTACAGCAGGTGATCCAAAGCTTTAAGGAGTGTCTTGAAGGAGAGGCAGAATGGTTTGAGAAGGGAATTCCAGTGCTTACAGGACCTAGACGACTGAAGGTACGACTACCAAAGTTGAGTGAAGGGAGTGGGAAATGCTTACGAGGATAGAGTTAGAGTTCTTGAGGACTGCAGGGCTGGAGAGGTTATAGAAGTCGGGAGGGCTGAGGCCATGGAGGGATTTGAACATGAGAATGAGAATTTTTACATTCAGTGCGTCGGTAATCCGGGAGCCTATTTAGCACAGTGAACACTGGTGTTTGTGAGGGAGTGGGCCTTGATGCAGATTAGGATAGGGGCAGCAGAGTTTTGGTTCAGGTCCAGTTCATGGTGGGTGGAAGATAAGAGGCTAACCAGATGAACATTCAAATAGAGTGAAGTCTGGTGATAACAGAAGTATGAATGAGAGTTTCAGCAGTAGATCAGCTACGGTAGAGGTGGAGATGAGTGTTGTTACAGAAGAGAAAGAAGAAAGATTTGTAGTTATATAGATCTTTATCATGTTGTTAAAAATATATAAAAATACTTCATAAATTGAATTAGAAATGCAATGAATGTTACATGAGCAAAAATGTAAATATTTTTCCACCTAGCAAATGCCATACACAACAATGAGATGAATAGCCAAATAAACTGATGTTTTTTTTTTAGTAATGTTGATTGAAGGTGGAATATTGGCTGTGGCACTTGGACGACTATTTGCAAATATTGCCATTTGATCTTTAATATTTGCCTGAGCTGATAAACGGGGTCTCAGTTTAATGGCTTGGCTGAAGGGTAGCAGATCTGACAATGTAGCATTCCCTCAGTGCTTCATTGAAGTGTCAACCAGAATTATGGAGACAATTTTCCCCAAGTTGGGCGGGCCGGTCGGGAGTGGGCGCAGAGCCCGCCAAACGAAAGATCTGAGTGATGTGCAGTGACGTCGGGATGCACGCCCGATGTCACCGCGCGCCATTTTACATGTCGACGTGCCAGGCCCACATAAAAATTCTGGTCCATGTGCTCATTTCCTGGAATGGGCTTTGAACCCACAACTTGGGGTTCAGAGACCTCCAACTGAGTTCTAGTTCTAGCTCTAGTTACCCCATATGACGGCCTAAATGTTCCTAATTGAACATAATGTACCGATGGGCCATGCAATCTATATACACTAGAATAGCTGTGATTAAATACTGGATGAGTCTCTCTGTGGATCATAAATTTAAAACCTAAGGTACTGAACTTAGCATAGTGCTGCTGAAAGTATGGAGACTGAAGAGTCTGCAGTTGCGCGGGGGCTAATGTCATCTCAAATAAAGCGGGAGGGGAAGGAATTTGAACCAGTTAAAGACAGTACAAGCTTGATCAGTGAATTTTTGCTACTGCGAAGTACCTTGGGATGTTTTCTTACATTAAAGGAGATATATCAATGCAAGTTCTTATAGCAATCCTTGTGAAACTGTATGTCTATAATTAGTGTGTTCAGCCCCAGCTCGTTACATGCCCTAATTGAGCCTACAATCTTGTACTATATATGGAAAAAGAAAATCTTCTGTGAACGATAATTACATAGGATTCCATGTGGTTTGTAGTCACTGTATTCATATTTTTTTTCTTTTTTGTGTGTGTATCGGGAATTAAGGAACAGAGACCTACATTTAATCCTTATGCTACTGCAATTGGTGGTCAAATTAACTCATCTGCCTATGAATTTCAGGGACCCGCAGCACAATTACTTAACCAGCAATAGGCCTTCCTTGTTCAACAGGTTTCTTATCTAAAACAGGATTTTATAGTTGTGGTATTTGATTATTTGAAAAAAGATCAGTTTTCAGAGTCTGTTTTCTGGTGATTGGTTTATTTGGAGCTTTCTCTCACCTCCAAAATGAATGGTGAGAGGTAGGAGAATGAAAGAGGGAAAAAAAGTTTTTGTATGTTATTTTGTTGACAGAACTAATGATTTAAAATTAATAGCTTAGGTAAGATTAGATTTAGATTACGGTTACATTAATACAGGGGAGAGTGGGCAAGCGCATTACATTGAATTATATGAAAATTACAGCACAAAAAAACAACCATTTGGCCCAACTGGCCTACGTCAGTGTTTATGTTCACATGTACTTCCTCCCACCAAACTTCATCTAACACCATCAGTATAAACTTTTTGTTCCTTTCTCCTTTACATATTATTCTAACTTTCTCTTAAAATGCACCCATGCTAATTCACTTCAATTAGCTCCACATTCTAACTACTCTCAGAGTAAAGAAATTTCTCCTGAATTCCTTAATCAATTTATTATTGACTATCTTATATTTATGTGGATCCTCAACAAGCAGAGATATGTTGTCTAAATCCATCCTGTCAAGCCCCTACAAAATTTTAAAGCCTTCTATTCGGTCACCCCTCAGCTTTTCCTTTTCTTGAGCAAAATTACTGTTTCTTTAAATTAAAGTTATGTTTTGAGATTATTTTTGTGCTGCACAACTCTCCTAATATGAGTAGTTATATTACTGTAATGTTTGTTTCAGTGCGGGAACTGAAAACTTAAAGAATAAAACAGTGTGAGGAGATTGAACCTTAACCATTTTTTAAAAACAATTATATCATGACAAGTGATTATTGTCAAAAGACTCCAGTAAACTTTTCTGTTGGCACACATCTCTGAATTCAGGCCAGCCTGCCCATTTTGAGGTACATATGGGGCAGAAATTTCCCCCCTCAAGAGGGGGTTGTGCGGGGGCGGGTGCGAACCCAATTGATGCCCCCGATCAGGGCCGTGCTGCCATTTTACGTGGGCGGGCCAATTGCGTGCGAAAGAACAGAAATCTCCCTGAGGCACGAAGCTGCCTCAGGGAGATTAAGTTCGGAATGTAAGTTTTTATTAAAGTCAGAAAATAATTATTTAGCCATGTCCCCTCATGTGAGCTGGGACATGTTTATCAAATGCTTGAAAATTATTTATTTAATTAATAAACCCTTCATGAAGCCTCATCCTGCTCGTGAATAAGGTTTCATGAAAAATGTGAAGGCTGCCTGGGGTTTAGGTTTACCCTTAGGTTGGACGGGCAGCTCAGGTTATTGTTTTAATTGATATTTAAATGGCCTTAATAGGCCTTTGACAGTTTGGTGGGCGCGCAGCCGAGTTGGAGGATGGAGGAAATGGCGTAGTGGTATTGTCCCTGGACTAGTAATTCTGAGAGCCAGGGTAATGCTCTGGGGACCTGGGTTCTAATCCGACCACAGCAGATGGTGGAATTTGCATTCAATAAAAAATATCTGGAATTAAGTGTATAATGATGAACATGAACAATCATGAAAACCCATCTGGTTCATTAATTCCCTTTAGGGAAGGAAATCTGCTGTCCTTACCTGGTCCGACCTACATGTGACTCCAGACCCACACCAATGTGGTTGTCACTCAGTTATAACACAATCGCTAAAAGCAAATCAATAAAGAATGAAATGACTGGCATCGACCTAGGCATTGCAAACGACAACTGCAAACCCAGCCCCGTCGACCCTGCAAAATCCTCCTTTCTAACATCTGGGGGCTTGTGTCAAAATTGGGAGTGCTATCCCACAGCCTAGTCAAGCAACAGCCTGACATAGTCATACTTATGGAATCAAACCACCGTCACCATCCCTGGGTATGTCCTTCCCACCATCAGGACAGACCCAGCAGAGGTGGTGGCACAGCGGTATACAGTCGGGAGGGAGTTGTCCTGGGAATCCTCAACTTCAAGTCTGGACCCATGAAGCCTCATGGCATAAGGTCAAACATGGGCAAGGAAACCTCCTGCTGATTACCACGTACCATCACCCCTCAGCTGATGAATCAGTGCTCCTCCATGTTGAACATCACTTTGAGGAAGCATTGAGGGTGGCAAGGGTACAGAATGTACTCTGGGTGGGGGACTTCAATGTCCATCACCAAGAGTAGCTTGGTAGCACAACTGACTGAGCTGGCCGAGTCCTAAATGACATAGCTGCTAGACTGGGTTTGCGGCCGGTGGTGAGGAAACCAACAAGAGGGAAAAACATACTTGATCTCATCCTCACCAACCTGCCTGCTGCAGATGCATCTGCCCATGACAATATTGGTAGGAGCGACCACCGCACAGTCCTTGTGGAGATAAAGCCCCACCTTCACATTGAGGATATCTTCCATTGTGTTGTGTGGCACTACCACCATACTAAATGGGATAGATTTCGAACAGATCTAGCAACTCAAGACTGGGTAACCATGAGGCACTGTGGACCATTAGCAGCAGCAGAATTGTACCCAACCACAATCTGTAACCTCATGGCCCAGCATGTCCCCCACGCTAACACTGCCACCAAGGCAGGGGATAACCTTGGTTCAATGAAGAGTGCAGGACAGCATGCCAGGAGCAGCACCGGCAAACCTAAAAAAGAGGTGTCAACCTGGTGAAGTCACAACACAGGACTACTTGCATGCCAAACAGCATAAACAATAAGTAATGGACAAAGCTAAGTGATTCCACAACCAACTGATCAGAGCTAAGCTCTGCAGTCCCACCACGTCCAGTCATGAATGGTGGTGGACAATTAAACAACTGACTGGAGGAGGAGAATCCACAAATATCCCCATCCTCAATGATGGAGGAGCCCAGCACATCAGTGAAAAGGATAAAGCTGAAGCATTTGTAACAATATTGAGCCAGAAGTGCCGAGTGAATGATCCATCTCGGCCTCCTCCAGAGGTCCCCAGCATCACAGATGCCAGTCTTCAGCCAATTCAATTCACTTCACATGATATCAAGAAATGGCTGAAGGCACTGGATACTGCAAAGGCTATGGGTCCTGACAATACTCTAGCAATAGTACTGAAGACAGGTGCTCCAGAACTTGCCACGCCCCTAGCTAGGCTGTTCCAGGACAATTTCAACACTGGCATCTACCCGGCTATGTGGAAAATTGCCCAGTTGTGTCCTGCACACAAAAAGCAGGATAAATCCAACCCAGCCAATTACCGCCCCATCAGTCTACTCTCGATCATCAGTAAAGTAATGGAAGGGGTCATCAACAGTGCTGTCAAGTGGCACTTGCTTAGCAATAACCTGCTCACTGATGCTCAGCTTGTGTTCCAGCAGGGTCACTCAGCTCCTGACCTCATTACAGCCTTGGTTCAAAAATGGACAAAAGAGCCGAATGCCCAAAGTGAAGTGAGAGTGTCTGCTCTTGACATCAAGGCAGCATTTGACCGAGTATGGCATCAAAGAGCCCTAGCAAAACTGGAGTCAATAGGAATCAGGGGAAAACTGTCCACTGGTTGAAGTCATACCTAGCAAAAAGGAAGATAGCTGTGGTTATTGGAGGTCAATCATCTCAGTTCTGGACATCGCTGCAGGGGTTCCTCAGGGTAGTGTCCTAAGCCCAACCATCTTCAACTGCTTCATCAATGACCTTCCTTCCATCATAAGTTCAGAAGTGAGGATGTTCGTTGATGATTCCTCAATGTTCAGCACCATTCGTGACTCCTCAGATACTGAAGCAGTCCATGTACATACGCAGCAAGACCTGGGAAATATCCTGGCTTGGGCTTCAAGTGGCAGTCACGCCACACAAGCGCCAAGAAATAACCATCTCCAACAAGAGAGAATCTAACCATCGCCCCTTGACGTTCAATGGCATTACCATCACTGAATCCCCCACTGTCAACATCCTGGGGGTTACCATTGATCGGAAACTGAACTGGACTAGCCATATAAATACTGTGGCTACAAGAGCAGGTCAGAGGCTAGGAATTCTGTGGTGAATAACTCACCACCTGACTCCCCAAAGCCTGCCCACCATCTACGAGGCACAAGTCAGGAGTGTGATGGAATACTCCCCACTTGCCTGGTTGAGTGCAGCTCCAATAATGTTCAAGAAGCTTTTGCACCATCCAGGACAAAGCAGCCTGCTTGATTGGCACCCCATCCACAAACATTCACCCTTTCCACCACCGAAGCAGAGTGGCAGCAGTGTGTACCATCTACAAGATGTACTGCAGGAACTCACCAAGGCTCCTTACAGAGCACCTTCCAAACCCACGACAACTACCATCTCGAAGGACAAGGGCAGCAGATAGATGGGAACACCACCACCTGGATGTTCCCCTCCAAGTCACTTAGCATCCTGATGTCACCGTTCCTACACCTATAATTGCCGTACCTTCATTGCTGCTGGGTCAAAATCCCGGAACTCCCTTCCTAACATCTCTGTGGTTGTATCTACACCACATGCGCTGCAGCGGTTAAGAAAGCAGCTCACCACCACCTTATCAAGGGCAATAAGGGATGGGCGATAATGTTGACCTAGCCAGCGATGCCCACATCCCATTAATGAATGAAAAAAGTACAGTGTTATCAAGTGTCCACTGTAATATATTTTCTCTTGTGCTCATGGTTAGCATTTAAATTACAGCTTTTATACCAAGGGTGCACAGCCCAGCGAGGCCATGGCTTCCAATTCCCCTACGCCACCTCAAATGAACAAATATAAGCCTGAGACCATTTGGAAGCAAGTGTGCAGAACAGGGAGGTCAACTAGTGCAGTGATGTCTTTTACTATGAGACAGAGGTATGGCAGCATGTTTTATGTTTGACCCTGATCGGCTTGTCGCCACTACCCACGGTGACGTTGGATCCCATTTTCTTTAGAGTTGTCGATACTGCCTCACCAAGTAACAGAACTGCCCAATAATCTGGAAGGTATGAAGAATTTTTTTTTTACCTCTCTCAGCGAAATGTTTTACTCTTATTTCTTTCCCCTCGTATTCAAGGCAAGGTCCATTTTTATTTCTTAATTCAATTTGCGTATTCTATAAATTTTCCCCTCCATCCTTCCACAGTTTTAAGATCTTTTTATTTGCCATGGAGATTATTGCGCTCTTGGATATCGCATTGTGCAGGGGCTGCACAGGCTCAAACAGATTAGACCAGCAAATTTTGAATATTTATGGATTTATTCCAGGAAATTTGCGATGACATGTCATGTAGGCAAAACAAATTAAAGAGCGTGTAGTGCTTCAAGAGCTGGAGTTTTGAAATTATTTTACTAAGCGCAATGCGACTCGAGATTTTGATTAAATCTCCCTTTGATGTGACCTGAAGTTCTGAGACGTGTTCTTCATGCGAGCCTTTAAACAGAAAGAATAAGTTGACAGTTGTTATTGATTAGTCCTCTCTATGAAGTACAAGACTACACTGGGGAGGCGATTTTAATTAGCTCCTATCTTAAATGTTTCAGCTAATAGCTTAACGCTGACCCAAAACTACTTGTTTGTTTGTTGTTATAGAAGCATAATTACACTATATTAACAAATTACAGAAAGAGGCTACAACTGAGCTCTTTGAAGAGTCTAATGCTGAGAGTCTCAGCCAGATGTCAGAGGACATGTTGAAAGTTTACAAAAGTGAAAAAAAAATTAAGGTGAATTGGCTGCTGGTACTAGGAGTCAATTGACAAAGAGCACGGGTCATTAATTTTGCGTCCTTTGTTATGTCAGTTTGTTTTCATGAGACCTAGTAGAGAAAGTGAATGCAGCCAAGCTGAAAATTGTCTGCTCTGTGGCCTGTTTTCCTTCCCAGCATGCACTGACCCAAGGGAGTGGGCTTCAGGTCAGTATCCTCCATTTCCTCCAGCACTTGGAAGATTGATAACAGATAGGCCCTTTTCTTACTGAGAACGTATTATACTTGAGCGCAACTGAAAATTGCCATGGAGTTTTTGTCACAGTCCTTTTGCTATTTTAAAGTGAAATTATCATTGTTTTTTTTTAAACTCTAACTTACTCAGCAATTCCTTCTAGTTAATTTAGCTTTTTGAAAGGATGTTATCCTTGTAGTCCCACATTGCATGTAACATGGTTGAGTGAAAGTGGAATATGGTGGTCAGGTTTTAAAGGTCATTGTGTGTGAGTGGTCAATATAGTTTATTTCAAATTGGACAACACTTCTGCATTGAACAAGCTAGCAACAGCTGGGGCAGTACACCAGAATTCTAGTATGGAAGCACTTTTTTGTGGGCATATGAGACATATAACTACAGACATTTTTTAAAACTCTCATTTCCTAGAATATACTATAGTACCTTCTGACTCTTTAGGTAATTTTGACTTGATGCCATGGTGTGAATCAGGTGAAAGCATTTTGGATCTCTTCCAATTTTTTTTTCATTAAAGTTGAAGTTAAAGTTAAAGTTGAATATCAGTGACGATATCTTATACAAATATAGTTATTAAAATTCTCAAAAGTAATTAATTCCTGCATAGAACTTACTGATTTGTGTGAGGGATGTTAAAAACCCAAACTTTGAGACAGAAATCTCCTACATTCACCGACCACAGTAGTTTAATCAGGAAAATATATTGTGCACAGTTCATTTCAGAAGGCTTTCCACAAAGTCCCACATAAGAGATTGGCGTGTAAAATTAAAGCACATGGGATTGGGGGTAGCATATTGAGATGGACAGAAAACTGGTTGGCAGACAGGAAACAAAGAGTAGGAATAAACGGGTCTTTTTCTGAATGGCAGGCAGTGACTAGTGGGGTATCGCAGGGATCGGTCATTCACAATATATATTAATGATTTAGATGAGGGAACTAAATGTAATATTTCCAGATTTGCAGATGACACAAAGCTGGGTGGGAGGGTGAGCTGTGAGGAGGATGCAGAGGTGCATCAGTGTGATTTGGACAAGCTGAGTGAGTGGGCAAATGCATGGCAGATGCAGTATAATGTGAATAAATGTGAGGTTATCCACTTTGGTAGCAGAAACAGGAAGGCAGATTATTATCTGAATGGCTATAAATTGAGAGAGGGGAATGTGCAACGAGACCTGGGTGTCCTCGTACACCAGTCGCTGAAGGTAAGCATACAGGTGCAGCAGACGGTAAAGAAGGCAAATGGTATGTTGGCCTTCATAGCAAGAGGATTCGAGTACAGGAGCAGGGATGTCTTGCTACAATTATACAGGGCCTTGGTGAGACTACACTTGGAATGTTGTGTGCAGTTTTGGTCTCCTTATCTGAGGAAGGATGTTCTTGCTATAAAGGGAGTGCAGCGAAGGTTTACCAGACTAATTCCTGGGATGGCGGGTCTGACATATGAGGAGAGATTGAGTCGGTTAGGATTATATTCATTGGAGTTCAGAAGAATGAAGGGGGATCTCGTAGAAACCTTTAAAATTCTAACAAGAATAGACTAGGTAGATGCAGGAAGGATGTTCCCAATGGTGGGGGAGTCCAGAATCAGGGGTCACAGTCTGAGGATACAGGGTAGACCATTTAGGACTGAGATGAGAAATTTCTTCATCCAGGGAGTGGTGAGCCTGTGGAATTCGCTACCACAGAAAGCGGTTGAGGCCAAAACATTGTATGTTTTCAATAAGGAGTTAGATATAGCTCTTGGGGCGAAAGCGGGAGCAGGCTATTGAGTTGGATGATCATTCATGATCATAATGAATGGCGGAGCAGGCTCGAAGGGCCGAATGGCCTACTCCTGCTCCTATTTTCTATGTTTCTATTTCTTTCACATATGTACACCACATAATGCCAACCATTGCTTCAGAAGGCAAATTTCTTTTAATGGTGAACAGTGAGTGAAGCCTGTGCAAGGTCAGCAATGTCCAGATGAGACACCCTTTTCACTTTTTTCATTGTCTTATCAACACTTACTGCCATGTCTGTATTTTCCACTGCACTAACTAGTATGGTAGTTGACAACAATTGATCTGTATGGATTTTTCCCATAGGTAGCCAGGGAAACTCCAACTGTCATCCACAGGCTGCTCATATGCATCTCCTCATGACAAAATGCAAATTGCCTTTGACAGAAAATTGGGAGCTGATCACCTAGGGCTGGATTTTCATGACTGAGGTGGGTAGCTTAAGTGAGGAAATTTCATGACTTGGCAGACCCAGCTCAGCTTAAAGGGCCCCATCACTCAATGTCCACTCCAGGGAAGCAGCAGGGTGGGATTGGGTTTGGCCCACTGCCCCCAGAGCAGATCCTAGGCAGCCATTGGGTGGAGAAGGAATGGGCAAATGCTGAAGCAGGCTGGTTAGAAGGCCCACCTGGGTTGTCTGGGACTGTGTTCCAGTTGTTTTCATAACTATTAGGCCCTCCAGGCCTCACCCTTCATTCTCTAGCCAACACATGCCTCCATGCCCCCTTATGTCCCTCAAGCCATGTCCACAGCCACTGGCCCAGTATCATCCATGGGCAGACCTCTGGAACCATGTGGAGACATTAAAAAAAACTTCTAACAATCTAATATAGCTCCAAATCATGCACACTTGAGAGTGAAGAAAATATCCCATTCAAATCTTTAAATCTCCTCAAGTGTTTAATCTCTTATAAAAACAAACTTTTATTCAGTCCCCGCACCAAAGACAGTTAATCCTTTAATAGCCTACTTAAACTGTCAATCAAACTATGAACTCAAGAATCCCCTGCTGAGATAATTATTGTTTTGAAACCCAGCCAAGCATTCATAATAAGCCCTGAGGAAAATGTCAACAAAAACCTCTATTGAAACTGCATGAACAATGGTAATGCCTCTTTCTAACCAACACCATATTGTCTGTCAATCAAAGCAGTCCAGCAGAGGTTTTTTCTTTACTATCACAGACAGCTTCAGCCTATTCTTTTTCCATGTTTAAAGAGCGGTGGATTTAAAATATTTCAGACCCTGATAATTAAAGAGACCTCACCCACCCTTCAGGAGCATTAACACTTATTCCTTCATTGTGTGATTCCAACACCGTGGGTTAGGCCTTTTGACCAGCCAAAATGGGGTCTGTTTGAAGTCAGCATTGAGTTCAAATGGCCCAGCTGAGTTCAAGTTTCCTGCCTATGTGAATCATGCCCAGCCCCCTTAACCCACCGGGAAAAATGGGATTTGTTGGAAATGGGAGTGGTACTTCCACATCGGAGTCCCGCCTGTCATTTTTAAAGGTTCAAACCCAGCCCCTATTCTTTATGCATGATTAATAGCACAAGGAAAATAAGAAAGGGGAAGTAGACAAAAATTGTTTCATAAAAATGAATCTGGCTTAAAAAATGGTGCCAGATGATAAACTAAGCAAATGAGTTATTTCAGGTTGCAGCAATGAACCCAATCCTCTGCCACGTCAGACTTTTGATACTATGGAATTTTAATTCAGTGTTTAATTGGTGCCAAGCACGGAGGGCATTAAATACATCTGTGTACATTCTGTACCTTGACTTAAATGATAGACAAGATGATGTGTTCTTATTCCCATATTTATATTTATTAACTTGTAACTGCTGAATATGAAATTGTGAAGTTCACGTATTGCACCAGTTAGAATAACAATTATTAAAAATGGATGCGAATGTTCATAACTTATCCTGTTTGAAAATTATCATTTTTCTAATTTTGTTTTGAATGTCAATTTTACGGGTATTATACTAAAGAGGCAGAACTATATCTGGGCCTGGAATCACACATGTTATCTCTAGAATGGGCTGCAGTTTTCCTAGCGTAAACAACACATTTCATATTACACTGGCAGCCAGACCACATTCATCTTCTAATATTTCATCTGCAATTCAGGCCAAGTCTAACCAAACCAGCCCAGAAGCAAGCCAAACCTAATAATGCCAACTTACGCTGTGCCAATCAGGACACAAAACATCTGTTTCTTTTTGTTCAGATAGTACTTGTGAAGATGGTAAATATGGTAAAAAAAAAAGCTGACAAGCTGGGTACATAGATATATACTGGAAAGGGAAAAAAATTGAAGGGCTATAGAGAAAGAGCAGGAGAGTGGGGCTCATTTGTTGGCTCTTTCAAAGTGCTAGCATTGGCACCATGGGCCCAATGCCCTCTCTCTGTGGTATAAGATTTTATTATGAATATGTCTACCTGTGTGGATGGATATGCTTCTCTTGGTGCCTGTGTGTGGCTATTTATTTGTGGCTTTGCACAATATGGGTGAAGTGGCACTGTGTGCAAGTTAATATGAGTGAAAGTGTATTTGTGTATGGTTTGGGTTATGATATGTGGCACTGACATATATATATGTGGTTATTTATATTCTCATTGTGTCTGCTTGTATTTCACATCCTCCTGTGCAAATACTTTTCACAAAATTGTGCCCAGCTTCAGTGTCTCAGTTGTCAAAAAAAAAATCCCAACAAAATGCATATATACATTTACTGAGAGATGGAAAAATGGATCAACAACAGAAAGAAGTGGATGGGACAGTAAGAATCACAGAAAACCTAATTAGAAATCACTGACATATCCTGTTCAGTATTAGCTTCCGACACACATCACTGACCTGTGTACAAGCAATGATGATTTCAGATGGGGGGGAAAGAATTTTTCTTGCTGAATCTTCAGGTTTAAAACCTAAGCCTAGAGAAAAATGTCTCATATCCAAGGTTATCAGTTGTTTTCAAATTCAGATGCTCCACAACAATCGGTGATGATCTTTGATACCAATTGTATGTTGTAGTTGTCGATCCAGTGGCTAATGATACAAAGAGAAGAATGTTGCGAACTTAGTGAGGAGTATATAGCTGCACAGGGGCATGAATGGCCAAGTAAAGTTGCCACTTTTTCTCACCAGCATATAAAGCCTTGACACATTGCTGAATTCTCACAAAACGAGTCTAAACTGTGAATACAGGAGTATAATTATTACGCTTCTCTATTTAAAATTTGTCAGGTCATGTTTAATTTTGCCTGAAGTTCTCAAGATATGTATTTTGAGGAATGAGTGGAGGAGAGAGCTGCAGTCTAGTTTAATTTCCTGACATTCAGTCACACGCAAAACAGTGCATGAGAGAACAAGAACCACCCTTCATTTTGACAAGTTTTATTGGTTGCTTTTGACAGAGAATGTCACATTTCTATGAACTATTTTATGTCTC
Source organism: Cetorhinus maximus (assembly GCF_964194155.1). Classification (NCBI taxonomy): domain Eukaryota; kingdom Metazoa; phylum Chordata; class Chondrichthyes; order Lamniformes; family Cetorhinidae; genus Cetorhinus; species Cetorhinus maximus. The sequence continues at coordinate 72,646,360 of NC_135897.1, read as the reverse complement.
AGCTTAACAGCAGTACAATGAAACTGAGTGAAACATTAAAGCCTTCTGTCTACTTCTCAGCCTTCATATTAATTGTGAGCTCTTTCTGTCTCTCTCTGTCTCTGTCTCTCTCTCTCTCTATATATATATATATATATATATATATACTTATATATATGAATATTTAGTTCAAATTGTTAAAACCTATTCCTAATGTAAAGCCCCAAAAGATCACCCAGGCATTCCGCCAGGAGTGGATATATCTGGCCCAGGCATGAAGCAAGGGCTTAAGGCCAGTACACTAATAAACACTACTGTTACATAACGTCTTTCAAACAGCTAGACAGTACTGCACAAAGTACCACAGAAATTTAATGGAAAAACTCAAAAGTGGAAACAAGTGTCTGGAAAGTCTGCATATAGAATATTAAATGGGATCCCATAGAATGGGATGCTGCAGTAACTCACAGGAAACTGTTTATGATCCTTGAAGTGAGAGGTGACTACGGTAGAGAATGAAATGTGTGGCGCTTTAAAAAAGTGTATCAATGACAATACTGCTGTTTAGCTCACATCATCAGCAGCAACAAAAGGCAAATTGATAGCATAACCTTTGAGAGACAGCTGTTGACACATCAAGTGATGCATCTGTAGCTATTGTCCATTTAAAGTAGAGGCAGTTCAATTAGGAGCGGTTCTTTCCAATAGACTCATGTTCTTTTAAACAAAGATTGCCTTTATTCTCTTCACTTGATGCTCTTAACCAACATTGAGAGGTGGCCTGCATTTCCCCGCTCCTGAATTGGAGCACAGCCTAGTTCTTTAGAAATGAGGGAAAGAAAGGAGGATTCCTCCATTAACTCTGCCAGGTTTGCAACGTGAACATATGTTTTGCGTTCCCTTTGGGGATTTCAACTACACTCATTGCTCTTACTAGGGACCACGTTATGTAGGGTTAAATGGTTGTTAAATGAAATGTGTCATTATCATAAAGAGGAAATGCTTGTGTTGAATAGATAGTGAAGGATTTTGGCTGATGTTTTTCTTATATCCACGTGGCACAATTATTTTTATGCAGAGACCGTTCTATACAGTGCCATTGCACTGTTTTTGTCATCAAGCAAAATGGCTGTGGATGTGCTTTGATGCAAAAAGGGAAGGATAATTCAGGATTCCGATCTCCAATCAAAATCTCAAACGAGCTAAAGCTGGAGATTTGAGGCATCACCTCCAACGATCTTTCACTACTTCAGTTTTATGCTCAGTTGGAAGCATTTTCACCTCTGAGCCACAAGGTTCCAGGTTCAGGTCCCACTCCTGGGCGTGAGCACAAAAATCCAAGCTGACATTTGAGTGCAGTAATGAAGGGGCACTGTACTGTCAGAGGTACTGTCTTTCGAATTAGATATGAGGCCCATCTGCCTGCTTGGGTGGATGTAAAAGATCCTAAGACATTATTTCGAAGAAGAGCAAGGGAGTTATCCTTGGTGTCGCAGCCAAAATTTATCCCTCAGTCAACATCACAAAAACAGATTATCTGCTCATCATCACATTGCTATGTGTGGGAGTTTGCTATGTGCAAAATGGCTGCCTCGTTTCCTACTTTACAACAGTGACAACACTTCAAAAAGTACTTCATTGGCTGCAAAGTGCTCTGAGACATCTGGTGGTCATGAAAAGCACTATATAAACGCAAGTCTTTTTTTTGGGTGCACTGTAGCTCTTTCCTTTTCCAAGTTGTTTGAGATTTGAATGCTGTTGACAAAGGCCTGAATCTTCTGGTTGGCATGCAGGGGGCAGGCCCTGCTCGACAACATGTAAAATGATGCACGGCGACGTCAGGCGTGCATCCCGACTTCACCGCATGTCATTCAGATCTTCAGTTCGGCACACCCGCCAAACTATCAAAGGCCTATTAAGGCCATTTAAATAGCAATTAAAAGAATTAATATAGCTGCTCATCCAACCTTAAGGTTGGCAGGCAGGCACCGAGCTTAGGCGACTTTTGCATTTATCATGAAACCTCATCCATGAGGTTTCATGAAGGCTTTATAAGTCAAATGAAAATTTTTATTAAAAATCAGTGACATGTTCCAACTCATGTCACTGTCACATGAGGGGACATATCTGGATGATTTTTTTTTTCTTTATTTCAAATAATAATAATCAAACTAATCTCCCTGAGGCAGCTCTGTGCCTCAGGGAGATTTCTGCAGTCTTTCACGCATGCTCGAAAGAGCACAGACCCTGACTCTCCCTCCTCCCCCCGCCCGCACAGGGAGCACTCAGCATTTCCGGGTACGTGTACATATCACGTAAAATGGCTGTGCACAGCCGATCGCATCTGCTCTCGCTCAGACCCCCACCGACGGGGAGAAAGTTCTCCCCATAATGTTATGTTTCATTACGTTGAAATTTAACTAGCCAGTGAGTGAGCTCTCTGCATGTATGAAAGCATCGCACTCAGAGTTCCTTTGTAGATGAGATCAATACCCAGTGAGTTACAGTCAGTGGTATAATTGAAGTCTGTCAGTTATGCTGCAAATGTCAATCTGATATCAGTATTTGGAGTTGCAACACCCTGGATTCTGAAAGTATTCCTGATATGAATTTTCGCAGTTTATTAAAAACATGATGATTCACTACAGCAGATCAAAATAGATTATTAGGCTATTGCAGTCACTGGTTAACTGAAATCATTGAATTGGTGTGATCGCTAGTCAGCGAAAGCATTGAGTTAATGTAATCATCAATCAATAAACTCATTGAGTTAGTGCAATCACTGGCTAGTGAGATCATTGCACAAGTGCAATCACCTGTCAGCAAGCTCATTGAGTTGGTGAGAGTGGCCAATATCATTTTTCAGTTGGTTGATCATTTTCAGAAGAACTGTGGTTTTGTCGTGTATCAATCTGTCGTTCTTTAATCCACTCATGAATTGTTAACTAATTAAAATATACACCCAATATAGGGGAATTGGTCTTTTTAGCTGTATTGGTTACTTTGTACAAAGTTTACACTGAGGGTGTCTATTTGTGTCTAAGTTTGTCACAGCAATTTGTATTAAATGAAGTCTCTGTATCAATATATTGCTGGGTAAAATATTTAGTGTAAGCAAAAGGTAGAGAGTTGTCATAACTTAAACGTCTTTCAATGCAGATCAGTTAAAGGGCACATTGTACAAGACAATAAAATTAACTGGTCAGTATATAAATGTGGCCAATGTTATTTGTAAACAAGAAAATGTGCTTCCTGTTCTTTTGCCATTCAACCTGATTCTTGAAATAGATACATTGAAACCTAGGTTTTCTATGAATCAGCAGTGACAAGTGAGTAGTTGATTTAAAAATCTTTATAATATTGGCAGGAAATGCTTTGCAGATGCTAAATTAGAAAAATGGTCACTGCTGGTGGTAAAGAAAGGAGATTGTACCCAAATGAAGCTCCAGCAAAGAGTTGGAACAGATATGATTGGTTGAATGGCTTACGTCCCTACTGTAGTGATGGATTGGGCTACGCGGAAATGTCTTGCACCTTCTTAAGTGTTAGTTGAGTACATGGCAGGGTTTGTTATCCTCAGTGGCTCCAGATGTTTTGGTTATGAGCTGATTGTTTCTATCTTAAGTTGTTTTATCCAGTTGCTTAACCACTGATGTAGAAGTATCGCAAAAATTGGGAACAGGCTGGTAATTTTTTGCCTCACCCCAGATTATCCAACTCCAATGGTAACTTAATGTCATCAGCAAGAAAATGATTTACTGCATTCAAGACTTCTATTGTCTCTTTTGTTAGAAGAAGGAAAGTGCATTTACATGGTGCCTTTCACGCCCTCAGGTAATCTGCGAGCACTGCACAACTGATTAACTATTCTTGGTGTGTAAAGGCTGTTGTAACAGGAACATTAGGAACAGGTGTTGGCCATTCAATCCCTGGAACCTGCTCTGCCATTCAAATAAATGGCGTGTGATCTGCATTTCAACTCCTTTGTGGGCAAACAAAGGAGCCAATTTGCACACAGCAAGGTCTGCCAAACAGAGAACAGGGTAGATTTTGGACTTTGGGTGCAATCAGTAGTTTGGGTGCAGAAGTTCAAAATTGCACCGGTTTTCAGAAATGTTGGGCAGAATTTTACCACAGCGGGATTTTACGTTCCCGCTGTCATCAATGGCATTTATAAAGGCCCACCGCATTTTACAGCCCCACCCTCGCCGAAACGGGGCCATAAAATTCTGCCCGTAGTTACAGTTCAAGTACCACCCAAGCATATTTGCATAATCACAAAATCATCCATGAATCACCAAATCAAGCAGTATTTTAGAACATAATGTTTCTTTTCCTTGCATTAAGAAGTATTTCTTGATGCAATTAGGAAGGGTAAACTGGTGTAATTTTATTAATACAGTTGAAAATATGTTTATCACATTTCTTAATAGAGTTTGGCCCGCCAACTGTTTAAATGTCTGAAAATGACTTTAAACATTTGTACTGAACCATTTACTTTTTCCTTTACAGTACAGCATGCTGCTACTTAGTAAATTAAATCATTTTTTTATTATTTAAAAGCTCTAAAAAGCTTCAACTTAAGAGCCTCCTCGAAGGCCCCAGGTGGGTGCAATTAACAAAAACTCACCATGGTGATTAATTCAACCCGGGAGGGGGGGGAAGGGTTGGGTGGTGTGGTGGCGGCATGATTCCAGTGTGACTTTTTTAAACCAACCGCAAAGTTCACAGAAACCCAATTTGCTCTGAACTTGCACGAGGAATTCCACTGTTTTTTGTACGGGTTTGCCTGAATTTGAGTTAATTGTATCAAAAATTCAGTGCAACCTGGCAAAAGCTTTGCTCTAAACTGTTCTTGTGATGTTGCTTGAGGGGTCAATGGTGGTGAGGTCACTGGGAGAATTCCCTACATGGGATCTTTTACATGCACTTGAGAGAAGAGACAGGGGTTCATTTCTTCTTCCCATCTGAAAGATGACGCCAACAGTGCAGCATTTCCTCGGTCCAGCCTAGATTATGCAGTCAAGGGGGGGCTTTAACCAATAACCTTCAGATTTAGAGACAAGAGTGTTATCACTAGGTTAAGGCTGAGAATTGAAGTTCCTTATCCCACAGATGACTTCATTCTATAGCATTTGCCCAAAATTTGAAAAAAATCAATTGGTAAACAATTTATATCTGCTTAGAGTTGTCAGTTAAGAATGTGAGCTTTCTTATGATGCACAGGGTCCAACCTGATAATGACTTTTGATTCTAGCCTTGCCAATATGTCTAGTCCCTGGGAGCATATATTTAAAAAATATTACATTTTAGGGACTGGATAGAAAATTGGATGGGAGGTGGTTGCACCGCTGCTTTATTGGCATTTTTGTTGAAAGATGTGTTAGGGACTGTGGGAGTAGATTGTAATAAGCCTCGGTGTTTAATAAAAAAAAATAAGCAGTGGTTGTATTTATATATCACCTTTAACAAAATGAAACGTCCCAAGGCACTTCACAGGAGCATTATGACACCCAGCCACATTAAGAGACCTCAGGTCAGATGGCCAAAGAGCAATTGTGAAAATATTAAGTTTTTCCAATTGAATGAGATGAAATCCCCAGATCCCTTGTTTTAAGTTGTTTAAGCCTGCTTAAAAAATGTTGCTCAAAGATGGATTTTCTTTGTTTACAAGTCTGTGCCATGATGCAAGTCCTGTTAAAAGGTGTAATTGCATCACCTGCCTCTGACAAAAATGAAATCCAGCCTTCCTGGGTGCTGTCCCTCCGCAGAGAAAAAGCTTTGCCAAACAGTCCTCTGTGAATTCAGTGCCCCCTTTAAAATCATTCTGTTGCTTTGAACCCGACTGAACAGAAAAACACATTAATAAAATAAGGAGGCAGTTTGCACCCTGATCTTGCCTAAACGATTTAAAGTTACAGCCTCACTTTATTTTAATTGTTTTTAGTTGAAGAATTATAAGCAAGCTTTTTTTTAAGAAGCCTGCTAATGCACAAAGATTTTGTGGTACAGTGGGTCACGTTCCTGCCTCTGAGCCAGAAGCTCTGGGTTCGAGACCCACTCCAGGAGTTGGTGGCCATGGGAGACACATTCATAATGTGGCCAAACAGATTGATTATCAACCTGTAAATCCTTCCAATATGCCTTTTGTAGACAGTAAGAGCGGGAGAGTCTCCTGGTTAGCCATGCTTGATGTGGAGTGCCGCCCTTTAAGCTATAGCCCCTGGCAAAAGGCTGGAAACCTGTCCCTGGAAAAACTAGCCATGGAAACAGGCATAAGCATGTGCTTTGTCTGCCTCAAGTGTCACTAGACACATGAAAGATCTAAGTCTAAGTCTACACAAGCACAATCAACCAAGTGGCTTCCTTCTGTGCTGTAAGATTCTATGGCTTTATGAAAAAGGCTTTCATTTTCTTTGTAAAACTAAATCTTGGCCAGAGTCTTCTTTTCAGTCCAACATTATGGTCAATTGAACTCCTGTGGAAAACAGATGTTTTAAAGAAGGATAGAGACATTTGATTTTGGTACATAGATAGGCAGGGGATAAACATGGTCTCAGCAGAATCCAGTACAAGAATAGAGGAGCTGGAAAATACTTTGTCTTGCTATTATTATTGAAATAAACCAGATGGAGGCAAGTTCTTGACAACTACCTGAAAAATCTAAATGGTCATCATTCTGGGAATCCCATGTGTGTGGACATAGGGGAAATGGTGCTGAATAGATGTTTTGTAAGCCTTTATCATACCTTGAAATCAGCATTGGAAAGTTTATTTAACATTTTCCAAGTGAGGATAATTATTCAATGTCCTGGCATAATGATGTCATCAAATTAATATCACATGATCAGTTCTATATGTCCAATGTAAGCATATAATACTGCACAACCTTGGATCTAGATTCTTGTATATTGTAAGCCTTCAAAACCCAAAACCCATGCAGTAATTACAACACTTCAACAATGTATCTATTATAACTTGTGTGTAAACTGGTATTTTAGTGCATACTTGTGACTATTTAATTCATTTTTGTATTTTAATTGGCTTTGGTAACAAATATTTTATACTTCAGGGCCTCACTGGAAACAAGCTCTTCAAGTTAAATCAGGTGGTGCCCAGTAAAAACATTTAGTATTCAGAAAAAATATTTTCATTTGAAAAGTAGGCTCTAATCATTTCTCTGGTTTCTTCAACTCAAAAATGCACGCTTGCCGATCCCAGTGTTCACACTTTACACTCTCAAAATAAATCAACCCCGTAAAGTCAAACAAACAACTTTCTGATGTGCTCATGCCTCGTATTAGAACCAGCGGGGGAAAAGGGGGAGAGATTTATTTAGTGACAGGTTGGAGCATTTTTATGTTTTGCTTTTTTCTCTCTCTTTCTCTCTCTCACTCTCTCTCTCTCTCTCTCTGTTTATTAAAGAAATGTTAAGAGTCTGCAGAACATATAAGGTATGCCTGGACAGAAACCCCTACCGCTAAGGGTGCAGAGGTCTCTCAGAAATTTAGTAAGTGAGAAAGAGAACAAAGATTCTTAGTTGGGGAAAAATTGGATAGCCTGTGGCTGAGAAGCTTGATTGGGACAGGTAGGCACAGTGGGGCGCAGGATAATGAGGCACATGGTAAATGTGAGGCACAGATGTTAAGCCAACTGTAGCTGCGGTTCCAGGAGTTGTGCTCATGCCACAACACTATGCCTCCGGGCTATGTCTGCAGCAGAACATTTGGAGCAGTAAACTGGGGCGACATTAGGTTCAAATTAATCCATTACTTCTTAGCTGTGAAGTGTTAGGTGCTTGTTTTGGAATTACATTGCCTCTGGGTAACTGTTTTAGGGAGATTTTAATGCATACTCATGGCTCACAGGGCATCTTAAAGAGGGGAAGGGAAATTAGAATAGCTTAGAGAGCAGTTGAGGTGCATAATTCTGCTGCAGATATATGAAAAAGAGGTAGGTTTCCACAGACAGGCCTGGTGTGCTTGTGGTTGCCTGCTGTGTATGAAATGTCACACGCTGTATTGAATGCAGGGTAGCAGGAGTCTTGTAAAAAAAGCACAGAATTGCACTGGAGACAGCAGACAAAGGCAACAGCTTTCCCCGTCTTCTCCCTCTCCCTCCGGCTCCCCTTCTTGTGGAACCCAGGATATCTGGTCATCAGTCAGCTGGAGAGCCTTAACAAAACAGTCACTAGCTGTTGTTAGACGGAAAACTGAAAATACTATACTCACCAGTCCCAGGTTAGACAGCAACTTTCTGAAACAGCAGGCCAATCACACCTTGCACAGTGTTCCACAACAATATTAAAACCTGAATAAGGCAGGTCATGTCTGCTTGCTCTTGTCCCTGCCCCTGTCATTTTAATTGCCCAAAACACTAGGCTGGAATTGAATTAGATTCTGAAAGTGAAGGAACCAACAGATTGAATAAAAGATTAAGATGAATGGCTGGGCTTTTTCTACATGATGTCTATTATCTCCTTGCACTGGATAACGTTATTACAGCAAATAAAAAAAACTTGGTCAAAGCTTGGCATAAATGGAAAGTTTTATTTGGTTTAATTGTAGGAATATGCAGGCGCACTGAAAAGTCAATAAAGCTCTCAGAATAGAGTTTATAGGAGTGTCTGTGTACATAATTAAATCCTGCAGGCTCTTTAAAAAAATCTGGAAAAATAAATGGTTATGTAAGAATAGCCTGCTGAGAGATAGAAGTGCTTGTATCAGCTTTAAGCAGCTGTTAAGAGCTGGATGCTGTTGAGTTAGAATGGGAATGCTGCTGGGAGGATGGGGGACTGTGCAAGGAAGTGGACAGATTGCGCATTTACTGATACTTAGGGGAATACTTTATGATGGCTGACAAGGCTAATATATAACACGTTTTCTGTCTGCAAAAGTCAATCACCTTCTTTCTCCCGTGTCTGTCTCTGCATGCAGCTCTGCTGAGGGAGTATTGTTATTTGAGAGGGTAATGTATCAATATTCAGCTGTAGGCTGTGGGCGTGAGTGATGGTACGATTACACTGTCGTAACTTTGCTAACTTCTGAGTGGTTGGGATTTCCAACCTGGCAGTAAATTGAGGAAGGCCGTTATTACTGCACCGTAAAAATAAAGACATCAAGTTAGAGGCAGCTTGGCACGGTGGAAGACAATAAGTGTGAAATAATCAACCTATTAGATAAAGTCATGAGAATACTTTTATAATGTGTTGGTGTTACTACATACTAATGGGTGATCAACAGTCTTATTAAATATAGCCTTTATATAGTTCTATCAGGTACTATCAACTACAACAATAACTTGCATTTATATAGTGCCTTTAATGTAGTAAAATGTCACAAGGTGTTTCACAGGATCATTATCAAACAAAGTTTGACAGCGAGCAACATAATAAATCACTAAGAGAGGTGATCAAAAGCTTTGCCAAAGGAGCATCTTGAAGGAGGAGAGAGAAATGGAGAAGCAGCAAAGATTAGGGGGAGAATTCTACAGCTCAGGGTCTGGACATATGAAGGCATGGCAGCCAATGGTGGAGTGATAAAAATTGGTGGAGCACACAAGGCTAGAATTCAAGGAATCTTGAAGGATTCCAAGGCTGGAGCAAGATACAGTGATAGGGAGGGATCACTGGGATGGAACTTCGTGATCACAAACTCATTGATAAAACTTGAGAGATCTTTAAAGGACTTGAAAACAAGGATGAGAATTTTTAAATCAAGGCATTGCTGGTTTGGGAACCAATGTAAATCAACGAGCAAAGAAGTGCTATCTTAGATTCTACGGAGCCACATCAGACCCCCTTAAACCTTAGTCAAACTCAATTAAGAAGTATTTTTTGTTCCCCAGGTTCTACCTGTAATCTCACAGAGCCATCACACATTGTACTTTTCTGTCTCAAAATCCATTTGGAACATCACATTTATCTTTTTAATGCCATTTGAAATATTTATTTATTAACTTATTTACTAAGTAAAATCGTCTAACTGTAATGTTCCAAACAAAAGGAATGAGATTCTGCCTATGATCCCATTCTTTATCAAGGCACCTGATCCCACTGAAACCAAACACATGCCTGTTGCACTTAATTTCAATGTCCCGTGATCTGACATGTGCCTCGAACTAAATAGGATTCTTTGGAATTAATAGTGCATTACATTGTGGATGCGATATTACTAAAGGCCTTCCAATCGTGCGAGATCCACAACTGTGCTTGTAACACTTGTCACTGCCTGAGAAAACCTATCTTGACCTACACATTTTTTGAACATTCAGCAATGATATTCCAATCATTGTTTTAACCTGATTCTGAAATATCATTGACTCTCCTTTGATATCAACAAAGATAGCAGAACATCATCTTATTGCGTTGGTGACTGATGAGACCTCCTTTTGCTTGGAATGAGCATCGGTAGATTCAACAGTGGATGTCAGATACACTAGGATGGGAATCTTGATTTTTCAAATGAGACTTCTTCAGTTGGCATTTATATTCAGCATCAGCACTGTGGTGGGCCTGATTGTAGGAGGTGCCTTCATGACTGGTTTTGGCCAACTTTACTGATCACAAGCAATGTTTTCCCCACTATGGACATTTATTTTACACTCTCAGAATTTATTTAAAGCAATCTTTGGGTGGAATCTTCTCGATCCCCTAAGGGTGGGCTTGAAGGTGGAACTTGGAGGAACATCGGAGAGATAAGTGTCAGGTCAGCAGGCCAATGCGTTCCCGTCTCCAGCTGACCTTCTTGGAGGCGGGTCATCACCGGCAGAGGCTACCCTCCTGGCAGCAGTGTGCAACCAACCTGTGGAGCAGCTTTGATTGGTGGTCCACAGTTGCGGCTGCTGGCCATCCTGAGGAGGAGATTTCTCTGCAGAGATAGTCTGGCAGCTGTGGCTATGGTTTATTTAAGTTAGGTAAATATCTCTTTGGAGGCTGCCTCAAGATGGAGGTATCCTCACTGTCCCCTCCAGCACCACCTACCTATGGTGGTGGGGCTGCTGTCCTTCCAACACTGCAGGTCCTCTGATTCGGTCTACAGCCTCAGGAACCTACCCGCCCACCCTCTTAATTGGCTGATGCTTGGAAGAACTCCAAGGCAGGAGCCCTGAGAGTTAGAGTAGAATCAGACTCAGGTCCCAACTGAGGCTCATAGCCTAAAACTGTAAGATTCTGCTCTTTATATTTCTTTTGCTGACCATCATAAAATCACTTCCCATTTTGTCAATGAATCATAAAAGATCTTATTTGAGATTTATTCTTCTGAAACCAAGTAGCCTGAGATCACCTCCAGGAAGCCACTTTGCTTGATGTGAGTTTGCCATGACGTATAAATATGGGTTTAAAAGTTGTGCAGACAGTGACAGACTTCTGTGTCCCTTTATAAAATGACCATAGAATCTTTTGGATGCTATGAGAAAGTGGTTGGGCGGAATCGTCCCAGATTTATGCTAAGTGTTGTAGCAGGCAAGAAAGAGGATGCTTTACCTGCTGGTTGCAATGGCGGGTTTTCGCGCTGTATCATCCCAATCCACCTCACTAATCGTGCATTCCTGGGAAACACGCCATTTTGCTAGCGGGCGGCCTCTGATTCTCCTGTCACACAGTCACCTCGTCACTTCCTCAAGCCGGGCGCCATAATTAAAGTGCAGCCATGCGGGCACCTCTCAGTGCTTCCAGCCCAGGGCTGTTGCACAGAAGATATGAGCCCGAAAGGCAAGAAGACTGCAGCCCCCCCCGATTCAATAATGCCATCTGGACACCATTGGAGCCCACCATTATGTCCTCTACCCTCGCCTTGGTTGCAGGAGGCCCATCAATGTCACCACTCTGGCTTGGGAGGCAGTGGCAGTGACGGTCAGTGCCAACGTAGCACAGAAGAGGTTCGCCAGTGCAGAAAGAGGATGAATGATCTTATCCGTGCTGCCAGGGTAAGGCAACCATCTTATCAATGTAAACTCGCACACTCACAAGCCCATCACATATTCACTGGCATCTCACTCACTGCCAGCTCAAGGGACATCACTGCTCACTCTCTCACAAACACCTTCACTTCTCCAGCTGACCTCATCTCCTCTGGAGACTGCCTCCTCAGCCCTCACCATTTTGATGCCACTTGCACAGATCAACATGTGCCCCCGCACGCATCCTGGGACACCCCCTTCCCCAGTACAGCCCTCGCTCTGCAGCCTGTTCCCTTGCCTGAGGCCGCTTATCCCCCTTCCCCAAGAAAGTCAGAGCCCTGCAGCCATTGAAAAGCTACCCCCACGTTATGGCTAACCTCGTAAATAGAGAGCTGCCTGTGAGCCCCACTAAAAGTGATGTGGTGCTGCCTGCGAAGCCTGGCGCTGATGACCACTGATGAGGTTGAGTGCTGCCTGAAGCAAGGTAGGTAAACAAGCCTCAAAGTCCCGAGTGAAGTGCAGCTCACCAAGTGCACGTTGCTGATGTTTAGTTGTTAAACCTGACGTGCTTGGATGAAACATCATGGGGGGATGATTCCGGCAAGCTGGGCTTATAATGATATGCAGACGTATTACAATGAAGTTCCCAACATCTAGTGATGGGAAACCTGGCCGCCACTAACAGGCAGAGCGGACGGTTACAAATATGTTTCACAACGACTTGAAACTGATATTTGGCCTTCCTGCCATATTGTCCACTCACGTCCACCATGATGCCCGATGTGAGCAGGCACGGTAAATTCCACCCATTATGTTCTTCTATTGTTACATATTGCCACCAGGAGAGCAGAACACTGTGCACACATGCAAAAACAGGCACAGAGCTCCATCCTGGAGGGAAAAGTGCCTGCAAATAATTCTACTTCCTTCACTAGCTTTACTTTGTATTCCATGGCCTGAATTTTCACAATGACGGAGAGCCTCTCTGTCATTGCAAAAATAGTGGAAGAGGCCAAAATATGGATGTTCAGTCCTTGAACATGGCACCTACCATTTTTCCGGAGGCAGAAATGGGCCCGGGCCAGGAATTGTGCATTCGCATTTCATGCAGGCAGCTGCCCATATAAAACATCAGCTGTCTCCAATCATGTATGATTTTCGTTAGCCAGTTGTGGGAATCATGGTGTGTGCAGATTAGACCTGGTAGGAGCAGGTCTAAACTTTGCAGAGTCCTTTGGAGAGGTGTGGTATTCTTTTGGATATGGTCCTGGAACAACTTTGGGAGAGGTAATGTGCCCTTTGAGGTTGTTAAAAGTGGACATGAATGGCTGTAAACTGTGCATAAACTCATTGGAGTTTAACAGGAACTGTCAAAAGCTACTGTCAAGAGGAACTGTCAAAACTGTCAAACGCAACTGTCAAGCTGTCAAGGCGTTTGAAGCTCCTGCCTTTTATAGCTTGGAAAAAAGACTGTGGAGTGCTTAAGAGAAATCATTGTTTGCTATTTCACTCTGTCTATTGACAGAAGCCTGAGGGCTAACATTACTAGATTTGTGCTGCAGGGCTGATTTCATGACCTTCCATTATCACAGTGAGGTGCCTTACATTTCACAATTTGGTTGACAGCTCCAAGTGGTTATAGACTCTTTGAAGTGGGGCTATGAATTACAATGCTTGTTTTTATAAGGGATTAAGCAATTGAATAAAATGTGTGTTCTTCTAAGGGATTCTAGCTTTGAAGGAACGTAAATTTTGTGAGTAGGTTCTCATGAATGAGTGTTTTTTATATAGTCTGCAATAAACACTTAGCCATGCTGAGATTAAATAAAATAAAGTTCTGAGGTCTGGATACTGGGTGAATGTCATGGTAGCTGTAAGGGCAAAGGGTGATGGGTCAGGGGCATAGGTTGTCATGGAGGGTATAGAGTGGGTTGAGGGCATGAGGTGGCATGGGTTGGCATTAGGCCATAAGACCATAAGACATAGGAGCTGAAATTAGGCCATTCGGCCCATCAAGTCTGCTCCGCCATTCAATCATGGCTGATAAGTTTCTCAACCCCATTCTCCCGCCTTCTCCCCGTAACCTTTGATCCCCTTCCCAATCAAGAACCTATCTATCTCAGTCCTAAATACACTCAATGACCTGGCCTCCACAGCCTTCTGTGACAATGAATTCCATAGATTCGCCACTCTCTGGCTAAAGAAGTTTCTCCTCATCTCTGTTCTAAAAGGTCTTCCCTTTACTCTGAGGCTGTGCCCTCAGGTCCTAGTCTCTCCTACTAATGGAAACATCTTCCCCACGTCCAATCTATCCAGCCCTTTCAGTATTCTGTAAGTTTCAATCAGATCCCCCCCTCATCCTTCTAAACTCCATCCAGTATAGACCCAGAGTCCTCAAACGTTCCTCATATGTTAAGCCTTTCATTCCTGGGATGGTTCTCGTGAACCTCTCCAGAGCCAGAACATCCTTCCTGAGATACGGGGCCCAAAATTGCCCACAATATTCTAAATGTGGTCTGACCAGAGCCTTATAAAGCCTCAGCAGCACATCCCTGCTTCTATATTCTAGTCCTCTCGAAATAAATGCCAACATTGCACTTGCCTTCCTAATTACCGACTCAACCTGCAAGTTAACCTTAAGAGAATCCTGGACTAGGACTCCCAAGTCCCTTTGCAATCCAGATTTCTAAATTCTCTCCCCATTTAGAAAATAGTCTATGCCTCTATTCTTCCTACCAAAGTGCATGACCTCACACTTCCCCACGTTGTATTCCATCTGCCACTTCTTTGCCCATTCTCCTAACCTGTCCAAATCCTTCTGCAGCCTCCCCGCCTCCTCAATACTACCTGTCCCTCCACCTATCTTTGTATCATCTGCAAACTTAGCCAGGATGCCCTCAGTTCCTTCATCTAGATCATTAATGTATAAAGTGAAAAGTTGCGGTCCCAGCACTGACCCCTGCGGAACTCCACTAGTCACCTGCTGCCATCCTAAGAAGGACCCCCTTATCCCCACTCTCTGCCTCCTGCCAGACAGCCAATCTTCTATCCATGCTAGTACCTTGCCTCTAACACCATGTGCTCTTATCTTACTGAGCAGCCTCCTGTGCGGCACCTTGTCAAAGGCCTTCTGGAAGTCCAAATAGATAACATCCATTGGCTCTCCTTTGTCTAACCTACTCTTTACCTCCTCAAAGAATTCTAACAGATTTGTCAGGCATGACCTCCCCTTGATGAAACCATGCTGACTTTGCCCTATTTTACCATGCACTTCCAATCTCATCCTTAATAATGGACTGTAAAATCTTACCGACGACCGAGGTCAGGCTAATCGGCCTGTAATTTCCCGTCTTTTGCCTCACTCCCTTCTTAAACAGGGGGGTTACATTAGCGATTTTCCAGTCCTCTGGAACTGTCCCTGACCTGAGTGATTCCTGAAAGATCACCACTAACGCCTCCACTGTCTCTTCAGCTATCTCCTTCAGAACTCTGGGGTGTAATCCATCTGGTCAACGTGATTTATCCACCTTCAGGCCTTTCAGTTTTCCTAGCACCTTCTCCCTGGAAATGGCCAACATACTCACCTCTGCCCCCCGACTCTCTTGAACTTTGGGGATGTTACTCGTGATTTCCACCGTGAAGACTGATGCAAAGTACCTATTCAGTTCCTCCGCCATTTCTTTGTTCCCCACTACTACTTCTCCAGCGTCATTTTCCAGCAGCCCAATGTCCACTTTTGCCTCTCTCTTACCCTTTATATATCTAAAAAAACTCTTGCAATCTTCTTTTATATTACTGGCCAGTTTACCCTCATATTTAATCTTCTCCCTCCTTATTTCTTTTTTAGTTGTCCTCTGTTGGTCTTTGTAGGCTTCCCAATCCCCTGGTTTCCCACTGCTCTTCGCATTGAGGGGTCGTGGGAAGTGTGAGGGGGTGGAAAGGTTGAGCTCATGGCCTGTTTTATGTTTTAATGCTATTAAAAAAAAATCTTTTTGATGAAGTGATAGTGCTGAGACAGGCCTTCTGCCTGGCCAGCCTCCACATGTTCCAGGACTGAACGACCCGACTCCCGGAAAATCCCGCCACCCTGGCATAAAAATCCTAACTTCTGGGGCACTTTCTCCTGGGTCGGGTTCCACAGCCCAGAAATATCCCAACTCTGCGCTCCTGACCAGGGAGCGAAAATTTAGGCCTGTAGCTATTAGTTTTGTACCTATAGTGGAGTATAATTGTTGGCAGAGACTCCTTACAGACATAATAACAGCCTCCTCATTCATTTTTTGGACCATTTATTAAGTTTTATATTTAGGGCGGGATTTTACAGCTCCGCCCACCACTGGGATTGTCCGGTCCCACCGAAAGTCAATGGACTTTTAGCTGGGCCGTCGAATCTCCCCGAGTGGGTCCCGCCATGAAGGGGCCAGAAAATCCCTGCCTTATTGTCAGCCATCGTTCAGTTTGTAACATTCTAGTCTACGAGGTGCCACCTTTGAAAAAGATTTTAAAGTGAGCCTCTGTTTGACCTCTCTGGTGAAAATTATGGAATCCATGACACTACTTCAAAGAAGGATGGAGAGATTCTCTCCATTGTCCTGGCCAATATTTATCCTTCAACTAACCTCTCTAACACAGATGATCTAGTCATTATCCCAATGCTGTTTATGGGAGCTTGCTGTGCACCAAATGGCTGCCACATTTCTATATTACAACAGTAACTGTACTTGGAAACTACTTCCTTGGCTGTAAAGCACTTTGAAATATCCTGGGGTTATAAAATTCACAACAATAATGCAATTTTTTCTATATTTCATCAGTAGTCAGTCTGCTTGGTATTCTAATGAATGTTCATTGTGCCCTGCGTCATTGTATAGCAGAGGGCCATTTTAAAAAAAATTTATCTTGGGAACAATGAGGTTTGTGTTGGGCTTGTTAACAATTTTACTTCAATGGTACAAATAGTCTCGCAATTAATTCTGAGTAGTCACAAATGTAGAGTAATACGAGCGCATAGGCATTGGTATATGAGTAAAGGCTCTCTGGGTATAAAAGGAGTTAAATGAAAGTGATGCATCCAAGTTCCTTTGGGTAAAAATGAATACAACCAGCAAGTCATGCATGAGTAACTTGCTCTCTCCCATGTACACGTGACAACATTGAACAAATCATCTTCAAATCCTTTGCTGAATGAGCAAGATGTATCTAAAACTTCTCTGATTGCAATGATCTGATGCAACTGAGTCACATCCACATTCCACATCAATAGACAACTGAAGTGAAAACCCCTGTTCTGATCCCCAAGGGATAAATTTAAGTGAAAGAAGACAAATTATGCTTCTGATAGATGTCAGATAGAAAATACAATTGAGAACCAGGCTGAATACAGAAGGTTCAGAGGGGAGGTGAAAAAGCAAATAAGGGAAGCAAAGAGGGAGTATGAAAAGAGACTGTCAGCCAACATAAAAGGGAATTCCAAAGTCTTATTTAGGCATATAAATAGAAAAAAGATGGTAAATGGAGGAGTAGGATTGATTAGGGTCCAAAAATTTACGCCTGGAGAAGAGGGCATAGCTGAGATATTAAATGAAGACTTTGCATCTGTCTTTATCAAGGAAGAAGATGCTACACAGACTATGGGGAAAGAGGAGGTAATTCAGACACTAGAAATGTTTAAAATTGAGCAGGAGTTGGTATTGTATAGGCTGTCTGTACTTAAAGAGGATAAGGCACCAGGATCAGATGAGATGTATCCAAGGATACTGAGGAAAGTGAAAGTGGAAATTACAGAGGCACTGGCCTCAATTGTTCAGTCTTCCTTAGACTCAGCAGTGGTGCCAGAGGACTGGAGAATTGCAAATGCTGCACCCTTGCTCAAAAAAGGTTGTAAAGATAAGTCCAGCAACTACAGACCAATCAGTTTAACATCAGTGGTGGGGGAACTTCTAGAAACAATAATTCAGGACAAAATTAATAGTCACATGGACAAACGTGGGTTAATTAAGAAAAGCCAGCTCGGATTTCATAAGGGAAAATCATGTTTAACTAACTTGCTGCAGTTTTTTTTAAAGAGGTAACAGAGAGCATTGATGAGGGCAATGCTGTTGATGTGGTGTGCATGGACTTTCAAAAGCCATTTGCTTTAGTTCCACACAGCGGGCTTGAGCAAAGTTATAGCTCATGGAATAAAAGGAACAGTGGTAACATGGATACAAAATTGGCTGAGTGACAGGAAACAGAGAGTAGTGGTTAATGGATGTTTTTTGGACTGGAGAAAGGTTTGTAGTGGAGTTTCCCAGGGGTCAGTGTTGGGACCCTTGCTTTTCCTGATATGTATATTAATGACCGAGACCTTGGCAGACAGGGAAAAATTTCAAAATTTGCAGATGATACAAAACTTGGAAGCATTATGAACTATGAGGAGGACAGTGTAGAACTTCAAAAGGACATAAAAAAGTTGGTGGAATGGCCGGGCAGGTGGCAGATGAAATTCATTGCAGAGAAATGTAAAGTGATTCATTTTGGTAGGAAGAACATGGAGAGACAATAAAAAATAAAGGGTGCAACTCTAAATGGGTTGCAAGAGCAGAGGGACCTGTGTGTATATGTGCTTGAGTCATTGATGGCAGCAGGGCAGGTTGAGGGAATGATTAATAAAGCATACAGTATTCTAAGCTTTGTTAATAGGGGCATAGAGTATAAGAGCAAGGAGGTAATGTTGAAGTCATATAAGACACTAGTTCAGCCTCAGCTAGAGTATTGTGTCCAGTCCTGGGCATTGCACTTTAGGGAGGATGTGAAGGCATTGGAGAGGGTGCAGAAAAGATTCATGAGAATTGTTCCAGGGATGAGGATCTTCAGTTATGAAGGTAGATTGGAGAGGTTGGGACTGTTTCCCTTGAAGAATAGGAGGCTGAGAGGAGATTTGATAGAGGTACTCAAAACCATGAGGGATCTGGACAGAGCAGATAGGGAGAAACTGTTCCCACTCATTGAAAGGATAGAGAAGGAGAGGGCACAGATTTAAAATAATTTTCAAAAGAAGCAAAAGCAATATAATAAAAGGCTTCTTCACGCAACAAGTAGTTAAGTCTTGGGATGCACTGCCTGAGAGTGTGTTGGAGACATGTTCAATCAAAGCAGTCAAAATGGAATTAGACTGTTATCTGAAAAGGAAGAATTTACAGGGTCACTGGGAGAAAGGACTAAATCAATTGCTCACCAGTGCAGACACAATGGGCTGAATAGCCTCCTGCACTGTAACAATTCTGTGATTTTGCTGATAAGTAACTGAAGCAGGCAGGATTGAGATGCTCCTGAAGATACAGTGCCTGGGCTTGTGAGCCATTCCCAGCTCCCCTTCAGATTCTAGGAATGTCACCGAGCTGGGTTTAAGTTCTGGGTGAACTGAGTCAACCATACCCGAGACATATCTGGGTAAAGGTGACTGAAATTAAATCGGCCATACCTAAGCACCCTCTGGGTATGTGAGCGAGCAAATGAGCCACACTGAATAGCTGCTGGATACAAACAACTGAGGTGAACAATCCATAACTGAGTCCCCGTGGGTACAAGTGACTGAAACAAGCGAGCCATACCTGAATACCCTCTGGGTAGAAAGAACTGAATCGACTGAGCCATACCTGAGTGCACTCTGGTGCAAGTGTGGACATTGTTTAATATCTGTACAATTTAAATTTAAACTTAAACTTAATTTCTAACAATAATCAATTCATTTTGTATCCTCTGGATTTACAAAAGATCCATTACTATTCCTTTGATTAATTGTGATAAGAGTGGCTTTTAATGGGAAAAGAAACAATGTGTCACCAGAAAGCAATTTCTTTTTAACATAGTTCAGCCCACATATTGGTTAAATATTTAACTCGGTTCATCTGTGGTAAATGAATATGCATGAATTTCTGGATCAATAAAATAACAAAGGTTAATTACTTGAATTGGTCTGTGGTATAATAGGAGTCTGCTCTGGTGTTAAATTTCACTGTGCTTCAGGGAATGGGAAGAGGTGGAACTTTGGTGGGGGGTGGGGGAAGTGATGGGGTGTTGTTTAAAGGAAGAAGGGTTAGGGGAAGCAGAAAGCATAATGAATCTAACCAATAGAATGTTCCAAGTTTTGTTTCTCCCTGGCCTTAGAGTTATGATAAATGATAGCAGAAGGAAAAGATAACCCACCATGAGACTGGGATCACTGGGGCCAAATACTGAAACTCCCAGCTGACTGCCCTACACACTGCACTCTCTGTTCGTGTTTATTTTTTCTACTCACTCTTGGTTTCGTCAATCAGTATGATAGACGATAACTCCTGACTACCAGTGCCTGCGTCCTGCTCTCTCACGGTGGGTAACATGTTGTGGTTGGCGCCATGGAGTCGGAGGATCACCCGCATCAGAAGTAACAGGGGATGAGGTCCGTTGCAGTCTTCCAGGAGCTATAGTCCTTGGAGAATAGCAGGCAATGGTCTTATCAGCACAGAACTGCCTTGCCAAAGGAAAAAAAAGCCAACCGCACATTAGATGCTTTGTTTGGGTTGAGGCTGGGGGCATTTTTCATTAAGGACAAAGCAATCTATTAAATCATCCTTGTTTTAAGTGTGTTGAAAGGTAACCTATTCACAAAACGAAGCAGAAATTGATTTTGCAGAGCTGCGCTTTCCTAACGTTTCAAGCACTTTCTTAAATGCTCAAATGCACTTTTGTTACTGAGATGTACACACACTGGTATCACAAATGGAATGTGTTCCTAACAGTGTGGTTGGTTTCTAATTACCAAGCTAATTAACTTGTTCAATGTCTTATTTCAAGTGTGTTTAAATAATGGGTTTACAGCAAATTTGGAGTTTATAGCTAGCAGATGACATATGAATCAGTAGGCTGTGTGCTAACAGCCCATCGGACTGCTGGAATTTCCTGAACAGCATCCACTAATCACCACTGCTCATAATCCATGTTCCTGTCCCAGGACAGGCGCAAAGTTCCTCAAAATAATGAGGGATCCCTAATCTTGCTACTTGTCAGTGAATTATTTCATCACCAGATGCATTACCCTGCTTCGTTTTTTGGCAAACATATTTTCAAACTTTAATAAATACCAGTTTTAACTTGACAAACAAAAATTGTTATCAATTATTAGAAATGTTTTATAAAAGATACCCCACCCATCTCTTAAAGATAGTATTTCTTGAGGTGCACCCCATAAATGTTGGCCTCTGGCAGTGTCCATCTCGCAGAATGTTGCTTACATGCACATCAAGTGGTAGCTGCTGCAGTCTCTCTCGCTCCTCCTACATCACACATGACACTACACTGAAATTATGTTCATGTGGCATAGGAAACCTAAGTACAACCAAATAAAAAGCTAGCTTCAGAAATGTTTTACTCTAAATATGACAATCACTTTATTAATGCTTTGTTACAGCAATTGAAGAAAAGGCTAGTGTTATACTGGGGCCAATCAGAATAAGTGGCTAAAATGGCGTTTTACCATACAGTAGTAAAATGTATCCCAATCAGTTACCAGGCACTAGGCCTCCTCCCTGGTCTGTTTCTAGTTATCATGCCCTGTGTTCTACCTAGGGGGTTCTCCATTTCGCACAGCTACTCGCCCTCCCAACCTTAATAACCTATAGTTTCCCTTTCGTCCTAAATAGAAACCAAGTGACTCCCTCCTGCAAAAGAGATTGAAAGCTTATTCAGTTACATGCTTGTCACACAGTGTGTCTTGTAATTTTTTGAATGGATTCCCGCCCAGCACATAATTATTGCTGCATGATAGTTGAGATCCAGCCTTGGGTGCTGGTGGAGAGGAATTTGATTTGTTGGCTAGTTAATGAAAAGCAGACCTGCAGCTAGAAACAGCAGATCCACTGTTACCATTCCAACACTTTTAAAAGCTCTCATTAAAGAAACACGCACCTGCAAAACTCTGGAGTCCAGCAAGGCTTTGGAAATTGGAGAAAAACACAGGGCACCACATTGGCATAGAGAGTAGCTAAAAACTTCCAACAAAACTGGTCACTGTTCTCCTTTCATCTTCGAACTGAAACAAAACATAAGATAAAAAATCAAAGTCCTCGTCACTGCACAATAAAAAGAAAGTGAATTGAGTATACTTTGGTAAATTTGGTTCTCATTTGGAACAGTACTTTTGCGATGTCTCAATTTGCAACCTCAGGCCTGATTTCTTGGTGTTATAATTGCCCATTAGGCGCCCAATTATAACCCTTTTTTCCTCATCACCCCACTCCCAACTGTAATTTACCATTTCCCCCCTCCCAAACATTGCTGGCTTTACATGTGCAGATGAATGCACAATGTAGTGGGCCCCATTCAGATCAGATTCTTTGGGTGGTGTTCAATCCGTACCACCCCGTGCCCCCTCACCACCCCCGAGGTGAGCTTGGAAGTTGGAGGTGCCCTTGATCAGGTGACAGGGTATGGGATGGGGACCTCGTCACCTTCCTAACATTCCCCAATCAAGCTCCAGGCAGAAGAGTGGAATGTGTCCGTCCCGCCCGGAGACCAATTGAGACCCTTATGTAGCCACTTAAGGGCCACATCCCACCGCTGGGGACTTAACATCCAGGGAGTTGCCCAGAAAACCCTTTCGGCCTCGCCAGCAGTCTTCTGGAGTAGGGGGTCCCTCATTCATAAGCACTCAGTGCTCGGCTGAAGGATCCAGTATAATGAAGATCTCATGGCATCCTCTGCTCTTTTTTCCAATCCCCCTCCCCTCCTCCCACTCTTGCCAACAAATCTCCCCCTCCCATATCCTAGAGAGCCCCATTCTGCCCACACTCACCTCTATCTAGGGATCCAATGTTGATTCTTCCTGCAGGCCGCAAGTGTAGTACTGGTAGTAGCCACCATTCCTGGTGGCGCTGCTGGTACTGGAGAGCTGCTGGCCTCTGGCTGACAGCTTGTGGGGGGTGGGATTTCAGCCTGCTCGGTGCTTAAATAGGAGGCTCAATGTTGTCCAGGTAAGTGCCTGATTAGCTCGGAATAGCGTCAGGCCTCCCAGAGAGAAGCAACGTAGGGTTCTCACCAGATCTCCAACCGCTGGGCAAGCCCCCATTGCGCTCATTAAATTCCACCCTTAATTGCTCTTTTCAGATAATTTTCTTCATCCATGCACCCCATGCCCACCCACCCGCCCTCGCCCCATGTAGCAGGAGTTTTGTTATAGCCTGATATCACATTTGGAATGCCTACGCCAAATGGCATGTCTTTAAAAAAAAAGCTAAATCCTAATCTCAACTGTTTGGTGAGACTTCATTGAAACTTTATGAACAGTGAGGTTTGGGGCCTATTGCATCCTGTGGACGGAACAAATTCAAAACATTTATCGAACAAGAAAGCATGACCCTTCCTGCTTAGTCTGAATATCATCAGTTTGTTCGCTGTTTGCAGCTAGATCCAAGTTTTTTTCAGGAAATAGAAGCAATTGGTACAGTATTATTTCAAACATATAACTTTGGCAATTAACCCTGTCAAGGTGGAAAAATGCCTTGGGCGTGTGTTGTCGCATGTAAAGAATTTTTCCATCTCCCGCAGAACAATATCCTGCATGAATCATCAGCCACCTTATAAAATAAGACTAAGCAAAAATATGCAAATAAGATTTGGTACAGCATTAAAATTATAACTTGTTATCTGCAATTTTACCACCCCAGCCTCCGTCAACCTGACATATCTCGTTTTTGTAAAAGAAAGGCTTGCATTTATGCAGTGCCTTTCACAACTTCAGAGCATCCCAAATAACTTTAAAACCAATTAAGTACTATTGTAATGTACGAGACGCAGCACCCAATATGCACAAAGCAAGTTTCCACAAACAGCAGTACAACAATGACCAGATTAAAATCTTTTTTGTGATGTTGATTGAGGAATAAACACTGGTCAGGACACCAGGGATAACACCCCTGCCCTACCTTAAGTGCCAAGGGATTTTTTATGTCCACCTGACAGGGCAGATGAGGTCTCGGTTTCAAGTCTCGCTGAAAAGATGGCACCTCTTGCAGTGCAGTACTACCCTGGATGTGTCAGCCAGGATTTTTATGCTCAAATCTCTCAAGTGGGACTTGAACCAACAACATTGTGACTCAGGGGTAAGAGTGCTAACAAGTGAGCCACACAAGGAGCTTGTTCCCCTTACTGCCACTTAGATAAAAGTTTATTTTAATTAATTAATAATTGTAACTTGCTTTTCAAAATGATCATTTCTGTCTACTTTAGATGGTAATTTCTGCGACTCGTCTGTCCCCTACACCTTGGCAACCTCTTGTTTATCTCCATGGTAATATTACTGTGGGCATGAAAGAGTTAAGGAGTGCCTGCAGCCCCACAGAGGCAACAAAGTTAACAAGTACCAGTAGTCCAGACTGATTTGAGACAAATGGCATCTTGTTACACTGAAACTAGTGATTCATTGGGTGCAATAAAAAAAATTCAGATATAGACACAGGAGGGAGGCATAGCTTTACCCTTTTTCAGTGCTAATTCTAAACAGCTTTTGGCTCTTAAATTGTAACATGCATCACATCCAGGCTAGCAGAGCCAGAAATGGCTCCCATTACTTGCACCTCGTGCTTTTAGGTAATTGATAGGAATCCTTGAAAAGTGGTCAGTGCATCCTACTGAGTGGTCAGCGGTTCTTTCTGAACTATAGTGGGAATGCAGCAGCTATTGCGAATCAAGAACTTAAAACACAGAATGAAGTATAATTACTCCCTATTCCATATGCATGCATCAGAGTGCTATTACAAAATAGGTGGACCTGCAACTCATTAGGTAACCTTGGTGAAATATTCAAACACAAGTAAACATCATCTTTGAGCTGCTTAGGAAAGTGGAAAAAAAAGAATGGTCAGTTTCTGTAAATGAGGGACTGAGGTTCCACTATTACTGATCGTAGTCTAAAAAATAAAGAATAATACAAATCAGTAATTTATATATTATAATCCAATAGAAAGGTTCAGATGTTTATGGGTGTGTGTGTTTGTGTGTCTGTGCGTAGACACATGTTTAATCGTGTATATACATTTGTTTAGTTAAGGATATGTTGATAGGGCTGGAGGAAGTAAGAGTGGGAAGAGATTCGTGTGGACTGTAAACTGCATAGACCAGTTGGGCTGAATGGCCTGTTTCTGTAAATTCCATGTAATAGATATAGATATCTGTGAGCAAGTTATAGACTATAACCTAATCAATGGGTTCACATTAGAAAAGAAATATTTGCATCTACGTTGCTTTTATCACATCCCTCAGAAACTTAACAAAGCAATTCATATGTAATGAATCGCTTTGAAGTGCAATAACTGACATGTCAGAAAACACAGGCACTTAGCATAGAGCAAAACCATTCAAATAACCATGACTAATTATTTATTTCTGGTGGTGTCGTTTGAGGGAGGGGTGTTGGTCAGGACACTGTTAGCACTTTCTTCTCTTTGAATAAGTGTTGTGAGATCTGTACACCCACCTGAACCAGTGGAACAGACAGGACTTCAGTTATACAGCATCATCGTCCACCCTTAATGTAGTATTCCCCCACTACTGTAACACTGGTGTGCTGATCAACAGCCTGCGCTCAGGATCTGGAACAGGGCTTGGACCACAAGTTCCTGAGTCAGAGGCAAGTCTGCTACCAACTGAGCCAAGTTTATACATGGTGCCAGATGGTTTATATATAGAATAATCCATACAGGGGAGCAAGTTCCAGGTTGAAATTTAATTGAGCAAAGGCTCTGGTGATTTATATTTAGAGTAACCAATAGCTACAACTGTGAGTTTGTAAACAAGTTGAGGGACGTCACAATATCTTAAATCTCAAGAATGAAGCTGAAGTAGTGTGGAACTGTTAGCTAGATTAAAGTTTTGAAATCTCTCCCCGGAATCTCTTTTCCAATAATGTATGGCATTTCAATTTAAGTTGATTCAGGGTGGGCCTGTTTTGGTGCCCACAGTGGCTCTCAACGCTAACAAAAACTCCCAGCATACCACTGACATAAAGAATAACTGTGATATCATTACTGTAGGTTTTTCAAAATAAGAATATGCGTCAATTACAGGGAAATTCAATACACAATATCTATTCCAATGATGTTTCCCGTTTGGGTGTAGCTTTCACCATTTCCTCTTTTTATTGCTGATACTTGGTGAGTTGGACCTGGTGCACGTCCAAAAAAATAAGCTGCTGCCTCAAGATTGGTTTCTGTGGCTGAGGTTAAAAAGGGTCAGGTGAAAGGTCACAGACCTGAAATGTTAACTCTCTTTCTTTCTCTACAGATGCTGTCAGTTCTGCTGAGTGTTTCCAGCATTTTCTGTTTTTATTATATTAGGTATGAACTGAGTGTTGGACTACGTGCCACGATGAAACCTAGTCACTTGTATGCCTGTATATTATTATCTGGATCTGCCCAAAGTGAATTATTCGTGATTTGTCTCTTTATGGTGTATTGCACGAGCTGATTAAGGGATAGAGTGAGGAATGGAATATTTTTACACCGTACACATGGGGCACTATTTAATCGAGGTGCCAGTGTGTCCTGCATCACCTCCTTTGGGGAAGAACAGCTGAATTACATGTTGAACAGGCACTTAAATGGCCAGCAATGGAACTTCCCTAGGATTAAGGACCCTGAGGGTAGAAATCCCAACCCTGAGAGCTGCCCGCCAATTAGAGGCTGGCAGCTGCCCAATGCCGACAGTGCCACTGGGAGTGTTGGCAACTGCCTGCGATGCACTCAGCAAGAGGCCTAAAATCATCGAGGGACCCAGGCCACAAGTGAGTGAGGGCGGGATGGGAATCGTGGGTTGGTGGGGTCGTGGGAGAAGGGAATTGGGGTGTCAGCAGTAAGAGCAGGGGAATAGGCTCACAGTGGGACCCCTTCCCAATGCCAGGTCCCTCGATCAGGCACTGAGTACCCGACAACGAGGAACCTCTCGGAAGCCCATAAGCAAACACAGCGGGGTGTGATTTCCTGTGGGGTGACTGCCCTGCCCAACACTGGTTGAATAGCGGTGGACGTGGGATGAGGCCTTAAATTGACACTAATTTTCCACTTAAGGGCCTTAATTGGCAGCGGGGCAGGAAGGCCATTCATGGGCATGCCCGCCCCAGACTTTAGCAGGACTGAGATGGGAAGGCTGCAGGGTCCCTAACCTCCCACCTGATTAAATGCCTTCCCCACCCTGGCCTCCAAACTTGCCTTGGGGGAGGTCATTAAATTCTGCCCATTGTAACTCCTTGAATGAATCCCAGTTCAGGAATGGCATCCATATGATGGGATACAAAGCTCATCTTTTATAACATAGCTCAGCCTTTTGCCCCATTTTAAAAACACACCATTGCAGTTTTTCCCCGGCACATTACTTTGCCTTATTGTCTTAGAACAAAATTGTGAAATTAGTATCAAATGCTTAACAATTAATGCCAGATCTAAGAAAAGTTTTAGGCTACAGATTCCTGTCAATCAGTGATTGATTTGTCAAAGATGCAAAAGTTCATTAAAAGAGAGATAAATTGATTTCCTGATTCATTAATTTATTCCATATGTCTGGACTAGGGGAATTGAGCTCAGGTGAAAGGTGAGAGATAAAGGAGAGAGCAACTCTAAATGCTCAGCCACTGGTTTTCTATGAAAGATGTCATCATTTCAGTTCTTAAAACCTTGCACATACTTGATGTATATTGATATTCCTTAGCTAGCAGCTCCCAATAGTAGTGGCCAAATAATCTATTTTGTTGTCATTTGAAATTGTCTGAAACATAACATTATAGGTCAGGTTTTCATGGTGCTGGGCCAGCTCTGGAAACCTTTAAAATTGGCGGACAGAATCCAGGTGTGGAAGTCCCACGCCCATTTCTGACAGGTCCCACTTTTTCCGGATAGCAGAAAGGGTGGAGCATGAATCACACAGACAGGAAACACAAGTTCAGCATAGCCATTTGAAATTAGAGCTGAGTTCAAACAGACTCAATTTTCACTATTTCAAGGGCCTTAATCCGCAGTTTGAGAGTCACAAATTTATGGAGCGTATGTAAACACTCTTGAAGGGTGGTTAAGGTCTGTTTAAGTGTCATGATCTGAAGATATTTAAATTTGCAGCTCTTTAAGCCTGGAAAAACAGGCTAAAGCTGTTACATAGGATTAAAAAAAAAACTGATGGTAAACTGATTTGTTTTTCAGGCCATCTGGTGTAGCTTAGAATAAATTTCCATCTGTTCCTGCAGTTTCAATAGATTTCATTGCTGTTATTTTCCAAGGGCTGTTATTACAGCTGAGGTCATTATGGATGCTTGACTATGTTTCAAAAGCTCCCAAAGTACTTACCTCAGCAGGGGGCTGAGTTCACATTTTTGACTGACAGTTTAAAGGGGCTATAAATGGATTAGTTGTCTATGATATGGTTAGTGGATAGAAGTCTGTTTGTTTTTATACCAGATTGACCACTTGAAGGGATTTAAAATATTTGAATGAGTTTCATGAATGATTTTTTTTTCTGTATCAAGTGTGTATGAGCTCCAGAATGTTTTGTTTCCATCTCTAAATGGTTGCTGAGATCTTCCCATAGTGGATAATGGGTGAGTGGCTATGATGGTGCCATGGAGGTACCAAAGGGCATGGATGGGGCATGGAAAGTGTGTGGGGGTGAAGCATGGGGGTTAGAACGCCTAACAGCTTTTAAAACAAATGGAACAAAGTCCCAAAGAACCAAGGCAGGCTTTTTAGCCAGCTACCTCAGCACTTGTCTGTCCCCGTGGCTGCCTCTGATCTACTTCTGGAATCAGTGGGCTTGACCCCAGAGTGAAAATTGCATGTGATAGAGCCCTTTTATATCGAGGTGGGTGTGCCAAGTTGTGAAATTTTCTGAGTTGAGCTACCCTCTCAGGTCTTGGTAAGTATTTACATTTGAGTGGCTGACACAGATCAAATGATTTTGATGGATTGTATGTAGTAACTGAACCATTTCATTCTGTGGTTCTGTATATATGAAATCTGGCAATACTTATTAGACCTTTATCAAAATTACAATTCTACTGGAGCAACTGGAGTTTGGAGACTTTTATCCTTAACTACAGACTTATAATTATTGTAATAAAAGCAAAATCAGCGATACCAGTACCACTAATATTCATTACCATCGACAGAATCTTGCTTTGTAGATTTTGAAACAAATGATGAATCTTACACTTACCAGTGTTTCTATTGTTATCCTTTTTATATATTTGTGGCATTTAATTATCCTGATTCTACTGGAACATGAAAAATAGCTAAAATGATGCAGAATGTATGTTTTCCTATCAGACCCAAGATGATATCTCTGACCCCCTTGTAGGGCATACTTCCAAGATATTTGAGTAAGAATTTGGCTAATAAACAGTGCATACTTAGCTGTTAACAGTTTGTTACTATAAGTGTGGAAGATATGATATTTATTATAGACATTTCCTTGAATTATTGCTTTGGAATTCTTCAAAATTTTTGACAGGGCCTGGTGATGTATAATTAAAAACAATTTACCATCATTGAGCCTCTGACTAAAGTAATGCTCATGACTATCCAGTTTTTTGTCAAATTGTTATACCTGTATTCATTCATGTGTGCTCTGCTCAAAGGCAGCTCCTTGGCTCATTGTCAGCTGATGCTTCAACATATGCTATTTTCTCAGCAGTTATTGTCCTTGGTGATTTGCCATTGCCTTCCACTGTCAGGGGCAGAATGAGGAGTCAGGCCCCAAGTCTACCGCAGCCAGAATGGGAATTGAACCCATGCTGTTGGTGTTATTCTGAACCACACGCTAGCCATCTAGCCAACTGATCTAATGCCCCCCTCACCCCCTAATGCCACCCCCCTCCCAACAATACCTGTTGTATAGATATCTAATCCTATGAATCATTCCTCCCTTCTCTCTAACCGAGGTTTCCCAGGCTCCTTATTCTTTCCGAATCTAATTGTTTTCATATGTCATCTCATCACTATTCATTTAACCCTCATTTGCTATTAAGGCTCTATAAGTGTTAGGTTCTGTCTAAGATTTGAATACTATGCCTTTTTCTAGGGAGAGTCTTCCAACACCTCTTATTTTATGAAACAAGAGAAAAAGATTGTCACCTGAGAGAAATTCACCTCTTCCTTTCAAGCGTTATTCCTATCCCAACTTTTCCTTTCCCAGTTTTATCATCATAACAATGATCAATGCTTTGAACTTGTTTGTCGTTTTACACTCCAAACAAATTATCTCTCACACGCTTTCCCTCCTCCCTAAAAATCATCAAAGTTTCCTACTCCAGTTCATCCTTTTCAGAAGCTTAGAACTGTGAAATTCTTTGGTCTTTCCTCCCAAGATTTTCAATTTTCTTTTTTCAAAAGGCTTCTAAAATGCAAACTACGCATTATGTAACCTTTTAAAATTCTGACCAACCTTGAAAGTGTTGTGCTTGACTTCTTTATTATGTTATTTTGCAATATCCTAGCTTTACTAAGCATAACAAAATAATTGGAAATGTTATTTTCTGTGCTTGTATCTATATTCTTCCTGTTCTAATATGGTCTTGGAATGAATCATACAGCATAGAAGCAGATCATTTGGCCTCTCATCCTATGCTGGCTGTTTGAAAGAAGAAAGACAACAACAACTTGTATTTATTTTGCACCTTTAAGATAATATAAAGCCCTAAGGTACTTCACAGGAGCATTGTAAAGCAAAATTTGACACCAAGCCACATCAGGCGATATCAGGGCACGTAGTCAAAATCCCAGTCAAAGAGTTGGATTTTAAGGAGGAAAGAAAGGTGGAGGGATTGAGAGCTTTTGAGTGTGAATTACAGAGCTTAGGCCCTAGGCAACTGAAAGAACAGCCACCAATGGAGGAGCAGTTAAAATGTGGGATGCTCAAGAGGCGAGAATTAGATTAATGCAGCTTAAATTTGGTACCTCAGATGATTGAAGACCTGGAGGAGGTTACTGAGATATGGAGGGATTTAAAAACTAGGGCCAGAATCTTCGGGTCGGCTTGCGGAGGTGGGCCCCGCTCGCTGATGAGTAAAATGACACGCAGTGATGTCGGGCGTGCGTCCTGACATCACCGCATGTCATTCAGGTCTTCAGTTCGGCAGGCGTGCACCGGAGTCGGCTGTGCGCCCGCCGAACTGTCAAAGGCCTATTAAGGCCATGTTAAAAACTAATTAAAATAATTAACGGAGCTGCCCGTCCAACCTTATGGTTGGCGGGCAGGCGAAGAGCCCAGGCGGCCTTCGCATTTATCATGAAACCTCACCCACGGGCGGGATGAGGTTTCATTAAGGATTTATAAATTAAATAAATTTTTGTATTAAAACTCATTGACATGTCCCAGCTCATGGGCAGAATCTTCGGCTTGGCAAGTGGGGGTGGGGCCCACTTGCCGAGGCGTAAAATGACGCTTGGTGACATCGGGCGTGCGTCTCGTCGTCATTGCGCGTCATTTAGATTTTCAGTTCGGCGGGCGCACACCCAAATTGGCTACATGCCCGCCGATCTGTCAAAGGCCTATTAAGGCCTGTTAAAAAGCAATTAAGGCAATCAGCTGAGCTGCCCGTCCAACCTTAAGATTGGCGGGCAGGCGAAGAGCCCAGGCGGCCTTCGCATTTTTCATAGAACCTCATCCATGGGCGGGGTGAGGTTTCATGAATGATTTAAAATTTTTAGAAAATTTTTTATTAAAAATTAATGCACATGTCCCAGCTCATATGACAGTTTCATAAAAATTTTAACAACACTTTATTAGACTTATTAAACTTTAAACCTCTGTGCCTCAGGGAGGTTTCTGCGCTCTTTCGCGCGCATGCGTGAGAGCGCAGGGCCCGACTCAGCCTCTTCCCCCTGCCCGCACAGGGAGCGCTGAGCGGTTCCGGGTGCACTTCACGCTATGTGGGCCTTAATTGGCCCGCCCACATAAAATGGCAGCACGCAGCCGATCGTGGGTGGCGTTCGGCTGCGCGCCTGCCTGCGCCCGTTCCTGCTCAGCACCCCCTGACGGGGAGAAAATTCTCCCCCAGGATGAAAATTTTAAAATCGAGATGTTGCTTAACCTGCCTAGCCAATGTAGGTCAGTGAGCACAATGGGGATGGGTGAACATGACTTTACGACTTTTCCGTGCGAGGACATGTGCAGAATAATTTTGGATGACTTCAAGTTTACAGAGAGTAGAATGTGAGAGGCCAGCCAAGAGTGCAGTGGAATAGGCATGGATGAGGACTTCAGCTGCAGATGAGCTGAGGCAAGAGTGGAATTGGGTGATGTTACAGAAATAGATGGGTGTAGTGATGGTGTGGATATGTGGTTGGAAGCTCATTGTGGGGGTAAAATATGACACTAAAGTTGCAAACAGTCTGGTTCAGCCTCAAACACTTGCCAGGTAGAGGGATGATGTTGCTAGCTAGGAAATGGAGTTTGTAGCAGAAAAAGCTATGCAATTAGTCCGACTCTTTCACTTTTTTCATCATAGCGCTGCATTTTTTTTTTCCTTTCGAGTATACATACACAGTTCCCTTTTTAAAAGTGATTATAATGAATCTGCTTCCACCATCCTTTTAGGCAATTCATACAAGGCCAAGAGAACTTTCTACATTAAAAAAAATCTTTTGCTATTTATCCTAAGTCAGTTTCCTTTGATTACCAATACACCTGCCAGTGAAAATAGTTTCCACTTATTTACTCTATCAAAACCCCTCACAATTTTGAACGTCACTATTCGGCTTCTCTAGCCTCTTTATGAATTGAAGTCCCTTATCCCTGGGTATTGTTTTGGTGGTGTTACCTTTTAAAAAAAAGTTCCAAGAGAAATATTGGGTCAGATTTTGTGATGGTAATGACAGTGGAACTGTCAGCATTCCTCAGCATTATTCCTCTGAGACTGACAGCAACATCTGAAGTCCGCACACCTGCAGTGAAACATGAAATCCAAAAGTTGCTGTCAGTAGTTCTGTGCTTCTCCATAGGGTGTGCTTTCAAGGTCTCCCCAACCTACAATCAATTAGAAATGAATGAACTGATGAAAACTTCCACTCTTGCCTTCTTACTCTTGCTATATAAACCCTTGAAAAATTTACATCTTGTTGAATGAGGTGTAACTGGGTTTTTATCTCAACGCCATACTCCATACACCCGCTCTCTCCCCATACCCCTTAACACCTTTAGCATCTAGAAATCTTATCTATTTCCTTTTTCAATATATTCAGTGACTTGGCCTCCACAGCTCTCTGTGGTAGAGAATTCCACAGGTTCACCGCCCTCTGAGTGAAGAAATTTCTCCTCATCTCAGACCTAAACAAGTTCATAGTTACTGCTAAACAGCCTCATTGTCCCTGAAAGGGTAATTTTATATTTGTTGAATGTCAAATTTCTCCATTATGATGAGAAATTCTACATATTTTAAATATCATATTTAGGGCTGAATTTTCCCCCCATCAGGGGTGGGGGGGAGTTGATGGGCGGGCACGTATGGGCGCGCTTCCAATCGGCGCGGTGCCATTTTACGTGGGCGGGCCAATTAAGGCCCGCCCAGTGTGATATCCGCAGGGAAGCGCTAGGCGCTCCCTGTGCGGGTGGGGGGGGGAATTCCTAAAATCACGAGTGCGCTCTATCGCACATGCACACGAAAGAGTGCACTCATCCCCCTGAGGCTAAGTGCAGCCTCAGGGAGATCAGCTCTAAATGTGAAAAAGCTCAAGATAGAAAAATAAAATTTCCCTAACATGTCCCCTCATGTCACATGAGCTGGGACATGTTCATAATTTTCAAAAAACTTTATTAAAATTTTTAAAACCCTACATGAAACCTCATCCCAACAGTGGATGAGGTTTCATGCTTTTTCTAGTTCGGGGTTCCTGGCCTGCCCGCCAACCTTAAGGTTGGACGGGCATGTCCACTAATTACTTTAATTGCTCTGTCAATGGCCTCAATTGGCCATTGACAGGTCGGCGGACACACAGCTGATTTTGCTGCGCCCCCGCCTTCCTGAAAATTGAAATGGGGCTCGGTGACATCGGGAGTTCCGCCCGAAGTCACCGCGTGTCATTTTATGCATCAGCGAGCAGGCCCCGCCCCCGCTTACCAAGAGTAAAATCCAGCCCTTAAGGCTTGTTTTTAGCGTCTACCTTAATTTCATGTGTATGTCTCAATTATTTATTTTGTTATCTGTAAAACTTAAAATTCAAAGTGAAAGAATTCAGTGGTTTTTAACTTCCTGGTTTGCTGTCTATGAGGATACTTCATTGTGATTGGCTGTGACTCTGCTTCATGACCCTAATGCTGCTAGATGCCTCAAGATTCCCTTGACTTGGCACCAGATTCAAACTAACACCAGGAAAGATGGAATCCCTGCTCAGCAATTGCTGGAACTTTGCCAGCAGCTTTCTTGAAGGTCAGTGGCAAGCACCATAGTTTCACCTCTGATTTTAAATTATATTCGCAATCTCTACCCTTCAGTTTCTAATCTTCTAAGAGAGTAGGAGACCTGTTGCAGAGTTCCAGCATGATTCAGCACTCATAAGGTGACTAAGCTTTCGTACTTTTCACTTTATCATGGGCCAGAGACTACCTGAGCATGCTTCCATATGGACCATTGATATGTCCAGAGATTAAAGTTTTCTGCAGGAGGAGGAAGAGAATGTTTCAGGAATTGACCTGTAACACAGGAATGGTGGTTAAGAAACCTTCTCATGTCAGCTCTAATTG
Organism: Cetorhinus maximus; assembly: GCF_964194155.1. Classification (NCBI taxonomy): domain Eukaryota; kingdom Metazoa; phylum Chordata; class Chondrichthyes; order Lamniformes; family Cetorhinidae; genus Cetorhinus; species Cetorhinus maximus. The sequence goes on along the minus strand of NC_135897.1, from coordinate 72,611,746 downwards.
TGATTGTCAGTTGCTGACTGCAGACGGTTTCAAATGCATCTAAGCTGTCTCTTCGGGATGTGACCTTTCTGATTACATCGGACAAAGTGCGAGTAACATTAACAAAGCACATGTTGATTCCATATGTTTACTTCAAAATGTGAGCTCTGAAGGTTACATCCAAGTAACTAAGAATTCAGTCTAGTGCCTGAAACCATATTCGGGTCTCCTTTGGTCAGACTGGCTAGCAGGGTGGGAGAGCTCTAATAGCCTTTATCCCACGTGTCTCTTCACTTCCACATTTGCCCCTTGTATTCCCAGAGGGAGAGCGATGGCAAGAGACTACACTGACTTGCGTATGAAAGAATCTTTAAACGAAGATGGCCTTGGCCTGTAGCAGTCAGACTGATAAATGATGCGTGGAAATTGGGCACATTTCCTACTGCCAGGGGCCATGGTCAGCCTGCTGCAGAGCTGAACAACTGAGAGGACTGAGGTGATCCAGAACCTGAAGTAGCACTCCCATCAGGCCCTATATCACTCTAGGCCAAGCAAGGTCAGGCCAAAGGGTCAGGCAGATTGTCAGAGGTGCACAATGGCAGTGAGCAAGATGGTTGACAATGAAGACATGATTAATGTTCTGCAGGGTAACTACTGAATTACTTTTTAAATGTGATTCCATTTAATTTAACAATATTTTACATTTTGCCTTCATGGGATGAATGTTCAAGCCAAGTGATAATTTTCTTGTGGTGCTAAGGTCAGATTTAAACAGTTTTGAGATGTCTTGGTTCCATGATTATTATTTTAGCCTTTTTCCTCCTGAGTTACCTCCCTCCCGTCATGACACATGCCACCCATTAGCTGGGAGAGTGGGTGGGCAATCTGCTTTGAGGTCTCTGGAAATGCAGCCTTGTACTAAGCCATGAGTAGGTTGCTAATTCATTCAGGAATTCCATGTCCACAGATATATCCATCTTCCACCCTAGTGAAGAAGCACCTTGTCTCTACTTAGTGTCTTATTATTTCTTGCTGACTTCTCCTCTATCCTTGTTAACACCAGGAACTCACCATGAGAGGAGTCAGAGATCCAAAGACATGTTGTACTGTTCCATAGCACAGCATTTACACATCATGAAGTTTTGTTTTCTTAAGGATATGGTACTTTAGAAAATTCACAGTCAAAATCATCTAGTTTAAAATCATGGAACGATACAGTGTTTAGCAGTGTGAAGGCCATTTGGTCCAACCTGTTTGTGCTGGATACAGGGTTTCTTTAAAATAAATACTTCATGAATTAAAACATAAGCAAAACCCCAACAAATCTTGAAACGTGTGGTGAAATGGCATCAGCATGCTATAAGTTACAAGGACAATAGTAGCAAAGCAGAAAAAAATGGTTCTTAAACTACAGGTAAAATTATTACCATGATTACAATGTTCAGGGGAATGGAAGAACAGACGTTTTGGGAGACCATGGGGTAGATTTTCAACTTGACAGCTGGGCAAAAACCAGGGTTACAGATTGGCCTGCTGTTATAGATGATTTCTATAACATATGGTCAGCCAGCAATAGCAGTTTTACACTTGAGCAGGATGTTGAAAATCTAACAGAAGTGTTGTACTCAGTGCTGCTGTAGTGTCAGCCTTCTCATGGTCTGTAAAGTATTAGCTAACCTCAGCCAGGGCAGCTGTAGTGATAAAATGATCTCCAGTAAGTTAGGAAGGCTAAAAACATCTTGGGTTTCCATCTTTACTATTGTTTGACACTAATTGAGAAGTATGTATGTGAATGTTGGGAAACAACAATATTGTCTTTGACAGTGATTTCCCCACCTCCCATTGGCCAAATAATTTGTCAACACCCACTTTTTAGACTCATGCGTTATGAATGAACAAATGGATGAGGTAACAGAAGGCTGTTAATGCCTGTGGAAGCATAGCCTACCATGGTTTCTTGCCCTGTACCTTTCAGATAAGGGAACAATTGGAGAGTGGTGGTGCAGGGAGATATCAAATGATAAAATGGTTTTGTGCTAACATTCCTTCACAATTCATTTTTGAATTGAAGAGCTAGTGGTCTGTGTGGTGGAGACTGTTAGACAACTTAAAGGGTTAGACAGTATTGAGTGAAATGCAAAACTTTGCCATTCACACATCAATTTACCCATGGGAGGAACCATCATTCATTATGCACAACATCCAGGCACCCTACTGATTGAAAGGTATTCAGTGATATTATATTTAGAGTCACCTGCACAGCAGTTTGCCGTTATTTATTTTTTTAAATGATGCTTTCTTCAAAATCAAAGGAGAAACAGAAACATCCTTCAGAATCTTTATCATCTTTATCAATCTCCTTCAAATTGAAGAAAAAGACGGACTCCAGAATTTAATGTATTAGGGAGGCAGTAAAGAAAGTTTAAATGTGTAGAATGACCAACAAGAGAACCAGTGATAAATTGTTCTAAACTCCTGGGGGATTCTGAACATTAAGTTCATTTCTCCTAGAGTACAAACACTCTATTCAGTGTGTTTGAGGCATGATGACTTTGTGATTTAGAACTTGTGCATATTGATCATCTGAAAGGAACAAAGCTTTTAAAATTTGGAAGTTGTGATTTATAGAATGGCACAAAAAGGTACAAAAGATTTGAAGGAAACGCAGCGCCACAATCACTGGGAGAAGTTGTTTGAAAACTTCACACCAGGGGCTTTACCCCACCAGAAATAAGGTTTAATGTGTTCCATGTTCACATAAAGTCTGATACAAGACAGGTTCTAAGTTTGAAAAAAAGATTGTAATTACAGCATGAGGTTTGGATTTTAAAATGCTCAATTAAACTTCACTTCTGTTTCAAAAATCTTTTTTCCCATTTTCATTTGTTTCTTTTATGTTTTTCTCAATGCATCTACACCATCCTAGATCGAGGTGTAGAGTGAGTGAAGCACCTGTACATCATGAACCTCACCAACAGCTTCTAAGTTGATTTATCAGGATGCATGTTTGAGTAGTACATCAAAAAAAATCGCGTCCTGGAATAATTCTTCATTTGCACTGCTAATTGACTGCTTCTGAGATGGGAAAATGTTCAATGTAGGGGTAATCCATGTTAAGACTGGAACCTATTGTGAAATCTCCTCATCAGAACCAGAATCCCACAGGACGGAATTGTCCCAGATTTGCACTAAGTGCGAGGGCGAAAGGGTAAAACAACGTTTTACCCGCCAGCCGCAATGGTGGTTTTCAGCCATATCATCCCAAACCCACCACATTGGTTATGCATTCCCAGGAAACACGCTGTTTCGATGGCGGGTGGGCTCTCATTAAACGCCCACCATCACCTCGTCGCTTCATCACGCCGGGTGCCATATTTAAAGTCCAGCCGTGTGCACACATCTCAATGCTTCCAGCCCACGACTACTGCAGGGAAGATGTCCCTGAAGGGCAAAAAGACTGCAGCCCCCAGGTTTAATGATACATCACTGAAATGCCATTTGGACGTCATGGAGGCCCGCCGTGATGTCTTCTACCCCTGCTCTGGCCTCAGGACGGGCAGCGGCATCACCAATCCAGCATGGCAGTGGCGGTCAGTGCCAATGCTGCGCAGAAGATGTTGGCCCTCCAATGCAGGTAGAAGATGAATGAGGGTATGGCAACTATGCTCTAAACTCACACACTCAAGCCCATCGCACATTCACTGGCATCTCACTCACGGGACTTCACCACCTATTCTCACACACATACCCTTACACACAGTCCATCTGGTCTCATTTACTCTGGAGGCTGCCTCCTCAGCCCTCACCATCTTGAGGCCACTTGCACAGATCAACATGTGCCCCCACACACACCCTGGGATACCCTCCTTCCCCAGTACAGCTCTCGTCCTGCAGCCTCTTCCCATGCCTGAGGTCACTTCTCCCTCTTCCCCAAGTAAGCCCTAGCCCTGCAGCCATTGAAAAGCCACACACAAATGGCTGATCTGGTAGGTAAGACCTACCCATGAGCCCCGCTAAAAGTGATGTGGTGCTGTCTGTGAAGCCTGGCACTGGTGACTGCGAGTGCTGACTGAAGCAAGGTAGGCAAACAAACCTTGAAGTTCCAAGTGAAGTGCATCCCACCAGGTGCATGTCACTTATGTGTTGTTGTGAAACACGTTGGCATGTTTTCCCGCTGACGTGAGCAGATAATCCAGCGTGAGGAGTGTTGTGGGGGCAGGGTTGAGTCCTGCGGGCTGGCCTTATAATGATATGCAGATGTATTACAATGAGGGCCCCAATGGCGGGAAACACAGCCTACCATGGGTGTGCTGAGCGGACGATCGCAAACTGTTTTCACGCTGTCGTTAAACCGATCGCACCATATTGTTTGTTCACATCACCGAACACGTCCTATGCTGGGGGTCACGGAAAATCCTGGCCGCAGTTGAAGATATGAGATCAGCCTCCTGATACTAAAATTCATACATCCTTAGCCTAGGAAGGGAGTTCAGTGTTCTGCAGCAACAAGGCACAGAATTGCTCTCTGAAAAACTAGAACTTGAACTCAGGACCTCCAAATTAGGCTGAGATTAGCTAACTGAACACAGATTATTGATCGATCTTAGAACATACCATAGCAGTGGGGATAAATTTTAACTTTGCCACGTGTGGAGTAACCTGAAATCAATGGGATCAAATTTTGTTCCAACAGCTCACTACCGTGCAATGATATTGAAACTTTCTCCCAATTTGTTGGTTGGGTCCAATATTTCTCCAACATCATGACAGAGATAGACGTAGGAAAACAAAGGTATTGGGCAGAATGCAGTGTTGGTGACAGGGGTCCAGCCCACCAGTTGGAGAACCAGTAGGAACCCCGTGTTGCTTCTTTCCGGGAGGCCCAATGCAATTACCAGGTTATCCGGCATTTACCTGGACAGTGTCAGGCCTCCTGTCAGACTAAGTCCCCAAGTAAGGCAGAAATCCCGCCCCGAGAGCTGCCAGCCAACACACTGGGGCCTTCACCAGGGTGCATTGCTGGATCCCTGGAGAGAGGTAAGTGGGGCAGGATGGGGGTTATGGGGGATTGGATTGATGGGGCAGAGGGGTCAGTTGCAAGAGCAGGGGGGTGGCTTTCAGCAGGCTCCTCTCCCGATTCCAGGTCCCTTGATTGGGCACTGAGTTCCTGTGAATAAAGGAACCGCTGGTAGGCAGCTGGGAACCCCAGCAGGGTTTGCTAGGCGGCTTTCTGGAGGCCTGGGAGACCCATGTGAGTCTTGTTTAATCTCTGAGCCATCATTAAACCCTGGTGAAGCACAGGGATAATTGGTCATTAACAAGCCCTAATTGCCTTCCCGCTGCTCGCAGGCAACTTTTCCTGTCTCTAGGGGTCAGAGGTATGGCCTCCAACTTGATTCTCCAGGCCTGCCAGCCATTTTGCCTGCTCAAGCAGGGTCCACTAAATTCTGCCCATTGTAATCAACCCAATTCGTCAGGTTTTTCAGTGAAATATTTCAAATGTTCATTATGTTTCCAGGCAGATTTACCCGAAAGGTTTTATAATTCTTACAGCTGGTTTGATCCAGCTCAGACTGCCTCCCCTACATTACCTAACAGTGTTGAGTGTTCCTAATGCATTGCCCCTCTTGAATGCTTCTTTAACACTTGCATTTTAACATTTGATTTTTGGATACCAAATTAAAACCCCCCTAATCCAAACAGAGTTGGTTTCAATGTCCCAAAATTTGCTGAAATAATAATGACATATGAACAACACACACTATTATCAATGTAAAAATTGTCCAGCAATTTGTGGCAAGAAGTAAGTACCTTGCAAATTGTGAATTGCTACAAGTTATTTGCCAATTTGCGCGACACCCCTCATGGCTTTGCAAAAACAACATCTCGCACTTAACCTCCCCATGATTGTTATTAAGTTGCTGGGTTTTCAGATTAATTGCATATTAAACTCACCACAAAGTTGTCTTCTAATTAATTGTGTAACTACCCTTTTAATATAATTGTCAATGACTACCAATCAACCTCTCGATGCCCAGAAAGTGAGCAATTAAAATATGTAAGTTCATTCCTTCAAGTTGTATGTTATTGTTGGAGATTTTAAAAATCTTGCATTTAGAATCAAGTCTTTTCTTCTTACTTTTCCTTTCTGTCTCTTTTTTCTCTCATTCCCAATTCTTTATCTTTCTTTATTTCTCTTTCTGTATCTGGTTTAACATTGAATTCATCCACTCTTATTCACCCCCCTTCTCAGCCCTGTCTCTGTTCATTTCTCAATCCTTTAATCTCATTGTTTAAAGAGATACAGGCCCAGGTTTTTGCTTCCAGGTCAGGAGCGCAGTGACTGGACATTTCCCGGTTCCGCTAACCCAAACCGGGAAAAACAGGCCCAGAAGGGTTGGATTTTCATTCCGTTTGGGGAGGGTTCTGGATTCGAAATCAGGCCGGTCGCTCTGGAATTAATGTAGAGGATGCCAGGTACAGAGGCAGGACTGGGCAGAAGACCTATTTCTGTGCTATGTTACTTTGAAGTTATTTTAAAAATGAGACAAAAAAATTTGCTCCAACCCTTGGCCCTTCCATGCTAATCTATGCCACCTCATGTCCTCCATCCGCCCCTATAACCTCTCAAATCTTCCATGCCACCCTATGCCCCTCTACCCAGCCCCCCATTTCTCTTCATGCCCCCTGCATATCCGCATGGCCCTTTATAGCCCCTACGCCAACTTAGTATCCACTCACCTAGTATCCACCATGAGTAAACCTTGGGAACCATGCTGCCATAAAATAATGTATCTATTGATGATGTCACTATGTAAAAAAAAATTCATCGATAAAATAAAACATTCAATACATTGAAATTCCATCAACTAACCTCTTATGAAATCACACATCATATAACCACCTGGAGCTGTCACTTAAACTGTTCACTTAACAGGTACCCCACTGTGAAAATGTTAGGTTGTAAAATTAGTCATGCAGGGCAAATTCTATAATGATCGCCCTCAGGCGTATGTCAACATGCAGAGTGAAATAGAAGGCACTGATTTTTTTAAAAAACGCCATACATTTTTAATGTAAACCCCAGCAGAGTTAAATCACTTGACAGCATTGACAGTTCCAATGAGTTTTGATAGTTCCAATGAGTTTTGACCGTTCTTTGACAGCTTTGACAGTTATTTGACAGCATTGACAGTTCCAATGAGTTTATCTACTTTAATAATCCCAAAAGGCACCTGACCTCTCTGAAAGGGTGCTTTAGCTCTCCCAAAGATGTCTCAGGACCATATCCAAAGGGGCACCTTATCTCTCCAAAAGTGTACCCTGACTATCCAAACAAATCCACAAGGTTCAGACCTGCTCCTAGCAGGTCTTATCTGCACACTTCAGGTTTCAGAGACCTACCTCACCAAAATCACACAAGTAAAGGCAGCTGCTGATTTATATGGGCAACTACCTCCGTGAACCGTGGATGTGCAATTTATAACCTGTCCCCCTTCCCCCCCCCCCCCCCCCCCCGCGAAAATGACAGAGGCCAAGTTCAGGGGTGGGACTTCTGGGTTTGGGCCACTGCAGGCATTTTCATGGAGGGCCTCTTGGTCTGTATGAAAACTCAGGCCACATTGTTTGTCCCATTGCTTACCAAGGTCCCAGATGCCCTGTTGCCCTCACCCTTCCATTATCAGCTCATGCACACATCAATTTTGGGGCAAAAACGTTAAAACCTGAACGTGCATGGACATGTCCAATTTACAGGACATGTGACAAAAAGACCCCTCCAGCAGAATCTTGGCTATTATATTAATTTGGCTCTTTTCGGCTAAGTGCCAAAATGCTTTATTAGAAATTTAACATCTGGTTATTTTCTACCTTTTAGTGCCATTCTTTTGTGAATGCCCAGTGCACGGGAAGCCTTGCAATGTTATAAATTTAATACTATCTAATGAGATTCAGAAGCACATTGAAAGAAAATATTGCCTGAGCTTGTTTTATGGGCTTGTGTTTAATCATTTTTTGAAAATTCTTCATGGAGTGCTGATTGGTATCAAAATAACACACAACTCTATGAAAAGTACATGCAGATAACATCATGCAGAGAACAAAGGACTTCTTTTTCTGGCATAGTGCAATGTAACCCAGAATGCTCCAGCAAAAGCAGACACCTGGGCTGCTTGAGAGCTGTTTGTTTTTAACATTGCAACTTCCATCTGTGTAAAAAGGAGAATCATCATCAAATCCCATTGTTTCAGGCCATCTCACTTTTCACAACTTTTGATTGTTCGTAATTGTCCTCCTCAGATTGTTGCATCACTCCGCGTTTAGTTCATAGAGGCCCAGTTGAAAGATGAAAGCAGTGTTTTTGTAAAAGAAACAAATTGCCCCAAAATGGTTTTAATTGTGTAAATGAAGATAGTATATAAATCACTCATGAGTTCTTTAAGAATCTTATCTGCTGCAGATTATTCTGACAAGGTGGCGACTGATGAGAAGTTGGAGACACAGCCTCTGTCATCTCTTACAAAATAGAACTAGAAATGCACAGTGTAGCTTATTTTCGCAGTTTGCTGGATGTAAAATCCTGAGCAGATTGTAGGTAAGTGCTTGTATCTTTCTGTCTCTTGCCTTCTATTTGAGGTTCTCTTTCTCTATGTATGTGTGTTTGTTTATTTTATCTGTGCTTCTTTCTTTACTTCTTTGAGTGTAATTATAACCTAACTTGCCGGATGGGAAACCCACAAAATTGGATGCAACGTCGGTTTGACACCATTGTTGACTTCAATAGCGGGTAAAATCAGGTGGGCTGTAAATCCAGTGTTGGACTCCATCCCATCAGTTTCCTTATGGGTGAGTTAGGTTAAAATTGACCCCTGTGTATGAGAGTATGGCTGTCCATGTCTTTGGCTCTGTCTGTTGTACTGGGGGACTGGAAGACTATACGTGCATGTTCCAGTCCATTGTAACAAAAAAGCTGATTTGCTAAAAATATGACAGGGTTTGTTCAAACACAATAGTGAGAAAGGAATGGTATCATGGCCTTGCTTGGGTGTAGTAACCGTGATATCTATCACAGGCTTGATAAATGGTCTAAGGAAGTAATTTGGGAATACAATGTGTAGTTGTTTGTTTTCTTGGATGTCTAGAGATTTAGCACAAATTTTGAGATTGGTTTCACAAGGCTGTAATTAAATGAAGCAACTATCTGCCTGCCTAAGAGTTGGTGTAGATAATATAGGAAATACAGTATCATGTAACTTCTTGGAAATCACAGCAGCAAAAGCTGTTCTTGTGCGACTGGACCGTATGTCCTGTGGTACCATAAGCGCAAAGGTCTTTGTCCTGACTAACACTTCATACCCCGTTCTAACAGCTGTTGAACACTTGTTGATAGTGGTAGGGTCCACGACTGTAGTGCAATTTCAGGGCCACAGTCTTCTGCTCGGCGTGTGGGGGCAGGCCCCGCATGCCGACACGAAAACTGATGCGCGGTGACATCAGGCATGCATCCTCAATGTTAATGTGTGTCATCCTGATCTTCCCTTCGGCGGGCGCACACCAGAGTTGCCTGTGTGCCCGCCGAACTGTCAAAGGCCTGTTAGGGCCATTAATAACCCAATTAAAGTAGTTGTCAGGGCTGCCCATCCAACCTTAAGGTTGGTGGGCAGGCGAAGAGCCCAGGCGGCCTCGCATTTTTCATGAAACCTCATCCACAGGCGGGATGAGGTTTCATGAAGGGTTTATAACTTAAATTAAAATTTTTATTGAAATTAATAAACATGTCCCAGCTCATGTGACACTGTCACATGAGGGGACATGTCTGAATAATTATTTTTATTATTTTATTCCATTCTTCATAACGAAATTAATATCCCTGAGGCAGCTTCGTGCAGCAGGGAGATTTCTAGGCTCTTTCTTGCGCATGCACGAGAGAGCGCAGGCCCAGACTCTCCCTCCTTCCCCCTGCCTGCACAGGTAGCGCTGAGCGCTTCCGGGTGTGCATCATGCTGGGCGGGCCTTAATTGGCCTGCCCATGTAAAATGGCAGTGCGCTGCCAATCGTGGGCGGCGATCGGCTGAGTGCCCGCTCCCGCCCAGCCCGCCCGATGGGGAGAAAATTCTCCCCCAAGTGTCTTCACTATTTACAAGTAAAAACATGACAAAACCACATTCAAAGATGTTCACAAACCAGTTGCATTTTGTACTCAAGGTTGCTTTACACCACTGTGATGCCCAATTTGTAAGTTTATATAATTTCATCTATTCCCCTGTGGTATAGAATGAAATAAATCCAAGCATCACTTCTGGCCCAATTATGTGGTCAGCCAACCTTCCATTGCTGCAACACTTGCAACCAACATGGAACGTCTTCCCAAATGGAGAAACAAACGCTGACTTAGTGCCCAACCTGCCATTTGGGACGTCACAGGTCCTGTTAAAGCCCTTTCTTAAACAATGTCAGCTGAACATGTGTTCAGCTGCGCAAGGGACTTCCTACTCATTCTAGTTGAAGGCGTCACTGTGCAATTTTCAGGTGAGGCACTTTTGGCTTTCTTTAGCTGCTCTAGAGTCAAAAGAAACAATACATCTCATGTCAGCAGTGACTCAGTGGTCGTGATCTTGTCTGAGAGTCAGAAGGTCATAGGTTCAAGCCCCCATCTTGACATTTCAGTGCAGTACTTTTGTTTGAGACAGTGAACTGAGGACACATTTGCTCACACAAGGTTTTTTCAGTCAGAGGGAGTGGTGCTGCATCTTTGGAAGCAAGGGCATGGATTTGAATGGCCGTTAAGCAGAAAACCTGCTGTCACTCTTGGGAGTTGTTGTTGCAGTTTGTCTTAGAGATATTGAAACATAGAAAATCAAAGACAGAAAAGGAGGCCATTCAGCCTATCTTTGAGCCTGCAGCATGACATTGAGATAGAGCACCAGCAGCAGAGAGATGAAGATGTTCACAGAGGGAGAATGAGGACTCTCAACAGAAGGCCTTACCCACCCAGGGTCTTCAGGAAACACTTTTCATGGGGGATTTCAATATGCAGGTAGACTGGGAAAATCAGGCTGGTAGTGGATCCCAAGAAAAGGAATTTGTGGAATGTCTACGAGATGGCTTTTTGGAGCAGCTTGTGGTGGAGCCCACTAGGGAACAGGCAATTCTAGATTTAGTGATGTGTAATGAGGCAGATTTGATAAGGGAGCTTAAGATGAAGGAGGAAGTGACCATAATTTGATAGAATTTACCCTGCAATTTGAGAGGAAAAAGCTAGAATCAGATGTAACGGTATTACAGTTGAATAAAGGCAACTACAGAGGCATGAGGGAGGAGCTGGCCAGAATTGACTGGGAGGTGACCCTAGCAGGAAAGACAGTGGAACAGCAATGGCAGGAGTTTCTGGGAGTAATTTGGGAGACACAGCAAAAATTCATCCCTAGGAAGAAGAAGCATACTAAAGGGAGGATGAGGCAACCATGGCTGACAAGGGAAGTCAGGGACAGCATAAAAGCTAAAGAGAAAGCATACAATGCGGCGAAGAGCAGTGGGAAACCAGGGGATTGGGAAGCCTACAAAGACCAACAGAGGACAACTAAAAAAGAAATAAGGAGGGAGAAGATTAAATATGAAGATGAACTGGCCAGTAATATAAAAGAAGATTGCAAGAGTTTTTTTAGATATATAAAGAGTAAGGGAGAGGCAAAAGTGGACATTGGGCCGCTGGAAAATTACACTGGGGAAGTAATAATGGGGAACAAAGAAATATTGGAGGAACTGAATAGGTACTTTGCGTCAATCTTCACAGAGGAAGACACGAGTAACATCCCCAAAATTCAAGAGAGTCGGGGGGCAGACGTGAGTATGGTGGCCATTACCAAGGAGAAGGTGCTAGGAAAACGGAAAGTTCTGAGGGTGGATAAATCACGTGGACCAGATGGATTACACCCTAGAGTTCAGAAGGAGATAGCTGACGAGATAGTGGAGGCATCAGTGGTGATCTTTCAGGAATCACTAGAGTGAGGGAGGGTCCCAGATGACTGGAAAATCGCTAATGTAACCCCCCTGCTTAAGAAGGGAGTGAGGCAAAAGACGGGAAATTACAGGCCGATTAGCCTGACCTCGGTCGTTGGTAAGATTTTACAGTCCATTATTAAGGATGAGATTTCAGAATACTTGGAAGTGCATGGTAAAATAGGGCAAAGTCAGCATGGTTTCATCAAGGGGAGGTCATGCCTGACAAATCTGTTAGAATTCTTTGAGGAGGTAACGAGTAGGTTAGACAAAGGAGAGCCAATGGATGTTACCTACTTGGACTTCCAGAAGGCCTTTGACAAAGTGCCGCACAGGAGGCTGCTCAGTAAGATAAGAGCACATGGTGTTAGAGGCAAGGTACTAGCATGGATAGAAGATTGGCTGTCTGGCAGGAGGCAGAGAGTGGGGATAAGGGGTCCTTCTCAGGATGGCGGCCGGTGACTAGTGGAGTTCCGCAGGGGTCAATGTTGGGACCGCAACTTTTCACTTTATACATTAATGATCTAGATGAAGGAACTGAGAGCATCCTGGCTAAGTTTGCAGATGATACAAAGATAGGTGGAGGGACAGGTAGTATTGAGGAGACGAGGAGGCTGCAGAAGGATTTGGACAGGTTAGGAGAATGGGCAAAGAAGTGGCAGATGGAATACAACGTGGGGAAGTGTGAGGTCATGCACTTTGGTAGGAAGAATAGAGGCATAGACTATTTTCTAAATGGGGAGAGAATTCAGAAATCTGGAGTGCAAAGGGACTTGGGAGTTCCAGTCCAGGATTCTCTTAAGGTTAACTTGCAGGTTGTTAGGAAGGCAAATGCAATGTTGGCATTTATTTCGAGAGGACTAGAATATAAAAGCAGGGATGTGCTGCTGAGGTTTTATAAGGCTCTGGACAGACCACATTTAGAATATTGTGAGCAATTTTGGGCCCCGTATCTCAGGAAGGATGTGCTGGCCCTAGAGAGGGTCCAGAGGAGGTTCACGAGAACAATCCCAGGAATGAAAGGCTTAACATATGAGGAACATTTGAGGACACTGGGTCTATACTCAATGGAGTTTAGAAGGATGAGGGGGGATCTGATTGAAACTTACAGAATACTGAAAGGTCTGGATAGAGTGGACGTGGGGAAGATGTTTCCATTAGTAGGAGAAACTAGGACCCAAGGGCACAGCCACAGAGTAAAGGGAAGACCTTTTAGAACAGAGATGAGGAGAAACTTCTTTAGTCAGAGAGTGGTGAATCTATGGAATTCATTGCCACAGAAGGCTGTGGAGGCCAGGTCATTGAGTATATTTAAGACTGAGATAGATAGGTTCTTGATTGGGAAGGGGATCAAAGGTTATGGGGAGAAGGCGGGAGAATGGGGTTGAGAAACTTATCAGCCATGATTGAATGATGGAGCAGACTCGATGGGCCAAATGGCCTAATTTCTGCTCCTATGTCTTATGGTCTTAAAAGCTCCTACCTCAGAGCAGAGCCAAGACCCCGCTGCCAGTGACTGTCAAGACCTTTGTGCCCTCAATTTCTATGACACAGGATCCTTCCAGGCTGGAGCCAGTAACATTGGCAACATTTCTCAGTTCATATGTATCGCTGCATCAGCGAGGTCGATGTAAAGAGACTTTGTGACTTTGTTGTCTTCTCCCTAAGCAAAGAGGAGCAGGAGGAGAGGCCTCGTGGCTTTGCTGGGGAAATGGAATTCCCAGTGATGCAGGGAGCAATTGACTGCACACAAGCGGCTCTGCAGGTATCAGGTCTCAGCAGGGAGGTGTATCCAAAAGTGTTCCACTCCCCAAACTGCAGTTGGTGTGCGACCATTTATTGACCATCATGTTGCTGTATGCCTGCCATACTGGTAGCAGTCACAGTGCTTTTATTCTGCGTAGTCAGCCAATTCTGCTACCTTTGAGCCACCATGTCAAATGAGAGTGCGGCTGCTCAGCAATGAGGGCTACCCCACAATATGTGCCTAATGACTGCCTGTATCAATTCCATTGGGTGCTGCGTAATCGGGTCTCACGATCCCTGCACCTGCTAATGGGCACTAGAGATTTAACATGACATCAGTCAAAAGCTTCAATCTTGTGGTGCATTTATATAACACCTTTTGCAGTCTCAGGATGCATCAAAGTGCTTCACAGCCAATGAATTATTTTTGAAGTATAGTCAATGTTGTAATGTAGGGAACAGCAGCAGCCAATTTGTAAACAGCAAGCTCCCACAAACAATGATAACATAAATGACCAATTATGAGTTTTAGGGATGGGCAATAAAAATTCTGGCCCACATCCCATGAAAGAATTTTTAAAAATGTTGGCCTGGACACCAGAAGTGCACCCTTGCTCTTCTTTGAAGAATTCCATGGGAACTTTTACATCCACTTGAAAAGGCAAATGTGTCCTCAGTTTACTGTCTCAAACAAAAGTACTGCACTGAAATGTCAAGATGGGGGCTTGAACCTATGACCTTCTGAATCTCAGACAAGATCACGACCACTGAGTCACTGCTGACATGAGATGTATTGTTTCTTTTGAACATACTTCATCCTGTGTATCCTCTTGTATGTAACTAGCACAAAGGTTTTATTATCTGCCCACCCCACACCAGCATTTGCACACATGCAGTAGCACAGGACATGGTCTGATTGGGAGTTACAGCATTCAAAGATAGCAATAGTTCAACTACAATTGGCTACATTTCAATTTTTGTCTGCCATATCTCTTAAGGTGGAAAAGCCTCAGTGCTTAAAAAATAGATCATGCCCAAATTGGGTCATGCTACACATGCCTAATGAGGCTGGCTGCAGGACCATGGAAAACGTGTCCACTGGCCTCATTAAGATAGTACTGGGGATCTGTGGGTGCTGTTCGTGGTCCAACAGGCAGCTGGCATTCATTTCGGGCTGGTCAGCATGGTCACTCAGCTCAGAGCATTCCTGCTCCTCCAGGCTCCCCAGTAAATTTAGCAAATGGCTTTCAACTGACTGGTGAGGGTCGGAAGAATTGGCCACGCATGCATGTTAGATGCCTATTGATCAGCCCTAACCAATATGCTTTGCGATTTACTTCCAGGGCGGAATGACTGCATACCGCCCACTTTATTGGACCCTCGGGCACCGGTTTTACATCTGTAAAAATTGTGCAACATCATAGAATTTTTAGGCCTTGGCCTTTTCAAAAAGTTGCTTAAATACAGTGCTCAACGTTTGCACAATGAGAGGCTTGTACTTTCCATGGGTAGACTATTTAAAAAAAAGTACTCTAGCTCCACACTCCACTCCGCAATACATGTGGCCACAAATACTTCAGAAAAAATGTAAATTGAAATCATACCACAAATGTGATGATGCAGAACATAACCCACTAACCATTTGGCCAATTGATGTTTATACTCCGGGCAAGCAGTGCCCTATGTGGCTACACCGATCTTATTTTCTTTTATTCCCCTTTCCTAACATATTCCAACCTGTTGATAAACTGAAGCATTACATACTATTGCATAGAAATCACAGCAAAAAAACTGACCATTTGGGCCAACTGATTTATGCAGGAGTCTATGCTCCAGATGAGCCTCCTCCCACCTGACTTTCTTTAACCCTATCAGCACATCCCTCTACTCCTTTCTCCCTTATATATTTCACTAGCTTCCCCTTAAATGCATCTATGCTATTTGTCTCGATTACTCCATGTGGTATCAAGCTGACAAATTGATAAGGGTGTATGACTGCAGCTTCATAATGCTGTCTAGGGCAAAGTTTTAAGAATTATCCTGAAACCTATAGAAGGAAAGGGCTTGATGGACTCTATGGTCTTTTATAATACATGCTTCCTTATGCTGTTATAACTTTGTTGTTCAATTTTTTCATTCCTTGGATCAATTGGCATGCAGTGTCAAAACAGCATGGAAATCAGCATTAAGCAGTTCAGAATCAGTATCACCTTGCATATGTGAGCTGTATGAAAATAGAATTACTCAGCAGTAGTGGCGTTCAGCGGGATGCTTGCAGACATAACATTATTGATCCATCTGTCTTTGGGTGCAGTATCTAGATAGTGCCAAGGGGCAGGGGAAGCAGTGGTTGAAAGAGGTTCAATGAAAACTTATCAGATTGCTGAGTTTAACTCAGACAAAAATAATCAAGGCCCTTGTACAAATAAGCAAAGAAGATTTAATGATAAGTGACAAAGCAATAGATCTAGACCGCATAGCATACACCAAGGAAACTAAGTGGACTTTCAAAAATGTTGTGTTTTTATAATGTTGTAAAGGCACCAATCACTCATAAGGGATTGGGTAAACACATTGTGGGTTCATTTATTTAGACTAGGCACACAAGAACATTTATACAATGGTAGAAAGCTTGAAGACATCAGCAGCAGAACTGTATGTGCTGTTTTCTGCTCACAGGCCAAAGCGGAATAGAGACTGGATCACATGACACACTTTCCTTCTAGTGATGGCATGCTGCTATCCCTTAAAGGCATATTACAACAAAAAAAAATAAAGGAGGAAGAAATTAATGAAAGTATCAAGTGTACAAGGTTCTGGACTCATTTTTTATGTTTGGTGACCCGAAGCTAGCAAAACATAAACTAAACTTTGTGGCATCAGAAGACCAGAAGAAATCAACAATTGAGAAAAATGTCATGCAGCCAACAAACTTGTTCCTTCCATAGGCCATCTATCCCTAGTTTACCCGAAGGTAAATCGTGGATCTTAATTCACCCCATTTACTGCCTGCCAACACTTAGGAAACTTACCATTTAGTATGAGTTTAATACTCAGGATTTTTGTGAAGGGTTTGCAGGAGGCTCAGATTTTGAAGTTTCTTGTCAAACTTGTGTCAGTCATAAATACTGACAGTACCTTTCTAAAGTCATAGATGCCAGTGATGAAATTAATCGTCAAGTGAAGGTTGCACAATGTTTCTTCCAGCTGTGCAAAAAGGAATTCAAGCAAAGCCCACGAACCTTACATCATATCTGAGCTAACCTGATTTCAATGCTACCATGTTTCCATTGTCCCAGCATTACTGTTCTGACTATAAAATCACAAAATAGTCAGCAAAATGACATTGGCATGCCAACAATGTACTAGCAATGGAACCAATCATGCCAGAGATCATATTCCGATTCATTATGATGTACTCGAGCTCTTCAACTTAATAAGTAAAGAGACAGATGGACTGAAAATGAGAAACATTGGCCCAGACCTTCCAGTCTCCAGCTCATCAGAGACCGGACATACGACCGAAGCTACGCATAGGGACCCAATGGAAGTGCTGATGCACAGACCTCCGTGGGAATTGCTGGGAAGTTTCAACTTCCGATGGGCAATTCCCCTGCTCCCTGGGACTGTCTGTGAATGTCTCCAACTCTGATTTAGAGTCGGAGATTTTGGACAGTTCCATGCTACTCACCTTGGTAGTTACCCAGAAAAAATTAGATTGATTAAAACGTGGTCTAACACCTAGGTAACTACAGAACTGACCCCACACTGCATCCTGCCCTACCACCCCACCACAATCACTGACACTGACCCCCCTGCCTTCTCCTTTGATTGCCCAACTACCACTCCAACCACCCAATTCTCTCCTCGACCACCCGACTACCCACCACAAACCACCTGATGCAACCACTTCTCTCAACCACGTGCCCCCCCAAACCACCTTGACCACCTACCCGCCCAGACTTAACTATCCTGACCAGACATGAGCACTCATCCCTACCTGCCTGCCACCCCATCACCTGCCACCCCATACCAACTGCCACGTCAGCCATCCTACCCACCTACCCGGCCTACCATCCTACCCATTCACTCATTCATCCACTCACCCATTCACCCATTCGTTAACAATCAAACTGCACCTTTAAACTTGCCATATACAGCTAGTGCCATATAAAGGGGCATTTTCCATCTTCCCCGACTCTTTGGGATCCAATAGAGTTCTCCAAGGGGCGCTGTGCATTGCATTTCTGGGAAAGCCAGGCTAGGACAACCCAGCAAGAAATGTGGCACAGCATCGAAGCGGGGAAGTTCGAGTGGAGCGGCACCCGACAACGATTTCTGCTCCTCGGGAGAGCTGGTCCATTATCTTATAAAGTTGAAGGAAACGCAAAAAGAGAAGGTATATGGAATGAGTACAGGACACACAGCTGGGAGCATTTCCCATATCTTGGCTGAATATCATTCAAAGCTGGCAAAGTGTCATTTCAACACATCCTTTTGTTATCAGTATTCCTTAGAAGCTCTTCAATACACCAAAAAACACTATTTTGTTCAAAGTCTAACTAATCATGATTAAATTCCAGATAGCAACTACAAGATTTATTCACTCTGTTGAGGTTGGTGGAGCAGTAAGTCAAGAAAAGAATGATGAAAGCTGGACATCTGTGATGTGGACATGGTAGAGATGGCACAGAGATAATGGGCTCATCTTCTGGGGTTGTTTCTTGTTGACTTTTGTGCTCATGATTAGTCTCATTCATGTGCATTCAGTGCTAGCATCCATGCATGTTCTAAAATACAAGGAAGACTTGCACACATCACTATATTTTTTCATGCAATGAACTAAACCTTGCTACAAACAAATTCCCAACAAAAGTACAGTCCAATTAACAAGGACAAGGTGATTGACTGAAAGGGGATTTGGTGAATTACACACCTGTGCCTTTCTGCATTAAACTGACGATAATCAACTTTAGATTTGGGCGCAATGCTTTGAAGGATAGGTTTTTTTACATGTTGAAAGGGATGTACTGGTTTTATCTGATATTGGCAATGCCAACATACTGATAAGAGATTCAGGAGGATGATCTTAATTCTGCATAATATCGAACATAAACCACAAATGCAGATAGTTCTATTCCTTTTGAATTTCAGTTATAGGAGCAGTACCAATGTTTTTGTTTTAAATGACCAACTACCAGAAGGGCTATGTAACCCAGATCAAAGTGGTAAATTAATAATAGCGAGTACATGAAGCATAATATCTAACTGGGAGAGCTAGGTTACAATAATCCGATCTCAGAGCTCAGCTGACTTCATGACTTGTGGAACTTCTCCCTGAAAATCATTCCCTAATATTTGTCCTTTGGAATCCATATGCAAAGGGTGATTTTAAACTTGCCTCAACAGAAACCAGGTGAGCAGGCAGCTGGTTTGGCTCATGGGACTTAACCACACCGATCCCATTATCTTCCCACAAATTCTAATCTTATTCTTCTGAGCAGGCAAGAGTACACTCACTGGAAGTCAACAGGGTTTTTCTTTAAATACGCAGATCAAGCTCTGATGATGTCACTGGGCATGACTGCAATTTTAACCGGAGGCTTGCTGTTCATATTTGTCAGGCCGACCTTGCAGGGAGAGGGCCTGGAGCCAGAAGAGGTCTCAAAATGCTTTACTTCTTTGCTATGTTTTTTGTGGGACCAGAAGTACAGGACACACACAGCTGAGAGCATTTCCCATATCTTGGCTGAATATTATTCAAAGCTGGCAGAGTGTCATTTCAACACGTCCTTTTGTTATTAGTTCATGTTGAAAAACAGGGTGGTGGGCAGGTAAAAGAAAAAATATTAAATTTTTTTTAAGAGATCACCCATCACTGACTAACTGCCTGAGGTCCAGCCAACTTAATGATCAAAGGGTATGCAAAATGAGCAGCCAGCAAGCCTGCCCAAACAGGTATGATTAAAATATATTGATATATTTAAATCCAGGTTCTACACCCCACCATTGAACTGAAATGGAAGCAGCCAAACCAACAGTCATTTTTTTAAAGGCACAGCTCCAAAAAGCCAAAAGGAAATGCTATACCATTGATTTTGTGTGAGGTGAGGAGGAGCATGAATGCTCAGGTCCCCCATGACTCCAAGCTTGCTGCCATCCATGGTCTTATAAAGGCTTACTTCCAGCTTGGCTCCCCTTAGGAGTCACCAGATTTCCTGCTCCTCCTCACCCCTGTCAACGATAACATAGAAATGAGGATCTCTCAGATGTGCCATTGTTTGGGTGTTGCATTGTCTTTGCCCACCGCATGCCTGCATATAGCGCCAGTACTTGATGAGCAGAAATTTCCTCCAATTAACTATTGGGAAAGCTGAAGCCATTGTTTTCAGGCTACGCTCCAAATTTTGTTCCCTAGCTGCCAACTCCAACCCTCTTCCTGGCAACAGTCTGAGATTAAACTAGTCTGTTCACAAGATAAAAGCAAAATACTGGAGCTGCTGGAAATCTGAAACAAAAACAGAAAATGCTGGAAAAACTCACAAGTCTGACAGCATCTGTGAAGAGAGAAACAGAGTTGACATTTCGAGTCTGTATGACTCCTTCTGAAGAAGAGTCATAAAGAGTCATACAGACTTGAAACTCTGTTTCTCTCTCCACAGATACCATCAGACCTGCTGAGTTTTTCCAGCATTTTCTGTTTTTGTAGTCTGTTCACAACCTTGGATGTCACATTTGACCCTAGGATGAGCTTCCGACCACATATTTGTGCCAGCGCAAAAACCATCTATTTCCACCTCCATGACATCATCCAACTTTGCCCCTGCCTCAATTCATCAGCTGCTGAAATCCTTATTCATCTTCTCTAGATGTGACTATTCCAACCCAATCCTGGCTGTTCTCCCATCCATAAACTTAAGGCCATCCAAACCCCTGCTGCTCGTGTCTTAACTTGCATCAAGTCCCGTTAATGCTGATCTACATTGCTTCCTAGTCAAGTAACATCTTGATTTTAAAATTCTCATTCTTGTTTTTAAATCCCTCCATAGCCTTGCCCTCTCCCTACCTATCCAGGCCAACAATGCTCTGAGATATATGAGCTCCTCTAATTATGGACTCTTGAGCATCCCCAATTTTAATCACTATTGGTGACCGTGCCTTCAGCTGCCTGGGACCCGAGCTCTGGGCCATCCTCCTGACACCTCTCTGCCTTTCTACTTTACTCTGCTCCTTTAAGACATTCCTTACAACCTTCCTCTTTGATTAAGATGTTTCGTTATCGACCTAATCTGACCTGACATCTCCTTGTGTGGCTTGGTGTCTAATTTTGTTTTATAATGCACCTGTAAAGTGCCTTGGGATGTTTTATTATGCTGAAAGTGCGATATTATTATAAGCTATTATTGTAATCTAAAAATTGCCCCAACATCTTTTCTTCAGGAAGTCCATAGGGGTTTGTTTTCCACTGGTGGCTGCCCATTATTTTGCCTGAAAAATGGGCTGTCAGCAATTGAAAAATTGAGATGTTGGGGCCAGGTTGGGGAGGGGTGTGCTTGGGACTTGCTCAACCAATTGACCAAGATCCAACTCATGCAATTTTCTTGCAGCCCTGTAAGTAGATGAGCAGTCTGATCGCCTGAAACAGGCAGGCGGATGTTTAAATTAGCAATTTTGAGCCCTACACTGGTTGAGTGGACCAACCCGTGATCCTTAAACAGCCATTGTCACTTAGTTCCATTATGTCCTTTACCCGTGTTGTTATGTACAATAGCTGGAAGTTAAGAAAAGCATGAGTTTGCCGCTGTGATTGGCCCTCTACATTTCATATCAGGTCTGATTTTTACTAGAAAAATGTTTCCAGATTGCTAGTAAGAGCATAGCTAATTCCCCCAGTGCCCTCCTTACAAATGGGCAGAATCTGCGTACAATTCCAGTTTTCTTAAAGCTACTTGTATATCCTGTAATATCCAATTTCAGGATCTCATCCACATCCCTCCTGCCTCTCCCCTCCCCCCCCCCCCCCCCCAAATCCGCTTTGCCCATTTTACACAGTGCATACTACATTGGCGTCCGTTTTTTACACGTTTTTATAAAGGCAGATTACAAATGCAGAACACAGCTCATAAAATGAATTTCATGTTTTCCCATCTAATAGTTCACAAACATTAACCACAAAATATGTGAAATTTGATTGGCAAGCGATGTATTTGGCTTTCCTTTCTCCTTTCTGCACTGAATAATGGAAATGTATATCAATGTGCGAGACATTCGAGAGAAGCTGACAGCCTTGGGGCAGAATGAAAGATTACACCACATTGACCCCTGTCATCCTTCTCTGACACGCAGGTTACCCCCAAAACTCTACAACTCAATAGCATTCACAGGCTTCTGTCACAATATGCTAAACTTCTGGGAAGGTTAATGGTGCTGTAAATCTAATAGGCTGTTTTTGGTGCTATTGTGTGGATATATAATGTCATGTGACATGGCCGAAGATCAGCTGTTGAGGAATAGGGCTTGATTGAAAGCCCTGACTAAAATAGAGCCTTAAAATGAAATGCCTGTCTGATTGGCTGGCAGCCTCATGGAAATGTACAATAAAACGTTTTAATTATTTTTTTTGTGGGGTTGGGAGTGTGTCTTTCCCATCGGCTTCAGTAAAAGTTAATACTCTGGGTTTCTTTAATATTTTCACTGCCTTCTGATTTGTAACTTTATTTTGTGGCTTGTGGTACCAACGTGTTGGCATCGATAGACTTAACCGCAATTGGAACGGACCTGCGAGGTGGCTATGGCATGGTGCTTACGTCTCCATTCTGCCATTTGGCAGAGCTCAGCTTTTGCCTTATTACTCATATTCCAAATGCAGCTACAGCTCTTTACAAATGGCTGTTTGTATCCTGAAGTGGGGAGGAACTGCAGCACCTCCAGTCAGAATGGCTGGGAAGTGAAGTCTTGTCAGTATCAAAGGCTGGAGAAGTGATGACATTAACGTCCTGCCAAAGTGGGGGTTGGGGGGGGGGGGGGGGGTGGTGTGACAGAGCGATGTATCCTTTCCTTACAATATTTTGACTGAGGTTATTCTATGGCACAGAAGGTTAATCTATCTGGTGGCTTTGAATCTCTATTACTGCCTTGTGCTCAGTTTTTTTTTTCAAATTGTCACAATTGTTCTAACTCCACGAATCAGGGAGTTAGAATTGATCAGAAAAATGCCACCAGGCGTAACGACAGAAAATACAGCAACGTATACAGCAGGAGCCGAAAAATAAAAGTAAATAAAAAATAAATAAAAAGGTAAAAATAAATTCACATTTAATGTGCAGGGTTTTTTTAAAATAAATATCAGAACAGTCCTGGCAAATGGTTTCCATTTAAAACATTCATCCGACTTTTCTCTATGCAGATGCTGATGGGCCGCTTGTGTATTCCAAGTATTTACATCTCGCGTTTAGTGTGAAGGGAATAATTAACAGGGTTCACCCTGGAATCAAAACGTGCAATCATCACACGTATTAAAGAAACGTCTAGCGCAGCTCTCCTGTTTGAGCAGGGAATCCAGAAATACTCGTGTTCCTAATTGTAGGAAACAATGCTAATAAAGTATCATGTGTCCCTGGGACAGACAATTATATTTTTGGCTGAGTCATTCCACGGCAGTGCCTGTGAGCCACAGATGAGCAGATGGCATTGAAGCTATTGTTTAGATCAGGAAGAATCAACCAGACGCAGTGTAAAGAAACTCCTTACATGGGTCTAATTCGGGAGTCGGTTCCCTTCCAGCTGCAGAAGCTGGGAGCTGAATTCATCAGAACACAACAAAGTGACGATCATGTCATATTTATAGGCTGCACAAAGACATCTGTATTTTATTTTTGACCCACTTTTCCGTGCATTTTTCATTGTTTATTGTTTACCATTTGAGTTTTTTTAAAAAAAGATTATCTCAGCAATTGATGGAAAATACTGCACATTGTCTATCTGTAGCAGCACCTGCACATCCTGTGGTTGACTGTGCTGGTTATTGCCGTCAGGAAGGGACGTAAGGCCTGAAGTACACCATAATAAACAGTAACAAAGTGAAGTGGAAATCTCAAATATTTATTTCACGGAAGAAGTTAGTGTAGAAGAAAATAATGATCCAGATTTTACTGGGGCCAGGTGTGTAACTGTGTCTGCCATTAAACATTTAGCTGCATCGTTTAGCTCCAAAAAAAAAATTGCCCTTTGAGTTGATGTAAGTGTGAGGCTGGTAATGGTGCAGTGAGGGAAAGAGGGGTCTGCATTTTTAGCTGAGGAGATGGGACTGGCGAGCGAAGCTGCCATTTTGAGTTCCGAAGTGTCGAGCCGGCCTTTCCGACACAATCCCGCCTCCCCGCGATTTTGGAAGAGGCAGCGGATCCTCTTTACTGGCCACCCGCCCAAACTTGCGGATAACCAATTAAGCCCCTTGGGCGGGAAATCGTCCACAAACAAGGCAATGCCCGTTACTGTGAGGCCCTTCCCCTCCGAACTTGGAAGGCCCAAAACCCCCAGCCCTCGTACTTAATTGATTTGTAACCAGTGGAACGGACGTGCCCCCGCACCTTCCTACCTACTTCAGGAGCTCCCACCTCTGACGGTGAGATTGTCGACCCATTCGTGCTGGACAAACCTCCTATTGGCCTTCCAAACTCAGGAGTCCGCCCACTATCTTTGATTGGACAGGCGCCCGGAGGCGGCCACTTAATTGGCTGCCTCCTTCAAAATCAGCCTCTGCATCCCGCCGTCAGTATTTGGTGGGGGTGGGGGTCCAGGTCCAGTCTCCAGTCTCCACACCTGCACTTAATCCTGACGACAGGATCGGGACATGGGACAAAAATCCAGTCCAGGGTGTCTGAGATTTGATTGAACAGGACAACCAACAAGGTATCTCCTTAACCAATGAGATTTAAGGATTGACAAATAAACTGCGTTAGGACCGAGGACAGTGAATTAAAAAGGAATTAATTTAATGTCAAATTATGTGCACATTGTGCTTCTCTGTGATTTAAAAATGTTTACTTTCCTGCTTCCAGTTTGAGCTTCCCCCCCCCTGCTTTCCACAATTTCCTGCCCCCATGCTATCACATAATGATGTCTGGCTGAGAAGATAGATGACTGACTCACCCCCAAACTCTCAATATTGTCATTGTTGAACCAGCTGCACATAAATGTAAAAATAAAGTCCCAGGAATGCATTTGTGGAGGAGGGAGTGATGGAACAGGATGGCTCACTGTCCAAATTTTGGTTTTTCCTCCTGGTGAAAATAGAATCCTCCACATGTTGCTCCAAGTCCTTCTCTTGCCATTAACACAAATAAGATTGAGAAATTTCTACTGGCAGAATAGTGTGAATGCAGCAGCATGTAACTATTTCATGACACAACATAATGGAGCGTCATCTCCCTGTAGCACTGTGGCTTCTGACCATAAGAACTTTCCACTCAATAGAATAAGGTTTACTTCAATTGATTGCAGAAACTTTCACTAAAATCATATTTGCTATTGCACATGTTGGCATACAAGCCACATGAGATCTTTCTGCCAGTGCACCATATATTGAAATTTTATCATGTATTCCATAATGCATATCTTTTTTAATATTTCAACATGATTTTATTCAATGCATGTATTGTAAACAGATGGTTCAGGGAGGGGCTTGCAGAATTTATTGAACGTACAAGGTAAAGCTTGACATCTGGCTCACGATTTGTTACATTTACTTCCATAATACAATCAGCTCTATGTTTCACAGATCCTCATTGACTCACCATTATTTAATAACCACAAATCTCTTAATTAAAACTTTTCATCTGAGGGTTCAAACGATCACTCTTTGGTTAAATGCAGTATGTGGTTCTGTTCTGTGTTAGAGGTCAACAAGATCCCAAATTCCATCAAGGAACACAGAGTGAATTAGCTGGTCTTGGATTAGTGAGGAGGTATCTCATACAAGGTTCCTTTGGTCATTGGTATCAGCAAGTTACAACCACTACAGGTCGAGTTTCCTTTATCCAAAAACCTGAAAACTGGACACATCCAAAAACTGGACACAAAACCGCATTTTTTTTGAACATCATCGACCTTTAGCACGAGAATTCTGTGACCCAAGCTGACCGCAACCTGTATTTATTATCCAGTGGTACATCTTACTTTTCTAACCATTTTATTTACTTTAGACTATAACTGCTAGGCTTCAGCTATTGTAGTGTAAGTAGGCCTAGGCCTATATGCGATATCCAAAAACTGAAGTAATCTGAAATTCAAAACACAATCGGCCCTGAGGGTTTCGGATGAAGGATACTCAAGTTGGTAGTAACTGTGAGAGATTTGGTGGTGTGCAATAACTACAATGGACAAATGGCATCCAATAACAAAATAACTGAGCAACTAGTTATATGCATTTGAGAGACAGTAGGCATAAAATAGCTGTGAGAAACTGGTGACATACAACAATGGCATGAGGTTCATCTAGCTCTGGAAATCTGAACTCGCATGTCTAAGACGTGTTGCTTTTTAAAGTTAATAATATTACTTTTAAGAGGATTATTTGCTGGGTACATACGAAAAGTCTAGACTGGGTCTCTCTGAGAGTAACAGAGCCTGGCACTTTACTGGATTTGTAATACGATTTTGCCTGCACTCAGACTGCCTGATGTTCAAGTATGTAATAAAACATTGGAGGAGTGCTTTCTCTTTGCTTAATATTCCTGTGAGGCTGTTGACCCATTGCGCAATAATATTCTGGGATATTCCTTTAGGGAGTGTGCAATACTGTTCTGGAGGATGCTCTTACATTGGGGTGAAAAGCCACTCTGGCTAACTTGACTTTGGTTGTTTAATATTACTGCAACTGCCTTGATTCTTGGTGTGTAATATTATTGCCACTGCCTTGTTTCAGCATACAATATTATGACTGCCTTGTCTTGGGTGTGGAATATTACTGCAGCTATTTTGTTTCTTCAACTGTAAAATTACTGTGACAGCAATATTCCTACATATGTAACATTAATCTGACTGCATTATTCCTGGGCATGTAATATTACTGCACTGCCTTGTATATGCACCTGTAATATAACAATGACAGCTGTGTTCCTGGGTGTGTAATATTACAGGGACTGCTTTGTTTTGGGTGTGGAATATTACCGCAGCTACCTTGTTTCTACATCTACGATATTACCGTGACTGCCCTGTTTCTGGGAGTATAATATTCCTGTGACTGCCTTATTCTGAGTGGTGAATATTACAGCAACTTCCTTGTTCCCCTGTGCATAATATTCCTCCAATTGCCTTGTGCATAATATTACTACAATTGCCTTGTTTCTGCGTGCGTAATACGACTAACTGCCATGTTATTGTTTATGTAATAATACTGTGACTGCCTTGTTTCTGGCTGTCAGATATTACTGCAATTGCCTTGTTTGCGGTTGTATAATATTACTTGGTGCATAAAATTATTGCAACTGCCTTGTCACTAGGTGAGTAATATTACTGAGACTGCCTTGTTACTCAGCGTCAAATATTATTGCAACTGCCATGTCACTGCTGCTGCTTGTAGCTACTCCTACCAGGGGATCTTCTGTCATGGAATGTCACACTCGTCTGTCTTGCGCCATTCTCATACATCCACTGTAGCTCGTCTGCAATCACTCTGTATCGTCCATTAACAACTACACCTTGTCACCAGGTGATTAATATTACTGAGATTGGCTCATTTCTAGGTGTCTAATAATGATGTGATAGTCTTGTTTACGTTTGCATAATATTCCTGCAACTGCTTTTGTTTCTGTGTGTGTAATATTTCTGTGGGTGCCATGGTACAATAACATCTCGAACCACAGTCTGCCGATCCTCATGCCCTGCCAGTGGTTGTAAAGGTGGCCGTTGCTCTAAATTTTTATGCATGATGTTCTTTCCAAGGCGTAGCAGGAGACCTCTGCAGAATATCACAGTCTGCCGCACCCAGCTGCATCAAGGCACAACTGATGCAATGTTTGCGTGTGTGGAGGAGCACGTTAAATTTTCCAATTGATGTTTTGAATCTCTGATGCAGAAAGCCATGGTTTTGGACAATTGGCAGGTTTCCCTCGGGCGCAGGGAGTCACTGATTGCACCCATGTCACTTGAAAGTCTTCAAATCAGCAACCAGACACCTTTGTCAACCAAAAGTCCTTACACTTGTTCGATGTGCAGATAGTTTGTGACCACAGGAAGGTTTTTCTGCATGCCTCTGCAAAGTTCCTTGGTAGCTGCCATGACTCCTTCATACTGAGGAGCTCCCAACTCCCTCAGGTTTTTCATCCACATACACCAATCTGTGGTTGACTCCTAGGGAACAAGGGGTATTCTTTAGGAATTGGCTAATGACCCCCTTTAGGCACAAACTGAGCCTCAATGCAGCTATCACAACAGCCATGTGGCAACACAAAGTAGAGTAGGCTATTGGCATTCTCAAAATGTGCGTCAGATGCCTTGTCCGTTCAGGTGGAGCTCTGCAGTATTCCCCTGCAAAAGTGTTCTAAATAGTAGTGGTGTGCTGCATGCTGCACAACATTGAGCAGCGGAGGGGCCTACAACTGGAGGATGAAGATGCCATGCCCGAAGCTCCAATATCTGAGAAGAAGGATGAGCAGGAAGCGGAGGAGAAGGATGTCCCTGTCTGTTCTCAGGAATCTGAAACTAAGGAAGATGAGGAGGTTGGCAATGGCAGAGCAACTGAGAGGCATGCCCATGTAGTCATGGCTGATTCTGTGCAAAATGGGGCCGGGGTCTTCACCAAGGGTGTCCTCATCTAACATGGATTGACCTAGGGACCTGAGATTTGTCATTAGCCAGTCTTTGGTGACCTGATTACACATACTGAAGCTTTTACATGAAAGCGACAGTTACTCAGGGAAATACCCATCCCTGATAAAAGGGAAAAATCAACATCAAAGAGTTTGACTCAGTCACATAGATATGGATAAAACTATTGCCATCATAATGATTAGCCTCAGCATACTGCGAACACACAACTTGAGATGTCCTTCACAGCCTGGACACTTCACATTACTGCCAACGCTTGTCAATGAGGCCCCAAAGCTGCCATCCTGTGCATACTCAAACCATGCCCACAATGCTGAGAGTGCCAGCAGAAATCATAACTTCACACCCAGTGATATGATTGTATATGCTAACAGACATGCAGATAATGCAGATTGCACAAGGTGATGCCACAACAGTGCTAAACCAAATCTTGGAATGACATTTTGTATTATCCATTCACCCCTATGGTCCAGTTTTGGGAGTGAGCAACATATGCAACATGAATTGCTCCCATGAACCTCGGCTCACTTGCAAACCTGCCACTAAGAATACAAAGGCTTCCAAAGTAGTAAGCAGAGGAGCAATCTTCATTGGAGTATACATGGCATCTCGACCTACATTGCCAACACTTAGCTCATTGGATGGCTGCCATTAAACCAGCCCTCATGCTGAGCTACACCTGATGAACTCCATCTGATCATTCAGTCTGATTATTGAGCCTCCTTTAATGATGAACATGGATGGGTAGTAACTGTTGCAAGGACCATCTCAGTCCTTGACCCTTTGTTCACTGCAACCTTATGTGAAAGACCAGAGAAGGACGAAGCCTTCCACGGCCTCATAAATATGGTCACACCCTTGATCCTGATGATGTCAATGCACGATGGATGTTGGCACGTCGGCTTCAGTGTCACTGGGAAGAACATCCTTTATTATGTTAACACTCTCATTGAGTTTTGTAGTGTACAAAGACACAGCATGATGTCTAAGAGTGTACTTACATGTATTCAAAAAGTACTTAATTGTGATATTTATGAAGTTGAAAGATGTAGCCACGGTGCTCTAGGCGAGATGGTGCCCTGTGCTGGTGCACACTCCTCTGAAGTGCCCCCTGTTGTGCCTCAGAGGAGGTGGAGGCGGGCTGCTCATTTCTCTTTCTATATGGAATTAAGGAGTGTGGTGCCAGCCTCATTGTGCAGTGACCCATTGGGGACCTCCCTCAGACTGCGGCCTCTGCATTTCTGCAGGGGCAACTGTGGTCACTGCCACCTGTGGAGGAGTCGAGGGGCTGAGGGGCAGAGGGGCTGGGGAGTTGGAAGGTGAGGATGCTGAGATGCTCTCTGAACCTTCACTCGACACACCATCCTTCACAGCCTTAGGTTGGCATTCAGGAGAGGTTGTTGGGGCTGGCTGCTGGGGCACAACAGTCATCCATTTCATAAACTGCTTAGCTTCTTGTTCAGGTTATGCAGCCTCTAATATATTCTGTGGATGTCCGCACTCATACTCTGTGCCGACTGATCCAGGCTACTGAGTGAGGCTTGGACCCTTTCCTGGCCTAAAGGCTGGTCATGCATCCATTCCGAGTGTTGCTGTATATGTCTCTCCATGAGAGTAGCCTATCTTTTATGGTCGGAGTTCATGCGGTTGAGCCCATGGGATAATATGGAGATTATGACCGCCATGGCCTCCTCTACTCGCAGTGTGTCAGCTTGCATTGCCTCAGGGAGCTCTGTCAGAGGTCCACATACCGGGCCTAAAAGGTGATTTCTGAGGCCTTTTGTCCTTGCCCACAGGACTCCCCCCCCCCCCCGCCTTCGACGGAAACTGTGCACAGATGTATCTGACCCTAACACCTCCTGCACTCTGGTGTGGTGCCGTTCACCTTGTGCCACCGACTCTACATGTGCGCTACATTCCTCCATGTGCTAGTATCTATGTTGGTGGAGTGTGGGCTAGTAAGATGTGATGCTGTCCCATTAGATATCTCTTTCTCCTCCTGATGCCTGAGGGATGAGGTGACCCGGGGTTGGGGTGAGCACGCGGCACTGTGACCTGTGTGAAACACAAAAGGAGTTATTTAGATACAGCCCTTCACATTGTAGAAGCATGCTCTGGTGTTCGCCTGTGATCATGCCCGTGCTGCCCTTATGATGCAACTCCATCCTTGCACTCTTCCTCATGCAAACATCCCCTTGTGCTCAGTGAACTGACAGCATGACCTCCACCATCACCACCATGTTCCAAAGTGCATTTACCACTGCCTTTATCACCTGCTATGGGTGACTCGCCATCACTGACAGCAGTTGGATAGACACCCTGGCTTCTTCCATGGTTGTCTGCTCAACTGAATGAATGGGCTGCAGCCTCACTGAGCCACCCCCAGTCTGAGTGGGCACTTTCAGACTGCAAAGACATCATTATTTAATGGAAGCCTGATATATGGTGCATGCAGGGAGAAATCTCTTGAATGTGTCTATGCATCACAGTGCTCATTAACATCTGCACTGTGTGCACCCACATGAGTAGCTTGGACTTATAAGTTTCATGCTATAACAGAGGTATGTGACAGGTCTCGTACCTTACCTGCAGCATGCAGATGTGATCCCTCACTTTGGACCTCTGTGTGCTTGTGCCAAACAACTCACCTTGCCTGAACTTAGCAGTCGTGGAATTTTTTCCGGCACTGAATCCACGATTGTCTGTGGTCGCCTGTTGCTATTGCTGATACCTCCACCCAGGTTTTCTTTGCTGTGGCAGGAGGGTTGTGTGGACAGCAGGATAAAGGTCTTCTCCTCTGAACATCCTCCATTAGAAACTACAGGTCCTGGCCACTGAAGCTCAGCATAGCACCACTTACTTCTTCACCGCTAACGCCTCTGTGTCACATTCTGACAATACAAATGTAAAACAGAAAGGTTATGAGGCATGCATCTTACAATGCTCTCAATCACATTTGTGTGTTTAAATGCACTAACCATTTTCTCTATGTCATCAATAATACTGCTGAGGGATGGAGGAGGAAATGGCTCCACACACATGCATGGTACCATGGATATTGTGCCTGTGTCATGAAATAATTTTCATAATATTGTGATTTATTGTAAAGGTAGGTTAATAGTGGGGTTTGGGTTAGTTTTTCTGTGTGAGGTTGTGTGTGTGGGGGCTTTAATTGAATTGCAGACAGCTAGTCTGGAGCTTTTGAGTTATCAGGTTTGATATGCTGAATACATAAACATGGCTGAAGTTTTAGAATGTACCTGAGGAGTTGCGAATGGTGCTGAACATTGTGCAATCATCAGTGAACATCTCCACTTCTGACCTTATGATAGAAGGAAGGTCATTGATGAAGCAGCCGAAGATGATTGGGTTGAGGACACTACCCTGAGGAACTCCTGCAGAACATGTCACACATGTCAGGTGATGGGAAACCACAAGCAGTAATTAAGCCGATACCTTTAATTCCAATTCCAGCATTCTAGGGTCATGATACCCCTCCCCAAGACTAAAAGTGGAAATCAGTACTTACTGACAATAATGGATGTGCCTACAATATTTGCAGAAGTGATACCTTTGAGAAATATTACAACAAAGAGAATTGTGGAAGAGTTGACTAAATTTTTTACACGATATGGTTTACCAAAAGAAATACAGTCAGATCAGGGTTGAAATTCATGTCACAGCTGTTTAAGGAAACAATGAACTGTTTGGGGATAAAACAGTTTAAGTCAACAGCTTATCATCCTGAGTCACAAGGGGCTTTGGAAAGATGACATCAAACTTTAAAAACTATGATGAGGGTGTATAGTCAGGACTATCCACAGGACTGGGATAGGGGAATTCCATTCCTGTTGTTTGCTATTAGGGTTGCTCCTAATGTATCGACTGGTTTTGGCCCTTTTGAATTAGTTTATGGTCATGAGGTAAAAGGACAATTGAAACTGATTCATGAGAAATTGGTGGGTCAAAACTCAGAAATTACCTTCCTGGATTATATATCAAACTTCAGAGAAAGATTGGACAGAGCATGTGAGTTAGCTCGGGAACATATAAAGATACCACAGCAAGTGATGAAAATGAAGGCAGACAGGAAAGCTACAGCTCATTTTTTGCTGGGGAGAAAGTGCTAGTTCTGTTACCAGTACTGGGTGACTTGTTAAAGGCAAGGCTAGTGGGCCTTACAGGATTGAAAAGAAACTGAGTGAAGCAAGTCATTTAATAAATACACCAGATAGAAGAAAGAAGCAGATGGTGTGTCATGTAAATATGCTTAAAAATACTTTTGCTAGGGAAGAGGACCAAAAGGAGGTTTTAGTGGTGGTAGATAAAAAGAAAGAGATAGAAATGCAGGATTCTGAAATTGATAATTCCTCTAATCAAATTGGCTAATGAGGGGGTACTTGAAAATTTAAATGTAATATTGAGTTACCTTCCAGATAAGTGTCAAAGTGATTTGGAGAAGCTATTGCAGTTACATAAAGCTATTTGTGGGAATAAGCTGGGGAGGACAAATTTAGTTGTACATGATGTGTGTTTAGAAGTTTCATCTTCGATAAGGCAGCATCCTTATCGATTATATCCAGCAAAGTTATCACAAGTACAGAAAGAAATTGAATTCATGCTTCAAAATGATATCATTGAGTCTAGCTGCAGTAACTGGAGTTCGCCTATTGTACTGGTACCTAAACCGGATGGAACACAAAGGCTGTGTGTGGGCTATCAGAAGGTGAATGCGGTGACAAAAGCGAATTCATATCCTATACAATGGTTGGAAGATTGCATTGAAAAAGTGGGACAATCAAAATTTATCACAAAGATTGAGTTGTTAAGAGGATATTGGCAAGTAGCGTTATCAGAGAGAGCAAAGGCGATATCAGCTTTTGTGATGCCAGATGGACTATGTCAGTTTAAAGTCATGCCATTTGGTATGAAAAATGCACCTGCAACATTCCAAAGACTGACAAACAAACTAATTGCAGGTCTGAGCAATTGTGCTGTTTATGTTGACGACTTGGTAGTTTTCAGTCAAACATGAGAGCAACATTTACAACATCTGGAAGAATTATTTTGTTTATTACAAGAAGCTAATTTGATGATGAACTTGGCTAAAAGTGAATTTGAAAATGCAAAAGTTACATATCTAGGCCATACCATTGGACATGGCAAGGTAGCTTTGAGAAATGTGAAAGTCATTGTGGATTTCCCAGTGCCTACAACAAAACAAGAAGTTTTGAGGTTTCTGGGTTTTACCAGAAATTTGTACCAAATTTTAGCAGTGTGGTTGCTCCATTGGCTGAACAATTAAAGAAATGTTTCAATGGACACAGGAGTGTCAGTAGGGATTTGGCAGTTTGAAAACTGTATTAACTACAACACCAGTTTTGGCAGTACCCAATTATGCCAAGCAATTTAAGTTGGCCATTGATGTAAGCGATATAGGCATTGGGGCCCCATTGTTGCAAGGAGATCACATTGGAATTGAGAAACCGATAGGGTACTTTTCACGGAAGTTGAATGTACAACAGAGAAGATATTCAATGATCGAAAAGGAGACTCTAGGCTTAGTGTTAGCATTACAGCATTTTGAGATTTACATGGCTAACAATTCATCAGAAACAATTGTTTATACAGACCTCAATCCTTTAAAGTTTTTGGACAAATTTGAGACAAAAGTGCAAAGCTATTCAGATGGAGTTTATTACTGCAACAATTTAATCTACAGATTATACAGGTGGCTGGATGAGAAAATCTAATTGCAGGTGCATTGTTAAGAGTTTGAAGCTGAAAGGGAGAATTGGACATTTCAAAAGATCCAGGTATTGGACCTGAATACTGGACTGCAATGATTTCTGTTGATACCAAGGATTTTATGTATATTGTTATGTTAATGTATGCATCTGGTAATGTAATAGTGTGGGTATATAGATAAGTATAGGAGGTAATGTAAGATGGGTTAAGAAAATGAAGCCATCTTTTAAAATTATGATGGTTCATTTTCCAGTAAGGAGAGGGGTGTCATGCAAATATAATAATTTTCATAATATTATTGTGATTTATTGTAAAGGTAGGTTAATAGTGGGGCTTGGATTAGTTTCGCTGTGTGAGGTTGTGTGTGGGGGGGTGCGGTTTAATTGAATTGCAGGCAGCTGGTCTGGAGCTTTTGAGTTATCAAAAGATAAACTAGATTTGAAAAGCTAAATACATAAGCATGGCTGAAGTTTTAGAATGTGAGGCGTGAGGAATATTTGCATTCTTAGATAAACCAGTCATAAATTTCAAAGAGATGGTTACACCTGGCCAACAGAGACTAAGCTAAATAGTGTGTTTATTTTTCTCAAAGATTACTAATAACATGAGTACTATGGAAGATTTATATTATGGAGAAAGTAAAGTTGCAAAGACATATTGGGACGATGGAATTGACATTACAAAAGGGTGAAACCTGTATAAAGAAGATGAGGTTATGTGTAAGGAGAAGGAGTTCTATGGTCTAACAAGTGTGAAAAGCCTCCAGTTTTTATGCACCAAGCTGCTGTCTATGGGAACCAAAGCTCAGTGTGAATATCACTGGCCAGGGTATTGTGTGCTTTGCCTGGGTCTGTTGAAATCTATCTTGTTTTCCTGTTGCCTTAACAGAGGTGTAACTGGGAGCTAGATTAATTAGGAGATTTAGGAGTTGTTATATTAGTAATTTATAGACCTATGTATGTGTTTAAAATCTTTTCTTCTATTAATAAATGTTTAGTTTTGTAAAGAACCTCTAAGACATGGCGGGCTTATTACTGTTGAATTCAAGGCACGCATCTCATACAAATTGCAAACAGTTGTGGCAGCTGTTTCAAGTTTCCCTCTGGGATTTGAGCAGCTCAGCATTTACCATCCGCTGTGCCATAATAGCCTGTTACTCCCAAATGGCATGCTATGCTTTTGATCTCTAACTACTTCTTATTCACATTGTTGTGCCATGCCAGTGTGCAGCTGTGAGGGACTTAGTCAGTGGTCAACTAAGTGGGCACAGCCTGAATGATGGGTGGCAAGAGGGCAGGTGGATGGTCAAAGGACCATGGCAGTTTTATTGTTCTTCATGCACCTCCTAAGGCATGGTAGCAAACTAATGCAGAATATCTTTATCAGTTCATAGTGCAAAGATTATGCCATCTCCTTGGCTGTTTCTTGTGACTCCTCTCCATGCTTTAAGTGGTTCAGTGCACTCTCTTCTGTACAATGTAAATAGGCAGCAACAATGACTATTTTTTGCCTATGAAAAGTCCATGATGGACCATCTGTTCCAGGGTCACCAACCAGTTTTACAACAAATAGAGAGTTTCCACTCACCTGACTGCTCAGAGATGCCTACTCCAGTACAAAGAGTACTACAAAGTGTACTACAAAGAGTGCTACAAAGAGAGCTATCAAATTCCGGACTCCCAAATGGGCCTTCCTAATGGCCTGTTTTTTATACCTGACTGAGTACAACCCATGCTGGGCCCACCTCCGATGATAATGCCATTGAATGTCAAGAGGCAGTGGTTAGATTTTGTCTTGTTGGAGATGGGTCATTGCTTGGCACTTGTGCGGCACGAATCTCACTCAACGCTTTTCAGCCCAAGTCTGGATATTGTCCAGGTCTTGCTGCATTTGGACATGGACTGCTTCAGTATCTGAGGAGTCGTGAATGGTGCTGAACACCGTGCAATCATCAGCAACATTCCTACTTCTGATCTTTATGATGGACAGAAGGTCATTGATGAAGCATCTGAAGATGGTTGGGCCTAGGACACTACCCTGAGGAACTCATGCAGTGATATCCTGGAACTGAGATGATTGACTTCCAACAACCACAGCTATCTTCCTTTGTGCTAGGTATCACTCCAACCAGTGGAGAGTTTTCCCCCTGATTCTCATTGACTTCACTTTTACTAGGGCTCCTTAATGCCACACTCGGTCAAGTGCTGCCTTGATGTCAAAGGCAGTCATTCTCACCTCAACTCGGGAGTTCAGCTCTTTTGTCCATGTTTGAACCAAAGTTGTAATGAGGTCAGGAGCTGAGTGACTCTGGCAGAACCTAAACTGAACATCAGTGAGCCGGTTATTGCTAAGCAAGTGCCGTTTGATAGCACTGATAATGACCCCTTCCATCACTTTACTGATGATCAAGAGTAGACTGATGGGCCGCTCATTGGCTGGGTTGGATTTGTCCTGCTTTTTGGGTACAGGACATACCTGGGCAATTTTCCACATTGCCCGGTAGATCCCAGTGTTGTAGCTGTACTGGAACAGCTTGGCTAGGGGCGTGGCAAGTTCTGGAGCACAGGTTTTTATTACCATTGCCGGAATATTGTCAGGATCTATAGCCTTTGCTGTATCCAGTGCCTTCAGCCATTTCTTGATATCATGTGGAGTAAATCGAATTAGTTGAAGATCGGCATCTGTGATGTTGGGGACCTCTGGAGGAGGTCACAATGAATCATCCACTTGGCACTTCTGGCTGAAGATTGTTGCAAATGCTTGAGACTTGGAACTGTATGAAGCTCAAAATGCCAAAGGTCACATGATTTGCAGCAACCATTTTAATAGTCTGTATGTGTCCATTTTTTAAAAGTATTGACTGAAAGTCCAAAATAGACTGGGACCTGACACTTGTTTCTTGATGTGTAATATTATTGCACAGCCTTGTCACTAATGAGTAATATTACTGACACTGGCTTGTTTCTGAGTGTGTAATATTACTGTGGATGCCTTGTTTCTGAGGTTATAATCTGCAACTGTATTGTTATTGAGTGTGTAATATTCCTGCAACTACCTTGTTTCTGGGTGTGTAATATTCCTGTAACTACCTTGTTTCTGGGTGTGTAATATTACTGTGACTGCTGTGCATCTGGATGTGTAAGATAACTGTGACTGCTTTGTAACTGGGTCTATAATATAGCTCCAACTGCCTCGTTTCTGTGTATGTAATATCACTGTCACTATCTTATTTCTGGGTGTGTAATAGTATTGCGACTGTCTTTCTTCTGTATGCAATATGACTGCGAATGTCA
Source organism: Cetorhinus maximus (assembly GCF_964194155.1). NCBI lineage: Eukaryota > Metazoa > Chordata > Chondrichthyes > Lamniformes > Cetorhinidae > Cetorhinus > Cetorhinus maximus. The sequence goes on along the minus strand of NC_135897.1, from coordinate 72,574,157 downwards.
TAGTTCTGATATGACAAGGACTGCTTTGTTTCAGGATGTGTAATATTATTACAACTACTTGTTTCTGATTGCGTAATATTACTGCTACTGCCTTGTTTCTGTGTGTGTTAATATTGCTGCAACTGCTTTGTTTCTGTGTGCGTAATATTCCTGCGGCTTCCCTGTTTCCTGGGTTTGTAATACTACTGCAACTGCCGTGTTTCCTCTTTGTGATTTTCCAGTGACTGTCTTATTTCTATATGTGTAATATTATGTGACTGCATTATTTCAGTGTGCATAAAATTAATGTGGGTGCCTTGTTTCTGGGTATGTGATGTTCCTGTTACTCACTTGTTTCTCAGTATGTAATATTACCATGACTGGCCTGTTTCCAGTGTATAATATTACTGTGAGTGCTTTATTTCTGATATGGAATATTACTTTGGGTGCCTTGTTTCTCAGTGTATATAATATTGATGCAACTAACTTGTTTCTGCACATGTAATATAAATGTGACTGATTTGTTTTCATTTTGTTTTCTGGGTGTGTAATATTACTGCAACTGCATTGTTTCTGGATATGTCATATTCCTGTGACTGTCTTGTTTCTGGGTGTGAAATATTCCTGCGACTTCCTTTTTCCTGGTTGTGTAATTTTCCTGCAACTGACTTGTTATTGTGTTTGCAATATTGCTGTGACTGTCTTGTTTCTGCACATGTAATATTACTGTGGGTGACTTATATCTGGGTGTGTTATATTACTGTAACTGCCTTGTTTCTGGGTGTGTAACATTCCTGTGACTTTCCTGTTTCTGTGAGTAGAAATTAATATGGGCAATTAGGGTCTTGCCCAAAGATTGCAGAACCAGTGGGAGCCCCGCATCGCTTTTCTCTGGAGGCCCAATGTCAGGAACATAGGAGCAGGAGTAGGCCAATGTTCCTAAGTTCTTTCAGCCCTTCACACTTGCTCTGCCATTAAATAAGATCATAGCTGATCTAGTTGTGGTCTCAACTCCGCTTTGCCATCTGCCCCCAATAACCCTTGACTCCCTTGTTTATCAAAAATCTGTCTAATTCTGCCTTGAATAAATTCAATGACCCAGCCTCCATTGCTTTCTGGGGAAGAGAATGCCACATACTAATGACCCTTTGAGAGAAACAATTTCTCCTCATCTCCACCTTAAATGGTAGACCTCTTATTCTTAAACTGTGTCTCCTGGTTCTAGTTTCTTCCACAAGTGGAAACATCCTTCCAGTATCTACCCTATCAAATCCCCTCAGGATCTTTTATGTTTCAATAAGACCACCTCTCATTCTTCTAAACACCAGTGGTTATCGGCCCAACCCGTTCAACCTTTCTTTATAAGATCAGCCCCTCAGGAATGAATCGAGTGAACCTTCTCTAAACTGCTTCTAACGCAATTATCCTTTTTTAAATAAGGAGACCAAAACTGTACACAGTATTCCAGATGTGGTCACCCCAACATCCTGTCCAGCTTCAGTAAAATTTCCCTACTTTTATATTCCATTCCCCTTTCAATAAGTGCCAACATTCCATTTGCCTTCCTAATCACTTGCTGTACCTGCTACTAACTTTTTGTGATTCATGTAGTACGACACCCAGATCCATCTGTACCTCAGAATTGTGCAATTGCTCTTTATTTAAATAATATACTGCTTTTCTATTCTCTCTGCCAAAGTAGACAAGTCCACATTTTCCCACATTATACTCCATCTGCCAAATTTTTGCCCATTCACTTAACCTGTCTATATCCCTTTGCAACCTTTCTACCTCCTCTTGATACCTTACTTTCTTACCCATCTTCGTATCATCGGCAAATTTAGCTACCATACATTAGGCCCCTCCATCCAAATCATTGATGTGGATTGTAAACAGTTGAGACCCCAGAACTGATCTCTGTGGCACTCCACAGCTTCTGAGGGAATCAGGCACTTACCTGGACAGTGATGGCCCTCCCATGCAACTAGGTCCCAAGCAGGGCAGAAATCCTGTCCCCGAGAGGTGCTGGTCAGTCAGAGGCTGCCAGCTCTCTAGTACCAGCAGCATCACTGGGAGTGGTGGCTACTGCCGGTATTACAATGGGTCCGACCCTAAGGATCACTGAATTGCCTTCCAATCACAGAGTTGATCAGTGGGAGGGCGGTGGGATCTCTACCTGACACACCCTCCCACCCAATCGCAGGGCCTCTGAACTCTTCACCAGGGTGGGGGGCATTAAAAATTTCTGCGACAGCCTTGTTTCTGTGTATGCAATTTAACTGTGATAGCCTGGTTTCTGGGGCCCAGTTTTTCACTCCTGGGTCGGGAGTGCAGAGATGGGTTATTTCCCAGCTCCACCAACCTGACCCGGGAACATGAAGCCCAGAAGGTTGGATTTTCATTCTGGGTAGGCAGGCTGAATTCGAAGTTGGGCCTGCCATCTCCGGAATGAGTGTGGAGGCTGTCAGGTGTGCAGGAAGGCCTGCCTCGCTACACCAGCTCTTGTTGAAGTTTTTAAAAAATTTGATTAAAAAAAAAACAGCCCTCCAGCCCTCACCCCTCACCACTTCACACACTCCTATGGTCCATCCATGCCAACCTATACCAACACATGCCTCTCACCCTTTTCACTTATCCCCTCCATATCAATCCACCATGGGCAAACCTCAAGAGCCATGCTGACGTAAGATGTGTCTATTGATGATGTTAATATTTTAAAAAACATTCTAATTCATAAACCATTCAATACGTTGAAATCCCATCAACTAATGTCATATGAAAACAAACATTTCTATTCTATAACCACTTGGAGCTGTCAATCAAACTGCTCACGTATCAAGCACCCTTCTGTGATAACCTTAGGTTGTAAAATTAGTCAGAACAAATCCTATAGTGATAACGCTCAGGCTCATGTCAACAGACAGCATGAAATAGCAGGCACTTTTCTTTTTAACTCCACACATTTTCTTTTTAATTTAAAGCCCAGCAGAGTTAAATGCATTGACAGTTTTGACAGTTCCAATGAGTTTTGACAGTGCCATTGAGTTTTGACAATCTTTGACAGCTTTGACAGACCTCTGATACTTCCAGTGAGTTTACGCACTTTTTACACACAATCATGTCTAATTTTAACAATCCCAATGGGCACCTAACGTACCCCAAAGGGTGCCTTACCTGTCCCAAAGGTATTCTGGGACCAAATCCGAAGAAGTAGCTTACCTCTCCAAATGTGTACCCTGACTATCCAAATGAATCCACAAGGTTCAGACTGACTTCTACCAGGTCTTAACTGCACACTTTGGGTTTCAGGCACCTACCTCACCAAAATCATACGAGAGGAGGCAGCTGTTGATTTATATGGCTAGCTGTTTCCGTGAACCACGGATGTGCGATTTATAACCCACTTCCATTCTCCTCCCTCCCCACCATCCCCCCATGAAAATGGTAGAAACTGTGTTCAGGGGTGGAACTTCTGGATTCGAGCCTCTGCCAGCAGAGGCTCTTCATCTGTGCAAGAATTCTGGCCTTGGTGTGTAAAATTCCTGTGACTGCCTTATTTCTACTGCATAATATTCCTTTGTTTCTGTGTATGTAATTTAACTGTGACTGCCTTGTTTCTCATTATGTAGTATTACTGCCACTGCCTTGTTTCTGGGTGTGTTAATAGTGCTGCAACTGCTTTGTTTCTGGGTTCATAATATTACTGCAACTTCCTTGTTTTCCGAGTGTGTAATATGACTGTGATTGCCTTATTTCCAGTTTGTAATATTGCTGGGGCTGCCTTGTTTCTCTCTGTGTAATGTTACTGTGCATCCCTCTTTTCTTGATGTATTACTGCAACTGACATGTTTTCTTTTTCTAATTTTCTGGCAACTGCCTTGTTTCTATGGGCATAATTTAACAGTAGCCCGCCAGTGGGCTTGTAGTCGGATGAGGGCCTCAAAAATTCCCTGGGTTACCTTCCCTCCCGTCCTCCCAGACTAGTCAGCAATTTTACAGGGGGTGGGTGAGACTTAGAGCTGTCCACCCATCCACGCCTCAATTTTCAGGCTGGCGGGAGGGGTTCTGGAAGGGAGATGAAGCCTGGCAGGTTATACTGTTTGGGCTTCAGACAGGAGAGGTTTGAGGGGTGGGGGGGGGGCTCCATCATTGGCGCCCTTTCCAGATCGGGCACCTACCCCAAGCTCTGCCCTCCTCCCACATGCCCACTGGGCGCTCCCACCCCATCAGCTCCTGGCATCAGGAATGCCACCCTTCTCTTCACCTCCCTGGCTCTCCCTCCCTTCCCCTTATTTCACCAGTCCTCCCCTCCCTGCCACAAAACCCTAAACTTAACTGATTATGTGTGGGCCATGGCATGTAGACTGGTGGGACTGATTATAGTCCCAGCAGTCACTGAAGAATCCTGCTTCAGACACCGTGAAGTAGGCTTTGAGTCTGAAGTATCTTAACAGCAAGATTTTAATTCACAAGTCAACTATGTACTTATTTGCAGTAGAAGGTACAGGTATGGAGCTGACCCCATTCTAGTTCTTAACCCATCTGTGTCCATCTCCAGGCTGACTGTGGCTCAGGTGTCTTCTTACATTACTGTGTGGGCGGTGCTGTACTCAGTCCCACATTAACACTTTAAGTACCAGACCCTTCTTCTATAGTCACAACTGCTCCCAGTGGCGCTGCTTGGACTACAGAGCTGCCAGTCAATCAGATAGGCTAGCTGCTCTCTGAAATGGGACTTCCTTCCCAGTGAGAGGCAGAAGTCCCAGCTTCAGCCAATTAATACTCTTCGGAGCATTAAATGCCAGCGGGGCAGCCAGCATTGGGGATGTGTGTTCACGAACGACTCTTCAGGTGGCAGTGCAGGAAACTCTGCCACCAGTTAAATTCTGCCCAATATCTGTAATATTGGGCAGAACACCCAATATCTGTAATATTGGGCAGAACACCCAATATCTGTAATATTGGGCAGAACACCCAATATCTGTGATATTGGGCTGAACACCCAATATCTGTAATATTGGGCTGAATATTGCTGTCGGTGCGCGGGGGCAGGCCCGACACGGCAACGCATAAAATGAGACAAGATGACATCGGGCGTGCACTCCAACGTCATCACGTGTCCTTTCGCTATTTCGTTTGGCACTACGCGCCTGCCGAACTGTCAAAGGTCTATTAAGGCCATTAAAAATGTAATTTGCCTTATTAACAATGCTGCCTGTCCAAACTTAAGGTTGGCGGGCAAGCGAACAGCCCAAGAGGCCTTCGCGTTTTTCAGGAATCCTCATCCACGGACGGGATGAGTTTTCCTGAAGGTTTTATAAAATAATTAACTAAATTTTGCTAAATTCACAAACATGTGCCAGCTCATGTGACACTGTCACATGAGGGGACAGGTTTAAATAATTTTTTACTTTATTTATAAAAAAACTTTTGTTATCAACTTAATCTCCCTGGAACAGCTCCGTTCCTCAGGGAGATTGCTGCGCTCTTTCCCCTACACTCCCTCATCCCCCCACCCGCACAGGTAGCGAGCGCTACTGGCCGTGCGTTTTGCTGGGCGGGCCTTAATTGGCCTGCCCGCGTAAAATGGTGGCGTGCAGCTGATCGCGGGAGGCCCTGAACAGCTCGCCTGCATAGGAAAAATTCACCCCACTTCTGTGTGCATAAAATTTAATGCAGGTGGATGCCTTCACTGTTCCTTCACTGACTTGTTTCTTGGCAGTCACTGTAATATTACACACCGAGAAACAAGTCAGTCGCATTAATATCACACTCAGAAACAAGACAGTTGCAGTAATGTTATACATTAGAAATAAGGTAGTCACAGTAATATACACACACAAACAGGTCAGTCCCCATATTAGTACACATCAGAAACATGCTGCCTTGCTTGTTTCTGTGTGTATAATACGATGACTACCTTATTTCTGGTGTGTAACATTACTGCAACTGTCTTGTTTTTTTTTGGTGTGTAATATTAATGTGACTAATTTGCTTCTGTAATATTCCTGAGACTGCCTTGTTTCTCTGGGCGTACTATTAAGCAGGTGCCTTGTTCCTGAGTATGAAATGTTACTGTGTGTGCCTTGTTTCTGGTTGTGTAAGATTACTGAGACTGCCTTGTTTCTGCTCATGTAAGATTACTGCGACTGCCTTGTTTCTGGATATGAAATGGTAATGTGACTGTCTTTTTTATCTTGGTGTGTAATATTGTGATTGTGTTGTTTCTAGGTGCGTAATATTACTGTGACTGTCTTGTTTCTGGGTGTGTAATATTGTGACTGTCTTGTTTCTGTGTGCGCAATATTACTGTGACTGTCTTGTTTCTGGGTGTGTAATATTACTGTGATTGTCTTGTTTCTGGGTATGTAATATTACTGTCATAGCATTGTATCTTCTTGTTTCATATTACTGCGACTTTGCAGGGTCTTTCAAACCCAGTGGCAAGAAAGGCAGTCTAACAGCACCCTCCCCCAAGTGAACATGCCCAGCGTCAAGGCGCTGATCACTTAAAATCAGCTCTGCCAGTTAGGACATGTCATTTGTAAACCTAACAACAGTCTCCCGAAGCAACCATTCTACTCGGCACTTGGTCACGACAGGAAACTCCCAGGTGGACAGCAGGAATACTTTAGGAATGTGCTCAAAGCACCCCTGAATAAGCCACGGGAGTTCCTGGCTTGTCACTGACTGAAATGGAGAAGGTTTATTCGGGAAGGCATTGTGAGGCTTGTCGGGAGCACACAGAGGTGAAGTCAAGGCATCGGAGAGAGTGCGCAAACCTCTGAACACCTCATCTGCCTGACCTTTCAAGCACCACCTGCCCTGCATTTGGCAGCCTCAATATAACGCATCGGGTTTATCAACCATCTAAGAGCCCATCAAACCAGAGTGGAAGCAAGTCATCCTCGATTCCCGAGAGGCTGCCTAGGAAGGAAAACTGTTGGCTGCCTTATTTCTGTATGTTTAATATTCCTACGGCCTCTTTGTTTCTGGGTGTTTCATATTGCTGCAACTGCCTTGTTTTTGGATGCGTAATATTACGGTGACTGAATTTTCTCTGGGTGTGTAATATTACTGCGACTGCCTTGTTTCTGGATGTGTAATATTACTGTGACTGCCATGATTCCATTATGTAAAATTACTGTGACTGCCTTATTTCTGAGTTTGTAAAGTGACGTTGACTGACTTGTTTCTGGTTGCATAATGTTAATGTGGCTGCCTTGTTTCTCTTGTGTAGCATTACTGTGACTGCCTAGTTACTGGGGGCGTGATATTATTGTGACTGCATTGTTCTTGTGTGTGCTGTATTACTGGCACTACTTTGTTTCTGGGTGGGTATAATGCTGAGATTACTTTATTTCTGTGTGTAATATTACTGCAACTTCCCTGTTTTCTGGATGCGTCATATTATTGGAACAGCCCTGTTTCCAGTGCATAATATCCTGTGACTGCCTAGTTTGCTGTTTGTAATTTTATGGTAAATGCCCTGTTTTTGTATTTTTAATACTACTGTGACCGCCTTGTTTCTATGTGCATAATATTATTGCGGGTGCCTTGTTGCCTTGTTTCTGGTTGCGTAATATTACTGCAACTTCCCTGTTCTCTGGATGTGTAATATTACTGTTTCCGATGCAGATCATATGGCCCGTCGATCGTGCTCTGCCATTCAGTATATTCATGGCTGATCTTGGGCTTCAATTCCACCTCCCCCACCCCCGCCCCCCTTCACATATCACTGGATTCCCTGAGGAACCAAAAATGTCTCCGTCTCAGCCATAATATATTCAGTAATAATGACGCCGCATCCACGGCCCTCTAGGGTAAAGACTTCCAAAGATTTGCAACCTTTTGAGTGAAGAAATTTCTCCTCTCGACCCTAAATGATAAGACCCTCATTGTGAACTGTGCCCCCTCATTCTAGATTTCCCAGACAAGGGACACAAAGTCTCAGTATCTACTCTGTCAAGCCCCTTTCTAATCTTGAATGATTCAATGAGATCAACTCTTATTCTTCTAAACTCCAGAGAATATAGACCCAATTTACTCAGCCTCTTATCATAGGACAACCCTCTCAACCTAGCGACCAATCTGGTGAACCTTCACAACACTGCTTCCAATGCAAGCCTATGCTTCCTTAAATATGGAGACCAAAAATGCACACTGCATGCCAGGTATAGTCTCACCAAAGCCCTGTACAATTGTAGCAAGGCTTCCATGTTCTTATAAACCAATCCCCTTGCAACAATGGTCAACATGCCATTTGCTTTCCTAATTGCTTGCTGTACCTGCATGCTAACTTTTTGTGCTCCTTGTATGAGTACACACATGTGTTAAGATCTCCATAGAGACTGATGATGTTTAAAAAGAGATTGGAACTTCCATTTACTAGCTGAAAGAATGATCCAACAAGATTTCACGCTTAAAGACTTGTGTCTAAGAGCCGCTGACCAATAAAATAGCCTGCAGCTCTCTTGTCCCAGCAGTGCCACTGGGAGCGGTGGACACTGCTGGGACTACAATGAGTCCCTTGAAGAAGAAGAACAAGAAGTCTGAAACAAGTTGCATCCAGGATCTAGCAGGCACCTTGCTGGCAGGCCCTGGCGGGGATGTTGGGGGGCTGGCTTTGATAGGGCAGGCAGGGAGAGGTTACGCAATGGGAGAGAAACTTTTGGGGCCCTCCAGAGGTCAGAGGGGGTCCAAACAGGAGGAACACCCTCCTTGCTGGCCACCAGGTCACCAGCTATTCATGGGCTGCTTGATCATTTGGCATGGGCCTCCGTCCACTGGCTACCTCCTTGTTATGGTGGGAAGAGGCCTTTAAGTGACTAGTAATTGGCCACTTAAGGGTCTCAATTGGCCAATGGGTGAGCTGCAGCCTACTCATTCCCAACAAGGGCAAAATACCTGTGGGAGTGGGCAGGAGTGAATGGGCAATGGTCAAGGCATCAAGGCATTGTGTGCAATTTTGTTCCGCTGCCTGCCAATCCACCCCTGGAGGGCTGTAAAATTCAGTCCCCTGCTGGAATATTCCTGCAATTGCCATGTTTGTCTTTGTGGAATATTACTGCGACTGCCTTGTTTCTGTGTGTGTGATATTACTGAGACTGGGTTATTTCTGCTGTGTAATATTCCTGTGACTGACTTGATTCTGCATGTGTAATATTATAACAACTGCTTTCTTTTTGGGTGTTTAATGTTACTGCGGCTGTCTTATTTCTGCTGGTGAAATATTACTGTGACTGCCTTTGTTTGGCCGTATAATATTAATCCTACTGTCTTGTTTCTGCCTGTGCCATTTTACTTTGGCTGCCCTGTTTTTGGGTGAGAAATATTACTGTCACTGCCTTGTTTCTGGGTGTGTAATATTACTGCAACTGCCTTGTTTCAGGGGTGCAAAATTACTGCCACTGTCTTGTTTCTGGGTGTGTAATATTACTACAATTTTCTTATTTTTCTTTGTTTTACAATATTACTGTGACTGTCCTGTTTCTGGACATGTAATATTACTGTGACTGCCTTGTTGTAGGCATACAATATTACTGCAACAGGCTTCTTTCTGAATGTGTAATATTACTGCACTGTCTTATTTGTGCATACGTAACATTACTGTGACTGCCTTGTTTCTCAGTATGCCATTATTATAGCAACTGCCTTTTTTCTAATCTGCAACATTGTCCTAACTGCCTTATTTCTTCTGTGTCATATTACTGTAAATATCTTGTTTCTGTCTTGGAATATTCCAGCAACGGTCTTGTTCTGGGTTTATAATATTACTGCAACTGCCTTCTTTCTGGGTGTGTAATATTCCTGTGACTGCCATTCTTCTGTGTGCATAGTATTTCTACAACCGCCTTGTTTCCGGTTTGTAATATTATGGTGACTGTCTTCTTTCTGTGTGTATAATAATATGGAACTGCCATGTTTCCACTGCAACATTCTTATTTTTGGCTAGGAAATATTACTGCGACTACCTTATTTTTGGGGTTCTAATTTTAGTGCAACAGCCTTGTTTCTGGTTTTATAATAATACTGCAAATGCTTTGTTTCTTGGTGTCTAATATTCCTGATAATGCCTTGCTCTTGTGTGGTTAATATTGCTGTGACTGTCTTATTTCTGGCTTGGTAATATTACTGTGACAACCTTGTTTGTGGGTGTATAATATTACACTGACTGCCTTGTGCCTATGTAATATTACTGAAACTGCTTTCTTCATGTTGTATAATAATACTGTGACTGCCTTGGTCCTGAATGTGTAATATTACTCTGAGTGCTTTATTTCTATGTGAGTAATATTATTGTGATTACATTGCTCCATGGGTATGTAATATTATTGCGACTTCTGTTTTTCAAGACATATAATATTAATCCTACTTGTTTCTGGTGTGTAATTTTACTGGAACTGCTTTGTTTTTGAGTGTCTCATTATGGTAATTACCTTGTTTTGTGCTTTGTAATATTACTATGGCTGCTATATTTCTAGGTTGGTAATATTGTTGCAAGTGTCTTATTCTAGGAGTGAAATATCATTGTGACTGTCTTGTTCTGCGTGACTAATATTGCTCTTTTTTGTTTCTGGGTCTGTAATATTATTACAATTGATTTATTTCCAGAAGTGTAATATTAGTGCAACTGCTTTGTTTTTGGGCGTATGATATTCCTGTGAAAGCCTTATTTCTGAGTTTTTTATTTATTCATTCATGGGATGTGGGCTTTGCTGGCTGGGCCAGCATTTATTGCCCATCCCTAGTTGCCCTTGAGAAGGTGGTGGCGAGCTGCCTTCTTGAAACACTGCAGTCTATGTGATGTAGGTACACCCACAGTGCTGTTAGGAAGGGAGTTCCAGGATTTTGACCCAGTAACAGTGAAGGAAGCAGGAAATATTAACCTGACAGCCTTGTTTGTGTGCGTGTAACGTTACTGCCAGGGCCTTGTTTCTTTGTGTGTAATATTCCTATGAGGGCCTTGTTTCTGTGTGTATTGTTTCTGCTATGGAATATTGTTGTGACTGCTTTGTTTCTGGAAGTGTAACATTACTCCGAATGCCTTGTTTCTGGCTGTAATATGACCACAACTGTCTTATTTCTGGATACGTAATATGACTATGACTGTCTTATTTATGGTTATGTAATATTACTGTGACTGCCTTGATTCTGTGTCTGTATTGGCTATCCCTCATTAGCAAGGATCATTGTTTTCCATGAGTCCAAAGATGGCTGTTGAGGCCGATTTGGGATCTTCAGACTTTATGACATGTAGGGGATTTGATGTCATGTGAGATGTCTGGCCATGTATTATCAGTTCAGTTAGTGACAGCCTTGTTTCTGGATGTGTAACATTACTGTGACAGCCTTGTTTCTGGACGTGTAACATTACTGTGACAGCCTTGTTTCTGGGTGTATAATATTACTGAGTCTGTGTTGTTTCCAGTGTGTATTACTGTGATAGGTCAGTTTCTTGGTGTATAATATTACTGCAGGTGCCTTGTTTCTGGATGTGTAATACGACTGTGAATGCCTTATTTCTTGGTGTAAGACAACTACCTTATTTCAGGGGTATGTAGTATTACTGGAAATACCTTGTATCCACCTTGTTATGATAGTGCGACTTCCTCGTTTCTGCTGTGTTATATTTCTTGGACTGTCTTGTTTTAGGGTGTTTAATATTACTGTGCCTGCATTATTTCCATTGTGTATTATTACTGTGACAGTTTTGTTTCTGTGTAAGTAATCTTACTACAAGTGACTTTTTTTGTTGTTTAATGTCATTATGCCTGCATTGTTTCCATTGTGCGTTATTGAATAAGTATTATTATTGAGGTATTGAAGGAATATTTTGGCCTGAATTTTCATATGGTGCTGGAGCCCCGATTCCAGAAGTCCCGCCCCTGAGCCTGGCACTGACCATTTTGGCCAGGTGAGGGGGAACAGGGGCAGATTGTAGTCTGAATTTCCGTGGTTCATGGAGGCAACTGCACATGTGAAATTTCAGCTGCCTTCAAACAGATGCAATTTCCAATACCGGGATTTCCAACACATGACCCGTGGGCTTTAGACATTTGAGGAAAAGGTTTAAAGCTGCTGGAGTTTTTTGGAGAGGTCCAGGTACCCCTTATATTTGGAGAGGTTCAGGTGCCCTTTTAGGGGGGTCAGGTGCCCTTTGGGATTGTTAAAAGTGGATAAGCTCAGTGGAAATGTCAAGCTGTCAAATCATTTAAATCCCCAAGCCCTTTAAATTTTTGAAAGGAAACAGCCTGCAGTGACTCTGCTTGCAACTTGAAGAGATGTTTCTTGGCATAAGCCTGAGGGGTATCATAATAGGACTAATGCTGTTTGACTGTTTCCATAGCCTGTCATTATCACAGCAGTGGCCTGTAAATTCACAGTTTGATTGACAGCTCCAAGTGGTTATAAAGAGATTAGCTGTCTTTGTGGGGCTATGAATACAGATGTTTGTTTTCATACGAGATTAATTACTTGAAGGAATTTAAATGTATTGAAAGGGTTTTTATGGCAGTGTATTTTTTTTAATAATGAAGCCTGCAGTAAACACTTAGTGAGATGAAATAAGAGAACATTCTATTGTTCCTGAGGTCTGTGCGTGGTGGATATTAGGTGAGTTGGCATGGAGGGTGTAAGGGAAAATTGTGGTGGGTGAGGGTGTCATTGGTTGGCATGACTTGGCACTAAGTTGATATAGGGACTATAAAGGGCCATGAGGGGTGAGTAGAGTGGCATAGGTTGACATGGAGGGTTTGAAGGGCCATGGGGATAGTGGGTCAGGGCATGAGGTGGCATGAGTTGGCATGGATGGGGCATGGGGAGTTTGTGCAGTGTGAGGATGAGGGCTAAGGGGCTGTTTTTTGTTTTGTTGTTTTTATTATAACTGGGACAAAGGTGGGCCTTTTAAACAGCCCGCCTCAGTACTCGGCAGCCCTGTGGCTGCCTCTGCATTACTTCCAGGGTCATTGGGCCAGACTTCAGTAAGCACCTGGCCCCCGGAATGAAATTCCGAAGATTCAGGACACTTTCTCCCAAGTCAAGTTTGCGTAGTCGGAAATTTCCTGACTCTAAGGGAGTGAAAATTCTAGCCCTTGTGTCTGTCTTCACAGGGGAAGACACAAGTTGGATAACCAGAACTAGTGGGTAACCTAGGCACTAAAAAGATTCAGGAAATTAAGGTAATTAATATCGGCAGAGAAAAAGTATTGGAGAAACATAAGGAACTAAAACCCAACAAATCCCTGGGACTTGATGGCCTACATCCTAGTGTTCTAAAAGAGAAAGCTGCAGAGATAGCGGATGCTGTGGCTATGATTTTCCAAAATTCCTTAGATTCGGGGATGGTCCCATTTTGTTGGAAGTTGGCAAATGTAACACCAATTTTCAAGAAAGGATAAAAAGAGGAAACTGGGAACTACAGACCAGTTAGCTTGATGTCAGTTGTTGGGAAAATGCTGCAATCTATTATTAAGGAAGCCTTATCAATGCACTTAGAAAAGTATAGTTTGATTAGCGCAAGTCAATATGGTTTTATGAAAGGGAAATCCTGTTTGATAAATTTATTAGAGCCTTTTGAGGATGCAACTAGTAGGGCAGATAATAGTAGAATAGTATACCTGGTTTCCAAAAAGTAATTGATAAAGTGCCATAGGCAAGATAAGGGCTTATGCAATTGGGTGTGATATATCAGCAAGGATAAAGAATTAGTTAATGGAAAGGAAGCAAAGAGTGGTCATAAACAGGTCTTTCTCAAGTTGGCAGGCTGTGACGAGTGGTGTGCCACATGAATCAGTGCTGGGGCCTCAGCTATTTACTCTCTGTCTTTTCATCAATTAATATAGGTTGTAATGTATTTAAGTTTGCTGATGATACAAAGCTAGGTCAGAATGCAAGCTGTGAGGAGGACACAAAGAGGCTGCAGAGAAATATAAACAGGTTAAGTGAGTGGGCAACAAGATGGTACACGGAGTTGGAAAATGTAAGGTTATTCACTTTGGTCCTAAGAATAGAAATGCAGAATATTTCTGAAAGGGTGTGAAACTTGTAAGTGTGGATGTTTAAAGAGACTTGAGTGTGCTCGTACAAGGAATGCAAAAAGTTAGCATGTAGGTACAGCAACCAATTAGGAAGGCTGAAGGCATGTTGGCCTTTGTGCAAGGGGACTGGAGTACAGGGATAAAGAAGTCTTGCTATAATTGTACAGGGCTTTGGTGAGGCCACATCTGGAATATTGTGTGTAGTTTTGATCTCCATATTTAAATAAGGGTACACTTGCATTACAGGCAGTACATCAAATTGAGAGGATTGTCCTAGGATCAGAGGCTGAATAAATTGAGCCTATATTTTCTGGAGTTTAGAAGAATGAGAGGCGATCTTACTGAAACATAGAAAATTTTGAAGGGGCTTGATAGGGGAGACACTTAAATTCCCCAACCAACGGAAACAATCTCTAAAACATGGGAGCACAGTCTCAGGATAAGGTGCCGATCATTTAGGACTGAGATGAGAAATTATTTCACTCAAAGTGTTGTGAATCTTTGGAATTCTCTACCCCAGAGGGTTGTGGATGCTACGTTGTTGATTACATGTAAGGTTGGGATAGACAGATTTTTGAGGGTGAATTTTATGGCCTCCCCCATCACATTTGAAGATGGGGGACACATTAAATAAAGTGGGCAGCCAGCCTATCAATTTCCCACCCATCCCAGCCTGTCCCCAATGTTACAGGTAAGGCATCGGGCAGCTTGCCCGCCTGCTCTTAGACCTACTGAGGCCCTTAAGTAGCCAATTAATGGCCACTTTAGGATCTCATTCTGTCGTCACTGTAGTAGCACGTGCGGCTGGGGAAGTTGAGGGAATGCAGAGTATCCTGGAAGGTTTCACTGCATGGGCCAAAGGCAGGTAGGGAAGGGGGTACATGCTTTGGGAAGTCCCTTGTGCCCATTGGGGGCACCCCCCTGCCAAGATCATACCCCATCCCCCCCCGCTTCGTGCCTCCCTCCCAGCCTCTAAAACCTGACTCCCCCACCCCCCTCGCTGGGTACACGAAAACATCTCTGACCAAATGCCCAGGCTTACCTGAAGTCCAGTATCCACCTTTAGTTCTTCTCAGGATTCCTTCTTGTCCCAATTGTAGCCACTACTGTCTTTTGGTGCTGCTGGGACTACAGAGCAGCTGACCAATCAGATTGAAGCCTTGGGGATGGAACTTCCTGTCTCTGTGGGGCAGAAGTCCCACTCTGAACTCATTAAGGCCACTCCCAGCCTATTATTGCTGCAGGGTAATGAGATTTAAAATTGGTGTTGTGCCGAGCAACATTTCGACTGGGGTTGTGGAGGGGATAATGAAGAATATGTTCATAATAGTGTTGAATAGAGGAGCAGGCTCGATGAGCTGTATGATCTACTGGTGCTCCTATTTCTTTTGTTCTTGTGTGTGCCTCAGCTGCCTTGTTTTTGGGTGCATAATTTTACTGTGGCTGTCTTGTTTCTGCTGTGTAATATTACTACGACGGTGTTGTATCCACTGTGTAATTTTACTATGACTGCCTTATTTCTGGGTGTGTAATATTATTGCAACAGTCTTGTTTCCAGGTGCATTATATTACTGTGACTGCCTTGTTTCGAGGTTTGTAATATCACTGTGCCTGCCATGTCACTGTGTGTGTAATATTACTCTTATTTCTCGGTGTGCAATATGACTGCAAATGTCTTATTTCTGCTTGTGCAATATTAGTGGAACTGCCTTGTTTCTTGGTGTGCTATATTACTGCAAATGCCCTGTTTATGGTTGTGTAATATTACTTCGACTGCCTGGCTGTTACATTCTTCTTCTGTTTGATGTAAATGTACCAACCCTCACAAAGATTGGTGAAACAATGTAGGTTCTTTATTTGAAGATGAGGCTATATACAGATAATGTTCACTGGGAGACTGAGGTACTTGTCTAACCTCGACCACTGCTGCTTACAGAATGCAGGCTTTAAATATTACACGCTCAGACACAAGACAGTTAGATTAGTATTACACTTCTGGACATAAATTATGCACAGTATTATTATACACCCAGAAACAAGTCAGTCAGAGTAATATTGCACAGCAGAAACAAGGCAGATGCAGTTGTTGTGATATGATGACATGCACCTTTAAGGGAGCATATCTTAAACTACCATCAGTCATTATTACCCAAACAGGATATGATGTATTAGTCCCATGATTTGTAGTCAGTCTGCAAACAGCAGTGTTTGACATCAGATGTGTTTGTCACAGTCTCCCAGTTAACATTATCTGTATAAGTCAAATCTTCAAATAAAGAACCCACATTGTTGTATCACTGATCCTTGTGTATGATTGGGTATGTTTACGTCAAAGAAGAAGAATGTAATATTGTGGTAAGGTGGCAGAACGGTTTTTGAAGATTTGACTGCAAAATGTTTAAGCTTCAACTCCTGACACGCAATGGAAGAAAAGAACTAGTGTGAGAGTGAAACAACCATCAAGATTCACCACGTTTAAGGATTCTGCAATGTTGTAGGGATTCTACACACTGTACCTTCGTTCTTAGTTCACTTTGCTCCAGGCAGCAGGCTGCAGGTCTAGTAAGACCATTTGAAAATGGGAGAGCTTAAATAGCAAAGTCTATCTACTGCAATGTTTAAGCAGGAACATAAACAGCAGAGTTTAGAGGATCTCACCGCAAGCAGAACTTACAGACAAGAGCAATCTATCATTGCTGCTTTTGGGGAGTTAAACTACTGCAGACTGGGCTGAGAAGATGATTCCACCCAGTAACAGCTCCTAGCAGCCAGAAGAAGCCTATAAAATTAGTTTTTATTCACTGTTTGCTGAAGTCTGCAGCCATTTTCCCACCTAAGTCACTGCTTTGTAGGCAAAGCTTAGAGATCAACCTGGGAAACATCAAAAAGAGCTCAACAGCACCACCATTGCAGTCAGGCAGCAACTGTGGCAAGCTAAGGCAGCGGCTACTAAAAGTACTGCAATTCAGAGCTAAATTAACACTCAAAGCACTGGAGGAAACTTGCATATCTGTCAAAAGCTCCAGTTAGCTTTAAGAATCCTGCAAAAAGCTAAAGGATGACCATAAAATTTCCAACACTCAAATCTCCTATCTGAATTTACTTTTGTTCCAAAAGAACTGCAATGTTTTCTGGACCTCAATACGACCAAACCAGATAAACAAGCCATTAAAATTAAAATTGCTAATGGCAGCGAAGGCCTTCATAGACTGAACATGTCAAGTTTGTCTGACAACCATCTTAAAAATCCAGAAGAAATATGGTCAACATTTGAAGATTAATTACCAGTGAAGCTTCACTTCAGAATACACAATCTGGAATTCACGTCTTTCAGGCAACAACCAACATGGACCATTAACTGATTCATAAGTAGATGGAGTGACCGGCAGCATGATTGTGACTTCATGGCAGCCAAGCTAGCTGACAGAATAATTGAGCTTGTGAGAGCAACGTCTATCCCAGTGGAAGCATTTCAGAGAGACCCCTTGGACCAATCCAAAGGTTACATTGTGGAAGCACCACTACAAAGCAAAGTCATAATAATAGGTAGACAAACTTTACAGGCTATGTGTAATTTGTCTGTTATAGCCAATACAGGAAAGCCGAATAAGAAATGCAGGTGATGCAGCTGCCTACATGTACCCAGAAAATACCCAGCTTTTAAATCTGCATGCAAGGCATGTGACACCAGAGGACACTGCAAGTGGCAATGCAGAAAGCAAAGGCCAAAACAGGAGGTTTGACATCATGAGAAGCCACAAGCCAGATAGGTGCAATATTTAAACCAACCCAGAGCGCGTACCAAACAGTATAAAGACAAGATCCACGAAATGTCTAACCAAGCTATACAGTCAGATGATAAGGATGACCAGAATATCGACACACAAAGTGAGCAGGCATTCAGCACAGTGAACATCAAAGGATGTATTGGCACAGTGGTACCAACAGAAGTCTTTCCCACCATCCAGAT
Source organism: Cetorhinus maximus (assembly GCF_964194155.1). NCBI lineage: Eukaryota > Metazoa > Chordata > Chondrichthyes > Lamniformes > Cetorhinidae > Cetorhinus > Cetorhinus maximus. The sequence goes on along the minus strand of NC_135897.1, from coordinate 72,556,169 downwards.
TATATGCCCACAGATGCAAGGCCAGTATAACCTATATGCAAAACTGGATACCGATACAGGTGCAAACATGCTTCAATTTCACACGCTGAAATGTATGTACCCATCCACAGGCAAGTGATAATTTAACCAACCAATGCCAAACTCACCTCATACAATGGCTCAGAGATTCCATCCCTGGGATCCATTATGCTCAGGTGTCACTACAAAAACACACCATAACCACCCCAGAAATTTTATATTGTGGACATCACAGATCTCAGTGTTCACAGGCCAACCGGCGTGCAAGGATCTGCCCTTGATCACCATCCATGGCAATGTCAACACTATGACGAGGACGAGGAACCACAAGGAGTTGCATTGGAGACGCCGTGCTTACAAGGGGAGAAGATCACCTAACTCTGCAACGCAGATCGTCAGGCTACATGACACAATTGGAACCAAATATTATACCCATTCCGAACATGCACACTTCATCACACTGAGGAAACAATGCGGAATTGCTATTCGGCAGACAAGTGTGGACAAACTTCCCCAGTGTCACTCATCGATACTCCCAGGAGTACATAATGCATTACTCGAAAAACAGGGGAAGATGAAAGATGCTCATGACCAGTATGCAGGTAACGAATTACCCAGTGTGAATATCGGACAGGAAGTTTGAGTACAACACCCAACTGATGGCATTTGGAATCCAGCAGCATATACCCAGAACAAAGATTGTACCAAGTATAAACATCAAATGGCATAACAGTGTGGCAAAGCTAATGCCAAATCAGGACATTACTGAAACCAGAAACACTGAGCAGTCCAAGTGCACAAGATGCAACACAAACAAAGCATCCCTAATGAGTATTCTGAAAACATGCAGCAGCCTCCAGCAAGGATCACCATAACTAGAGCTGGATGGATAAGCAAACTGCCGCTACATTTTAAAGACTTGTAAATATATTGCTCTGTGTTAAAGTACATTCAGGCACAATGTTATATTGTTTTCCTTTCATGTAAATAGTTTGACTATTTAAAGCCTGCATTCTTAGCTAAGAGCATAGACGTCCATTAGTCTGTTGAAACAGCTGCACCCAAGGGAAAGTATTGCTTGATTGACTGCTTTTTCTCTAAGAGAAATTTCTCAATTGCTCAATATTTGTTTTCGCAAGATAAAGAGGTGTCAAGAGTTTGCAATTTCTGCTATTGATACTTTAAAGGTCTAGTTGATTGATACTTTTATAGGGCTGTAGTAAAAGCAGTTTTTAAAGAAAGTTATGAATGATTAACTGGTTTTTAAAGGCTTTTTCACACATGCCATTGTTACCATAAGGTTTATTGGTCCTGTACAGAGTGTATACTTGTTGAATGGGATGGAAAGTGCCATAGGTTGATATGGAGGGTGTAAGGGGCCATGGGGGCATGGGGTGGAGGTGGAGGAGCATACGTTAGCAGGTGGGGCCTGGGTAAGACCTTTTGACCTTACCTTTCTAAGGGTTCCCTCTTCCAGACTATGGCTGATGACACCTCTGAGAGGCCGTGAACCACAAGTCCTTTAATAGTTGGCCCACTCCAGAAAAATTGCAGGGTCTAAGAGATGCCAATCCCAGGCCAGGTCAGGAGTGCAGGGTGTAGGCTCCAGCCCACACCCTTATCCTGCCTTGACAAAAATGTTGTGCAGCAGGAATGTGGCCGAGAATCCTGGAATTGGGTCCCGTCTGCCATTTTTAATGGTCTGCAGAGTCTCCCCGTCTCCCTGAAAATCGAGCTCTCCATCTCTTGAAAATATCCCTTGCTGGGTTATGATTCCACAAATATAAATGCCCTTCTTAATGTACAAGCCCATAGACTGAGCGTCAGTAGGCATGTCAGCCATTGAGGGCAACTGGGGTGAGCCAGATCCTGTTCTCATTCTTTGCCCACAAAAACACATGAACTTTCAGTAGGGGCCACTGTAATCAGCACTGGGCACCCTGATTTTTCTTCTCTCTTGATTCTGCAGTCTATTGTGGAACCACAACTGCGATCCTTGCCAAGGGTGGGCAACAACACACTGGAAATCAAAGCCACACCCTCCTGTTATATATTTGTTTTAGTCTTTGATGGAATGTGGGCATTGCTGGCAAGGCTAGAATTTGTTGCCCATCCCCAATTGCCCTTGAACTGAGTTGCTTGGTTGGCCATTTCAGGGAGAATTTAAAAGTCAACCACATTACTGTGGATCTGGAGTCATATGTAGGCCAGAACAGGTAAGGATGGCAGATTTCCTTTCCCTAAAAGACATTGGTGAAGCAGATAGATTTTTACAATTGATAGTCGCCATTACTGAGACTAGCTTTCAATTCCAGATTTTTATTAATTAAATATTAAAGTCCATCACCTGCTGTGGTGGGATTTGAACCCGTGTCCCCACAACCTTAGCCTGCACCTCTGGATTATTAGTCCGTTGATGTTACCATAACCTCACCATCTCCCCTGCTCAGTACAATACTACTTACAAGAGCTATTCACATTACAACAATGACTACACTAAGAAAAGTACTTTATTTCCTGTAAAGGGTTTTTGAACATCTAGGGTCAATAAAGGTACTTTCTAAATGTAAGTCCTCTCTCTCTACCTCATTTATTTACAGACAAAGTCATTTGGAAACTCTGAAGGGAATCTCTGTTGCATTACACCATTTTAGATTTAGACTCTTCAGGACATACTATTAGCCACTTGTCCCTTTAGCATTACCCTACCAACAATAAGGCGTAAAAAAAAAGTTCCAAATGTTAATAAGAATGTGCAAATATTTTGTTAAGCAGTTCACCGCTGTGAACCACAGCCTCCAATCATGTTGCTTCAATGGATTTGAATGCAATGGCTATAAAACACCACAGAGTTTCAGCATAAACAAGGTAAATGTTGTGCTAGTGATTAATGAGTTTCCTTAGATGAAGCTGTTGAGTTCAATGATGGAAATACATATTTTAGGAAAAAAAGCTGATTTACTGGTACTGAAGATTGCACAAAGCAAACAGAAAGAGTAATGTTAAACCCAGAGTCAATTTTAACTCTGGGATGAAAACTGGCAGAGGTCCAAATGTGCACCCATTGACCTCCGACTGCACCCCTGTAAAATCCAGGACATACATTTTCTGTAACTGCTCGTCACTTCATGGCTTTTTGCTGCAAATTAAACTCTATTGTTAATTTTTTTAAAAAGCAGTTAAATTCTTGTGGTTAGTCAGCTTTTAAATTAAGATGGCAGGAATTTACTGATTCTGTTGTTAAACACCCCACCTTCTCATACGTCATTGAACATGTTGAAAAAATATCTCCTCTGGAAACAGAATATTCCTATTCTAAGTGGAATTCGAATTGGTGAAGTTGCCACCTTGATCTGCAATATTTCACCCAAGTGTCTACCTTTCACATGTGAACGTTAGCAGTGTGTGTCAGCAGGTAGTCAATAATGCTTGCCATCATAACCAAGCTCAGTCCTGACATCACTTGTGGACAGATTCCAACTGAAGGTCATCATGTAGTGATTGAAAAAACACTTGCACTTGCTGACCAACATTTTCCCTAAACCCTAGCTAGCTTGCACCAGACTCATGCCATAATTACAAGCAACATAACATTTAATGCTTTATGATTGTGCCTTGTTTGGATAGGAAATTATTGGAGACTGGAGGGTGTGTGGTGGGGGTGAAGCGGGGTGGTGCATGAACTGTGAAATTCATTTTGGGTGGTGCTACAATATTGGCAATGGCCAGTTTTAGACTCTGCATGATTGACTTCCTACCTTACAACAGTGACTATGATTCAAAACTTCATTGGTGGTAAAGTCCAATTGATACATCCTGAAGTCATAAATGCCAGTACATAAATAAAAGTCTTTGATTTTTTTCTGGAAAAGAAAATCAGCAGAGAGCAAAACGGGCTGCAGATTTACTATTGCCTCTTTTGTAGTGTCCAAGATGGCCCTTAACGTTTGTTTAACACAGTATTTAATCCTCTCTGACATTTGCTGCCCCTCAATGTGATAGGCCTATTTACAGTGTGTTATCTCATTGAGGCTAATTGTCACTTGGATTTTCACTACGATAAAATCTTTGTTTGGGGCAGTGCTGCTGACCATGGAATGGTATCAGTCACTTTAATTTATGTGGCAAACTCTTGCAGTTGCAAGTGCAGTTTAAAAATAGAGATTAGACAGATCATGGGCATTTAACCCCAAGGGTTATCAACACTCCTTACATCACAGTCACTTTCCTCTGCCTTATCTTCATGCCCAAGGGCATCCAGTTACTTATGTGTATTGCCATTTAATGAGGGAAAGTTGGTGGCAAAATAAATTAGTGGAATCAGGCGAGGCAGTAAAAACACCAATTATCCCTTAATTGTCAATAAACAATTATGCCACATAAAAGCCCAGTTCCTATTCCCACTCCCCATATCAAACAATAAAAGCCTGGAGTGTCCACATGTCACTGGACAAACAGCCTGCAGGGAGGCTCTGCAAGGAGTCTCGTGTGTAAATAAACTTTTCAATCCACAGTTTAAACAGATAACAAGATAGCTGGACAGAACTGCTGCTGACTGGGAAGAAAATTAAAATTGATTATACAAACTACTGATTCTATTGCTAGGTGTTCAATGGTACAGTGTATTGGCGCAGAGTGTCTTCTTCTTAGGCTACAGAATAATTCCCCAAGTCATCAGTTCCTGATGTTAGTTGACATTTCCAGGCCATATGTCCTAAAGGAGATACAGAGCCACTTTCCCCATAAAGACCAATCTCATAGAAGCAAACGGCTGGTTCAAGAATCTTCCAAAGTTCTCTTGATTCAGGAACCATTCCTATAGATTGAAAAATTGCATATGTCACTCCACTATTTAAGATAAGTGGCAGAGGGAAACAAGAGCATTATAGACCAGTTAGCCTAACATCTGTTGTCAGAAAATTGCTAGAGTCAATAATTGAGGATAGGATGACTGAACACCTTGAAATTTTTCAACTGATCAGAGATAACCGCATGAATTTTAAAGGGTAGGTTAATGCCTGATGAATCTGATTGAGTTTTCTTAGTTATTTATAATGACTTGTAGAAGGCATTAAAGACTGTTAGCTAAAGTTGAAGGTCATGGAATTGAAGGCAAATTACTGACCTGGTTAGGAAATTAATAAGCAGTTGGAGACAGAGAATAGAGATAATGGGCAGGTCCTCTAACTGGCAGCAATTGATAATGGTGTCTTGCGAGGATCTGTATTGAGGCCTCAACTATTTACTGTATTCATTAATGAGAATTTGATGATAAGGTAGCCACATTACCAGATTTACCAATGATGCAGTGATAGGCAGCATTGAAAGTGCAGATGGAAGCATCAAATTACTAAGAGGTATTGATGCATTGATTGAATAGGCAAAACTTGGTGAATAGATTTCAATGTAGACAAATGTGAGATTATGCACTTTGCACCTAAAAAAGGTAAACCAGGGTACTTTCTGAATGGTGCAAAACTAGAAACAGCAGAGATCCAAAGAGGCTTGGGAGTCCAGGTGCAGAGATCTTTAAAATGTCATGAACAGTTATAGAAAATAATCAAAAAGGCTAATGGAATGCTGGCCTTTATGATTAGAGGATTACAATATAAGGGTTTAGAAGTCATCCATCAGCAATACAAAGCCCTGGGTAGGTCACTCCTGCAGAACTGTGTTCAGTTCTGGCCACCATACATTAGAAGTATGAAAGATCATAAGCTGAAACATTAACTGCTTCTCTCTTCACAGATGCTGGCAGACCTGCTGAGTATTTCCAGCATTTGCTGTTTTATATTTCAGATTCCAGCATCCACAGTGGTTTGGTTTTTGCTTAAGAATATATTGGCTTTGGAGGGAGTGCAGTGCAGGCTTATCAGAATGACATTCAGACTCTAAGGCCGGGATTTTCCACTTCCATTTGCGGCAGGCAGGAGTGGAAAATATCGGCAGATCGCAAAAATCAGTTTCACATCGTTGTAAAACCAGTTTGAAGTCGTCTGCTCCTCCCGTCAATGATGGGCCCCATTTCCCCCGCCGCACATTGGGAACCTAATTTCAATACTTTAGCATCTCATTTTAAACCCTGCTCGCCGGAATCAGCTCCCCACATTGCATCATGAGCTCACGTCAGCATGGTTGCACACTGACATGTTTCCCGACAGTACATAAGTGACATGCACTTCCCTGGGGGTTCGAGGTTCATTGCCTGCCTTGCTCCAGGCAGCACTCACGGTCATCAGCGCCAGGCTTTGCAGACAGCACCGCATTGCTTTTAGAAGGGATCACAGGCAGGTCTCTATCTACTAGACCAGCCGAAAGGCCGGGTTGGCTTTTCAACGGCTGCAGGGCTATAACTTGCTTGGGGAAGGGGGAGAAGTGGCCTCAGGCCAGAGAAGAGGCTTCTGGGCGAGGGCTGCACTGGGGAAGGGGGTATCCCAAGGTATGTGTGGGCACATTGATCTGTGCAAGTGGTCTCAAGATGGTGGGGGCTGAGGAGGCAGTCTCCAGAGGAGATGAGGCCGGATGGAGATGTGAGGGTGAGAGTAAGTGGTGATGTCCCTTGAGCTGGCAGTGATTGAAGTGCCAGTGAATGTCTGATGGCCTTGTGACTGTGTGAGTTTAGAGTGATGAGCTGGTTGCCCTGGCGGCACGGATGAGACCATTCATCCTCTTTCTGCACTGGATGGCCAACCTCCTCTATGCAGCATTGGCACTGACCATCTCTGCCTCCTAAGCCAGAGTGGTGGGATTGCTGTGGATCTCCTGTGGCCAGAGCAGGGTAGAGGACATCACAGTGGGCCTCCAGGAACGGGTTACTGAACTCCTGACTTTCAGGGCCATGTCTTCACTGGAACAGTCCTGGGCTGCAAGCACTGAGAAATGTGTGTGTGACTGCAGTTTAGACATGGCACCTGGAGTGAGGAAACAGTGAAGTAACAGCCTCGTGGGCGATTCACAGGCCGCCCGCCAGCAATACGGCATGTTTCCAGTGCTTGCATAATTAATTAGGTGAGAAGCGGACGATACAGCATGAAAATCCACTATTGCGGCCGATGGGAATAACGTCTTTTTTCAAGCCTGCCACAGCACTTAGTGCAATTCTGGGAAAATTCTGCCTTGAGGGTTAAATTACGAGGAGAAGCTACTCAAGTAGCATTGTATTTACCAGAATTCAAAAAGTTATGGGGTGATTTGATTGACTTTAAGGGAAATAGATAGTGTTGATTAGCAGAAACTATTTCTGCTGTTTTGGGGAGCCTAGGACTATGGGTCATAACCAAAAAATTAGACCAAGACTTCTCAGGAGTGAAATTAGGAAACACTTTTTCATGCAAATGATGGTAGAAATTTGGAACTCTCATTCACAAACACAGTTGATGCTCGGTCAATTGTTAATTTTAAATCTGAGTATGATATATTTTTGTTAGCCAAAGGTCAATGGACATGAGACAATGACAGGTATAAGAGTTAGGTCACAGATCAGCCATGATATCATTGAATGGCAGAACAGACTCGACGGGCTAAATGGCCTTTTATGTCCTATGATTCAGCCCTCAATAAGTGAATGATACAGTGTTCAGAAAATTCATAGCTAAGAGAAAAATAAATAAAATGAATGAAGAGCTTTGAGTTTGCAACCTTAAATGAATAACTTAGCAGAGCCAGTGGAAATTTCCTTTGAATTACCTAATGTTTCTTGAACAGAAATAAAAAAAAAGCTGTAAATAAATGAACAGATAGGTTCCAGTCCTTTTGTTCCAATGATACAGATGATGAGTGAAACATATATCAGAATATGTCCATTTATTTCTGACAGAATGCTAACCTCTGTGCTCTTATTAAACCATATATGAGGCAAATGATAATGTGATAATGGATTGGAAACAGAATGACCTGTCACCTAAAGGCTGTTCCACATAGAACCATCAAATCTTTATAAGGAACAAGCCATGGATGTGGATGATAAAAATGTGCCTTTCAGAAAGAGAATGGGGCAATCCTTCTACCTGTGATGATGGTCTTGCAAGCAGAAGGAAAAAGGGCACTTCTTAAAAATTCATTTTCACCTAAACAAGTAAAAAAAGGAAGAAAGGCAATCAGTTTTGGTGAAAAACAAGCCCCACTTCTGGGAAGAACACCTGTCCAATAATGACATGATGGACAAGCTTGTCTTCAAAGATTTATCTTAGACCTGATGTACTTTTACTCCTGATAAACTGAAACAGATGCCTACAGCAGGGGGTCCTAGTCACTACCAGATTTGAATGCTTACATTTTAGACCTCTAGCCTAGCTGGCAAAAAAAAAGGATCCAGAAAAGTATATATTAATGTGTGTTTTAGATCACTTAATGGCCCAGATTGTATAGCTGTTAAAGAAAACAAAAATTCATAAATCCTGGTTCTACTTAAGTCAGCCGTGCTCTCCAGATAAGTATTTGCAATTAATAATTTAATATGCGAAGTGCACAGATATTTAATTTTAGAATAAATGTCCAACAGCTGGATCTTGGGTATGTTCTCTTTCTTCTCATGTTCTCTTTTTCTTCTCCTTCCCCCATGTTATTTTCCCTCCTTTTCTCACCTATGCCAAGCATCATCGCCCTGAATCTGAAAAGATCCAGCTGAGAACGTGAATTTGACCTGAGGGAAATCATGACCATAAACCTATTTCCTACCTTCCTTGTTGTGGCACATTATTATTAACATATGCAGAGCAATTAGACTGCACAGAGAAATGTTCTTACTATAACCAAGATATGGTATTTTTTTCCTCTTGACCCTTGTAGCGCCACTGGGGGTTTATTCATGCGGGCTTTATGGGTCTCTGAGGCCCAGCAAGCCTCGTTTGGTCCATTCTCATGCTTTAAAGACAAGGCACAAGAAGGTCAATCTGAATTCCAATCGAAGACATTTGATTGGCTAAAAAAACAATGAAAGCTCAATTGCTTTTGAATTTGTTTGCACCTGTCAAAATGGAAGATAGAACCCCATAAGAGGAAAAAAAAGAAAAAAGTCATTTAAGACTGATATGACAGTGCCCTCATGTTAACATCATGCCTGTAATAATCGTGCTCGTTTCATTTCTCTTGTGCAGAAATTGCAAACCTAAGCGTGGACCAGTTTTTCTCTGGTTTTGTGTAAAGTTTATGGAGTTTATAGTGCTGGAATAGAACGTAAAGGATGTCTTAACAGCTCTCTGGTCTGTGTCATAGTTTTCTGTTACCTGAATCGAAAAACAAGCTATTTACTTATGTACACCTGCAATGACAGAGCTCATGCAGGTGCACCTGGAATTGCCAAAGTTCATTCTCTCTTATATGTTTGTTACTATAGTCTTGTAATTGGTAAAACCTATGATATATTGTGACGATAAGAACTCGATTTTTTTTACCCTTCCAGGGCTTACATGTTTTCTAGATATATAATTATGATTTTGTGTTTAATATTATCTGAGTTCATCAGTTATTTGATATTTAGCACTGATTATATATTGTGAATGTCTAATTGGCAGAACATATTATGTAGTAGGAACATACGAACATAGAATTTAGGAGCAGGAGTAGGCCATTTGGCCCTTCGAGCCTGCTCTGTCATTTGATAAGAGCATGGCTGATCTGATTGTGGTCTCACTTTCCTGTCTGGCCCCCATTACCCTTGACTCCCTTGTTTATCCACTGCTTTCTGGGCAACAGAATTTCACAGACTAACAACCCTCTGAGAGGAAAACATTCTCCACATCTCCATGTACAAGAGAGACTTCTTAATCTTAAATTGTGTCCCCTAGTTTTAGTCTCCCCCACAAGAGGAAACCTCATCCTTGTACACACCTTATCAAGTCCCCTCAGGATCTTAAATGTTTCAATAAGATTACCGCTCATTCTTCTAAATTCCAACGGGTAAAGGCCCAACCTGTTCAACCTTTCTTTATGAGATGAGCCCTTTATCTCAGGAATGAGTCAAGTGAACCTTCTCTGAACTACACCTAATGCAATTATATCCTTTAAACGATAAGGAGACCAAAACTGTACACAGTACTCCAGATGTGGTCTCACCAAAGCACTGTCCAGCTTCAGTAAAACTTCCCTACTTCTATATTCCATTCCCTTTGCAATAAACACCAACCTTCCATTTGCTTTCCTAGTCACTTGCTATACCTGCATACTAAATTTTTGTGATTCATGTACCAAGACACCCAGATCCCGCTGTACCACCGAGTTCTGCAGTCTCTCTTCATTTAAAATACTGTACTGCTTTTCTATTCTTCTTGCCAAAGTGGACATCTTCACATTTCCCCACATTATACTCCATCTGCCAATTTTTTGCCCACTCACTTAACCTCACTTAGTTCCTTTGTAGATTCCTTACCTCCTCTTGACAACTTACTCTCTTACCTATCTTGGCATCATTGACAAATTTAGCTATCATACATTTGGTCCCTTCATCCAAGTCATTGATATAGATTGTAAATAGTTGAGGCCCCAGCACTAATCCCTGTGGCACTCCACTAGTTGCTTCTTGTCAACCCAAAAAAGACCCATTTATCCCTACTTCCTGCTTCCTGTTTGCTAACCAATCCTCTATTCATGCTAATATGTTACCCTCTACACCATGAGCTCTTATTTAATGTGGTAACCTATGATGTGGACTCTTATCAAATGCCTTTTGGAAATTCAAGTACACCACATCTACAGGTTCCCCTTTATCCACTTTGTTTGTTACTTCCTCAAAGAACTCTAATAAATTAGTTAAACACTATTTCCCTTTCACAAAACCATGTAGACTCTGCCTGATCCTTTTATGATTTAAGTATCCTTCTATAACCTCCTTAATAATGGATTCTAACAATTTTCCCTATGACAAATGTTAGGCTAACTGGCCTATAGTTTCTAACTTTCTGTCTCCCTCCTTTCTTGAATAAAGGTGTTACATTTGTTATTTTCTAATCTGCTGGGACCCTTCCAGAACTTAAGGAATTTTGGCAGATTATAACCAATTCCCTTATTATCTCTGCAGCCACTTATTTCAAGGCCCTAGGATGCAGGCCATCAGGTCCTGGGGACTTGTCAGCCTTTAGGTCTAATAGTTTTTCCAGTACCTTTTCCGTAGAAATGCTGATAATTTTGAGTTCCTCCCTCCCTTTCACATCTTGATTTTCAAATATATTTGGGAAATTTTCTAAATCTTCTACAGTGAAGACAGACGCAAAATATTTGTTCAACGCTTCAGTCCTTTTTTTTCATTATTAATTCCCCAGACGCACCCTCTAGAGGACCAATACTCACTTTTGTTTTTCTTTTCCTATTTAAATACTGTAGAAACTCTTAGTTTTTGTTTTCATATTTCTAGCTAGCTTTCTCTTATACTCTACTTTCTCCCTCTTTTTTTTAGTAATTCTTTGTTGGTTCTTAAAATCTGTCCAATCTTCTAACCTACCACTAACCTTTGCAGATTTGTAAAGTGTTTCTTTTAATCTGATACTATCCTTAATTCATTTAGCCACAGATAATGCATCCTTCTCAAAGATTCTTTCGTTCTCACTGGGATAAATCTTTGCTGAGAATTATTAAGGATCTCCTTAAGTGTCTGCCACTACATCTCAACTGTCCTAACTTAACCTAGTTTCTCAGTTCACTTTAGCTAGCTCTGCCTTTTGTACCTTTATAACTCCCTTTATTTAAGTTTAAAGCACTATTTGTAGACCCAGACTTCTCATCTTCAAACTGAACATGATATTCTATCATTTTATGATTGCTGTCATTCTGGAGCCTTATTTACTATGAGGTTATTAATTAATCCTGTCTCATTGCACATTACCAGGTCTAGAATAGCCTGCTCCTGGTTGGTCCAGAAACATTCTATGAACTCATCTTCTGGGCTGCCTTTGCCAATCTGATTCACCCAATCTACACATAGATTAAAGTTACCCATGATTATCACAGCATCTTTCATACACACCCTATTTCTTTGTGTGGTCTCTCTCCTACAGTGTAACTATGTTAGGGGGCCTGTAAACTACTCCCACAAGTGACCTCTTACCTTTCCTATTTATTATCTCTACCCAAACTGATTCTACATCTTGCTCTTCCATGTTTAAGGTCATCTCTCACTACTGCACAAATAACATCCTTAATTAATAGAGCTACCCCACCACCTTTTCTTAGCTTCCTGCCTTTTCAAAATGTTAAATATGCTTCAATGTTCAGATTCCAGCATTGGTCACCCTGCAACCGTGTCTACTTGATGGTTAGCAGGTCATACGTATTTATTTCTATCTGTGCCAACAATTCATCCACTTTGTTATGAATGCTGCACACATTCAGATACAGAGCCTTTAACTCTGACTTTTTACCATTTTTGCAATCTCTGGCCTTGTCTAATGGTGCACTCCTATGTTTGTATGCTCTGTCCCTTTCTGCCACATTCCTGGTTATCATTACCCAAATGTCTACCCTGCTCTATTACCTTGCCTTTACGCTTTAACTTGCCACACCTCTCCCTGCATGATCCCTTTCACCCAGTAGTTTGTTTACAGCCCTCTCTACCACCCTAGTTATGTGACTTGCCAGAACACTGGTCCCAGTATAAGTCAGGTAAAGACCATCCCAATGGTACAGTTTTCACTTTCTGCAGTACTGGTGCCAATGCCCCATGAATCGAAACCCATTTTTCTCACACCAGTCTTTGAGCCATGCATTCATCTCTCTAATCTTATTCACCCTATGCCAATTTGCTCATGGCTCAGGTAATATATGTGTAATGTGCCAGGGTCTTGCACTATATATGAAATAACAAGGTCTCTTATTCAATGTGTATTTGTATTTGTAATGTAGAGTTAGTTGTATGTTTGACATTGACAGAACTCAAACTTTGTGTGAAATTGGCCAGGCCCATTATTGTATATTTTCCATTTATAAAGTTCATCAACTACTCTCTCATGCAAGCTGGTACTTGTAATCAGCATAACTTATAGAGAAAATGACTTGCATTTATATAGTGCCTTTCACTTATTTTGGATATCCCAAAACACTTACCAGCAAACTAATTACTTTGAAGAGTAGTCACTTATTATCTTAACAAACATGGTAGCCAAATTGAGCAGGGAAAGTTCTCACAAATAATGATGGTCATACGAAATTGGAGCAGAAGTAGGCCATTTGGCCCCTCAAACCTGATTTGCCATTCAATAAGGTCATGGCTGAACTGTTTGTTTCGAGTTCTACATTACCACCTACCCCCGATAAACTTTGATTCCCTTGCCTAGAGATGATTGTCTTGTTAATCTGTTCTGGTGGTGTTAGTTGAATGATTACTAACTAATTACTATTTCATTACTAACTGTTCACTCAAAATCTGTGATTCCACTTATTTGCCACATTCTTACAGTTGACAGAGCTTGCAATGTGCTGCCCATTTGTAATTGACCAGGTTTGTTACATATTACATTGTTGCAACTAACAGAGCTCACCATTTACCATGTGCATGAAATCAACAACACTACTTAATGTGCATTTATAATTTATGAAAATATTACTTATTATGTGAAATAAATAACACAGCTTTTTACTTGCTACACAGATATAGGTATGAAACAAAATTTTACACTGTATATTTACTTGCTGAGTACAATACTTTATAGAGGGCCAATACTTAAATGAAGTTAGCTCAAAGTAATAAAACTTTTATTGAACGTGTTTCACCCTGTTTGTTAGTCTGGTAGTCTGTAAACAATCTCTCTCGAAAACTAATGAAGCAATTTCAATGAAACTTGTTACACAGATAGGGTGTGGCCCATGGAAGTACTGATTAGTTTTTGTGAAGTTGTAGATCTGCATCCGGATCCCGAACATTTTTAAACATTGGGAGATAGGGTGATTGAAGTTCTGTTTTTAGAATGTTGTGGATTGTTTTATTTAGAACGTTGTTGATTGTTTTAGAATGTTGTGGATTGTCTCAGCTGCTGTGGTGGAATTTGTCACACCGGTCAAACTGTGGGCAGAGTTTTCAGAGCAGGTTGTTAGAAGTGGGTTGGTCTGAAACCTCTTAAATAGGTGATAACTCTTAATAATTTTTTTTTCAGCTTTGTATTAACAAAGCATAAGCCAGGCAGGGAAAAGCCTCAAGGAAGAGCTGCATAATTGTAATAATGTTGAGTTAATACAATGTGCCAGAGGTATGCACTCTACTGAGTGCCCTGTTCACTTATTGTTTATTTGTGGTGTTTGTTACTTAATATTGTTAAGGCACAGATATTAGTACTCATTGAGCATTTTTAATTGACAAAGTTGTTCCTTACTCTTGTTACTGTCAAGGATCATTACTCAACAGTATTTGTAATTAATGAGGTTCATTATCTGCTGTATGATTTCAGTGGTTCTGCTTACTCTGTGCTTGTAATGAATAGACGTCATCTTTCTGTATACTTTTAATGAACAGAGGTTATTTTTCTGTATAGTAATGAGCAAGAATCATTACTTGCTGTGCATTTATAGTTGACCTATTGTGTTCATACCAATGGCTTGGTAAGCCATCGGTTTAGTGATAGCATTGCTGCTTTTAATCAGAACATGAAGGGCTTGAACCCTACTCCAACCAGCCCCAGTGAGTAGAGACTCGAGTATGGTCTTTAACTTACAGGGTTGTCATCCAGTGGGGTGCTTGTGCCCAGGGAGAGTGACCATGGGCTCAGTTGTAGTTCTCATGCCTTTGTTCCATAAAGGTAGGATTTAGGCCTCACTCCAGACAGTTCTGGCAACTGGAGACTGGACTATTGACTCTGAATACTAGGTTGATGTGCAGTACTTTTGTCAGATGGGTGCAGGAGGACTTTCTGCCTAAATGGGGCTCTTTCGCCTTGGTAGCACCCTGCCTAGGAGAAGGAAGCCTGAAGATAAAAATTGTGAGGAAGGTAATGGGAAGCCATCTCAGCTGCTATCCCCCAGCAAGTGGCTCAAGAAGCATATCTGCAAGACTTTGATTAGGACCTGCCCTTGGGCAGAATACAATGGACAAATAGACCAAGTATTCACAAAAGACTGGCCTCGGTATTCACTCTTTATATCTAATTGGCAAACATGTTACTTATTCTGTATTCTTAATTGACAAACCAGTTATTGTTTTTGACTGCAATTGGCAAATTTGCTCATGTGCTATATACTTGTGATTGACAAAGCTTGTTGATTAATATGCTGTTGTAAATAATGACTTGGATGATATGGGCAGTGCCAAAGTGATGGTGCCCGCTGCTGATCTCCACAAGCTGCCCACAAAGTTCTAGCAATCTCTGTGGCATGGATTTCCCCTTTCCTGACATTAGTTGAGGCTAAGCAGCCAACCTTAATGAAGTATTCTCACAGACACCACACCAGGAAGTCAAAATGCACTGTTTATCCTACACTTTTCATTAAATTTTACAGAGAGCAGAACAAATGATTGGGACATTGACATGGGATTAAAATAGAAACTGAAATATCAAGCAAACTTCTCTTCTAAAAAAATCAAATTATTTAAAAATGATTTGGATGATTTTTATCATCATGGAGAAATTTGACATTTCACTAATATAGAATGTCAGCACTGGAAAGATTTTTCCATGGTAATTAGTATGCTGTTAAAAAGCGAATTACACCTCATTCAACAAGGCATCGTTTACAAAGGTATTACAGTGAGATTAATAGCATAAGAAAACAAGTTCACATCACTACAATGAGTGAAATCTTCCGGTCTCCTGGACATTGTGAAGTCTTCACGGGTGGACTTACATGGGAATTGCCTGGGAAGTTTCAACTTCTGATGGCAATTTCCCTGCTCCCTCAAATCCTCAGCGAATGTCTTTGACTCCAAGTTAGAGTCAGAGACTTCGGACAATTACGCAGTACTTAGCTGGGTAGTTACTTAGGAAACGTTAGACAGATTAAAACCTGGCCTAACATCTGGGTAACTACGTAACTGACACCTCCCGCTTCTATCCCCACCCCACACCCCCACCACCCCCCACCTCCATGCCCCCATCCCCCATTACCAGGCTGGGGAATTCAACAGCACACCCTATGAAGAAGTGTAGAATCACTGACACCAATTTCTGGATTTCCACATCTAACTGACGTGCGGATTCCAGAAGTTGCTGTCAGTTTCACCGTCATTACTACTGCAAAATCCTGGCCAATAAATCTGTTGTACTGGACAGGGCTCAAACTTACTGTGCACTTTTAAGTAACATTTGTTACCTCTTGTGCAGTTGTAATTGACAATACTCATTAGCCCAGATCATCTGGTTTCTGGATTGTCGGAGACCGGCCATACCCTGGAAGATGTGGTATGGGATCCCTTGGAAGTCCCAACACACTGACTCCGTGGGAATTGCCTGGGAAGTTTGAACTTCCAATGGACAACTCCCCTGCTCCCTGGGACCCTCCGATTCCAAGACTTTGGATGGTTCCGGCTTACTTACCTGGATGGTTACCCAGAAAATATTAGACAGAAAAACCCCAGTCTAACAACTTCCCCTTGAATTTACCTGATTAGCCAGCACCACCTGACTCCCTCTCCTGACATGACCCAACTCCCACCCTACCCACTTCATCCACCTACCACTGCCACTCTACCCCCTCACCCACTCTACCCCCTCATACACTTCTCTGTGTAGCTTTTCAAAGAAGCTTTGGGACATTTAAACTCTTTACTTGCCAGAATACCACAGCTAGTGTCGCACAAAGGGATGTGGCTTGTGTTAACAGGATCCAAGTTGGTTGGTGATGTCAAAACCAAGACAGCTTTTCCTTACTGAGAGAGTTTATTCACTTTGTTCAGTCCCAACACTCCTTACACACACCCAGTGTCCCAACTCTCCTATTTATATGTGTTCAAAGCATTTAATTAAACAATGCCCTTCACCTGCGTATCTTAATGATATACTTAACAGCTTGTCTTCCCCCAATGATCCAGCACTGCGAGGAGGCAGTTCCATTCAACCTTGTACTTTGAGGTGTCAGCTGTGGCTCAGTTCATAGCACCCTCGCCTTTGAATCAGAGGGTTGTGGGTTCATGTCCCACTCCCGGAAACCAAGAACTGTGATCGTACTCGAAAGAGTTGCAATCTGTGACTGTTGATAACTTGAAAGAGTTTCACAGGTGCTCTGCATTTCTGGAGAAGCCTGAACAGGAAGTTTGGGCCAGAAAAATGAAGCTCCAGCATGGTGCAGAAAAATTGGAGTGGAGTGGCAATCCGAGGGTGATTGCCATTCCTTGGAAGATTTAAGCTTTTAAATACTGTGCCATTTGAATGGCTCAGTACTTTCTATACATTTGTAACTGAAAGGCTTGTTACTGTATTGTGTATTCATAATTGATTATGCTTCTTACCTTCCGTCCACTGGTTAGTGACAAAGTTTGTTCCTTATTCTTTACATATGGTTGACAAAGTTTCACTGCATTCACTACATGCTTGTAACTGGTCAAGGTCAACTATCTCTATACTAGTAATTTGTAGGACTCATATGTTATCCTGTACGTGTAATAATCAATACTCACCAAGTACTTAGAATTGGCAGCACTCAATATTCTGTACTTGTAACTGGCAGGAACCATCCTATTACCTCCGCCGCTGAAAGGGGGGAGGGGGGCGGAGCAAATGTTTTCATCCCTTTAGTCTGTAAACAATATAGCTCCACAGAGTGCCCTCTTCACTTTTCTCCTCTTGTAATTGATAGGGTTCATAACTTGGCCCAGGCTCATTATTGCCCTGAGTCATTATACACAATGTAGTTTCAATGCATTGTGTTACAATTTGTATGTTTGTAATTGTTAGAATTTATTACTTTTGTGTTTTTAATGACCTTCTTAACTGTACACTTGGAATTAACAGGAGTTGTTAATTACAATGTAGTTGTATTGATGAGATTGTTACCATCTACTTGTAGTCAGCAAGGTTCATTACTTTGCTCTTGATAAACCTCAGTACATGTTTATATAGTTGACTTATTGTGTGCTTGTAATTTTGTTTTGTACTTTATGCTTGTAAGTCACTGCTGTTTTGCATTTATAGGTTGGGGAGCTCAGTACATATAGTATACTGATAATTAACTGTAAACGTATAATTGATAAGACTCATCAATCTTATGCTAAACAGAATATATAAGCTGTGCACTTGTAAAGTACAAAGCTTGTAACTAACTAAATACCTGCAATTGCCAGAACTCCTGCACCACATGTGTAATTAAGAGATTTACTTTAACTTTACATTGGTGACTGAGAGGTTTTTACTGTATATTCCTGCTTAGCTGAATAATTTACTATGTGCTTCTAACTGGGCATTGTTATGGCATGACCGTAATGGATTTTTATTATGTACTTGCAATTGTGATGGTTTCATATTTATTATCTACTTTTTAAAAGACCGAACACATATTTGTAATTAACAGGGCTGCTTACATACTGTACTTAGTGTAAACTTGTAACTCTTGAAGCTGGTTACATTGTGTACTTGTGTACTGGTAATTGAGAAGACTACTTACATACTGCATTTTGTACTTAGTTGTAATTAGCACTTAGTTTGTACTTGCAATTGGCAAGCTGCTACATACTAAATAAATAATTTGTAATTGTGAGTGGATGAAATATTTTTTGAAAAAGGTTTTATATTTCTGCTGCGTAATAGTAGTTGGCTTGCTTTATATGATGCTTTTATTAAGTGAGTAGTGATGGGTTACAAAAAGCGAAAGATAGATGATGCTGATTCAAAGTCTTAGTCTACCACATCATTCTTTGAACTATCAAGCTTTGGGAAAAGATCAGTCATAGATATGCTAATCATATGTATACAACAATAACAACTTTTATTGATATAGTGCCTTTAACATAGTAAAACGTCCCAAGGCACTTCACCGGAACGTTATCAAATGAAACTTGAAGGGCAGATGGGTCAAAATCCTGGTTGAAGAGGTAGGTTTTATAGAGCATCTAAAGGAGGAATGAGAGGTGGAGAAGTGAAGAGGTTTAGGGAGAGGATTGCAGAATCTAAGGCCTTGGTAACTGAAGGCCTATAGTGAATCGATTAAAGTCGGGATTGAGCAATAGGCCAGAATTCAAGGAGAACAGATATATCAGAGGGTTTTAAGAATGGGAGAGATTACAGAGAGAGGGAAGGATTTGAAAACAAGAATAAGAATTTTAAAGTCAAGATGTTGCTTAACTTGGGAGGCAGTGGAGGTCAGCATTGGGTAATCTGTAACTGAGTACTATAAATGGACCGGCTACTGAAACATTTCCTACTACTGTTGTGCTGGTATGTTGGACTAAAATGTCTCCGCTGAAGAGGAAGTAATAGTGAAAGTTGGAAATACTCAGCAGACCAGGCAGTATCCATGAAACAGAAGTTGATCAATCGATGTTTCAGTTCTAAGATCCAGCCTGATGGAGGGTTTTGATATCAACCTGATGTATTCAACCTGAGGTAGTCAACCTGAGGTAGTTAACTGACAGACTTCTGTTTCTGCACAGATGCCCAGGAGACCCCATGGGAGTGGGCCACCTTCTTGTGCATTGTCCAGTTGCTATTCTTCGTGCATACGCCTAGACAGTGAATATTGACACGTCATACTTTCAATGGGGAGGAGTATCACAACAGATTGTCCTGTCCTCACATAATGGACATGCAGCAGAAACAACATACATTTTAAAGAGATTGCATTGGTCAGATCACAACTTAAGTATATGGCATCTAAGTAACACTGCTGATTACAAGCACACATCAAGTATAGCATCTAAGTAGTCCTCTCCATTTCAAGTACATAAAATTGTTTAAGTACTATATTTATCAGTTACATGCATACTAAGTACAGTATGTAAGCAGACCTGTAATTACAAAGTGCACACTAAGTACACCAGCAACCACGAATTAATAAGCAGGGCAAGACATGAATTCTGACTTCCTTTTTCTCCTTCACAGCCTTGCGATCACTGAGGCCAATTGCCATGCTTAATTATTGAGATCAGATAATCCAGAATAAATCAGCCTGCAGAGCTCAGTATCAGCCTATGCAGTGTGTCTATCCCCTGCGAAAAGAAAAAAAAAACCTGCATTTTTACAGTGCCTTTCATGACTTCAGAATGTCCCAAAACACTTTACAGCCAATAAAGTACGTTTGAAGTATAGTCACTGTTATAATGTAGGAAACATGGCAGCCAATTTCTGCACAGCAAGGTCCCACAAACAGCAATAAGATAATGATCTGAAGATCTGTTTTAGTGAGATTGAACGGGAGTTAAATATTGGACACAGAATTACCATAAGCCATGAATGCCTTCATCTTAATTCAAAGAAGTAATTACTGGCAGCTTTTTTTTTAAGTCATTGGTATTGTTTCTTTAGGGGAAAGCCCACAACATCCCAACTAACTTTTACATGTTTCTATAGAGCAAAAATGAACCCAGACACAACTCTGTAGGGCAGAGTAGGAAGTCTATGCCCACTATGTACACATGTGCTAGGAGCACAATAACCTGCAAATTACTATCAGCAATGTTTTTGTATTAATACTTATTGCACCATATTAAATTTTTCTCTCTATGCTATTTTAATGAAAACGCTATCAACTAATTTTACTGGGTTACTTGGCTGAATTTTGTTGAGACAGCAGAAATCCTGCTGCTGGGGCCATAAGCGGGTGCTGAGCCTGCTTCAGTGGCAGCAACCAATTAAGAGGCTGCCTGGGTTGCCATTCCATTTAAGGATGCAGCCCATCCCAAGAGCTGCTGGCCCAATCAGAGGGCCGGCAGCTCAACTGCACAATCACTGGTGGCACCATTGCTGTGGACATTTCTGTTGGGGGGGGGGCCTTCTTTGGGCTATCCCATAAAGGAACCCCCTCCCGCCCTGGAGTCCACTGGGAGGCTGTCAAGTTTCAGGGGCTGGTCTCTCCAGTGGCGGCAGGCCCTCCTGATATGGTCAAAATGCAAGTGAAGGTGAGAAGTGGCATAAAATTAGCCACCTACCACGTGGCTAATCCACCAACTTTACTGTCACTGGCAATATGGCATGGTGGCAGGAAGATGTTGGACACCCCTTCCCGCATCTTTCCCTGCTAGTTTGTCAGCCCTCCAACCTCCCAGCCCACACCAAAGGGCCAGGAATATTCTGGCCAATGTCTTTGTTAATACAGCCATAAGAGGAATATAACAAGACCACGCTAAGTTTTTCCATTTCCTGGTCTCCAATGAGCACAATTATACAGAAGAGGGTGACGGAGGAGAATGAAAGCAACTTCCTTTTGGACATCTTTCAGTACCATTTTGGGTGGGTGAATTTACCAATTTTTGTCCTTTGTCTAAAGGAAGCACTTGGATTTTGCTTCATTTAATGCCTTCACACAATGATGTGGTGAGATTGCCAATTCAACCATGCTCCAGTATACTTCATCCCACATTGCTCCAAGTAGCGATACATTGGGCTGGATTTTCATCCTCTAGGTTACCCACCTTGGGAGTTGGGGAAAATTCCCGGCTCAGCCCACCGACCCACCTCAGAAGAATGTGCTCCCAAGGGCAGGATTTTCATTCCGGGGGTTTGGTGCAGATTGCAGTCAGGCCAGCTGACCTGGAAAAAGGTTTGGAGGCAGTCACGGGCTGCCGGGTGTGGAGGCAGGCTGTTTAAAAGGCCACCTCAGTGTTCCCAGTTATAATAAAACAGGCCCTCCAGCCCGCACCCCACACACTTCCCATGCCCCATCCATGCCACCTCATGCACTCCACGCATCCCCTATGTCCCCTCTTGCCCTTCCATGCCAAGGTATGGCACTTCCATGCCCATTCATACACTATACACTCGAGAACCAATGAACCTCAGAGTGACAATAGGAGGTTAAAAAAAACTTTTTAAAAAAAGTCATTCATTGATGACTTTCCACTCTTCAAAAATCCTCCTTTTTACTTACAGCCAATAAAAGTGTCAATCATCCAGGTTCCTTAACATATCAATAGCAGAAACTGCAAGTACTTGAAACTTCTTTATCATGTGTCAATAAAAAATGTGCAATTGGCAGCATAGATCAGAGAGCCAGAGCTGTCAATCAAGCAATGTTTCCCCAGGGGCTCAGGCCTATGGATTTCTTTGCTCTCAGCCAAGTTTCATTATGTATTCTTGGCTGAGAACTCACACATCTATTAGAGTACTAAAACACTGAATATATACTTTACGGGTAGTGACAAACAGATGGCACTCATTGTTCATTGCACTTACACTTGGCCATAGGCTTTCTATGGACTTCTGCGCTGCAATTTGTGATGATTAGAGAAACAAAACAGCACAGTGTCCTCTACAGGAGATATGGGACCTATGTGAACAGGGCAAGCAATGGTTTACCTCCTCAACCAATCAGATTGAAGAATCCTTACTGAGCAGTGCAGAGTCGAAACCAGGACATGAGTTAGAATAATTAATTCAGTGTTAACTCAGGTATAGAAAGGGAAATAGTAAGAGGGAAATAAAGATAATATTGAGAGAGAGAGGGAGAGACAGATAAAAGAGACAAAAAAGTTTCAAATATTTTTCAATTTTTTTGAAATAAATCTGAATAAAAAAGAAATAAAATCTGAAGAAATGACACTCCACATTTGTAAAAGTAAATATTCAGTGCCAGAGAGGTTGTATGACAATTATTAAGACTTACTACACTTTTAAAAGCGCATTACACTTGAATGGACAAGCCCTAACATTTCCTGGTATATTTAGTGGATCTAGCGGTAAGTACCCAAACTTCACACTATTGCATATATATGAATGCCTAATGTCTCATTGAGGCACCAGTCTGGAGCAAGGCAGCTTGGCCAGTGACCTCCTGATTTTCGCATTTATCTTAGCATATCTGGACACCAGAAGTTTCTGTCTGATTTACTCCTTAATAACAGCAAGCGCTGTTAGCCTCACCGTTATTTTTAATGCGAACTCCAGTCCAAATGTCACCATATTAATTCAAATAAGGACACAGAATAACCATTTGGCAGATGTGGGGGCTTACAAGTAATTGATATCAAGTGCCTATTAAATCTGATCTAGCAATGCCTTCTGAGAGTGATCCAGTAAATGATGACATTGTTGCTGGTGTTTTTATCAGAAGACCATTGCTCTCTGGTTTGTGCAAGAACTGTCATTGACTAAACTTGGAACAGGAAAAGAAGAATCTATTGGCATGATGCACTCAGTTTGCAAGCTAACCAGAAGCATGATTTTTCTGATTGACTCCTTGAATCAGTAAAGCCAATGTTTAAATCCAACAGGAGTTCAGTTGCCCTGGGTGTAAGCTGACATTGGTTAATATGGAGCCCAGATGTATCGGACCATGAAAATGGTTTAACTCAGTTACTGTTTTTTAATTCCAATATAATTAATCTCGTCAAAATTAGATTATCTATTTAATCCAAGAGATTTAGATAGTTGAAAACAGCTTTGCAAGGTTGAAATGTGATGCCAGGGTCAAACTTGTATCTTTAGATTTTCCATGAACAGTCACTATTAAGTTACACTGTGGTGTGCTCAAAGGCTGACATAACATATACATAATTTTTTTGTAATATATAACAATTTATTATATGGAAATGGTTCAGAATTTTAAAATATTTCTCACTATTCTGATCTGTGCTGCTGGTGGCAGATTGCTATAGAGAGGTTTGGCACTTAAAGGGTTAAGAGCATTTGTCGCTGGTCTGAAAGCTGATTACACCTTTCCCAGATAACCCTAAGCAGCATCTTAATGAATCCCATATCGTAGGATTTACAGGAAGGATTTGTTAAGATGTCAATGTGCCAGAGCCTCTGAAATGGACCAGCTGGCTCCTAATGGTGAACAGCTTGAAGTGGTCACTTCCATTTCCATCTTACCAGCTCAGCAGTCAACAGTAGTGTTGATTAAGCAGGCCAGAGTCCAAGGCCTGTGTAAAACATAACAAAGAAAGACTTCTACCAGGGAAAAAAAATAACAAACGTCTGCTGTATGGTGGGCTGATGCCTTAAGTGAGCATTTTTTCACTCTGTTCTCTCCCTACAAAGTGAAATTCTAACACAACTATCACATAAGCGATTCAAGAACAGGTTGTTGTAAAATCCCTTTGACCACTGCCACCCATCCTTCATCAAAAGAAATAAAAATAAAAAAATCCTATTATTAAGCAGCACTTGTGGAGTGCAGTACTCTGCAATCACATCAAAGCAAAGAGTTCATTGATTTCATTGGCCTCAGGGTAGGAGTCCAACCTCAGGAGAAAAGGCCTTTAACTATATTCTGATTGAAATTTGTGCGTCCTTTCACCAATTTGTTTTTCTTAAATGTAAAATTAATTCTTGCAACAAAAAATGGTCAAAATATACAATGTCTCAGTAAAGCTTTGGTTGGGGGGAGGAGGGGAAGAGAGAAACATTGCTTATTTCTGATTTACCTCTAACAGAAAAGTTAAAAATTAAAAGGTAAACCCAGTTTAAGACAATTGGGTGAGCAGGAAGCTAAGCAAACTCACTAAGTGCAGCTTGTTTTTTCGAAGCAAGGAATCCTAGTTAAATCCAGGGATTTAGTCTGGGCCCATATTGGTTCCAGCAGAGCCTGGTAAAGTTAATTAAGGGTGAGTAATGGAGCATTTTCTCTCCAATGATATCTGTGACAGAACAAAGCTGTCTGAGGCTTGTGAAGCAAAATTTGAGCTGAATGAGTATTTATGTGATCAACTCTGAAGGGGCGGCTCACGACAGAGCAGGGATTCATCAATCAATCCCACTGCCGATGTAGCACTGGGAAATTGGTCTATCAGGAAGACTGTGCTCCCCTCCCCCAATTTTTTCCATTCAATCATCCCTCCGGCTGAAATGCTTCTCTTTAACTTTACTTCCAAACACCTTAAGGGTCAGCAAAAAAGTAGGTTCAAGAGCTTGAAAGCCTATAACAGCACTTTGAGACACGATGCCTAAATAGGATGTTACTCTTTATTGATAACCTCTTAAGTGTATGTATAAGCAAAGCATTAATATTTGTCAGCAAATTAAAATATATTCTTAATGGAGGGATTATATTGTAGGAGGTCTGGCAGTCTAATAAGCCCATTGAAAAACAGATCGAAGCATGGAGTAATTGAGATGTAGATTCATACTTAGGATTTCACCCTGATCAAATGGAAAGCTCTCAATATATATCTGAGTGGGAGAGGGAAGCCAGTGAGCAAAGGAAGGAAAATCATAAGGTAGGTCAATCCACACCGCTGTTGTGCATCTTGTGGCAATCAGGTTCGAGAATTTAACTGACTGAAACATATGAATTAAATTTGGGGAAAGGGATCACAGCAGGGTGGAGCCTTAACAAGAAGAAATAAGAGAATTTGCACAAAATGTGGTTCTTCAGAAGCAATTATATTCATCCCAAAGATTTTACTGCTCAATATATTTGCATTGCGAACTTTGCATCCATAAAGTACAGTAAATTGCTGAAAAAATTGGGGTATTTTTCATAGTATTCTTTACTCTGCAGAGGGAGACTATAGAAAGAGTTTGAATGACAGGGCATTACTGGTGCTCTACATTCTGCATTAACCATGGCTTAATATATTGTGAAGGCAAAGTTCATACACTTAAGAAGAATATACAATGTAATGTATACACTTTAGCAGGACTGCATAGAGTAAGTGCTGATGAAAGCTGTGATATACACAGACACAAATTATACACTTAGGTAAATACATCCAAGCTGTTTACCAAACTCTTTGTTCTAATTTTGGAAAAGTCTAGTCTGAAGTCCAAAGACTGGAAAATTCTGTTTGACATTTCCTGCATCTTTTATCAGATAGTTGTCACAAAGCTGGGATATTGCTTATAATATATCACTCAAAGAATTGCAAGGTTTTGTTGCCATATAATTGAGGATGTGCAGACCAAGACAAGAGTGGTAGTACCTTGTAATCACATGTGATAGAAAGCTTGATTTGAGGACTAGCCCTTGAGTTTCTTTGTAAGCTCTGTTCTCGCACCTGGCTGTGCTCAGCCAGTGATAGACCTCTGACAATCCTATATAGTTTTTTTTTAAACCAGCAGGACATTGTTTTTACTACAATTTTAATTTCCTTCCTTTCTCTTCTTGTATTCCTTTCTCCCTGCCCTGCACACGTGGAAACATGGAACTTGTATGCCCTCAGACCTCTTTTAATGTCATTGTTTTCTGGTTGGTATTTCAAGTACTGATGGTAGAGTGGACAATTCTCCCCTTCAAGGAGAAAGCATCCTAATTCGATTCAGTGCCTCCCTGAACAGCCCCTCGCTAAAATCAGGAACTAATTGCATGGGCAATCATGGTGGATAACCCCACTCCCAGCATTGCTAAAACAGTTTAACCCTCTACAAAACAGCTAGCCGAAGACCCTAATCACAAACACTCTGCAACATATTATGTATCATTTCATGGGACTGACCCAGTGACATGTATTTAATTTTGACTACAGTGGTGAATTTTTCCATTCTATTGGGATGAATTTGAAGCACTGAACACAGTGGGCGTCATTTTAGCGTAAAATGGCTGTTATCGGATCAGCCACCCATTATATATCTCTTCCGAGTTTTATTTAAAATCAGATTGCATAATGGGCTGCTCACCCAACAGTTTTCCAATATTGCCAGAAGTCAAAATGACTCCCATTATGTTGCCAAGACACTCACTCTTGCATCACTTCTTTCCCAATATTCAGATTTTTATCCTTTTATTCAGTTGCTCCATCGGTGTTTGTGACTAATGCAAGGAGAAAAGGAATTTTTGTTACAGATGCTTACAGCTGGGAGCAACAATGTGCTGATGGTCAGTAAAGCCAAGTCTGCCCCTCTTCACTTTCTTCATTGCAAGTTCATAATCTGAGCCAGCAAAACCAAGGCAAGTGCAACCCCGCACTCAACTCCCCCCCACCCCACACAATCATAGCCATGAATTCTATAACAAGTCAATGCCCCACCCCACCGTCCATTACCAGCTTTTCACTATCTGTTCATTATTTATAACTTTTTGCTTTCCCAAAGTGGCATCATACTTTGTGCGTTTTACTCTGAAACTCAGTCTTTTTAATCCTTTCACTGGCACAATTTGACATTCAGCTTGAAATGAATATTATTGCAGAAAATGTTTCTGTATGATTGTTTTTTTTTATTTATTCATGACATCGCTGGCAAGGCCAGCATTTATTGCCCAACTCTAATTGCACTTGAGAGAGTGGTGGTGAGCTGCCTTCTTGAACCATGTGATGTAGGTACACTCACAGTGCTGTTAGGGAGGGAATTCCAGGATTTTGACCCCGCGACAGTGAAGGAACGGCAACATATTTCCAAATCAGGATGGTGTGTGGCTTGGGGGGGAGCTTCCAGATGATGATGTTCCCATATATCTGTCGCCCGTGTCCTTCTAGATGGTAGTGGTCATGGGTTTGGAAGTTTCTGTTTAAGGAGCCTTGGTGAGTTCCTGCAGTGCATCTTGTAGATGGTACACACTGCTACCACTGTACGCTGCTGGTGGAGGGAGTAAATGTTTGTGGATGGGGTGCCAATCAAGAGGACTGCTTTGTCCTGGATGGTGTTGAGCTTCTTGAGTGTTGGTGGAGCTGCACTCATTCAGGCAATTGGGGAGTATTCCATCACACTCCTGACTTGTGCCTTGTAAATGGTGGACAGGCTTTGGGGAGTCAGGAGGTGAGTTACTCACCACAGGATTCCTAGCCTCTGACCTGCTCTTGTAGCCACAGTATTTATGTGGCTAGACCAGTTCAGTTTCTGGTCAATGCTAACCCCAGACTGTTGATAGTGGGGGATTCAGCAATGGTAATGCCATTGAATGTCAAGGGACAATGGTTAGATTCTCTCTTGTTGGAGATGGTCATTGCCTGGCACTTGTGTGGCATGAATGTTACTTGTACTTGTCAGCCCAAGCCTGGATATTGTCCAGGTCTTGCTGCATTTGGACATGTACTGCTTCAGTATCTGAGGACTTGCGAATGATGCTGAACATTGTGCAATCATCAGTGAATATCCTCATTTCTGACCTTATGATGGAAGGAAGGTCATTGATGAAGCAACTGAAGATGGTTGGGCCGAGGACATTACCCTGAGGAATTCCTGCAGCGATGTCTTGGAGCTGAGATAATTGACCTTCAACAACCACAACCATCTTCCTTTGTGCTAGATGTGACTCCAACCAGCAAAGAGTTTCCCCGCGCCACCCCTTTGGTTCCCATTGATTCCAGTTTTGCTAGGGCTCCTTAATGTCACACTCGTTCAAATGCTGCCTTGATGTCAAGGGCAGTCACTCTCACCTCACCTCTGGAGTTCAGCTCTTTTGTCCATGTTTGAACCAAAGCTGTAATGAGGACGGGAGTTGAATGGCCCTGGCGGAATCCAAACTGAGCATCAGTGAGCAGGTTATTTCTAAGCAAATGCCGTTTGATAGCACTGTTGATTACCCTTCCATCACTTTACTGATGATTAAGAGTAGACTGAAGGGGTGGTAATTGGCCGGGTCGGATTTTTGTGGATGGGACTACCTGGAAAATTTTCGACATTTCTGGGTAGATGCCAGTGTTGTAGCTGTACTGGAACAACTTGGCTAGGGGCGCAGCAAGTCCTGGAGCACATGTCTTCATTACTATTGCCGGAATATTGTCAGGGCCCAAAGCCTGTTGTTGGTGAGGAAGAAAGCTGTAGAATGCAGGGAATATCAATGGATCAGTCAGGTGGGTTGGACAGTGACAAATAGAATTTAAACTGGAGAAGTGGGAGGTGATGCATTTGAGGAGGGCAAACATGACAAGGGAATACAGAATAAATGGTAGATTACTGAGAAGTGTGGAGGAACAGTGGGAGCTTAGCGTGCATGTCCAGAGATCCCTAAGAGTAGAAGGAAAGGTTGAAATGGTGGTTCAGAAGTTATATGGAATACCTTCCTTTATTAGCCAAAGACTAGAATATAAGAGCAGGGAGGTTGTGCTAGACTCTGCAAGACACTAGTTAAGCCACAGCTAGAGTACTGTGTACAATTCTGGTCACCGTATTACAGAAGGATGTGATTGCAATAGAGAGAGTACAGAAGGAATTACAAGGATGTTGCCAGGACTGGAAAATTTTAGCTCCTGAGTAAAGATTTGATAGGCCGGGACCTGTCGTGAGCAGGACAGAAAGTTCGTAAAGGCAGCCAAAATCCATTGACTTTAGGCAGGAATTTCCCATCCCGACCATAGGCTGGGATTGTTTTCTTTGGAACGAATGTGGCTGAGGGGTGATTTAATTGAGGTGTACAAAATTGTGAATGGCCTGGTCGAAAGACCCATTTACCTTAGCAGAGACATCAATAACCAGTGGCTATAGATGTAAAGTAATTGGTAGAAGGATTAAGAGTTGAAGAGAAACCTTTTTCACCCAGAGGGTGGTGGGTGTCTAGAACTCTCAACCTGAAATAATGGTGGAGATAGAAACCCTCATTGTGTTTAAAAAGTGCTCGGATATGTACTATGTAACCTACAGGGCTTCAAACCAAGGGCTGGAAAGTGGGCTTCAAATAGATAGCTCTCTTTCACCATAACAGACACGATGGGCTGACTGGACTCTTCCTGTGCTGTAAATTTCTATGATTCAATGTAACTCTCTTCGTTCTCTTACCTCAATCAAAATCATTTCAAAATCATTTAATAGAAAATAAATCACACAGAGAGGTACATTCACCACAGCTGGCACTCTGAAAATGTCTACAGCTAGAATCCAACAAAAAAACACCCCATAGCCCCTAGAAGGTATCAAAATATCATTTGTTTGATATCCCACCCCATTTTCTACAGTGCAAACATCAACCTCTCATAAGCACAATATTTTATTTGGAATAAGTGGGGTCTTGTGAGCTTCGGTATATTACTTAAACAATAATGTTTTCTTCAAGGTAAGGATACTGTAAAATAGATCTGATTCAATAAGAATGCTCTGAATGTTATTGCATTATTCCCTGTAATTAAACCCAGAGATGCCACATTCAGAGATGCCTTTCTAATGATTAGATGTCAGCACTGTCACAAACCATTGTTTGATGAGATGTGTGCATTAAGAGAGTTGATGAATATTTTTGAAGTAAAATCCATGCGTCTCATGGAGCGCAACTTAGCCTAAGAATTAGTGCAGCACAGGGCTTCAATGTGAGTTCCACCATTTACCCAATGGAGTCTCCTCCATGTCACAGAGTACTCTACATGTTCTTATCCTTGATTTATTTTATTTCGTACTTACTGTCTCAACTCAAGATTTGTTATGAAAAGTAAAGTTACACAAATGCCCAAGTTAGCCGAGTGGTTTATATGCGTTTTTACTCAACATATATTTCAGCTCTTAAGAGTATCGGCAGTAACATCAGCTAGGTCTTAACCTATGCATTAATAAATTGACTGCTTCCTGTCTGAATGGAAGAGGCAGAGGAGTCTTGTCAAACAATTCGAAATCTAATACACTCTGCTCTATCAGACTGTCCATTTTGTGTACACACTCTTGAGGCATGAAGTTTGAGAGGCTTCACTCTCTATAAACAATCTGATGGGAATGGTGAAATTACTTGCAGATTCACCCCTTTAAGAAAAGGCTAAACTGTGATGGCAGGATAAGGTTGAATGTTCAGGCTGAAGCTGAAGTGAGTGTTTGTTGCCATTAAAGAAGGTTTAAAGCAGGCATGTACTTGGGCTGATCACTGATCTGGACAACAATAACTCACATTTATGTAGCACCTTTTCAGGTAGTTAAACATCCCAAGGTACTTAAACAGGCTGAATGGAAGCTGTAGTTCCAGGTCTTAACACAAATGTCAGTAGTGCTGGCAGGTCGGGTGAAGGGGTGGAATTCAATGTGCAGCTGTCCAATTTTTCTCCGAGAAAGGGATAGCAAGAAATTAAAAATGGGAAGCACCTTTACCACTCTTATAGCACCAATGGGCTATCTGATGCAATATTCAGATGGACCTGTAAATGAATGAACAGCCCACCCACCTGGAACAGATGTAAGGCTGTTTAAGTATGAAAATTGAGGTCCTACGCCTATTGTAGGACACAAATGTTCAACGTTGAGGCACGAATAGGTGGAGTGTGCTGTGTATGGTCCACTTATTTGAAGAAGGCATTAAGGAGTCTACCACTGGCCCTTAAATGGATCTTTGGAGGCTGCTCAAAAACAACCGAGGATTTTTAAAATATTTCCGTGGGCCGAGGGAAACCAGATGGCAAAGAACCCTGGCCTCTATGCAAGGACCATCCCCAGAGATCGCCTCACCACCCCCACCTGCCAGCTCAGTGACTGGTGATTTCTCACAGCCCCAACAACATCCCCCCATCTCTCCCCCCCGCCACCCAAGGTCCAGAACGGAATGCCCATTTGTTCCTAACCATTCGTTCTCTGCAGCTCATTGGCAACCTCTAAGTGAGGCACAAACCTAAACTTGGTTCTGACCCCAAAGCCACTCCACCGATTTCATATCTATTTTCCATGCAAGTTGAATTTCTCAGCCACTGTTCCTCCACGTTCTGCTTTGAACTCTATCTTTTTAACTCACATTTCCTATCTCTGACTTTCACATCCCTTCTTCCTTTTTGCCTTCTCTTTTATTTCATGCTTTCGTTCCTCTTTTTCTCTTCTTTCCCTGTTCTTTCAACTGCCCTTTCCCTAACCTCTTCTCTTTTTCTCTTATTTCCCTCTGCCCTGTTTCTTCTTTTGTTTTCTTCCTTCTGATGCTATTTCTCGTCTTGCTCATGGTCTCTCTGTCCTTCTCTCTCCCCCATGCTCTGCACTTCACTTGATTTACAGTGTCTGATGGGTGTCAGAATAGTGGAACACTATTATAGTGGTGATTATCCGCCCTACTAAGTAGGGCATAGTGGATGTGTGTAGACCAGAAGGTTTTGAAAAGGAAGTGAGAGAACCAGACCTAATTTGGAAATAGATTTAAAATAAGAAGTCAAGCTCTCTGAGGCATGTTTTTATTGCTTGTAACCATGCAGGAACAAGTTTTAAAATAAGGTACTGGGGGAATCTCGAAACGTTGGGTTGTTTGACAACTGCTGAGTGATGTTGTTTAATGTGAGTGAAATTTGGGCCCACAATTGCAGATATAGGGCAGGAGGTGAATTAGCGGGAGTGAGGAAGCGGCCCAGACCAGTTTCTCATCATAATGCTGCGGAGCAGTGTAGCTGCCTGCTCAAATAAGTCCCTAATCAGCAGCACCTGCATTAAGAAAGCCTGCTGCCGTCCTGCTGTGCAGACACCGCATGTGTTGCCTGGATATCCCTCAGCATTGTAAGTAGATTGAACTGTTTTGTTTTTTTTATGTAGAGAGTAGCTCTCACAAATCACTTGCCTGTGGTCTTTTGCACTTTGCTACGCTGTTTGTGAGCTATGTGCTTAGGTGTCTGCACACAGAAAGATCATGCTTAAAGCATAAGGGTTTGTGTGAATGTTTAAAGTCATCTGGTGCATTGTGATATAGCCCACTGCATTGAGTTTTGAAATGGGATGTCCCACTGGGGGCAACTGTTGGATGTGCAATCTGTTGGTCAGGTTTGTCACTGCAAATGTTTTTCATAATATTTCAAACTAATGTTCTTTGAAAGAAATCACCAAGTCTGTGCATCTGAAAATAGAGCACAGTTCAATTTTGTCTTACAACTGAAACTAATACGATGGCCCATATGTAGTAACAGTTCTTCCAGCCCAAATAACTTTCCAATATCAGCATGAACTTTTAAGAATCAAGTCTTTTCTCGGTCAGTTATATCTGTGTGTAACTGACTGGTTTGTGTTTTGGAATGTTTGGATCACCTTGTTCTTTTTGAGATATGTTGCTGATAATTTACCACCCCAGCAGGGGCATTTCCCTCAAACAAACCTGCCAGGATTGACTGATGAATGGAACAGAGGAAGGATTCCTTTTGTATGAATTGTTTTGCACTCTTCAAACCAATGCTGATGTTGAGGAAAGGATCAGTCTCCACTTGTGCACCAGATGTCGTCACCAGGTTTTCCCAGGACGTACATAACAGAGTCACATGTAGAATAAATTTCCCACTGCTCTATCCAACCTTGTGCCTCAGCCCCAATCTTGGAAACACCTTCCACTGCACCAAGTTATACTTTCCTTTTCCACTTGGATTACGATGACAACAAATTCAATGAAGAACAAAAAAAAACACCTGCATTTATATAGTACCTTTCAGATCCTCAGGACATCCCAAAGTGACTTACAGCTAAAAACTACTTTTGAAATGTTATCATTGTTGTTTTGTAGGCAAACACAGCAGCCAACTATCACACTACAAGGTTCCACAAACAGCAAAGAGGTACATAGGAACAGGAATAGGCCATTCAACCTCTCAAGCCTGTCCAACATTCTATTAATCTTTTTTTCCATGATGTTGTTTGAAAGATGCCTGTAGTCCAGCACACTAGAAAGCTCACTGTTTTTCCTTTAAGTCCATGGCCAGAATCTTCTGGTTGGCATGTGGGGGCAGGCCCCGCACGCTGATGCGTATAATGACACACGGTGACATTGGGCGTCCGTCCCGATGTCACCACGCGTCATTCTGAACTTCTGTTCGGCAGGTCTCGCCCGCCCAACTGTCAAAGGCCTGTTAAGGCCATTATTAAACTAATTAACCTTATTGAGAAAGCTGCCCGTCCAACCTTAAGGTTGACGGGCAGGCGAAGAGCCCAGGTGGCCTTCGCATTTTTCATGAAACCTCATCCACGGGTAGGAGGAGGTTTAATGAAGGTTTCATTAATTAAATTAAAAATTTTATGAAAATTCATGAACATGTCCAGCTCATGTGACACTGTCACATGAGGGAACATGTCTCATTCATTTTATTTTTTAATTCTTTGCAAGTTTAAAGCTTAAGTTAATCTCCCTGAGGCAGCTCCATGCGCGAAAGAGTGCAGGCCCTGACTCTCCCTCCTCTCCTCGCCTTAACAAGTAGCGCTGAGCGCTTCCAGGCGTGCGTCATACTGGGCAGGCCTTAATTGGCCCGCCCACGTAAAATGGCGGCGCGCAGCCGATCACAGGCGGCGGTCAGCTCCACGCCCGACCAGCCCACCCAATGGGGAGAAAATTCTCCCCCCACCAGAATTGCAGTGTAGTGTCAGCCCAGATTATGTGCTTGGGTTCTGGAGGTGGGGTCTTACAATTGAAACAAATACGATGGCCTGTATGTAGTAACATTTCATCCAAAAATCTTTCTGATTCATTTTTGTGGGATGTGGGCTTCCCATCCCTAACTGCCCTTGCTCAAAGGGCATTTAAGACATTAGTGAACCAGATGGG
Source organism: Cetorhinus maximus (assembly GCF_964194155.1). NCBI lineage: Eukaryota > Metazoa > Chordata > Chondrichthyes > Lamniformes > Cetorhinidae > Cetorhinus > Cetorhinus maximus. The sequence continues at coordinate 72,521,819 of NC_135897.1, read as the reverse complement.
TTTTTTTTGGTTTAGTGGCCATCAGATTTTTATTGAATTCAAATTTCTGCTGCTGTGCAATTCGAATCTGGGTCTTCAGAGCATTACCCTGGGTCTCTGGAATACTAGGCCAGTGACAGTACCACTATGTCACCACCTCCCCTTGCGTATCCTAGAATTATAAAGCATGGAAGAAGACCATTCAGCCTACCCTGCCTATGTTGGCTCTTTGGAAGAGCATTCTAAGAATGTCCAATTCCCCTTCTCTTTCCCTATCTCCCTGCAAATATTCCTTTGCATGTATATATCTAACTCCCTTTAGAATGTTACCACTGAATCTACTCCCACTACCAGGCAATGCATTCCTGATCATAACAATTCACAGCGTTCAAAAAAATCCTCATCTCCCCTCTAGTTCTTTTTACCAATTATCTAATGTTGCATATACCTACAAGGAGCTTAATTGAAGCTATTCAGTTTCATTTATTTAGGATCCTTACGGCCAGAACACTTTTATCGCGTCTGTTTAGGCTGGCTTTAAACGAGATACCAAAGTTAAAAGGGCACCTCAGCACCAGGAGGTTTCTAAAGGACAGACAAAGTAGAGTAATGTGGTTCATGTGATCACATGTTACGAGATTTTCCATTTTATGTAATTGATTTGTGCTTGTGCAAACCATATCTTCAGTTTGATCAACTACTGGGTCACTGGCATAAAGTAAATCAATGTTGATATAAAAAGTTAAATTTAAATTTGGGGTGTTTGCCTCACATTTGCCTCACATTTCATAGTAAAATATAACTTATAAAGGTTTTACTCCTCACATTGGAGCTCGAACCTGATGAGAATGTGCCAGTGATGGTGAGAAGCTATTAAATAAGCTTGTCGCCCCTGTTGCCTAAATATGAATACAATGCTGTGAAGTTACATCACAATTTCAATTACTGCCTAAACATATCATTTACTGCTTGAAGTGTGAAATGGTCCCAAAGAGAAGTAACAAAAATCTCACCTAACCACTTCTCTGGGATGACAATGCTCTTTTAAAGCACAGGTCCTCGTTGCTCTGCAGTACATTAGAAAAAGTTATATGTACAAAATGGCCCCTTTAGTCAGTGTGATGGAACTAGAGCTTCAAAAAGGTAATCACACTCCTAAACATCCCAAATTAGATTCTTTTTAAATCATGTTGACAGTTATTAAATGTGTCTGCATATATCATGAATATTGAATGCCTTGAGGGCTGGTGCAATATAATATCTTGTTCTGAGCCAACCAAAAGCCCTGAATGGCAGCTAGAGTTGCTGCCTCTGCAGCTTTGGATTGCATTGTATTGTTTTTGAATTTGTTGTCTGGAAATTTCTCAAATTTAAGCTGAACAGCAAAAGTCTGATGTTTAAAAATGCTTTGAATTTGTCCTCTTATGATATGGAGAACATAGTGAAAATTTACTAAAACGATTAATAACTATCAGCAGAACATATCAGATTTCAAGCTACAATATCACCCTTTCCCTGCCCTTATCTGCCTCCATTTAGTTTGCACTTTGCTAAGTCAGGCACGTTTGTGTATCCCTGTGCCAGAGCTTTTAACTTTTTTTTGAATATTAATTTTTATTTGCCATAAGTAATATGATGGAACTTGCAGTTATCGGGTTCAGACACAATATACCAAACAATTGGCATAAAACTACTATCTGTTCAGTATGATTGTGTATGTGAGAGACTGTTTGTAAGCGAAATAGAAATGAGAGTGGCAAAATGAGGCAGTGGGACAGAAACATTGGATTGAAATAGTGTCAGCTGTTTTTTGTTAGTTTTATTACATTAATTTTAAACAGAAACCTTACAGTATATTCATAATGAAGGCTATCCCTTTCAGAGGTTAATGAGCACCTTAAAAATGAAATAGTCTTGATTGTGACATATCAGAAAATGGACGCTTTATTGTGATGTCACTCTTGAGAACAGTAATCTTCCGCTCTATTACCTTTCGCAACTTTCTGGAGTCTGTAGCTCTCCCTGCGAGACAGTAGGCAGTAATAAGACTATTATGTCATATAACCAATATTGCACTGGGGATTGTAACCTTGGTATCATATATCATCATTAAACTGCAAACTCCTTTTCCTGAGATGTCAGATAGAATTATCAAAGCAGGCAAGAATGAGGAAGAAGCTCGGTATTGATCACTAGCCTGGACACAAAAGAAATCCACACAATAGCTTAAACAGGATTTATTTTTCTCTCTCCTTTCCCAGTTCAGGGAAACTGATGCTAATTGTAGTAGTTCTCCCCAGAAGTGCCACTGCAGCTGAGATTAGTTAATTCAGCCCAGACAAGAGGTTGAACGTGAGACATTTATGGACTGGATGCCTCAGTACTGTCACATGTTCACTTGCCCTCTGAATCATGGGAATCATTTATTTTAGTTCAAGTTCTGATGTTTTCTGTTGATAATGAAAATTATTTTCTATATCTGTGATTCTCCTAACTTGGAAATAGCAGCTCTGGTGTAGAACAGTAAATAGTCCTGAGACAGAATTTGATAGAAAAGTAGGAATACACAGGATTGGAAAACACCATTGTGATCCACCTGGCTAGTCCCAGTGTCTGGGAAGTATCTTATCTCACGATGCTTTTTATGCCCCTCAGCAAAATGTTTCATCTGGTACTTATCCAACTTTCTCATTAATTAAACCATATAAATATCTGTGATTTACATCAGCTCCCTGCAACTCAGAAGCTCTAACTAGTATTTGGATTTTGTGTCTTATACAGTGGCACGGTTCTGTTTACCCTATGATTTGACACAGACTTTTTAGGAGGTTTGTAATAACTGAATGATGAAAATGGTGCAAACTTTTGGATATGCTATTGTTTGGAATCGTTTGATGAAGAACTCTTTGTGTTCCAATTTACTAACATTTTCATATGGAACTATCCCAACAACTACAATGGTATGTTGTTCAGAATAGTTGAATATGAATTTGGTTGGAAAAGTTTGCAATGGACAGTCAGGTCAGAAATATTCAGTGCAATGTAAGATGAACTTGTTTGGTATTGAATATTCAGTGTATTGATAGGAAACTGTGTTAATATGGATTGATGAGATATTTAAATTTGTTTGGAATAGTTTTAATAGAGAATTGCTAGCCAGATTAGAACAATATCTCAAGCATTTGTGTGCAATAATTTAATCTGGAATTGTTTGGAATAGTTAAATAAATTGTAAGTAATTGGATATGTAAGTTTAGAAGTACATTTATAGAAAATTATTATATGCAATGTTTTAATGTGGAGTAGTTTCATGCGGAATTACTTAGAATAGTTGGGTATTTAGGATAGTCTAGGAATTGTTTGTAAAATACTTTGAGGTTGCTTGAATAGATTGTTAAGTGTTTTTTGTATCAGTTTGGATAGATTGAAAAAATAATATTTAAGTATTGCATGTAGAATTATTTGAACAGTTTGATGTATAATTTGTTGAACAATGTGCTAGGCTGTGAGAGGACAGGGAATTATTTCACGTGAAATAGCTTTAAAGGGAAAATTTTGACAGGGAAAGTCCTGCCAGTAAATTGTTTGAACACTGCGATTTTAGAATGGCTTGATAGAGAATTATAGCTAGATTTGAATATTTGAATTTGAAATTGTTTTGGATAGTTTGATATTGAATAGTTTGGATTTGTTTGCAGAATTTATTTGAATAATTTGGGGAATAGTTTGAATAGATTAATATGTAATTGTATAATTCAAACAATATTTGAACATTTTTGTTATTTGATTACATATCATTGGGCAAATTTATGGAAAATTGTTTGACTATTTGATCAGAACTCATTTGAATTATTTAATTAATTTTAAAATATATGATTGGGACTTGTTCATAGAATTCTTTGAATACTTATGAACTATCTAACAGGATTTTTTGGAATAGTTTGAATATTTAAATGTGGAACATTATGAAAAGAATTTATTTGAGTTTTTGAATTTATTTGAACTTTTTAGAATGACTTAAAATGTAATCATTTAATAGAAAGTTGTATTGAGATTAAGTTGTTTGAAATTGAGTTATTTAATAGGAACATTTTAATAAGAAATTGTTTGGGAATTACTTAAACTGGAATTTTCTGAGTGGGAATTGTTCTGGAATTAATAACAGACTGATTAGGAATTGTTTGAGAAGGAGTTGTATCATGAATATTTGATTTAAAATTATCGGAATATTTGATCATGAACTGTTTGATAATTTTATTGGCAATTATCCAAATAGTCTGCTGTGGTACTGTTAAAATTGCTAATCAGGAGTCATTTGCAGAGAGAATTGTATGATAAGGAATTGCCAGAGAATTGTTTGAAAGGAGATTATTTCAGTGTTTGATTGTGAATTGTGGAATACATTGGGGACATGTTTGAATTGGGAATTGTTGAAATAGGTTCATGTGGAATTGTTTACTTGGGAATAGATTTTTTTTAAATAAATTGCAAGAACATTTTGATAGGGATCTATTAGAACAGTAAGTCATTTGATGTTGAATAGTTTCATGTGGAAATTATTTGCTAGATAATCAAACTCGTGTAAAACAATTATGAGGCCGTTGCTTTGGCATTTATATGGAATAGTTTTCAAGAATTTGTTTAGAAAGAAAATTATCTGATATGGGATTGCTTGATATGGAATTTCTAGATATAGCTTGCTAGAGGATTATTTATTAAGGTCTGAATTTGTTTGGATAATTTTAACAAATTCATTACATAATTTGTTTTTGTCAATTTGGAGTAGTTTAATATGATTGAATTGATACATTCCTGGGGAATTCCTTGTTAGAAAATTGTTTAAAGTAGTTTGGAACAGTTGGGTAACTTAATCAAATTGTACATTTTAGACTGGAATGACAGAACATTTTCATATACTTTGATAGGAATTAGGTTTGAATAACTTGCTATTCAATTGCTTAGATCAGTCTGATAATGTAACACATTATAAAGCTCTTTGTTTGCAGCAATTTGATAAGGAAACATTCAAAACAATTTGTTAATAAACGGCCTGAATAGATTACTAAGAAATAATTAGGATAGTTCAAAAATGTTCGTGAAAGTTTAATGGGGGCAGTTAGGACTGTTTTACATAAATAGTTTGATACAATTTGACTGGAATTGTTTCAATGGCGTGGTATGAAATATATTCAAGAATTTGTGATAATTTTGGTCCAGTTGTTTAAACTTTATAGATATGGAACTATTTGGAATTTGAAGATGTGGAATTATTTGGAGAACTTTGTTATACTGTTGTTTGCAAAACATGAAGACAAAATTGGAATTGCTTAGAACATTTCAGTGGAGAATTGTGTGCAACAATTTGATTCAGAATTTGGAGAACAGCCTAATGAGAGACAGTCTGATATTTCTTTTAGAAAATTTGCTTGAGGTGGTATGTTGAATTTAGGGATTATATCGGCTTGAAGGATTTTTATAGATTAGATTGAAATGAATAGTTTTATAATAAATCCTTTGAAATAATTTAATATGAAGTGGCTCGATTTGGTATGAGGTGTATGGAACTGTTTAGTATGGAATATCATATTAAATTGGAAAAGCTTTACCACAAGTGTTTACAATATTTAGATCCAGAAAGATTTAGTAATAGTTTGATCAGAATTCTTTGTATAATTTGAAAAGTGGTTGTAATGGTTTCAACTTGAGCAGTTTGACCAATTGGAGATGAAATAATTAGTAGCTTTGAAAAATCATTCAGAAAGCTAGAAATGGTTCTGTAATTCTTTGTACATTTGAATTAGTTTATTCTTGTGTCAGCATGAGTTTCAAACAGGTTGATTTGAATTGCCAGTGAATATCATTCTTTTTTTATGTGGAACTGTCAGTGAACTTGGATTGATTTAATCTGGAAAAGGCAAGTGCAACATGGAATTATCACTGTGTTTGGAGTTGTTTAATGTGAGATGATTGGTGAGCTTTGATCCACCTAAATCTGGAACACAGTAAATTTGGAATAGTTATTTGCAGATCATTGTTAGTGGAATTATTGGTAGATTTGAAACAATTTGAAGTAGAATTGACAGTGAATTTGTATTCTGGAATAGTAGGCAAATTTTTGAAATTTTTGGATGTGGAATTAATTCAGAATTATCAGCGAGTATGGCATCTTTGGATGTGGAACTCGCTGAGTTTGGAGTAATTAGCTATACAACTGCTTTTGAAGAGTTTGTAGTCATTTGATATAAAATTTGTTTGAGTTTGCAACAGCTTGATGTCAAATTGATTAACAACTGTTGGTGAATTTGGAGTTATTTAATCGGCAATAGTAAGCTTGAAGTGATGAAATGTGGAATTGCCAATGAATTTTGGAGTATTTTCATATAAAGTTGATGGTGAGTTGAATGTAGAATTGACATGGAACCTTCTTGCCAATTTAGAGTTCAATGCAGTGAATTTGAAGTCATTCAACTCCAATCTCAATGATAATTCCATGTTACACTATTTGATATGTGTTGGCTATTCTGATTTAAATGAGTCCAAACTCACTGACAGTTCTACATTCATCTCTCAACCAACATAGTGGAACAGGATAACTGGTCAATCATCTCATTGCTGTATAGAGGATATTGCTATGGGCCAATTGACTGTTGTGTTTGATTGCATGCATTTTTAAAAAATCATTAATTGCCTGTGGATAGTCTTTGGGGAAAATGATCCTATATAAATCCAAGAGAAAAGCAAAATACTGCAGATGCTGGAAATCTGAAACAAAAACAAAAATAGCTGGAAAAACTCAGCAGGTCTGACAGCATCTGCAGAGAGGAAGACAGTTAACGTTTCGAGTCCGTATGACTCTTCATCAGAACTAAAGAAAAATAGAAATGAGGTGAAATATAAGCTGTTTGAGGGGGGTGGGACAAGTAGAGCTGGATAGAGGGCCAGTGATAGGTGAAGGCAAAGAAGAGATTGCCAAAGATGTCATAGACAAAGGGGCAAAGGGGAAATCCATGTTGTTATTGTTTGGGTGTTTGTTGTGGAATTATTGCTGAGCTTGAAATGGTTTGTTGCAGAATTAATGCTGACTTTGGATTCCTTTAATTTGGAATTGGTAAATTTGGAACATGTGACGTGAAATTGGTCATGTATTTGGAATTGTTTGTGGAATAGTTGACAAGTTTGGAATCCTTTGAAATTGTTTGATTTGGAATTGCCAGACAAGTTGGAATGGTATGATTATAGATTGGTGATGAGTTTGGTGTAAAACCGCTTTGGAAGTTTGATAGAGTTTGACATATATACCCCAAATGTTTTGGTAAGGGATTGTTACTAAGTTTAGATCAATTTAAAATGAAATAATTTTGATTGGTTTGGTTCAGTTATCAGTTGGAGCAGTTCATGCTTTAAGTTATATGCTTGGAAATGCATTCATTGTAGTTTTCAAGTCTGCTATTGTAAGATATGGGTATGTTGAAATAAAAATTTAAAAATACTATAAATACACAGCCAGTCCATCAACATGTGTGAGAATAAAGCCAGCTTAATGTTTTGGATGGAATCTTTTGCCAAAATTGTTGATGAATTCGTGGGTTTTTTATTTGGTTTGAAGTCATTTTCAGTGCCTATTTTTTGAAACCTATGGGATTCAAAATAGCAACAAAGACGTCTTTGTGAATATCTTGTTGATTAGAATCTTCTCCAGTGTTTAACTTTGACATTTAAATTGTTTATTTTTCCCAATGATTAAATGAGGTAAGTAATCATTATAGAAAAATGAGAATTGCTCCTCCTTGATGTGAATGCAATCAGATTGGTGTAACTGTTGACAGTAATGGGAGACGGCATTTGTGGAATGGTTCCCCCTGAGGCCGATACTGTAGTTGTTAGGCCAATTAGAATAACTGGTTGTGGTTTCAGTTAATAGAAAACTAGATTTCTTTTCATTTGAAATGCACAGATCAGTGTGTCAATCTGCTAGGTACAACAAGCATTGCTATAAAATCAGTGGCAGAACAGTTTGTTGTGAATGAGTGTTATATGTAAAATAAGAATATTCCATGCATTTGTTGCTTATGGGGTTTTGTATGAAAGTTTGACTTTCCATTGTATGCTCTTAATAAATAATCTCTTTCCAATACTAAAGAAAGAAAAATGTGCATTTATGTAGTGCCTTTCACAGCTACAGGATGTCCCAAAATACTTCATAGCCAACTAATTACTTCTGAGATGTAGGGCAAGATTTTCCCAACCTCAGGGAGGTGGGTTTTGGAGTGGGAATGGGGGAGCCAAAGGGATGTCGTGGGGTTAGACTGAGAAAATAGTGAGCAGCTGGGCTGGGGTGGCTCATGAGGAAGTTTTCCAATGGCTGAGACTTCATGTGGAGTGGCAGCCCACCAAATGGGCAGCAAATCGAGATATTTAAGAACCTTATTTTGCAGGTGGCTGATTGGTCCCCTGTCATTGGCAGAGGCCGCCAGCTTAATGGAGGCAGCTCCCAGAGCCGCCAGGAGGGCCATGACAGGCAGAGTTCCATGCCTCAAAGAGGGAGCAGCAGGCAGGAAAGGCCACCTCTCTTTCCCCTCCAATCAGAGTGGCCTGCCACTAACATGTTTGTTTGAGAGCGCCTCTTCTTTGAGGCAGCCTCGCGTTTTCTTATCTGCCTCAGCAGCGCCTACTTCTATCATTGGGATTGCCAAGGCTCTGGAGTTGTCAGCCCTGTGATTGGGCCAGCAGCAGCAAGAGCCCACCTGAGCATCAAGCCTGAAAACAACCAATTAGGAGGTCACATCCGGTAAAATTGCTGAGCCAGTACCACTGCCAAGCCTATGGTAAAATCCTGCCTGTAGCTACTGTTGCAATATAGCAAAACACAACATTCAATTTGTGTACACCAACATCCCACAAATGATAAAGTTATCAATTAAATTGTTTTAGAAATTTTGGTTGAATGATGAACATTGTCAGGCCATTGAGAGAACTCGTCTGCTTTTCTTTATATAGAGCCATGGAATTTCTTGTATCTAATCGCGAGAGCAAACAAGCGCAGCTTAACCTCGCATCCGAAACCAGCTTTTTAACCAACGCAGCGCTTGCTCGGTTACTGCTCTTGGGTATTAGACCATTCTGGAATTGGACTTCCATCCCTGATCCTCTGACTCCAAGTCAACAATATTAGCACTGGGTCAAGACTAACAATATCAGTCTTTATTAAACAAGCACACTAGATTCTTACTAGGATGCAGTTGATTAATGTGCCAGTGTCATGGTTGGATATCGGTTTACCATTCTTCCATCACCCCTTAATTTCAGCCCACCTCAGGTGATCTATTTGTAGATTATGAGATTATGTCCCAAAGGGAGAAATGCAAATGATAGGTCAGCCAGAGCTGTCGCCCCAAAACTTCCCTCATGACTGGCTCAGAAGAGTCTGAGGCCCAACCATCTTCAGCTGCTTCATCAATGGCCTTCCGTCCATCATAAGGTCAGCAGTGGGGATGTTCGCTGATGATTGCGCAATGTTCAGCTCCATTCCTGACACCTCAGAGACTGAAGACGTCATGTCCAACTGCAGCAAGACCTGGACAATATCCAAGCTTGGGCTGACAGGTGGCAAGTAACATTCACGCCTAACAAGTGCCAGGCAACGACCATCTCCAACAAGAGGGAATTTAACCATTACCCCTTGACATTCAATAGCATTACCATCACTGAATCCCCCACTATCAACATACTGGGGGTTACCATTGATCAGAAACTGAACTGGTCCAACCACATAAATACTGAGGCTACAAAAGCAGGTCAGATACTAGGATTCCTGTGGCGAGTAACTTACCCCCTGACTCCCAAAACCTGTCTATCATCTGCAAGGCACAAGTCAGGAGTGTGATGGAATACTCCCCACTTGCCTGTATGAGTGCAGCTTCAAAAAGTTTGACACCATCAAGACAAAGCAGCCTGCTTGATTAGCACCACATCCACAAACATTCACTCCCTCCAACACCATTGAACAGTGCCAGCAGTGTGTACCATCTACAAGATGCACTGCAGGAATTCACCAAGGCTCCTTAAGCCGCACCTTCCAAACCCACAATCTACCATCTAGATGGATAAGGGCAGCAGACACATATGAACATCACCACCTGGAAGTTCCCCTCCAAGCCACTCACCATCCTGACTTGGAAATATATCGCCGTTCCTTCACTGTCACAGGGTCAAAATCCTAGAACTCCCTTCCTAACAGCACTGTGGGTGTACCTACACCACATGGAATGCAGCGGTTCAAGAAGGCAGCTCACCACCACCTTCTCAAGGTCAATTAGTGATGGGCAATAAATGCTGGCCTAGCTAGCAACGCCCACATCCCGAAATGAATAAAAAACAAATTGAGGCCGTGGAGCTGTTTGCTAGCCCACCATTTTATTTAGAGAACATGCAATTAATGCAAAAATAAAAGACTGCTTCTGCTGGAAATACTCAGCACATCTGGCAGCATCTTTGGAGAGAGAAACAGAGTTAACATTTCAGCTTGATGTTTCATCAGAACTGGATAAACTTGGAGATGTAACAGGTTTTAAGCAAATACATAGGTAGGAAAGGGGTGAGAGAAGGAAGAAACAAAAGGAAAGGTCTGTGATAGGGTGAAAGACGAGTGATTAAATGACAAAACTTCCTGGAATCACAATTGGGTTCTGCTAGTCTTCATATTCCTCTCCACAAGCATCCACATTCATTGGATCATTCTCTTCCATTTCCACCACCTCCAGCACGATGCCATTACCGAACACATCTTCCCTTGTCCCCTTTCAGTATTCCATAGGGAACATTCCCTCTGTGATACCCTGACCCACTTCTCAAGCACCCCCTAATACTTCATCCTCATCCAATGGTACCTTCCCATACAAACACAGGGACGCAACATCTGGCCTTTTACCTCCTCCCTTCCCATTGTCCAGAGCTCCGAACAATCCTTCCAGCCGAAACAGCGATTTACTTGCATTTCTTTCAATTTAGTAGACTGTATCCACTGCCAACAATGCAGTTTCCTCTATAGCGAGGAGAGCAAACAGAGATTGAGTGAACATTTTGCGGAACACCTCCATTCAGTCTGCAAGCGTGACGGAGCTTCCAGTTGCTTGTCATTTTTAATTCTCCACCCCATTCCCACTCTGACATCTCTCTCCGCAGCCTCTACACAGTTCTCATGAAACTCAATGAAGCTCAAGGAACAACATCTCATCTTTCAATTAGGCATTTTTACAGCCTTCTGGACTCATCTTTGAGTTCAACAATTTCAGATCATAACTGCTGCAACTGTTTTTCTTCCAGACAGCAGTTGCTGGTAATGATTATACTTTTTGTCATTTTCAGCTACTCTGGACTCAACTTTTGTTTCTTTTATTGTCCCATTAGCATCCCCTTTTGCCTTGCAAGTAATGATTGGGATGTGAACCAAATAAGTGTTGAAACAAAAGCTTAAAGTGCAATAATTTTGTTGGATTGTATAAATACAATATGTAAGCATTTTTGTTGTCCTCATCAGCTGAAGCCTAGCGTTCGGTTTGAATTATGTTTGGCCCCTCCAGCTCTGTTTGTACAGGGTGGGTATTTTTCAGCAGGGTAAGGATTGCTGACTGAGTATCTGAATAGATCTCCTGTTCATTCCATTCCATTACTGGAGTGATTGACGTAGGGTGCTGTGGGGCTGCTTCGTGTAGCACAGTCAACAGAATGCTTGAACTTGATTGCCTGGGAACCACAATGGGAGGCCTGGACTGTTTAAATAGAACTGGTGAACTGCCCACCCCAAATAGGTGTGCCAATCCAGTTTTTATTATTTTTATGTAACTTGGAAGAGCATACTTGTTCTTCCTGGTCCCACGCAAACAGATTTTTCATCTACCTTTTGAGAGCCAACAGATTGTACACTCAGTGGAGAATCCAAGGTGAACTTTTCACTGCGCCGACCAGAAAACTCACTGCAAGGAGTCATAATAGAACATCAATTTTCAGAGGTATTCATGAGGCTCCCACCTGAGTCAAGCAAGCACCACAGCCCCATGTTAAATTGCCATTGGGAAGATAGCAGAGGTCTTTTTTATTTTAACTCACACTCTTTTGAGGTTATGCCACACGGAGAGAGTTAAAATCCCTCCTGTTGTGTGTTATGTTTCAGCATTGCAATGAATGCTCATGTATCAGGGAATGAGCTGAGTTGGGGTAGAAAAAATTAAACAGAAAGGATGGTAGCTTGGGAAGGCCTCTGATTTTCTGTTTCTTTGATTTCCCTTGTATCTGACCTCACAATTTGAGGGCTCTCAACTCATATAGGGAATCAATTAGTGCAGGTCAGAAAATTTGCATTGCTTGTGTCTATATTTCCATCTAGCCAAATTTAACTTTATTATCTCCTCTGGAAGGACCTTTTTAGAGCAAGCCATCCTTGGCTTTTTCCCCAAAGGAGGAGGTATGCTCCTCACCCATCTTGTTGGTATGGTGATTTTCAGGGCAGAAATTTTCTGCCCTGAAAATGTGCAGGCTAATTTTAAGAGAGGAGTTGTTTAGCAAATGCTCTTGCCAGAAATCTCCCACATTTTGGCTTTGAGCACCAGCATAAAACAGGTGATGTGATCCATAATACAACTCTCCTAACTTTCATTTCAATGAAGTCAATGGAAATGAAAATCGGGAAAGATGTGTAATGGGAAGTTGATCCAGTATTGCCCATTTTACACTATTGGCCAAAGTCAAAATTACTCCACTTGACGCTAGTGCATTTCCTGCATAACAGATGGTATAGACATGGAGCATTGCGATACTATTCAAATATTGACAAAATGATATAGGGTCCACTGTCTGCATGTTATGCGCCAGAAATGCAGAGTCCCACATAATTGGAGCCCATGACTTTTGTATTAATGATAAATAATTGGTCTTTCTCTACATTTTGCTCAGCTCTTGTTTTGAATTTCCATTACACTCACTGGTAAGATGTTGTCTGCCAGCTCTGCCTCTGCGCTGCTATCTCATGCTGATGCACACTTCAACTATTTTTCACAAATAAAAATGAGAAAATTATTACTTTGTATAGGATTAAGACATTGTTGTGCAGTCTTTAGAGCATCTCTTTTCTCTCCCACATCTTGTCCTCTCAAACACACAGGAGAATAGGGAATACCGTAAACTCTCCTTGATCTGCTGTTATTCAGTGTTATTTTATTCAGTATTTCATTGTTCTAAGTAGGCTGCTAATTAACCTTGTATGTGCTTAGTTCAATATAAGTATTCACTGTTACTTAAGTAACTTTAGAAATTTCAATGTGTACCAAGTTTCATTCTAATTTTTTAAATATTCCCTTCTACCACTGCTCAGATAGGTTTACATTAAGAAGAATGTATCCCTGTCTAACTCTAACACACTGCCTCCTTCCTATCCTCTCTGTATTTCAATGCAGATAGTCAGGATGCATGTTTGCCTGATTCAAATACAAGTGACTATGTTCCACTAAGTGCGGATTTCCATTAAAGATATATCCCAGGCTGACTCTAGAGGTCACTGCCGATTTTGTTTTCTTGTGTGGCTTTTTTAAATGTTCCTATTGGTAAGGAATTTTTCAGTTTCAATTTTGATTCTTAACTTGTATGTGGACAGCCAGTTGATGGATATTTGATAGAGGTGTTAGGTGCTTGTAAATGGCACTGCCAGAGGCATTAGGATACCTGGCATAAGCTTGAAATCTCTGTGAATTATATCCCAACATTTTAACTCTAAGGAAAATGGTGGATAATTTAAAATTGGTAAACATGCTCTGCTGATGCCTTTGCATGAAAGCAATGAGTATTTTATTTGAGTTTTCATTATGTCATTGCCTATAAGAGAGGCATTGGAGATAAAAGATTGTTGTCAAATTTAATGAAAGAATTTCAGCAAGTGCTACTATACAGGTAAATGGGAGACTTCCAGCAATGAACATTGTAGAAACGTGAAGTGTAGAACACAGGATGTGGGCTATGATGAATGGGGAGAGATAATTATAAAGAAAATGAGGAATGGAGCAATAGGAGTGGGGATTTGGAATTTATTCCACATGATTGGTTAAATTGTCATCATCCACCTCAAAAAAGTTTGGTGTTAAATCTGCCTCATATGAGTTTGTTGCTTATATGTAATATAAATGTTTTATAATACATTTTAAAATACAGTGTTGTATGAGTTATGAGGATAATAAGATGAGTGTTGCACTTTGTGATTAGTCACATGACTCAGTACTCCTGTGCATGACAGTCAACAACGTTACCACATATGTTTTGGTAAATTCATTCTACTCCTCAAGATTCTGTAGTGATCCTTTACAGGCTATAGTGCAGCTTTTACCACAAGTGTTGGGGGAGGGGGTGTGGGGTAGGTGGCATTTTCTATGATAGGCCTATAGTTGGAGACACTGCCATTACCAGGTTCCACTATATGTTTAGATATTTACTTTCTATGTTTAAATAATCAATGATTTTTATTTATCTATCTGCATATTTTACAATAAAGCATGGTGCCTTTAGCTGCTATATCATAGAATGTTGTCGGTCCTGTCCTCAGACCCTCACGTGTTGAATAACTGATCTCCACCAGGCTATCTGGTTGTTGGTAGGGCTGTTTCCTCTATAGTCAGGCAACCCATTGAACTCTATTGCACTTTGTAGCAGCTGAAATAAGCCTGGGAGTTCATTGTCAGTCAAGGCTCTTCCTTAACAAATAGCGTGCATTCCGAGATAGGCAAGTGCTGGAGACACAGGATTAACTTCAAACAATTTGGTGGTGGAGTTGGGGTGCGGGGATGTTATTTAATTGTTTGTATCAGGCCCATTTCTTTGTTGGAGGCTTTAAGTATCCACAGCTCATTGCCTTGGAGTTAAAGTGCTAGGAGAGGAGTGACCTGGATACATGAGTGATAATTTTCCAACACTACTCACTGTGAACAAGGCTTTACATATTGAAAAATGCAAGCCTGTTATGTTTTCCCATGCAGCTAGGGATCCCTGTTTTGTTGGACTGTTACATTGAAGTGTAATTGGCTTCTGACTTTTTTTTGGGAAGTCTAACTGAAGATTGTGAAGCCATGTTGTGACATTGTAGAGTGTCTGATTTTCAAGAACTATGTACACAGAGCAAAACAAAACAGAACAAAAGTCAGATGCAAATGAGAGCAGCAGAGCATTGCACTGCATTGTTTGTGTAAACATATGTTTAGATGTGCACCATAAGAGGATTAAATGGAAAGGATTTTGTAGAATAACTTTATCAAGCTAGCCTGTGCTCAAATTTGCGGGCTTGCTTTTGCACCTCTTCCAAAATCATGAGTGTGAAATATCCATTAAAACATACTGTTCTCTTTCTTCCCTTTACTTTCACTACAAATCTTTGAGCCCTGTCTGGAGAGAAAATACCTTTCTGCCTGTTCATGTCAAAGGTAGAAGAGGAGGTTGTTTAAAGGTCTTGTGATTATTTACTGTCAATTCTGCTATTATAATTCATGGTAATATTTCATTTGATCCGCTATGTTTAGGAAATGTTGAAATGTTTGAGAACTTATCGACCAGTTTGTACAGAATAACAACAACTTACAAGAATAACAACCTTATAGAAGTTTCACCAGCTCCAGTATGATGCCACCACCAAACACATCATCCCGTGCCACTGCCGGCAGCACCCCCCCCCCCCGCCCCCCCCACCCAACACTTCAACACCCCTTCTGAGTGAAACAGCAATTTACTTATACTTCTTTCAATTTATTATTTACTGTTCACAATGTGGTCTCTACACTGGGGAGACTAAACATTGACTGGGGGCTGCTTTGTGGAACACCTGCATTCAGTCCACAAGCATGACCCTGAACTTCCAGTCGCCTGTTATTTTAATTCTCTACCCTGCTCCCATTCTGACCATGGCCTGCTACAGTGTCCCAATGAAGCTCAACGCAAGCTCAAGGAACGTGCCTCATCTCTCTATAGCCTTCTGGACTCAATATTGAGTTCAACAACTTTAAATCATAACCGCTGCCTCCATCTTGTTCTATGGTTTCTTTCTTGTTGGCTTGTTTCTTTCTTTATCCCTTCATGTTGCAATCATATTTCTGCTTTATAGCCATTCACGTTTCTTCTGGACACAACCTTTGTCTATTTACTAAACTCATTACCACTCTCTTTGGCTTTTACATCATCAAATATTTTGTTAGTTAATCCTCCTGCCATCTGCACTATCACAGACCTTCCTTTATTGTTCCTCCTGCCCCCTCCCCCTTTCTACTAGCTTAAAAACTGATATGTTTCTATCTTTCTTCAGTTCTGTTGAAAGGTCATTGATTTGAAACATTAACTCTTGTTTCCCTTCACCGATGCTGTCTGACCTGCTGAGCATTTCCAGCATTTTTTGTTTTTATTAATTATAGATGTTATGCTTGTGATTTGGTTCCTATCTCTGATGGTATGTCTATAATATTGCACAACCTGGTAGGAAGGCCTGGTACTGATATGATACAATGCGAATTGAAGATGGAGCAGGGTTATTATGGCAATCCTTCACCTCCATGCGGGAGGGAAGATGTGGCTTTATAGAAGCGATGAAGATAACAAAACCAATCTTACCCTACGTTGAATTTCTCGGATTTGGGTTTCCAGTTATTGGAGGCTGACTAGAAGGCTGCAAGAGTAATGTTCCTTTACCACTGACCTTCTCCTCCTGCTTCCCTCTGACCATTTTAGTGTTGGGAGGCCCTCAGGTAAAATGCCTCATGTTTCTGATGAAGGAAACTGATGGGGTGTTCACAATTTTTAATTTGAAACATATTGTCTGACACCAGTTGAACGACAGAGGGGGTTTATGCCTTGTGTCTAATCCCTGGACACTTGACTTCAAGTGGCATCATGTTTGTTAAAACATTATCTATTATTAAGGAGCACTAAGGTAATTTCACAAATGGATCAGTGGATGATCTGTGAAAAGGCAATAGACAAATCAATTGAAAGGCTGAAGGACTGGGATAAGTTTGCTAGTGCCAACTATGGAAAACCACATGCCTAAGAAAGGGAAAAATTATCATTTAATGTACTGTATGGCAGCCTAGTGGTTATGGTATTAGACTAGTAATCCTGAGGTCATGAGTTCTAATCCCACTATAGCAAGTTATGAAATCAAATTTAGTAAATCAATATTTGGTGGGCTGACATCAGATAAAATAAGTATGAAAGCTGCCTGATTGTCATTTAAAAACTCAAAAGGTCTGCTAATCCCCTTTGGGGAAAGGAACCTGTCAAAAACACTGCTACCCTGTCCGGCCTACCAGTCCCACACTAAGTAGTTGAATCTTAACACAGTTAGCACAACTAGGAATGGACAATAAATACTGCTTTTCCAATGTCACCTGCATCCCAACCACAACAACAACTTTTATTTATATAGTGCCTTTAACAGAGTGAAACATTCAAAGGCACTTAGTTCCCAATTTGTTTTATTTCCCCAAGAACAAAGATACTCACTGGACAGCAAGCTCAGAGAGTACTTTAATAATTACCAGTGTCTTATGAGCTGTGCCTTATACCACTGACCAACATCTTCCAAATCTCTTAGGTGTGGATAAAGGATTAAATTCACAGGTCCAATCCAACATTCATACCACAGGAATTGTCGAGGTGGTGTGTATACTTATTTCCTTGAAACTGTTCAAAGTATTCCACGATGAATGCTAAATTTTGCATTAATCACTGTACAGAACAAAGCCATTCTTGCTGCTTCAACTCTGTTCAGTTATCTCAGTGTAAGTATGCAGTGGATCCAAAACAATCTGAATGTAGTGGATTTACTGAAGTGATCTGGCGGGGCAGTAGTTTCAGCTGTAAAGTTATAACAGCAACTAATTAATCCAATGAAAGTGAGATCTAATACATCCTGATAAATAAAAACAAATCAATATTACCTGTGAACAGATTTCCTAGGAGATATTTTTCAACAGTGTACAAATAATCCAAAATGTAGCTTTTATTTTGTTAAAATATATTTTACTGAATTTAAAGGCCACTTTCTTTTCAAAATTTCTTATCAAGATAAGGAAACCTGTGTCAGGAGATTTTTCCACTCTTTGCTCTGTGTCAGGCTTAAGCACTCCCGCAATAGAAATAGTTAATTAGAAGATGTGAAGTAAAGTTCTCTCTAATCTGCCCTCAAAACATATTTTAGCCCATTCTTCAAAAAAGCACCGCACTCCACCAATCCAAGATGAATTTTTCCTTTCCCACACCTCTCTTCTTTATAATCTTGAATGACACTGCAATTCGGTGCCAAATTAATAACAGTTAGTGCGATATACTTACTCCACCTAGGGCCTTAGTTGAGACTGCATTAAGCTCCTTTCTCTTAAAACACCCGAATGCCAAGAGGCACGAGACTTTAGATCCATTAATCTGGCTGGATTTAAACACGGGTTCCAGAGGTGAAACCAGCCACAGCTCCCAACTCCCACTGCAAAAGCCTAAAATATTTTAAATGTCATTTGATTAGCAAAAGTATTTTTCCTTTAATAGTTTTGAAACCATACAGGATAAATTTCATGAGCAAGAAGCTCTGCTCCCACTTTAGAGTTTAACTTGATAGGATAATCCAGTGCAGAGGACAGCATCACCGATTCACATTGCTAACTATTGTATGGTGATAATCAGGAAATCAGCAGCAGCCCTTCATTGACCTCTGATGCTCTAATCCATACTGGAATTAAAGCCTTGCAAAATTTGCCCTCATGCCAAACTTCATTATTAAATGCTCCCAGAATCCATATTTATCGGATCAAAAATACAAACAGAAATTACTGGAATTACTCAGTGGGTCAGGCAGCATCTGTGGAGAGAGAAAAACACAGTTAACATTTCAGGTTGGTGATCTTACATTTGAACCAGAAAACATTAGAAATGTAATTTGTCCGATCAGGAGTGGAAAATTCCTCTACTGACTGCAACTGAGTTTGAGTTAGAAACTGGAGTAAGGTTTGTTACAAACATTTGTAATAGTCATATTTGCAACCTCATGTCTCTACTTTCTACAGAAATAGTTGAATACAAATGTTCAAGCAGAATGGTTATCTGGTCTTTTCTTAAAGTCAATCATCAGCTGTATTCTATTTTATTGTCTTTGCTTGTACAACCTTATTGTGTTTCAAATTGATCATCACTCAACTTACATGAATTACGAAGGTTAGCACCAGTGATTTCACTACAAGATATGTTTCAGCCATTTTTAGATTTAATTTCAATCAATTGTTCTGCTTTTTACCTGGATACAATATCACAATGTTTTAGCATTAAGTGATGCTGGTATGAATCGTTCACCTCAACTTTGAATGCAACTTTGAGCAAATGAAATTTAACATCATTCTGTGGAATATTTCAAGCACTCCTTGCAGCCACTCAGAATATTTAGCACCATGATTTAAACATAATTTATTTTCTTATGTTTAAATCATCTTTCTTTCTGCTGCTCCTGAAAAATCTGAATCAAGTGGATACAATTCAATACAATACAAGCCAGTAACCCTCTTACCCAAGAGAAGAAACAAGTGTGAGATGCAGCAGGATATTGTACAAAAGGCAAAACTCTACAAAAGCTGATCACCTGCGGTTCTTGTATGGGTCTTTGGCTGCTTTCATTTTTGCATCTCCCTAAAACATGAGCAATGAAATAAATAGTAGCCCACCTTATTGCCATTGTAGCTGAAGTCTGTTATCTTAGCATTGAGTGGGGCCTGTAGCTGAGACCTTCCCAGCCTGCACAGCTCCATGTCACAATGGGCAGTGCATATACTCACTGAGCACTGAAGTTGACAACAAATTTATCCACACAAAACAATAGCTTAACATTGGTTGCATGCAGAAAGTGTACAGTAGCAGATGGACAGAGAACTATTGTAGATTTGTTTATGGTGTCACAATATGATTTTTTAATTTTAACTACTCATAAATGTAATATTTAACACCTATTTAACATTTTTACTAAATTGATCAATGTATTTATTTGAGGGAAATGATCTCTGTTAAACACAACCACTTCAGTTGAGCAAATAGTTTCAGTGCCTCTTGTTTGAATAAAACTTTTGATCTCTGTAGTTCTATTTGCTGTATATACATAGTAATAGAAAGATCAGATATCTTCTACTGGAAAGTGTAACAGTTGTTTCAGTAAACTTTTAACTTTTAATAATAACCAACAGGAAGTTATATGCAATCTGGGAAATGAAATGTCAGGTCTCTACATTACTGAGTAAAATATGATTACTAGATAGAAACGTAGTGCAGTGAGGAACTTGCTCAAACACACATGAAAGAATTGGCTAGGAAGCAACTCCTAGATCTGGCTTTTCATGAGTATTCCCTATTTATTGGTTGAAAAATGAATGATTTTTTTTCTCTTTCAAATAAAAGCCAATAATTGAATTTATGTTAACTTCAAATTGGGAGTCATATATTTCAACTCTTTTCCCTGATAAAATTCCCTCTGAGGATTGTACTCTGACTAACTTGCAAAACATGAAAGGAAATAAGGAAAACAGAAGGGAAGGGAAGAATAAACAAGAAAATGTGAAAAGTGGAACTTTCCTTTATTAAATTTTACTCAACCATGTGAAGCAGTATCTCCTCCTGAATCAAAAGGGTTGTGGGTTCAAGCTTTACTCCAAAGCTTAAGCACATAGTGTAAGCTGCCACTTAAATGAAGAGCTGCATTGTTTTTGGTATTGTGCATCAGATGATATATGAAACTGTGACTTTACCTAATTCTCCCACTGACTTCTTTCTTGGCCAATGCAATCAGAAAGAGATTAAGTTATTATTTACCTTAATGGCGATCTGTGGGATCCTGCTATGCCCCAAAAATGCTACATATGTCAGACAAATGGCAGTTACTGCAGACTTCAATGTAATTCATTATTTGTGTCGCAATTTTTGATGGATTTATAGGGCATGCTATAAATGGAAGTTTCTTTTATTACCAGCCCCTTTCCATAATAAATTCTATGACTACAATCCCCATGGTTTGTTAAAAACTATTTGTCAGAATCAACTGTTGTTATAAGCCTTTCATCATAAGCAAACTCCATGACTTAATTTTAAAAAACTCAAGCCCCAAGTACAGTAGAAACTCCATTACAATGAATAGAGGAGCTCAACCATGCTAAGAAATTCCCCAGAGAACAACCTTGTCCTTTGATTTTGTACTGAAGAAGCTCAATTATATTTATAGAATTGTTTACCACCAAGAACCACAATAGGGTATCCCTTGTCCTCACCTTCCACTTCACCAACTTCCATATTCAGTGGATCATCCTCAGCTATTTCTGTCACTTCCAGCTTGATGCCACCAACAAACACATCTTCCCTTCCACTCCCCTTTCAGCATTTCGAAGCACCCATTCCTTCTGCAACATCCTGATCTCTTCCTCGATCACCGCCAACAACGCCTCCCCTTCCCCTTGGCATATTTCCATGGAAGCGCAGGAAAGCCAACACTTGCCCTTTTACCTCCTCCCTTCTCACCATTCAAGGATCCAAACACTCTTTACAGGTGAAAAAAATGGTTTACATGTTCCTCTTTCAATTTAGTATAGCATATCTGCTGCTCACACTGCGGTCTGCTCTACACTGAGGCGACCAAATGCTGATCAGGTCGTCGTTTTGCAAAACAACTTCCATTTAGTCTGCAAATATGACCCCAAGCTTCTGGTTGCCTTTCGTTTTAATTTTCCACCTTGCTCCCACTTTGACCTCTCTATCCCCGGCCTCCTGCAGTGTTCCAATAAAGCTCAACATGCGCTCAATGAACAGCACCTCATCTTTTGATTAGGCATTTTACAGTCGTCCGGAATCAACACTGAGTTCAAATTCAGACTGTAATCTCTGCCCCTGTTTTGCTTTCTTTTTCTTTGCAGGTTTCGATTTTGTTCTTGGGTTTTCCGTGGTTTTAATTTGCTTTTGGATGGCAGTTGCTCATCATTCACACTTTTGATTCTTTATTTGTCCCATTACCACTCCCTTTGGCCCTGAAACATGAACCCTTTTGCCATTTAATCTCTCTTGTCTTCCACACTATGACAGACCTTCCCTTTTGTTCTTTTTCCCACTTCACCCCCTCCATCCCTTTCACTTGCTTAAAATCTATTACATCTCAAACTTTTCCCAGTTCTGATGGAAGGTCACAGAACTGAAACGCTAACTCCATTTCTCCACAGAGGCTGCCTGGCCTGCTGTGTACCTCCAGCATTTTCTTTCATATTTCTGATTGCCAGCATCTGCAGCATTTGGCTTTTGTATTACATTTTAGACCTTGTTTATGTTCGGAGATTGACTGATCTGTTAAAAATCCAACGCCAAGCCATTTATCATCTCAAGTGATCAAGTAACAAATCGAGCTCCTTTATAATAAATCATTAGAAACTACAAGTTTTGAAAAGCTTTTTTTTTTTTGTTTATTCCCAATCTCCAATGAACAGAAAGTTTAGGTTCTGAAGTTTTAGTCCTTTGCAGATTCTGGAGCCTCGTCACACGCTGTTGCAGTTTGCTAAAGGTTAATTATTAGTCAAATTCAATGAATATAATGATTGTGAACCCTTTTCTTTCAGACCTCAACTATATGACCTCATTAATTGTAGCATGTTCTTTTCAAGGTGATATGTATATCCATCCACAAAGCAGTTTATTCTCTCCATGGAGTTATATGACATGCCCTCATCAGAAAGAAACCTCCGTTGTTCAGCAACTAAATTTGTTTTGTCAGTGGATGTGTGAACGTGGTCCACATAACATTGATTTTTCACTACATGAGTAAATGCTATAGATCTTTCTCATGAATAACATGGACTGTTGTGTTGACAAGGGTGCGAAGAAGAGCAGTGATGCTGTGAAATGACAGCGTATTACACTATCTAAAATCCAGGATGGCTATCCCACTGTTTGTTGTAATAGATGCAAGACTAAACAAATAATCCACACACACATTCAATTTTGTGTTGTGGTCTATTCCTTTTCATTCTATCTTTCTTGCTCAGTGCCTATTTTCCCTTGTATGTGTTCATATGTGTTTTTGTATATGTTTCCTTTAACTCTACCCTATTCCATGTGTGTTGTATAATCTCCTGCCACTCCCCACCACCACCCCATTCAATATATGTTTTTCCCTTTTACAATTAAATGTTTAAATTCAGAACTATGTATTTTAATCTCCCTTCAAACCTGGTGTGGTCCTTCTTGCTACTGTTTACACTCAGAACATAATAACTATTATTCATGTAAAGATTTTTATTTTCTAAAATGTAGCTGCTATGAGTATTCAAAACATTTCACAAAATATAAAAATCTGCTCTCTTTTCCACTCTCAAATTTTCTCCTCTGCAGCATCAAACCTTGTTTATCTTACCATACTTTCTGACTGTTGTTGTGAGACATCAGCTAATATATACTATATGCTTTTCTGCTTTAAGAATTACCTCAGAAAATGTTAGAAGAATCCATGCATAACGTTTTTAATGCTCTGTGAAGGGGAAGAAGAAACAAATTCCAATCATTCACTCAAACATACAAAAAGGTGAAAAAAGATTATCGAATCTATTAAGCAAACTCCATCCCAGGCAAAACTGTAATCTTGTACACAAACAATGGCAACTTCTGAGAGAGGCAAAGAAAAATGAGAAAAACATGCAGCCATTTCAGAAAATTTCTGCAAAATTTCCTCTCTGACTCCTGAAGGCAACCAAGCAAGCTCCAGGTGTCTGCAGTTGCCCATGACCCATTACAATACAAACTAATTAGCAAACTTATCCCCATACCTGAAAATATCATGCTGCCTTAGAAACGTGTTCAGATCCCTGTTAAAGGGCCGCAGCGACTGCATATGCAGGGCATGTCCTGACGGTTTGTGAAATTAAATGCTTCCTGTCATCTAACCCCACTCTCTCTAAGGATTTTATAAGCAGTTTCTCTAGTTCTAGCATTCTTTTTCATTGAAAATAACTCATCCTTGGGACATCTCAGCCACATGACCACACCCATTTCACAGTATACACTACAGCAAAGATGCAGCAGCACTATCAATTTTATGCACCTTGACGTTAGCTGAATCCTAATCTTCAGTTATGTTGCCTTCCATATATAGGTTTTACATATTTATGAATGAAGCATCACCTGTCATTCCATTTTTGATCTATGGCTGTGGTGCCTCCAAGTATAAACGTGATTGAATGTTTCAATGCTTATTAATGATCTTTTTAGTAAATCCTTTTATTACTTTCTCATTTCCTTTTTTCCCTCAGCCACTGATCCGCCCACTTGCATCCATCCACAGTTCACTGCTTTGTTCAGCTCTGGTGCCAACTGTGATACCTGTTGTCAATTTCCTCCAGGTTCTATCCAAGTAATCCACTGCCGGCCTTGTGTCCTGCTGCGCAATAGTTCACTGTAATGCTTCATTGTTCACATACCTTTCTATATGTATCCCACTACCTATCATCTTGATGATCTCTCCAGCCTGTTCCAGCAAGGTCCTTGGCTTTGTCTGTTTCTTCTGGTGCCTGTTTCTTTGACTGCTTGGCTATCTAAAACCAACTATTTGCACAACTGACTATCTGTTGGTAATGCTGTGCACCATTCCAAGATCAGAGTCGGCATTCAGTTCTTCATCCCTTTTGTTGCAGAATCTTTTGACTTGTTTCTCAAATTGGATGCCTTCCAATCAATCTGACTATTGATCATGCCATCTGATTGTCCATGTATATGTATATCCCAAGCTAACTTTTTTCTGTTTAGCTCATAGTCTTGTACTCTCAGAATTATCTGGCATTGTACATATTAGTAGTTATTAGATTAGGTCATTATTTATTTATGCATTTTAAATGTTTTTTGGCTGTGAACAACACCAGAAATTCATTGGTTTGTATTTTAAATATATGAAGTATTTGAAATATATAGAAATGCTATTATTTTAATCTATAAATAACCCTAGCTATAGTTGCTGTAAATAGTTAATGACATTTTGATTTAAGCATTGGCAGCTATGCAAACACCAGATTTTACACAGCCATTTTAAGTGCATTATTGACACCCAAATATGATTCTATTCATCTCATATTTCTTAATAAAAATACCATGGTATAATTTTAATTATATCAATTGTATCTGCATTAACTCTTGTAAAATTATTTAAGTTTGTGTGGCGCATTTATATGAAGGTAGTGTGAAAATTCAGTGAGTATGTGCTGTGACTGAGGGGCTGTTAGCTAATAATGAGCAAATACTGCGACTGAGTGAGTGAGTGAAGGAGAAAGTCTGGGGAGGGTATTTCTGCAAAATCTGCAATACAGTGTGCAAAGCCTGAGAATATGCACGCAGACCCAAAGAAGATATGCAAAAACTTAGGGGAAGACATGAGGTCAAGAGCATGAGAGAGTATCAAGGAGGGGGTAAACCTTGAATTTGGAAAGCTGAAAAAGCATTTGGGGACTGGATTGTGAGATAACCTAGAGAGAGAGGGTCAAGTAAATGTTTCATTTACATTTCTTTCACCTCAGGATGCCAAAGCTTTTTGTTTGCTGCCCTACTGTTTTATAATATTTTATCTGTTTCCTTATTTTGCAAGTATTGATTTGTTTCAGTTTGGAAAGAAAATGCACCTTAATTGTTAGTTCACTGAACTCCTGTTTGTATGCAAACCAATGTGCATGATATTCCATGCACTTAGCATGAATAGGCACTTCTTAGATGTAAAAGCCAGTGTAGTTCTCCACACCTCAGTGTCTGGTTAATTTTTGACCATGTTTATAGTCTTACCAAGCCATGCTGTTAAGGGTGTAGGACAAAAAGGATGCTGTGGTGAAACAAGCTCCTGTTGAGTGAACTGCGAATTCACCACAGTGTTTAATATGCTTTTCAGGAGCATACAGCTGGAAGTAGATGAAAATCTGCCACAGTACAGTATGCACAACTTCTCTCAAGTGTATGACTGGTTTTACACAATTTGTTTGACTATCTCACTGTAGTGAGAATGCACTGCCTGGAAGTGTGGCGGAGGCAGGTTCAATTGAGGCATTCAAGAGGGCAGTTAGGTGATTATTTGAATAGAAACAATGTGCAGGGGTATGGAGAAAAGGCAGGGCAATGGCTCTAGGTTACAATGCTCATTTGGAGAGCCGGTGCAGACACGATGGGCCAAATGGCCTCCTCCTTTGCCGCCATTAAAATTCTGTGATTCTGTGATTCAGTGGTATGCCACTTTGTCGCAGTTAGACAGCCCTGGAAAAGGTCACCCGCCAGACCTCTTGGACAGGAAACTGCATGGCAGAAAGGAAAGATGAAACTGAAGTCAGGGAGGAAAAAATGTAGTAATTAAAAAATTAGGGAATAGGTAGGCGTAGGAACCAAAGAACATCAGTAGAAATAAGTAAGGGACAAGTTTATTTTTAAACATATCCGCATGTATAAGGGCTTCACAATAAAACATTCCCTCTTCTAGTTATCTGTAGTAAAATCATAAATATATTTATAAAGAAAGTATTTATAATTAGACTAAATACAAAATATTCTCATTAGTTTTGAAGCATCTATATATAAAAGGAGCTGAATGTGCAACAGTTTAAGATCTAAAATTAGTTATATATTGTTACACTTTGCATTATTATTAAAGATTCGGTTAAAATGTTTTACTTCCAATTGTTGCTCTTCATTTCTAGATATTTATTTTATACATGTTTGAACACCACAGCACAGAGTGCAGTGTTTACTAGTGTGTTCTCTTGCGTGTTCTGTCAATGCTAGCTCCAGAAAGCAGGACCATGGACTGAAGATCTGCAGGATATTTGTAGAATTCAATCTCAGCTGAATAACAAAAACACAGATATTTTGTGTACATCATCCAAAAACATTAAACACTGCAGCATTGAACACATTCTTAGCCACATCTCCCTCTGTCTCACTGCTCACCTCCCTCCCTCCCCTTAAGGGAATTCAGACCACTGTGTCTGGACCAATTCTTCAAAGAGCTGCCCAATTAGTCCCATTCCCCTATACTTAATTTTTTCCCCCTTTGAGTATTTATCCAAATTCTCTTTTAAAAGTTATGATTGAAACTGCTGCCATCAACCTTTCAGGCTGTGCATTCCAGACCATAACAACTCATTGCACACTTCTCTTCATCTCCCCTCTGGTTCTTTTGCTAATTACTTTAAATCTAAGTCCTCTGGTCACCGACCCTCCTGCTAGTGGGAATAGATTTTCCCCATCCACTCTGTCAAACCCTTCCTAATTTTGAACAACTCTACTAAAGTTCCCCTTAACTTTCTCAGTTCTAAGGAGAACAATCCTAGATTCTCTAGTTTCTCCACATCACTGAAATCTTTCATCCCTGATACCAATCTAGTAAATCTCTTCTGTGACATTTCCCTCAAGCCTGAACACCTTTCCTAAAGTGTGATGCCCACGATTGGACACGTTAATCCAGTTGAGGCCTAACCAGTAATGTAGAAAGATTTATTATAACTTTCTTGGTTTTACAATATGTTTATAAATCCATGGCTCCTTTTGTTTACATGTATGTATACCCCACATGTTTTTAAAAAAATTTATATTAAACAAACATGATAATTTATTGAAGCAGGGGAAAACACAGCTCAGGCGAGAAAGTAGGACAGTAAGGTCGGTTTTGGATTGTTCTAGCAAGCAGTGATCACAGACTCAAATAGGCTAAATGGCCACCTGTACTGTAAATGCTTATGGTTCATTCTTTTCCATCAGTGAATTTTGCAGTTGGAGTTTTTATCAGCTGTAAAGGATCCATGTTTTTAATATTACTGTTGTGATTCAACTAATCAGGAAGCAATTCCAGAGGGCTTTCTCTTCTTAGTGAGTCCTAGACACACACACACACACACACATACACACACACGCACGCACACCCCTCCCATAACTGACAAACTGAATAAAAACTTTTATTGTTAAGTGCTATAGCAGCTCCCATAGCTGATTTCAACTGTGGTTGAAGTAGGTGTGCAAGATCCACTGGGCTAGGAAAGCAGAGATCAGCCAGGGGGTGCCTGCTGTTGAGTGCACACATTTGGACATCAGGGGACAGATATGGGCCTTGCTGTGATGACAAAATACTGAAACATTCTGCTGACACACTCTCTGCAGACACACATGAGAAGCAGCCACTTCAGTGAAGTACTGGAGGACTACTGACAGTTGTAGAGCTGTTGTATAACTTATGTCAGCGGATTCAGCAGAAAAAAACAAAGGGAGAACCTGTACATTTTATACTAATTAGAAAGTTCTGGACTATTTTTTGGTTCAGAGGATAAATTGCACATTATACCAACCGTTGCAATTTATGATGTAACAACACTCAATAACTTCTACACTGCTACTATTTTCCACTATATAATGCTCATCTATATATGTATTCTGTAATTTGCTCTTTTTAGGGTAATTAGACTCCATTCTGAGGCTCTGGATTTCATTTTTATGTATATATTATATAAATTAAGTTCTGCAA
This sequence comes from Cetorhinus maximus, assembly GCF_964194155.1. Lineage (NCBI taxonomy): Eukaryota > Metazoa > Chordata > Chondrichthyes > Lamniformes > Cetorhinidae > Cetorhinus > Cetorhinus maximus. The sequence goes on along the minus strand of NC_135897.1, from coordinate 72,493,285 downwards.
AGGATTAATGCTCACGTGTGCCATTATGTACCAATAGACTCTGCTAAGATAAAGGCTCTTGTGTATAGTATGTGTGTTGAGTATAAGACTTAGATTTCCCATAGAGATGACACAATGGGCCAGATTTTCCTGTCAAAGTCACAGTGAGGCTAAGAGCAACACCATTATTTATGTGCAAATGGTGCACCAACTTCAGGCAAGAGGCAGTAGCTCAGCTAAATTCAAATATTTAAAAGTTACTGTCTGAGTTGTGCCACTCTACCATCAGTTTTGTGCAGATAGAATCTTGCTGTCAGCCTCACTATTAAAATGTATTGACAGGTGTGAAGCTGCTTTATTTGCATGGTAGATACAAACTAAGTTTTCCACAGAGTTAACTCATAGACATTTACAGCACAGAAGGAGGCCATTCAGCCCATCGTGTCCATGCCAGTCAACAAAAATCTGACTACACTGATCCCATTTTCCAGCGCTTGGCCCGTAGCCCTGGAGGCCATGGCAACGCAGGTGAATATCTAAATACTTATTAAATGTTATGAGAGTTTCTGACTCAACCACCCTTTCAGGCAGAGAGTTCCAGACTCCCACCACCCTCTTTCCATTTCATTCTAAGTGCTGTTTTGACAATAATAGCTGTTAATTATTGTCAAACTACCTGTCTGGCTCCGAAAATGAACTATTAGAAGTGTAGAGTCTTATTCCTTCAGATTTTAATCATTTTGAAAACTGTAAGAATGTAAAATGTAAGATGTTTACTTCTTTAAAAAAGTTTCCTATCTGACTCTTTTCTCTTCCTCTCCAAAGCCAATCTATCTTTTGCTCTCAATGGTTCCCTTTTTGTGCCTGATTTGACATTGAATTCATCCAGTCTAATTTACAATCCCTTCTCCATCCTCACACTTCTGTTGTTACAATTCTTCACTCTGATGTGTTAGGGATATGCACAGTTGTTTGCCATCTTCGCTCAGATCCATGAAGCCCTGTTTCCCTCACTGCACCATTGTTAGTTTGCATATTCAGAATCTTGCCATGCAAAAACCTAAATGCACAAGGAAAAAATGTAACTAACAGCAGACACTGTTAGATGTCCTGCCACAGGAAAATCTGAGCCAAAAATATCTAACACCCACATCAAATGCTGCACATGTTTTCTTGTTACCAATATGGCAGGGGCTCACTTTGTTGAGACATTGATGGTGTGGATTACAATGTACTTATTTGAACTGACATGCTCATTCTGTTCTTATAAAACTGTTAACTTTTTTGTTGTTTTGTTAATAATGGGCCTGTTAACCCTTCCTGTGCTGTGGCTGAGTTTCTTTATCCAAACACCACAACACAATTGGGATGATGAACACAATAGAGAGGTCAAAGATTGATGAACCATATCAACCTTTTAGGTTTTGGCACTCAATTTGTTGAAAAGAAGTCAGTAAGCCTACAGCCCATAGCAAACCAGTTTTTCCAAAGATGCTCTCAATACCAAAATGGACTATTACATGTGATATTTGAAAGATAAAGGTACTAGAGCTGCTTCTAGGAAAATGAATTACTGTAACAGTACTTGCTTCAGTACAGGAGGCTATGAGTTCATTTTTAATAATGCCCAACATTACAATATTAAAACACAATGTACAGTCAATAGATCTGAATCATCCTACTAGCTGCCATTGCACAAAGGCCAGCCACAGAGGATCCTCTGTGCATGTATCCTTCAGTGCTCAGCTACCTGGGTGGCTAATTTGAGTTGTTATAAGAGTGCATGTTGAAGAAGATTTAAAAAACAGGGTATAAAGTGCCCAGTAGATCATTTAAGTTGAAAGCATCCTGTAGTGGGGTGTAGTTGAAATGGTGTGACATAGCCACTGGGTGAGGGGAAGTTTGGGCTTCTCGACTCCCAATTTCAGTTTATTAGTTCAAAGCCTGACTCCTGAGGTACTTTACCATGTCCATGTTGATGCAGGGCTAAATCCCACATCATTTTGTCATAGAAGTGGTTAATGAATTGCACCTTAAGGAGTATTTTATAAAATAATTTATGCAATATTAAGTTGCACGTTGTTGAATGGTTTAACATTGCTTGTTAGCGAAAATGTTCTTCTCATTAAAGATTAATGTGATTTATACCAGAATTACCTGGGTAAAGAAGGAGTGGGTGCTTTGAATCTAACGCCTAGCAATGTTGTTGATGTTATTGTGCTTTGGATATTGCATGGCTTTCAGCAACGAGTGCCGCTTTAACTTCTAAACCTTTCCTGGATGCCTTCCGCCTGAAATGGAATGAATTGCTAAGGTTGGGTGAAAGTTTTAACTACAAGATTTAAAATAAAGATAGGCAGCGCTTGAGGGGCTACGTTTTCATATCTCAGTGACTGAGCCTATTAATTAACCCCGGCCTAACTAATGAAGGAAAACTGGGCGGAGAATCACGAGGCTTCAAGGAGGCCGAGTGAGTTTCTTCAGGGACAGGGCAGTCTGCAGTTATACCGATGGATAGATCTTGAGAGTGAGGCTTAGCTGGCTTGTTGGGAGTCGTAATGAGCTCTCTCCCTATCTAATCAGTCGCAAGTAAAGACCTCCCCCGTGGTAGGAGGCTGGAGTGCTCCCAACGGTTGAAGAGATAATGGCCTTGATGAAAGATGTGGGTTGGATAGTCGAATGGCCCATTTGGCCATGGCACCCAAACGCGTGAGATGAACCCCTGGAGGGGACCGCGAAGCCTTCGAGTTTTAGCTTGGGCATGAGAGGGGTTTGGTGTCAATGTGGGCAGCAGTGGGATATCTACACTCCAGAAGTAACTTGGACCTGATTGTCCCCACAAGCGCGAGTGAGAAGGTCTCCTTCTCCAGACCCAGGCTAGATGGAAACCCAGACGTTCTAGCTTCGCAGCGCGTCTCCAATATTGAACTAAATTCTGGCAGTATAAAAGCAGGGCTAAGCGGGAGGGAAGCTTTTCGTAACAACTGTCTTCACGTGTAACAAAATCGATCGAAAACCATGCTAAGCAACGGAGGGCTGCAAATGGCATTTTTTTTTGTTAATGCGGAGCTTTCCAAGAACCACATTTGAAGAGAAAGGCAAAACAAAATGTGTCAACGTGACTTCAGCCGTCCACTTGAGAGTAATGACAATTCCGAATGATGTGTTCACTATTACTACTGTTTCCCCCAAATTTTCTAGCCCGTCGAAGCGCGGGGTCTGAAATTGTATGAACCCTCAACAACCCACTTCATCATTAAGCTTTACATGGCGCAAGTAGAAAGTTCAGACATTGTATTATGTGCGTATTTTCCCATCGTCCCTCCCCCCCCACCACCTAAAAAAATGTTGTTAATATCATGATAGATGTTAAATATTCATTGGATAACGGATCGGGAGGGGGGAAGGAAGTTTAATATGGGAAACCACATCAAATACAAATACGATGACCTGACAATCTAACCGTTGCTAATGACATTAAAAATCTGTCAGAGTTTAGCGTACTGACACTGGAGAGGTTGTTCTCTAGAGTTTTGAAGTGAGTTCTCTCGCTGTACAACACAATGTTCTATTAGTGCGTCTCCGGTGTAAAATAATAAAGCTTTCTGCTTCATTAAAGGAGAAGAGAGGGACTACTATGTGCTTGCTAAAGGACGGTCTCTCCCCCGCCCCCCGTTCTAGTTGCCTGTTTACAGTATGGTATAAGAACGAGGCAAAATAATCGGCGCTAATTCTAAAAAACACACCATTCAGTCCCTCAAAGGCATGGAATTTGTAGTAAATCAGCCCTGCAGCAACACAGGCAGGCAGAGCTGACCCCAACAAATGAAAATAATCAAAAGTAATTAGAAGCGTGCTGGACTGCTCCTCAGAGATCTGTGCTGGAGAATAAACATGCCTTAGTGTGCAGAAACTCTGCAAAGACCTATGTCTGAGCTGTTAGGTGCCCTGACCTTGTCCATATAAAGATGTGATTTATGAAGTGCAGGGCAGAGCGGCAAGGCTTCTGTCTTTTTCAAGAGAACTGTTTTACTGTGGCGGAATGTAACAGTCTTTCAGTTATGTGTCTCTGTCCAGGAGAGGGCATATCCCCACTTATAACCTTCCATAACAAAAGGAAAATGCAATTTTAGGAAAAAAAATCACATTATTGACGAATTAATTATTGCTACTCGAATGAAACTTTAGGGGGGCTTGTATAGCTCGGCCTATTTTATATGGAAGTCGATTTGCGTGTCTAAATGATTCTCTGGCTAAATCCTTGGAGCCTTCTAAAATGTGGATGTGAAAAGATGTTTCCTGCAAAACCAATGTTTTGAATAACGATATTGTTCAATAGTTACCAAAATAATAAATCTAAAAATGTATTAAACATCTCACAGTATTAAAATAATTACTCCTTACAACACGTTATGACTCTGTAGCCGGTTCCTTGTCCCTCAGTTTCAGGGGCTATTTTATTGGCTCCTGTGACACCTCATTTTGCATGTTTTTGGTAAAAGTTCATGTATGCTTTAAAAGTAAAAATAAGAAAAGGCTGTGTCGATGTTTGTCTCTCAAAGGGGCACAATTGTCGACTGACTTATCTAGTCTGACTCCAATTCAGCGAATAGATCAGTTTCTCAAAGCACTTTAAAATGTCATTTATCTCCCAAAATGTGGTAAAATCTCATACACGAATACATTATATTTGAATTTGTGCGAAGTAATCGAGTCAAATAAAATGGTCCGAATATCCTTATCTAAAAGGTTGGAATACTGTAAGTGCAACAATGTACTTTTGTTTGATTGTTGAAACTGACCGTTCAGCACACACACACACGCCGTGGATGAGCTCCTCCTCAGATGGCTACAGAAGCGGTGAATCGCGACTGATAATACAGAAGAAATAAAACCAGTTCTTAATGATGTGCTGGAATGCACCATGGGCACCGGGAAGCCATTAGCACTGCACATGTGAGAGGGTTTTGACCACCGCAAGACCTTCTCTTGTACTTCTGGTTAGTCTGTGAAAGTGACCCTTAAAACGGTGTCCACTTACATCCTTCTGGGAGTATCTGTCTTACCACAATACTAACTCCTTACTACTTTGAGTAATAGATTGACTCCTTTTAAAGACAAGCATGTCTTTCACTCGGCTGCAATCAAAAAGTAACAAGCTGAACAAAACAAATCTTGAGGAAACACAACTTTTGTTTTCAAAGTGAGTGAGGCTTCCTTGAATGAATTCTTGTAGAACATGCGGATCTGCGTTTTGAGTTGTTTGATGCCGTTATCACTGTTTCCAATTTTCAAACCAGTCTGTGCAAACGTATGATTTCATTGATCAATATATTTGGGACATACAGGGGGAATCCTGTTGCTTTTTCAGTGGCAATTTTAAATTAAAGATGGTACCGAAAATCGTCTTTACCCTAATCTTGCAGGAAAGGCGCCCAGCACTCAGTATCTAACTGAACTACACTTTCTTCAGATTAATACAGACCTTCTGACCATAATTATATCTAGCATATTAGTCACGCTGTGAAATGTGCACTGTTCAAGTTTTTAGTTTTAAATCTGGGCAGTATTCTTTCAAACAGTTAGAATCAGACGCCTGTTTGCGCTCTTTCTAATGTTGTTGATGGCCTTTGTTTGCCTTTGGAGAAACTAGCTTAACTAATTCGGCTAAAGTGCTACGGTTAAATAGCAGATCGTGTGCTTTGCAGGTGTTAATAGGCTGGGACTCTGTAAATTGGTCCCAATCATTCCATTCAGAACCAGCGATTGTTTATATGAATTTCATCACGGTAATGTCAGACACTAATGTGCTTTCATTGTGGCTCTGTGTCAAAATTGGTAAACCGATCCCCAGGAAAGATGTTGTAAACTGTCCAAAGCAATGAAGTGTTATCCCATTGTATTGTTGTTTGGCAATAATCTTTCAAATTCATCTACTTTCCCTCTCCAGTGAAAGTATGTGGATGAAAGCGGAGACCACCTGCAGATTCTATAGTTCTTGCTGCATTTTGAAGACTGCGCAGAAAAAGGGGCTTTTATCAGGAATGAACGTTCATGTATTTCACGTGAAATCGCCACGTGAAAGATGTTTGAGATACAGCACCAGGGATTGAGATATCACAGGCAGGGAGAGATTGGGACATGTAAGCATTCAATATGTGGTTTCGTTCGTGGTTTATCTGTTTCATTCCGAAAGACAATTTTAACTACTGGGGAAAGGCTGATGAGAGCTGTGGTGAAATGTTAGAAATCCTAGCTTTGTCTCTTTAGCATTTATTAAATTTAGCTGCATGATGGGGTTAATTAATCAGCTCTGTCTGATTTATCTGCAGATTTCTAAACTTTACTTCAGATTGAAAATCCAAGAAGGTTTAATTAGTTGTTTTAGCCTCTTAGATCTCCATGCCGCAATGCCTATTTGTCTGAAATGATAGCACAGGACAGGGTAACACTTGAAAGACCTCAATATGAATCCGTTGTTAACTCTACAGAGGCAGAAAGCAAGATGAGACGGATCTCTGCTGTGTACGGGTGGCTTACAGAAACTATTGACTGTTGAACAGGAACACGATGCAAAGGAAGCCGAAACAGTGACAGCATCACTTACCATTAAAAGCCCACCTGCATCTAATTGACATAAAAGTAATTCTACTGATTAGAGCACTTGGGCTTGAGGTTTGCAGTAAAAAATTATAAACCGCCCAGCTCTCTCCCTTCATGGTATTAGTCATCCTGGCCAGCCTTGTGTCTTCAGTTCAACGCTCTATGGCCATCATATCATCAACCTTATTAAAGGAAGATATGTTTCAGGAATGCTTCCTCTCCAACACCACCTAGGGACACCGTAGGCAAAGTAATACCGTGGGCTCTAAGTGACACTGTTTTCCTCTGCTGGGCGCAGTATGTTCATTGTGTACAGTTAGTATAGCGGCAGGCGAGAGGAGGCTTCTGTAAAAGGCTGATACATAAAATGTTAAAATACTGTGTGTGGTAAGAGATGTGGATCTCTCTCCTTCCTACACAATAGTTAATGCGTTTTTTAAAAAAACGCTCTTTAATGAGGAATTTCAATTTAGTTAAATGTACTTTTCATTTTCTAGTCACTTGGTTAATGCCGAGGAATAACCCTGTAAAATATATTCTGTACCTGATTTTGATGACTGAATATTGAATATCTAATATCAGTTGGTGCGCTTAGTGAAACCTTTAGTAAAAGCTCTTTGTGTTTAAATATACATTTCAGCCTTTCGGACGCAGCTGGTATATCCAGGCCCGAGTTTCTTGTTTTTTCCAATCTAAAAGCCCTCACTGAAAAGTTCCCAGACCCGAGCTCGAAACCGGAATCCAGGTCCGACCCAATTAAGTGCCCGAGCAGATCATTGGACAAGTGTCGGTTCATGGAAATATCGAACGGCTGGAACCTGCAACGGGTTTATATGAAAGATTAGTGATTTAAAAGAAATCTGAAATATATAGAAGTCTCCCCAGGTGGAACAATAAACAGATCACTGATACAAACCTCCCGGCGGCTAGCTCCGTCTCCAATCCCCTATTTTTTTTTTGAGGTCTGGACAACCGACTAGCGAAACTTATCCTTCTGTGCGTTTTCATTGATCCGAGGAGCTGGTACCGGGATCACGGTAGGGTAAGGGAAAGAACAGAGAATGGTTTAAATAAACCCGAGAAAAGACAGGGGTGGGGGGGGGGGGGGAAACTTGGTGTTACCTAAGCCAAAAAAAAAGTACGTGTATGCATTTCTGTAAGTAAATAACAAGTAATAAGCGTAAATAAAGCGACCGAGGAAAAAGGCTGGCTCCAGTTTCGGATGTCGTTTCATATTTAACACAGCGTTCTGTCCCAGTTCCTGAGCTCTGTGTACCTTGCTTAATCAGAGAAGGTGCCGTTTTAATGAAACGAATGGAGAAAGCTGATGAAGTATAACTGTGGAGAGCTCTGGTAATTGTGAGAATGATTAATGAGAATCAAATTACACCGTCACAACAAGCAAGTACATGAAATAACTAGGAAAAGAATCGCAAAACAAAGTCATTCCAATCAAACGTGGGAGATCCAGTCACAACAAATGGAGGAATAATAGTCATAATATTAGTTAAGTAATAAACATCGGATTTATACAGACATATGTAGCACATTCTTTGCTGAACCTAAAATCGATTTAATTTAATGCAATTTAAAAAGAGATTGTGGTGTTTATGATGAAAATGAGGGGAGGGGGAAGCCTAACCTATTAAGTACCCCCCCCCCCCCACTTTGTATGTACAACCTTTTTACAGTCGGGTAAACCATTCCCTGACCTCTTGGGAAGTAAGAGATATTTTGAGAAATACAGTCAGTAACTTCGCAAAGACTTTTTTTTCTGCCTTTTTATCAATCGGGTTTTTTTTTTGAGTTACAATGAAATAGTAACTTATTTTCCTCTCTGATGGGCAGTAGATTTTTTTTTTAACAAAAAGATCACTCCGGTTCCCAGTTCAGATACACATTTTGCGACCCCTAATTGTATTCAAACCTATATCTCCCAAATTAGTTAGCATATAATTCATCTTGTGCCTGCCTGTAAAATTCAAGCAATTAATTCTACAGCAAGCAGCTTGGAGTTCCCTCCAGCAGCCCTGAAGATTGCTTCCTCTTGACTGGAGCTCTGGCTTTGGAGTCAGATGCACAGTGTTTGATAAATTAAATCAACTTTTTAAAAAGTACCTCTGCCGCCAGTACACTTCGAATTCAGAAAACTGGCAATGCCTATTACAGTCCGTCATAAATGGTGTTTAATATAAAAACTTTACACAGGGCAACAGAATCCCGGTGACTGGAATATGTCCCGCATCAACGCATTCCATTAATTAAACTTCGTTACACATGTAAATAATTAGAATAAAGACACGGTCATTATACAATAGACACATACACACTCCTGCAGAGAGATAAATGAACGTTCACACAAATGCGGATATAATTGCGCAGACAAACTTAAACACAAACATCTGCACACCCATGTGTGTACACACACACAAAGGTGCTACATATATATTTACTTGTAATCATAACAGTTTTTAGTCTTTTAGAGAAACGAATTAAACGATTGATCTTTGCTATGCCTTACTTCAACCTTAACCAGTGTAATCGGGTTTTTGACCTATTTTATTAATGAATGGAGTTTTTGTCTTAGGTAAATATTATCAAATGGTTTTGACCCCTCAAGATCTATTTTCTAAGTTAAGGCGGACTTTAATAGATGTCATTGGCCGTGACCCGTCAATAGCATTAGAAATACCATTTCAGATTGGAAAGAGGAGGGCTGAATATTGAACAGGGTCCCTCTCTATCCACACCATCCTACTGTCATTATCGGTCTCCCGTCAAAGTTTATCTTGTGAAGAACTGAGAATTGTTTTGACAATTTAAAGATGTTTCTTGGAACCTTTTCTAAGACACCCAATAGGCATTCAAATGGCACGGGATCCGGTCAGTAGTTGTCAATTGTTTCCTGTGGAGTGTGCTGATGGGTGCAAGTTAAGATCTTCACAGGTACTGCAGGTGGCTGCTCTTCTCTGCCTACTCGCTTCAACAATTCACACATATTGGCAGAGCGAATGGAAAAGAAACGTTTGAAGCAAGTCGGGAAAGTGGCCGCTTTCAGGGTTTGAAATTAAATGTGGTGAACCATTAGTTCATTATCACACAATGAAGAGATTCGTGAAGTAAATATGGAAACAATGTTGTTGGGAGTCGGCTGGGAGGACAAGATTTCCCTCCACCCAACAAGATCAGGTTAGCGTAATATTACAGATGCGGGGCATTGTACCTATTGAGTGGCAGCGCCCGCACTGTTCCCCAGCAGCAAGCCTTCATTTCACTGAATCCGGCACATATACCAGAATCCAAACCAAATGTCTATTAAAGATTTTTTTTTTATCTTTTCAAACTTTTCACTGCCCGCTGAGGTGCACTCAACACCTGATACATCCGCACATGGCTATACAGATACTGTATACAAGGATGCACAGTGAGCCTGCGGCTGTGCGAGACATGTCCTATGATTGCACAGAGCCACCCATAAAGATACACCACATGTGCACACCACATGATTTAATAGTTTTATCATTTTCATTTACTTCAGGAGCAATAGGTTTGAGCCCAGCGTTAGGACGACCAAGGTGCTTATTGTATGCGAACATAAGAGAGAGGAGCAATGGGCCATCCCGGTTCTGGAGCCTTCTCGCCATTTCAAGCAACCATGGCGTACCCTCGGCCCCAATTCCACTTTGCCGCCTTTCCTCACGCCCCTCGATTCCCATAGAATCCAAAAATCTCTCGATCTTACCCCTGGCCGAGTGAGCAGTCCCAGCCCTCTGGGGTAGAGACTTCCAAAAATGCACAGCCATTTGAGTGAAGGAATAACGTTTCTGATCCACATCGAACGGGTGAATAAAAGGATGTGATGAAACCACAATAAGTCTTTAATAAGATCTATCCTTTTGTTATTTTCAGCCCCTTGCGTGGACGGACAGGTAGTATATAATATAATAGTAATATGTAAATTAGTGACTCGAGTTGATGCTTTTCAAAATAAAGCCTACAGAGATTCTTAACCTGTCTCGTTAAAATCATCTCACCTTTCCATAGATTTATCCACATTACTATTCTGGTCATCTAATTGCTGAAGGAATTGGAGAGGACACATGGGCAGAATGTAACGCCCGCCCGCCCACCGTGGTGAGTTTGATGGTGGACGGCATTCAATCAGGCGGGAGCATGGCGGATGTGAACCCCGCCCTGCCACTAGCTCGGGCCCTTGAGGGCTCAGTTCATGGCTTCCTCGCTGGAGAGCCGCGAGAGCCCTGCGTCACCTCGTTCAGGAAAGGCCCAGCCAATTAGGTGCCACTCCGGACCGGAAGTCCTGCCCACCAAGAGCTGCCAGCCAATCAGAGGGAGGCAGCATTATTGATTGGCAGCTCCCTGAGGGGCGGTTTGGCGGCAAACACACACACCCTACCCACCCACCGCCGCCTCAGATTGCTCCTGAGTCCCAGTCACAAGTGAGTGATGGTAGGAGAGGCCTGGGGTGCAGGCCATGGGGAATGAGGGGTAGGTTCTCAGCGCCATCCCCCCCCACCCCGCTTTGCCCAAGCCGGGCCCCTTAACCAGGCACCAGGCCTTTGAACAATGGACACCCGCCCCCCGAAACCTGCAGGTAACTCTGGGTTCGTCAGCCCCCTGCACGGCAATCACCTCCCCACCCTCCCCACATCCGCTACTGTGTCACCAGCGGTGGCAGGATGAGGCCCCTCAGGCCTCAATTGGTGGCAGGGCGGGAAAGCCGCCGCGACTCTTCCTGCCACAGTCTTACTCAGGGCGGAGGCGGGAAGGTGGCAGGCTCCCCACCCGCCTGATAAATGCCCCCGTCATCAAACTCGCCATGCGGTGGGCATTAAATTTTGCTCTCTAGCTGGCTTTCCCCTCCTTACTCAGAGACCCCAGGGACAATTGTGTCCTCAACTGATGCCTAATTTGAGATCAGGTAACCCAGCTCAGACCTGGCATTCCATCAGAACTTTTTGTTGAATTGGACAGTGCCATCAGGCCATTCACCAGGCCATCAGAGCAATATTTGAATGCATGTGTCCACGGGGGGAGGAGGTGTGTTTGTATTACTAGGTGTGAGCTCTTCTGTGCATGTGTGGATATGAGAGTGCAGGTGAATACTCCCTTGTGTGTATGCATCTGGATGATTGTGTATGAGTGAAGGTGTCCGCGTGTGTGCACATCTTAAGAAAAACATGCGTCTGTGTCCCTGAGTGTGTGTTTATCTGTGGGAGTGTTTCAGAACCTGTCTGCAACTGTGTGAGTGTGCATGGGTATCAGACTCTGCAGGCCTGCGTGAATGTAATTATAAGTATATGAAAATATCTGGACAATCGTCGTTGGAGAAATAAAACCCGAGTTTGAGATTTATCGCTGTCGATTTAAACCATTGTAACTACTATCCCTTAAAAAAGTTACTTACAAGGCGCAGCTATTTTAATAAATGTGACTGTACAGAAAAAGTTATTAATAAAGTCATTTCCTGATGTTCTGTGACTTTTCCGCTAGATGTATGATGTCAGGCTCAATTGTCCAGTAATCCCTCGGCTACTTCGTCTCATCGTCAAGTGAGTTTGGTATTGTTGTTACTATCCCAGGGATACAATTAGACAGAAAGGCTTTCGAAACAGCAGCGTCCAATGGCGCAGGCCATGTTACTTAGACTATCAGAACACACTACCCCCAGGAAAATGAAATAAAAAGCATCTGGAAGTTATGAGATTTTCACAAGCGCCGCTGAAACGATAGAAGTTTACAGTAATGCAGAGATCAGCAGATTGATTATGTGTAAAACACATGATATATTGGCCAAAATCGAAAACCAATGTCAGATCATTTTACTACCAATTGCGATCGCCATCTACTGGTCAGTTGTGGCACTGCCTCTCCACAACCGATTTCAGCTCCAAGTCCCAGCCCTATCAATATAAAGCTAATTTGCCCAGGACGTGGTACTGATACTCGACGCTTTTGTTTACACAGCAACATTTCCTGCTTTTCAGAGAACGGTATTTTTTTTTTTTAAAAAGCCAGCTCTATATCAGAAAGGCAGATCAACTCCACGAAATAGTAATCAGTTTCCCAACTCACTGCTGCTTCTATTTAACACACAATGCATCATAAAACAAATCCCTCATCCTGACAGGAAGAAAATAGAACAGCTCATAGGTTCAGCTTGCCCAATTTATTGCTAAATTAAAAAGCTTCAACAATGGACATCTTGAGGAACGGCAGGAAACTCGCGGTCAGCAACCGGGGTTTAGAAAAGGTTCTCAGCGTTGTAGTCTATGGGAATCTCTGCCCAGGTTTTGGTGCTATTTACAAAAGAGTCTCAGAGTTTATCCGGTCATACCTAGCGTTGCATTTAAAGTTGCACGTCAGTAATTCCACACACAACAACAAAAAAACACAGCATTTGAATCTAAATTAAATAGGACGCTGTCACTGATCACACAGAGCAGAAACGAGCAGCGACAGAAAGGAGCGTTTAATTTTATTTAACCAAATACATAAAAGTCAATTAAACGTGTTCTTTGAGTGCATTTTGGCTCCGTGCGCAGCATGTCGCTTTGTTATCAGGCTCGACCCAGTTAAAGGTCCCTATTTTAAGTGGGTGGCCATAGACACCCCAACACTTACCAGCGGTAATGGGTGCTTTTAAAATAAAACACCATTCATGTTGGGAATAACTAAAACAGAGCGATTGTGGCTTCTGGGAAGAAGGTGCGATTGAAGCTGTTGAAAAAATACCTGCTATTTTAAACCTACCGGGATCCTTGCAAACACACAACTAACTCCCAAGCCTGTTAAATAATCGCCGGCCAAGACATCAACGCTCAAAAAATTTAGTATCAATCGGAGGGGGTCAGGGAATAGAGAATACTTTTCCCTGCAGGCATAAAGTTCAAGTATTTTTTATTTAGAAAGAGTCTTTAAATGATTTAAAGGAAATGTGGTAAACCGTGTGCGGAGCTTGATAACAGTGATAGAGTGAGCATTTTCTGGGAGCTGCAGGCGGAGTAAGTGAAGAAGCCTGGGTGAGAAGGGTTCAGGGGAAGTGACCAGGCGGAGCAAGGCCCCGGCACCTTGTAAAATACGAAACTAGATAATTAGCAGAACTTCTCCCGGGGCCCATCAGGATGAAGGGGTGTCTGAATTTTGTCAGCGTTTATTACCCAGAGGGTGCAGCCAAGACTGGGAAGGACACAGACAGTATCTGGGTAGCTTGTTCCTTTATCTGTGAGTTCCGAGCTGTCCCCGCTGCTTTGCCCAGAAGGTCTGACCCTGTTCTGTTCTGAAGAAACGTCTGAACATGTGTGTGTGTGTGTGTTTATATGTATGTGTGCCTATGCATATGCGAGTGTGTGGGATCTGTGGGAGTGTATGCGAATCTCTTGTGTATATGTGTCTGTGGGTGTTTATGTGCCTGTGTAAGTCCACGTGGATATAGCTCTCTATATATGAAGTCATCTTGACGACGCTAGGCCGAGAAATAATAAAGTCACTTTGAAGTGTAACTGTGCTTCCTATCGCCTTGCCTTGTTTTCAGCATTCTTACTTACTTTGCAGGGTGTAAATCGTATTTAAAAAGTTCTTAGCAATGTTTCAACAAAACAAAGTGTGGCCAAAAATTACCTCCCAACCCACTCCCCCCCACCCAAAAAAAAAGAGCTTCCCGATGTTTCTATTTGTGTTCAGTCGGGCCGGTGATGTGCTCGGGGGGGGTGGGGGAGTGGGGGACGGACGGCAGAATAATGACCCCCCTCCCTAGCCGATTCCGCCCCCATTCGCTTCTCAAGGCTTTGGTCAGCCTCCAGTTCAGCGGTGAGTTTTCCAAAGCGGCTTCAATCGGGCCAACTTTAATCATAAATCTAATCCTCTTTCATCGCTAGAAACAAAAATCTGTTCAAAGTGCGGCGGCAGCTCCACTGTCCTTCTACACCGTCTTATTTCAATAATGCAAAGAAATAGTTTGTCACGCGGCCCCTCGGAGAAGGCGTTTTTTTTAAAAAAGAAAAGAAAAATCCTCCTTTCTATTGATGATTTCAAATAAAAGTGGGCATCCGGGCAGCTCCATGTGGACATAATCTAGATCCGATTTCAGCAAGTGATTTATGCACACACGAGCCTTTCTGCGGCCGGTGTGCTGGGGGTGGGGGGCGGGGAGAAGTTATTAGGGAAGCTAAAATATGAAGCAAAACACAGTTACATCCTCGTGATATTACAACCTGAGTCATGACACAACACCGGCGTGTTATAAAAAAAAAGGTGGATCCAATCTAATTGTGCTACCACCCGGTCAAACAGAAAACTTCTATCTGAGTCTACATGATGCATATATTTATATGCATCTCAATACATTGAACACAGATACTTGCGTTAGTATTAAAGTTTATTTGGAAACGCGAGTTCCTCTCTTACGTACTCCACACATTATAACGTTGATCTAATGGAGACCCGTTTTCTTTGTTGTTTATTCATTAACTTTTTTCTTAACAAAAAAAGTAATATGTAAACAAGCGGGGGAGGGGCTGGTGGATCACTCGATCGTGCGTTGCGAGCCGAAATGTGCCCGAAGCTGGGGTCGGCTTCGACTAATAATTACTTGCGAGTCCCAACCAATACTGGTTACTGATAGGCGTGTTATGGAGTGTCTGAGCTTTCAATCCGTCCTACTCGCAGCCTAAGGTAATGCAATCAAGAGAGAGAGAGAGGGAAAGAAAAAGGGACGCTGTCTCTTTAAATCCAGCCCACGTTAGCCTGTCACCGGGTTACTGTCTTTTTAATGAGCTCTCCAGGAGATCTCTCTCCAATAACGACCTTTTGCTGACCTCGGCGATCGAGGACGCTTCTGACACTTCATCAGAGGGAAAAGGGGGAGAGGCAGAGAGAGAGAGAGAGAGAGAGACACAAGAAAGGGAAGGAGAAAGTATGCTTGAGGTCGAGGGCAAGCCGCGTGTCTGGATGGATTTGCTTCTCAGCTCATCCGAAAGCAGGTCCAGAGATTGATCTGGGAATCTGCTCCCGGGGCCATCTGACCAGGTCAGGACAGCAAATCCCTCTCTCCCGACAGGAGTTGCTGCCCCCCTCCCGAGGTCCCACCCTCTCCTGCACAACTTGATGGCCTTGACCGAGCTGCTTTGCACAGGACAAATAAACTAACCCGGAGTGTTAGAGAGTGAGGCCGACACATCATCCCCCCCACCCCCACCAAACCACCCCACCCCCCCCCCCACCACCCTCTCGGTTCCAAATCCCCCCTCGGTTCCCGCAATAAAGGGGAGGTGGAGGTGGAGGGAGGGAGGAAAGATCAGCCCATAGAACAGGGCCGGGGCCGTTTGCAGTTGGATTTGGAGCTCAGACAAGGGCATTGTTTCTCGGCACTTGGAGGAGAGAACAGTATTTGGGTGCTGCCCGTTCCCAGCGAGCTCTCTCTCAGCTGAACGTCCAGAAGGTAAGCGACTGGTTCCCACTCTCATCCGCCCCCACCACCCCCCCAGTGTAGACAGCGAACTCCCTGTATCCCCTACTTCTCGCTCTCTAGCTTCGGTCGAACTCTTGCTCTCTCTCTCTCTCTCTGTCTCACTCACTCACTCTCTCCCATTCCTCCAGACAGGTAGATTTCAGGATCACCCGTCTGTCTGTCTGTCTCTCTCGGCACTTTTCACATTCACCTCCCAGGCGGTGATGAAGTCGGTAAAAGTTTCTGGCTGCATTTCACACATTGAGCCCCCCAAACTCCCAAAGACACGGGAACCTTAGGTTTTCCTCAGCTTCCTCATTGCGGCCGTTTTTTTTTTATATAAAACTAACCCTGCAGGTCACCCTGATGCCTGGCGCTGAGAAACTTTGGTAGCCTGGGGGGTGGGGGGGGCTCCCGATCCGGTAACTGGAGCCCAGGGAGAGGATTGAGGGACCGGACAGCGTTTGTTTACGGCACCGGGGGATCAACCCCCCCCCCCCCCCCAACCAACCCCCCGGACCGACCACCCCCCCCAGACCGACCACACCCCCTCCCTCCACCACCCCCCCCCCCCCAATCCATTCCGAAACTATTCCCAAATACCCTCGGGATCAATGTTAATTCCATCAATACAGGAAGAAAGGCGATTGCCGCGGCTTCTCGCCCAGTTACGAGTTCCGCTGTTTGGACCCAGTTTGCTTGTCCCGTACCCTCTGGCCCGCAGACTGCACTGAAGACGGGACATAGTCTGTGTGGAATTCAAATAGGACTTGACACTTCTTCCTAAAGCGGGAGGCCGATCTGCAGTAAAGCAGAGGAAAGGAAACACTTTCATTCTCTTGTCTCGCCTTGGAATTAAGGTCCATTCGGTGTTGAATAGCACCTGCAAACGCTGCTGCACCCTTTGGTCAATTTGTTCCGCTTGCCAGACCGCTCATGCCCGCTCGGAAGTCAATGGGAGATTTGGCCCGTGCGGCATCTCCATGAGTTCAGTTCTGGCCCGGTCCTTCCTTATTCCACTTTCACTCAAATCCCCTTCTCTGTTGGTAACAAGATTTAATTATTAACGAAAGGAGATTGGGTCGGGGAGCTGGGGAGAACGCGATCATTAGAGGAGGGGGTTGAGGGGGTGGGGGTGGTATCACCGACCCTTTCTGTTTCCATTCTTGCAATTCTATGAAGATATTCTCAGTAACTGAAAGAGTCATCTATACAACTGCACAAATCATCAGTCCAGGTGCTGATCCCCAGCATTTAAAAATGTGTTCCGAATGTAAAGTGTGGGACACCCACACTATTATAGAAAGTCTTGCTTTAAATAGGCAATAATCAAAGTTTTACAATGTTTAAGGAAAACAAGATAACATTTTATAATATACAATATTTATTAAGGAATATCATTTTGTAGAATTTTTATATAATATAAAATATTTAGAAAGAGCTCTACTCCAACTGTTATTTCAATGGTGGGCCGTTTCTTCCCCTACAATTGTAGTTCAGAAAAGTGAAGAAGTCAGACTCGGCTGCAGGCAGAGCGATTCAGTGTTTGTTACAGGCCGCGATTTCTTTATGCATAAGCTGACTATTAAAGGCCGCAGTTTCTGGGCTTCTAAAGACAGGCCCCCTTTTAGTAATTGCCATGGAAGGTAAAAGGCGAAGTTGAGATGAGAGGGGAACATTCTCTTAGTTATGATTAGTGTGACAGCACCTTCCAATACAGTAGTGCGTCCCTGAAAGTTATTGCAAGTTAATGACCTGGAGCAGCTCCTGTAGAGGTTGTCTGATTTGCATGTTATAGTGCTTAGAGGTTAGGTAAACAGGGAATAGCCTCAGTAGTTTACTAGATAGAACCAGTTGCTCCAAAGAAATGCAAATGTGTTCCATGAAAATAATATTTTGGCGGTGGGGTGTTGTTTTAATTAAAATAGCTGTCTCTGTTGACAGCATTGTTTAATCATTGATGGGCCCAGATTACTAATGTTCGTTCTGCTTCCAGTTTTAGCCATTGCTCCTTTACACCTCTGCTGGTTCTTATTGTTTGACTGTTATTTGTGGATTGAAGGTGTATTTTGCTGCTAACATTTTTCTCTAATTACTACCAAAAATACCTGAGCATTTGTTCATTTGCTGATTTCTAACAGAACCTATTGTTCCCCCTGTTTTTATATCAATGCATTTATTTTTTTAAAAATCGATTTAAACCTGCCTAACACACCTGGCATCACATTCTGGTCTTCCCAAGCTATTTTTCAATGTGTGGCTGCTTTCACTTGAAAGGATAAAGAGTAATTTTCACAGTTCAAACAAACAGCTTTCAATGTTTGCAGTTACCAATTTTTAATATTTACAGTACTTCAAGCCTGATCCACAAATTAAACTGTGAAAGTTGCATGGTTTTAAGGGTTACTTATTATAAAGTGATTTAGTTCAATACCTGTCTCTTTCAAATGCACATTAGAGTAATTGTGAATATTAAAGCTACTTTACTTTCATGGTAAATGTCCAAACAGGTTGACATAATTGTTTATATTTATAGATGCAAGCTTATGATTTATAATACATGATTTATATGTGATGTTTGGTTATGCAAGTAAACCGCTCTCTTTGTCTGTATATGTGTGACCTCGCTCACTATAAATAATATATGTATATGGATGTAAAGTGCATATAACACAGATTATTTCAACATTCTTTATTGCTGGCCATATCAATGTTTGTTTTCTCTTATTTAACTTTTGCCAAATATGAAAAATTCTAAGACTTTTTTTTATCTTTTTGTATTTTATTATTAGTTTGTCTCTCTGGAGATTTCTTTCTTCATGAAATAATCCAGAAATATTTTGTTTAATATTACTTAAAATCTTTCTAATGATGATGGGAATAGTAAGCACAATAATTATAAAATGTTGGTGCAGACTCACCACCATCACATGCAGTGTATGCACCAACGTTTAGAGGTTCATACATATTTGATTTCCAATAAATGTTTGAATAATAAACATCAGTTCATATGAAGACAGTGCTTAAGTTTTTTAAAAAATCGATTTTTGAGGTAATAATTTGAAAATTCACAGTAGCTAAATCAGAGTTGTAAACTGTTGGCATGTACAAATTAAACCTTTGCATCATAGATGTTGACTTCACGAGGGTAGTGAAAGGGAGGGGGTCATGACCCCACAGAATAAAAATCAGGGCTACATTCCACTCTGAGGGATTGAGGTGATATATGACTCTTTCTCTCCTCCCCTCTAATCATTAGGAAATGTCTACAAAATGTCAGTATGCCTCCAAAATGCCTTCAATTCAAGGGATTAAATATATGTGCTGTGTCAAGACCAAATATCATAACTACGTATATGTATTTAAATGCACATATATGCTGGGGCAATTTTTTTGTTACAACTATGTGGGAGGTACATAGTTTATTTCTGGTTTCCTTTGTGAGTCAGTCTATATTGATTTTATCTGAACATTTTTCTTCCAGGTCTTGGACGAGTTAGGCAATGTAAAGTTCTGCATCGATGCCAGTCAGCCTGATATAGGGAGCTGGCTCAAATACATCAGGTTTGGACGGAGCTATGAACACAACCTAGTTGCATGCCAGATAAATGATCAGGTATGTTGAAAATACTTGTTTGACTTTATCACTCGGGTTTTCAAAGGCCTGAGACTATTGCAAAGCTTTGAGGAGAATACAGGATTAGTAGCTGATAGCAAAGCTACTGTAGACCCTCATGCCCTATTTGCTCTTGTGTTAAGTGGCATAAGGAAGATGTTAAACACAGATTACCTGCAAATTTTTTCTCACAGACTGGCAATTCTTTTTGTTGTTGTTGTTGATCAATGTTGCCATCTCTTGTCTTCTTACTGTTCAGAGATTAATGTGCAAAAATATGTAAATCCTTGAAGCTACTTTCCCTCTACAAGAGTTGTTCAGCTCAAGTACGATGCAAATCGTCAGTGGAAGGAAACAATAGACATTAGCAAAACACTTACCAGTAATAGCCAGAGCCAAGTTATAGAGTGTGAGTTTCAGAGGGAGAAAAACAATTGAAAATGAAACACCAAGAGTTTGGAAGTAATTTTTTAAAATACAATTTTTTTTATATAACATACATATTGGCAAATAATGGTGAAGGGCCAAAGCCCACTGGAAAGCCACAACCCACGTTAGAAGATGCTCCCAAGTCTGCATAGAGTAAAAAAGAGCTAGGTCAGGACAAAGTGATCTGCTGGGGCTATATTTTGTTTTTAAAAGCTTGAGGTGTGTATTATTCTGTGTTTATATATTAACAGTTAGTTAAGGTGCACAAATGTAGTTACCTTGAGATTACCGATACAATTGTATATGATGTTTTATATGTTATGGTATGAAAAATAGAAAATAAAATATATATAGATTATATTTGAAAGAACTCTATTGATATTAATTATCCTTCTCATCCTGATTATACAGGAGACCTGATCACTGTCAGATACTTATCAGTAGTCCTTTCCACATATTTTATATTTAGAACTGTTGGTAACAGTTTGGGAGCATGGGTATGGTTGCACAATGGTTATGTTAGTATGCAGAGGCCTGGACTAATGATCCAGAGACATGAGTTAAAATCCCACCAGATAGCTGGGGATCTTAAATTCAATGAATTAAATAAAATTGGGACTGAATAGCTAATAATGGTGATCGTGAACTACTGGATTGTTGTAAAAACCTGACTGGTTTACTGGCGTTCTTTAGGGAAGGAAAGCTACTGCCCTTACCAGAGTGGCCTAAGTGTGAATCCAGACTTTCTTAACTGCCCTCTGAAATGGTCTAGCAAGCCACTCGGTCATATTCAAAGGGCAGCTCACCTCCACCTTCACACGGGGAATTAGAAACTGCTAATAGATGCTGGGTTTATCAGCAGCACTCCCATCACATGAATAAATTTTAGAAAAAGTACCATCATGAAGTTCAGTTCCAATAGCATCATAAATAGCATAATTATCAAAAACAGGTTAGGCCTTTATACATTAGAGTTTAGAAGAATGAGGGGTGATCTTACTGAAACGTACAAGATTCTGAGGGGGCTTGACAGTTTAGATGTTGAGAAGATGTTTCCACTAGTGGAGGAATCTCGAACTAGGGGATATAGTTACTGAATAAGGGGACACTCATTTAAAACTGAGATGCGAAGCTATTTCTTCTCTTAGAGGGTAGTGAATGTCTGGAATTCTCTACTCCAGCGGGTTGTGGAAGCTAGATCACTGGAAGTATTTAAGGAGGAGGTGGATAGATTTTTGAAATATCGGGGAGTGGAGGGCTATGAGGAGCTGGCACAAAAGAGGAGTTGAGGCCTGGGGCAGATCAGCCATGATCGTATTGAATGGCGGGGCAGGCTTGAGGGGCTGAATAGCCTACTCCTCCTATTTCTTATGTTCTTATGTAAATTAAGGCATCTCTTTATTCAAGATGTCACCCAGTGAGATTGTGTGCTCCAGACGTTTTCTTACAAGCTAAACAAAGGGGACAACTATTAAAAATTTGAGTAATCTAGTGTAGATTAGCAGGGATAGAAGTGATGGGTGAGTCAGACTTGGTGCAGGGCATCAGTGTTTCAAATGAGTTGAAGTTCACAAAGGGTGAAGATTGGAGACTGGACAGAAAAGTATTACAGTTCTTGAGTCTACTGGTGTCAAAGGCATGGATGAGAATTTCAGTGACAGCTGGTTCAGCTTGGGGTAGAATTGGGTGGTGTTACACTGGTGTAGATGGGCAGTCTTTGATGGGCAGAAGCTCGTCTGAGGGTGAATTAGAAGCTGAGGTTATGAACAGTCTTGTTCAGCCTGAGATAGAGGCTGGGAAGGGAGACAGAGTTGGTGGCAATTTTCTGGAGTTTGTGACAGGTGCCGAAGATGGTATTAAGCCGGAAGAAATTATGGTTCATCAAAGACTGTATGTTGGTTAAGCAGTCTCACTGCAGAGAGGCAGTGCAAGGGTCAAGAGAGGAGGTGAAGAAGTAGAACTGTGCGTCATCATGGTCTCATGTCTGGAAATGATATCACCAAGGAGGCGGGGACATGTAGTCGAGGAAATGGAGGGGGCTCAGGATAGATTATTGTGGGATTCCTGAAGTGATGATTTATGGGTGGGAAGAGAAGTAATTGGTAGAGATACTCTAACTATATTTGGATAAATAAGAGCAGAACCAAGGCAGGCCCCACCCAGCTGGGATAATGTCTTTGGTCACAAAAAATGTGATTGTGACTTTGGTTAAGACGCTGTTGCTGCTGTGGCAGGTGGGAGTTAAAACCTGATTGGAGAGATGCAAGCAGGGAGTTGTGGGTACGATGGACACAGAGGTATCAACAGAGTCAGGGACAGTCAGGGACTTTACAGAGGAAAGGCAGGTTGGAGATTATTGGGTGAGGGTGGCTTTTTTGAGGAAGGGGAGGAGGGAAAGTACCCAAGAAGTGAGTAATTCGGAATTGTCAGCTAGCAAGGAGGCGGGGGGAGGGGAAATTAGATTATAGGTAATTTAGTGGGAATGGGGTTCAAGAGAGCAGGAAATCAGTCCCATTGATAAAATGAGCTTGGAGAGGTCATGAGGAATATAGAGTAGATAGACATCCTCCAAGAGGATGTAAATAATATCAGGAACTGTAGGATGATGAAACACATTCTATCCATAAAAGATTATACTGAAATATCATAGGCAAGGTACCAGCTATTTTGGAAGAAGGACATATAGCTCAAGCCATTGACCACATTTCTGTTTTAAAAATGTAGTAATGGGCTTGAGCATACCCAAGAAGAGCAATCAGATTGGTGTACCAGATCTTTCACATTTCTCTGCGTTGAATGGGAGTTGCGTTGAAAATTGTGCTAATAAATGATTAAATATGCAATTTTTCATTTACCTGAGCCATTTAAAAACTCCCTTTTCATTAAATGCATTCCACGTTCCTGAGAGATCTGCTTGTTTTTATTCTGATTAGTTCTCTTTTTAAACTGTTGATTCTATTTTATTACCCTAATGTAATTACTGATGGCTCTGCTGGTAAATCAGCCTAAGTACACAGCAATGGTTGACCTGTTGGATGGATGAATGGATGAAACTAACTTGAAATTGATCACTGGAGAAAGGGGCAGGTTCTGGGCATAGGTATTAATATTGACAAAGGCTCAGCTTGGAGTTTCTGATGGTTCGCTGTGGATTTTTCAGATAAGGTTAATAACCTACTTGTATCAATGGATATTTCTCATATGTCAATTTTGCTAAATAGTAGAATATGATTTGTCAAACTCAATGCATACAATTTCATTTCATAAGTGATTTATATCGTATGATATACACTTATATAAGCTAACAGCTATGTTAAAACAGTGAACAAAGGAATTTCATTCCAAAGCGTTAATGCATTTGTATGTTAATATCGCACAGTATGACTTCACCCCTTTAAAGAGGGAGTCTCGTCATCAGGATTCTCATTAAAGAGGGAATTTTGCAGTGATCCCTATTAATTCTGACTTTATTCTCAGCAGTTTGCTAATAATCAAAAGTTTTAAAATTACCGTGTATAAATAAGAGCATAAGAATCATTCATTTGTTTGCACTTCATTCTATTGTTCCATATTTTAATGGAGATTTTAACCTACTAAGTGTGTTAATGCCCCTATTAAAATACCAGACAAAAGAATTTCATATGAACTGCTTAAGATTGTGCTAATATTTGCACGCTGTAATTTCAGGGCCAGAAATCTCTCAAACGTGTACAGACACACAACACATACATGTTAAGCCTGAAGCTTCTGCTAGGTTGCACTATTTCTTTCAGCACAAATTGCTCAAAATTAGTCAAACCAGTGAAAATTTTTGAACACAAAATTTTAAGCACAAATTAGGTTCAGGACAAATCTTGTTTTTTACAGTCTTTTGCGCTAGTCTGAAAAACATTGCACCGGAAGCTGACCCCCACCCCCAAAACTGACCACAGCTTCAGATCAAATCCTAATCACCATGGCAAATTTTTGCTAATTGTGTGCTTTTGAGAGCCTTTGAGGAGGCTCCAAAAATTAATGGGTTTTTAAAGCACAAGGACACTAATAGGAATATTTTTAAAGGCTTCTAAATATTTTTCTAATTTAATGGATATATTTTTTAATTTATCAAGACACTGACTACTCTACATCAATATAACCAACAAATGGTTCTGTACAGTTTTTAAACTCATGCTGGGATATTTATAATCAAGTTACACACAGGTGGAGGACTATAGTGACTCTGATTAAAAATGCTTATCTTTTTGTGATAAATCCATTTTCAGCCGTACTAATCAAACTTCAACAGCTTACCACGCAAACATATCAAGAAATATTTTTAAAGCAAAAAACCATTTTAAATAAAGTGCTGAAACACCATCCAATTATGCTGGTTCACAATAGGTTTACATTTGGTAATATACAAATGCTTTTGAGTAGAAATGTAGGGTAAGAAACACTGCTCCAAAGCAGCACAATTTGGGAAGCAATTTATATCCAGACCGCTGATTGGGCCCAAAACAGCAACTATATAGTCTATGTAGAAAATATAAGAAAATAAATAAATCCACCTGAAACATTTTGTGGAAGTCACCAATGATTACAAGCCATCTGAAATCTGTTCCACTTCACCAAGGCTTGGAGGTGTCAGCTGTGGCTCAGTTCATAGCACCCTCGCCTTTGAATCAGAGGGTTGTGGGTTCATGTCCCACTCCCGGAAACCAAGAACTGTGATTGTACTCGAAAGAGTTGCAATCTGTGACTGTTGGTAACTCGAAAGAGTTTCACCAAGGCTTGGAGGTGTCAGCTGTGGCTCAGTTCATAGCACCCTCGCCTTTGAATCAGAGGGTTGTGGGCTCACGTCCCACTCCCGGAAACCAAGAACTGTGATTGTACTCGAAAGAGTTGCAATCTGTGACTGTTGATAACTCGAAAGAGTTTCACCAAGGCTTATGTTATCATTTATAGAAAAAAAATGATCCCATGGCACATTCTTCATCTACTACATGAACAGTTCAATGCCTACGCTAAAACAGTGAACAAAGGAATATCATCGATTCATTGAGAATTGTCTATGAATATAGCCAACAATAATTTCTAGGCTATTCTGTCTTACAAGTTCTTAGAAGAGATAAATTAAACTTCAACAATGTAAAAGTCTTACCAGTTTAGTAGCAATGATAGTGTTTAAGGTTTTGGCTTAGATCTATCTCCCAGAGGAAAGTGTCCCTTTTCCTTGATTCTCATTACTTTTAAAGATGATAGATCCTTCCAAAGGGAATTATTTTCATAATTATTTATCAGCAGTTCTTCAAATGGTGCCTGACTAATTCTACACATTCATAGGTGTAATGCTTTTATTGGCACAAACCTAACACTGAGTCTGGCCATATACACAGCAGACACCATTGCATTGTTATCATTGTTATCTGTTGTTTTAGGCTGGGATGGGGAAATGAATCGAAAATTTGCTCATTCACACCTCTCTGATGCTCTGCTAATTAAATGCACCACTAAATAATTGTTAACAGACAAAACAGACTTTCAGAAATAACATCATGACAAGCAGGACAGAGCTCTATCACAACTGGTAAAAGAAAAGGATTAATTAGCCAGTTTAGAAAGTACTCGCAAGTTTATTAACACCAATTTAGACATAAAGAGATTACCAGATGGGTTGCTTGAAAAAGGAATAATCAATGAGCATATTAATTAATGATTTGGATGATGGGATGAAATATGATCATTTCATTGGCCGTAGCTATGGAATTAGTGTGTCAGACTTCAGAAGATTCAGCTGCTCCCACCCAACGCCCTGCCTTTGACCTTAGGGTTGTCGTTACCTTCTCCAACTGCCTGTCTGAGATCAAATTGTGGATGAGTCAATATTTCTTGCGCCTTTAAAGTTAACAACTGAAACCTTCCTGTTTGATTTTTGTCAGTATGTGTGTGAGAACATCAATTTCCCTGGCTACTTGCTTATGCTGAACCTTGTGGTGCATGACCCTGGTGATTTACTCAATCTGAACTGAGATTTCCACCCCACATCTGGTCTGTTGCCAAGATTCCCTTCTACCGTTTCTGGAGATTTGCTCACGGCTGTTCCTGCTTTTCCCTCCCCCTCATTGCTGAAACTCTCATTATCCTACGGCTGAGTTCTCAAACATTCTCCTCACTGCTTGCACCATTCAGCTAATCCAGAGCTCAGTAGCCTGATCCTTCTTCCACACAGTCATGAACATTCACAGTGCCTGTTCTCCTCCAAGTCCAATGGCTCCCTATGCCTCAGACAATCGAAGTTTAAGACCTTTCTCCCCATTTTCAAATCCTTGCAGAGACTCCATGTGCTGCATTATGGAAATGCACTTTCTTTTGTGTCTGGAGTGCAACTTGTTTCTGGCTGTTTACATTCAACAATCAAAAGCCGATCACTCAGCCATCCTCATTTGAAATTCTCTAACTAAATCTTCCACCTTTCTACTTCTTCGCAGAAGATCAGGAAAATCCATTTTGACCATGCTTCCAATCTTTCTCTCCTGCCAAATTCCTTCACTTCCCATCCAGTGTCCAAGTCTCTTCCTTTTAAAGTCATGAAAGTCATTCTTTTGCATGAGAAATGCTTTGTAAATGAAATTGCTGCTGTTAATCATCAAGGCACGGGGAGAAAATAAGGCAGAGTAGGAATAATTCCCCTGTTGATACGAGCATCAACATTGTGATACAAAGCTTAACTAATGTGATACCAGAGCGTTCTAATTAAATGTCAGAAATTGTTGAATGCAGGTCTAAAGTGACTAACAAATCCTCGATCCCAAACCTCAGAGTTGTTCTTAGGCAGCATTGATGTAGTTCAGTTTGCCTCTCCAATTTTGAGCCATGACGCTCTCCTTAACTCCCATGTAGTACTATAATTGGCTGTCACCCCAGCATCAGAACAGTTAGGTGAGTCAATGAGTAAAAATACAGCAGGGGGATGATTCATCAGTCAGTCAGTGAAATCAGCTGGGTGAGTCTCCCCACAATGTTTGCAATAACAAGGGATGGTTTGTGTGCCCGAAGGACAATCTAACTTTGCATACATCGGCGTTGGACTTCATGGGGATGCTGAGTGTCACATTCTTCGGCAGCTCTGTCAAATTGCTACATGAGTTGAATTACACAAAATAAAGTTTGTCACGCCCGAACCAGGTAACATCCCTGGAGATAAGACTATTAGTGGCGAGAAGGCCAATCTACAAAGCACACCTTTATGTCATTAACACCTTTTGAAGCCCACTGTATTAATGTGAAAGATCTTATTAGAACATTTGTATCTGGGCATCAGGCAAACCAATGTTAGGTTGTATAACAAGTATAGAATCCAAAAACACAAATTGCTGGAAAAACTCAGCAGATCTGACAGCATCTGTGGAGAGGAAGACAGTGTTAACGTTTCGAGTCCGTATGACTCTTCATCAGAACTAAAGAGAAATAGAAATGTGGTGAAATATATACTGTTTAAGGGGGGTGGGACAGGTAGAGCTGGATAGAGGACCATGATAAGTGGAGGCAAAGGAGAGATTTCCAAAGATGTCATAAACAAAAGGTCAAAGGGGTGTTGATGAAGGTGATATTAGCTAAAGGATGTGCTAATGGTGACATTAAGGGTAGAACAACTTAATGTCACCATTAGCACATCCTTTAGCTAATATCACCACTGTCAACCCCTCTTTGACCTTTTGTTTATGACATCTTTGGCAATCTCCCCATTGCCTCCACCCATCACTGGCCCTCCATCCAGCTCCACCTGTCCCACCCCCCCTTAAACAGCTTATATTTCACCACATTTCTATTTCTCTTTAGTGCTGATGAAGAGTCATACGGACTTGAAACGTTAACACTGTCTTCCTTCCTCTCCACAGATGCTGTCGTTTTTGCTGAGTTTTTCCAGCAATTTTTGTTTTTGTTTCAGATTTCCAGCATCTGCAGTATTTTGCTTTTATCTAAGTATAGAATCCACGTTGATTGCTGTAATATTATTAATATGTGTTTATTTAATTGTTGTTCAGCTTTATGTTCATGTTCACACCACTCCAGGAATAATCTTCAACAATCTTCTCAAGGCCACCGAGCCTACTCATTGGGTTACTAATGGTTTTCTTTCACATAGCATATTTCATGTTGGCGTTGTTTTATTGATTCAGTGATGTAAGCACAACCACAACTCATGGAATCATAATTTTACAATACAGTAGAGGTCTGGCCTGCTGGGTTTGTGCTAACAGTTTGAAAGAACTATTCCCATTCACTTACCCTTCTTAAGTTTTATGTTTTCAAATATTTATCTATGGGCACTTTTCAAAAGCTGTTTTAGTTTCTGCTTCCATGTCCTAACAACCCACTGCATACTTTAAAAAATCTAGCCGTTCCCTTCAGTCTTTCAGTGTTGATCTTAAATTTATACCCTCTAACATCCAGCAGAAATAGTTTTACTTGATTTACTTCAACAGAAGTTTTCACAATTTTGAATACTTCTATTATACCTTCTCTTAATCATCTTTGCTGAACTGCAAGGAGCTTCAATTTCTCTAATGTATCTCTACTCTTCTGATTATTGCCGAATCCCTTTTGCACCCACATTAAAGTAAAATGGCCAAAGCATAATCCAAAAACAAAATATTGCAGATGCTGGAAATCGGAAATAAACACAGAAAATGCTAGAAATACTGCGTCTGTGGAGCGAGAAACAGAGTTAATGTCTCAGATTGTGAGCAGCCATCAGAACGTCTGATGAAAGGTCATGACCTGAAACATTAACTCCGGCCGGGATTTTCCAGTTCCACCCTCTGCAGGGTTGCAAATTCCCACCCAAAGTCAACTGACCTTTGGCTGGTCCGTTAAAGTTTCCATCCTGCCCGCGACGATTCCTGCTGCAGGCGGGACCGGAAAATCCCGGCCTCTGTTCCTCTTGCCCAAAGCATAATATTTGGTCTTCGCTCTGAAATGAGAGGAAGTATTTAATGGGGCCGCCGGGAGTGGGAATCCGAGGTGGGGCAGGGTGATCTAAACAGGCGGGGGGCCCAAATCACATCTCCCCAACAGTGGGTTGATTTTAAGGGATTAAGTTGGTGGCGTTTCAGTGGCGGGCCGACACTCGCAGCGTCCAGCGGGAACTGCTTTTCCCTACAATTGCAAGCCGTAAATATTCATGAAATCACAACTTCTCCAAATTAAGTCAGACCTTCCAAGATTAAGTCAGCAGCGAACAGAAAACTAGTGCTACCTGAATTATGACTGGTTAAAGGTGGCGTGCACCAGGTGGGGTAGTCCATTTGGATCATAGGTGAGCGGTTGTCTTTGTGAACACTGAGGAAAAGGGGAGGGGAACAGAGGAATGTTCGTGGACCTGGACTGCAAAGGGCAAAGGGTGGGGGTGGGGGCCTGGTGTGATGGGGGCTGGGGCCCCAGGAGGTGATTCAACTACTGGGGTGGGGGTGGGGGGGGGGGGGGGTGGGAGTGCTAGGAGTTTCCAGGAGATGATATAGAATTATGAGGGTGTGAATGATGGTGTAGAAAATTTAGAGCTTGGCTTCCAGACTATATCCTTCCAAATCTCAAATTTTATCCCCTATCTGACCTGCTCCCTGCCTGCAGAGCCTGAATGCTTGTCCTGGAGGCTCTTTTATATCTTACCCAGAACTGCACTGCAATCACCTGATAGTAGGTTTCGCCACTTGCTGTCAGCCTCCTGCTGCGTGTTCACCAGTGCCTCATGTGACTGCCACCCGCCTTTTAAAATTAAGATAAAATTCCATGCACACCAGTTGCCAACCTGTGAGTGGAAGTGGCCTCATGGATTAAATTCTGCCCAATGTGTCACAAGTTCATACAGAAATGCCAGACTGCTGAGGGAGGAGATGCCCTCATGTAAAGCAACACATTTAGTCAGTAAAATGCCATGCCTGTTGTGACTTCAGGATCAATTGAGAATATACTTGCGGGATGCAGTGCATCACCCTGCACTGTTGGGCAGTGTTGGCATTGTCAGAAATGTATAGTAGGAGCAGTGCAATCTTCATCAGTTCTGCATCCTACAGCAAAAATGACTGACCCTAATAAATAGCATCTTCAAAAATACAAACTAATGATCAGTAATGTGCACATGGGCACTATAGCAACAAATCAAAGGTAGTCCAGTTCTATTAATTATCTTGATTCTCAACTGCCAGCCTAATTTAGTTCGCTGATAAAGTACATAGACTCGTATATTATTGATCAAGTGGACATCTCCCGTAATTAAAAATAAAACACTGGGATCCACCAGTATAGTAAAATTCACACAACAGCATTGAGGATTGTAGGGTCCACACACAGATATAAAGTAATAATTAAGCATTTCACATTTAGATTTCCTGTTTGCTTTTAAAGTGGCACTAAGCAGTACGAGGACATGAAATAGTTGATCTGTTTTAAACACAGTAGCCAGATTTTGTTGTTTAGTAGGAGCTATGTCAGTTTGTGGACTATGAGGAATATTGTTTCATTTCTTACAATAGGTAGAGTCAAATATTCACTGTTATTTAGATTTACACTTTACCAATGACCCAGGCACCCAATAAAATTAGGTAGATATTATAACTTTAGGGATAAAACAGGAAATCCTAGAAATGCATAGCAGTTCAGGCAGCGGAAAGAAAGGTAAGTTAGTTATTTTCACCTGACAGAGTAAAGCATTCAGGGCCTCCCCACCACGCATACCGTTATATGGAGACTTTCTTCATTTAAACCCAGCAAATTTGTTCCCTGTGTTAATAGAAGTGTGACCAGAGAAAATACTTCTTTTTAAAATTGGGAAAATAAAATATGCCTATTAATGTGTCTCCAGTGTCACACATGTATAGATTTCTAAACTTTTGGATAGTCGCATGATAGTACAGAACTTGAGTATTGCTGAAAAAATACATTTTTTCAAAGCTTTTCATCTTGCACTCATCAGAACAATCACAAGAACACTAATATCAGGGGAAACAACACCTTTTATACTGTATGGGAGAAGAGTGCTGATTGGTTGGCAAGATGACTCTGATTGGTAGATGCGTTTCCATGGAGAATGTACCAGTTAATGGTGACTGACAGTTAACTGCCAAGAATTGTTTGAAATTTTAAACCAGACAGCTTGACTCTGATTAGTCAAGACATTACCCCAAGGAATGAACCAGCGAACCACTATCACTTACTTTGTTTAGCTGAAATGAGTGCAATGTGTGTATGTGTTCTTTCTGTTTGCAAAGAACAGGACCCTATGTATTAATATATGCAGCTTTCAGTAGTTCTTTGTAAACAGAAAGAACATGTACACACATTGTGCCTGTTTCAGCTAAACAAAATAAGTGATAGTCATTTGCTAGTTCATTTCCCAGGGCAATGCCTTGACCAATCAGAGTCAAGTTGCCTGGTTTAAAATTTCAAACAATGCTTGGAAGTTAACTGTCAGTCACCATTAACTGGTGCATTCTCCATGGCAACGCATCTACCAATCAGAGTCCAATTGCCAATCAATCAGCACTCTCTTCTCATACAATATAAAGTTGTTGCTTCTCTGACATTGGTATTCTTGTGATTGTCCTGATGAGTGCAAGACAAAAAGCTTTGACAAAATGTCTTTTTTTTCAGCAATACACTTCTGGATCATGAGACTTTACAACTTTAAAAGCATAGGGTGAGAGAGTATAAGAATCAAACCCAGCCATCAATGGAGCACCTGACACTGAGTGCTAGTGGAGGAAAACAAACACATTTTCTCTGTTCTGAGGTGCTGGGGTATTCTAACTATGCATAGGAAGAAGAAGAAAGATACCACTTTTTAAAATTAGATGGAGCTGATTTTATTGAGCAGCCTGTGTTTACAATTTGTATTCGTGCATTTTTATTAATTACAAACTGCATATTGTACCTCATGTTACTGGAATGCAACCAATCAAAAGCTACATTTAGCCTGACATTCAACCTTTTCAATTTGTGAGGTGAACAGTTACCTTATTAATCCCAGTGTCTGACTGTTCTCAGTACAATCCTCAATTTACTCTCTTCATGAACTTTTCCATTAGATGATATATTGCGTGAGGCTTATGGCCTTAGTAAAATGGAGTGTTGACAGAAAGTGGGGGAGCATGATGAATTTTGAAGATGTATTCAGTATTTGTTGTAATTTTGACAAGATACTCACAACTCCATAAAGTTTGACATGTATGTTGGGAGGGTGAACAGTCCTTAAGTACAGAGGCAAGAAACAAATCTCCTTTTGGATATAATATTTATCTGATACACAAGTGACAATGACATGAGTACATTATGATATTGGGTCCACTGGTGAGATATATATTGTATCCAGTAGCCCTTCAACTCATTTCCTCCTCCTAGTGCAGTTCCTGTTTGCTATCTTTGCTTGTTTGAATAGCAAGCGGAAAAAATAATACTCATACAAAGAAAAACAAATTATTGGGACAAACAATGATATTCTGGGGTACTTGCTGGGCAGGCATGGTATCAGTCTGGCTCTAACAATTACCATGGTGCAATAGTAATAGGGAAACATCCTGAATGCTGTGCTTCTCTCATTTTGTGATTTCCCAATCGGCGGCCCTTGCTTTGTTGCAAGGGTGTAATGCTGAGACAAAATGTCCCTATCAGCGCACTTTGAGGGGAGGATTAGGAAACTTGACAGCTCATTTGTAAAATAGTTTTGCGGTACAATGATCATATAAAATGTCAAACCAGTTCAGATGAAAATCTCATCTAATTCACATTACCCAACAAGTCCACAGGATTGAACCAAATTGCAAAGTAGATGGCTGAAGTATGAATCGCTAAAATATGTGTGGCCCCTTGTTGGTTTTGGGTTATGTGATTGAGTGGGCAAACTACACTGATTTTTATAATCCTTACTCTCCCACTACCATCTGTTGTTGAATATGTATTTCCTTGTTGTAGTTCTTCTTGTCCCTTACCCAAAATACTTTTGTCGGGAAAGAAGAATATACATGAAAAAAAGTCCCTTCAATCAACCTCATGTATGTGTCATCCAAGTGAGGAAAGTAGCCAAAGTTTGGTTTCTTTTTTTTTTAAATGTGCAAATATTATACAGGTGATACCACAGCTGTAAATACCGTGGGAAATATGACCTGAGGGAGAATAATGAAGTATATGTGAAAGTTGCAGTGTAATTATAATGCCTAATGCCAAAAAATACAGAAGGAATGCTGTAAGAAAGCCAGCAATGGAATATTTAATAGTTGACCAGAGCTGAGTGAGCACTCGTCTTGTTTGACTACAGAGAGCCTTCTTAGGTGTCCGGCTGCTGAGGAATTGACTCAAGTGCCCCCTGCAGTTGTGTTTTTTTTCTCTCTTCCTCTTCCATCTGGGGCAAAGAAATGGCAATTTGTGAATGAGCACCACTCGTCACACACTGAACGCTTCCTTTGTGTGAGAGACGCCTTTCAATATTAAGGCCAACATAGAGACACTTGATCAGTGGTGATTGTTAGCCCTTAATTATAATTACATGAGCTTGCCTGTTAAATTCAACACCGAGTGTTGGTGTCTTAACATAGAAGGGGTGCGGCTGCTTGCAAGTGCTTGGTAAGGTTAAGGCTAGCATAGATTTACATTACCAAGTGTCCCTTTGGATGAAGGCCAGGAGTGAGCCTCTTGTACGCACATATACACAACCAGACAGCTGCAAGTAGGAGGTCTTCAGATAAGGCTTGGAAATATTTGATAGTTATCTTGAGGTAGTGTAAAGTTGTATTATTCCTTTGCAGCTGTGAGGTGATAAAAGCAAGCGATGGCACTTTGTGTGAGGCTCAGATTGGACTTCAACTTTCAATCTGATGTTAGTCACCTATGTCTTGGTTCTGAAAAGAAGCAAACAATCCCTTCTGGGTACTGGAGAAAATGCTTTATTATGAATGTAGGACAAAGCCAGAATGGGTTCTTTTTGTACTCGAGAATAAACACTGGTCTCCTTACTTTACCTTTCACACCTCCAGTTTTAAAAAAAACAGAATGAAAGAAAAGTTTTAGTTCTGACTAGAAACCTAGCAACCACCATTCAATTCTAACAATGTGTTTAACGCACGCCCCATTCCTTTTCCATGAAAATTTGTTTGATAACTTGTATTAGCATTTTGGGATAACTATTAGATCCTGTTTAATTAACTTCAATTTAGATCTAATTGAGATTGTTTAAGCTACTAAATAATTAATTTTTGGTGTTTAGTTTTTCTTTCTCTTATATTAATGAGATAAACGAAACTGAGATAAATAGCTATGGAAATTGCCACGGCATAAGTCTTGGGAAGGCTTCGAATCCATAATGCAGGCATTGGTAATCAACTATTATACAATGCCTTATTAAATGTGGTATTTATAGCTGTTATCTCCATGCTTAATTTTCAATTGTTGCAGATTTTATTAATTATAATACTTTGTAGTGCCTTATCACACTGAAATGTGTCTCAGTGCCTCACACAAGACTGAAACACAGTGGCTGTTATGTTGACTGCAGTTATAATTGTGACAGGATTTTGTGATTCTAGTTTGCAAACTTTCTTGTGGCAATGAACATTAGTAAGTATGCAGTCACTAGAAAAGGCAAATTGGGAGAGATGTATAGTGGGCAGCCGATTTGATTTCACCATTGCCAGAAATTAAAAAGACCTCCTGAGTCTACTTTCTGGAAAATGCAGTTACTGGATTGTTTCAGTTACCAGTGATCACAGAGATAAGTACAGGTGAGGAAAACTATTTGGCCAATCTAGTTCTTTCTTTCATTGAAATCATTGCTCCCACTAACACAACATTAAACAGCCTCTTGAATGGGTCCTTAACTTGCCTTTTACCAGTTTGTATAAATCCTCTATGATAGATTAACTCAAAATTCTGTTCTAGATTTAGCTTTTCCATTCCACTTAGTTTCTTATATTACCTGTATGTGACTTCCTTAGATTCATCTCTTTTCAAGACTAAGAAGACTTAGTTACTTTGCCTTTCCTCCACACGAGAGGCCCAAGTTTAACTCCCTTCACCTGGTAGAGACCAGGCAGTGGACAGGTAAAATGGAATAAAGGACTTTGCCAGTTCAGGAAGGGAAAGGAGTGGCTAAGTGCAATTTTAAATTGCAGCAAGGGCAGCAAGGGCACACATTTCAAGATGACACAGTCCTCTTTGAATATGGAGACCAGGCTCCGATGGCATAACCAGTGGCCTGATCGACAATATTAACCTGGGCCCTGAACAGGAGAGCAGCGTTGACTTCACTGCCACTGAATCATTCTGCTGACCTGTGACTGTAATCACCAATAGTCCATCTGACTGGTGACTGTAATCACCAATAGTTCCTCTGACTGGTGACTGTGGTCACTAATAATTCCCCTAACTGGTGACTGTCATCACCAATAATTCCAGTGACTAGAGATTGTGGTCATCAATAGTTCTGTGACTGGTGACTGTAACCACTAATAGTTTCCCTAACTGGTGACTATAGCCACTCATAGTTCCCACTAACTGGTGACTGCTGTCAACACAAATTCCGTTAACTGGTGATTGCTGTCACTAATAGAATAAAAGCAAATAACTGCGGATGCTGGAAATCCAAAACAAAAATACCTGGAAAAACTCAGCAGGTCTGACAGCATCTGCGGAGAGAAACACAGTTAACGTTTCGAGTCCGTATGACTCTTCAACAGAACTAAGGAAAAATAGAAAAGAGGTGAAATATAAGCTGGTTTAGTGGGGGAGTGGTGGGACAAGTAGAGCTGGATAGAGGGCCAGTGATAGTCACTAATAGTTCTGGTAACTGCTGTGACCAAATTATTCTGCTAACGGCTGCATTGTCCATTGGCAGCATTAATCATATTGTGATGTGATATATTAATTATTCTCATGCTTATACACAGACATCCAGCGGCATGCAGGGATTTTTTAAAAAAAGAAATTAATTTCTATAGGCTTAGCAATGCCTTCTATGGTCGCAGTGTCTATATTGCCACCTGGTCTGAATCAGCCCTTTCATATTTCTGTCTCCTTCCTTTGGGAAGTAATTGTTTGGCCTGGTGACAGTGTTATACCATTTGTTACACTGCCTCTCCCTCTAGGAAAAGCACTCAGATTAAGGATGTCATGATAAAACAATACACAATTCATCAAATAATAATGAACCCATGATAATCCCACAGCCCTTTTCCCATCTCATGACATGGTAATTATAAACACTTTGATTATTCAGAGGAACAATGTTGGGAACTTCTCTCCTTTGCACAGCCACTAAAAGTACTAGCTCAGGCTGTTTTTAGGATCTGGCTGATTTAAGATAAACCCAGACCTGATCCAAGGATAATTGTATGCAAGCATAAAATTCCAGTGGAGCAAACCACATCCCATACGCTCCCATTGTATAGAGTTCTAGATCCAAGCAAAACATTGAAATATAAGATCCTGATCTGAGTAAAAATTTTCACAGTTCTCCAATTTTTCATACGTCAGCAATATTAAATATAGTCTCCTTCTTGCCAGACATTGCCTGGTATAAGCAACATGTTTTGGGTTGATCATTCTGACTGTTGCTTTTCAGTGTTTTGTGCCATTGGTGTTCGGGTTGAGCAGCCGAATGGATAACCAAACAGCGCCAGAGATTTGGGTCTTTGTGATTGCAGTTTATAGAACTCTGGGGCTGAGTAGAGGATTCTGTGATGAAGTAGTCCTGAGTTTGCCAAGCTTGGACAGTAATTTAGACTGATGGCAGAAAAACATGGGAGACTTCCAAAAGTCAGCTGATCATGTGCAACCTGCATGCTTTGCGTGGTACATATGTCTCTATGCGATTACTTCCCTTTTGTATGGGTAAATTGGTTCCGAATATAATTATGCTATTTAAAACTGCATACACCCACTGCTGAATTAGTTAAAACCTACATTTTAGTAATTCCTTCTGGAGGTTCACTAATAACACTCATCTGTGTTTAACAACAAAATGAATTTGTGGGGATATCTTCTTAGCAGGGGCATATCCAGTTTTAAACAATATTTATGTATAGAACAATTCTAACCTATAATAAGGACAGTAATCACACAGAGCTGTAGCACACTAAGTATATAGTTGCACATGATTTCTATTATTGGAACCTAGGCATAAGGCCAAAAGCCCCGATTAAACATCATGATTAGTTTTCTACTGAAAAGTCCAGTTTGGGGTAATGCACCTTGTTTCATTCCCATTCAGCATACACTGTTACAGTCATTGTAACTTTAAAATGAAAGCAACAGATTTTTTTGTAAAAGTGCGTTATTCTTATGAGTGACAATTAATAAGTTGAACATCATTAAATTGATACTTTAAAAATCTAGTAAAATGCTCCCTAATGTAAATTTGCATTTACTTCAATTTTGGAAGAGAAAAAGATCCTGGAGATAAAATGAAGAACTTTCAGATCCTGTACATACAGACCTTTTGTCACATCATGTGCTTTAACTCCACCAGTGACTGCTGGTTTTATTTTGAACATTGAGTTGATTCGCCCTCCAATTTTTACATATTGAAAGGTTTTTTCCTTTAAAACAAGGCACATCAACATGTCAGTTCTCTGGTCGCTTCAGCGCTAGAACATTTTGGGCCTGAGAAACATTGGGTGCAATTATAACTTAACCTGTCCCTTCAGAAACCCACAGGATTGAGTGCTGTTTTAACACCCAGCCTGATTTACCTCTGTTCATGTGGCTAGAGTATTATTGGATGGGCTGTAAAAGCAGTGTTCCACTTGATCCCACGTGTTTCCCGCTTTGTGCGTGTGTGTTTGTGTGTGAGTGTAGGTGTGTTGGGGTATGTGTTTAATGGTTTGTATAGACTGATGATTTACTGTATGCATTTGTCTATTTATTTTGCTATATGTATATGTTTGTTTGCCTTTATTGTGTTGCCTTTATTATGTTAAGGTTTGTGCATGTGTATTTTACTCTGTATGTGTTTGTGTATTTATTACTGTATGAATTTACTGAATGTGTATTGCCTATATACTTTATTTTGTGTATTAATTATTAATGTATGTCTTACAGTGTGTATTTTATGTTGGATATATGTTTGTATGTATATTTTGTGGATGTGTGTGTGTGTATATTTTGTGGATGTAGCTCACAAGATAGGATCAAATGAAAATGACCCTTGTGTGCATTTGATCCCATTCTTACAGAATATCAGCCTCACTATCTAGTAATTGTGTCCACATGGTCAGGCAGACAAGGCTATTGGGAGACAGAAGCATAGTGGTAATATTACTGGACTAATAATTCAGAAGCCTTGACTAATACTCTTGAGAAGAGTTCAAATCCTACCATTGCAGCTGGAGGAACTTAACATTGATTAATTAATTTGGAGCAGAAAACTAGACTTAGTAATAATGATCATGAACCTACATGATTGTTGTAAAAACCCATTAGTTTACTAATGTCTTTCATGGAAGGAAATCTGACGTCCTTACCTGGTCTGGCCTATATGTGACTCCAGACCCACACTGATGTGTTTGGCTCTTAACTGCCCCCTGAAATGGCCAAGCAAGCTACTCATATGTAGGTGGCTGACCACCACCTGCTCAATTAAGGATCAACAATAAATGCTGGTCTAGTCAGTGACTCTCATATCTCAAGAACAAATTTAAAAAAATGCTTTTTGAAAGGATTATCTAAAACATATACAAATTCAGACAGTTACACAATACAGCATACACATGCATGTCCTGGCGTGGGGTTACCAACTGAACGAAGTTAATAACATAGTCCTGACATTCTGCATAGCCAGTCTCCCACTATAACCCCCGCAGGACACTCCCTGCCCCGCCCCCTCCCCCAACCACCCCAAACAAAAAAAGTGTGTAAGCAGTTGAAAATGACCAGTAGCATTGTTTCTCTGCTAGTTGCGCTCATCTCTGTTACTCGGACACAGAAGCAAATCAAGTGAACACCCCAGAATTTCAGGACATCTGTTTTATACTGTGTAGATTTTACAGTGTCCATACATTAGCATTTGTTCATTGCAGTCAAGGATCAGGATAGTAGTTCTGTTGCTGCACATAAATGTAATGAAGCTCATCAAAGTTGTGCAGGGCTCACAGGCTTAATCTGCCAGTACTCTCTTCATCAGAAACTATATCCATATTGTCTTAAGTTAAACAACCTTTTAACCTAGACCAGTCATTATAACTGTCAATGCCATTCATAGATACCCAATCATGAATCCTACCCTACATAAATGTCTGTTCTGTGCAGCTCAATGTATGTTGTGAACTTGTTCTAAATCACATGATACTTGTTGTACGATCCTTCTATCTGCAAACCCGTCGAACAGCAAAGCAGAAGCCTCAACAACAACTATGCTATCCTATGCATATGATTATCTGGAACTGCAGGAGCCCATTAGCAGTGTAAAGAGTCCATCTTCAAGCAAAGTGTTTGATGATTCTGTACACTCCTCAAAATCAACAATGCCTTCTCTGATATTCCCCCCCCACCACCTCATTATTTTTCAGTAATTATATCATAGGAAATATGTATTCTGAGAACTTACTGGATAGCTGAAAGTATTAAATGACTCTGAGTTATCCTTTCACAACTACGCTGGTTAATACATCTGATGTAACATGGTTATTGGGTTGCCCACCATTGGGTGAGGTTAATCTCAGGATCCCAAATACTGGTGCTGAACAAAATGCCACCATTTCTGATGTCCGCCTGTTGCCATGGTGCAGAGTGATTGGCTTGGTCATTCATTTATGCAAATGTAAGCTAACCACAACACCCTAGAGACATTTTGCTTTACTAGTTTTAAGCAGTGTTTGTGCTCATTAAATCAAGTACAACAGTTGGGTACTGGCTTGTTTCCATGGTTTCGCAATCGGCAAACTGACCGTGTAACACAGTAAGTGTCAAAGTTGCTGGTGATTTAAGCAGTCAGGCCACCCATCTGCTACCCTGTCTTGTGACTTTATATTGGTGACTGTAATGATTTGTGCTTCATGCACAAATTTATGTACGTAAGTATACACATGAATGTCTAGATATCTATAATGTAGATATTCTTGCTAACGAAATGACATATGAGCAGAGGTACCAGTTTCACTGTGATTTTGAGATTGTGAAATGTTGCATAATTACTAACTTTTTAAAAATAGCTGTCCTTTATCACTTTCTGTGCGTGTTTCCATCACATCACCAGTTGTGTGTGTGAATAGTTGGTGGGGGGAGGGGGGGGCATAGGGGTAGATTATTTAGCACTTTTCCACCATCAAGATATTTTGCACTAGAGAAACATGGTGACATTTGTACCTACAGAGTTTGACCAGCTCTGATGTATTGGGATAGGACAATGCCCAACCAATATTAACTCCTGGAGCACTTTCAGCATGCCCTGTGTATCCCTTGTGTCTCACATACCTGCTGTCTGATAACATAAGCTGTTATCGCCAGCACCAGTAGGCAGCTTTACATTTATATTCACAAAATAAATACAAAGATATAGTACTCATTTTGTTATTGATGCCGGCGCAGAAACAGTGCAACCTTACTGTTAAACTCAGGGTGCTTTTCACTTTGTTGTTTATTTTTAATTGTTCTTCTGTGTGAATCTAAGTCATGTTTGATTGTTCTTTTTTATTTCCTGTTGGATAGTATCATGTGACTCTCTCCTGGGTGTACAGGGCTCCCACCAACCCCTGTACGGTGCAAGGCCTGTCTCCTTATTACCCCCTGATTTATCTCTGCAGTTCAGAGATCTGAGGGCATATCAAAAAACGATTAAAGCGCCAAGTATCAGTTGGTACCACAGAGTCACTCAGTGACACCATTGGCTGAAAAATTAAAGGCGTCCTTCCTTTTTCTGTGCGTCCCGACACATCTCTGAGCTGTTCCTGTAAACTGGTATAAGTGGGGAAGTAACCAGTAACTTACAACAAAAGCAATCATTTCATAAACATCAGTGCTTTAAATTTTGGTATTCTCTACCCCAGAGGGCTGTGGATGCGCAGTTGTTGAGTATGTTTAAGAAGGAAATTGATGGATTTTTGGGCACTAAGGGAATCAAGGGATATGGGGAAAGGGCAAGAAAGTGCAGTTGAAGTACAATATCATTCATGATCTTACTGAATGGCAGAGCAGGTTCAAGGGGTGGTATAGCCGACTCCTCTTATTTCTTATGTTCTTACATTTAACTGAACAATTTGACAAACTACTGGATGTGTGCAGGTGAGAAAATCACAGCTTTAAACTTGATCCAATCAACACAATAACCCCAGTCCTGATATTCTATACAATCTTTAGCTATCATGTTTCTATTCCCATCAGACCCAGCTGATCTCCGTGACCAGCAGATATGAGTGCTTAAATCCATGGGTCACTACAGCTGGAAGCACTACTGGCTGCAAGGTTCAGGTTCTGATTTTATTTTAAGTTTTTAAAAAGTTAAGCTATTGAACTTAATTTTGTATATGACACAGAGATGAAGGGAATTTCATTGGGATTAAGTTTT
This sequence comes from Cetorhinus maximus, assembly GCF_964194155.1. Lineage (NCBI taxonomy): Eukaryota > Metazoa > Chordata > Chondrichthyes > Lamniformes > Cetorhinidae > Cetorhinus > Cetorhinus maximus. Next base: position 72,451,669 of record NC_135897.1, on the reverse strand, counting down.
GTGGATTCTGTTTTTGGGTCTGGGACCACTGTTCAGATTAGGAAACTTTCAGCTTTTGCTTAATTGTGATTTGTAAAAAGAAAAGAAAGACTTACATTTGTATAGCACTTTTCATGACTACAGGACATTCCAAAGTGCTTTATTACCAATTAAGTACTTTTGATGTGTAGTCACTGTTGTAGTGTAGGAAACAGTAATCAACCTGCACACAAGCTCCCATAAATAACAACATGGTAATAACCAGACAATATGTTTTTTATTATGTTGTTTGAGGGATTAATAGTGGCCTAGACACCTTGATAACTCCCCTGCTCTTCTTTGAAATAATGCTGAGATCTTTTGTGTCCACCTGAGGGAGCAGGCAGGGCCTTGGATCCAATGTCTCATCTGCAAGACTGCACCTGACAGTGCAGCACTCCCTCAGTACTACACCGGAGTGACAACTATTGATTTTTTGGCCTCAAGTCCTGGGGTGGGGTTTGAACCCACAACTGAATGAAAAGTGGGAGGAACATGAGGTGTCTGCTTTCAGTTATCACCCATATGAAGAAAAGTGTTTAGTATGTGACAAGTGGCATTAGCTGTGCAAACCTACAGGACTCTGTAAATAAAATGACCCTGTTATTAACCATTAGGAGCAATAGTCCTCGAGTTCCATTTGTATTATCGCAGTTAACTTCCTGGAAAGTTGAAAGGTCTGCAGTTATTCATTACCTCTGTCAGCACATGTGAGCACAGCCACATCTATTAATAGAGCGGGCCATCTGACCTATTCCAAATGTGTAAATTATATACCATATAAATCTTGTCTATTTGATACTGGGTGTGGGGAGAGTTTTTTAAAAATCCTTTTCAGATGTAGACATTGTAACAAGGCTGGCATTTATTGCCCAACCCCAATACAACTGAGTGACTTACCAGGCCAATCTGCGAGATGATGAAAATCATACACTTTGACCTCCGACTGGAGTCACATATAGGTTATAGTGCATAAGGAGGTAAAGTTTTCTTTCTTAAAGGACAATAGTGAACCAGTTGAGGTTTTATGACAAGCCCAGCAGCTTCGTTGCCACTTTCCCTGATACCAGATTTTTATTTCCAGTCTTTTTTTAACTGAATTCAAATTCTCAGACAATCATGGTGGGAATTTGAACTTATGTTCTCTGATTTACTAGTCCAGGACCCTGGATTACTCGCCCAATAACATAAGCACTACACCACCACCACCATCGTTTCATGAATCCTTTGGGTACTGAGTGAACCTGTCTATTTTCAGGGTTTGATGCTCCATTGTATGGTGCTTGGAGACATTTTTCTCTCTACCTTTTTTGCCCTAGCTCTCACCTTGCAATGCACAGTGCAATGCCATCTATCACCCGAGCAAAACAAAGGAAATTGGAGCTTTGACAAGAGAGGGGGAGGGAAAACTTCAACATGGTGAATTTTGAAATACATGGCCAGAAACTCAAAGCTCTAATTGGCTGGATGTGTGTTAGTCAGCTTAACAATCCTCAGCAGCCTCACTGCAGTTATTGATCATAGTTCAGGGTATTTAACACAGATTACATCCCCTGACCGTCCAGCCTGATTGCAAGACTTGTGTTCCACCCTATCAAGGGAGGTGTCTTGCCCCTTTTTTATAGTGTCACAAAATGTAAAGAACTATATAAATTGTGACTCTTAAAACAGCTTGTTCGATAACCTATTCCAAACTCTAAACTACTTGTAGTAGTAACAGTAGGTGGGTGATAGAGTTAATTGTGGGAGTGGTGGCAGTAACATTGAGGTGGGAGGAATGTAAGTCTCTCGAAGCAAAGTAAACTAAGGAGTTACACCAAATGTGGAGGTCTCATTGTGGTCCACTTAAAATCTGCTACTTCTTCATTGACAAGGTGGTGAATTATACAGAGAATAATTCTTGTAATGAATGGAAACATTTTACTTATACTTGACCTTGTTGGCATAACTTGGTTTCTTGCATTTTTGAGCTTCCACCCCTATTCATTGCTGAATTAGCATATATTTCAGTTTAAGCATCAACACACCATTAGAAAGGACAATCCGAAAGGTCTGAAAAAGACAGAAGCTTTACAAAGTGTTCTTAGTAAACGATGGAGTGTTTGGAGAATTAAACGAGTATTAGAGCTCTTTGTGTTAAATGGAAGCTCAGCTCCCTTCCTCTTAATAAAACTGCCTTCCCAGAAGGATATAGATAGTGAGAATGGGGGCTGACTTTGTTTACAGGGATCCTGTTGTCAGATGAAGTAATAAAACTCAATCCACGTCTTTGTGGCAATGGGACAAGCAATTCCAAAAAGTCTATTGCTCTTAATTTCAGCAGCCAGTCAAGGTAAGGGATCACTGGTTGCAAGGAGCCACCTGGTGGTGAAACGCACAAACTTTTCTTTTTTCATTTCCATGAGAACAGCAGAAATCTTGTGAAAGAGGCAGGTTGATAAGAGTTTCAGTAAAAGCAAAACCAGCCAGATTCAGCCACTTCACTTCAAACTTATGAAGCCTCTTCCCTTCCCCCATGGCACAGGTTTGTGTCATGATGGACACTAAATTTTCTACAGTGTCAATTGCATAATGCACGTTCTGTCATTTTTCAATTTTATCTCAAAGTTTATGAACTTGGCTGGCTGAGGGGTGGAGTAATGGAGAACTGGAGATATTGTACAACATACTGTGATGATCTGATTTTATCACTGATGCCGTTTCCGGCCACGTATTAAACCCAGTAAAATGTGTTAAATGTGTAGTTGGCAAATTACTGTTGAATCTTGTCCTGAACACAACAGAGTAACTTATTGTTGGGCAGGTCATTAACTCCACCTTGATTCAGGTCTGCAGTGTTGGCAGATATCTTACCCTTGCTGATAAAAATGTTCAGCTTTCCAAGGATTCTGTGGATTTCCTCATCTGTGCTTTTTAGAATGAAAACATTTATTTTTCTTTTCACTTACTTGTATTTTTTGTTGCTTTTATTTTTGTGACATGTTTAATATAAGCAGCTCGATTTTACACAAGAAACTACAAAATATGTAAAATGAGGTTTATTGTGAAACCTGTTTTCTGAGTGGAAATAATGAGACGTATCAGAATGTGGCAGAATAAAAGTTGGGTTGATATTTTAGGCTGAGATCCTTCAGCAAAACTGGAAAAAGGTGATGGATAGGTTGAAAATGTTTCCATACCTCCAGCTTACAAAATATGTGGGCAGGACATTGGGTTTGTGGGTCTGCTGCATTTGCCCATGGTCTCCACTGCCAACCCTGCTGATGTTCATGAGGTCAAGTGGTGTGGCCATGCATACCGGACCTTTGGTGGCTTAGGTTACATCTGGTACACTCCCTTGCCAAAGAGGCTAGAAATAGTAGCCAAAGCTTATCAGGCGCAGGGTGGAGGGGAGGAGCTGTCCTCTGGAACCCACCTCTCAGAAGAGGAAAGTTCCTGCTACCAAAGACCCATGTTTCATGGACACTGAAATATTAATAAAACTAGATTTTTGCTTCACATCTTAGTGGTCCAGGTTCTCTCAGCCTGGACTCCTTATTGGCATTGTATGCCTGATGAGACCAGGCATAGCAATGCTGGGTCTCGATTGACGGCAGGGTACAGGAACTTACAACTAAGGGAGTCCCAACCTTTGCCCACTGCCCCATCCCTCCCAATTAAGTTTTTGATCTTGTGGGACAAGGCGGATAGGTCAGCTCCCACAAACCTGCCCAGGAAATGTAACTCCGCAACCAGCACCTGACATAGGTGGGTCCCTGTGGAGCTTGTGTCTGTTCCAGCAAACTCCTGTTGAAGTTGGTACGCTGGAATCAGAGCACACTTCGAGGCCCTGAATATTCAGGTAACAGACTGACGGAACCACCAGTATTCAGGAGTAACTTCAAACTTTTCTAAAGGGTGAAGCTGAATATACATTAAAAGTATTGTCTGTATCATATACTTCAAATAAGCATTTCATTTACTTTGTGTGACACTTCAGATGCAAAGAAATGCACAATATGAAAACAAGCCATCTGTCCGAAACAGTCTATGTCAGTGTTTAACCCCCACCACAGGTGAACAATTCTAATAACATTTACTCACCTGTTCTCATATTCCTTCAATTTATCTTTTTGCATCCATCTATCCAATCTAATCTTCAATGTTGATATTGTTTCTACCTCAACCACTAAATCTGGAAGTGAATTCCGCAGCCTCAAAACTGCCTGTTCCCCCTGCCCTCTGTTCCACATCTCATATTTGAACTTGTATGTATGGATCTCTGTTCTTTACCCCTGCACTATTGGAAACAGTCTGTTTCTTTTTACCCTGTCCCATCCATTCAAAATTTAAAACACTTTTTAGTGTGCCCTCCAACTTGGCATTGGCAATGCCATGGGACCTTTTGAAGGATATCTGCACACAAAGAAAGTCTCATTGCATAAAACAATCTTCTTGGTGTTGTGCATTATGTGTTGGAGGCTCTACTGCTCCTGCATAGCAGAGATCATCAATATAAACTAATCAAACACAAAAGGAGGGGAATCCTGCTCTGCACGTTGTAAATACCTCCATTTTGATCCTAAAATATTCTGCATTTGAAATATTTAGAATGATCTATTTGTTGTTTTACTCAAACATAAATCTGATGTTGCAGATCAATAGTCCATGAAAGAAATCGCTCAATTTTCATTCCCATTGGTAGCGACAAAAATGGAAATCAGGGGTGGGAGAGAGGGAGTTTGTATAATAGTAGCTGATTGGCAGCATCAGTTTTACACCCAGGCATCAAGGTGAAAATTTATCTCCAGGTACTTGAAAAACCATGTAAGAGGCAGTGTGTGCCAGAGCTAAATCACAGCAGCTGAGTGTCACTGCATTATTTGGTAATAGTATCTTGACACACACTCAGGCCAGTTATTTCCTCCATACTTAGTACAACCTGTGTTTTTTTTTTATCCAGATTTTTTACAGAATTATACGAGACATTAGCCCTGGGGAGGAGCTCTTAGTGTTGATGAAGAGCGAAGGCTACTCGCAAGAAACAATGGCTCCAGAGATACATGGTGAGTAACTGTGTCACTGTCATGAACTCCTCAGACTGCTGGCAGTGTGGCTGCACTCTGTGTGTTGTAACATAACTCCAAATCAGTCAAAAGCAAGTGTCCTGACAAAGGTCACACAGACATTCCATGTTTTCCATTCAGTTTTGGCCAACAAAGCTATTCACTGGCATGAACGATCGTTGTACATTTGCAAAACAGCTCCACTGCTTGCAGACGTCTGCAACATGTATTTATTTCATGATTTTAGAACGGAGCAAAATTGGCAAGTTTGTCCGAAAGCATTGAGACTCCAGTGAGTTTGGATGGTCTGGTTCCACATATGGTGTCATCCTGTTTCCACAATGCAATGGTCAAATCATACATTTTATGAATGCATTATCTGCTCTTCAATTATCTCATGATTCTCTAGAGAAGCTTGGGGCTGATTAACAATATATTTTGTATGAAGATTAAACTCTTTCAGTTAACTTCTATTGTATTTTTTTTATTGGGAATCAAGTGAGTTGCTATTTTTAATTTCTCATTTTTTTTGCTTTCATAAATAGTTCAATGTTATCCTTGCATCAAATACTGGTTAAAAATTACTTTGAGAGAAGAATCATGCTGCTTATTGGAATCTGAACCTCCTCAATGGGATACAGTGAAGAGATTTCACTTTGATAGTCTGGAATAGTTTGTATAGTTGACAGGAAGAGAGGTGCTGTCACGTTTGGTGTTGTCAGAGTTGAGGTGAATTTACTTGTCCACTGTGACTCTGACACAGAGTTCGTGGCGTCTAAAGGGGCAAAACTCCCCAGCCCTTGACTTAACTGTAGTGGAACATCTTGTCCCCCAAGTAGCATGATCCTGGGTTGTGTGAAGAAAGAGTGGTGCTCATGCCAGTTGTGGCTGCTTTCCTTCTTTGTTCTCCCAGCGGCCAGTACTGTGTGTCCCTTTTGATGTTGCATACGGTTGGATTAAAATATTACCCTTGTGCCTGAAGTTGCATTTTAAATACCCTGCACAGCAGTGATGAACAGAAGATTAATTATCAAGCATTTGGCAGTTTGCATGCAATGCTAACACAATACACTCAGTTGGTCTATTCTCTTCTTCATAAGAAACATTCTTGGAGATATTAAAGGCCATGAGCCAGTGATCCTGGCAGTGACTGCTTGTTTTGTAAGTAGCTGTGTGTAATAAATTGACTTCCTTCCCATTGTTAACATATGAAGTCACCGTTTTCTTATTAGATGTGCTTTTTTTTGAAGTGAGTCAAATTAATTTCTCATTGTGTAAGAACATGTCTTTGGAACTGCACTTTGAAAGAAAAGCAATTTTGATCAAGAAAGAACAGCAACAAAAATTGTGCAATAAAAAACATTTATTTATAACTGTGTATAGAAAATTGAAACCCCAAATCTGTTTATAATCATGTCCTGGCAAAGAAAATATCAGCAATTTATTATTAAAAATGGGCTGGGTGGCATTGTTTGCTTGGACATTATTATGAATAATTGGCTCTCTTCTCCAGGGAGTTGCTTGAATCTGAAAGCCAATGAAATTTCTCTCTGTCTGATGGAATCCAAGAATTTAGTTCAGGCACCAGGCATAAGTTTCAAGCAGAAAGCATCCAATGCAGCATTCCACATTGTCATGCTCCAAGATTGGCCTACAGAATCATCCTATGCTCCTAGGGCTTCTAAGAACTAAGGATGGAATTTGTAGATACAATAAGAATGGGCTGAATTGTGTTTCATGTTCATTTAAAGCAACACTGAAAACTCTAGATTAAAGTGTTCTGGGGAAAAGGTGAAGGAATTGTCCAGAGAATCTAGCTCACATAGTATATGATAAATTTACTTAAATTTATGGTTGGACAGCATTGGAAGATAAGACACATTAAGCCTTCAGGAATAATATCGCTGGTCCTCTAGGGCATTTTAATGCACTTACCAGGCACTGGGGCACTTTGATGTTGATACTGACCCTATGGAGCATTTCAGTATTTATTTCTGGACAGTACATAACTTTATGGCTATATTTTGCTGCAGGCCTTTTTGATTGAATTATGTCTGTACTACATGTTAGCAGAACTAGTCAACATATTCCAACAATACCACTGCAAATATCCGAAAACGTATAGAACATTACCTTGGTTCATTTTGTACAGGCTCCATTGCTGGAATATTAAAAAAAAGAAGCTTCTAAAATAAAAACATAATACAACTTGATTTATTGTTGGTGACTTTGGAGTGCAAAAGTAAAATGTTAAAGAGTTGCTTTTGATAACAGCCTGATCTTCAATTGGGTTTTGAAAGGTGTGGGAAGGTTACATGAAACATGCACTGTGGATTCTGATATTCATTACCATTCAGTGGCCATCAGTAATTGATACTTGACAAATGGCCATATAAAGCCTGAATCATGTGGTGTCATTAATTAAGAGGAATAGTTGACTCTCCTGCAAGTGAAATGGACTTTACCACAATTAGTACTGATAATAATTAATTGGAGTTATTAAGAGTTAAAGTTCAGTTGAATCTAGTTTCAAGTTTATGAAATGGTGTTTCAATGTTACAGAGGAGCATGAGTATCGGTGTGTTGAGTGCAATAAACTCTTCGAATGCAAGGCTGAGCTGCTGGACCACCAGAAGTTTACCTGCAACAATTCTCCCACCGCATTCTCGATGGTAAATGAAGACTTCAAACCAAAGCTGAACGGTGAAGATGAGCTTCATGAGTGTAAAGAGTGCGATGGTGTATATCCAGATGCTCAAAGGTGAGTGCAGCAATTCAAATTAATCTTCTGAGTCCCAGCACTATCTTTGGCCAACTAATTCAACATACCATACCTCCAGGCACCAATGAACTAAAGGGGAGATGTAATTTGCTAGGGATCAACCCTGCGACTCAACTCATTCCCCTGGATGATGTCAACAGGTGACTCCTCTCAATAATGTGTGACAAAAAATGCTATGTCATTCCATTTTGTTCCACAAGCAAGAACTGCCTGTGAAATGTTCAGGAAAATGGAGTTTTGCAATTTTCATCTTAAAACACGGGCTGGACCTTAGAATTATTCCATATGCAGAGGGAATATGTGTCAGATAGACAGGATGAAGGCGCAATGGACTTATGGAAGTAGGTAAATTATATCACCAGGAAAGCTTTCATCATTTTCATAGTATTTTAAAATACTTTGTCCTTTTATTGGTTGGAAACTTAGTCTATTTTTTAAATCACATTCTTTATTGCCGATAAGATATATGAAGTAGTTATTTTCACAGAAAGCCCAGTGGTGTTGACTGCTAGGCATTAAAGCCCTTCTTTATTTACGTTTCAAACACTTCTCAAGCACCCTGAGCCAAAACAATCCACTTTCAATTCTGCCTAGAATCCTTGAGCTACAGGAATGTAAAATTTTCAACTTGTCAATCAGCAGCCTGGGCAGGATGAAGATCGCTCACTGTTGACGGACTGGACGCAGGTGGGGCCAAGTCACAAGAAAACAGTTAACTGGCAGCTCAGCAGCTACTTTGTTCAGAATCGAAGCCTTGAGATTACGTTACTTTCTTTATTGCTTAGCAGAGTTTACCAGAAAAATAAACTGACAAACGTTGGCAGAGAGAGAAAGATGGGAAGTTAGTGAATAGCTGTTTACCTGTGTCTGACTAGAGTGGGGATGGTATTCCTTGAGTAACTCACCCTGCCCAGCAACCACGCCAAAGCTGCTGAAGCACTCTGTCATGACTTTGCAAATTTTTGCTCAGAACTACAAAGAAAATGAAAGTTGGAGTGATTACCTGGACATGAACAGATATTTAACCAACCAAAACGTACAGGTATTTTGCCGCACGTGGTTTTCAATTATTATGTCAAAACACATACACATTAAACCAAAATAAAAATACTAAAATTTCTCGGAATATGCTATAACTGACCTCAATGTCACTTTAATTTTTTTAAATTGTTTTAACGGATATAGGTGTCGCTGCTCTTCACAGTGAAATATCTTCCTATGACTTAGGTATATTTTTGGGGTTGAATGGTCTACTCCTGCTCCTAATTCCTGGATTCCTGTTTTCATTGCACCATCTAAGCTCACGTTTGGTGATGTAGTGGAGGCCATGAGGGTGGGCTGAACCATTGAAGGGAAAAGAATTGAGAGAAACTGTTTTTAACTATTTCATTTTTTGAGAGGCTTTGCTTGAACTATATACAACACTAATTAGACCTCCACTTGAGTACTGCATACAGTTCAGGTTGCCACATTATGGGAAAGATTTGATTGCACTGGAGAGTGTGCAGAGAAGATTTATAAAGGTCATCTTGACCCGAAACATGAATTCTGTCTCTCTCTCCACAGATGCTGCTTGAGCCGCTGAGTATTTCCAGCACTTTTTATTTTTGTTTAGGAGGATGTTTCCAGGACTGGAAAATTTTATCCATGAGGAAAGATTGGATAGGCTGGAGTAGTTTCCTTGGAACAGAGGAAGTTGAGAGGTGACTTAAATTTTGGTGTATAAAACTATGAGGGACTGAGACAGAGCAAGTAGGGATGAAGGATGAATAGCAGAGGTGTTAAAAACCAAGGCATAGATTTAATATAATTGGTAGAAGTTTTAAAGATGAGAATTTTTTTTTTTCATCCAGAGATTTGTAGGGACCTGATACACACTGCCTGAAAGGAATGTAGAGGCAGAGACTCTAGCTACATGTAAAAAAAAAGACTTGGATGTCTATTTGAAGAGCTGTGACCTGCATAGGATTAGGCTGGGTAGCTCTTTGTTGACTGGCAGAGACACAATGGGGTGAGTGGCTTCCTTCCATGTTGTACATTTTCAATGATTCTATGACACTATAATACTAGTGCCCCATTTTACACTGAGAAAGGTAATGAGATGAAAACCTTTTGGTCTCCCACCTGCTGACACTGGATGCAGGCGTAGCAAAGTCAATGATAACTCGTATCCCTGCTGCAGAGTAAAGGATGACATGCTCTCTCTTACTAACTCAACAGCTTGGACAGACATCTGCTGACTCACACAGAGGAGCGAGAGTACAAGTGTGACCAGTGCCCTAAAGCCTTCAACTGGAAGTCAAATCTTATTCGTCACCAGATGTCACATGACAGCGGCAAGCACTATGAGTGTGAAAACTGCGCCAAGGTATGGTGAAGGGTTTCAGTGCTTTATATTTTCAATAGTTACCAGGCTAGCGAAATAAGGAATTGGAGATTCAAAAAGTATGCCACGTCCTGTAAAAGCAATATCATTAGAGAGATTTGGATTTCTAATGCAAATTTGACATTTTGGTATCCATTTATAATTCTTAAAATGCTTGCAGAAATATGAAAAATATTGTTAAAGGTAAAGTTTTTTTTTTCTCTTTCTAAAAATGAAGACTTTTTTAAATGAACTTCAGCACCCAGACAAAAATGAGGTAGATTTTGACTTTTGTGTTGTTACGATTCCAGCTGATGTTAATACTGGACAAGTCAGAGCCTAGAGTGAAACCTGGCTTAATAGATCCTAACATTTTTTTTTAGAAACCGTGGAGGTAAGTTACTGAACAAATTCACAGGAGTCTGCTGATGAACTTCTAACACAAAGAATAAAACATTTATTAAACAAGAAAAATGAACTATATTACACCACACAAATAGGTTGGAAAGATCTCAATACAAACACAAGAATATGATTCAAATATTCACTTCCTTCGCCCCGGCTATCTCTTTACAAACACATATAAATTCGGAAAGATAAAACAATTTACCATATCTATCTTATACTCTAATATTCAGGGCAAGTATTCAATACATGTGAACCAACTGGCGAACTGTGCACAGACACACTACACACCAAAGTAAATGATAGATACCACCAAAGCAGATCTCAACAACTCACCCAGACGCTTATCACACCATGAGTCAACCGGTTTCATTGAAAATCCACCTTTGTCACAAGGGTTTCCAATCTCCACGTTTGAATTTTGCCTGGGAATTCTGTCCCAAACATCACTCTCACTCAGCCGGCTTCAGCCAGGATTCAACTCCAGGGTTTCATTCTCGCCTTCTGGGATTCCATTCTCCTGGATCACCACACACATTCAAGCTTCACCTTCCAAGCACAATTTCAGATCTTTGGCCATCCCAAGCAGAACACCACTGCTCCAAAGGCTTGCAGTAAGGAATTGCAACCTTTGGCTGCCTCCTCGAACCTTCAGGGCTTCTCTTGAGCTCACTTTGCTTTAAGTCTGTTCCCCACAGCTCTTTCTTTAACTTGGAGCCTTTTTCTCTGCTGCTGCTGTTTAGCTTGTCTTAGTGGGATTTACCTCTGATTCCTATGTTTGTCCCTTACCTGAGACCATCTTCTGGGACTACTTTTTATCTCACTCCCTGATTTGGACCCTTCTATCTGTACCTCTTCCCGTGTCCTTCCTTCTAGTGGTGCTCCTGTTTAGGTCATCTGATCTGTAGTTTCACGCTGTTTCGCTTTTTATCTTCCTTTTCTTCTTCACATGTGTGCAGGGCCAATTCCCAGCCTAAAGACAAAGAAAAACCATGAACTGCACATATGTGGCCCCTTTCCTGGCTAGTGCATACGTAAGATCAAAAAGCTGTGCATGTTTGACCATCTCCCGGCCGGCACATGCAAAAGAAATGCAAAAACGGAAAAAGACTCGGGACAGGATTTTCTGATCCCGCCCACTATCAGGATTGTCCAGTCTCGCCGAAATTCAATGGACTTTTGGCTGGGCCACCGAATAGCCCATGGTGGGTCCTGCCATGACGGGTCTGGAAAATCCTGACCTTGAACTGCGTATATGCGGCCAGTTCCAGGCCAGCACATGCACAGAAATCCTGAGGCCCACTGGGGACTGTAGTTCCTGAACTCCAAGGTAAGCATTTGAGTTTCACAACACTCAGAAGAAAGAAAGCTTCACTACAGTGAAGGTTTCTTTACAATGGCTTAACAATCTCTTTACAACTTAACATCACAAACTTCTAACAAATAGCTTATTGCATTCTGTACATATAAACTTTCCCTTTTGTTTCACAACTGCACATTACTTATTATACAATTACAAAGGTTTAACCAAAACACAAATCATTACGTGTAATATGTATAATTAGCAGGATTTGAACCTCATAGAATTATCATAACTCAATGCTTGCATTTCCCCTACACCCTTTAAGTTCTGAATAGAACACCAACAATTATATGGTTTTTGGACATAATCTTTTCAAGGTCTACCAAAGGTAGTGAAGATACATTAAAGCTCTCTTTAGCAACATATTGACCAGCTTGTTTTCCATTTTGTTCTACCGTTTCAACCTTGCTCTTGTGACTGCAAACCAATACTCTGTTAGTCTTCCCCTCTTCAAATAGGGATGTATGTCAGTCATTTTATGTGATGCAAATGCTTTTTGCCTAGGCTCCTCAACTTCAATACTGAAGAACATGGGATTTTTTTTTAACTCTTCTCCTCTATTAATGAAACATGCCTTCAATGGATCCTTTACATTTGTAACGGACAGGGTGTAAGTCTGATTAGCGACCAACTTCAAATTTATCTTTCTCATTCATGTCTTCCATAACAGATTTTCTAGTTTCATCGTTTCAGTCAACACCAGATGAATAAGCTTGCACTGAAGGACTATTCCTGTCTTTACTGAAGTCATTTTCTAGTTTATCCACCAGGTGTTCCACAGTCCTCTGCACACATTCATTTTCATCTTGTTGACATTTCAAAAATGGAACTTTTATTCCTGCTTCTTTCACAATTTTATCCAAGTATTTGTTTACTCTCTTTTCCAATTCTTTCCCAAGCTTGTTAATCTTTTCATTTAGCACAGCAACTGCTCTGGTTATTTCAGTTGTCTTTGTTTCAGAGTCATTTGTGAAACCCTTAAACAAGGTTAACAACTTCGCATGGACATTCAATTCATTTCAGAATCTTTCTTCCATGGTTATTGACTGCGCTTTGGACTTCTTCAATTCACTCATTAGATCCTCAATCTGTTTCTTAAAATTTTCTTTTTCTGCTTTCAAATATTTGATCTACTCTTCCATAACATACATCTCATTCTTTTGGATCTCCAAATTGTATCCAAGTTCAAGAATCTCATTGCTCATTTCATGATGAAGTTATACCAGTTCATTAGTCTTAGTTTTTAATTCTGCAGTCAACCAACTGTTCTCATTTACCAACAATTCATTTTCCTGTTCAAAGCGTTTTTCATGATCACAGAATCACAGAATCTCACAGTGCAGAAGAGGCCCTTTGGCCCATCGAGTCTGCATCGACACGTGAGAAACACCTGACCTACCTATCTAACCCCATTTACCAGCACTTGGCCCATAGCCTTGAATGTTATGACATGCCAAGTGCTCATCCAGGTACTTTTTAATGGATGTGAGGCAACCCTTCTCCCACCACCCTGCTTGGCAGTGCATTCCAGACCGTCACCGCCCTCTGGGAAAAAAAGTTTTTCCTCACATCCCCCCCTAAACCTCCTGCCCCTCACCTTGAACTTATGTCCCCTTGTGACTGACCCTTCAACTAAGGGGAACAGCTGCTCCCTATCCACCCTGTCCATGCCCCTCATAATCAGGTCACCCATCAGTCTTCTCTGCTCCAACGAAAACAACCCAAGCCTATCCAACCCCTCTCCATGACTTAAATATTTCATCCCAGGCAACATCCTGGTGAATCTCCTCTGCACCCCTTCCAGTGCAATCATATCCTTCCTATAATGTGGCGACCAGAACTGCACACAGTACGCCAGCTGTGGCCTCACCAAGGTTCTTTACAACTCCAACATGACCTCCCTATTTTTGTAATCTATGCCTTGATTGATGAAAGCAAGTATCCCATATGCCTTTTTCACCACCCCACTAACATGCCCCTCCGCCTTCAGAGATCAATGGGCACACATGCCAAGGTCCCTTTGTTCCTCAGAATTTCCTAGTGTCATGCTGTTCATTGAATACTTCCTTGTCAAATTACTCCTTCCAAAGTGAATCACCTCACTTTTCAAGGTTAAATTCCATCTGCCACTTATCTGTCCATTTGACCATCCCGTCTATATCTTCCTGTAGCCCGACACTCAGCCTCACTGTTAACCACCCAGCCAATCTTTGTGTCATCCGCAAACTTACTAATCCCACCCCCCACATAGTCATCTATGTCATTTATATAAATGACAAATGATGCTTCAAAGAAACTTCTGATGCTTGAAGTTTATCAGGTTTTAACTGAAGATTTACCTTTGCTGACTTTGCTTTCACAAGTTTATCATTTAAACATTTCAAGTCCTCAGTCAAGTGTTCTACTTCCTGTTCTGTTGAAGAGTCATATGGACTCGAAACGTTAACTGTATTCCTCTCCGCAGATGCTGTCAGACCTGCTGAGTTTTCCCAGGTATTTTCATTTTTGTTTTTGTTCTACTTCCTGTGCCTGATGCTCAAGTGTTCTCATCAATTCTTATTTTTCATTAGCAAACTCATCTTTTGCGCATGAAAGTTGCTTCTCTACACTGATCAGGTTTTCCTTCAATGGCTCGTTATCGGCAATAAGCTTCTCATTTTTGGCGACAGTAATTTTTTGGAGTTTGGCAAGATCATCATGATCAGACACCTACTACAAAACAGTCAGTGCTGTTTTACTGTCTCTGCTAACCAAATCATTACCCAGAATAAAATCTACCATTTCAACATGCGAACGAGGAACAATTGCCACCATAATAATTCCATTCACCAAATTACTTTGTTGATTGACTTGACACAAAGGATCAGGTTTATAAACTCCTTGAATATCTCCTGTTAATAACTTTTCCTTCATCAAACTATCTGGAGCACAAATTGCATCCGCCACCATCAATGAATGATCTGCCCCAGTATCTCTCAAAATTTTAATTAATTTATTTATGTTGTTGGAGGAGTGGATGAATGCTTCTCCCTTTGAAATAAAATATCCAGAACCTCCAGTAGCCTGACTCTGTTCAGCAGTAGTCAGAGAAGAATTCGCTTGACTATTCTGAGCCATAGACCCCTTTCCAGCAGGTTCTCAGGAAACACATTTAACCTGTACCACTGCTACTGTTTTAAAACCCTTTTTTTTTTCCGGTATAGCCTTTTCTGATGATGACTTAATTGTCCCTACCACTGCCACAGCTTTACCGTTCAGCTTCCAACAATGGGTTGTGGAATGTCTAGTCTTATAGCAATAAAAGCATACTGGGTTTATTTTCACTCCTTTTATTCTCTACACAATTGATTTTCTTGACTGGGACATCTTATGCATTCTCCATAAAGCTAGACTCTTTCCTGTTCCTCCAGTTTCCCTGTTGACTCCCATATGACCATTTCCCAACATGTAACTGTCTGTGTGAAATATCATAGGTATCAGCCAAAGCTGCTGCTTCTCGGATCTTTCCTACATGACGCTCACCTAAGTAAGTCTTAATGGTTACTGGAATGCTATTTTGGAATTCTTCGAAAATCACAATTTCCCTCACATTCTTAAAAGTTTTCACTACTTTCAGTGATCGAAACCACTGACCCCATAGCATTTATTTTTCCCTTGCAAATTCAACAAATGTCTGATTTAGGTTTCTTTCTTCTGATCCTAAACATTCATTGATAAGCTTCAGGGACAAGCTTATAAGCATTGAATATTGCCCTTTTAACCATTTCGTAGTCTGCAGATTGCTCTTCTGATAGACTAGTATACACAAACATAGCTGTACCTAACAGGACACTTTGTAACATTAAGATCCAAACATCTTTTGGCCACTTAAACCTTACAGCTATCTTTGCAAATTAAGTGAAACATCTTTTAACTCCATCTCCTATAAATTTAGGCACCAAACGAAGATTTTTAGTTAAATTAAATTCCTCAGTGGAATCAGAATCATTCTCTGAACTACTATCCCTTCTTTCTCTCTTTATTCTAAGCTTTTCTCTAGCCAAGTCATGTTGTCTGATTTCTTTCTCCCTTTGAAACTCAAGCTTTTGCATTTCCGTTTCTCTTTAATTTTCTTTCTCCTCTTTTGCCAATTCAAGTTTTTTCATTCCCATTTCTTTTGCTCTTTTTTCTCCAATTCAAGTTTCTGCTTTTCTCTGCCTCTTTCTATTTCAAGTTGCTTCATACGCAGTTCAATTTTTGCTAACTCTAGCTGTGAGACCCCAATTTCAGGTTTCTCTCCTTTTAATTCTAAACGCTAGGTAATTACTTTAATCATATCATCCTTACGAAATCTTACTTTTATTTCTAACTCCAATTTAGCTGTTAACTGCCTGTTTAGCCTCAGTCAAGGCTTTCAAATAATCTTCTATTAAATCTTTTACTCCCAGAAAAGTCTTGGCCACAGCCAAAGCCATTTTCTAGCTCCACCCAGTGTAATATACTTCACAGCAAATCCTGTTCCAATACCCAGTACCCCATGTACTCATTTCTTTAAGGATTCACAGATCACACCTAAATTCAAGGATTTGTAATTCCACAAGGGCCCCCATATTGCTACACCCCAGCTTATGGCCTGAATGTTCTGGTTGGCATGCGGGGGGAGGGAGATTGGGGGTGGGGGTTGGGGTGGGGGCGGGCCCCGCTCGCCGACATGTAAAATGACGCGCGATGATGTTGGGCGAAGTGTTCCGACATCACCACGACCTTCAGTTTGGCACAAGAGTCGGCTGTGCGCTTGCCAAACTATCAAAGGCCTATTAAGACCACTATTGAAGTAATTAAAGTAGTTGCCTGGGCTGCCCGCCAACCTTCGCATTTATCATGAAACTTCATCTACGGGCGGGATGAAGTTTCATGAAGTGATTATAAATCCAGTAAAATGTTTTATTAAAATTCATTGACATGTCCCAGCTCATGTGACATGGTCACATGAGGGGACATGTCTGAATAATTTTTCCTTTTTTTTTTTGAAGTTTTAACAATGAAAGTAATCTCCCTGAGGCATGGAGCTGCCTCAGGGAGATTTCTGCATTCTTGCACGCGCATGCACGAAGGAGCGCAGGCCCCGACTCTCCCTCATCCCCCCCCCCCCCCACCTGCACAGGGAGCACTCAGCGCTCCAGGGTGCGCGTCACACTTGGCGGGCCCTTAATAGGCCCGCCCACATAAAATGGCGGCACGCAGCCGATTCTGAGCGGCGATCGGTTACGTGCCCGCCCGCTCCTGCTCAGCCCCCCCGACGGGGAGAAAATTCTCCCCTTTGTTAGTACTGGAAAAGTCAGATCCCAGAGTGAAACCTGGCTTGATGGATCCTAACATTTTTTCAGAAACTGTGGAAGTAAGTTACTGAACAAATTCACAGGAGACTACCGATGAACTTTCAACAAAAGAATAAAACATTTATTGAACAAGAACAATGAACTATATTACACCACACAAAAAAAGGTTGGAAGGATCTCAATATAAACACAAGAAAATGATTCAAACATTCATCATTCCTTCACCCCAGCTATATCTTTACAGACACATACAAATTCGGAAAGATAAAACAATTTTCCATTTCTGTCTTATACTACAATATTCAGGATAAGTATGCTGTACACGTGAACCAACTGGTGAGCTGTCGACAGACACATTGCATTCCAAAGTAAATGACAGATGCAACCAAAGCAGATTCAATGGATATCTCAACAGCCCACCCAGACGCTTGTCACACTGTGAGTCAGCCAGCCTCACAGAAACTCCATCTTTCTCACGAAGGTTTCCAATCTCTATGTTTGAAACTCACCTGGTAATCCTGTCCCAAACATCGCTCTCACTTGGATTCACTTGGAAAAATATGCTCTTCAACCAGGATTCAGCCCCAGGTTTTCAAACTCACCTTCTGAGATTCTTTTCTCCTGGATCACCACGTACACTCAAGCTTCACCTTTCAAGCCCAATTTCAGATTTTCAGCTGTGCCAAACAGAACACCACTGCTCCAAAGGTCCGCAGTAAGAAGTCATCAACCTTTGGCTGCCTCCTCGAATCTTCAGGGCTTCTCTCAAGCCCACATTGCTTCAAGTCTGCCTCCCACAGCTCTTTCTTTAACTTGGAGCTTTTTTTCTCTGCTCCTGTCGTTTATCTTGACTTAATGGGATTTATCTCTGATCCCTATCTTTGTCCCTTACCTGGGACTGTCTTCTGGGACTTCTTTCTCTCCCACTCACTGATTTGGGACCTTCTTCTTTGTTTGGGACCTTCTCCCTGTCCCCCCCTCCCTGTGTCCTGCTCCTTGGGATGCTATCCTTCTAATGATGCTGCTTTCAGGTAACCTGACCCGCAATTTTGCGATGTTTCACGTTTTTTCTTCTGCGCATGTGCGCAGGGCTAGTTCCTGGCCTCTCTAGACAAGAAAAGCCATGATTTGTGCACGTGCTTTCCGAGCTGGCGCTTGCGTGAAACCAACCAACTGCGCATGTACGACCAGTTCCCTGCCAACGCATGCACAGAAGCCCCAAGGCCTGCTGGGAACTCGGGTTCTCAAACTCCAAGGCAAGTATTCGAGTTTCGCAACTGTGTGTTAATGTAAATTGGATGTTCGCAAGCCGGCAGCCTGTTTTACATTCCTCCTGGTTTTTATTTCTATTGAAGTCAATGGAGAGATGTAAAACACACTGCCAACGCAGTATCACTTGGACCAAAATTTTCAGCTCTGTGCCTCAGGAAGATTTGCAAGCGTGCCTTTGCGTGCATGCGTGAAGTTTGTGCTCGTCCCGCTTGCACCTCCCCCACCGGCCGGCAAAGGCAGCGCTAAGTGCTGATGCTCGCGTTTCACGCCAGACGGGCCTTAATTGGCTCGCCAACGTGAAATTGCAGTTGGGCCCTGATTGCGGGCGGCAGTCAAGCTTCCTGACTGCTCCCACCCCCCCACTCCTGCTGAGCCCACCCAACAAGGGTGAAATTCAGCCCTTGGTTTACGTTGTCGCACAAGGTCAAAATCCACCCTGATGTGTTTAATGTGCTGTAAAATCCAGGTTAGATATCCTTCCATTTATACTTGCGCATTCATTGACTTGTAGGAATTTAAAAAATAAATCATTAGACCTTTATTTAGGGGATTAATGTAAAATAAAATCATAAAGATAATTCTGCTGTACCAGCAGGGGGCAATGCACAAAGGGAGTGCACAGGAACAAATCATAGACATGCAGTTTGTGATTTTACATGCTGAGACTGTGGATTCAGCGTGCGTGTGAAGATAGACTCGATGTTACAGTAAATGTATAAGCAGTTTTCTAATTGTGTTAGTTTTTATGCTTAAGATTGACTTTATTTAAGTGTACTCTTCAGATGAGTACTTAAAGTGAAACCTGATATAAAAAAAATGTAACAACGACTGTTTATTAAGCCAAGGATTCCTGATCCCATTGCATTGTGTTACAATCCCTGCGGAGAAACCATAAACTAAAATAATCAAACTTACTGCATGAGACCCATATGAAGGAGTTCCCAACAAGATTTCATTTTTTGCAACTTTTACTTTAACACAAATCAGGACCAAAGTAAATTAAACATGAATTAACAGGCAAATTATATTGCAATAAAAAGGCAAATTTCACTTTCAGTAGTTGATACACCAAAAATATGTCTTAAAAGAACCACAGGCATTCTGTTTCAGCATGTATGGCATGACGTAGCTACACCGTTCCACAACATGCTGCTCTTTCTTTGCACAGGGTAGGTCAGGAGTCTTGTCCAACAACAGCTTTCACCCCCAAGTTTCACAAGTATTATCATAATTAGCAAGGACCACATCCATGAGCCCTATCTCTCTCAGGTCACAACAGTCCTGATAGCGTATTGCTGCAGAATTCCTTTTCAGCCGACCAACTGATAACGCCCCAATTCATATTTTGGCCACATCTGGCAAAACACCCAGCTGTTTAGTGTCTCCAAGCTATTCACACAGCTTTACTGGTTTTAGACCTTTTAATCTGCTCGCACAATACTTCCACGAGCTCTTGCATCTGTGTGCTGATCACCTTCTGCCACTAGCTCTTCTTTGTGTCTGTCAGCCACATGGCTTTCGTATATTAAATTCCTGATAACACTTCCAGGTCAAAGGCCGCCAGGTCACATGGACCTGTATTTCTTATACAAAAATTACAATTAATCCCTTTACAATTGATGCAAATTCTTAAAAGTCCTTTTCAAACATTCTTAAAAGCATATTCCACAGACGTTTTAAAGAAAATATAAAGTTTCCTTACTGTACAATTTCCGGGTAAAAGGTTGTCACAATTGGCAAAACAGACAGAAAAAGGAGAACATGCTAAATACAGAATGATAAAGCCAATTCAATGAGACGGTGTATACATCATGTTTCTAGAAACTGGGCTCCATGTTAGTGTGGTAGTTTGATGTCGATAAACCTGGTTTGCTTCACCTGCCTGCATCAGATTTCTTTACTATTCCCCAGCAGGTTTTTACGGACCCCAGCAATCTACAAAGACACATTCGTTCTCAGCATGTCGGTGCCCGGGCCCATGCCTGTCCAGAATGTGGAAAGACATTCGCCACTTCCTCAGGTCTCAAGCAACACAAGCACATCCACAGCAGTGTCAAGCCATTCATCTGTGAGTCCCCCTGTTTGTTATCCTCACCATTTGCTGTGACTCCAAGTGATTTCCCCCAAGAATGCATGAACATCAATACAGCACAAGAGGGTTTGTTTGTGGTCAATTCATTCAATTAGTTGAATTATTGTTGATGGTAGTCCAGGAAGCAAACAGCTCAAGCGGTCTTCAAAAGAGATATTCCGGGAATGAGTTTATAGTAGTTCCATCTGTGGCAGTTAATTTTGAACACAGTCCATGCTGATAATAAAGGGTTCTTACTCTGGTGGTTCTCAAGGTTCTAGGTCAAAAGACTTCAACATAACCTAGATGGTGTCCTTAGTGTATGTGAGTCCACTGCATAAAAATGTCTTTAATTTGATAATGTCCACTAAATTGTCAGACCCACTGAAAGAAACCACATAAAAAAAGGTGAGGATACTGAGGGTGTTCTTCTGAGACTGAGGTTAATGCATCTTTGCCCTGTTCTAATCCATTTCATACTCGCCTGGATGAGCTGTTTATTTCCTCTAGCTAAATATTGAGAAGACGGAAGCTATTGAGTATGGTTCCACCACAAACTCCCTTGCCATTGTCTCTCTCCCCTCCCCAGCCACTGTCTCAGGCTGAACCAGACTGTTTGCAACCTTGTATCCTGTTTCACCCTGAGCTGAACTTTTGACTCCATATCCTCTTCATCACAAAGACTGCCTAATTTCATGTGCATCATATCGCTCATCTCCAGCTCCCCTGAGCCCATCCATTGCTGAATTCATCATTCATGATTTGGTTCTGACACAGCTGGCGCAATGCTGCCCTGGCTCAGCAGCAGAAGGCACGGCCACTAATAGTGGATTAAGGGGACAGGCACAAATGACTAGAGTCAGAGTAATAGAGGTTACATGGGGGAGGGGTTTGTAGGGATGATGAATGTCACAGAAATAGATAGGGTAAGATATGAAGGGATTTAAACACTGAGAATTTAAAATGCTGGTATCATGTATCATGGTGATCCTGACTGGCCTCTCATCTATCGCCATGAATGTCACCTCATCCAATACCCTGATGTACGTTCCTACTCCGCACCAACTCCCACTTGCCCATCACACCCGTCCTTGTTGGCCACCAGACCACCATGACACAAATTTAGAATTCTTAGCCTTGTGTTTAAATTTCTCCATTGCCTTACCTCTCCCTATCTCTGTGACATCCCCCATCCCTACAAACCCCTCCCCCACAGACCCTACATTCCTCTGACTCTGGTTATCTGTGTCTCCTGGCCCCTTCAGCCCACTGCTGGCTGTCCTTTCTGCTGTTGAGTTCACTCTCTGAAAATCCACTCTCCTCCCACCCCCAAACCCTTCCAGCTGTCGCCATTGTCGAGATTTGTGGATGCAAGCCCATGTCATTCTCTTTTAAAGTGAGATGTGGTAAAGTTTCAATGCACTGTGCAAACTATTATCAGTCAATCATTTGCTATCACAACTATAGAATAAACAGAATACCTACTGAGCACAGGGTTCTTTTGATATGTTATTGGAAGAACCATGGGAATAATGTTTAGGTGACTATTGTATACAGTGGCCTGCAAGTTGGAGACAAAGACTCGGGAGAATTCCAGGCTACGCAAACCTGACCTTTAAAAGTGGCTGCATGGAGGTCAGATTTTCAGTCAGAGGGGGTCTATATTAGAAGTTGGGGCAGGAAATCCTAGAGGATGCCCGGTGCAGAGGCAGACTGGGTGGAAGGCCTGCCTCGTGGCTCTGGCACTGTGTCTAAAGTTTTTAAAAAAAATGCAACATCTCTCCAGCCCTCACCCCTCACAGCCCCCATACATTCCCCATGCCCCATCCATGCCAACTCATGACACCTTATGCCCTGTACCCATGCTCCCCATGGCCCTTTAGAGCCTCTGTGCCAACTTAGTGCCAACTTATGGCAACCCATGCCCCCCCACCTGCCACCCTTTGCCCTTACACCTACCATGCCAACTCACCCAATATGTGCACATTTCAAAACCCATGTAGAGATGGGATAAAATAAAGTTCTATAAAATGCCAAGATAAAAGCAAAATACTGTCGATGTTGGAAATCTGAAACAAAATCAGAAAATGCTGGAAAAACTCAGCAGACCTAACAGCATCTGTGGAGAGAAAAAGAGCGTTAATGTTTTGAGTCCGTATGACTCTTCTTCAGAGCTCTGAAGAAGAGTCATGTGGACTCAAAATGTTAATTCTGTTTTTATCTCCACAGATGCTGTTAGACCTGCTGAGTTTTTTCCAACAATTTGTTTTTCTTCTATAAAATGCCATTCTAAGTGTCTATTGCAGACTTCACTATATTGAAAAACAACACTCATTCATAAAAAAACAATTTGCTACACTTACATTCCTTCAACTACATAAAGCCTTATAACAACAAGCAATGGAATTCATAGTCCCACTTCAAAGAGTCTAATAGCTCCTGTAGCTGTTAATCAAACTATGAAATGGCAGGCACCCTACTGTGATAATGGATGATTGTGAAATAAGTCATCAGTAATAGAAGTCCTCAGGCTAAAGTCAACAGAATGAAATAGCAAGCAATCATTTTTTTAAATGTTCCAGATAATTCTTTTAAGATTTAAAGGGCAGGACTTTTAACTGTTTTGACAGCCCACTTTGACTTATACTTTTGACAGTAACTCTTGACAGTTCTTTTATTCTTTCAAGGGATGTGGGCATCAGTGGCAAGGCCAGATCCCTAATTGCCCTTAATTGAGTGTCTTGCTATGCCATTTCAGAGGGCAGTTAAGAATCAACCACATTGCTGTGGATCTGGAGTGACATATAGGCCAGACTGGATAATGATGGCAGATATCTTTCCCTGAAGGGCATTAATGATCCAGATGGGTTTTTATAGTTTCATGGTCATCATTACTGAGATTAGCTTTATAATTCCAGATTTATTTATTGAATTTAAATTTGAACCCATGTCCCCAGGGCCTCTGTGTTATGAGTCCAGTGACATTACCACTACGCCACTGTCTCCTCCACTTTTTGATAGGTCCTCTTGACAGGTCCTCGTGACATACTTGATTTTGTTGATTTTCACAGGTCTATTGACAGTTCCAATGATCTTGACAGTATGCGTTTTTGCACTTTTTGCGCACATTCATGCCTAATTTTAACAGTTGCAAAGGGCACCTGACCTCCCCAAAGGTGTCCCAGAACCAGATCCAAAGGGGTTCCTTACCTCTCCAAAGGGCTATCCAAACAAATCCACGAAGTTCAGGCCTGCTCTTACATGGTCTAATTGTCACACTTCAGATTTCACACTTCTGGGCTACCAAAATCCAACTTCAGTGGAGTCAGTTGATGATTTAAATGGCCAGCTGCCTCCGTAAACCGTGCACTTGCAAAACATGAACTTCTCCTGCAAAAATGGGAAGTGCCGCATTCCAGGGGTGGGATTTAGAATTTTCAGGTACTTCTGCCATTTTTGCCACAACGGAGAGCCCCTTTGTCATGGTGAAAATCCAGGCCAGCGTGTGCACTGCAATGATCAGACCCTGCACACGATCCCATGAAGTAAATGCAACCCGTACCATTTCACAATGTGCATTCTGTTTAAATCGCACACATTTAATTTACTAATTTCAGAAATAGATTTCCACTGCCCCAACCCCTTACAGCACCCCGCCCCCCCCAATCTCCCCCCAGCAACTTACTATTCATCCTTTTCTGAAGCCTTTTGTTTACTTCAGTGCTCCCTCGCCCAAGGAGCTGGTCTTCATGTTGGAGGCCAGCTGGTGGGTGTTAGCAGGTTGTTTGACTGAAGGAAACATCATAGCTCGATACTAACTTCACCTGACCTCCAACATATGTACTTTTTAGTACAAATCAGGAGTGCAGCGGTCTGGCTGCTTTTTCTCCCCCACAACAAAGCAACATTGAGATCAATAATAGGGGCTCCGTCAGCGTGCTGGTGAAGATCAGCAAAGACCAGAGGCCAAACCAAGGATAGTTCTGCTCCATGGGGCCCAGCATCAAAACTAGGTGAAGCCACCCACTATGCTCTTGAAGAGCTAATATTAAGATAAGTTGAGTATCATTCTTTTCATTCCATATTGCCTGATTAATTACTTAATTCTAATAGTTTGGTGAAAACAAAGTTAGAAAACTTGAGAGCAAATCATTACACTTTTTGTTACCCTTGATTGCATTCCACATTTTTCAAGAAATTAAACCTATTAATCTTTTTTTTTTGTGCTGTAAACCTACCAAATGATATTACAATTGATTTTTTAAATTTGCTCACTGCTAGGTAATTATCTTACAAATTGTCTGGTAATCCAGCTATGTGGAGTGAAGTTGGTATTGTTCAAGGGTTGTATTGTATTACTCTCCCCAACCTCATCCAAAGTCATTTATATAAAAGGCCCACACACGCATGCACATAGACACACAGTAAGTGCTCCTGCTAGGCCGGTTTTCAGCAACTGTCTCTTATTACTGCATCCTGCCTTAGCTAAACAGAAAAAAATCCTTAACTATAATGAAACAAAAAAAGGTAATTATTAGCTTGTTTGAAAAAAATAAGCCGCTCAATGGAAACCACATGGACTTATGGGCCAAACATATTCAAAATAGCACTTAATTTGTTTTAATAAGCAACAAATATGCAGCCCCCAAGTACTGACTAATTACTGTGTTCTCAGAAAATTGCTTCACAAAGCATACTGGCATCAGATGGATCTGATATTACAAAGCGCTTTGCGGTCTGCGGTGCGCTTACGGCATTTGGGAGTGATGAAAAGCTTGTCGGGTGGTAATGTCTGGAACATTTAGAAATTAGAGAGCGAGAGAGAGGAAAAAGGTGGGGGGTTGGGGGAGAGGTATGAGTGAAACAATGAAGTGTGAAGTTGAAAGACTACACCGAGTGGTGAATGCTGCTAGCTTTCTAATATTAGCCCCACATGTGGCTTTTGCATATGTTGCACAAACCACACGTTGCCTGTGCATTGGGGAATTCAACAGACATTCAAATGTCTGACCAGTGTCAGAATCCAGCATTACTAAGAGGTACATGAAGAGAGAGGGAAAAAAAATTGTGGAATTGATGTGAATCCTAACTTTTACACATTCTGATCATTAGCAGATCCATCATTAAACCCCAGCAGAAAGCATTTCATTTCATAAAATCTTGACTTTGGATTGCTAATGCACTGCCATTTCCCTACTAACTCTCACACATTATCAGGAATTAGATGGCTGATGCCAGAAGCTCATGATGTCACTCATCCCACTATCTCTTAGTCTATGAAGATTTTAGGGAACTACATGTTTTTAAAAAATGAAACAAATTAATTAATATTCACAGTTTTTTAAAGAAAAAATGTAACAGTTTAATAAGATTTCCATTGATTTAATGTGGTATTCATAATTTTGAATTCCACTTTTAGTTATGATATTTTTGATTGAATCTTGAATTTTTGTGTCTCAAGGATGTCATAGGGATAATGGAGGAGGAGAATGGGTGAGAGAGGGAACAACATTGTGTGCAACTGGTTGAGGAATAATACAGATTGGCTGTAAAGTGAAACCCTGTTTATTCTGCTCCCAAAAAATATGTCTTGGCACCCATTTCAAAAGACTAGTACGATATCCACCTGAGCAAAATCTTCCTCTTTTTCTTAAGAAAGTTAATTGTTTTTGTTGCAGAGTTCAATAGTCCTTGAACCAAATGGCAGCTGGTGGTCATTTCCTTAGTCAGTTTCATGAAACACAATTTTAATAATGGAATTAATAGGAAAAACAACCATTACACAACTGTAATTTATTCTTTTCATGATTCTTCAAATGGCTAAATTAACACTTAACGAGCATAGAGTGGGAAAGTTTGTTATTCCAACTGTGGATTGTCCAGACTTGCAGATCATGGCATTTGGACCCCTTATTTGATGTAGAAGAGGTTTATATATTTACACAATTATATTTTAGGAAGGTTCTGACTTGCATTTGATTCTGTATTAATTTATTTTGATTAACCATACAAGAGGTTTCAATTGTACAATACAATTCTTAAAAAAAAACCTTTTCGAATACATTATACTGTACCTTAATTTTAGGAGAACAACTGTTGAGAGATATGAATGGAGATTGTGGGAAGGCGGTGGCATTGTGGTATTGGCACTGAACTAGTATTCCAGAGACAAAAACAAAAAGTGCTGGAAAAACTCAGCAGCTCTGACAACATCTGTGGAGAGAAAGGCAGAGTTAACGTTTCGAGTCCGTATGACTCTTCTTCAGAGTATTCCAGAGACCCAAGGTAATGCTCTGGAGACCTCGGTTCGAATCCCACCACAGCAGATGGTGGAATTTGAATTCAATAAAAACCTGGAATTAAAATTCTGATGATGACCACGAAATCAATGCCAATTGTCGTAAAAACCCATCCGATTCGCTAATGTCCTTTAGGGAAGGAAATCTGCTGTCCTTGCATGTTCTGGCCTACATGTGACTCCAGACCCACAGCAATGTGGTTGACTCTTAAAATGCTCTCTGAACAAGAGCAATTATGGATGAGCAATAAATGCTGGCCTAGCCACATGCCATGAGGAAATTTAAACAAAAGTTGTTGCCATTATTGTATAAGTGCTGAGTGTAGTTAAAGCATTTGCATCTTAACGTCCTGGCTGTAATTTCTATTCTGAAGAAAACAATTAATAATGATGCAGACTTTGTACATTCTGTAGTTATTATGGAAGATTTTCCCTTTATTGTACTTGGGTATGACGAAGCACCTGCGCAAAATCCATGGAGGAGACCTTCGACTGACACCATTACACAGGTCCTATCTTCCCACCTGATCTTCCCCTAAGTGTTCCCTTAAGCATTCAAGTGCTATAAGAATAAAATTTGCCCTTTGTTTTTAATTTAGAAAAAGAAGCTACTGTAAAACAGATTGAAATTATTGAAGGAAATTTTCATTTCTGATAAGTATTTCAATCTTCCTGGTGAAACATTAAGCCAAAAGAGGTCTGTCCTCTCAGGTGGATGTGAAAGATCCCATGGCACTTTCTGTAGGAGAGTTATGGAACTTTCACCCATTTCCTGACTAACATTTATCCCTCAACCAACATCACTAAAACAGATTATCAGATGGCTGTTTTGGGACCTTGCTGAGGGCAAATTGGATGCCGTATTTCCCTACATTACAACAGTCACTACACTTCAAACGTATTTCATTGATTGCAAAGTGTTTTGGAACATCCTGAGGTCACGAAATTTGCTATGTCTTTTATTTTGATTGAATTATGTCTCAACTTGATTAGATTGTGAAGTCCTGAGTATGCATTTGCGCTATCACAGCTAATGTGACTGAGTTTCATATTGCAGAGATGGTGCTGGGAAGCTCCCATTATCTTACTTGGTATCATCTCCAGCACACTGTTTCTGAACTTATATTTATTTCTATTTGTTGACTTTTAGTAATAACCTGATAGACATTGGGTGGAGTCGTCCCATATTTGCACTAAGTGTGGTAGCGGGCAGGTAAAACGACATTTTACCCTCCAACCACAATGGCAACTTTTCACGCCATATCATGCCAAACCTGTCGCATTAATTATGCATTTCCGGGAAACATGCCATTTCCGTGGTGGGCGGGCTCTCATTCGCCTGCCACGCCATCACCTGCCGCTTCATCATGCCAGGTGGCATATTTAAAGTCCAGCCGCAAGCACACCTCTCAGTGCTTCCAGCCAATGACTGCTGCACAGAAGACAGGATGGCTCCAAAAGGCAAAAACGTTGGAGCCCCCAGGTATAGTGACACGTCCCTCAAACTCCTTTTGGACGCCATGGAGGCCCACCGTGATGTCCTCTACACCCGCTCTGGCCGCAGGAGGGGCAGCAGCATCGCCAATCCAGCATGGGAGGTGGTGGCAGCAGTGATCAGTGCCAATGTCCTGCAAAAGAAGACAGCAACCCAGTGGCGCTACAGAATGAATGGTCTCACCCATTCCACCAGGGTAAGTCACTCTTCTCATCACTCTCAACTCTCACACTCTCAAAGCCATCACACATCCACACTTCAAGGGACAACACCACTAACTCTCACACACACTCTCACATCTCCATCAGGCTCATATCCTCTCAAGGCTCACGTCCTCATCCCATCCATGGCTCCGCTCACCACACAAACATTCCATGCAGTGCCATGTGTCCCGCTCACACTCTCTCCACCTGTTTCCATGCTGGAGAAGCAGCTCACATCAGGAGGAAGAGGTCCCAGACTGGGGGGGTGGAGTGGCCCACATTAGGCCCCTCGCTCACTTTGAGGAGCATGCCATCATGCTGACTGGTGAGGGCGTGAACCCTGCCTGCAGTGACAGTGAGGTCAGTGGTGAACACCCACCTAAGGATCCTGCACCACATCATCCCTCCCTCAATGCAACTGTGAGTGCTCTCTCTCCTGCTTTTGACTGTGCTGCCATGCACTAATGATCTCTACTTTGGTTTACATGGAGCTCTGCCAAGTGACCGACACCCTCAGCCAGCCCGCCCCTCAACTCCATCCAGGTCCTCACCTCTAGCCAAGAGGATACCTCCTCCATTGAAAAGCTGGAAATAAGCTGCCTGGAAGACCTGTCATGGTGCTTACCCACACCCTCCATCAGCGCAGACACACACATCTCAGTGGGACCTAGATCTAGGCTCTGGTTCACAATCTGGTGGTCACCGCATGGACACGTGTCTGCAGCAGGAGGAGGCAGGTTCAGCCGAGCTCCCCAGCACTCGGAGGACTGCTGGAGTAGAGACATTTGTGAAGTTTGAGTCAGGTGACGAATTTTTGGGTTAGGCCTTCCAACTCATCCTGGGGAGTCAGTAGAAGGTGTGGGAACATCACGCAGAGCTGTTAGAAGCCCTCAACAGAGTGGCGTGCGAGTCAGAGAGTGTCTGCCTGCTCTCTGATGAAGTGGTGTCCACGTGCGCATATGGAGGTCTCATGGGAAGGATGGTTAATGCCATGGAGACATTGGTCCAGCAGAATGTGGAGATGTGTGCAGACCTGCACTGCATCGCAAGAGCCATGGGTGAGTCCCTGCAGTGGCAACGCAAGAGGGAAACAGAGCACCTCGACGTCCCACCAGGTGCTCTTTCCCCTCAACAAGTCAGGCCGTGTCCTCGGGCACCTGAAGGGAGAAGGAGCAGCAGCTGGATACCCCCGGGTCATCCACTCAGGAATCTCAAAGGCTGTCCACTCCCCCCAAGTCCCCTTTACCTGTGAGCCCCTCAACCTCGCCCTCTGTCATGGCAGGGGGAGCAGCCAGCCCACGAGTGACTCTGGAGGGAGAGGTCTGTGTGTGGCAGGGCCTTATGGAGCCAATGCATGCATTCTCCCACGATCGTGGATCCTTCCTGTATCACACTCATCTCATATCCTGAGCATTTTCAATGCTGCCTGCTGGGGTTCACTTTCAGTTGTCCGTCTGAGCTGACCTGCGTCTCCGTCCACCCACTGATCACATGCCCACACAGCACCTGATCTCGCCCACCACGACTCTCATTTCACTTTCGATTTGGACAGCATAGTGCTAATTCAGTTTTACTTGCGCTCCCCTGTCCTTCACCCTCCCCAAGTCACCCATTTCCTTTCCCCCATCACAGTTGAAACCCCTTCATCTCCCCTCCATGACCTACCACCCGCAGCCCTTTTCCTTCAGGGATGTCCTGGTGAACATATATGTTCCCTCCCTTCCCGAAAATCCCACCCCCATCCACATTAACCTCCCCGACCTCCTCCTTCCCACCCCCAGGGTCCATGTCTGCCTCCGAGTCCCTGCCAACCACCCTCGCCAACCCTTCTACTGCTACCGTGGAACCCTCGCCCTCCCACCCTACCGCCTCACTCTGCCCTTGGTCATTCTCACCATTCCCTCGTACCACACCCAGCCACAGTTTGCTCTCCAGGAGATGGCCATGGACCCATCAGACTCCTCCCTTGCATGTTCACCTGGACATCCTGCCCCTCCAGACACCTTCCCCCCGGAACCCCTTCCCTCCCCCGCATTTAGTCATCTCACCCCACCCACCCCAGTTTTGTCTCTCCCTCTTACTGACTCCCTCAGACACCCTCACTTCTTCCTCCAGCTTTACTCCTTTCCACTTCCTGACTCCCTCAGACACCCTCACTTCTTCCTCCAGCTTTACTCCTTTCCACTTCCTGACTCCTTCCTCCACCCTACTTCTTCCTCCATCCTTACTCCCTCCCCTCTCTGCACTCCTTCCCCCCCCCGCAGACTCCCTCTCCACTCTGCACTCCTTCCTCCCCCTGGACTCCCTCCCCTCTCTCCTTCCCTTACACTTTCCGGCTGACTTACACCTGCCTCCCAAGTTGCCATCTTCTCCCCTGTTACCCCTCCTCCCCCGCTGTATTCCATGAGAATCCACCCAGCATGTCATGGACATTCCTCCAGCGTGACATTGCTGTCGGGCTCCAGCATCTTCTGCTCCTCGGATGTCCGCGATGTGAGCAGGGCCCTGGTGGTAAGTCCCGACTTCTGCATGTCACAGTTGTCAAGGTGCGTTCTGCATTGGCGTGTTTCCCGCCGATGTGGGTGGATGATCCAGCGGGAGGGATGATTCCAGCGGGCTGGGCTTATAATGATATGCAGATGTATTACAATGAGGTTCCATGAAGTCCGATGGCGGGGAACACGGCCCACCATCAACGGGCTGAGCGGACGATTGCAAACTGGTTTCACGATGCCTTGAAACCAATTTTTGGCCTTCTCACCATATTGTCCACTCAGGCCACCGAACACGCCTGATGCCAGCGGGCATGGAAAATTCCGCCCATTGTGTATTACTGGGCACTGAATCTATGGGCGGTATTTAAAGAAGTTGACAAGTTCTTGCCCGGCAGCTGAAGAACTGGTCACAGCCCCGCGTCCCCTCTTTTAGGGGAGGCCCGCCATATAAAGTGCCACTCAGGCACTTTACAGGATACCTTCGGTCTTTCCCGGGATCAAGGACCCCCGTGGTGGAAGTCCTGCCTACTGAGACCTGCTGGCCAATCAGAGACTATCAGATCTATTAAATTGCATTGCCACAGCGTAGGTGATGACTGGTACTGGTACGACACCCACTGAGGCCTAGATTTGTCGTAGATCCCTGGCCACAAATGGGTGATGGCTGGTTGGGGGTCATGGGGTGTTGGCAGGGAGAGGAGGGGGTTGGCAGCAAGGGCAGGGAGTTGGCTCTCAGCAGGCCCCCCCTTCCTGATGCAGGGTTCCTCAATCCACCATGTGGGTTTGCTTGCCATGCTCCCCACAAGGCGAGCCCCCTCACTCACCACTGGGTTAACAATTGCCCTGTTAAAATCCTCAGTTGGTGGTGGGGCAGGAAGGCCATCCATGGGCCTTCCCACCATGAACTTAATTGGGGTGAATGTGGGAAGGCGGCAGTGTCCCCAACTGCTCTGCTCCTGCCTGATTAAATGCCCCCCCCCCCGCCCCACCAAACTCCAAACTTTCCACACGGAAGGGATTTAAATTCTACCCTATGGTACTGGATGGCTGGCCTATTGCATCTGAAACTAGCTGTTTATCAAAAGACAGCTACACCCTGCCATGCAAACGCTTCAGATAAATATTTAATGATCAGTTGTTTGTCATCACTGGTTATTAAAATTCTATTCAAACACTTAATCTACATGAAAACTGTACATTTATTACAAATACACTATACTTCCATGTGTCATCTTATTGCAGAGTTCTTTAAATTCTGTGCTGTAATAATCTTGCCTTACCCTCGCATAACTGGCCTACACTTTAAGTACGAGTACAGGGCTCAACATCTAATTTATGTCCTCAATCCGCCATGAAATTCTGCATGATTTTCTAAGAATAAGCCTTTCATAAGCCTTCACAATGTTCTGAGCGAGCAATATATTTTGATAATTTCCTTCCACTCATTTTACTTTATGAGCAGTACTCAAGCAGAAGTTATAAATTGCAAACAAAACCTGTTAGCTCTTTCTAAAGGACCCTTTTACTTATAGGTTTACTTATGTTTACATGTTTGTTCAAATTAACATCTTTATGGGCAGTGCTTTATTGCTCACTACTGCCCACCAGGGATTAGGTTCCATCTCCTCAGGCTTATTTCAACCAGAAAACTCTCAGCCACGGAAGAAGATGCTTCCACCTTATCAGTCTGGCAGGATCATAATCCTGTGTGAAGTGTAATGCCTCACTACATGTGAACCACAAAAGGCTCAGGTTCACCTGAATGAAGAAATAATTTTTAACATTGAACTGCAAAGAAATTCCCCAGGACCTGGTCTTTCCTCATTGAAAATAAACACATTTTGCCGCTTCCATCATTGCAGGTCAGGTCCTGATTCTGGAGAATCTCTAAGTGTGTGGTGTTATAAAAATGGGCAGCAGAGCAAAACCAGCAACTGGGGCAAGCAGCTTGCAGGACCAAGGGCCTGAGGCTAGGAACGGCTTTGAGTGGAATTTGCATGTTGGCAGAAGAGATCTAACAACCCAGCAAGGACCATTTAGCTAACATGGAATTAATTATCCTCCTGGATAGCTATGAGACAATGCCAATCCTGGTAACAGCATGCACATAACTTTCTTGTAAAGTGGATCCATGTTGTCACATGACTATGGTATTACACTTAGATCAGAGTACAGATTTTTTGTTGCAGTATTATAACGCCTCATCCGAGAAACAGCACCTCCGACAGCGCAACACTTCCTCAGTACTGCACCGAATTGTCATCCTGGATTAGATGGTCAAGTCCTAGAGTAGGGATTGAATACATGGCCTTCTGCTTCAAAGGTGAAAGTGTAACTACTGACCCAAAGCTGACACTTACTGGGCGACAGTGCATGTTGGATAGTTAGTTCAATATTGCTATAGTACCATCTGACTTATGTTCTTGGCTAACAAATCTGTGCTTGATGGTGAAGTCTTGCTGAATTTGTTCTCACATTTGAGTATTCCTTAGTAAAATGAAGCATACACTGAGGCAGAGTGGCATGATTAAAGAATAGATGCCATGAGGAACATTTCCAACTTGACACCTTAGTGTTAAACTAACATTGCGGATTGTCTACTCATTGTGAAAATGGCCAGCTCTTGATTCCATTTGTTTCAATATAGCATGAATTTTGGTTAGTTTTTATAATGGGCGTTCTGTTGAAAATCTACCTCCATGCCTCAAGGGATAAATGCTGAGAATCATTAATAATGAATGAAATACCAATAACATGATGATGAGTGACTGGTGCATAACATTGTTGCCGATTTTACGGTGTAAAGGCAATCAAAGGCATTGTAGGTCATTGTGTCAGTTATAGAAAATGAACAATTGGTATTCCCCTTAAATCAATGGAAATTAAAATTTGCAGTTTTAATAATGGGTGCATGATCGGCAACACCAGTTTTAGGCCCAAGAAGTAAACTGAAAATCTACATCTATGTCTTTCTGTAGATACTAAATAAGCCTGTGACTGATTTGGCCAAGGACTAAAGCATGCTGAGAGTCCAGTATAGCTAATCTTAAATATCAAAGTCATTTGATAATATCTGTGACTGTGTATATAGGAATATACAGAACCAGAAAAGGCTATTGCATCCCAGATGACCAAATGCTTTCTATGCAATATCAGTCAGTTTAATTCTTCAAAACAATTTAAAAGCATGACATGCCATGCATCCGTGTTTCAAGCTATTCAAATGCTTTGCCTTACATATTTCACAAAATAAATTAGGTTTTTTAAATTGGGGGGTTGGAAGTATCAACCAGTCAAATTGTTTGAAGACTGACATAAACAAGACGATCAGATCAGGGGTGATGCTGGAGATTCCCAGAAGCCATCAGATAGAGTGGGTGTAGAGTTTGCCGTTCAATTGGATATTGCTTACTATTACTGTTGGTCGCATTAAAAACTTGTGGCAGGACACTTTTAAGATGAGCTGATGGTTTCTGAGCATCATATTTATAGTTCTGTTCATGTAATAAACACACCAATTACAAAATTACAGGACAGAATTGTCCCAGATTTGCACCAACTGCGGTAGTGGGCAGGAAAAAGAACATTTTACCCACTGGCTGCAATGACGGCTTTTCTGTAATGACCTAATCCCACCTCGTTAATCATGCATTCCCGGGAAACACACTGTTTCGATGGCTGGCGGGCTCACATTTGTCTGCCATGCCATCACCTCGCTGCTTCTTCGTGCCAGGTGCCATATCTAAAGTGCAGCTGCGTGCACACCTCTCAGTGCTTTCAGCCCAGGACTGCTGCACAGAAGACATGGCCCCGAAAGGCAAGAAGACTGCAGCACCACCCCCCTGATTCAGTGATGCATTCCTCGGACGCCTTTTGGATGCCGTCGGGGCCCACCGTGATGTCCTCTACCCTGCTCTGGCCGCAGGAGCTCTGGCTGGGTAGGCAATGGCAGTGGTGACCAGTGCCAATGCTGCACAGAAAAGATTGGTCATCCAGTGCAGAAAGAGGATGAATGATCTCATTCGTGCAGCCAGGGTATGGCAATTATCTCATCACTCTAAACTCACAGACTCGAGCCCATCGTACATTCACTGGCATCTCACTCCGCCAGCTCAAGGGACATCACCACTAACTCACACATACCCTCACACATACCCTCACATCTCCATCTGACCTCATCTCCTCTGGAGATACCTCTCCAGCCCTCACCATCTTGGGACCACTTGCATAGATCAATTTGTGCCCCCACACACAGTGGATACCCCCCCTTACCCAGTACAGCCCTCACCCTGCAGCGTCTTCCCTTGCCTGAGGCCACTTCTCCCCCTTCCCAAGCAAGCCCTAGCCCTGCAGCCATTGAAAAGCCGCCCCCACCATCCGGCTCGTCTGGTAGGTAGAGACCTGCCCGTGAGCACCCCTAAAAGTGATGTGGTGTTGCCTGCAAAGCCTGGCGCTGATGACGGCGAGTGCTGCCCGAAGCAAGGTTGGCAAGTAAACGTTGAAGCCCTGAAAGAAATGCAGCTCAGAAGTGCTCGGATGAACCGAGGGGATGATTCTGGGGAGCTGGGCTTATAATTATATGCAGTCCGACAGCGGGAAATGCAACCCACGATTGACGGGCAGAGCAGACGATTGCAAATTGCTTTCACCATGGCGTGAAACACGCCTGCCGCCAATGGGCATGGATAATTCCGCCCACATATTTGAACAGCTGAACTGTGTGGAGATTCATCAGTATTTCCTTTTGTTAAGGATTACTTTCTTCATGTCTGGCTAGAGATAAATAGGATGTCCCTGAGTGTGTAGGCTTTACCGTTTGGTATTTTGGTCACTGCACTCACAGAATTGCCTGGGTTTGGAAATAACATAGGAAGAAAGTTGATTATATTTGATTTTTTACTGGTTAGTGTGTGATACAAAATTGCCCTGTTTGTATATGGGTCACAGCATCTGATATTCTGGCACTTGAAAATGTTATGGGAATTCTTTTGTTGCTATGCAGTAATGAGCAAGAGAACATGCACTTTCTGTATTAAAAGCGGCAAGATCTGTGGGAGGTGACAGCCTTAACCAATAGGCATTCAATAGGATGCAAACTCCTGACTAGTGGGAGTCAGTCAGGTCCACTTGGGAACACAAAATTTAACCCCCTTATACCTGTTCTGGAAAATCACATTATGTGCACCTGTTATTTTTTAATGATTATGGTCTGTAATACTTACTATTTACAGTACAAGAAAATAAATCTTTTCGACAGGGTCAAAAGAGTAATATGGCCTAAAAATTGCTGTTGCCAACAGTAGTGGACAAACACTTGATTTATTCATTTCTATGCTGCTTTAACAGCAGCAATAATTAATTTGCTTTAAATGAGTTAATGCTCCCATTAACATAGGTGGACAGAATAATTGTCATCTGAACTTCAGCATTCACCCACAATACTTTCTAGCCTCTCTGTTTTATGGTTTTGCAATACAAGCACCAAGATTTTCAGCCTCCCCACTCATCAGCCTATAATCTTGCTGCCTTTAATGTGAATTTTGACTTTGTGTGTTAGTGCAAAAACGGTGACCGCAAATAGGCAGTTCTCCCAGGTTTAATTACCCTTGAAGTCAATGGGCTGCCAATTCACTGTTGCTCATTTTGCATTATTGCACAAAGTTAAAATATGTCTCAAATGGGTGAAACATCATGAGCAGATAAACACAGATGTGCAAAAGCCCAGTCTAATTGTTTGAACTTACACTGCATGTTGATCAACAACTAAAGGGGAAAAATGCAGGTTAATGTTTAGGTGTGATCCTTCATCAGAACTCAACCCTCAGATTTTGTTTGATTGTTGCTAACTTATTCTCATCCCTGTTGCAGACTACTTACAAATTGCTTGTTTAAAGTGGTTAAATCATTATCTTCTCTTTCTCCCACCTGCCATTGGGCTGCTATGCAATTCATAGGAACATAGGAAATAGGGGCAGAAGTAGGCCATTCGGCCCCTCAAGCCTGCTCTGCCATTCAGCTAGATCACAGCTGATCTTCTACAACAACACCATTTTCCCCCACTATCCCCATATCCCTTGATATCTATAATAACTAGAGATCTGTTGATCTTTGCTTTGAACATACTCAATGACTGAGCCCCAACAGTCCTCTAGGGTAGAGAATTTCAAAGATTCACCTCCCTCTGAGTGAAGAAATTCCTCCTCAGGTCAGTCCTAAATGCCCTATCCTTATTGTGAGACTGTGTCCCCTGGTTCCAGAACGCCCCCCACCCACTCGCCCACAGCTAGGAGAATCATCCTCCCTGCGCCTACCCTGTCGAGCCCTGTGAGAATTTTGCAAGCTTCAATTAGATCACATCTCATTCCTCTAAACTCTAGAGAACATAGGCCCAGCCTTATCAATCTTTTCTCGTAGGACAATTCCGCCTTTCTTGGGATCAGTCTGGTGAACCTTTGTCGCACTTCCTCCATGTCAAGTATATCCTTCCTTAGGTAAAGAGACTAAAACTGTACACAATACTCCAGGTGCGGTCTCACCAAGGCTCTATACAACTGCAGCTAAACTCCTTTACTCCTGTACTCAAATCCTCTTGCAATAAATGCTAACATACCAATTGCCTTCCTACTTGCTTGTGGCATCTGAATGTTAGCTTTCATAAGTTATGAACAAAGACACCCAGGTCCCTTTGGACATCAACACTTCCCAATCTCTCACTGTTTAAGAAATATTCTGCATTCCTGTTATTCCTGCCACTTGCCATGTTCTTGCACACTCATTTAGCCTGCCTTGAAGCCTCTTTGAACCCTTCTCACAGCTCACACTCCCACCTAGTTTTGTGTCAACTTGGAAATATTACACTTGGTCCCCACATTCAAATCATTGATATAGGCTAGGATTTTCCAGTCCTGCCCGCCGCAGGACTGGAAATTCCCGCCTGAAATCAATGGGCCTTTGGCTGGTCCGTCAAATTTTCTGTACCGCCCGTGATGATTCCCACCGTGGGCGGGACTGGAAAATCCTGGCCCTAGATTGTGAATAGCTGGGTCCAAGCACTGATCCTTGCGGTACCCCACTAGTTACAGCCTGCCAAACTGAGAATGACCTGTTTATTCCTACACTGTTTTCTGTCTGTTAACCAATTTTCAATCCATGCCAGTATAATACCACCAATCCTGTGTGTACTACTTTTGCTTACTAGCCATCCTGTGTGGGGCCTTATTGAAAGTCTTCTGAAAATCCAATTATACCACATCCACTGGTTCTCCCTTATCTATTCTGCTAGTTACATCCTCAGAAAACACCAACAAGTTTGTCAAACGTGATTTTCCTTTCATAAATCAATGTTGACTCTGCCCAATCCTACCATTATTTTCTAAGTGTTCTGTTATAATATCCTTTATAATAGATTCAAGCATTTTCCCTACTACTGATGTCAGGCTAACAGGTCTGTTATTCCCCATTTTCTCTCTCCCTCATTTCTTAAACAGTAAGGTTACATTTGCTACCTTCCAACCTGCAGGAACCATTCCAGAATCTATAGAATTTTGGAAGATGGCCACCAATGTATCCAATATGTCTCCAGCCACCTCTTTCAACACCCTGGGATGTAGATCATCAGGCCATTTTCTTATTCCCCATTATAAATTCTCCTATCTCTGCCTGTAATGGGCCCATATTTGTCTTTGCTTTACATTTTACATATCTATAGAAGCTTTTACAGTGCGTTTTTATGTTTCTCGCTAGCTTACTTTTTCTCTTTTCCCTTTATCAGTTTCTTGGTCCTCCTTTTATGAATTCTTCAATGCTCCCAATCCTGAGGCTTACTACTTTTTTTGGCAACTTTATAAGCCTCTTTCTTTGATCTAATACAGCCTTTAACTTCTCTCGTTAGCCATGGTTGGATCACTTTTCCTTTTTGGGTTTTTATGTCTTAGAGGAATGTACATCTTTGATAAACCATGTATTAATCATTTAAATGCTAGCCATTGCCTTTCTACTGCCATATCTTTTAACAAAATCTACCACAGCCAATTTGCCCCTCATACCTTCATAGTGTCCTTTGTTTAGATTTAAGACCCTGGTTTTGGATTGAACTGTAGCACTTTCAAACCTAATGTAAAATTTTTCATATTATCATCACTCTCCCCTAGAAGTTTCTTTAAAATTAGATTATTAATTAGCCCTTTCTCATTGCACAATACCAGATCTAAAATAGCCCATTCTCGAGTTGGTTCCTCAAGTTACTGTTCTAGAAAACTATCTGTGTACATTCCAGGAATTCTTCCTCCACAGCATTAGTGCTAATTAGGTTACTTAGTCCCTATGTAGATTGATGTCCCCCATGATTTCTGTGTTACCCTTGTTACATGCACCTCTAATTTCCTGATTTACACTGTGCCTACATTACCACTAATGTTTGGTGGCCTACAATCAACTCCTACCCATGTTCATTGCCTCTTCCTGCATCTTAGCTACACCCAGATTGATCATACATCTTGGGCAGAATTTTGCCCTTGGCATGTGGGCTCGGCGAGGGTGGTCGGGAAGCCGACTGCCACCCATGATCGGCATCGCACCGCGATTTCACCCTGGCAGACCAATTAAGGCCCATCCAGCGTGGAAAGTGAGTGGCAGTACTTAGCGCTGCCTGTGTGGGTGGGGGAGGAGGGCGAGCAGGCTGAGTGCGAACTTTGCGCATGCGTGCGAGTAAGCGTTTCATAATCTCCCTGAGGCACAGAGCTGCCTCAGAGAAATGAAGCGCTGTTTTAAAATAAAATAAAGAAAATAAAAATATCATAAAACATGTCCCCTCATGTGACTCTGTCACATGAGCAGGGACACGTTTTTAATTTGTGTAAAATCTTTATTTGATTTTTATTTGCTTTAGGAAAACTCATCCCGCCCATGATGAGGTTTCCTAAAAAGTGCAAAGGCCATTTGGCCTTTTCACCTGTCCGCCAACCGTTAGGCTGGACAGGCAGCGTAAATTTTAATCTAATTATCTTTTAAATGGCCTTACCAGGCCTCTTAATTGTCGGCGGGCATGCTGCCGACTCCAGAGCGTGCCCACCGAACGAAATATTGCGGGATTGCATGATGATGTCGGGACGCTTACCCAACGTCATCGAGCGTCATTTTATGCTCAGCTGGGTCAGGCACACGCCCGCCCACCGAACTTTATATTCTGCCCCTTGATCTTCTGGTCTAAGATCCTGTCTCATTAATGTATTGATCTCATCCTTTATTAGCAATACTACCCCACATCCTTTTCCTTTTTGGCCTAGTCTTCCTAAATGTCAAATACCTGTGAACATTCAGGCCCCAGCCTTGATCACCCTGCAGCCATGTTTCCAAAATGGCAATTAGATCGTATCTGTTTACTTCCATTGTGCCGTCAGTTCATCTACCTTTTTGTGAATGCTGTGTATTCAGATAGAGAGCCTTTAATTCTATCTTTTTATTACTTTCACAGCCTCTAGCCTTATCTGCTAGCGCACTCTTAAGTTTGTACACTCTTTCCCTTCCTGCCACATTCAGATTATCAATTCCCTTGATGCTACCTTGCACTCGTGCCTTGTTCCCTCTCTTTAATTTATCACATTTTCTCTCACTTGAACCCTTACCCCCACCCCGTCCCCCTCCCCACAATGTAGTTTTAAGCTCTCTCTGCTGCCCTAGTTATACAACTCCTCAGAACATTGGTCCCAGCACAGTTCAGGTAAAGATTGTCTGAACAGTATAGCTCCCACTTTCCCCGGTATTGGTGCCAGTGCCCAATGAATCGAAACCCATTTCTCCCATACCAATCTTTGAGCCACGCATTCAACTCTAATTTTATTTACCCTACTCCAATTTGCTCCGGCTCAAGTAATAACCCAGCGATTATTACCTTTGAGATTCTGCTTTTTTAATTTAGCCCCTAGCAGCTCTTGATCCCTAAGAAGGACATTTTTCCTAACCCTACCAATGTTGTTGGTACCTATGTGGACCATGACAACTGGATCCTCCCCCTCCAAGTTCCTCTCCAGCCCAGAGCAAAAGCCCTGAACATTGGCACTGGGCAGGCAACACTTGGCTGCCGAGGACTGTGTCTATCCCCCTGACTATACTATCCTCTACTACCACTATATTTCTATTAATTCCCCCACTTGAATGGCTTCCTGTACCACAGGGCCATAGCAAATTTGCTCATCCACCCTGCAGCCCACACTTTTGTCCATACAGGCTGCAAGAACCTTGAACATGTTGGACAATTGCAAGGGTTGAGGCTCCTCCCCTTCTACCTTCTCGATCCCCATACCTGCCTCACTTGCAGTCACAGCAACCTGTCCCTGACCATAGATCAAGTCAGACTACCCTGTCTTAAGGTGTGTGACTACCTCTTGTAACAAAGTATCCAGGTAACTTTCCCCCTCCCTGATGTGTCACAGTGTCTGCAGCTCAGCCTCCAGCTTAATGACTCTGAGCCAAACTTCCTCCAATCGCAGATACTTACTGCAGATGTGCTTGCCTTGGATCACACAGGTATTTACAAGCCACCCCACATTCTGCAGCTGCCACACATCACCTGCCCTGCCATCTTTATAGTATTTAATTAATTATTTTACTGATTAAATTATAAATATTAATGTCTCTAATCCTGCTTGTGCTTATATTCTTATTTCAATAAATGTTCTACTTGGATTGAAATTCCCTTGTTAAGATTAATAGGAAATACTCACACCAGCCAATCTAATAAACTTTACCACTATTAGTAAACCTTACTAACACTAATAAAACCTTACAATTACTAAAATATCGCAAGTGTTGAAAGATAAGTGAGAAAAATATTCATCAACCATGCAACGATTTGTTTCCCTGTGATGTCACACTTTGTTCTCAGAACACAATTGGCCATCTCTGGAGCCACAAATTGGATGGATCTTTTCAGTGCTGCTGTCTGTCTTCAGGTCCTCCTCTCTCCCGCTCTTTTAGCTGCTGCTATCTGTCTCCAGTTCCTCTTCTCTCTCCTGCTCTTTTAGATGCTGCTGTCTGTCTCTGGTTCCTTCTCTCTCCCACTCTTTTCAATTCGAACCTGGAAAAGGCAGTTTGTTTTGACTTGCGAACGTAGAATGTGCTGCCAATTAGGACTATATTGTAGGTGTGTTAAATGTTCCAATTTACAAAATAACCTTATGTACCAGAGGTTCGATTCTAAATTAAAGCAACTGGATCTTGGAAAGTTGCATTGAAGCCTGTGTAACTCCTTTCGCTTTTGTGTTTAAAATGTCTTTAACCCTTTCAGGTAAAATTCTTTTTTGGCTTGGAAGGTAAAATTCCAATTTGCACCAAATTGCTTGAAAAATGCACTGAATAAAGTGCTAATGTAAATTTCTGAGGGTAAGGTAATTGTCACCAGTCACTGTAAGATAATAAATCTTTTGTCTTTAACACACACATCCCCACATTGCCCCCCAGCCCTCCCCTCCTAAGTAATTTCTAAATTCAGTGACTACTAAGTTTATCAGACTTGCCATCTACAAATGCCCTTCATACATTTTAGATTTTATCCCCTATCTTAAAAGTTAAGCTACTCAAGTAACTCTAAGCCTGTGTTCAGCTGCATTTTATGTCTAATGGTGTGTTTTCATGTGTCATAAGGACAGTTTTTCTGGGACTGTTTACATTTTCTGAAGCTGTTGGCTTTTATTTATTGTTTAGATTGGTATTTAGTTTGAGCTGACAGGCAAAGATATATTGCATAATTACCATATTAAGTTTGCTGATAGTTTGGTTTGTTCTGGTCATCACCAGAGAGCCAGTGTTTTTATTGAAAATCTATAAAAAGCTATTAGCTCCCTTCAGTCCAGTGGCATCTATAAAACCCTTCAGTGTTTTCTATTTATCCTTCAGTATTTACTGTGAAAGAAGTTACAGAAACGTTCAAATGCAGGAAGGCTACCATCAGGAACAGTAAGAGGGGAAATAGGGGACCTGATTGTCGGTCCATGGGAACTAAGAGTGCAGGATGGGATACATTCAATTCAACTTCCTTCTTTTCTGCTTAAAATAGCAACTGGATCATTGCATTGTGATACTTTGTCAGTCTTTTACAAATGTTAAAATAATAGTTGTTGACAAGTGATTCCGAGCACTCAATACCCATTGTTTTAACTCTTTGATGTGCAAGGGATGAGTATGAATAGAGCAACAATTCACTATTAACCAGTGCAGATCCCAAGATACCAACAGAGGCTCCAGGATTCTTTTAAAAAAGTACATCTGGCCCCATTCAAAAAATGTATTTTATTGCTTGATGTGAATTTGGAGCCAAGCACCGCTGTCATCATTCCACAAATTCACACATGCACAAAAAGGAAAAGGCACCACCTTATACACAACCTATTGGTTCATATCCTTGCTCAGTAGCATTGGTTGAAGTCTAGGGCATACAACTAAATTTTGTGACCTCCAAACTGATGCACCTGAACAAAACAAGGTTCACATAAGAGTACCAACCAGTGACAATACCAAAAGGCTAATCTGTATGACCCACTGCAGCAATAAAACAACCACATCTTATGATAATTTTGGATACAATTAAGGCATTTAACCAGATGGAATGAGGCTTTCTGTTCTGCCACGTTGGAGAGAATGACCTTTTAAAAATACATGCAAGAAACAAATTGAAATGTTGTACGTGGGAGTGGTGTGTCAGGAACTGAATGGTGCAATGGATTGGATCTTTTACCTTGGGGACCTTGATTCTAATGCAACCTAAACCTAATGGGGTAAAGTCT
The DNA here is from genome assembly GCF_964194155.1 of Cetorhinus maximus. Taxonomy (NCBI): domain Eukaryota; kingdom Metazoa; phylum Chordata; class Chondrichthyes; order Lamniformes; family Cetorhinidae; genus Cetorhinus; species Cetorhinus maximus. The sequence goes on along the minus strand of NC_135897.1, from coordinate 72,407,760 downwards.
TCTCTATCTGCTGGCTCTAAGAGATCGCGCCGAAATAAATTTGGCAATTCAATTTGGTTTCCAGTAGGCATAGAGATAGAGAATAAAACTAGCCTTAAGTTGGCATTCATTGACACTAAACAGGCCATCTCACTCAGAGGCTGAACGATGGCTAAAAACTAATGTTGGGACAGAGTATTCTCCATCTATGCAACACCTGACACCAAGTGCCTGAAATGAAAAATGCTTCATTCTCCATTTCCAAACCCTCCAAAATTCACAAGGAAAAGTAAATAAAGAAAAACAATCACATATTTTCCTCCCATATCCTTGAAATTGATGATGGGCTGTGAATCAAATACACATCCATCCTCCTCCTAGCACAGAACATGGCAAAGAGACCTACAAAGAGGACAATGGAGTAAACCTGAGGCCCCCAGTAAGTAAATACCCTCAGTAAAAAAGATTCCATGCAAAACAATTGTAAATTAAATTACAAGTTTTATATTTTTCAAATTGATTTTTCCCTTGCATAGTTCTCATTTTACCTACCAGCCTATAGATGCAAAATTGTGGGGCCCTATTGTACACATTGAATTAAATTGCCTGTATCTCAGATTCCCACTAGATAATCTTTCCCCTAACTAAATCATTTCTATATTGTCACTACTCTGCCTATGCAGTTGCTTGATAATACATTGCTTCAAGGTTAACATGTTTTCACTTTTCATACACAGGTGAGGTTTGTCGCAAATCATACACACAGTTTTCTAATCTATGTCGCCATAAAAGGATGCATGCTGACTGCAGAACGCAAATCAAATGCAAGGACTGCGGTCAGATGTTCAGCACGACCTCATCATTAAACAAGCATAGACGATTCTGTGAGGGCAAGAACCATTTCACCACGGGGGGATTATTTGGTCAAGGCATTACCCTTGCAAATGCTCCAGCTCTGGATAAATCCGGTTTGGTTAACATGAATCATAGCAATCCTGGTCTTGCTGACTATTTTGGTGCAAATAGGCACCCAGCTGGACTAACCTTTCCAGCAACCCCTGGCTTTCCATTTAACTTTCCAGGTCTGTTTCCCTCAGGGCTTTACCACAGACCACAATTGATACCTGCTAGCTCACCAGTAAAAGGACTATCAAGCACTGAACAGAACACCAAACACCAAAGCCAATTGTTCACATCATCCCAGATGCTACCGACCACACCGGACATTTTGAAAGCCGTAAATCGACAGTCTTCCTCAGATGATGTTCGGCCAGTTGAGGTTCCACCTGAGAAATCATCTGAGGAGAAGCCACAAGGTAAAAACAGTGACCAGTCGGAAAGCAGTGACCTCGATGATGTCAGCACACCCAGTGGCAGTGACCTGGAGACAACATCTGGATCTGATCTGGAAAGTGACGTTGAAAGTGACAAAGAGAAAAATAAAGAAAATGGCAAAATCGCAGGTGACAAAGTAAATAGCCCTCAGAAATCAGTCCCTATAAACAACAATAAGAAAGATTTTTCCAACCACTCACTCTTTTCCCCTCCACTGGATGAACAGATTGCTGTGACGGGAGCTGTTAATGATTCGATTAAGGCCATCGCTTCTATTGCAGAGAAATACTTTGGTTCTACTGGACTTGTTGGCATGCAAGACAAAAAAGTAGGGCCATTGCCATACCCTTCCATGTTTCCCTTTCAATTTTTCCCTGCATTTTCTCAACCAATGTATCCATTCCCAGATAGAGACTTAAATGCTGTACCTTTAAAAATAGAGCCACAATCACCAAGTGAGCTGAAGAAGCTACGGAGCGGAAATCCTGAGTCACCATTCGACCTCACCACCAAGCGCAAAGAAGAGAAACCAATGCCAGCTGTGACCTTAAAGCCACTGACTTCCCATTATTCCAGTGAAGAGCAACCATTGGATTTAAGCATGAGCAGCAGAAGCCGAGCCAGTGGAAGCACCCAGGTAGAACCACGGAAAAACCATGTGTTTGGGGAAAGGAGGGACCCCTGTGTTGAGCAAGCCAAAAGCTCAGACCATTCCCTGCAGCATGCCAAACCAACCCCTTTCTTCATGGATCCTATTTACAGGTAAGACAATATGTTGCATTTGGTTTGACACTTAATGATAACTTAGCTGAGCATGTACAAATCTAATGAGGATTGTTGTGCCACATCTCAAAGTAGCAAAGAGTAATTCCATGGAGTCAATTTTCATTTTGAATACAAAATTATAATTTACAATAACCACTCAAACCACGTTCCCAGACGCTCTGCTGTCTCTCACAGTTTGACATTATATGCTTCGCAAGGATCACGCTTAGCTTCTCATTGCCTACATTATCCCAGTAAACTCTGTTCCTGCCTTGGATCACAAACTCCTTTGTCCAGTTCAGTTACTAACTGGAGGTAGTTTCATGAGATAAATTCCAGGTTATTGTCATTGTTTAAATGAATAGCGCACATTACATCATAACTACACTTATATTTTGCACAATTCGGGTCAGTTAAGCTGTCCCGTCATGTTGCATTCCCTTTACCTCCAGCAACTTCTTTGGATTTATTGGTTTGTGATTAAGTAGGCCAGTTTAATTTTTATTCTTAAAATTACTTTCTTATTTTAAAATATTTCTTCCCCTTTTTACGGTTTCATTTACTGATAACATCCCACTACAGAGAAAGGCAAGAAACCCTTTGCATGAACTAATAGGTTCCCAATGAAGTAGCATCCCCATTGAACTTTTCCTTCCCTCCTCCAATGTGGTATGTTCTTTACTTGCTCTAGGGACCACTATCTGATTGTCTGGCTGAGATCAGTGTGTAGAGAATCACAGACACAAAATAGCATCCTACCATGGCCAAAAGTCATGATGATGCTTGCATCAGACTTTGAACTTGTCTGTTACTAATTGCTTTGGTTCAAGCAGTAAACTAATACATTGCCCTCTGTACAGCTTTTTCAAAATGTTTTCACCAGCTGAGATTAATTTTGTCAATTCTGTTAATAATTTTGTCAAAGTAGAGTGGAAAAAAGGAAACTTTCTGACCCAGTTGAAGCACTAAAGGAGAAGTACATGAAGCCTGCTCCAGGTTTCTTATTCCATCCACAGGTAAATTAACTTCCTACTTCATCAGCCCCACTTCATAAATGTAATGCGGTGCTATTTCAAACTAACACTTGCGGATTATTATGTTTCAGTAATACAGTGTATTTTGCTTGTGTATATCTAAGAATGTTAAGCTTCAGTAGCACAGTGTATTATTGTACATTATATGTCAGAAAATTAAAGAAAGTAGTATTTCGTATTTTTATTATATGCTAGGCCTATTATGGTCCAGTTGCACAGTAGTTTATTGTTTTTATATATAAGGGTACAAACCTCGGAGCACAGTATATTACTGTTTATTATAGAAAAGCATTTTAAACTCCAGTCACACAGTGTATTAATATGTTTGTAGGAGTATTAAACCTGGCGAACAGTATATTATTATTTATTATATGACTTGGATGAAGGGAACAAGCATATTGTAGCAAATTTGCTGACTGTGGGAAAGCATGAGGAGGACACAGAGTCTGCAAAGGGATATAGGTAGGTTAATTGAATGGGCAAAAATTTGGCAGATTGAGTATCGTGTGGGGAAAATGTGAGGTTGTTCAGTTTGGTAAGTGGAATAGAAAAGCAAAATATTATTCAAATGGAGAGGCACTATAGAATGCTGCAATACAGAGGGATCTGGGAGTCCTTGTATTTGAAGCACAAAAAGCTAACATGCAGGTGCAGCAAGTAATTAGGAAGGCAAATGGAATGTTGGCCTTTGTTGCAAAGGGAATGGAGTATAAATGTAGGGACCACACCTAGAGTACTGCGTACGGTTTTAGCTCCTTGTTTAAGGAGGGATATCCTTGTATTGGAGGTAATTCAAAGAAGGTTCACTGTTTGATTCCTGAAAGAAAGATTTGCATTTATATAGTATCTTTCATGACTGCATGATGTCTCAAAACATTTTACAGTCAATGGAAGTATTTTTGAAATATATTCACTCTTGTACTGCAGGAACTGCAGCAGCCAATTTGCACATAGCAAACTCCCACAAACAGCAGTCTGAGTGATAATGATCAAATTATCTCCTTTTGTGGTGTTCACTGAGGGTTAAATAGTAGCCAGGACATCAAGAATCTTTTACATCCGCCCAAGGATGTGGATGGGGCCTCGGTTTAAGGTTTCATCCAAAACACGGCACCCCAACAATGCAGCACTCAGTGCTGCATTGGAGTGTCAATGTAAATTTCTGTCCTCAGCCTTGGCATGGGATGTGAAGCCAGAGCTTCACATCTCTTATGAGGAAAGGTTGAGTGGGTTGGGTTTATACTCAGTGAAGTTTAGAAGAATGAGAACTGCTCTTATTGGGCCAGATCTTCTGATCAGTGGTGATGCTGAGTGCATTGCTGCTATGGAGATCATTGTGTGCTTACTTTGTTGCGCACTTTAAGCCGGATCTCCTGATCCCGGCTGCAGTAACAGAGCCTTAGTGCAGTGGTCCAGGAGAAAACTGGTGAAGAGGAGCAGTTCAAAGGACACAGCCCCTTTATATGCCATCAGCTGTCGTATTCAGGTAAGGTTTTAAAGCTCTCAAGTCTTGCAGTGGGTTAGTGGGTGAGCGAATGGGTGAGTGAGTGAGTGGATGGGTGAGTAGGTAGGTGGTGAATGAGTGGGTGGGTGAGTGGGTGAGTAGGTAGGTGGATGGGTGAGTGGATGGTGAATGAGTGGGCGGGTGATTGAATGGATGAGTGAGTAGGTAGGTGGGTGGGTAAGTGGAGGGTGGGCTGGGAGCAGGTAGCCAGGTCGGGGTGTCAGACAGGCCATGGGGGTGCATATGGGTTGGGTTGGGGGTAGTTGGGTCAAGTCATAGGGGGTAGTCAGATCAGGTTGGGAGGGCTGTCAGGTCAGGTTGGGGGTGGGTAGTCGGATTGGGGAGTATGGTTGGGGTGCGTGGGGATGTTGGTTATGGCGGTGTTGGGTTCAGTTACACATTTAATCACCAAGTTACACCAGAGATTAAACAGTGTAACATTTCTCGGATTAGTTTCCGGGTAATGCATATCTAGCCCAAGTCTTTGACCTGTGATCAGTGTAAGAGACATTAGTGTCGCGGGCAGCACAAATCAGCCCATCAGAAGTTTAAAATTCCTGGGAGATTACAGTGCTTGTGTGCGTGTCGGGACTTCCTCAAGGTCCTGATGTGCAACTTAGGTTCAGTCATCACCGCTCCTGATACCTGAACATTCCAAGGGGGCTTGACAGGGTGGGTGCTCAGAGGATGTTTCCCTCATGGGAGAATCTAGAACTAGGGGACCCAGTTTCATTTAAGGCAGAAATGAGAAGGAATTTCTTCTGAGTGTGGTGACTCTTTGGAATTTTCTACGCCAGGGAGCTCTGGAGGCTGAATCATTGAATATATTCAAGGCTGAGATATACGGATTTTTGAAATACAAGGGAGTTGAGGGTTTTGGGGAACAGACAAGAAGGTGGAGTTGAGCCTAAGATCAGATCGGCCATGATCTTATTGAATGGCGGAACAGGCAAAGGAGTTGCATGGCCTATTCCTGATCCTATTTCTTATTTCTTATGTCCTTTTGTTCTTAGTACAGTATGTATTTGTTATATGTAGGAATATTATATCCAGTATTGTCATGGATTATTTTATATTCTCTGTAGAAGTATTTTGCTTCAGTGTTAGTGTGTCATTGTCCGTTATATATGTGAATGTTAAATCTCAGTAATACAGTGCATCATCAGCTCATGTTAAAGTGCTAAACCCCAGCAACAATTATTTTTAGGGAAATTGTTTTTATGCAAACAGTTATATATTTATCCTTCCAGTTCTAATAAAAATATATAAAATAATAAAATAAAATTTAGTTTGCCATTAATGTCTGGAATTTCTAGCCTCTTTCCTGTTGGGTAAAAAATCTATATCTATGACCTTTGCATTTTTTGGGAAACCTCGAGATGAGGTTTCCAACAGTGAGTAAAAAAAACAGTAACATTTCTTTAAACTCATTTTTTAACTTATCCCTCTTCATGTGACTGAGTCAAATGTGGGGGGCATGTTTATATTATTTGTAGATTCTTCATTTCTCATTTAAAAAATCTTCAGCTCCCTGAGGCAGCTCTGTGCCTTCAGGGAGCTTTCAGTGAGCGCACTCGTGCGCATGTGCAAACTTCAGCGCTCGTGCTCCTCCCGCCCCCTCCCCCTCCCCCTCCCCCGGTAGCGCTGAGGCTTTCAGCATGCATTTTACGCTGGCCGTTAATTGGCCAGCCTGCATGAAATCACGGTTTGGGCCCAATTGTAGGCGGCGGACCATGTCATGGCCGCCCTCGGGCCTGTCCGCCCGATGAGGGGAAAATCCTGCCCGGGTGCACAAGGTGACATTTCCTTTTACCCCCTTCATGTTATGGAACAGAGAGGAAATCGCTCCTTTTTATTGATCTCATCTCATGATATACTTTCTTCTTCAGGTTCCTCATTTGACTTGACGTAACAGATACCAATATCCTTGTTTTTTTCTTAAATGACCTGGGGTTTGTTTTCTTCTCCCTGTTTCCAGTCTAGCAGCACTGAATGGCTTCCATCAACACTTTGCTAAATCACCCTAATTAAAATATTGTTCCGGATGATTTTTTTTCTTTTACCACATCTCCAGAATGCATGAGCAATTCTTGTTCACTCCGGAGCTGTTGGATCCCGTGGCCTGTAGATCTCTACCTCAGTTAGGCCTGTAGATCTCTACCTTAGTTAGGTCTCCATCCCAAGGGCTATTTTGAGAGCCCTTCCATACATGAGTCTGTCTTCTAACAACAATGTCCTCTGTTCTAATATTTCCTTCAAACCACAGATGAAGTGTCTTTTAGTTGAGAAAGAACAACAACTTGCATTTATCTGGCACCTTTAATGTAGTAAAACATCCCAAGGTGTGTGGGAACACCATCACCTCTACGTCACACACTTTCTTGACTTGGGCATATATGGTTGTTCCTTCATCATTGCTGGGCCAAAATCCAGGAACTCCCTATCTAGGAGCACTGTGGGACCACCTTCACCACACAAACTGCAGTGCTTCAAATAGAAGGTTCACCACCACCTTGTCAGGGCATCTAGCATGACAAATGAATGCCAGCCTTACCAACTACTCTCACTCCCCAAGAATGAAATAGTAGTAGAATATTGACCTACTGCCCAGTGAGCCCATGTTCAAATCAAAGGCTGTATTATCATATAAATCCAGTTCCTTTTGGGCATATTTTGGTCAACATTCACCAAAGGAGGAATTCTGTAAGTGATGTATTAGCTGAACCAGTCAATGCTCTTTTTAGATAGTCAGATAGTGAGTGTGAAGGCCATCCAAAGAAGCTGATTTTGTAGACTTTCTCCTTCCAACAGTAGGAGAAGACAAGCAGAGAAAGGGCTTGGAATGTATTTTAAAAAGTGTCCGAGGGTGAGAAATGACAAAATAAGAATTCATGACTCCCCTGGTTCCTGTATAAGACTATAGCACTATGATCCTGGTCCTATTCCTCAGTTGTGAACCATTTCATGAGGGCAGCCTGCTGTGATATCACTTACTCAAAGTCCTTAACGAGAAACAAAATATGCTGTAGCAAATCCAATCATCCAAATCAGAGCACAGAGTGTTCTGACGAAAGGAATAAGAAACAGATGAGAAATAGTTATTCACAGTCACTAATTGGAGAGAGAAACAAATAATGTGATGAAAGGATTGATTAAGCCCCTGCCATTTGGTTCAAGTTTGAAATAAGGTTTTCACATCCAATTGTTTGGGCAATATTCAAAGCAGTGGTCAGGAGACAGTGTCTAATAAGCCATATCATTCATTTCTAGTCATGCAGTTGTACTGCAGCACTGTTTTCTGAATGCTTCTTCAGAACTGATTCTCAGCCTCAGTGCATAGAAACTGCTGCATTTATTTTCCAGGACAAGTTCTATGACAACTGGTTCCACTTTAAAACATCTGCAATGCATAAGCCTATGCATATGCAGTTGTTTTGAAATCATTGTTCACAGCTATTTAACTGGTAGTAGTGCCTTCCTCAATACAGTGGGGAGGGTCTCTTATAAGTGAGTGTTTGAAAGATTGCTTTCATGGCCTTTAAGGGGCAGGAGTGAGTACTCAATCAGCCACCCAGAGCACTGAAAACAAAAAACTGTGATCCCAATTTAGAATCCTAGAAAGTACAACACAGAATCAAGCAATTCAAGCCAACTGTAGCTGGTTCATGACTCACAAACTGTGGGTTAGGTTCCTTGCAGCAGTCAAAATAGGGACCGTTTGAACTCAGCACTGAGTTCAAATGGCCCTGTTGAGTTTGTGTTTCCCTCATGTGTGATTCGTGCCCCGCCCCCCTTCCCCCTGCCAGCAAAAATGGGATCTGTCAGAAATGGGGGCAGGTCTTTGACATCCGGGTCCCACCTGCCATTTTGGAAGATCCACAGAGTCTCTACGACTCCATGAAAATCCGAGCCTGAGCGTCTTATGTTCAAGAGTGTGGCCCCGCTGCCTGCCATCTAATTGTACAATTGTGTAACCCAGCAGTGTAAATAATAGGATCCCTTTGTAATTTGAACTGAATATGAAATCTTATACTCCTCCAATTTTTTCAAAAGTAGAATAAGAATCATTCGCTAAGACAAAGCCAGATGCAGATAATTAAGCAGCTTTATTTCACTGGCAACAAGTGAACATACAGTATAAAAGTCAACGTAAATTCTATTTACCAACTTAGCTCTACTCATATTTCTCCTCAAAGACATTTGCGAAGAGTTAAGAATACTTGTATCTCCTTCAGATTCTGCTACTGTTCAAACTGGAATAAGCAACGGTTTTGACTAGAGCTAGAGTAAAGTTGTGCAATCAGAACAACAGTTTCCATTCTAGGATCTCTGTTGTTAAGTCATATATGGAGCACTGTCAATTCAAAGGAGACTGATCCTGTCTGGGTTTGGTATCACTATGAGTATGTCTATTATTCTGTGCAGTGATTAAAATTCAAACTTTTTGCATTCATTCCATCGCCCTTTATTTGGAGGTCAAAATTCGATACCCTATTCTGGCTGGTCAGCACCAAGAATTGTCACATCTTTGACATGTGCACCGAGCAAGTAGCTCACTTTTCAATCCCAGTAACTGAAATTGGGCACATTCACATGGCCTACCGTCGCCTACCGTCACCTACCGTCATTCAGCATGTACCCTCCCGCAGCCCCAAACCCGTCCCCCCTCACCACCAATCCCACCCCAGGAAAGTTGAAATTGAGGTCTTCAGACTGAAGTAGTTAAGAATGCTCCCATCCTGCTGTTTGAAATGTTCATGAGAATCCCAAACTGAATTTCCCACTGCTCTTTCGTCTAAACAGATTGATCAGTAGCTGGCAAAAATTGCCGGAACTGTGGTGGAATTTTAAACTGGGTGGATTTCATGTTAATTCCCTCTCACAGCTATAAATAAATGGAGTGGTGATAAATGAAATGCTCCAGACTATTGATTGCAAAATACCCACTGGATTGCAGCTTTGCTGCACTTCGTGAATTGGAAGAATAGGCATAGAAATTCTTCCTGATTTATGTACAATAATTCAAAGCTAAAGTAATATAGTTACCTTGGTAACTAAAATATGTTGTGTGACAGCTCTCTTCATTTTTTGCAACATGTTTTACTGATGTTCAAATGCTTATGTGGCTAAGGGTCCATAGGTAAAATATTGTGTTCTTTTAACATGGATGACATAATTATAAATGAGAATGATAACTTAGAGAATTAGAATGTGAATTTAAGACTTATGGATTATTATTGTATTTTATATTTATAATGATGCAGGGTTTAAAGCTGCCATAAGCCAAACTGACAAATGCTATGTCATAGCCTGATACAATTTCCACCTTAGCTAAATGTCCAGATAGCTGACCGGTTCTGCTGCATACATTCTCAGTAGTTTGCTTATTACACTTTGTATTTTCCTACAAAGATTTTAAAATGCTTGTCAGGATCTGAAAACTTTACACCAGCCTATTTGTGATAGTTATTGAGATCTAGCTTTATACAATTACATAAAAACACCTTTGTTGAAAATAGTAATTCATAATGATATAAAAAGGCTCTGTTGAGCTTCTATCAGCTGGTAGGAATCCAGTGATAATGCCAATTGTTAGTGCCATTTTCAGGAAAACACATTGGCAAACACCAATCACATGTTCTTTAAAGCGTTAATGGTATTTTAAGGATGTATTCATTTGTAAGCAACATTATTAGCAGCTGATAAGCATACGGCTGACCTCTTCCTTTACTAGGATTCTCACCCAGTGGCAATAAAATTAGGATGGATGTTTGGGTCTTATTTTCTGCAGAATTAGTGGCCCCCACTGCCCTCTAGCCACTACCAGGACCACCATCACTATAGAATCCCCTTTTCTATGCACTGAAGAAAAGTGAAGACCAATTGATTTTAATGCAATATTTTTGATGAGCTTCCCATATCTAGCTCACTCACTTTACTTCCAAAAGCTGGTCCTAGGATGGTGTTTGCTGTTTTAACCAACAGCCTTCCTGGCTGGCAATATAACCCAGTTTTGCTTGCCATCTCTTACAATAGTTCCTACTGAGTTTAAGTTGTGAGAGTGGCCTGCACAATATTGATCAATTTTCACTGGCGCAAGCTTGTGCTTAGTGACTGGCACCCAGCCTCCAATCTCTGACTCCTGACTGCTTGTACATAATGAGACAGAGCTCCACTAGTTTGAATGAATTACTAAATAGTTTTGTCAAAGTAAATCCCTTTGCTGTATTATTTGAGGCAAAAAAACATTACAATAAAAAAATGCATCCCTAAATATAACCTTGAAAGATTTTAAAATCTTGACTGCACTTCTTTAAAACATAACAAATTTAAGCTAATTTACCACTCATTCTGCACTACTTTGCTGCTAATGCCACATGTTTAATGTTCATTGAATTGTGTCATCCAGCTGAAGAGCTTGTATGAAAAGGAGAGGAATTGTTTCAACTTAAGCTAAACATGGATTTATGATTTTGATTTTTTTAATAAAGCTTTATTTAAAAAAGAATAACTTTTTTAATGTCGGAATTTAAGCTTTACTGTTAATCAGACTTTATTTTAAATTCAAAATGTAGCTAATTAATGCATTACCAGTATTGAACTCTTTGACACATCTTATTTATACACCTTGGATATCACAAAAAGTAATCAAGCAACTTGAATATAAATTGACCATATCTGGAAAAAATGTCATAAGGAAGGGCCATAGAAAGTAGAATTTGGGAAAATTTTACTTAAATTTGCCTATTTAAAGTATTACCTTGCAGTTTTTTAAATAAATTCATTAACGTTATTAAAGAACATATATAAATTCATTTTCATTGGCTTAATTGGTACTCAAACACCAGCAGTAAGGGGTAACATTAAACAGTGTAACAACAACATAACCTTTTATTTATATAGTGCCTTTAATGTGGTAAAACATCTCAAGGCACTTCACAGGAGTGTTATCAAAGAACATAAGTTAGAAACCAATTAAAGAAAATCCTGAACAAAAGCTGGAACTAAAATAAACCCTGTTTAAAAAAAGTGAGGATCAGATGGCAATAAATAAATAGAAATGATGATGTTTCAGAATCTAGCTATCCTGGACATTACTTATTTGACACTGCTTATGCTGAAAGAAGGGGCATAAACCTGGTGTCATCAATCTAACATCAAAAAAACATTGCAAAGAAATGATTTGAGGCCTCCCTATTAACTCTGATGTTTAAGCTTTTGAAAAAATCTCATCAGCGGACATGCAAACAATATCATTTGTCATTTGTAAACAATTATGGCAGCTGAAAGAGATGCAGTTTGTGGATTGTAATTTATTTTTGTATTTTGGTCCTACTCCCTAGTTCCGCTTGCCTGATCAGAGAATTTGGGTAAGTTCCTCTGCTTATAATTCCAAACCATAATTCATAAGGATCAGAATGAAAGGTTTATTAAATGGTGCATAACTCATGATGATTTAAAATCCCCCCACCTCCCTCCCTACCCTCCACAAATAAAAATGTAAATGTTTGCCATTTTACTTCAGGATCAGATTGCATTACCATAATCACAAGCACTATTTAAGTAATTCACACAGTAGGTTGAGTTATAAATCACTCCATCTGGTAATTCAAACGATAGCAGGGCCTCTCAAAAGCCACTTGTATTTATTTCTGTCACCGATAGATTAGAGCCAGTGAATAGCAGAGTTTGTAATAATTGCTTAGGCCATTGTTGATCATATCTTTGCTTTCACAAAAAAAGGTTAAAAATATTTGCTTTTGTCCAATAATGGCGACGTCTGCATACTTGATTTGTGCTGGGAATAGAGTTAAGTGTTGGATTGCATCAGTACAAGGTTAACAGCCTCAGTGGGATTAGAAGGGGGTGGCATTATTTCCTTATTCAGACATCTGGCTGTTGATAAGATCAGTGATTGTGAGAAAGTAAATCACAAATTATTCAGCTGCTAAGTAATACTGTCATTCGCTGATATTAAGTATGTCTTACATGTATATAGGGCAGTAACTGCTCTGATTTCACTCCCTGGGGATCATTGAATAAATATGTTGGGGCTTTTTAAGCTATTTGATGTGATATGCGCTTTTATCACATTAGGGCTTTATAAAAATAATATGCTTAATGTTCCTTTGGAATTTAAGTCAATCCAAACCTGACCACATCATGTTGGTTAATATAACCAGTTACTTTATAGCACAAATATGAAAGGTCCTAATTTTGTTCCTCACCTGCCTTGATCTAGCAGAGGGACAGTGCTGGTAAGAATGCTTTAGGTTATGATTTTACGCTGCCTAGCAAGGTAATCCCAGGATTTTCTGTGATTAGATAAATGACTATTAAACCCTCTAGTACTACAGACAGATCAGTCTGTTGTCTCACTGAAGCTAAGAATATACATTCCCTTTATTTCCAGTTTCCAAAAAAGAGAGCTTTCTTGCTCTCTACTAAAGTCTATATAATTCCCACTCACGAGTACTGTTGCTCAAATGGCAATGTTACTCTAGTCTGGTCATCCTATATAGCATTTAAAAAGAATTCTGCCACGCAGATTGAGCAGAGCATCCTTCCTCCCAGAATATAAAGGTTAAACACTGTGAAGTTCCCTCACTTCATTTTGCCATTAATAAGATTAACTGTTAATGTTATTAAAAATGAGGCTTAAAAATATACCTGCCATACTTAACAGTTGAAAGCACAGAAATATTAATTTCCAGTGAATATTATACACAGAGATGAGAAGCATTAAATACAAGATGAACTCTTTGCCCAAAAGTGCTCCATCTGTTAGAAATGTAATTGCCTTTTTTTTTCATTTCATTTGGTCCTTACTGCAGTTATTACGTTATTTTTTTCCTATTATTGTGGTTTCCTATTACTGATAGATGTGATTTTGAACCACGACTGAAACTGCACTAACAATTGGTTGATTTTTAATTAATGGAATTTACCACTAAAGAAATATTGCAGCAAATGTAAAGCACTTTTAAAATAATAACAACCACACCTTGGTTCTTGGTTAAATTCAGAGCACCATAATTGAGATTTTCCACAATGATTATTGAAAGTATCCCAGCTTCTTTGATGATGTAATGCATACAGCCTGGATATCCACCTCCTATCAACCTTCTCCTGAACCCTAGCAATTGTATTAATGTTAAATCCCCCTCTCAGCAAATGGATATTACACTGGTAAAAATGGGTCGGCATAGTAACTACACATTTTATTTAGAAAAAAACTGTTCCTGTTCTCAGTATGATTTATTTCCAAACCATTTTCCAGAAACTGCTTCTGAGTATGAATTATTAATAAAATAACTCCCTATGTATTCATTATCCTTTCCCTTAACTAGTCAGTGTCAGACCTTTCTACCCTTTTGTCATAACTAGGTGTCACAGGTTAAAGGTTTCTCTTTTTGAAATGTTTTAATTGTTATCCAGTCCTCTTCAGTTGTTTTTAATACATTTGTGCTCTTGTTTAAAATAATATTTTATACAAAAATGTATTTGTAATATATACAGACACACAATAACAACACAGAATATACACATTTTGAAATCACATCTTATGTATTGCATCATGTAGATATATATATATGCAATATATATAATATATACACAGATATATATATATAATATATGTAAAAATCTATGGGTTGACAAAACATTGATGGGGGAAGAAGTTCCTTGTAACACACAGCAGCATCATTATTACCTATGTCTGCCCTTTGATCTGTGATGTCAGCATCCTTCATATTGACAAATGTGCTGTCCAGTTGCATTGTGCAGGGAATGTTTTAGCAGCTATGAATGATTATGAATCAAGCCTGAGAGCAGGCAGACCTTAGTGCCTTCCAGTGCTTTCACATTTGCTGTGTGACAAGTAAATGCATCTAGACTTTCCTTGGAGATTTTCAAATGTTTGATGAAAGACATTTCGCAAATTGGCAGAGGTGCCTTGTACAATGCAATTTGTAACTAGCACCGAGAGATATAGTGTGAAAGGGAGAGAGTGGACGGCTGGAGCAGTCCGCAGGTTATAGAATGATGGTACTTACTGTAAATGTAAACAATTAATTGGAGAAGTTTAGATTCATCAGCTGTTCCATTGCATAAGGAAAGAGCAAATCGAAAACAAATATCCCTGTCAAATGCCCACTGCACAAGATAACTTCTTGGCAAGCTGTGAGGTCTAATTGTATAATATTCGTAAATTTATTTATAGTCATCTCAGTGGCAAAAAAATACTTTTTATTTGGTTAAATATTTTAAGCAGTGTCAGTAATTTCACAAGCCCTGGCTTATTTAGCTGCACAGTTGGGAAATGAGTACCTGTATTTTCCATTTAGGTGTGACTCTTGATAAAATGTAATTTCTTTTCTGTCTCTCTCCTCCACTTCTTTCCCTCCATGTCAGATGTCAGCGATTGAGAACATGGCAGAGAAGCTGGAAGGTTTCAGTTCACTGAAGCCAGAGGCCAATGACCTCCTACGGTCTGTCCCTTCAATGTTTGATTTTAGGGCTCCCCCGTCCGTCATTCCTGAAAGCCTACTGCGAAAGGGGAAGGAGCGGTATACCTGCAGGTAATTATGGTTTCCACAAAAAGGGGAAATATGGTAGCAGCAACATTTAATAGTTTCCATGCATTTTCTTCTGCAAATAATGTATTGAAATAAAGGAAATGGCAACCATATTTTGTCATCTTGTAACAAAATTGAAAAGAGGGAAAGTATAACTTAATTGAAATCTCCCTAAAATAAAACAATCATTTTTTTTTATGTTCAGCTAACCAAAGCCAAATTTCAATGCATTTTCACAAAAATAGTAATGCAATTATGGGTTACCTGGTAGCATCATTCGGTGATGTGCATTGGAGCTTGAGTCTCCTCCATAAGACTGATTCTAGCGCTACTGATAGTGGAATCTAATTACCTCATTGAGGCAAATAGTCTAAGATGCCCAATCATTGCGAATGATCGATTTGCTTTTCTGGGGAAGTGATACTGCTCCCAAGTGAAGCTTGATTCTGCCTGCACCTTCGGACAGTGATAGCTTCATTAGCTGTGTGCCTGACCACTAGGCACACCCATCTTGAATGGCATTTCCTCCCATCTCTGATCATGGGAGAGTGTTCATGGTAAAAATGGCTCAGGAATTTTGGCTTCTTGGCTAGGGGAAGCTACCCTTGGTAAATAAGGTAAAAAACAATAGATATGAAAATCAGGGTAATCCCATCTAATATAACAGGAAATGCTAGAAACATACAGCCTGTCAGGCAGCATCTCTGGAGAGAGAAATTTAGTTAACATTTCAGGGAAATTACCTTTCATTGGAATTAACAAGTCAACCACTTGAGTCGGTTTTGTTTGGTAGGCATGGGAGACATCCTAACAGCTACACATGTCCGAGATCATGGGCCAGTTTTTTGCTCCCGAGGTGGGTAGTGCAAGTCAGGAAATTTCCCAGCTTGCCGCAACTGCCTCAGGAGAAAGTGCCCCGTCAGATCCAATTTTCACTTGGATGGGCTGGAGTGGGGCCCGCCGCCCCCAGGTACAGATCGGAGGCGGCTGTTGACTGCTGAGGTGGGCTGTTTGAAAGGATGTTGTCCCAGTTGCTTCTTTAAATTTTAGGCCGTCCAGCCCTCTCTCCTCACAGCCCCTAACCTTCCCCACCCATTTCACATGCCAACTCATGCCAACCCATTCCCCACCCATCCCCATGGCTCCTTATAGCCCCCATGCCAGCTTAATGCCAGCTCATGCCCCCTCCCATCTTCATGGCCCCTTATAGTCTGCATGCCAACTCATGCCAACCCACCTACCATCCTTTTCCCTTGCACCCTCCATGCCAACTCATCCAGATGACACAAAGTAAAGGTCTAAATATCTATTACAGCCTTCATAATATCAATAAAACCCCCATTTATGAAAGCCTAGTCAAACGTTTAAAGCCCCTCAGGTACCTCATTTGTTGTAAAAACAAACAGACTTGTATTCATAACCCCATATGAAAGAGAGCTAATTCTTCAATAACC
Organism: Cetorhinus maximus; assembly: GCF_964194155.1. NCBI lineage: Eukaryota > Metazoa > Chordata > Chondrichthyes > Lamniformes > Cetorhinidae > Cetorhinus > Cetorhinus maximus. The sequence goes on along the minus strand of NC_135897.1, from coordinate 72,391,112 downwards.
TCTTTGAGCTGTAAATAAAATTGTGAACTTAGGACTCCCTGCTGAGATAATTGCAGGTTGTGGAATGCAGCCAAACATTAATAGCGACATAATAATAGCCCTTGGGAAAATGTCAACAAACAGCTGTTGTAGCTGCTAGAACAGATTATTTTCAACTCACACTGACAAAGGCAGCCTATTTTTAATTTTTAAAGGGTTTGTGATTTAAATAACTTCCCAGCTTGACAGTTCTACAGGCCTTATCTGCCCTTCAAGAGCATTTACATCTACTCTAAAAATTTGTGACTCCCACACTGCAGGTTAAGGCCCTTGCTACAGCAAAAATGATTGCGCATTGATTTCAAATGGTCCTGCTAAGTTCAGGATTCCCTCAAGTGTGAGTCACAATGCACCCCCCTCTCCCCCCCCACCAGCTTTCCTCAACCAGCAAAAGTGGGATTGTTGGAAATGATGGCAGGACATCTGAATCCAAGTCCCTGCCCGTCATCTATAAAGATCTCCACGGCGCCACAAAAATCCATCCCTATATGAGCAAATAGGGTAATCATATCCAGTCCTAATGTTATTTTGTTTGATGAAACAGACTAAGTTATATTAATCACAGAACTCGATAGAGTCGCAAATCTTTGAGTTAAAATAGAGTGACTTCCTTGTTTTAATTTATGATGTACATGAAAATTAGGGCAGCCACGATCCTCTGGGGGAATTTTTACCTTGAACAGTAAACTGGTGGAGCAGATCACATTGATAACTATTCACATTGGTTTCAATGGAAATGAAAATTGCATTGATTCTGTAGTAGGAGAAGATGCTGTGGACCAACGTTGGTCAAAGGTTTTTTGTTATTCTGTCTGGGATGTGGGTGCCACAGGCAAGGCCTGTATTTATTGCCCAACCCTAATTAGCCTTGAACTGAGTGGCTTGTGAGGCCATTTCAGAGGGTAGTTAAGAGTCAACCACATTACTGTGGATCTGGAGTTACACTCAGGCCAGACCAGGTAAGGACAGCAGATTTCCTTCCCCAGAGGGCATTAGCCAATCAGATGGGTTTTTACAACAATCAGTGATAGCTTCATGGTCACCATTACTGAGACTAACTTTCAACTCCAGATTTTTATTAATTGAATTTAAATTCCACCAGTTGCCACAGTGGGATTTGAACTCATGCCCCTAGAGCATTAGGCTGGGCCTCTGAATTACTAGTCCAATGACATTACCATTCTGCCACCATCTCCCCCAATGTAGGGCTGAAGAAGGTTGCAAAGTTAGGAAGGGGCAAAGCCATGAAAGCATGGTTGAGGATTTCAAAATCAAGGCATCATGGAATAGGAAACTAATGGAGGTCATCAAAATAGGCGAACGGGATTTAGGCAGTGACAATCTGAATGAATTAGAGTTATATAAGGTGGCATTTGGGAAACCAGCAAAACAGTTGAATCAGGAAGTGACAAAGGTGCAAATGGGTGTTTCCAAGGCAATGGGGGTGAAATCAGACCAACAACTGCTGATGCTTTAGAGATTAAAATAAGCAGTCTTGGTAATGGGCTGAAATTGAGATTTGAAGTTCAGTTCAGAGTCAAGCAGGACAGTGAGTTTGCACATTGTCGGAATGAACGTTCAAGGAGCATGATTGGATCAGGAGTTGAAGTATGGAGTTCCTGGTGGGACCAAAAATCACTTTGGTCTTTTTAAGGTTGACTGCAAAAACAATCATCTACACATAGAGGTCAGATATGCCACCCAATTACATGGCAACAGTCAAGTAATCAAGGTAGGAAGTGGACAGGTAAAGCTGGTACATTTTCTGTGGGGCTCAACTGCTAGCTGGCCTCAAGCTACATGAGTAATTTCCCATATTTTTATAAACTCCTTCATTCTGCTTTAATATGAGCATTTTGGAAGATTGCTAGCCTGAATAATACTATACCCCTCAGGAGATAATTGCAATCTGATGAGTTCTCTGCTGCTTTGAAGATAGCAGTCTACTTAGAGTACTGGATCTGCTGAAAAACTTGTACTCTGGCTAATTCTGTACTCATACTTCAATCTGGCTAGAACTGTACTCAGTGGTGATACTCCAGCCTGTCTGGTGCTGTGATCAGTAAACAAATTGAGAGACTGTCTGGTTTGACTCATTTGTTCATGAGTAGTTTTATCATCTTTGTATTGTGTACTTGGTTGGGAATCAAAAGTAATTGGTTTTTTTTTTGCTGTGTCTATATATGATTATATAATTTCAGAACACAAATATTATCCATATGTGGTTTGAGGAGAGCACAAGGCATTGGATCATTAATCTGTTGTTTTACGGTGATGGAATGTGCCATCCTCCAGTGTGTGGAGGCTAGATCACTGAAAGTTTTTAAAGAGGAGCTAGATAGATTTTTGAAATATCAGAGAGTTGAGGGCTATGAGGAGCTGGCACGAAAGAGGAGTTGAGGCCTTTTGCAGATCAGCCATGACCTTATTAAATGGCGGGGCAGGCTAGAGGGGCCGAGTGCCCTACCCCTGCTCCAATTTCTTATGTTCTTATTTTAATTGTGATGAAATGCTGAACAGAAACTAATGCCTCGCCCTGAGGCAGGAGGGAAAATCAAACAGAGGATCACTCCAGGCTGTTCTTGCTTGCCCCTGGGTGCTCAGTTTTAGAACGACACTGGGGGTGGGTGGGGGGGACCCTGGCGAAAATTGCATTCTTCCCTTGGCATGATGCACAAGGCAGGGTGGGGACCAAGAAAGCAAGAGAGTTCAAAGAAAGCAGTCTGTAATAAGGGAGTACTAGCGCAGAAAAGAAAACAATTGGGGATGTACAATTGTGTGCTCCTTCTATGCAGAGAGTTTGAGCACTTCTGAAAACCCCCTTTTGCTCCTAATTTCAGGAGGTGACAGCCAAAGTACTTAGTTGCCAGGAAAAGCTCTTTTCTGTTTCCTGCCTAACGACATTCAGATTGCTGTAATTAGAAAAAGAGGTTTCCTTTCAAGATGAAATTAACCACTCGAATCATTATTTATAAATAAATGGCATTTTACAAAAAATCTTTTCCTACTCCCTGTGCACCAAACAAAGTAATGCAAGATGAATTCCATGTCTGTTCCTTATAACAATCTGTCTGATCTTGTTTCTCTTCCCATAACAGATACTGCGGTAAGATTTTCCCAAGATCTGCAAACCTGACCCGGCATCTTCGGACACACACTGGAGAGCAACCTTACAGGTTAAAATGCATATATTATTGGGAATTACCATAAAATCCCAGCTATAAATTGTTCCTGTGTAGAAGTTGCTCCCTTACTTGAGGTGTTCACCAGTTAGTTTCAGAAAACAGTCATAGCCCTGAAATTAAAGTACAGAAGCACATGCAAGAAGATCTCATTTATACACTGTACTTCACAGTACACACACACAGAAATGGGGTAAATGCTTGTATCTTAGCTTTGAGGGAGCTCATATAAGCTGGCACATTAAATATATAGTATAAAAGCAAAATACCGTGGATGCTGGAAATCTGAAATAAAATCAGAAAATGCTGGAAAAACTCAGCAGGTCTGACAGACGCTGTCAGACCTGCTGAGCTTTTCCAACATTTTCTGTTTTTATATTAAATATATATTATATCATGATGTGGATCATGTTTTGCAATGACAGAGCCCCTGAATCTGGATCCAATGCACTTAAACATTTAAAGGACAAATAGGAATACATGTGTCAAAAATTACTTAATTATTATAACAATTTTTTGAAAATTCATAAAGCTCTCTTGCAGTGAGTTGAAAGTTGCTTTGAACATACACTTGTAACCAGATAGCATCTTCCATGTGTGCAAACTTAGAGGTCCATCTAGTTCCTATTGAATCCTTGTGTTCCATCTTGATTTTCTGGAACGTTTTCCCAAATATTATCCAGTAATCCGTGTGCATTTAATCTTGTACTTTTTTACACTTAGCGGGAATGGTACCAATCCTTCTGAAACTTCCAGCAGTGAGCTGGGGCAGTAGAATCACAACCAGAAATCTCAAAAAGGCGCTTAACGTGCATGCTATGAGAAAACATCCAATCACCCCCATGAATAGAACATTCATCACTTAAGAGTAAACTTAACATGAGTGACACAGCACATTGATGACTTTGTCACTCATCAGCTATGTTCCTTTCACACATGCAATAAATTCTGGTAGTACGGAGGAAGGAAGTGCAGCACTACAGGAGGTGACATCTTTCAGATGAGGCCTTAAACTGAGGCACCCATCTGCCTTCTTAGGTGGATGCAAAAAATCCCACAGCACCATTTCAGAAAGAAGCAGGCGAGTTACCCATGTTTTCCTGACCAATGTTTATCCCTCAATCAACATCCCAAAGGCAGGTTATCTGGCATTTATCACATTATTGTTTATGAGAACTTGCTGTGTGCAAATTGGCTGCTGTGTTTCCTACATTACAACAGTGATTACACTTCAAAGTACTTTATTGGCTGTATAGTGCTTTGGAACATCCTGTGGTCACAAAAAACACTTTATTAATGCATATTATTAATATTTATAATAATGATATTTATTAATTTTTATGGAATGGCTAAACCCTGTGTTAATTTATCTACCTACATATCCAGTTGTAATCCATCCTTATTATGTTTTTTGGACAGCAGTATCTCCCAATGTCTATAGAGTTATCTAGACTATTTCGTCTACTAGGGCCTTATACAAACGTGATAATAGTAGGCAGAAAAAGGCCAGCTTGTCTATCTAGCCTACCCTACACTTCTGATGGCTAGACCATTATGACCCAAAACTTATTTATGACTAGACTAGACACTTCATAGCTTACGCACGCACTGCACCACCACCACCCCTCCCCCACCCTCACCCAAACCCATCCACTGCAGTCAGGTTATCTCTTGGGAGAGTCAAAAATACAGAGAAAAATTCAGGGCCAATAAAGAGAAAAAAATCCTGGAAAATTCCCCTCCAAACCCTTCAGGCGAGTAAAACCAATCCAGGAGATCACATGGACCATGTGTTATCTGTTAATCCACTTACCTTCTCTGCAGACTGTAACGCCTTACAGTTCACAGAGAGACATAACCGGTAACACATGTGTAAATGTAACAAACAAATTGTGGTAGATTTTCAACTTATGCACCAGTTCCCCCTCCCCCCCAGCCCCCAACAACACCCCCCCGCCCCCACCCCCACCACCTCACCCCAGGCACCAAACTGGCATTGTAGATTGGTAGCCCAAAATAGAAACAGTCCAGTTCTCACTTCTACAAATTTGGAATGAAAATAAGAAGGGTTGTATAATGGCCAGCCAATTCACAGCACTAGCTTGATGCTCAGGCAGCCAGTTGAAAATGTGCTTCGTTATCTGACCATAATAAGCGATGTTTAATTAACTCAATCTACAGCAAATACACATAATCTCTCATCTGCTCCAAACTTACCCTCCACTCCCAGCCTTAGAAAAAAAAAAATCAGACTCTGTAACATCTTTGTGCGTGCACGTAATGCAACAGTAGAGATTGCTTATGGAAAATCCAGCCAAGGGCAACCCATGGTTAATGACTACAGAGATCCTTGTAACAATAGAAAGACTCTAAAATGCTGTGCAATCAGCAAACAGATTTTCAGTGATAAGACAGAGAAAAGTGATTTGGGACACTGCACGCGGCCTGCCCCCAAGGCTGTGCTGTTCCTGAGTGTACATGGCTGTGTGGAATCAAACTGCACCATCCATGGTTTATATATAACTGCAATCATGACGCAGGTTACACGTTTTCTAATGCTTTGTGAGACTGAAACAATTAGTACTGCATTAAATAATTTTCACAATGAAAAATTGCCATGCTTCATTATGCGACAGATATATTTTTTTTGAAGTCATCAAGAGGAAGTAAGTTGAAAAATAAGGGTGATGAAGTCTGTTGGCGATCTACCAGAAACAGCAGTCAGAATAATTATTTTATGTCTGTGTAACAGTTTATGGAGAAATACAGTAAAGGCCCAAGGGACCCTAAATGACTGTAGGGCATGAAAACTGATGCCTCAAGTACCAGCTTGATAGACTAAACTGCACACACTGGCACAGAATTAAACATTTACTCTGTTTATTGCAATCTTTTTTTGGAAGATAACAGAGCTTCCTTTGGGACTGGCAATTGAGTAGGCTAATCGTGGAAGAAGAAAAGATGTAATCACTGGACATAATTTTGCATGAAAAATCTTGGCCTTGTTTGTCATTCTTTAGAAGCTGCATCACACAGGATAGAGCGAGCTGAGCAATTTATAAATGTGTCATGTTACCAAAGACATTGAATCACAGAGGCCCTGCACTCTCAAACATATAGAAAAGAAGAAACAAGTACATCTGGGCTAGGGTTGCCAACCCTGCAGAATTGACCTGGAGTCTTCTGGAATTGAAGATCAATCTCCAGGACACTGCTGTGTGAAACCCTGGAGGAAAAATCATCAGGATGTTAAAAAGGGATTGGTCTTTTTGTCATTTTCTTTGAACATTTCTTTTTAACCAGATATAAAAATATTGAAAATGGGAAATAAAGACTCTTTGACAGACAGTCAAGCATCATCCAATTCGGTAATGAGTCTTTTTGCTTTCCAATTGGCAGAGGAAGGCAGTGTATCACAAGGATGGATGTGCTTGGCTGGAGCATGGGGGCAAGACATGTGATGAAACCTCCAGGAATACATTTAATCACAGTTGGCAACCCCAATCTGGGCCAAGTGCCCTGATTGTGTAACTTCTATTCTGAAGACTATGTAGCAAGTTATCTGTCAGAGAACATCACACAGCTGTATGATTCAGTGTTGCATCTCCATCTGTGTGTCTACAGTAATGACATTAGTCATAGAATTACATAAAACACTGTACAGGAAAGGCCATTCAACCAAACTGGTGCAGGTTAGTGTTAATGCTCAGCATGATCCTCCTCCCACCTTGCTTCATCTAACCCTATTCAGCATATAGATTTAATGATCTTCTGCCCAAAATAATATGTCAACTGCTTGTTTCCTTTCAAAGTCAGTGTTTTTTTTAGATGCACTGCCCTTCACTATCTCCCACCTTCTCATGAACTTCAGGTGAAAATGGAAGGCATACAGAGGATCCCTCATGTTCATTGGGCACAAGGTGCTTTAGTTAGGGAGGGAGGAAACTGTTTATTTCCTCATTCCCTCTCCATCACTCTGAAGGAAATATTTAATTGTCCATCAATCACTCCACCCAGAGAGCTAAAGAATATTGGTTAAAATTAAACAGTCTGACCACAGCTTTCCTTGGATTCACATGATATGTGTAGTTATTAAAACTTAATGGAGTACATGGCTGCCCAGAGCGCTTGGACCAAGATTGCAGCACTTGTTCAGTGCACTATATTGGTGCGAATGGGTTGCCAAGTGCTACAACCAAATCTCAGTGCATGAACCAAGCAATAAAAGCTTCTTCTTCAAGACTGACCACTATACTGCATCTCCCCTGGTTTCTAAAGGGCTTCCAGTGAGTACTCTGGAACTCTGAGATGCCATTGGTATTACACGTCAGCCATCAAGTAAAAATGATGATCACTGCCATGTTGAGAAAGTTTATCCAACACTTACCTCTTTCTCTTTAAAGAAATGTATGATTTTGTTAACTTTTCCTACTTTATGTCCTATATCATTTTCAGCCTGTCTAACAGGACTCTACCTAAATATAACTTAAGCACATTAAACTCTAGTAAACTAGTTTGATTCAAGGCATTATATTGAACAAGATCTCTATTGCTGGCACAATATGTGAGGTATCTTTTTTTGTAACATTCAAAACAGAAAAAATAACAAGGGCTTTCAAAACCATGAACAAGCCTTGATCTTAGGAAATATTACTTATCCACAATGTTTTTTTCTTTAAAGGTGTAAATACTGTGATCGCTCATTCAGTATCTCTTCCAATCTGCAACGGCATGTTCGCAACATTCACAATAAGGAAAAGCCATTCAAGTGTCACCTGTGTGACAGGTGCTTTGGTCAACAGACCAATCTGGACAGACATCTGAAAAAACATGAGAATGGAAACATGTCAGGTATGCAAGGAGAACTGGGCTTTGATATTGAGATTTGCCTTTGAACTTTGGACTGTAGTATTAAGTATTTCCAATGAATTTGGTTTAAAAGAAAATAGCTTCATAGATTAAAGCATGGATTTCATAAGTGCAGTGAGATACCAATCTAAGGCTGATCACTTCATGCAAAGGAAGGGAAAATGAGAATGTGAGTTATCCCCAATGTGCCGGTTAAGTGACACTGGTATAAGACTGGAAGCAGATCATTTCCCTGTCCATTTTACTTAGGAAGCGGTACAGGATAGGGGCAGACAAAATAACTACCTAAAGTAACAATGACTTTCATTTATATAGGACCTATCCTGTGGAAAAACATTGTAAAGCCCCTTCACTGAGGCATAATCAGAAAAACAATAGAAAATAAAGCTATTGAATTCAGCTTGAAGAAGGAAATATTAGGTAGGATGACCAAAAGCTTGGTTGAAAAGGTTGATTTTAAGGAGGAGAGGGAGGTGGCACAGGGTTAATGAAGGAATTCTAGAGTAGTCATTTGGTAGTACAGAACTTGAGCAATGCTGAAAAAAAACATTTTGTTGAATCTTTTTGTCCTGCACTCATCAGGACAATCGCAAGAATACCAATGTCAGGGGAAACAACAACTGTATACTGTATGAGAAGAGAATGCTGATTAGTTGGCAAGTAGACACTGATTGGTAGAGACATTGCCATGGAGAATGCACCAGTTAATAGTGACTGGCAGTTAACTGTCAAGCATTGTTTGAAATTTTAAACCAGGCAGCTTGACTCTGATTAATTAAGGCATTGCCCTGAGGAATGAACCAGTGAATAGTTATCACTTATTTTGTTTAGCTGAAATGGATGCAATGTGTGTACATGTGCTTCCTGTCTACAAAGAACAGGGCCCTGAGTATTAATATACATAGCTTCCAGTACACGCAAATGCGCCACATTGCAAGCCCAATTGACAATCTTAAATTGGTTGTCAGCGTAATTCTTACCACACTGAGGATTATTTAGCAGATGTTGTCCAATCACAGAATCACTTCTAATGTTGGACTCTGTCTTTTGAGTTTTGCAAGCACGGGCTGGTTGGGTACGGTCCTGTACCTTACCTGCTGCAAACAGCGGAAGGAACATGCTGTTTGATATGATCTGCCAGTCTTTGGGATATACGGCCTACATACCAAGCATCACACTGGCACTGAAAGTCATATACCACATTACTCCATTTGTGTAATAGGCAGAATGTCTTTTTGGTTTGATGGCAGCATCCTGTTAGCGGCAAACACCGCTCGTGTTGCTACTGCATAGCGGCAGCGTGAAACAGCTAGCTTCACCTAGTGATCAAATTTTTGAAATACCTTGCCCTTCCAGGGTAATCTGAGGTAGACTGGGCACTTTTCAGGGCCAAGGTGATGGCCTACGGCCCTTTCATGAGTTTGCTAAATATACAGTGCAAAATGATCTGATCATTTCCCCATTATCCCACAGGATGTCTTTGATGCACCCTATTTCAGCATCAAGCTTGAATGGTGAGCAAATGGCATGGGCCCTATTTACGAGGTTGCCAATAAGGCCAATCTTATAGTGTGTGGAACTGTAAGAGTCCCAACATGTGTACTGACCAGTGAAGGTAGGCTTGTGGTAGACTGTGTTAGAGAACCCAGTGGCAGATTTTTCAATTAGTACGTCAAGGAAAGGGAATTCATTTGACTGCTCTATGTCAAAGGTGAATTTGAGTGCAGGATGGAGCCCGTTAAGGCAGGCAAGGAAATTTATTAAATTAAGTTTAGCAAATGTATCGGAAATATGCAAGTGGTGGGAGGTTAGGTGTTATTCCATCAAAGACACGTTTCTCATGGAACCCAACAAAGATGTTTCTGAGAGCTGGGCCTAGAGGGGATCCCATGGGCATACAAGATGTCATTAAAGCTGAACTTAACTGCACGAGTTGCCGAGTTCGTAAGCTCAATGAATACTGATTCTCAAAATGGCAGTGGGTTTAGTTCACCATGATATGGTGCTGCAGCACAAATATCTTTGGCTTCCTTAAGTGGAACATTGGTGAATAGGCTAGCAATGTCAAATGAGCACATGGACACAGTGTTGCTATCGATATGCAAGTCCCGTATTGTCTTCGCAAATGTGAAGTAATCCTTCACTGTGTATCTGGAAAATCTGATCAGTTCTAAACTGATCGTAACAATTCACCCAACCATTTGGCCAATTCACGCTGTGAAGAACTCGTTATAGATAAAATAGGGCATAAAGGGACATCACAAGCAGGTTTTTACGGTCGGCGAGCGGGGGCGGGGCCCGCTTGCTGACACGTCAGATGACACGGGGATACGTTGGGCGTGCACCCCGGCATCAACCCGCGTCATTTAAACTTTCAGTTTGGTGGGCGTGCAGCCGATTCGGCTGCGCACCCACCGAACTGTCAACGGCCTATTAAGGCCATTAAAAAACTAATTAACTTGATTGATGGACCTGCCCGTCCAACCTTAGGGTTGGCGGGCAGGCCGGGAACCCAGGCGGGCCTCGGAAAAAGCATGGAACCTCATCCATGGGTGGGATGAGGTTTCATGAGGGCTTTTAAATGTTTATCAAATGTTTAAATAAAAGTTAAGGACATGTCCCAACTCATGTGACAGTGTCAGGGAAATTTTTTTATTACTTTTCTGTCAACCTTTGAGTCGGAACCGACCTCCTTGAGGCAGCACTTTGCCTCAGGGAGATCTGTGCTCTCTTCCGTGCGGATGTGTGAAAGAGCGCAGTCCCGGCTGAGGGAATCCCCCCCACCCATACCGGGAGCGCATAGCGCTTCCTGGCGGACATCATGCTGGGTGGGCCTTAAATAGCCTGCCCACGAAAATGGCGGCACCCCCCCCGACCGGGGGCACCGATCGGAAGGCCGGCCACCGATGCCCGCTCCTGCACCCCACCCCGATCGACAAGGGGAAAATGTTCCCTCACCTTTGTGTCTTAGGCAGCCCAGACATACACAGACGAAGCAAGCTGTGAGGCTGAACCCTGTCATATGTATCATGCGGCAGCTCATTGCTGTTACACAAGCCCAGCAAGCCTTTTTTTGAGCTTACTTTTGAGCAAGGTTGTCCCGTCATGTTGAGTGGCAGGTCCAAAGGATATGAATTTGTACCCGTCATTAAGAATGGCGTGCATTTTGTTGATATAGTCACGCTCGTGAAGGATGATATTCCTGTCCCTTTGTCAGGTTTATTGATGTGTATGTCCAGGTTGGTCTTAAGGCCTTGCAGCGCTGTAAGACATTTGCGTTGCATATCAGAATCAGACAGGTCGTCCGGAGTCCCATGAACCCCATGAGTCCCACACAGTCCCACGATTGAGTGAGCATTTATGCGAGATGAGATTGAACAGATTGGTAATAGGGTTGCTACTTTACGATGTGCCCCACATTGTGCTTGATCTGAGGTGCGCAAATTTCTTTCATTTTTTGATTTGATCTATTTGTGCCGCTATATTGGTTCAATAGATGACCACACCATACACAGTACCTATTTGAAACATATCCACACCATAAACCCGCACAAGCAGATGCAGTTTGGCAACGCAGTTAACAACGCCAGTAAACACGTAACAAGTGATCCTTTGTCAGTTAACCATTAACAAATTTGTAGACAGTCTTTATCTTTTCCCATTGAAGTCAGCCTTATATAAGTCTAGAATTTTAGTGACTGTTTCATGCTTCCCCTTTTCAAACATTACATTGCACTCAGTCATATTGGGCGGAACTTTCCGGCCCCACCAGCCAGCAGGATCTTCTGGTCCCACTGAAGTCAATGGACTTCCAGCTGGCTCGCAGCATCCACTATGGCAGGACCTGCCATGCTGGGGCTGGGAAATCCTGGCCATTATGTTTTCCATTAGGTAAATGTTCACACAATGTTAAGCTGTTAACTAAGCCTGACTCATTACTACTCACTACATCTAATATGGCATGCCCTGTTGTTGGTTCTCGGACATATTGCTGCAGAAAGATATCCTGGACAAACTCAAGAAATTCACTGCCTTCCTGACATGTGCTAATTTGTTTATCCCAGCCTGTATGAAAGTTTAAATCCTCCATTAAAATCACTCTGCCTTTGCTGCATACTTTTCTAATCTCTACATTTATACATTCTTCCGCTTAACAGCTATTGCCAAGGAGCTAAACACAATTCCCACACAATTTTAAATTGTTTTCTATTTCTTAATTTTACCCATAAAGTCTCCACCCTTACTTCTCATTATATCCTCTCTTAGTGATTAAGAATGAGAAGAATGCACCTCTCCCTTTACCATTTCCCCATCTTTCCTTTTGACCTTATAACTGGTGTACTTAGTTTCCAGTCCTGATTGTCTTGCAGCCTGCCAGCATGCAGGGGAAGGGGATTATGGGAGGATTCCATGAGAGGAAATGTGCGGCAACTTTCCTTACGGGACCTGGAGCACGCCTCCTGGTCCCACGATCGGAAGAAATCCCCTTACTTTGGAGAACCTCTTTATTTTCCTGTCAGCTTCTGATGTGCTTTGATCCACTGGGGAGAATTTCCCCACGCAGTCCTGGGTTAAAATCCAATCGGCGTTGACCTCGATACACATATTTTGATGAGTCTCCACTTGTTTCTAGTGGGTGCCTCAGCCATTAAGTGGCAGTGAGCAGTTATAGTGGTGGACAGTGATGTCAGTAAAAATGGGACAATAAATTTGAACACCCTATTTTAAAGGCCTCACTGCTCTGTCCTTTGCTGGTGGAATGGGTTTAAGCTCTCCCCATTGTCTCTAAATTGCTGAGTTGAGAGATCTGCATCACTGAAACCTGGCTGCATAGTTCAACATGGCTGCCAAGGTTTCTTGCCATTTACCTGAAAAATATTTAACAATACATACAGTAATTGTTATTCATTCAGTGCTGTCCATGCCCATTACACATCAATAACTGGTAGAATGAAACATGACTTCTTTCAAGCTGCAGCTTGTATAATCTTGCCTCTGTTTCTAAGTGAAAGTAGATGTGCTACAAGAAACAGGAAGATCACAACAGCTTGTTTTGGCACAAAAAGCCCTGTAACCAGAGTATTACACTGACATAGGATAACTGGACCCTAGCCAGTATAAAATGTCACCTTGGTCCAGTGAAAATAGGTGTTGGACAAGTAGACTATCAGCTGGTGTTTTATGGCTGTATTTTTTTTCGTCTTTTCTGGCCAGACAACTCTAAATCGTGGTAAACAGGGGAAATGCTTGTCAGTGAAACAATACCGATGATGAAAGCCCAGCTACTAAGGAAGAGAAAAGTAAATTGGACTCTGACAGCACTGCGGTCAATGCTGAAGAAATCCTAAAGGGGCTATTGTTACCATATCAAAGGTTTTGGACATATTCTATGCTTGGAGCAGACAAGAACAGCCCCCTTCCAAACATCTGCTTAGAAATTCCAAGCCAGTGCAAGACGTTTTTGATTCTGTGCATTTTCTTTTAGTTTAGCTTTGGTTATGAACCTCATATGCAATTTGTGGCAATTAATAGCATCACTGATTGATTGAATCACTGTGTAATCTGCTGGTTGTAAACTTGGGGTTGGAAGGTCAAATTCCTCTTAACAAAAAGCAAAAGAGTACCTGTTTTTCTTTGCAATTAACGGCCAGCCAGTGAAATCATTGCCCTGAAACTATTAGCATCTGAACACTTATGTATGCATATATGTTAGCAATGGTCTTAATCCATTTACAATAAATGTGTTGATGCCTCCTTGCAGAAATAGTTGAAAGATCAATTTTGGATAAATGTATTTGAACATTGATGAATTAATATCCCACTGCTTAATTTCAGGACCCACATGTTTCAACGTCACTGTTCCCTATGATTTCATTATTGGGCTGTTTACACCGGGGGTGGTGGGGGTGTGAATTTCCTCAGACCTTTTCCTGTTCCACCAATGTTGTATCGGTGGAAGTTTAGAAACTACCCCCTTTACACATGTAAATGGCATTTCTGCTAAACACCCATCAAAGTTATGGTAGAGGATTGATGAAACCCCAAGGAAATTGCCCTGACCCACTGCCCCCATCCCCACCACCCCACCTTAAAGTGCCATAAGTTTGTGAAGTCGCATGAATTGCCTCTGATGATGGGAAATGCTTTTCACAGATAAGATTTTCTCATGATGGAGCTGTTTGATTTGATAATTTCAATGGGATGGTAAAGGTATTAGCCTTTGCTTTCTCTGAGGAATTCTGTTTTCCAGTTTTCCCACAGTAGCCACTGTACAAAGACAATTCTCCAAACATTTGACTGTACAATTTCCCCTCTCTTTTTAGGTGACTGCTCCCCCAGCCAAAAACTAAAACATTCAACGTTGTCAATTTTCAACAGGTACTGCAACATCTTCACCTCATTCAGAAATAGATAGCAGCAGTGCCATTCTGGATGACAAGGAAGATTCCTACTTTACAGAAATCCGGAATTTCATTGGAAACAGCAACTACACTGAACGTTCCCCGGGGAACTTGGAGGAGAGGTGAGGAACATATCTTGCTGACAGAGCAAGCGCTGGTTTCCGTGTTCAAGCAGGAAACATTTTTATTGCCCTACTCAAAATGCATTTTAATTGATTTTGTTGTATTATTTTTTGCCACCTTTGCCAATCAGGTCAGTAGCATGTAAATATATTAATTATTATTAAGTACTGTTACAGGAAGACAGATGCTCTGGGAGCATGAGACCTGTGACTGTAACTGGCATCAGAACCATTTTGTGGATCTGAGGATGGAGCAGATACAGTACAGTATACCTTGAATGGCGTAGTGTTTAAGTTCCTACTGCACATCCATGAGAGGCTGGGCTAGGAGTGGTATAGGTAATGTTCAAAAAGCAGGAAAATCTGGTGTGGTTCTGAATCAGGGAAATGTTTCTTGGTGCTCACAAAGATGGGAAGGCAAGGAGAAGAGATGGAAGAAGATAAGATGCAGACTGCTGAAGAGAGAAAAACACACATTTGAAGAAAAAAAAAATAGACCTTTAGTTCATACTCTGTAGGTAACATTGGCCTTGTCACAAAGCTCATGCAATGAAAAGATTTCACCCTTTCATGCAAGGGATTGCTTCAGTCCTTAGTCACTCAACACACAATTAGCTCATCACAATCAAACAGTGATTTGAATAAATCTGTGGCCTGGTCTCCTGATTTACAGATGTAACACACAATCTGGCTATGGAGTTACAGCATTGAGAACAGCATTGAAAAGGGATACCTCCCTTTTTAATCATTTACACCTGTAACTCATTCTGAATACTGAAATCAAAAGGATATTTCTGGCATCATTGTATCAACAACATTTTTGTTATTTTAATTTATTGGCTCACGAGATGTTACTTGTAGTGGAATCATATATCCATAACCACACGGCTGTAATATGTGCTCATGTGTCATTAAGTAGGTAAATTTAACTTTTTCATTCTTCCTTCTTGAAATCAGACATTTGATGGATAACTAAATACATCCATGCTGTATTACGGTATTAATCTAACAATACACAAGATTACAATTTTTGAGAGGTAAATTTAGGTGGTCTCTCGGAGGCCTGGCAAAAATGTGACAGTGAATGAGTATGGCTCTGACCTTTAATTTTATACCAAAACTACAAACACTAAATGTTATTAACAAAAACATCTAACAAGATCACATATGCTTCCATGAGAAAAGTGACTGTGTTCCAGATGCTCACAGGTCGCACACTAATTAGGTACCTGATTATATCCAGAATATCTCACGGGCAGCTAAGATGTATAGGCCAATGCAAGTTCAGTTGAAATCTCAGGTTATTCAGGCACAACCCATCAAGTAGGAAACTGTAGAGGTGTTGGAATGAACTCTTCATATCAGTTTTCACACGTGAAGACTGCAGGCAAGTTGCAGTCCTCATTGTCCCAGAAATCTAAAACAGATGTACAGCTTGGTAAAGTATGTCATGGAGAAGCAAGAATTAAAAGACCACAGGGATGCCTGGCCAAGATGAACTATGCTGTGGAATTGCCCACAGAAATGAACAAGGAAATGGAGCGCAATGTTGGTTAATATTTGTATGAGCTCTATAAACATAGGAATGTATCTTCACGTAAATAGATAATTGGAAAATCATGTAATGTAAAAAAAATAAATTCTGCATACATTTTGGGATTTCAGAACATTTTGATTAACACTGGAAGTGGGAGAAACCCTCAAAAGCATTTCACTCAAAGCTGTTACCATTTATTTAAACAGTGCAGAAGCTATGGCACAATCAGTTCTGGGGTTAATAGATCATATGTCTCATAAATCCATTGGAATTGTTTGAGGTGGTTACAAAATTAGTCAGTAACATATATCCAATTGCTATAAGTTATTTTGATTTTGTAAAGTATTTAATAAAATTCCACATGAGGTTTTTAAAGAAAACTGAGGCTCAAATGGCAAATTAGGTAGCTGTAATGAACATTTTATTGGCAGTTGAAATAAAAGATAGTGCTACATGTCTGGGACGTAAATACAGCTGAAGTTCCACTGAAGTCTACTGGGTGTCCTCTTTACCCTATTTATAAACTATAGAGGATGGGCTACTTCAAATAGGAATGAGATAATTTACATTAGAAAACAGATTTTTGAAAAATTGTTGGTGACATCAAATAATGTTACCAGTTAACTAAAGCAGGAAGATTGTTAAAGTTCAGTGGGATTTGGATTAAGTTAAGCATACGTAGTAAGGAATGATGAATGGATTTTTGTTTGGATAGAAATGCTAGTAATGCATATTTAAGCAGGAAAAATTAAACATGTTCATAATGACCAATGGCAAAGGTGGAAAACAGAGGATTCACATATACAAAAGCAAAATAACGTAGATGCTGGAAATCTGAAATAAAAACAAAAAATGCTGGAAAAACTCAGCAGAGCAGGCAGGTGTCTGTGGTGAGAAACAGAGTTAACATTTCAGGTCAATGACTTTTCAGTTCTGATGAAAGGATTCATGTGTGACTATTTGTTGTAAAGAACTGTCAATGTGAGGCTGTTATCAACAAAGCTAATCAGATAGTTGAATTTGAGAGATTTTTTTGTCGTAACAACAGGATTTTAGCTTAGTGGGAAGGCCACACTTGCAACATTATGACCTTTATCGGGACCTGAAAGCATGTGGCAACCCGCCTTGGCCGTTTATGGGACCCCTGGCTGCATTTTTGGCCACCTGGCATCTAATTAGTGGCCGTCAGGGCTCCTTTGCCTTTAAAGAACAAGAGCCCACCTCCCAGAGCAGCTGGCAGATTAGCAGTGCCATCAGAAGCAGCGGCCACTACTTGCACTATGTCTGGAAGACAAGGATGTCATGGGAGCAACCTGCCCTCCCAAACAGGTAAGTAAGGACTGGGGGTGCCAGGAGCAGTCACAGTGAGGGGAGAGATGGTGGGTATTGGTGAGGATGGGGGGATACCATTTCCACTGGGAAGACCCCTCTGTGGGCCACAAAGTGCCCGAATAATAGGCCCGCAGGGAAGGCATCATGGTTCACCAGGTGATCTCCCCTCTTGGGGAGAGACCATCCACCACTGATTAAATGCCAGCAGTGGCAGGTGGAGGCCAACTGAGCCACTTAAGATGGAAGTAAGATATTTAGCTTAAACACAAGACAAGAGAATGCAAGCACAAATTTAACAAGAAGTAAGTGGGACTGTGTTTCTTTCACATAGATTGATAGGTGGAATACATTGGCCTCAGAAGTAATTAATCCTTTGTTAATTTGTTTAAAGAAGAATTAAAAACATTTCTGATGAACTGCACAGACACAGGGCTGGACTTCACAAGCCCTGGAGGGATGGGCTGGGAGAAGGGGCTTGGATGGGGAGGGAAGGCGAAGTTTGGAGCACCTGTCGTCTTCCTGCCAGTGACACTTCACCAGTGACGGAGAAGGTGGAGGACGGCCTTCCTGCCCAGAGGCCAATTGAGCCACTTAAGGGGTCAATTAAATGCTAATATTTAATCAGCAGTGGATGGTCTCTCTCCTGGTGAATCATCGTGGCCTCCCTGCGAGCCTATTATCCAGGCACTCTATGGCCGCTCGTAGAATAAATTCCTTAGAACCAACAGGAGAAGGAAAGGGCTGGCCAAGAGGTGTCCTGAGGATGTGAACAGCAACCAAATAAATACAAGTTCCTTTTTTTATTTTCTGTCTAATGCTTCACTCATTACTTTTGAAGAGCAGCAAGAAATTTCAGAGAACTTATTCTCTTTGAAAAGTTTAGTTGTAGATGTTCAGCTCACTCAGATTAATCCAATAGGGTCAATTACATCCTGGTGGCTACCATTGACCAGAAATTTAACTGGACCAGCTATATTAATCCAATAGCTACAAGAGGAGGTCAGAAGCTGGGAATTCTGCAGTGAAGAACTCACCTCCTGAGTCCTCAAAGCCTGTCCACCATCTACAAGACACATGTCAGGAGTGTGATGGAATACTCCTAACTTGCCTGGATGACTGCAGCTCCAACAACACTCAAGAAGCTTGACGTCATTCCAGGATAAAACAACCCACTTGATTGGCACCCCATTCACAAAATTCACTCCCTCCACCACCGACGCACATTGGCAGCAGCGTGTACCAAATCCAAGATGCACCGTGGCAACTCACCAAGCCTCCTTCGACAGTGCCTTCCAAACTCACAACCTCTACCATCTAGAAGAACAAGGGTAGTAGATGCCAAGGAACACTACCACTTGCAAGTTTTCCTTCAAGTCACACAACATCCTGACTGGGAACTATCTCGCTGTTCTTTCACTGTCGCTGGGTCAAAATCTTTGAATGCCCAAACAGCACTGTGGTGCACCTAAACCAGAGTTCAAGAAGGTGGCTCACCACCATCTTCTCAAGGTCAATTAGGGATGGGCAATAAATACTGGCCTAACCAGTGACACTCCCATCCCATGGATGAAGAAAAAAAAAAGGCCAGGATTTTCCAGCCCTGCCGTGGGCGGGACATGCCGCGGGCAAGGTGGCACCCCGGCCAGAAGCCCATTGACTTGCAGCAGGACCGGAAGATCCCGGTGGCAGGCGGTTGTAGAAAATCCCACCTGTAGAGTCCATGAACTGTGTACATTGTGCATGATTTCTTACAGGCCGTAATACATTATGCATCCTTTTCTCATCTATATTTTACATATTCTTATTACCGCACTCCAAAACATTTTTAAAATCAGATACATTATCAATTTAGTGGGAAGCTGGAGGAGTGTAGAAATTGCTGTCAGCATAAAACATTCCAATGGCAGCAAATTTCTAATAGCGGCCAGGAATGTTAATGTATTTACTCATTAGCCATTTCCTTAGGTTCTGGTTAGGTATTTCCTCAGCGCTACTCTTACTCCATCAGCATAATTTTGCCTGAACAATGGCGGGAAACCCACTTACGCGTGTGAATGTGGTTTGCAGCACACTTTCGGCAAAGACTCGGCGAAGGACCTGGAGTAGCTCTGAGGAAATTTCTAACCTAACAAAATTGCTGAATGAAGACTTTGAACCAGTAGCTCTATTACACTCAAGTAATTCCACCACGGCAATTAAACCAACAGATTGGAGGCTTAAGTGGGAAGCACAGCATGTTGCAACAGTGACACATCGCTTGTCTGTTGTGCCAAATTTGCACAGTGGTTGCTGGAGAGGTTGCAGTGAAAAGTTTGAGGGGGGAAGTTGGTTCAAGTTTTCTTTGTACATGCCAGGTTTTTGTGTACTTTGGGGATTGTATGTAATGTTCCACTCACACGGGACATGTAGATAAAGACCAACAAGTGCAGGAAAGGGCTGACTGTGATGTCAGGTGGCATGCATGGCATTCCGTCAATTCCTGCTCGTGTGCCACACAGCAGGTCACCCATATTACGCAGTGTAATCTCACAATGGCAGTAGAGATTTACCTGAGGAGACTGAGGTTTAGCAAGAGATATTGACAAATTGAGTCATCTCCTTCGGGAAATTCCCCATAAAATACATTCTATTCACAGAGCACTAGTAATTGCTGTTGGAGCCACAGTGACCCTCAACTCTTGTGCATCAGGCTTCTTCCAGCCTCTGCATTGTCAGCCAGCTTGCTGTCCACAGATGAAGGAGTTCACAGGTTCAGCAGGACAACAATCATGGTGCTTTCACAATTGACCAGCCAGAAGAATGTCAGAAAGCAACAGAAATGTTGGCTTTCCCATAATCTAGAGGATCATTGATTCGTCAGGTCAATATGGCTGATCCAGTTAAGCTACTTGTTGTTTACAACCCTTGACAGTGTTGATAGTCAGGAATTGACTGATCGCAGTGCTGTCGAAGGTCACTGAATGTGATTGGACTTTTTCTTATTCAGAGAAAGTTATTGTCTGGCCCTCATGTGGCACAAGTGTTACCTACCACTCGGTGTCAAGGGTAGTTACTCTCACTTCACCTCTAGCATTCGACTTGTGTTCAGATCCATAAGACCATAAGACATAGGAGCAGAAATTAGGCCATTTGGCCCATTGAGTCTGCTCCGCCATTCAATCAAGTTTCTCAACCCCATTCTCCCGCCTTCTCCCCGTAACCTTTGATCCCCTTACAGATCAAGAACGTGATCAGTCTTTCACATACTCAGGATGTCCTAAAGTCCATTAAAACTAATAAATTACTCTTGAAGTATGGCCACTGTTTTGTACGCAAACAGGGCAGTCAATTTGCAAACAGCAAAGCCCCACAAGCAACAATAATATGGATGACCAATTTGTATATTTTTAGTAGTGTTGGTTCAGGGATCAATATTGGTCATCATACTAGAAGAACACTGCTGCTTCACATAGTGCAGTGGGACTTCTACACTCACCTGAGCATGCAGAAGAGGCCAAGGTTTAACAAATCCAACAGACAGCATTTGAACAATGCAATATTCCCTCAGTACTGCATTAAGATGTTAGAATAGCTTCTGTGTTTAAATGTTGGAGTTTTAACCCACAACCTACAGATTCAGAGGCAAGAAGGTTGCCAAAGCTGAGACCTACAGGCTAATGACTCTGGTATTTCAGGTTCCTGAGAGTACATCTAGATGGTAGAGTGTGAATGCAGCTGCTAATGTGGAGTTATGATTTAACTGAGCAACAAAATGAGGAATGATCAGAGTAAACTTGCCTGATTAAATTGTGGGTACCAAGCTGCTAGGTTTAACTCTATATCCTGAGTCGCACTCACCATTCATATGGCGATCTAGAAGCTAAGCCTAGCAACAAGTTATTGAGCCACACATTTTGATGATGGATTACTCCAGAGCTTTAAGACTTGATGCTGAATCTTTTTTTCTCCTATTAAATCGTTTTCCATTAATTTTCTTGAAAGGAATGTTTTTTAAAACATTTTTTCACTCAGTTTCATTAAGCTCCGGAGTCACATTTAAATCTAAGATTAGGTGCTCACATTTTTTGTCGGAGTGTTTTTTTTTTGTTCTTGTTAATTTTGCATAACGTTTTTAAACATCACAAAGATTACAGAGATAAAAATCTTCCCAGTTCACTTCAGTTTTCCCCCCTTTGTAAATGGCAACAGGAATGATAGAAAATATCAAAGCTGAAATATGTAAGATGAAATTTGATTAAATTAACATTACGTGCACATTAAAACTTCTCTTGGTGATCGGGCTTTTTCTCTTGCCAACATCTGGCCTCAACATGTAACAATGCAGGAAGTTGGTAAAGAAAGACGAGGTCAGGAGGTCACACAATGTTTCCTTTCTAACTCCTGCACTTTCAGCTGCTTTTGATGGATATTTTATCCTCTGCAAATTACTGCATTTGAAAGTGTAATTAGCGATTTTGTTTTCTTAATCATCTAGCCTTATTCTTTTGGTATCGAGCCAGTTCTACATCGTTTATGACAGACCTGCAAGCTGGCAGTTTGGACTATGCTCAATCATACTGCCTTCATGTCTGTCCAAATCTCATTATTGTCACACATTGATAAGAAGAGACTAAATATGGGATGATTTTCTCAGCAGATGTAACGCAAAAATTCATAACAAGGATTTTTTCTTCCTCTGTCTTCCTATCTTTGTTAATTGTTAAAGGTACAACCCCACTGACTTCCACTAATGATCTTTACAGTCTGATTATACGGCAGATAATGGACAGATAGGAAACACAGCTGAGAATAGTTGGATACAGAAGAAAAATGGTGAGTGTCTGGGAGATAGGTATGCTCTCATTTGGGAAAAATAAAGAGTACATACAGAGGAATGTTAAGAGATTACAGTTTTTACCCGAAGGAGCATTTGGATGTAGGGAAATAGTTCAAGATGGAGGATACACACTCAGAACAGGGGAATTTAAGGAATACACACTGGAACAGGCGAATAGTATTTAATCTCATACCAGCAAGATATGTTCTCAATATTGGCTTAAATGTAAGAGAATCATGCTGCCCTTTAAACTTTTAAGCTGAAACCAGTAATGATTCTTGTAATGGGATATTCTTAAAATTACAGATTTGTGTTGAGCTTTCTATATTCCATGCGCTGTCATATAGTTTGTTATGGATTTAAGACTCACATACTTTAATGCAGTGGTGTAGATTTTCTTACTTGTAAGCCTTGCTTGTTTGATGGACTTTTATGTAGTTGTAGAAATATTGTTTGGAGAAGAATTAAACATATTACTAGGGAAACCTTGCATAAGGATGGAGATGCACTGCCTCTGTTCCATTGATTCTCTGACAGTGTTATATTTCGGATGGGTTGAGGATTTACACAAGGATAATATTCATTAGTAAGAAATTTTGTGCATTTTTCAAAAGGAGAACCATGGACTGTTCTCCAGCTATAGCACGACGGCATGTCTTCCAAGCATCTGAATTACTCTGTACCCTTCTTTGTTAACAAATCTCACTCATGATTTGCCTTAGCTGACATAATCAGGAATATTGGCAGAAGTTAATCCCTGCATTGTACAGTGAGCTGAAGTTCTGCGTCTATCTCACTGTTAATGCCAGATATTTTCAGGTTCAGATATCCACAGTACCTGGCTCCTGTCTCTGCCGCATCTGTGGGGCAGCTCTCTGCACTGGCCAAGCTATGGTTTCTTTTCAATACACCTTGATCTGAGCTCAATCTCTTCAACCTTGTCAGAATTTCAACTCCAATGATACTGAACACTACACATTCTGAGTATACTTGTAGTTTCACACTCTTCAATCTACCAATAAAGCATTAAAAGCACTTGTGAAAAAAATGTTCCATTGCACTTAATGGCTGCTGATATAATGGAACTCCTCTTACAGTGAAGCAGGACAGAGGAATGAGCATTTTATACTAAGCCAACAGCACTGCAAATAAAATTCAGCTTTAATTTTTATACTGAAAAGTCACCTCAATGAAATCAACATGATCTCTTGATAAGAGTTGAAATGTGCCTTTTAGTTCATTGAGAATATCTAAACAATGAATTCAATTGACTTTAATAATCATGTTTTGGACAATGCCGTCGCTATTACTATGCTTTTGGAAACAATGCTAACCTGTATATAAAGCCAGTGAACATGCAGAGTCACATTATACAGAGTACACATGTTGCACATGGTTTATATCATAGAGAAGTAGTCATTAGGCTGACTGCCTGGTCTCAGTATTCACATGGATTGACTCCCATGATTAATCTTCTCCATTCTGCTGCTTTCCTTTAACTTTGCGTTCACAAACAGATAAATCATCTATTTTTTTGTTCCAAAAAGGTCATTTCCTGTCTTTTGTACTGAGCCTAATTGCTTCTGTGGTTGGGAGAGAAAGACTGATGTTGTGGAGATGCACGATTGGACTGGTGTTTTGAGACTGACAAAAAAACACGTCTTGGATTGCAATCAGTGAATCATTTGTCCTTGTGGTTTCAGTCGATTTACCAAATAGTGCTTTTCCTGCAGAATTGAGCCATCTGATAACTGCTGATGTCACTATGATTTCTGTAAACTGTACCACATTCTGCTAGCCATACTCCCTGGGCTATTTGGGTTCGCCATCACCAGAAAGTATATTTATATCCAGGTATGAATGGTCAGTGAATTCCCCCATGGCTCCAAACATTCACTCTTTCTTTTTAAAAATTAAAGACACTCCAAATGTTGTTACCTGTATTGTAAAGTTCTGACTTTATTATTTGTGCTTTTTGATTTCCTTACATAAACATAATATTTTTGTTAGGATAATGCCATTTTGATGTTCAGCCCATTATTATAGTGCAGTAATATACATTTGATGTACACTGTTCAACAAGAGCCTTCCATAAGGGAAGGTCCTCAGCCAAGGGGAGGTGATGGCGTAGTGGCACCATGGCAGATAGTGGAATTAAAAGTCTAATGATGACCATGACACTATTGTCGATTGCTGTAAAAACCAATCTGGTTCACTAATGCCCACATGAGGAGATGACTGGCAATGCTGGCCTACATGTGGCTCCAGACCCACAGCAACGTGGTTGACTCTTAAATGCCTTCTGAACAAGGGTAATTAGGGATGGGCAATAAATGCTGGCCTAGCCAGCGATGCCCACATCCCACAAATGAATTAAAAAATAGATGATAAAGTTATGAATGTGATTGTGAACTAACTGCCTATACTGTATGAATGGGACAAATTCAGCATGAAGGGAATCAGTTTGTTTTTTGCAAAGTTTGGAAGAGAACATGTTCACGACTCCAGTCAACTGTGTAAGAATTTCAGGACACCAAGTGTGACAAGAGGGGATATGAAGTAGGCAAAGTCACAATCCTGCAGTTTGCAGTAGAGTTAAAAAGACTTAAAGAACTATTGTGAATAACTTTGGATGTGTGAAAGCTGTAATAACATGCTTTCGTGTTACTACTTAGGTCCCAGGAGAACATTACTCAAAAAATTTATCTTGCGATCTGCCATTGTTCTTATGGTAGGTCAACATCTAAATTGAAGTCCACGTTCTGCAGAACAACGTAGAAAAAAAGTGAAGCGGATCATTGTTTTTCCTTAATTACTACCATTCTGCTGTTTTCACTAGCAAAGTTTCCTGTGTTACAATCTATGCAGTGGAAAACGAATAGGCCTGGGTCACCTAATACACCTATTCTACACTTCTGTATATGTGCATTATGACCGGTTGATTCCTGAGACTACATTAGCGTTTGTGCCCTGACATGTGCACACAGAATCATAGAGCTGCCTTCAGCCAGGTCCAGGAACCATGGACTCCAGTGGCACCTCAGCAGACCCACAAAATTGTTAGGATTGTAACCAAGTGAGATTCTGGCATTGCATGTGCTGTGCTGCCCTGATTGTTAATCTCTTTCTGGGTTAATGATCAGCTTTTGTGATACTCAACCGTGTCCAGAATTTTCCAACCAAACTTGGTAACGAAAAGGGAGTTGGACTGCGTTTCAAACAAATCAGGCTTTCAAGCTGTAGGATTCCTATTGCATATGTATGTGTGCTTTTTGTAGAGATCTCTGCAATTGTAAACGGCTACGTGCATGCCTTTGCATATTTATATTTGTGGATATATTGTGCATATATATTCCCTGGAATTTAGAAGGGTTGGTTTGACTGAAGTTTAAGTTGTTATGGGGAATTTTCAACTCGTAGTCCCTGGTGAATTGACGGACTGTGGTGGGTCAGGACCCTGACTCCCATTGGAATGAGCTTTGCTGTGCTTCTTTAAACTCAGCCATAGCATTAACACCCTGCTTCCAGGTCTCCCAACCAATCAGAAAGAGCAGGTGTGATGTCATGCCAAATCTGTCAAATGAAAAATTTCTAATTAGAGGGACCCAGCATGGGTCAGAAAGGTTCAACTGGACATGGATTACTGGACTGGGGATTTCTGAGGCTGCAGGAACCAGAAGAACAGAGAAAAACCTGGAAAGACTGACACCACACAACCCTACCCCCAACCCCACGTCCCACCACCACCACTTTTACCTGGAGGTCCTGCTATGGGATCTGAGGGACTGCTTGAGCTGATCTTTCCCAAGGACAGGTGGGAAGAGGACAACCTCTCCAACCAACCAGATGGGTATGTCCAAGCAAGTCAGCAGAAGTGTGGTCCCTCCAACCTGGATAGAGTGCACAAAGAGGGTCAATTACCTCAGGAGGGCAGAAAAGTTGAGTGACATAACAGTTCTGGGTTCAAGCCCCACACTAACTTCCCCAGTATTCTCTGGTACAGCACTCCACCCATTCCTCCCTCTCCAGGCACCTCCTCATATCCCCATGTGGACAGCCAACACTCACACTCACCCTGATCCCATTGCCCTCTCACATTTATACCTCACAGTCACCCTCCACAAATGTTGTCCTTCCCTCTTCTCCACACAAGCCACTTTTAACACTCATAATTTTCTGCTTTCTCTCCTTGTAGGAGAAGAGGCACACAACTTCGAGGAAAGGCAGATACCTGGGTGAAGTTTTCGGTGGTGGGGGTGGTTGGGGGATGGTGGTGGGGAGGTTGCACTGACGTGACAGCCAACTTGACAGACACTGGCAATGCATGTCCACCTGGTTGACTGGGAAGGAGGTCTTGTTCAGAAGGTTGAAAATGTCAGTGTTGACCTGCTGAGAAAACCTGAGCTGCCTGGGCCATAAATGCTTACACATGTTGTGAGGGATGTTCCTTCTAAGCTGTGTGGCCACATGGCAAGCTAAAAGCCCTTACGCAGGTCACACACATGTCTTCTCTTTTAAATTACTGTGCAGCAAAGCCAAGCAAAAAAGAACTTGAAGGGGTTGTGCAACTACATCACCCGTGGACTCAGGAAAAAAAAAATAGAGGTAACATTGGTTGAGAGAGCTGATCCACTGCCTGTAGACTCTGTGTTAGGGGGTCTCACCTCCTTAGAGCCTCATCTCTGGGTCCATCTCTGTCCTGTGGAGCAGCTGAGGAGAAGGTAGCTAGTACCACTGATGTTTGTGTTGCTCCTTCTGCTGGTGCTTTTGGTGTAGCTGCTCTTCTTGTTTGTCATCAGATTTACAAGGTAGAGCTGCTTATGTTGCTCCCATGCTGTGGTGAAAGTTGGCAGCAGGGAAATATAAGACAGGTGAGCTGACTTCCAATAAGTTGGCAACCACAAGTCGAGCAGTGAAAGCTCAAACTCAGATTGGTGCTCACAGCACTTCTTCTATCAGTTGTCTATGGTTGGTGCTCTTCAGTTTCACTTTTCAAAGCCTTTCCATCCTCTCAGTTTCACTGAGGAAGCACAACCCACTGTACATTTGCTGGTTGTTAAAGCCAGAATGGTTAGTCAAGGCAGTTAAGGATTTATTTGTGTGTGAAAATTATTTACCAGACAGCTCCCTGCTTACCTGCGAGCCAACCTGAGTAAAGCTAAAAGTGAGTGGAGTATGTTAGGATGCCATTGCAACATCACCTTTAGGGGATTTAATTCCCCACATGCACCTGCACCTACTTCCCCTTGCCTGCTAAAATTCTCCCTGTGTGGAACTGCTCAGAGACCATCCAGTTCTACTGAAAGAGTTCTTACACCTGTCCTCATTATGCATGTTTGGTTGAGAGCCCAACACATAAAAGGATTATCTCAGTAGGGGGTTTTGTTTTAACAACTCGAGAGAACTGTTTAATTTGCTAGATTTACACCTTTAAGTGGTTTTGATAAGTTGTTCTTTCTGTGATCCCTTTTGTCAATGTCTCAATGTTTATTTTCATAAGATTAAGAGGCATGAAGTGTTTGAAGCCTCTGTTATTGATAATTTAATGGTTTGTCTGATTGACACTTTTATAGGAGCAGCCGTTTTGTTTTAAAGGAATATTTGTGAATGGGTGTTTTTTTTTTTTTCTGAGCAATTACACACATGCCATTGTTACTAAACAGCTCATTGATTCTGTAAAAAGTGTGTACTGAGTGATTGGGCATGGAAGGGCCAAGAGTTGGCATGAGTTGGCATGGAATGTATGAGGGGCCAAGGGCAGAGTGGGTGGGGAGCATGAGTTGGCAAGGAGTGAATGGAGGTGGCACGGGGAGTGGGTGGGAGGTGTTGGTGGCGTGAGGGGTGAGGGCTAGAGGGCCTAACAGCCTTTAATACAACTGGAACAAAGTCCCAGATAACCAAGGCAAGCCTTCTGCGAAGCCCACCTCGGCACTTGGCTGCCCCATGGCCATGGTCGGCCTGACTCCATCCCCCCCACCCCCACTCTCACCCCACTGCGCCCCCCACAACCCCAAAGTGAAAATCGTGACAATTGGAGGGCTTTCTACCAAGGCAGGTCCAGCGAGCCAGGAAACTTCCAGACTTGAGCTACCCACCTCAGGAGTGAAAATCCAGGCCTGTGTGAATGTGTGCATAAATATATGTATATATCTTAACATGAGTGTATGAATGCTCATGTACATTTTTGTATGCAAGTATTTTTAAGTAAATACCTGCAGATATTTTATGCATATATTTGGGTATGTGTATATGCTTGCATCAGTGTCGGTGCATCACAGTGTGAATGTATGCATTAGTTTTGCATGTGTGTATACAAGTGAAAGTGTGAATGTTTGTCTCCCTGTGCTGTTATATCCAGCACCTGGTAACAGTTAGTGTGATTTTAATGAATCTTAAGCACATCGAGCTGGAACAAGCACTCTGCAAGTATATTGGGTCCTTTGTATTCTCTAAAGTGAAAGTTAGTCTAATGATTTCTTGAGTAAAATCCAAACATATGTTTGCAATCATATTATAGACTGTTTTTATCTATTCATGTAAAAAAGAGGTTGCAGAGCAACAGAATGATAACTGGTTATTATAGGGAAAACAGTAGTATTATTGCCTGATTGAGACCTTGATAGATAGTTTAGCTGGTAAATAAACGTGTCAGAAACTGGTTTATGTTACTGAAAAAACAGCAACAGCCAGCAGATAGGGGGAAACAAATTAACCAGGAATGCATGGAATATTATATGATATAATATGATTCCTAAAGTGTCTATTGCGTTACAATTATACTGGTAGCCAGACGAATTGGCATAGGTACTGTACTTACAAACTGCAGTTCACCTATAGGCAAGCACAGATTTGAATATATATGTATTCACAGCTAGTCAAGTACATTTATTTATCTTTCAACGTATATATTTGTCAATGTAATTATATAATTCCTGGAGCAAGTTATATTAAATAAATGATGGATGCAAAGTAAATTTGTACCCGTTCATTATCCAAACAATCACTGCATCACCCACCTCAGTTAAAGCAGCAATTACAATGTTCCTTTCAACTCATGTTGTAAAGTAATACAACAAGCTGCTGTTCACACTTGTCTTGTGGTGTGGTGATAGCGTTCCTGCCTCGGGGCCTGAAGCTCCAAGTTCAAGTCCCACTTCAGGACTTGATGACTACAGAAGTTGTATTCATAATGTGGCCAACCAGGTTGATGATCAGCCTGTAAATCCTTCCAATACTCCTGATGGCAGGTGGTAAGACTGGGAGAGTTTCCTGGTCAGCCATACTGTAGAAGGCAATGGCAAGCTACTGCCGTACTTTGCCAAGTATAATCATAGACCAATCCAATGGAAGCCCATGGTGACTTAGAGCATGGTACCTGAAGGAGGAGGATATTCATGCTATTTACTCAAATGTCATTGAGCTCATTACTTGCTTTAAGTCATGTGAAGGTTAACATTGCTAAATCATTCCAGTATGCTGGCGGGCTATTAGAAGCAACAGGAATATTGAAAATACACAGTAGGATTGTCAACATCAGAAAAGACAGATTAATGTTTGAGGCAAAGATCCTTTGTCAAAATAAAAGTAGATCTATGTGAAAAATCACATTTTTTGAGCATGAGTGTATTATTGGAAGGAGGTTTGTGATTTGAACAATGCTGCTACTTTAATGTTTTGAGTTGAAATTCAGTTTTTTTTAAGCCAGGCACCAACTGGAAGTTGCCATCTTGTGGTGGCTATTAGCACGACAAGTGACGTT
This sequence comes from Cetorhinus maximus, assembly GCF_964194155.1. NCBI lineage: Eukaryota > Metazoa > Chordata > Chondrichthyes > Lamniformes > Cetorhinidae > Cetorhinus > Cetorhinus maximus. Next base: position 72,361,055 of record NC_135897.1, on the reverse strand, counting down.
TAAATAGTTTACCTTATTCCATTAGAAGCATCCGAAATATGGGTAAAAATGTTTTCAATTTTTGCAATTACATTATTATTTTCTTATATCTCCCATTTACCCCAATTGACCCTAGCTTGCATGTAATGAATGAGTCTCATAACAGCTGCCATAGGCTCATAATGGGTTAGAAATGTGATGTGCTCAACCCATTAACATCCAAAACCACAGGAGAGATACATTACCTGCTTACTGGGAAGGAGAGTAAAGGATCTCATTTTACACTGTACGAGAAAGAATATTATGGAGTCATGGGGTAAATTTTCAATTCATGGCCCAGGCATTGCCCATATTCTAGCCATTATAGAAACTTCACTGGAACTGAAAATTGGGTGGTTTCTATAAGGTCCAGCCCATCCACATGTGAGTTGTTCTCCCAGGCAGTGAGTTTAAAAACCAATCATATCAACTTCAGCAGAGGAGACCAATTGTCCTATCAGGTTTGTGCTGGGGGTATCTCTATATCAAAATTATCTCTCAAGTTAAGTTTACTTCCTTTAATATTTTTACTCCCTTGGCTTCTAAATGCCTTAATTGATATTTTCAGTAGCCAATAGCGTAATAGGCATTGACATACTAGAATTCTACAGAATGCCACTTTTATAAACACATGTTTTAATATTCCTCAATCCATGAAGAATGTAAAGCTATGTATATTAAGTGCTAGACAAAGGATAAAAAATGCCTTGCAACTTCTCCCTTTATGCTTTTTGTACTAATTCTAAGTTCATCCCTCCTTTTTAATAATTTATTAATCAGTGGAAATAATCTTTTACCATTTACTTTATCAAATCCTTTCAAAACCTTGTAAAACTTCCATTACATTTCACCTTCACCATTTTTGCACTAGTAACATAGTTTTCTTTTTTTCCAAATCTTTCATCATAACTATATCCTACCTTTGATATCATCCTATTAAATCTATTTTGTGCCTTTTCCATGGCTCCTATGTCTTTCTATAACAGAAGATAACAAAACTGCACACAGTACTCCAAATTTGCCTCAACCAATTCATCATACCCTTGCTGCTTTTGTATTCAGACCATGACATATAAAACCCGATATCCCACTTGTCCTACTTTTTTCACCTATAATCCTACTGTTAAAGGATTCCATATCTATCGCCCTACATTTCTTTGTTCCTCCGCTTAGTCAGAATGTTACCATTGAGTTTTTATTTCCTTTCTTTTTCCAAAAAGTAACCTCCACCACTTTGAATTGTATTTGCCACATATTTGCCCACTCTCATAAACTATTTCTTCTTACAGTCTTCTGTATTCTTTCTCAATTTACCATGCTCTCTAATTTGGTGTCATCAGCAAATTTTAGTCTTTCTGCACCCATGACCAAATTATTTATGTATGTGAACAAGCCCCTGGTTAAACATTTATATATGTTGACAAGAGAGGTCCCAGCACTGATCTTTGGGACATACCACTAACTATGCTTTGCCAAAGTGATAAATATCCATTTGGCATAACATAAGAAATAGGAGCAGAAGTAAGCCATTCAGCCCCTCAAACCTGCCCCACTAATCAATAAGATCATGGCTGATCTGCCCCAGACCTCAACTCTTCTTTCATGCCAGTTCCTCATAGCCCTCTACTCCCTGATATTTCAAAAATCTGTCTACCTCCTCTTTAAATACTTTCAGTAATCCAGCCTCCACAACTCTCTGGGGTAGACAATTCCAGAAATCCACTACCCTCTGAGAGAAGAAATTCCTTCACATCTCGCTTCTATCCATTAATCACTTCTCTATCCATGCTGCCACTTTATCTAAATTCCATCTTTGCAAGATGTTTCTCATATGGCACTTAATCAAATGCTTTTTAAGATTCCAGGTATAGTACATCTACGTCCTTCCCCTTGGTATACTCTCAGTAATCTCCCTTGTGAGGCAGCTGAGTGATAGAAGTGGGGTTAAAAGCCAAACAATTTTTTTTAAAGGAGGCCTTCACCTCACAAAACTTCTATCATAAACAGTCTTTTTGAACCTCTCAATAATTATTTGATTGAGTGCAGCTATCTACAGTGATACTTGTGCCAGGAATATTGAGACTCATATTTTAAGTCCTGGGGTCAGCAACCACTCATGCCTTGTTTTTCTCACCCTTCAGAATCAATGGTAGACACAGTGAGGAGGAGAAAGCCCCCGTGACGAGTCAGAAAACTCATGAACTGGATGATGATGATGAAGAGGAAGATGTGGAACTGGAAGAAGAAGAAGAGGAAGGAGGATGTAACATGTTGAGAAAGCCGGTCAATGATCCGATTGCTTTTAAACTGGATGGCGGAAACCAAGATGGAATTGAATATGATGAGCTGAGGAAGCCGGAGCAGAACAGCAAGGAATCTCCCAGCAGGTTGGTATATATTGCGAGTGGCACCTGATGTCCAATGGCACTCCAATTAACCCTTCAATATGCCCTATTGAAGACTGATTTTGTAGATAGTTCCCTGGCAGTTAATTAGATATCTTCTGGGCAGGGGGTGGTTGTGAGGGGTGGTCATGTGAAGAAAAACAGATCCCTACTTAACTTGCATACAGCAGAAACGTAAACCGTACTCTAAAGATAGCACACAGTTAAATATTTTACAAGCCTTTTGATTTTTCTGCTGCCTGGGGAGAACACAAGTTTTTGTTCACAGGCCCCTTGGACTGCTGGAAAAATGAAGCTATTGCATGAGGTAATGGAGCTGGAGAAACTCATTTCAGCTCATTTAAAAAATTTCTAATGGCCTGTCCAAGGTTATTCTGAGATACTGGGGGGTAATTCTAGCCTATCCCTCTTGGTATGAAGCTGACTTGATCCAATCTGCCAATGGTAAAGTAGGAGGTGGGCTTGGACCCAGTAAATTAGATTAAAACTAGCCCTATTGTTTCAGCTACAGAACTGCAGCAGAATGATGTGGGCAAGTTTTGTAGCTCATCTGTCTTATGCTACTGAGTGAGCCTCCACTCTTCACATGGCATCAAGTGACAACAGTTTTCCTTGTAAACACTAACTTTTAATATTTAGACACATTCTGCCAAGCAGCTTGCTTAGTTCTGTTCTGGCAAAAAATGTGAAATGCTATGATTGGAGTAATATGACTTGCTATCATTCGTTTATACATGTTGAGCAACCACTTTGTTTCTTCTTCAAGTTATAAGCAAGAGGATATGAGACTTCAAACCAAGAGTAGCCTTTCCGCCCTGGAACACATCCGGCACTTCACAGACAGCCTCAACACAAGGAAAGCCGAGGGGAATCAGTTCAGTGAGGCTGATCTGACCACATACAGCACTACCCACCTGTCTGAAGATCTGAAGCAGCCTTTATACAGGAAATCCAAGTCACAGGTGAGACTCAGGGAGCGAATTCATCTTCAGTGGTGCAAGTCATATCATGGCAGCATACTGAAGTGCATCAGGTGCCACTCCCCAGATGAATCATGAATTATGAGATTCATAAAAGGCCTAAAGTTCCCAGCATGGTCCACTGCAGGCTTATTAGGCCCCTGATTTTAATGTAAATTAGATGCTGTTCAGCTACACAGCACCAATTTGGAATATGTGCAAATGATAGGATGAACAAAGATTGGACGGATGGCCTTTTCACACCTATCCTGTGTATCTATGTGCATTTACTAAAAGAGAATCTGCAAGCTGTTCAACACGAAGTATGGAATAAACCCTCCTCTCGTATTCTGAAGATGTTGCACAGGCAGCAGGAAGCCTCTGGCATGTCCCTCAAAAGGGGCAGCCTTGACTAAGTGCTGCCAGAGAAGTCAACCAGATCAGATATTCCATCAACTCCAGCATGATGCTGCCACCAAACATATCTTCTCCTTCACTGCACCGCCCCCCCCACCAACCCTGTCAGCATTCTGTAGGGATCGTTCCCTCCGTGATACCCTGGTCCACTCCTCCATCACCCCCAACTCCTCATCCCCTTCTCAAGACACCTTCTCATGCAATCGCAGAAGGTGCAACACCTGCCTCTTTACCCTCTCCCTCTTCACCGTCGAAGGCCCCAAACACTCCTTTCAGGTGAAGCAGCACTTCACTTGCACCTCCTTCAATTTGGTCTACTGTATTCGCTGCTCCCAATGCAGTCTCCTCTACACTGGGGAGTCCAAACGCAGACCGGGTGACTACTTTGCGGAACACCTTCGGTTTGTCCGCAAGCATGATCCAGACCTTCCTGTCGCCTGCCATTTCAACACACCACCCTGCTGTCATGCCCGCATGTCCATCCTTGGCCTGCTGCAATGTTCCAGTGAAGCCCAACGCAAACTGGAGGAACAGCACCTCAGCACTTTACAGCATTCTGGACTTAACATTGAGTTCAATGACTTCAGACCATGAACCCTCTCCTCCATCTTTACCCCTTTTTTAATCCAATTTTTTTTTTTGCTTTTTTAATGATACTTTTTATTTTTGCTATTTATTTATTTTTATTTATTTATTTGTTATCCTTTTTCCCCAAGTACCCCACAGGGCTATCTGTCACTGGTTTCTATGTTGTGCTTTCACAGAGCACTGACTCTTGTTCTACTATTAACACATTCTGCTCTTATATTTATACCACTATCAGCACCCTCTTTAGTCTTTACCACTACCGTTAACGCTCCCTTTGTCTTGTGCCCATGACATCTTTGTCAGTTTCTCCTTAGCTCCCACCGATCCCTGAGCTTCTATCTTGCTCCACCTGTTCCACCCCCTCTTAAACAGTATAAAATCCATATATTTAAACTTCTGTTTAGCTCTGAAGTAGAGTCATACAGACTCGAAACATTAACTCTGCTTCTCTCTCCACAGATGCTGCCAGACCTGCTGAGTTTTTCCAGCATTTTTGTTTTTAGTTCAGATATCCCAGCCAGGTTTGATGCTGCCTTCATCTGATGGTTGACCGACTATACTTCCCCTAGGATTTGCTGGATAGCAATTAGCAGCAGGAACTTGAGTTGACTTTTCTTTTCCCGCTTGCTAACCAAGGCACACATTCACTGGTGATGTCCCAAACCCAGGCTGAGATCAGCACAGACCCTAGGTCAAACAGAAGACCTTCCTAGTCTGGATGACTCAGTTCTCCACTGGATAAACTCATTGAATTATAGGGGAAACTGATAGGCCTAACTTTACAACTGAATTGGCATTTCCCGTTTTGCGACCCCACAACACCCTAAGAAAACTGTATTTCCACTCAAAACTATTTTAAAAAAGCTGCTGTTCATTGAATTTGACAGCGGAACCCACTGAATAATTTCCCGAAATCCAATCCTGTCACCATCTCACTATCCTGCTACCCTGCCCACACATATGAATATAATCAACAACAGAAAAGCAGTAACACCTGGATCAATGCTCTTGTGAAGGACCTTGGGACATTTTACTATGTTAAAGGCCTTATATAAATACAATAATTGTTGTTGTTGTATGGTCCCAACCTCACTAATCAGGAGAGGTGTAAAATTTTAGCCAGGTTGGGGAAGGGGACGTGCAGGGAAGGGAAGAAAATTAAAGTAAACAATGGTAATAAGTAAATAAAGTTTACTTGAAACGCGTGCGATACCCATTCAAATGGATGTTATCTCCCTGACTCACATTCCTTTCTTTCCTTCTCTTTGTAGGCATATGCCATGATGCTCTCTTTGTCCGACAAGGAATCTATCCATTCCGCATCTCACAATGCCCCCAACATGTGGCACAGCATGCCAAGAGCAGCGACGGAGCCAAGCACCCTCCAGTCTATGAGCCATGTATGACACTTTGCAATAACCAGATGGGACCAAGTCCAGCGTCATACATAGCATGGCATTTTCTGTTCCTTTTTATTTTTACCCTTTCCTTTGTGTCTATTTATAGAGAGAGACTCCTGAGCAGAACGCCTTAGAAATCTGCTGGGTCACCCCATTCGGAATTTTGTGACCTTAAACTGACAGTTTTAAAAAAAAAAATGAAATTGTATTTATTCTCCTAGTATTTTGTTTTGCACAGCGAAGGCAGCTGCGTTGTTGTGAGGATCAATGCGACACAAAGTAGTTCAACTAGGAGCTGGGAGCTCACGCCTCAGCGGCACGAGAGAGCGTCTTCCATTGTACTCACTGGGAGAGGGTTTGACCATTTTCAATGTATCCTAGCACACGATTTATTGAAAACTAAATCATTTGTATAAAAGTCATTTAATGGGGGAGGAGGGGAGATTGGGTGACATTGGCTCTTCCTGTACAAATTGCTATTTGCATTAGTTTTGTGTTCTTTTAAGCACAAATCAATTTTTTTTTTGTTGTATAATTAAAGCAATTCAAAGTTCACTTCGTAAGATACCGGTTCCTCACTGAAAACCAGCAATCTGCTTCCACAAATAAGTGTCCCCCCCCACCCAAATTTTTCAAATTAACTTTAATTTTAGACAATCATTTTTTTATAACTTTTTATTAAAAGTGTGTGTAGCACTGTGCTATTTATTTGTCTGTTTAACAATCTCGCACTGTTCAGTCTACACACAAACATACACACGTACTCACAGGTGCTTTATATCACAGGTTGAGATCTATGATTCCAAGTCTGGGTTAGGGAGGGATGGGGTAGGATGAGGAAGGGAGGGGAAGGCAATGGATATACACGAGTGCCAAATAGTGTTGTAAAAAAAACAAAAAAAATTCATTCGATCTTATGCGTTTTAATGAATCTGCCTAATGAATAGACTTTACTTAGTTTGTTTTGTTTAATACAATGAGCTGATTCAATTGTATAAGCAGTTATGATTCCTTCATTGCAGCATGATTCTTCTAATTAGACCTATACCTAATATTTTAAGCTGTTTGTCTGCTTGTGTGGTGTTTTGTTCCAGTAATCCTATTCAGTGGCAGCAATTAAGGTATAAATGTGCCAAACTTATGTTTTAAAAAACAAAAAAAAAAATTAACAGATTGTATTTCTTTTATTTCGCCAGTTGTGGCGGAGCAGATTCGTCTTTTTTTTTGTTTATATCTGATTTTGAATAGCCAGCAAGTTGAGGTACTTTCTCTAAATGCTTTGTACAATGTATCTGTTATGCATTTAAATAAAAATATAATGAGAGGAACAGCTAATAAAAATAAAAGCAAACCTGAGGTCTGTTGGTGCATGTGTGTTCATCACTCTGAGCTTTTTATGTTGATGGGTCTCCAAAACGTCTTGACTGTGGCAATGCTGGAAAATGAGTGAGGGTGTAACAGCACCTGCAATGTGGTCACCAATGTCCAGTCTCCTCAGACTTTCCTATTCAGGTGACTGTATGTGTTGGGTCCCTATCGGTTATGGCCGTCAATCTACCTCAAGAGTGAACCAATGCAATGGTTAGAAAGCTCAGGCGCTGCAGCAACTTCAACCTATCACCAGCAATCATGGACAGAATATAAATATGAACAGCTGTTTACTCTCCTGCTTGACCCAGAAAGCCATGGGCTCAGGGACCCCACCCCAGGGACTCGAGTACGGAGTTTAGGCTGAGACTCCAGTGCAGTGCTGAGGGAGTGCTGCACTGTGGGATGTGCCATCAAGTTGATGTAAAAGAACCCATGACACTATTCAAAGCAGTGCAAGCAGGTTCTTGTGGCCAATATTTTCACCTCAGCCGATTTTTTTAAAAAAAAGTTATAACAGAAATGCAGAAATCAGCTGCAGTGTTTTCCTGACATTTCAACATTATCTATACTTCAAAAGCACTTGATTGTGAAGTGTTTTGGGAGGTCCTGAGGTCACAAAAGGTGTGACAGAAAAATGTCAGTTCTTTCTTTAGAAATGGTTTCTTTCAGCTAGCAGCTGGCAGGACTCCAGTCGTTATTGGTGGAGACATTGTGCATATAATGATTCCCAGTTTGTAATCATTTGGGCTCAATAATTCAACACTAACAATCCGTCTTCGCTCCTAACATTTCCAGGGAGACTAGTTGGGGGCAGGGGGAAGTGGGCAGGGTTGTCTACTAATACCAACATTTACTGGGAAGAATGGTACCCAAGGAGAGTGGGCTATTTTTTGTGTAAAAGTATGTAAAAAAGAAATGCTACTTGCATTATCCTCCGCTAGGAAATTCATTGTTTATAAAAATGGTGTGTTACAGACCAATTAGGGAGTCCAGGTCACTGTGACAACATGCACTTTTACATGCATGTTGTAGTCTGGAGCTATTGATAGTGATGGTAGAGATTCTGACTTGTTTTCCATCATGGCTGACAAGGAATCTCACCCACAATTGCTGCCTGCCATCTGAATGTGTTGGAAGGATTTGAAGATTGATACTCAACTTGTTTGGCCACGTTCTTTGGCCATCAAACCATGGGGTGAGATTCGAATACAGAGCTTCTGGCTCAGAGGCAGGGACACTCCCCATTGCACCAGAAGACCTCATTTACAAAGGTAGCTGCAGAGAATAAGAACAACGTTTAATGATGTCCCCAAATATTGGGCTGAACTCCCTCCACTCGCCAGGAGAGGGATGGGGTGAAATTTCTGGCTGCCACCTTGTTCCACAGTGACCTCTGACCTGGGTCAGGGCAGACAATTCATGTCACGGTCATCAAAGCAAATACAACGGGACACTCACACTGTAGCATCAGGAGAGAGGATTTAAAGGGGGCAAAACAGCCCCAGTAGTCTGCAGATGGGATTTATTTTAGGTCTCAGAACTAAATTCTAAATGCAGTTAGGTTTTAGACCCCGAGGCAAGGTAAAGGCTGCAGCTGCTGGCTCTTCTTCCTCCAAAAATGGGTATTGGAAGGAATTTTGACACTGTCCCAGAACTACTGCCATGCCTCTTCTGGCCATGGATTGGATCAGCAATACCGGGAGCAAAAGAAAATGGAATTCAGGTGGGTTGCAAGTCCCTGCTTACTCCACCATTATTTACGTATGCTGAGGTAGTGAATGGGAGGCTGGCAGCCATCACTGCTGTGGGCCGGAGAGAAGAATCCAGGTTGGAACTGGGATGCCTCTCAGCCCCATTCCCCTCTACATTCTCACTTTGTATCAGGCAGCATGTTGGACAAAACCCCAGCCCAATCATTTTCATCCACCTGCATTGATGTGCTTACAATATGACAGATATCCATTTTGTCAAAAGCCACTTTATGATTCAGTATCACCGTCAGTTCCCCGCAGTCACATGTGCATTGAATATTTCCTGATCATAATTTGGAACAGATGTATCTAACTATGGCTCATAGACAGCCTGTAAGCTTTGGCAATCCAGCTCATGAAACTCAGTCAGCTCAACTCTATTTCCATTTTTACTTCTTGCTCAGTGGTTTGTTCTGTTTGGATTTTGTGGGCGTGAATATTTGGAGAGATCCATTCTTAGTTTTTTTTTTTGCCTCACAGCTGGTTCTAAACTAAAACATCAAGGGCGGAATTTACACTGGCGGGATTTTACCTTACCGCCAAAGTCAATGGATGTTTGAATGGCTTGCTGCATTTTACAGCCCTGCCCTTGCCACAATGGGGCCATAAAATTCTGCCCCAAGAATGATTAAAGTTTCAATTTTAACTATGCTCACAGAATGCAAAGCTCTATAAGTAGCCCATGGCCACCATAGTATATGCCCAAGTGATCCACAAAAAAAAAGCTTATTCTTTCTTGGTCCAGAGAGTAATATGACGAGCTGCTGGCCACTATCCATTTTGGCCATTGATCTACGCCAGAGTGAACCAACACAGACATTAGAAAGCTCAAGTGGTGAATCATATTACCACCTAGAGCTGCAGCAACTCCAACCTATCACCAGCAATCTTGGATGGAAAAGAAAAATTAACTGCCATTTACTGACCTGTTTGACTCAGAAAGCCATGGGCTCAAAGCCTACCGCAGGGACTCGAGCACAGAGTTCAGGCTGAGACTCCAGTGCAGTTCTGAGGGAGTGCCGCACTGTAGGATGTACCATCAGGTTTATGTGAAAGAACCCATGACACTATTCAAAGAAGAGCAAGAGAGTTCTTGTAGCCAATATTTTCACCTTAGGCAAAATTTTAAAAATTTTTAAAAATTATCTGGTTATGACTATCAGACTTGACTGTGCATAAATTGACCACAGTGTTTTCCCAACATTTCAACAGCAAAGGTACTTCAAAAGCACTTAGATAAAAGCAAAAAACTGCGGATGCTGGAAATCCAAAACAGGAACAGAAATACCTGGAAAAACTCAGCAGGTCTGGCAGCATCGGCGGAGAAGAGCACAGTTGAGGTTTCAAGTCCTCATGACCCTACAACAGAACTAAATAAAAATAGGAAAGGGTTGAAATATAAGCTGGTTTTAAGGGGGGTGGTTGGGGCTGGGGTGGGGCGGCGTTGTTAGGACAAGCAGCCAGTAATAGGTGGAGATAACCAAAAGATGTCACAGACAAAAGGACAAAGAGGTGTTAAAAGAAGTCTTTTTCACATGGTCCATCTCGAAACCTCAACTGTGCTCTTCTCCACCGATGCTGCCAGACCTGCTGAGTTTTTCCAGGTATTTCTGTTTCTGTTTTTGCTTCAAAAGCACTTGTTTGGCTGTGAAGTGTTTTGGGATGCCCTGAGGTCAAAAAAGGTGTTACAGAAAAGTGTAAGTTCTTCCTTTAGAAATGGCTTCTTTCAGCTAGCAGCTGGCAGGACTTCAGGTCATTATTGTTGGAGACATTGTGCATATAATGATTGCCAGTTTGTAATCATTTGGGCTCAATAATTCAACACTAACAATCAGTCTTTGCTCCTATACATGATCCATTTGGCTGTTTTTAAAATAAAGTACACAACTCACTCATCATACTGGGCTGTGTCACAATTTTGTTTTACAGAACAATGTGAAGAACTGACCATTAGAAAATCAGCCATTCTATCATGATCACATCACGCCTACATACAGCACAAATATGACACCAACTTGTAACCCTGTCACATCCATTGTGTCACAGTGTTGTCTGGGGCCTATGGAAGTTTATTCTACACACTGTTGTATAATTTATTCCAAACACAAAGATTACTACTTAAGATGAACACCCAGTTTCCCACATTTCATACAATAAACCCAAAATCTCCATGGGCAAAATTTTTACCTCGGCGGGTGGGCACACGCCTGACCTGCTAGAGCATAAAATGATGCGCGTTGACATTGAGCAAGTGTCCCAACGACAAATGTGCAGTCGCGCAATATTTCGTTCGGCGGGCGTGCCCACTGACAATTAAAAGGCCTGTTAAGGCCATTGAAGTCTCAATTAACTTACATTTCTCACTGCCCGTCCAACCTTATGGTTGGTGGGCAGGCGAAAAGGCCAAGAGGCCTTTGCACTTCCACGGGCAGGATGAGGTTTCCAAAAGCAAATAAAAATTGAAAAATTTAATTAATAACATGACTTTGTCACACGAGGGGACATGTTTTACAACATTTTTCAATTCTTTATTATATTTTTTGAAAATTCTTCATCTCCCTGAGGCAGCTCAGCACAGGCAGCAATGAACGCTGCCGCTCGTGTTTCAGTCTGAGCTGGCCTTAGTTGTCCCGCCAGCGTGAAATCGCGTTCCGGCCTCGATTGCGGGCAGCAGTCAGCTTCCCAACCACCCCCACCTGTCCCCGCCGAGCCCGCCCAATAAGGGCTAAATTCTGCCCACTGTTACCCCACCTTCTCCATGAGTTTGAGTATCACTACCAGAGACACTGACCCCCGCCCCCACAAACAGTGAGACGCTGACCTCCCCCACAGCGAGACACTGATCCCCTCCACAGTGAGACATTGACCTCCCACATACACTGTGGCCAGGATTTTATGGCCCCTCCTGCCCAATCAGATATTATGGTCCCGCTAAACCGAATTGAGAATTAAATGGCTCACAGCATCTGCTGGGGGGATAGACATGAGGCAGTGAGGCCATAAAACCCTGGCAGGTGAGACACTGACCTCACCCATAGTGAGAAAATGACCCCCCCCCAAACAATGAGACTCTGACCTCCCCCTCAGTGAGACACTGACACCCCCCCAGCAGTGAGACACTGATCCCCCCCCACCACAGTGAGACACTGACCTCACACACAGTGAGACACTAACACCCACCCAATAGTGAGACACTGACCCCCCCAACAGTGAGACACTAACTCCCCCCACAGAGTGAGACATTGACACCCCCCCACAGAATGAGGCTGTCCTCCTACAGTGAGACACTGACCACCCCACCCTATAATGAGACACTGACCCCCTCTACAGTGAGACACAGACCACCCCCACAGTGAGACACTGCCCCCCACCCCACAGAGTGAGACACTGACCCCCCCCCCACAGCGAGACACAGAACCCTCCCATAGTGAGACACTGACCCCTCCCCCACAGTGAGAGACTGACTCCCCACCCCACCTCACAGTGAGAGACTAACCCCCACACTGCTCCTATTTCAGTGTATAATGTTGAATGCCATGATTTCACTAGCTTCCTATGATGGGTTAGCAACAGAAGATGCATTTCAGATTGAGATTTCACTTGAAAACAGTGCCCCTTAAAATAGGATTTTTTTTAACTTGCTCAAAATTCTGGTTTGTGTAAACCTGGTTGGAACAAATAATGCAATAAACTATTAAAATCCAGAAACATCAGATAGTTCGTCATGTAGAGAATACCCTAGATCTGGTGGTAGAGTGTAACATTGGTAATTTAATGAAGGGCCTCCTGATAACATCATAAACCACAATCCCAAAGCACGAATGCTTTGCACACCTTGTCTAGATTACAGCCTGTATCCTCTCTGATATTTATTACTTCATGTGATAAATACTGAGGGGGATATCGACTAGAATTAACTGAACAAATTCAGCCAGTAAAAGAGACACAGAGCCAGAAAGAAACATGCAAACAGCCAAGAAATGCTGGCAGAAGCCGTAAAAGTTCAAAACCTGTCTAGATTAGTAGGAAGCAGCCCAAAAACACAATAAAACTATCACACATGAGTTGTGTGAAAAAGCCGAACTGGAATTTCTTTGGAAAAAAACCTCTTGTTTTATTCATAGCGGGGCTGTTATGTTCAACCACGCTGTAAGCTTGTCTGTGATGGTTCCCTCTGGTCAGTACATCGAGCAGAATCGTAAGTAATTAAAGGTATACCTTCCAATTGTTATGGTTGGCAGCACAGGAGCAGAACATGAGAGGCTGGAAAATCTGGCTCTGGTCCAGAAAGGCAAATCTGCAATTTAGTGCTAAGCACAACCTTCCAGCAAGCCTTGTTCACCAAGAAGCATCCGTGGCTTCAGCTAAATGTTATGACGCACTTAAATGAAACCTGGCACAATTTTCTAGTTGCTTAGGATGGGATTTCACTGGCAGCTCCCTTCAACCATCTAGACTAAGAGAAGTTCCACAATCTGTGGCGTCCTTAAAGAGTTTAAAGCCCTTCTTTACAGTTTTAACAGCAAACGTTTAATACTGGCTTCTGCTGGTAATTTTTATTAGTATTTCCATAAGAAAAAATTCACATTAAAAATATGATTTTTTCTTTTCCTCCTAATAGCACATTAATGCTTACATGACACTTAAAATAGCCGAATACTGTATCCTAATTCAGTGGAAAATTGACCGTGATTGAAGTGTTTCCAAGAGTACAGCAGGGCAGGAAGAGCAGAAAAAGAGGCGGAAAAGCCATTAGGAGTTTTTGCAACACAGAGTAGCTCAGTGAAAGACGAGGCATCTAAGTGAAGAGTCAGCAGGTCAATTTAAAATAAATGATGTCACTTGATTTAAAGGACCATTGACAATGTGTTTCATAGTTGAAAGCATACAACAACAACTTTTATTTATTTAACACCTTTAATGTAACAAAACATCCTAAGGAGCTTCACAGGAGTATTAGAAAGTGAAGTGTGACACAGAGCCAGATAAGGCAATATTAGAGCAAATGACCCAAAGCTTGATCAAAGAGATAGGTTTTAAGGGAGTTTTCAAAGAAGAAAAAGAGGTAGAGAGGTGGAGAGGTTGAGGGAGGGAATTCCATACCTTAGGACCAAGGCAGCTGAAGGTGCAGCCACCAGTGCGGCAGCAATTTAAATTGGGGATGCCAGGAACAATCACAGGGGTGATAGGTGAACTGGACTTGATGCAAGTAAGGACTTGGGCAACAACGTTTTGAATGACTTCAAGTTTAAAGAGAGTGGAATGTGGGAGGCCAGCTTGCAGTGTGTTGGAACAGTCAAGTCTGGAGGTCACAAAGGCAAGGATGAGGGTTCCAAAAGTGGATGAGCTGGGGTAGGGACAGAGTTAGGCAATATTACAGAAATGGAAATAGGTGACCTTAATGATGCCGCAGATGTGTGGTCAGGAGCTCATCTCATGACACCAAGGGTGGAATTTTACGCTGGCGGGATTTTACCATTCCGCTGAAGTCAATGGACTTTTGGACGGCTCACCGCATTTTACAGCCCTGCCCCACCGTGACATCCCTGTAAAATTCTGCCCCAAGATTGCAAACAGCCTGGTTCAGCTTCAAACAATGGTCAAAGAGGAATGGAGTTAATAGTTAGGGAATGGAGTTCATGGTAGGGACCAAAGACAATGTCATCCTAGTATTTGCTTAGAGGAAGTTTCTGCTTGTCAGACAAACAGCCTGATAATTTGTCAACAATAGAAGAGTTGAGAGAGGTGGTGGCTGTTATGTTCTTCTTCTTTGACGTAAGCATAATAATCAAACACAATTAGTGAAACAATAATGTGCGTTCTTTATTTGAAGATAAAACTATATAGAGATAACGTTCACAGTGAGCTAAGTCTAGTTTGACTTCTATGACCGCTGCTTATTGACTGCCTGTAAGCCATGGGACTACTGCATCACATCTGTTGTGGTATTTAATGACTGACGGTAGATTAAGGTACGCTCCCTTGAAAGAGCATGCATATCATATCACAACATCCCCTTTTACTCTAACTAAAGATTTGCCTTTAAAGGATCAAACTATTTACATGAAAGCAAAATAAAATAACATTGTGTCTGAATGTACTTTAACACAAAGCAATAAATATCCAAGTCTCTGAAACAGATCGGCGGTTTGCTTATCCATCCAACTTCAGTTAGATTGATCTTTGCAGGGGGCTGCTGTATGTGTTCAGAATGCTGGTTAGGGGTGCTTTGTTTGTGTTGCATCTTAGACAATGTTCTAGTGGTGATAGGGTTGCTCTGTGTTTCTGGTTGTGATATTGTTCTGATTTGGTATCTGTTTCACTGCACTGTCATACCATTTGGTGTTTGTAATTGATTTAACCTTGGTTCTGGGAATATGCTGATGATTTCTGCTGGATTCTAGACACTATCAGTCGGGTGTTGTACTTGAACTTTCCGCCCGATGTTCAGGTTGGGTAATTGATTACCTACAAGCTGGTTATGGCCATCTTCCATTTTCCCCTATTTTTCAAGTAATGCATCATGTGTTCCTGGGAGTATCGACGAATGATGATTGGGGAGGTTTGTCCGCACATGTCTGCCGAATAGCAGTTCCGCATTGGTTCCGCAGTATGAAGTTTGGAATGGGTACAGTTACTCAATTCAAAACATGCCATGTAGTCTGTTGGTTGATGACCTGGGTTGCAGTTAGGTGATCTTCTCCCAGTGTAAGCGCAGGGTTTCCAATGGTGCTCCTTGTGGTCATTGGTCCTCATCATTGCCTTGACATTGCCTTGGATGGTGATCACGGACAGGTCCTTGCATGCTGGTAGGCTTGCGATCACTGACCTGTGGTGTCCACAATATAAAATTTCTCGGATGACCATGCTGAGTTTTTGTTATGACACTTGAGTGTAATGGATCTCAGAGATGGAATCTCCAAGCCATTGTACATGGTGAGTTTGGCAGTGGTTGGTTGAATCATTACTTGCCACATCTGTGAGCACATCCATTTCAGTGTGTGAAGCGGAAGGACATTTGCACCTGCACTGGTATCCAGCTTTGCACATAGGTTATACTGACCCTGCATTTTTGGACATATAATCTGATGGTGACAGAGGCCTCTGTTGATACCAGTGTGCCAATACATTCTTTGATGCTCATGTTGCTAAATGCCTTCTCACTTTGAGTGTTGATATTCTGGACATCCTCATCATATGACCATGTAGCTTGGGTAGATATTTTGTGGATCTTCTCTTGACGATGTTTGGTACACATTATTGGTTGGTTGAATGCTGTACCTGCCTGGATCTCTGTGGCTGCTCATGACATTGAACCTCTTGTTTTGATCTTTGCTTTCTTCATTGGCACTTCCAGTGTCCTCTGGTGCCACATGCCTTGCATACAGCATTGAAAGCTGGGCAAATTCTGGGTGCATGTATGAGGCTGCACCACCCGCATGGGTAACTAGGCATGCCTATGTTGGTTATCACATCAATAGTGGATGAATTACACTTAGCCTGTAGACTCTTGTCCGGCCATTAGCAGAGCATCGTATTTACGTCAGCTTCCACGGTGTAACCTTTCAGTTGATCCAAGATGTCTTATTGGAATGCCTCCATTGGGTTAGATGCTATTATGAGCTTGATTATTCTGTCGGCTAGCTCTGCTGCCGTGAAGTCGCAATCATATCTCTTGTCTCTGCATTGGCTTATGAATTGGTCAATGGTCCCTGCCAGTTGTTGACTGAAAGATATGAATTCCAGATGGTGCATTCTGAAGTTAAGCCGCACTCTTCGAGTGTTGACCATATTTTGTTTGGACTTTTCAGACCTGATGTGTTCAGTCCGTGGAGCCCTTCATTGCCTATAGCAATTTTAGTTTTTATGGCTTGTTTATCTGGTTCTGAAATACTGAGATCGAGAAAACACAGCTTAACATATTGTCGGAACAAAGTAAATTCGGATATGAAAACTATTGCCTTCCAACTGAACATTGGAAATTTTGTGGTCATCTTTTGGCTTTTGCAGGATTTTTAATGCTGTCTGGAACTTTTTGCAGCTATCAGGTTTCCTTCAGTTCTTTTCGAGTTTGAGTTGCAGAACTTTTAGTGGCCACTGCCTTAGCTGGCCATAGTCATTGCTTGACTGCAATGATGGCACTGTTGAGCTACTTCTGGGCCTGGATTTTACCCTTGGTGGGTGGGCGCGATCGGCAGGCCTGTGACCGGTTGGGAAACAGGCCGCCTCCCACGATCAGCCCCTGACTGCGATTTCGCACTGGCTGGCCAATTAAGGCCAGCCCTGCATGAAACGGGTCTTCCCAATGGTCAGGAAGGGGTAGGCGGGGGTGGGGGCCTGTCCAATGGCGATCTGGCAGCCAGTTTGAAAACAGCACAGGCAGCTCCTTGAAGGCTGCCAGGGAAGAGCTTATTTGCAACGTTGTGAACACCGAAGTTATGGCCTCAAGTGTGGCAGGAGACACCAGGTGGGAGGACAGGTCGGGTGGGCACTCGGCTCCCTGTTTTTCGGACGAGTGCCTCATGGCCCTCCTGGAGGAGGTAGCTGCCAGGAGGGACACCCTTGTCCCCAGAGGAGGCCACTGCGCCTAACAAAAAGAGCTTGGGAGGAGGTAGAGGTGCAGGTCAACAGCCACGATGGGTGAAGTGCCACTAAAGTTTTAAAAACCTGCTACGCTTGGGGAGGGTGAGTACCGTGTTGGCATGGATTAGCGTGTTAAGGTCTGGCTGTCCCCCTGTGGAGCTCAGGGGTGTTAGAGTCTGAGTGTCAATTACACCAGAGCTGGCCAAGTGGGTGAGCCCTGGCTGGTTGGCCTGAGTTGCAGCTTAAGAGCCACAACTCAGATGTGCCCTGCAAGGTGTTCCTCAGGTGGGGTTGGCCAGGCTGCAATGGCGCTGCAGGTAGAGAGTGGACTGATCAATGCTCCTCTGTCCTTTCAGGAGAAGATGACCCATAACCACATTGAAAGGTTGTGGACAGGCGGAGGCCCCCCAAACCTTCTAATCCTATCCAAATTCAAGCAGGACACCTTGGAGCTGGAGAGGCGCCATGCACCTCGGTCAACCGGCCGTGGAGAGGCCGGGGTGTCAGACGAAGGTAGGAGTGCAGTACGCAGAGGTGAGAGTTTCGGATAGTGCAAACATTCTTGTGTAGCCTCATCATTGATGGGAGCCTCAAAACTGGAGTCCCCATTGATCATTGAAAGATGATGGCACCACGATGCAGATCTCCATGGTCTCACCAGGGTGCCTGGCATGCACAGTGACAGTGTGAAGATTAAAATTAATGACATGTTTTGTTGTTCTCAATCGCACTCAATTGCAGGATCTTGAAGAGCCAGCCCTGATTCCAGAGGACCGCCAGGCTGCACATGCACCCATGTCACACCCGCACTCTGAACCAGGCACCAGCGCAGATACCAGCACCTCGGTGGGTGTTAGACCCTCAGCTACAATGTTGGAGCACAGCGATGAGGGCACTCCACACTCGCTTGAGGAGCAGGCGAAGGCAGAGAATGCCCAGGGTGCCGGAAGTCAGAGGATGGCTGGAGACCAGGACGATGCTGAGTCGAAGGCAGATGATGAGCCTCTACCCCATTAGGCGGCAGATGCTGGATGTCCAGCAGGATGTGTGGGAGGATCTGGTGGAGGTCCATGAGGGTGTATATGCCATGGTCTCTTTTGCAGAGGAATCCATGCAGAGCATGAGCACTGCGCTGGTCCCCATGGCCGAGCGCACTGCCTCCTCCATTGAGAAAGTGGCGACTCTCATGGAGAGGCAGCTCCAGGAACAGAATCAGGGGCTCCTGGGGTTGCACTCGGACCTGCAAGCCCAGACACAATGGTGGTCTCAGGTGGTCAGCTCCAGTGTGGGAGATGGATGAGGCACCCAGTATCCCAGCTAAGTTCCCGTCCATCATTGGCGAGCAGGGAGGTCAAGAGCGACCTCACGTTGACTATGAGCTGCTTGCCATCTCTGTGGGTTCCTCTCAGGGCGCTCCGGATGACGGCAGCAGCTCCTCTGCCCTTCTGCCAGTGATTGTGGCATCTTACGAGGCTGCAATGATTGGGGAGATGCCAGCCGTGGCACTGGCCGCTCCCTCCCAGGCGGAGCCAGCACAGACTCCACTGGCCAGAGGACGACCGCCAAGGTCACCAAGGCCAACAAGACACCAGAGTCAGCAGGCTGCCTCCACTGGGAATGAAGGCCAGATGAGGTTATGTTAATTTTTTTGGATGTCAAAATGGCACAAATTTTATTTTTGTCACAATGACCTGAGTATGCTTCACCTTTGTATTTTTTTGCTGTAGGGTACGCCAGTATGTAATGCTGGACATGAGTGGCTCTAAACTTTATTGCACAGGCATTGAGTGGACTTTGGGTTCAAATGAAAGTGTCATTTCAGACATCCGGGTGAAGGTGGCAGCCCTGGCATGAGGTGGAAGCAGATCGTTGGCAGCCTAGCTGCAGGATCAAGGCGTCCCTGGTGGTGACACTTTCATTTGAACCCAAAGTCCACTCAGTGCCTGGTGCCCCTGCCTCCCTAAAGGATACAGAGGTCTGCATCCACGCCCTCAGCATTCTCACCGTGCTCCTCTTCTGACTCACTCCTGGATTCATCATCTGTGGCTTGTGGGGCTGCGTCAAGATCCTCTTCCTCCAGTAGGTTCCCCCTGGCCAGTGACAAATTGTGGAGAGCGCAGTATGCAACCACTATCAGTGACACCTGCTCTGTGGGGTATTGTAGTGCTCCCCCTGAATGGTCCAGGCATCAGAAGTGCATCTTCAGGAGACCTATGGTCCTCTCTATCACCGCCTTTGTGGAGGCATGGCTCCTATTGTAACGCTGCTCTGCCTCTGTTCTTGGGTGGCGGTCAGGTGTCATAAGCCACCTTTTCAATGGATAGCCCTTGTCACCCAGCAGCCATCCACCCGGTAGACTGGAGCACTGAATAGCCTCAGCACCTGGGAGTGTCTCAGGATATAAGCATCATGAAAGCTGCCAGGGTACCTTGCACAGACTTGCAGAATCTGCGTCTAGTGGTGACATACTATGCGGATGTTCATCAAGCAGAGGCCCTTCCTGTTGATGAAGGCACCTGGCTGACCTGCCTTGGTGGCCACATGTGAGCAGTCGAATGTACCCTGGATGCTGGGGCATCCAGCAATCGCTGCAAACCCTCTGGCTCGCTCAGCCTTGCTGGCCTTGTCCATATCTAAATGAATAAATGTCATTACCCACCTGAACAGAGCTTTTGTCAACAGTTTGATGCAACTTTGGATAGCTGTTTGGGGCACTCTACAAAGATCCCCCACTGACCCCTGGAAAGAGCCGGAGGCATAGAGATTAAGGGCCACTGTGACCTTCAGAGCCACTGGCATAGGGTTTCCACCCACACAGTTGGAGGTGATCTCAGGCCCAATCATCTGACAAATGGAGGTCACGGTCTCCCTGGAGAGGCGGAGCCTCCTTCAGTATTGCACCTCGGACACATTGAGCTAGCTGCATCGCCGCCTGTAAACCCTGGCAGCAGGATAGTGGCATCTTCTGTGGCCCCTTCTGCCTTGGGCTACCTGCTGGCCCTGTACCTCTTGTGCCTGCATCTCTCCTCCCACAGGTCGCTCCCCTGGAAGCTGTATTGGTACACCTGGCCCTTCTACCCCTCTTTTCCTCCTCAGAGGAGGTGCCACCAGTGGAGACCACAATCCCCATTACCAGGGTAACAGAAGGCTGTCTGATACCTGGAAGGGTCCATATGGTCAAAATCCTCTGGCGGACTCAGAAACACCAATGAGTCCTGGAATGAAGCTTAGAAATGCTGAGAATGAAGCTGCCATGTTTAAATAAGCAACCAGCAGCAAACTATCTCCTAAACTCTTCACTACTTACACTGGCAATACTGCTGACCCTTTTTATCCCGCCCTTTGATGGGGTTTTGCAAAACGTGGGCTGCCCGCTTGCCCGTTTTGCCCATCCAACAAGCGCAAAATGGCCCGGGCAATGTAAAATTGGGTTCAGTTGGGTTTTTAATGGCCTTAACTGGTCTCTTAGTTGATGGTGGGCGTAGCTCTGACACTCACGCTTGCCCGCCAACCTGAAGATTTCGCGCATGCAGGATGACGTCGGATCTCTCGACCGACATCTTCTCATGCTATTTTTCGCTCGATCGGGCTAGGCATGCGCCCGCCCATGAGGCGTACAATTCTTCCCATGATTTTTCCCCATTTAACTCTAAGCTCTGCCCCCAATACAGTGCTTTCGGTGGGAAAATTACTGCAGGTCTTTCAAAGTGAAAGCAAACAGAAAACAGGCTTCTTCTGGCTGTTAGAAGCTGTAACTGGATAGATTTTCTTCCCAGCCCAGTCTGCAGCATTTAGCGTCAGTAGTAATGAAATCTCCTGTGTGTGGAATTCTACTTAAAGTGAGACCACCAGCAGTCTGCTGTTTAATTTATGTTCCTGCTTAAACTTTGCAGTTAGATTTTTGCTAATTAAGCTTTCACAGATTTGAACAATCTTACCAGGACCCAATGCCTGCTGACTGGAATGAGGTATGATCCCAGGACAAAGGTACAGTGTGTATAGAATCATTACAAAGTTGAAGAATCCTTAAAAATGGTGAGTCTTGATAGTTGTTTCACTTTCATAGCTCTTTTATGCACTTTTCTTCTGCTGGATGTAAATGGGTGGAGGCTTGTATTCTGCTCAGTCAAATCTTCAAAAATTGTGCTTCCACCACTGCCACCATGTTATATTATTCTTTTCTTCAATGTAAACCTATCAATCATACACAAGGATTGGTGAAACAATAATGTGGGCTCTTTATTTGAAAATAAGACTATATACAGGGAATGTTCACAGGAAGATAAGTATAGTACATTTGACTTCTACTACTGCTGCTCATAAACTGCCTGCAAGTCATAGGACTACTACATCACATTCTAAGCTATTAACAACAGTGGTGTCATTACAGCATGTTGTTATGAGCTCTGGTTTTTATAAGATGGTTATGTTTCAAAATGTCTCCCTTAATTCAAGGTAGAGTGGACTAGCTTGGCATGTGACCTCCTATGAAATCTGCCCAGAGATAAACCCATGTGACCTGCTCATTATGGAGACAGAAACTCAAATTGAAACTTACTGAAAGTAAAGTGCAAGTTTTAACGCCTGCTCCTGCTCTCAGAGTCAGCCGATCAGACAAAGAGACTGGGGGGGAAGGAGACCCATCACAAGTGCTGTTATGCTGAGCAGAATTAAAAGACTATTTTCAGATTAATCACCAAGCAGAGCGCTCGTGAGGATGGACACTCTGTTCGAAGAAATTATGCTTGTGGAAAGTTAAAGACCAAGGAGTCACCACAGGGTGCCTTGCTACTGGAAGTCCATTCGATTATGCTCAGAAGATTGAGTGAAGGGGACTTTGTTTAAAAGGACACCAGAAGATTCACCATGGTAGGATAGGGAGGAGAGATCCTGTTGAAGCCGGGAAGAGCTTGGAATTTCATCAGCAAGGCTACGTTTCTGCTGAGAGTGCAATATAATGTATGTGGCGTGGGTTTTTCATTGGTGTTAGGAAGTTAATGGGGATTACCTTTTCTATAGTTTAGTGTATTAGTTGCCCACTAAGTAATGTTTAGTCAAAACAAAATAAAGACAGAATTACCTGGAAAAACTCAGCAAGTCTGGCAGCATCGGCGGAGAAGAAATCAGTCAACGTTTCGAGCCCTCATGGCCCTTCAGCAGAACTGAAGCATAGTTTCAACAAGGGAGAAATATAAATTGGTTTAAGGTGGGTGGGGGGGAAGAGACACATTGAGGGTGTGGTGTGAGCAGATAATCAAAAGATGTCAGAGACAAAAGGGTCAAAGAGGTGTTGAAGGTGGTGGTCTTTGTCTGAGAAAAGTGCTAATTAAGAATGCAAGACAGGATATTCAAAGTACAGCTCTAGTGGGGGTGGGGTGGAAAGACTAAAGGTTTTAGTTTTAGATTTAAAAATAATGGAAATAGGTGGGGAAAGAAGAATCTATATAAATTATTGAAAAAAAAGGCGGGTGGGGGGGGAAAAGAAATGGGGTGGGGATGGGGGGGAGGGGGGTTTAAGATCTAAAGTTGTTGAATTCAATATTCAGCCCAGAAGGCTGTAAAGTGCCTAGTCGGAAGATGAGGTGCTGTTCCTCCAGTTTGCGTTGGGCTTCACTGGAACAATGCAGCAAGCCAAGGACAGACATGTGGGCAAGAGAACAGGGTGGAGTGTTAAAATGGCAAGCGACAGGGAGGTTTGGGTCTTTCTTGCGGACAGACCGCAGGTGTTCTGCAAAACGGTCGCCCAGTTTGCGTTTGGTCTCTCCAATGTAGAGGAGACCGCATTGGGAGCAACGAATGCAGTAGACTAAGTTAGGGGAAATGCAAGTGAAATGCTGCTTCACTTGAAAGGAGTGTTTGGGCCCTTGGACGGTGAGGAGAGAGGAAGTGAAGGGGCAGGTGTTGCATCTTCTGCGTGGGCATGGGGAGGTGCCATAGGTGGGGGTTGAGGAGTAGGGGGTGATGGAGGAGTGGACCAGGGTGTCCCGGAGGGAACGATCCCTACGGAATGCCGTCAAGGGGGGTGAAGGGAAGATGTGTTTGGTGGTGGCATCATGCTGGAGTTGGCGGAAATGGCAGAGAATGTTTAGTCAATGTTGATTTTAGTTTGTTCATGACAGTAAAAGTCTTACAAAGTGAAACCTTGTCATGCAATTCTTTGCGTTGGTCACTGAGAATTCATATCTCTTTTTCAAAGTTATCAGTGTTTGGGGATTGTAACAATGTGAAAACTAGCTCTACATTTTCGGATCTTGTCATAGAGAGACATCATGCAGATGAAAAATACAGGCCCAAATCTTTTTTTTCAATTTGATCATGGGATGTGGGTGTCTCTGGCAAGACCCATCATTCATTGCCCATCCCTAATTGCCCTTGTGAAGATGGTGACAAGCTACCTTCTTAAACTGCTGCAGTCTGTGTGATATAGATAGCATTGTTAGATAGGGAATTCCAGCATTTTGTCTCAGAGACAATGAAGGACTGGTAATAGATTTCCAGGTTAGGATGATGCGTTACTTGCAGAGGGCTATGCAGAAAATAGTGTTACAATGCGCCTGCTGCCTTTGTTCTTCTGGGTGTAGACGTCATGGCTTAGAAGATACTGTCAAAGAAGTCTTGACAATTGCTCCAGTGCATCTTGTGCATTGGACACACTGCTGCCAATGTGCACCAGAGTGGAGGGAGTGAATGTTTAAGGTAGTGCATGGGTGCCAATCAAGGTGGTTGCTTTGTTCTGAATGGCGTTGTGCTTCTTGAGTGTTGCCTGAAAAAAGACATGATAAGAGGAGCATCAATCAAGCACCAAAAGACAGAGTCCCCACACACGCCATTAAGTCTCTAACCATATCTGCAAGCTTTGGCCCACCCACTTGGTGATAATAGTGGTGAACTTTCATTGCAGGCTCCAGGACAGCATGCACCCTATTGCAGATCTATTCCCTCTGCTGCAAAAACAGCTGCAGTCAATCTTGTACCATAACAACGATGTTGCCAAAGGCAATGAAGGTCACATCTCCTGGAATTTTTGTGGCTCTGCCTTCTTCTACCATAGTAATTAGCTACAGTACCACCCAATGTCATGCACAAGCAAGTAACAACTGGGTGACATATGCATAAGTTGACATGGACGGTACTTATATTTATTTTCCCATTGACTAGAAACAACAACGTGATCTGACTCTCCAGTGTCAGGGCAATGAAGTTGAAGAATCAATGATGGCAGCCATTTCAGGCATCAGTAAGTTACCACAAATCATTCAGCTACATCATGCTGCAATGACTTCATGTATTCAATGCTCGAGTATGTCAAGAAAGAACTAAATTTAAGATTGTGAGAGTGAAATGGTGTAAATATGGAGCAAGTTAGCAGGAAATGCTTTGTGCCAGGGATACTTGGACCATGTGCCTGGCAAATGGTGCTGTTTAGCAGCATTCTAAAGATCTTCAACATCTGTTTCTAAATCATTGTAGGCAAATCATAAGGCATTAAACATGCCCACCACCAGGCATGCTACAATTGCTTTCATTTTAGAGAGGGCAAGGCCCGAAGTGGAAATATAATAGTCTTTTGGAGAAGAGACTGGTTGGACTGATAAAACAAATACAGTAAAAGCAGTGCATATTGATTCTTAGAAGGTATTTGATAAATTACTTCAAGAGACTTGTTCGAAACATTCAGGCAAATAAGAGCAGAATGGAAAGATCTTTGATTCACAGACAGGAAGCAAACATAAGGCATTGCTCAGATTGGAGAAAGGTTGGAAGTGGTCTTCAGGTGTCAGTGATAACTCCACTTTTGTTCCAGGTAGAAATAAATGCTTGGATTTGGGCACAAAATGTACAATCTTGAAATCTATAAATGACACAAGGTAGGATATGTGTGAAACAACAAGGAGGACTATTAAAAACTTCAGGAAGACATGGGTTAGTGGAATGAACAGACGAGAAGCAGATGCAATTTAACCTGAAAAAGTGTTAGGTAATTGATTTTAGAAAAAAGAACAAGGGCCAGGATTTCCCAACCCTGCTGTGGTGGGACTTGCCACAGGGATGCAGCAGCCCAGCCAAAAATCCATTGATTTGCGGCAGGACTGAACGATCTTGGCAGCAGGCAGGGCCAGAAAATCCCATCCAAAGAATTGTAATATACATGAAATAGAAAGACTTTGAAGGGTGTGGATATACAGAGAAACCTTGTGGTTCAGTTGCATAATCTCCTGAAAGAATGATGCAAGGAATGGGAAATTACATTATGAGGAGAGACTTGATGCACTGGGTTTATTTCCACTGAAGCAGAAAAGTCTATGAAAAGAGGAGCTTTGACAGAGTGAATTAGGAAAGAATATTTCCTCTGATTAGGGACTAAATGATAGGGTTGGGCGGGCATTAATTTTAAATTATAAAAACAAAAAGCTAAAAGCTACTGCGGATGCTGGAAATCCAAAACAAAAACAGAATTACCTGGAAAAACTCAGCAGGTCTGGCAGCATCGGTGGAGAAGAAATCAGTTAACGTTTCGAATCTTCATGACCCTTCGGCAGATTGTTGCTTAGAGAGTGAGGTGAGAGGTTAGGAGAATTTCTTTAGGCATAGAATTGTAAGATGATGAAATGCTTTGGCATAGGGAGTCATGACAGACATTGTTGCATTCTTAAAGGAAAATTGAACGAACATTTGAAGCAGAGAAAAAGACATGGCTGTGGAGAGAAAGAGGGACAGTGGGGTTAGCTTTGGACTGTTCTAGCCAAGAGATAATACAAACATAATGGGTCAAATGGTCTTTTTCTATGCTGTAAAAATGTCCGTGATTCCAGAACAGGGCAACTTTCCTGGCTCCAAGCTCCTGCCTCAGCACCTTCACTTTACCAGCCACCCGAATTCAAGTGCTTGCTCAACAGACTCAAAATTTACCTTGCCAACCACTTATTACTGATTAGTGGCAGCTATTTTGTTAACCAATAGAACCACTGGAGTTTCTAAAATACAGTTTTGAAATACTCACAGTAGTTTCAGCAATTTATTTTTCGTCTTGATATGCCTTTAAGAGCCTCCAACCCTTCAAATTTTAGTGCAGTTTTCCAACCCTGGTGAGCCCATCGCACTAGGCTCAATGTGAAGGTCAACATGAATAAATATTTGAGGCCAACCCCAAAACACCCTGCATGTTTGGCCAAGTGAGATGTCAAGTAACTTGCTTATACTTGCCACTCCCTGCCTCCATCACTTTGTTCCAGAACCGAAGGATATGCCCTATGTTTCAATACTAGGAGCCTAGCTGCCAGCAAAAAAAACGTGTCCCAGCCAGAAGACAGGAAGGAAAATATATATCTATGTCAACCTGGCTACTCTATAAAATTATGATTTTATTTTTAAAAAATGGACCAAGGCTTTATCTTTATTAGCCATGAATCATTCCGAGGAACTTCTAACCTTTAGAAACCAACAGGGACCCCTTTACCTTCAAAGGGGCACTAATGCTCTCTGTGACTGCAGAAAATCAAATTCCAGAGAAATGCACCAACACCCTTTATATGTCTAAGGTAGAGCTCCGGTCAACAGAGACGGTATGTCTGCAAGGACAAAAGGGACCCTGACTCCTCAGTTGATGGTGACTGACAGTTAACTGCCAAGCATTGTTTGAAATTTAAACCAGGTAGCGTGATTCTGATTGGTCAAGGCATTGACAAATGAAGCAGCAAATGGCCATTACTTAATTGGTTCAGCTAAAACATTGGTAGAGCAAACATGAAATGTGCACGTGCATGCATGTTCTTTCTATCTGCAAAGAACAGGGCCCTGGTCATCATCAACTGGTGCATTCTCCATGGCAATGTCTCTACCAATCAGAGTCTACTTGCCAACAAATCAGCACTCTCTTTTCATACAGTATAAATTTGTTGTTTTCCCTTACATTGGTATTCTTGCCAATTGTCCTGATGAGGTGCAGGACAAAAAGCATTGACAAAGTGTTCTTTTTCAGCAATACTCAAGTTCTGTCCTATCAAACAATAATAATTACAGCACAATTTCAATTTTCTATAAAACTATAATCGTTCTTAATGTCCCTCGCAATTATTACAAAACTGGGCAGACCTTAACAAGATTTTGAATGCAGTTTCTCTTCATCATTCTTTGCTGAACCCTATCTAATGTATCAATGTCCCTTTGAAATTTAAGTGGCAAAAATGCACTCAGTATTCCAAATGCAGCCTTACCACTATGTGAAAGAGTTAAAATAATCTGTTTTGATCTGCAATGGAAAGCCCTTGAGATGCATCCTAGAACTCAATTAATCTTATTAACAACAGCCTCAAAGTGATTGGATAATTCCAGTAAATGGCCAATAATCACACCAAAGCCCTTTCCTTATTTCACCTTCGCAAATGAATACGCATCAAATGTGGACACATGTTTCATGTTTGCCATACCAATGTGCATTAGAGAAATGTTACCATATTAAATCCCATCTGCCATTACTTAATACAGTTTCATAATTTATCTTAATGCTTTAAATATTATCAATCTTTCCTGCACATTACCTGGTCAAACAGCTTAGTTGTTAGCACCACATTTGATATTATTTTCAATACCCTTCCCACATCATTTATGAATAGAGTAAACAGCAGAAGGCAAGAACACACTGCTGGGGAAACTCCACTAATCACTGCCCTCCAGACAGAGCCATGTCTATTTATCATCACTTTCTGCTTTCTATTACCAGACCAATTTTCAATCCAGCTAATTTTTCATTAATTCTATACACACATACCTTATCCAAAAGCCTCAGATGTGGAACTTATATTACTTATCTATCATATCTGTTGAATATCGCTTGCTTACTAATTTAGTTGCCTCTTTAAAATAATTCCAATGGGCATTGCCTCTGCTTCTTGTTGCCTTTTCCACCTCTATGATCTTTAGGCAAACATTAATGGCATCCTGCAAATTACTCTTAAGTTTTCCCACCACGATCTTGGACTAATTGATCTATAATTCCTGATTCTTGTCTCACTCCTTTTTAGGACATTAACATTACATAACCCATTCTCCAGTGACCTATTTTCTTATTCATTTTAATTGTGTGCAGCTGAAGTTTGAAAGACTTTGAGTCTGTATTTCTTTTCTTTTGAATATTGTGTATATTGTTTAACATTTGTGTCATTGTTCACCTTTTTAGACAGTAGGGCTTGTTTATCCCTGCTTTTTGGCTTTTGAACATGCTTTAAAAAATATTTAGAAGTGGGAACTGAGATGCTGGAAATCAATGGGTCTAGTTTCAGTGTTAGTTTTTTAATACTAACTTACTAGATTGTGGAAAATAGAAAGCTTGTTTTACAATTGCATCCACATGTTATGGTCCTGTTTTCCAACATGGTTTTCACTTGGTACTGTGTGGTTTCTGGTTTTCATCAGTGAACTAAAACACCAATCAAGCCAATTATAAGGAGATCCCATCAATTCATACACTGGTCTACTTGCAGTTATTGAAAATTAAACTAATGCCTGTCTTGTTTACACTGTGGTATATCACCGATACTGTATTAGTAAACTGTAGTTTAGCATATTAAATGAAATGGCTGAAGGAAATAGTGGTATGCTAATAGGGGGAAACTTTGACCAAACTTTATCTTAAGAAAGGATTCGCAGGCCAAAATAAATTATCCTAACATCTGTCTGTAGAACAGGGTCTAAGGAGATCGAGACTCAGCAAGGAAATCAAAACTGATATGTGCAGAATGAAGGGTCTTCAGTGACACCATCTATGGTCAATGACTGTTAAATTGGCAACAGCTATAAATGTCTGCAATGATACTGGGGTGATTCAGCCAGCTTTAGTCAAAATTCAATGCCCATCTGCAGTCAAAGAATGACTGATGCATTGCTCTGGAAGGTTCATGCATTGTTCCAGAAATCCTAAGAGAAAACCCCACCCCAACTAGAGCTGTACCTTGAGTGTCCTGCCACCCATTCTTAATTAGCACATTCTCTTAGATAATATCACCACCTTCAACACCTCTTTGATCCTTTTGTCTGTGACATCTTTTGATTCTCTGCTCCTATCACTGCTTGCTTGTCCCTACAACCACCCCACCCTCAACTTCTCTCCCCCCACCCCACCCCCCACCTTAAACCAGCTTATATTTCACCCCTCTCCTAACTACACTCAGTTCTGTTGAAGGGTCATTGGACTCGAAACATCAACTCTTTTCTTCTCCACCGATGCTGCCAGACCTGCTGAGTTTTTCCAGGTAATTCTGTTTTGTTTTTGTTTTGGATTTCCAGCATCCGCAGTAGTTTTTTGTTTTTATCCCAATAGTGAAGCCTTGTTGCAATTGCTTGATTTATCAGAGTAGCTTGCGCCCATATGTAGATATGGCCATTGTCATTCATTCAAGTAGCAAACATCAATTTTAACAGCTTCTAATTTCTCAATGTGCACAGGGTCTATAATCATTGGAACATAGGAACAGGATTGAACCCTTGCGCTTGTTCTGCCATTCAATGAGATCATGGCTGATCTGTGACCTAACTCCATATACTGCTTTGCCCCATATCCCTCAATACCTTTAGTAAACAAAAACCTTTCAATCTCAAATACAAAATTAACAATTGACCTGGCTTCAACTGCTGTTTGCTGGGAGTTCAAAACTTAACATGTAGTAGTGTTTCCTAACTTCAATCCTGAAAAACCAGGCTCTAATTTTTACACCATGTCCCCAAGTCCTAGAATACCCAATCAGCAGAATAGTTTTTCTCTATCTATCCTATCAGTTCTCCTTATCATAGAATCGTATAGAATGGAAACAAACCATTTGGCCCATGAAGTCTCCACATAAGCCATTTAGTCTAATGTCACTCTCCTGCTTGTTGCCCATTTGCCTTAATCTTGATTCTTTCCAAGCAATGGTATAATTTCCCTTTAAAAGAGATGTGCCTCAACTATCAATTATGGCAGAGAATTCCACATTCTTCTTATCCTCAACGTAAATATTATTCTCATAGCCTCTCCATTCAGCAATGTTGTCATTTCCTTAAATCTGTGCCCTCTTGGTATCAACGATTGAAAACATTTACCTATCATAATCCTTCATAATCTTTAAAATCTCTATCAGGTCACTTTTACTTCTCAGCTCTAGTGTCAAATGAACTAACTTCTCAAATCCTTCTTTGTAACTTTAAACCTTCATCCCTGGAAGCACCCTGATTAATCTACACTGCATACTATCCATGTTCTTCCTGGGATATCTATAACCTTATACAGTAGCCCAACTATAGCCTAAGTAAGGTCTCATATAAATTCACCATTACCTCATTGCTTTTGTATCACTTGCCTCCAGATTACAAAACTAGGGATGTCATTTGCCTTTTTTTATGGACTTATCTATTTGCATTGGCTCTTTTAATGACCTGTGTATCTGCACATCAAGGTGCCTCTGTTCCTGTGGACGAACAGATAATGTTTAAGTTGTACAAGACCTTATTTAGTTTACAGTTAGGCCATTGTGTAGAACTTTGGATATTTGCTAAAATGTTGAGGCCATTTATTACCTGTCAATCAGGGAATATTCTCTTTATCCCTAATTTCTGCCTCCTTTATACCAGCCAATTATCGACCCATGTCACAAGGCTATCTTAAATTCCATGGACTTTCATTTTTGCTGATAATTTCTTGTGGAAAACCTTATCAATTGCTTTCTGGAGATTTATACAGACACCATCCTTAGGCACGCCCATTTGCACCATGCTAGTGACCTCCTCAAACAATTCAACTAGTCAGACATGACTTATTCTTCCCACATCCATGGTGAATCTCCTTGATCAGCTGATACCTGCCCAAATGTTGGATCAAGCTGGAGGCAAAATTCGATTCCATAGCATCTGGTTTTCTCAGTGTTACAAGTGCTGTTTGGTGGCAGCAGGTCATGATAACTTCCTTCGGCAGCAGTCTACCACCTGCATTTGAGCCACGATAACAAACCAGAGGGTGGCTACTGGGTGACAAGAACTATGCTTTGACTATATAGCTCATGGCTACAGTGCACAACCAAAGCACACATATGCCTAAAATGAAAGCTTTGCTGCTATATGAAATTTGATAGAGAAGACCATCAGAGTGCTGAAACAAATCTTCTGCTGCTTGGACCACTCTGGAGGAGCCCTGCAGTGTTCAGCAGAACATGCATCAAGATTTGTGGTGGTCTGCTGCATGCTGCACAACCTTACCAATATGAGGGCACAGCCTTTGCCAATTGCTGTACAGTAACAAGCTAAGAAGGAGGAACAGCAGGAGGAAGAGGAAGAGGAGGATGAAGAGGAAGGTCAGACAGCTCCTTTCTGGCTAGGCTGTTCATGATCAACCCATGCGACTGTGACACCAGTGAAAGCAACCCAAATTCCCCATTGACCAACAGTCCCACACCTCACCTTCCCTCTGTCACTGTCCATCACAGTATCCATTTGGCCATAATGCTTAAATAAAAACCACCAAAAATACTAAACATTTCAAAGCAAATTTATAATTTCAACATTTCCATATTGCATACAAGAACCAACTAATAACCTTTGTGCATTCGCTTAGTGCCTGTCTTCCACATACCTTTGCCTGTCCTAGTACTCCTTTACAATTTTACCCCAGTGGCTGCAGCATAGCTAGTGAAAGGCTGCTGACTTTGACTAGGGGAGACTGCAGATGGTGTAGGACCACCTTGGGCAGCTCTGAATCAAGAAAGCCTGGCTTCGGACTGTACCATCTCAGCATGGGCAGCAGCAGTCTGGGAAGGCTGGCTGACAGGCAACAGCATGGAGATCAGTGAAAGAGCGGTTGTGGGGAGGTAAATGCTGCCATCCCAAGAGAGGACAGCAGCTTCACGCTGCACAGAGCCACTGCTGCTCTCCTGGGACATCACCTATGTAATCCTGGGGCTCTTTCGAAGGACAGATTTCTTGAGTGTTGTGAGAGCTTGCAAGCCCCTTGGAATACTGGTATCTGAAGTCATGACGTCAGCAGCCTGATCTTGCATGGCAGTGAGCTGATCTTATATGATTTCAGTCTGGGCTTCCATTGCAGCACCCACACATTGGGTGGCTTGTGTTTGTGCTGCAATGGAATCTGGGGCGTCAACTTCCAAACGCTGCATCAAGGCTGGTTCCACAAGTCTTCTAATGCAGCGGTCCACCATTTCCATGCTGAAAAGGATGGGCTCCAACCTCTGCTCAAAGCCTCATACCAAGTTGGTGCCAGACCCCCTCCATGCTCCCTGACTTCGACCACAGCCTTTCTTTCAGGTTTCTCAATGCACAAAGCATTTTGTTGCTCATATGCTTCAGCCTTCTTCTGTAGACCACACCATTAGAGATCACATCTGAGTCCTCTGCAGCAGAATTTGTGTGCAATCTCAGCCTCCAGCGACATGGCACCTGCATTACCCTTGTCCCCTGCCCTGGCTGCAGCTCAGTCATGCGTGGTGTCTCACCACATGAGTATCCCACCTCCAAGCTATCCTCTGAAGTATGTGCAGAGCTGGTGGCAGCAATTGTGAGAGTAAATGATGGTGTTTCTTGTTCATCATTGTCTTCCTGCGCTCCACCTCGTGCTCTTTCACTATTGCATGACCAGGTGACAGTTTTTGGGCATCTGAAATGAGAAAGGTGCAAAGGTATAAAGGTAAGTTTGTGGTGAGCGGAGGTGGGGCTGGGGAGAAGAGGTGCATAGTGACAAAACCTGCAACTTGTGAATCAGAAGTGATTGTGCAATGAGCTGGAAGCACAATGTGAGAAGGTGGATTAGATATGAGGATATCATTAACTTCAAAAGTTTCAGCTCCACCTCTAGCCATGGCTTCAGCCATAGCCACTCCACTGAAGGGTGTGAGGTTTGCATCAGTGCTAAGCGTGTGGGGTGACGTGAAGCTATGAGTATCACATATGAGTCATCATTAATAAAGATTGTTGGTAAGTGAGTAACAGGGATGTGGTGCATAAAGCAATTAAACGGTGTATGATATGGCATTTGAAGATACATTCACTGACTTTAACCACTCACGTGAGGTCATTGAACTTATTGCAGATCCCTGGCTTTGACGATCTGGTCACAATGCCTTTGCAAAGTTTTTCTGGAGGGTTTCCTGGAGCTCGCTGAATGGATTCCACCATGCCTCCCCTCCACCTCCTGCACCAAGGCCACCAGTACAGCGTTACAAAATTTTGGAACCTATTCTCTGCCATTATTCAATATTTCACACATTAGATTCACCTCTCGTACGACTGTCAGCACCTGCTCCAGCTGCAATGCAGCTCTCCTTTAAAAGATGCAGGCTGCCTTTAAGTAGTGCAGACTATCTTTAACTTGTCCTCACAGTTTTGTCAAACAGCCTGGCAGCAAGTTTAAGTACCAGTACAACATCGTGCGCAGCCATAGATCTTGCTACATGGCATGAGGCGACTTTTGACGTTCCGGTCAGACTACAATGGAGTCGTAGCATTGAAGAGTGTTGAAAGCGCAGCGTGGCGACCGCTGCACAGAAAAGCTTTGAAGACGCAGTGCAGAGATACTGCTCAAGCAAAGAGCTGGTAAGCAGACAAATCCCTCGTGGTGCGATTGCGGTGCCCAGCCTGTCAGTCCAGTGAGCGGGACAGTGTGTCGAGAGGACCAGCATTGGGTTAGCTCAGTCAGGAAAAGTGAGTGACCAGGCCGAGTGACCAGGGCCGGTGTTAAAGACACTGTTCATATAGCGGGTAAAGGATGAATCTGGAGCCTGTCTTTTCCTTAAATAGGTCTACTCACAAAACCACAGCACAAGCTCAGGCTGCTCTTTTCCTCCCTACTAGAACCATAGAAAAGATACGGAACAGAAAGAGGCCATTCAGCCCATCGTGCCTGCACCAGCCAATAAAGAAAAATAAAAAAACTAGCCACCCATTCTAATTCCATCTCCCAGCGCCTGGTCCGAAGCTTTGCAAGTTACAGCACTTCAGGTGCAGATCCAGGTACTTCTTAAATGAGCCGAGGGCTTCTGCCTCCACTGCTAAATCAGGCAGCGAATTCCAAACACCCACCACCCTCTGGGTGAAGAACCTTTTCCTCATGTCCCCTCTAATCTTTCTACTAATCACCTTAAATCTGTGTTCCTTGGTAATTGACCTCTCTGCTAGGGGAAATAAGCCTTTCCTGTCTACTCTATATAGGTCCCTCATAACTTTGTACACTTCAAATAAGTAGTCACCCCTCAGTCTCCTCTGTTCCAAGAAATATCCAATCTTTCCTCATAGCTGCAATTTTCAAGCCCTGGAAAAATTCTTCTAAATCTCCTCTGTACTCTGGCCAGAGCAATTATGTCCTTCCTGTATTGCGGTGACCAGAACCGTACAGATAATCCCAGCTGTGGTCTAACCAGCGTTTCTTACAATTCCAGCATTACATCCCTTCTTTTGTATTCAATACCTCATCCAATAAAGGAAAGCATTCCATATGCTTTCTTGACCACCTTATCCACCTGTCCTGCCACCTTTGGGGACCTGTGGACATGTACTCCAAGGTCTCATACTCCTCTATCCCTCTCAATATCGTCCACTTTATTGTGCATACACCACTTTTTTTTATTAATTTATGGGATGTGGCATTGCTGGCTGGGCTAGCATTTATTGACCATCCCTGATTGCCCTTGAGAAGGCGGTGATGAGCTGCCTTCTTGAACCTCTGCAGTCCATGTGGTGTAGGTACACCCAATGTGCTCTTAGGGATGGAGTTCAAGGATTTTGATCCAGCGACAGTGAAGGAACAGCAATATATTTCCAAGTCAGGATGATGAGCAGCTTGGAGGGGAACTTCCAGGTGGTGGCGTTCCCATCTGTCTGCTGCCCTTGTCCTAGATGGTAGCAGTCATGGGTTTGGAAAGTGCCATCTAAGGAGACTTGGTGAGTTCCTGCAGCGTATCTTGTAGATGGTACACACTGCTGTCACTGTGCTTCGGTGGTGGAGGGAATAAATGTTTGTGAATGGGGTGCCAATCAAGTGGGCTGCTTTGTCCTGGATGGTGCCAAGCTCCTTGAGTGTTGCTGGAACTGCACTCATCCAGGCAAGTGGAGAATATTCCATCACACTCCTGACTTGTGCCTTGTAGATGGTGGACAGGCTTTGGAGAGTCAGGAGGTGAGTTACTCGCCACAGGATTCCTAGCCTCTGACCTGCTTTTGTAGCCACAGTATTTATATGGCTAATCCAGTTCAGTTACTGGTCAATGGTAACCCCAGGATGTTGATAATAGGGGATTCAGCGATGGTAATGCCATTGAATGTCAACGGGTGTTGGTTATATTCTCTCTTGTTGTAGGTGGTCATTGCCTGACACTTGTGTGGTGCGAATGTTACTTGCCACTCGTCAGCCCAAGCTTGGATATTGTCCAGGTCTTGCTGCATTTGGACATGGAGTGCTTCAGTATCTGAGGAGTCACGAATGGTGCTGAACATTGTGCAATTATCAGTGAACATCCCCACTTCTGACCTTATGATGGAAGGAAGGTCATTGATGAAGCAGCTGAAGATGGTTGGGCCTAGGACACTACCCTGAGCAATGCCCATAGTGATGTACTGGAACTGAGATGATTCACCTCCAACAACCACAACCATCTTCCTTTTTGCTGGGTATGACTCCAACCACTATCACTTACAAACTAAAGCATGTACTTTACTGTAACAGGATTCCAACATTAACCGTGTGGGCCGGATTTATAGTGAGTAAGGGAGAGTCAAATAAAAAAAAACACCATAAAAATCGGGCCAGAGAAGGCTGATTATAATGGGCGGAGCTTCGGAGAAGTGCATGAAATCTGCTACAGCGACATCCCAGGTATTACAGGAAAAGGAAGGTCAAAGGGATATTGTCAAAATGTCCACAAAATTCCCCAGTTTGAATTTGGATGCAGTTGACCTACTATCCAAATTCAAAATGTTTAAACAGCGTAAAGAGCTATGGTTTCTTGATTCAAGTGTGCCTGAACCAAACAAGCAAACCATAAAAATTTACCTAACAATTGAGAATGAAGGTTGAATATGTCAGGATTAACAGAAGAAGAGCTAAAGGATCCCCAAAAGATATGGAGCACATTGGAAGAATGGTTCAGTATCAGGTTAAACTTCCATATTCATCGACCAGAGTTCATGACACTTTGACCATGGACCACTTCAGCAGGTGACAAGAAAAGGGTCCATACTGTGATTTTTCAAATGCAGAGCTAGCAGTCAGAATTGTTGAGCTGGTGATTGTATCCACCACCATGGAAACATTCCAGACAGATCTTCTAGACTCACCCAAAACGTATAGTGTCAAAGGGCTACTCAAGGATAGATGTAAGTATGAAATGATCCTTGCATGTTGACAAAGCTTACAGGTACTAAATACAATTCCAATTGTTGACACACTTACTAGAACATCCAAACCTAGCAAGACATGCGGGAGGTCTTCTGAATCCACAAAGAAAATGTCCAGATTTTCATCAATCGTGCAAGGCATGTAGCAGAAAGGGTCATTGGCAGTAGCAACGCACTAGAACAAAGGCTGATGCA
Organism: Cetorhinus maximus; assembly: GCF_964194155.1. Taxonomy (NCBI): domain Eukaryota; kingdom Metazoa; phylum Chordata; class Chondrichthyes; order Lamniformes; family Cetorhinidae; genus Cetorhinus; species Cetorhinus maximus. The sequence goes on along the minus strand of NC_135897.1, from coordinate 72,324,003 downwards.
GCTACAAAGTGCAGTGCACTGATCTAAACAGGCCATACATAAGGCAGGAAGGATGACCGTCAGCTATCCTGTCAGAAACGAATACATGAGGTACTGGACAAACCAAAGCATGATGATGATGTGCACAACGAGACGAAGAGGAATCATTTTTAAAGGCAGGCAGGTCATCTTTGCAACCTGATATTCTTCAACAACTTCATCACTCACACATGGGAATAGATGGGTGAGAAGACTCGCAAGATAGAGAGCCTGATGGCCAGGTATGAACAATGATACCGAAGTCGTCATCAAGATGTACGAGGCATGTCAAGAGTATATGCCAAGTCACCACAAATAGCCAGAGGATCTACATGAAGTTTCTACTCATCCTTGATCCAAAATCGCATCCGACCTCTTTAACGCCCATGGCACCGACTTCATCGTCGGCTACATTACCAAATACTCCATTATTCAACAATTGCATAATACGTCAAGTACAACTGTCACGCACACTCTAAGTGCTTTTTACGTTTATTTGGTGTGCCTAGAGAGATCGTTAGGGATAATTGTCTGCAATTTATTGGTCGGCCATTTCAGAATATATGTGAGAAGTGAGATATCGATCACACTAGTTCCTCTCCTCATTATCCTAGATTTAACGGCCTACCTGAACAAATGGTTCACACAGTGAAATTTCAAATTCTCAAATGTAGACAGACCAAGAAATGTTACATCTGAGAACGACACCTTAAGTGCAACTATTCCATCACTTGAGTATTACCCGTACCCAACCAGCCAGTGTTTGCAAAACTCAAAACATAGAATCCAACATTAGATGTGATTCCACGATTGGACAACATTTGCTAAATAATCCTCAATGCGCTAAGAATTACGCTGATAACCAATTTAAGATTGTCGGTCAGCCTCAGTTTGGCGCATTTACATGTACTGGAAGCTACATATATAAATACACAGGACCCTGTTCTTTGCAGAGACATTGTGCCTGTTCAGCTAAGCAAAATAAGTGACAACCATTCACTGATTCGTTCCTCAGGGCAATGCCTTGACCAATCAGGGTCAAGGCTGGTTTAAATTTCAAACAATGCTTAGCAGTTAACTGTCAGTCACCATCAGCTGGTGCATTATCCATGGCAATGCCTTTACCAATCAGAGTCCACTTGCCAACCAATCAGCACTTTCTTCTCATACGGTCTAAATATTGTTTTCCATTTAGATTGGCATTCTTGTGAAGTGTCCTGGTGGGTGCAAGACAAAAAGCTTTGACATGTCTCTTTTTTCAGCAATACTCAAGTTCTGTACTACCAAATAATTATTTGTATTCTATCACAGGCATAGCTCATGTTTGGCAGACCAGTGTGTACTAACTTATCTACTCTTACCAATTCTACTCACTCAGAAACTAGACAGCAACTTTTAAAACTGCAAGGGAAGATAACCAATGTGCACAATAAAAATGCGGGTACAGAATTGCCACATTTACAGTTGGGGAAACAAGTTCGCATCCAGGATCCCACAGAAGGCACGTGACAACTGGCCAAGGTGACAAGGATTTGTTTGGAATCAAGATTCTATGAAATCATTACACACAAAGGCGTAATGGTGAGGCGTAACTGAGGACAAATCAAACCTATTCCAGCTCCATAACCACTGTACAGTCCTATTGCATTTAGGACAAGGTCCTGAATAAAACCAGGAATAACATCCAAGAATGACAACCTCACAGATCACTGCGAGCAATTATAGGCACCTCCAGACAATGTTACCATTACAAGAAATGGGCGTACCAGCAGATTACCTCTGTGCTTTAGAGATTCATAGATTCATCAGTTCTATACACTTATTTAATGGTAACTAAATATGAACATGTATTGCAATTAGTTATACTTCTTTGGAATGGGGGTAAGTATCATTAAAAAAGAAAGGTGGATGTTGTAATATGTCTTTAAGGGATAGCAGCATGACATCACTAGAAGGGAAATGTGCCATGTGATCCAGTCTTAGTTTCATGTTTGCTTTTGAGCAGAGCACACACACACAGCTCTGCTGCTGATCTCTTCAAGCTTTCTATCCATGTATATATGTTCTCATGTGCCTAGTTTGAATAAATGAGCCTACAATGTGTTTACACAATCCCTTATGGGCAATTGGTGTCTTTATATTATTATAAAAACACAACAACTTGTATCATGAACAAAGTTCCATGGAGACACTGAAGTTGTAGCTAATAATGCATGTTAACCTCTTTTGGCATTATACTTTCTGAAAGCTGTTGCAAATCCTTTCTAAGTTAAGGCATTTAAATTCATTCTTCCAAAATTGCTCTGCTAATTAAACCTTAAGGTTTGTGATTATGACATTCTGATTTATTTTGACCTGCATTTGGTGTAGCCCCTTTCACTTATTTTTGTGACAGGTTTCAGGAAAAGAAAATAAACCCTGAAAATGTGAAGGCGCATTCATGGAGTTTCACGAGCTTTCATGACAGCTACTTCAACGACTGGTGATGTTTCATGTCGTTCTACGGCGACAGCGTCCAGGGTCAGCTGAAATCTATCCATTCGACTCATAAGCAGTAGCCAGTGTTTGAGTGTACGAGATCAGATGCACAAAGGGGCTGAAAACAGAAGGCAGCTGTTAAAGAACACACCGGTAATGCGATAGCTCCCAGGTTACTCTCCAACATCAGACTGTTAATTTGTGGCTGGGGTATTTTGGAATGAGATAAACTGTGTTATCCTGTTAAACCTGGGCTTCCCATGGCAGCAGGACAGAAGCTTGATTGTGACAGCAAATAAAGGACACTGATGAACAGCAGGCTGTGTCACAACTGGATATTCTGTTTAGTATCAAACACATATAGAACAAGACAATCAAGAGGACCACACACGAACTAAAGCAAAAGCAATCCAGCACAGGTTTTGCCAAAAACATTAGATCAAAAATCCAACCCTATTTTTAATTCATAATTAGAATAGTTGACTGTGAATACATATACTTAATTTAAGCTGAGCCTTCCAATAAACCAAACCACTTCCTATTCACTTCCATTACATAGAATTCCTGCTCCAAGCATGAAATAGATATAAAGAGCTAGTACAAGCATAAAATGTTTCCTAGTTATCAACTTTTTTTTTTAACTGTTCGGCCCACTAATTACAGAAATCTCTGTGATTTTCAGAGGTTGTTTCTTGAGTTTCTAATATTCCAACATTAAATGACAAAGGAATAATAACAAAGCTGATTATGCTTCAAGATTGTGCACACTGCAATATTCAGCAGCTTCAACTCTTGCTTCCGATCTCTATCTTGCTGATTAACTTACTGCTCCAGTCTGATTTTTAATTGGTTGAATAATTGAATTGAATTGAATTCAAACACTGAAAAAAAGAACTACTGTAGTAATTATAGTTTTTGGAAATGTAGGACTGTAGCTTTAAGAATAATCCTGTGTTGTAAGATCACATGACCTGTGTAAACCAATGCATTAACAGCATGGGGAACCTCTAGTAGGAGAGATTTCTTTCTTTAGTTATGGAGTTTGATGTACACGTGTCGTTGCTGCTGCTATTTTGTGAATAAAGTTAAATGTTTCTACTAAGACAAGTTGTCTGAAGATCAACTCTATAACAAGCTGGTAGTGAGGATAAATCAGATTTGGTGCTGTACCTCGGCCAACAATTATGAGTATCTAAGTTCGTTATAAATAAAAGAAGATATACTCATCTGAAATGCCACAATTTGGCAGAATTGATCCCTTTGAGCAAGCCACAGATGATTGGTCTCAATATATAGAACATCTTGCAATCTTCTTTCAAGTAAACAAAATCACGGAGGAGGAAAAGAAGAGAGCTATTCTCTTGAGTATTTTTGGGAGCAAGACCTACAGTTTAATTTGAAGCTTAACGGCCCCCAGTGCCCCAGATTTGAAGACTCTCAGTGAATTACTTGACCTTGTTAAGGGACATTTACAACCCAAGTCCTCAGTCACAATGCAGAGATTCCATTTTGATTCATGGAATAGATCCCCGGGGGAGACAATTGTTACCTACGTGGTGAAATTAAAACAACTAATGGAATATTGTGATTTTGGTGAAACCCAGAATGACATGCTCAGAGATCATTTGGTATGTGGTATGCAGAAAGATACTATTCAGCAAAGATTGCGGTCTGAAGTGAATCTTGATTTTAAGAAAGCGTTAGAAAGCGCTGTAAGGGATTCACAAGCAATTCAAGGGGTGAAAAATGGCACCATCCTCCTAGTTAGACAGGAACAGTCAGCCAAAAGTGGTGTGAAAAGCCGGGACTCTGCCACGAAGCAGGAAACACCCCCGTTAACCGAAAAATGAGGGGGAACAGCTTAGCAACTAAATCAAAAAATAACTTACATTGATGTGGAAACAAGCAGTCTTCTAGCTATTGGAAATTTTAAGAAGTAGAATGTTATTTTTGGCATAGAAGTGGACACATAATAAGACAGTGCAAAGTAATGTTTAAACAGGCCTCCAAACAACAAACGAAGCCCAATGAAATCTATAGTGTAGAAGAGCCAGAAACAACCAATTCTGACATTTATTCATTATTCAACATGAAAGTTGGGAAGACAGAGCCAACATTTGTTACAGTGCAAGTGAATGGTAAACCATTAAAATGGAAGTAGGCATGGGTGCTTTTACCACTGTAATATGAGAACACACTTTCAGATATTTAAATAAAGGTGATCAACAATTAAATTTGGAACAAACATCTGCCAAGTTGAAAACATACACAGGCGAAGAAGTCCAAATAAAAGGTATCACCAGAGCAATTGTTCATTATAGAAACCAATTGGCACAACTACCAGTGATGGTGGTAGAAGGTGAAGGGCCAAGCCTTCTAGGGCGTGATTGGTTGAAGGAGATTAAATTAAACTGGTCCAAAATCTTCCAGTTTTGAGCAGATGGGGACTACCAGAGCTGCTAAAAGAATATGACACTGTTTTCAAGAATGAACTGGGAAAAATCCAAGACCTACAGCCCAAGATTTACATGGGCCCAGAAGCAACTCCTCACTTCTTGAAAGCAAGACCAGTGCCATACGCCCTGAGAGAGAAGGTTGATGCTGAGCTGAACCAGCTAGAGAGGCTGGGTGTGATAAAAGTTGTTCAGTTCTCAGAGTGAGCAGCACCTATAGCCCTGTCCCTGTCCTTAAACCAGACCAGACCATCCGGATCTGTGGGGGTTATAAATTAACGGTCAACAGAGCAGCCAAACTGGACAGGGTACGCTATTCCCAAGGTTGAAGACCTATATGCCAAACTAGCAGAAGGGACAACGTATACAAAGCTTGACATGAGTCATGCACACCAGCAACTGGAACTGGATGATGCCTCCCAGGAATTCGTAACCATAAATACCCACAAAGGGTTATACCAATATACGTGCCTATCCCTTGGTGTTTTTGGTGTTTCCTCAGCCTGTGCCATTTTTCAGAGGACAATGGAGAGCTTGCTACAGGGACTACCTCAGGTTGTGGTCTACCTGGACGATACACTGATAACTGGATTCACAGAAAAGGAACACTTGGCTTACCTAGAGGAAGCCCTGAAATGATTTTTAGAAGCAGGAGTGCGCCTGAAAAAGGAAAAATGCACTTTTCAAGCAAATTAAGTCATTTATTTGGGCCACTGGGTATATGCCCAAGGGTTACACCTGCTTGAAGAGAAGGTTAAAGCAAGAGAGACACCTGCACCCAAGAACACCTCTGAACTTAAATAATTTTTAGGGATGATAAATTATTATGGGCAATTTCTACCAAATTTATCTACAGTTCTAGCCTCTCTACTTTCATTGCTACGAAAAAAAAGTGTTGGTTTTGGGAGGCACTCCGAAAAGAAGCCTTCATGAAAGTAAAACAGCTCTTACACTCTTCAAATTTGTTAGTGCATTATGACCAGACGAAGGAACTGGTGCTAACCTGTGATGCATTCCCCTATGGAGTGGGAGCGGTACTATCTCACAAAATGGACAACAGCACAGAGAGGCCAGTAGGTTATGTACCCAGGACACTTACCACAGCTGAAAAAGGATATTCTCAGATTGAAAAGGAAGGCCTGTCGATTATTTTTGGTGTAAAAAAATTCCAGCAATACATGCACGGGTGACATTTCACAATAGTATCAGACCACAAACCACTTTTGGGTCTGTTTAGCAAGGAAAAGCTATACCTCCCATAGCCTCTGCAAGAATACAAAGATGGGCCCTAATTTTGGCAGCATATGAGTACACCTTTGTACATAGATCAAGGATTCATATAGCAAATGCCGATGCCCTAAGTCGCCTTCCTTTGCAAGAGAATGATGAACATGTCCCAGACTCACAGGAGCTCATATTAATGATGAATTTTCTAGATTCCCTACTGGTCTGTGCCAGGCCGATAAGAAGCTGGACGAATCATGATCCAGTCCTGTTTCGAGTGAGAGACCAAGTTTTACATGGTTGGTCCCAGGAACCAATCTCTGATGAGTTGAAGCTGTTTTTCATCCGAAGACATGAGGGGAGCAATCAGAATGGTATTCTATTATGGGGTGCATGGGTAGTGGTTCCTGCACAAGGAAGGAAACCACTTTTAGTAGGGCTACACAGTGCCCATCCAGGGATTCCCTGAATGAAGACGATAAAGCGGAGTTACCTTTGGTGGCTGGGGATGGACAGCGATATTGAAAATGTGGTGAAACACTTTGTGCTATGTCAATAGCTACAAAAGTTGCCGGTGGCAGCCCCATTACATCCTTGCGAGTGGCCTGGTAGACCCTGGGTGCGATTGCACATTGATTACGTAGGTCCATTCTTGAAACCATGTTCCTACTGATTATAGATGCTTATTTCAAGTGGCTAGTTGTTTATGAGGTAAAGTCGCCAACGTCCAGCGCTACTATAGAAAAACTACACCAGAGCTTCGCCATCCATGGATTGCCAGAGGTAATCGTCTCAGATAATAGTACTGCATTTACAAGCACTGAGTCTCAATGATTTATCAGCCTCGACGGTATCAACCATATGAAGACTACACCATACCATTCGTCATCTAATGGACTGGCGGAAAGGGCAGTACAAACCTTTAAGGCGGGAATGAAAAAATTAACAGGTGATTCATTGCAGACCAAACTTGCTCGTTTTCTATTTCACTAGAGAACGACCCCCCCCCACACTATGACAGGAGCAACACCTGCAGAATTACTGATGAGGCACTGCCTTCAGTCAAGGCCAAGCCTAAAACTTCCCAATTTGGAGGGGAAGGTGGAGAAAAGTCAAGGGAACAAAAAAGCGACTCATGATTTGCATAGTCATGAGCGGCAATTTACTGTTGGAGAAGCAGTACATGTAGAGTTTTGGTGGAGGACTGAAGTGGTCACCTAGCAATGTGAGTTCTGTGACCGGACCATTGTCATACCATGTGGAAGTGGAGGGCCAGATCACCTGTAAGCATGTGATCATTTAAGGAAAAGTGAGATACCCCAATAAAATGATGTTCCACCTGTAACCATTACTGAACTAGTGGTTCCTGTTGAAGTTGCCCAACCAAAGACAGACATGGCTGATGTCTCTTTCGGAGTGGAATACACTGAACTGCCTGTGCATAAAGAGGTCCCTGATGTTAATGCGGCTCCAGAGAATGTGTTTCCTACAAAAGAATCTGAAGTCATGCAGCTGCGACATTCCACATGGATCAGGAAACCACCTGAAAGACTGAACTTCTAATTTCATGACCTAAATATTGTAATGTCAGAGATAAATATCCTTGTAAATACAAAGTGTACAGAAAAGTTAAAGGGGTAGGAATGTAGTAATTATAGTTTTGGGAAGCGTAGGACTGTAGCTTTAAGAATAATCCTGTGTTATAAGGTCACATGATGGGTGCAAACCAATGTGTTAACAGTGTGGGGAACCTCTGATGCACAGGTGCAGTCTTGTAAATAAAGTTAAATGTTTACACTAAGAAAAGTTGTCCAAAGATCAACTCAGTAACAACTACAAATTCACATGTTTGAATTACAGATGTTAAGAACATTAATAAAGTCAACCTGGGGCTGAATTTTTACCTTGGGGACAGGAAACAGAAGCCAGGACAGTTTCCAGGTCCTGAACCCACCCTTGGGGGAGAAAACAGATATTTACCAGGAATTTTAACCTGGGCCTCCCCCTGATTAGCATGGAGTCAGGTTATGTTGGGCTCTTGAATCTGGAGGGACAATCAGAGGCCTTCTAGCTTCAGAGGAGAACCCAACTGCAGCACAAGGTGGGTAACTGGGAGGGCGATTTAACATGAAGGTGTCCTCTCAGCTACTTTAAAAAAATTTTAGTTAAAAAATATGAAAAAAAAGACAGCCAGGCCACACTGTTGGGAGGTTGGTGGGGGGAGCCCTTTGAATAGGGCAGCCTTTGCCTGCACTCCCAACCAGGCAGGCAGGCAGGCAGAGAGGACCTATAGGCCGTGCAGGAGCACAGGCATCCCAGCCTGCCGTGAATGGCAGGCAATTGACCTGCTGCCATCAAATCGGGGAACTGGAGGCCAACTGGAAAGGTCTTATTTAGATTTCTCTTCACACCAGTGCCTGAGAAAGCTGAACCTTCCTCTGGAAACTATTGAGGAGATTTGCCAGCTGCTGGCTGAAAACCTGTAACCTACTTTCACCAGGAGAGCAGCATTTTCTATAGTAGTGAAAGAGACCATTGAAGCACAGAATGACAGAATTGTTACAGCACAGAAGGAGGCCCTTTGGCTGATTGTGTCTGCCCTGGCTCTCCGAATGAGCAACTCACCTAGTGCCATTCCCCTGCCTTCTCCCCTTAACCCTGCACATTCTTCCTTTTCAGATAACAATCTAATTCTCTTTTGAATGCTTCAATTGAACCTGCCTCCACCACAGTCTCAGGCAGTGCATTCCAGACCCTAGCCACTCACTGTTGAAAAAGTATTTCCTCATGTTGCTTTTGCTTCTTTTACTAATTGCTTTAAATTTGCGCCGACTTGTTCTCAATCCTTTCATGATTGGGAACAGTTTCTCCTTATTTAAAACAAAAACAGAATTACCTGGAAAAACTCAGCAGGTCTGGCAGCATCGGCGGAGAAGAAAAGAGTTGACGTTTCAAGTCCTCATGACCCTTCAGCAGAACTGAGTAAAGTTAGGGGAGGGGTGAAATATAAGCTGGTTTAAGGTGGGGAGCGGGGGGGGTGGGGGAAGAGAAGTTCTCCTTATTTACTCTGTCCAGACCCCTCATGCTTCTGAATACCTCTATCAAATCGCTTCTCAGTCCTCCTTTTTCTAAGGGAAACAGTCCTAACCTCTCCAATCAATCTGCACACCTGAAGTTCCTCATCCCTAGAACCATTCTCGTGAATCTTTTCTGCACTGCCTTCAATGCCTTCACGTCCTTCCGAAAGTGCGGTGCGCAGAATTGGATGCAATTGGTGACTTATACAAGTTCAACATAACCTCCTTGACCTAATGTCTAGGATACTGCATGCTTTATTAACTGCTTTCTCAATCTGTCCTGCAACATTCAATTACTTATGCACATATACACTCAGGTCCCTCTGCTCCTGCACTTCCTTTAGAGTTATACCCTATAATTTATATTGTCTTTCCATGTTCTTCCTACCAAAACAAAACACTTCACATTTCTTTGCATTGAACTTCATCTGTTACTTGTCCGCCCATTCGACCAGGTCATTAATATATATCAGGAAAAGCAACAGTCCCAGCACTGACCCCTGGGGAACTTCACTACCAACCTTCCTCCAGCACAAAAAATTTCCTTGTCACTCAGCCAATTCCGTATCCATGTTGCTACTTTTATTCCATGAGCTATAACTTCATTCACAACTCTGTTGTCCAGCACTGTATCAAATGCCTTTTGGAAGTCCATGTACACCACACCAATTGCAGTGCCCTCATCAACCCTCTCTGTTACCTCTTCAAAAAGCTCCAGCAAGTTAGTTAAACCTGATTTTCCATTAAGAAAGCCATACTGGCTTTCCCTAATTAACCCACATTTGTCCATGTGACTAGTAATTTTGTCTTAAATTTTGTTCCAGAAGTTTTCCCACTACCAATGTTAAAAGACTGACTTGTAATTGCTGGGTTTATCTTTACACCAATTTTTGAACAAGAGAGTAATGTTTGCAATTTTCCAGTCCTCTGGGACCAGCCTAGGTCTAAGGAAGACTGAAAAATTATGACCAGTGCCTCTGCAATTTCCATTCTCACTTCCCTCAGTATCCTTGGATGTATCTCATCTGGTCCTGGTGTCTGATCAACTTTAACTACAACTTTACCACTGTTATCAACTTTAATAACATATCCAGCACCTCCTCCTTTTCAATTTTAAACCAATCAAGAGTCTGAATTACCTCCTCTTTTACCACAGCCTGGGTAGCATCTTTTTCCTTGGTAAAGTCAGGTGTAAAGTATTCATTTAATACCACAGCTATGCCCCCTGCCTCCATGTAAAAATCCCCTTTTTGGTCCCTCATCATCCCTATTTCTCCTATTTCCACCCTTTTGCTACTTACTTGGCTGTAGAAGACTTTGGGATTCCCTTTTATGTTAGCTGCTAGTCTTTTTTTCATCCTCCTTCTTGGCTTCTTTTATTAGCTTCTTCACCTCTCCTCTGAACCTTCTATATTCTGCTTGGTTTTCAATGATATTTTCTATCTGACACCTGTCATAAAACACTTTTTTCTCTTTGTCTTAATTTCTATCTCCTTTATCTCCAATATTCAGTGCACCTTGGTATTCCTGTCTGATACTATCTGCTGGTTCCCACACCCCTATCCCACAGCAGTTAGTTTAAGCCCTATCCCACAGCACTAGCAAAACACCCCACAAGGAACTCCAATACGGCTCTGGTTAGGTGCAACCCCTCAGCCTGCACCGGTCTCATCTTCCCCCAGAGACAGTTCTAATGTCCCAAGAATCTAAAACTCTCCCTCCTGCGTCATCTTTCCAGCCATGCATTCTTCTATCTTATGATCCTACATCTGTATTCACTTGGCATGGCACTGGGAGTAATCTAGGGATTACTTTTTTTTGAGGTTGTGCATGCTAATTTTCTACCTAGATCCCTAAATTCTTATTACAGTTCCACATCCCTCTTTCTACCTATGTCACAGTACTGATGTGAGCCACATCTGCTGGCTGTTCATTCTATCCCCCCCACTCAGGGTGCTCTACAGTGACATCCTTGACCCTGGCATCAGGGAGGCAACGCATCATCCTGGATTCACGTCTGCACTCACAGGAATGTTTGTCTATACCCCTACTGTTGAATCTCCTACCACTATTGCTCTTCCAGACTTCCTTGTACACCCCCTGTACAGCTGAGTCACCTGTGGTACCATGGACTTGGCTCTGGCTGCACTCCCCAGACCAACACTCTCATCAGTATTCAAAACTGAATACTGGTTGGAAAGTGAGATGCACTCAGGGGACTCCTGCTCTACCTACCTGTCCCTGGTGGTCACCCATTCCCTCTCTCCCTGTATATTCTTAAGCTGTGGGGTGACCAGATCTATAAATGTGCTATCCACGGAGTTCTCAACCCTCCGGATGCACTGCAGTGATGCTATCTGCTGCTCAATTTACGCAATCCAGAGCTCAAGCTGCTGCAACTAATGACAGCTCCTGCACAAATGGTTATCCAGGACACAGGGAGCATTCTGGAGTTCCCACATAGCACAGGAGGTTGTAGGTTTGACTCTCAAGGTTGGCGCAGCCCTGCCATTTCTCTATTGATTAACTAATAACGTTGTTAGTGAATAAACCTTCCTACTGGTAATAAACCTTAACAATATTAATAAAGCTTAACCAATACTAATAAACTTACTGCTATTAATCGACCATGCCAATATTGATAAACCCTGCCAATACTTAGTACACATTAATAGTGGTAATAAACCTTACTTAAGAACAAAAGATAAGGCTCATCAGCTACTCACTTATTGCTTATGGTTTTTTTTTTTAAACTCCCAGTTATTTAGACTCAAGTCCCCAAGTAGCAATAGCCACCAGCCAATCACCTTATGATTTTCCTGTGATGTGACTGTTCACTTTTTTTTAAATCAGGCACTGCAGGTCCTCTGGAGGTAAGTTTTTTAAAACTCTTTATGGGATGTGTGTTGCTGGCAAGGACAGCATTTGTTGCCCATGCCTAATTGCCCTTGAACTGAGTGGCTTGCTAAGCCATTTGAAAGGGCAGTTAAGAATCAAATACATTGCTATGGGTCTGGAGTCACATGTAGGCCAGATAAGGATGGCAGGTTTCCTTCCCTAAAGGGCATTTGTGAACCTGATGGGTTTTTACAACAATTGATGATAGTTGTCATTTGTCACTATTATTGAGACTAGCTTTGTATTCCAGATTTCATTCATTGAATTTAAATTCCTGCAGCTACCATGGCAGGATTTGAACTCGTGTCCCCAGAGAATTAGCCTGGGCCTACTGGATTACTAGTCCAGTGACATTACCACTACACCACCATCTTCCCAGTATCATATCTCCTGCAGGTCTGCCTCTCTCTGTCTCACTCCCAGAAGGTAAGTGTTCTAGAACTCGCTCCTCAGGTTGTATTTATCCACTCCCCAGCTGTGTATCCCCCTTAGTGCTGCCTCTCTCCCAGAATGTAAGTTCTCAATTTTTTTTGACGCAGAATCCTTCCAACAGTCTGAAAGGACATTTGTCAACTTAGTTCGGCAACAGCACACCATTGTATAAAGAAGGTCACTGTTACTTTATTTTGTGTTTATAGATTATTACTTTCTCCATAAGAACTGCAAAACATAAGTGAAAGATCTCATAGATTGGCAGGGTCCCCACAAGTGCAAAGAGCAATTGGGGCATTGGGACCCCATATGACAAGCTGTCAATTTAATGAATAATAAAGGCTTTCATTCAGTAAATGCCCAGCTAGTGTTTCATGCCAATCACCTTATTACCTAGCGACTATTCATTACCTAGGAATTTTGCCCAGTGACAATCCAACATACTTTTGTCAATGACTGAGAATGATGTATCTGGATGTTTAATTGGTGATCACATATATTCCCTTGCAGTGATAGCTTATGACTCCAGTTGGGTGTCTGCATGCAGAGGGGGAGATCAAGCATAATGAGGCTCCTGCATCTACAAGCCCCTGGATGACTCTGGTAAAATCTTAAAATACAGCCCAGTGAGAGCCCCCAGAATCATTGTTGCTTACTCCACTCTGCATAATATTGCCGTGCAGTAAAGGTTTCTGAAGCTGAAGTGGTGAAGGCCTTCCATGTCCATATCAGGAGAAGGCTGCAAAGGAAGGAGATGGAGACAAAGACATAAAGCCAGCATTTTGCAGCCAGAGAAACAGCAACTTATAGCTGAGTGCTTTCACGAAGCAAGCATTGATATACAAAATAAATATCTCTCCTTGCCTGTCCTTCCCTCCCCGCGCACCCAAGTCGCAACAACCTTACAAAGACCTGCACTTCCAAACACTTCTGTACTTTTTACCCATAATACAGAAATCCCACTCTCACATCCCATCATCCAAAAGAATTATCTTTGTGGTTAAATAATTTTCACTTCCTAGTCAACAAAAGTTTCCAAAAGTGTTAAACACTTAAGAGCAATCAATTCTTACCACAGTACCTACTCTTCATTCCAGCTACCTTACATACTGTGACTCCTAGTTAAATACTTTCAGAGTTATGTGAGGTTGAGAGATAGATGGCTGGGAACATTCTTCTGGAACCTTCAAAAATTGAAGTGACTTCTGTCTCAATGAAGCTGCTGTTATACGGCTTCTGGCAGCCACTCTCCTGCATTGACAAAGGGTGGCTGGGCCAAGGTCTGAAGGTCACTCAGGTTTTGGCATTAGAAGTGACCAAACAACTACCTGTATTACAATAACAAAAATTGCTGGAAAAACTCAGCAGGTCTGACAGCATCTGTGGAGAGGAAGACAGAGTTAATGTTTCAAGTCTGTATGACTCTTCATCAGAACTAAAGAGTAGTGAAATATAAGCTATTTAAGGAGGGGTGGGCCAGGTGGAGCTGGATAGAGGGCCAGTGATAGGTGGAGGCAAAGGAGAGATTGCCAAAGATGACATAAACAAAAGGTCAAAGGGGTGTTGACGGTGGTGATATTAGCTAAAGGATGTGCTAATGGTGACATTAAGGGTAGAAAGCAGGATGAGCAAGTGACATAGAGATAAAAGCAAAAAACTGCGGATGCTGGAAATCCAAAACAAAAACAAGAACAGAAATACCTGGAAAAACTCAGCAGGTCTGGCAGCATCGGCGGAGAAGAGCACAGTTGACGTTTTGAGTCCTCATGACCCTTCAACAGAACTAAGTAAAAATAGGAAAGGGGTGAAATATAAGCTGGTTTAAGGTGGTTGGGGGGGGGTTGTTGGGACAAGAAGAGCTAGGTAAAGGGCCAGTGATAGGTGGAGATAACCAAAAGATGTCACAGACAAAAGGGCAAAGAGGTGTTGAAAGTGGTGATATTATCTAAAGGAATGTGCTAATTAAGGGTAGAAAGCAGGACGAGCAAGGTACAGATAGCTCTAGTGGGGGTGGGGTGGGTTGAAGGAATACTAAGAAGGTTAAAAGGTTGAGATAAAATAATGGATGGAAATACATTTAAAAATAATGGAAATAGGTGGGAAAAGAAAAATCTATATAAATTATTGGAAAAAACAAAAAGGAGGGGGAAAAAACGGAAAGGGGGTGGGGATGGAGGAGAGAGTTCATGACCTAAAATTGTTGAACTCAATATTCAGTCCGGAAGGCTGTAAAGTGCCTAGTCGGAAGATGAGGTGCTGTTCCTCCAGTTTGCGTTGAGCTTCACTGGAACAATGCAGCAAGCCAAGGATGGACATGTGGGCATGAGAGCAGGGTGGAGTGTTGAAATGGCAAGCGACAGGGAGGTCTGGGTAATGCTTGCGGACAGACCGAAGGTGTTCTGCAAAGCGGTCACCCAGTCTGCGTTTGGTCTCTCCAATGTAGAGGAAACCGCATTGGGAGCAACGAATGCAGTAGACTAAGTTGAGGAAAGTGCAAGTGAAATGCAAAAAGAGTGTTTGGGCCCTTGGACGATGAGGAGAGGGGAAGTGAAAGGGCAGGTGTTGCATCTTCTGCGGTTGCATGGGAAGGTGCCATGGGAGGGGGTTGAGGAGTAGGGGGTGATGGAGGAGTGGACCAGGGTGTCATGGAGGGAATGATCCCTACGGAATGCCGCCGGGGGGTGGAGGGGTGGGGGGGGTGGGGGGTGAAGGGAAGATGTGTTTGGTGGTGGCATCATGCTGGAGTTGGTGGAAATGGCGGAGGATGGTGGGGTGATAAGTGAGGACAAGGAGGACCCTATCATATTTCTGGGAGGGAGGAGAAGGTGTGAGGGCGGATGCACGGGAGATGGGCCGGACACGGTTGAGGGCCCTGTCAACCACCATGGGTGGAGAACCTCGGTTAAGGAAGAAAGAGGCCATGTCAGAGGAACTGTTTTTGAAAGTGGCATCATCAGAACAGATGCGACGGAGGCGAAGGAAGTAAGAAAATGGGATGGAGTCCTTACAGGAAGCGGGGTGTGAGGAGCTGTAGTCGAGGTAGCTGTGGGAGTCGGTAGGCTTGTAATGGATATTGGTGGACAGTCTATCACCAGAAATTGAGACAGAGAGGTCGAGGAAGGGAAGGGAAGTGTCAGAGATGGACCATGTGAAAATGATGGAGGGGTGGAAATTGGAAGCAAAATTAATAAATTTTTCCAGGTCCCGACGAGAGCATGAAGCAGCACCGAAGTAATCATCGATGTACCAGAGAAAGAGTTGTGGGAGGGAGCCGGAGTAGGACTGGAACAAGGAATGTTCCACATACCCCATAAAGAGACAGGCATAGCTGGGGCCAAGAGAAAACATTCTTTTCAAGTGAAGCATATGAAATTCAAGTGCATATGAAATTTATAATCCTAAATCATTCCACTTTTGAAAATTTCGCCTATATTTCTTGGGCCCTTGGTTCTTCAGCTGAGGGTGGCTGTTCCGCATGGAGGAATGGCCATTTTCCTTTCTTCCCATCTTAGGTCTTCGTGCACAGTTTTGCTCAGTACTTCTCCAGTGAAAAACCTTCTGACCAATAATTATTTCTGCAGGAGCAAATGTTTCTGGACTAGTACCGAGGCAGGAGATAGACAATTAAATTTCCATCCTTGCCATAACACTGAAATGACCATGGTCAAAGTCCAAGTAACCAAATAGCATCCTATTTAATTGTGACCAGGGTTCATTATTCCCCTTTGTCCTCCTTGACCTGTATGTAGCTTTGACATAACCAACCTCACCACACTCCTCACTTGTTTCCACAATTATTTATCCGATTATAACCAAAGCATCTTCCTGTCCCTGCGTTATTACCTTTGGAGTACCCCAAGGATCTGACCTTGGCCCTCTCCTCTTCATCATCCACATATTGCCCCATGGCAACTTCATCTGAAATATTGGAACTAGTTCCCAGATGCACGCTGTACCTCTCTATCTCTCCATTACCTCTCTGAACCCAATCACTCATCCACCAATGGCTTGCACAATATCCAGTCACATACTGAGCCACAATTCCCTAAAGCTAAACTTTTGGAAGACTGAAGACATCATCTTCGGCCCCTGCCACAAACTTTTACTTCCACACTGGTTTCAATCCCCTCCCTCTTGCCTCAGGCTAAACCAGACTGCTCACAAGCTTGGCATCTTATTCCATCCTGGGCTTAGATTCCAAACCCATAGATGCCATGTTCTAAAGATTGAATATTTTCACCTTCGTAGCATTGTCCACCTCCATCATTACCTCAGCCTAATCATTGCTGACACCCTCATCCATGCCTTTGCCACCATTACTTCATAACTATTTCATCAGAACTTCACAAGTTGTACTGTCTGAACAAAAACCTTTTAATTGTGGGAAATTTTGACCTCAATTTGTATAAATTCCTTCATAAGCTAACTATATGGAATTGCTTAGAATATACAGCCCAGACACAGGCCATTTGGCTCAATTAGCCCGTGCTGGCGTTTATGCTCCACATGAGTCTCCTTCCATTCCACTAACTTCATCTCAGCTTTTCAGTATATCTCCCACAAGTGGAAACATTGTGCTAGAAAATTGTTTGCCCTGATTTTTTAGGGACATAGAGATCATGATTTGCAACCTGCCATGTCTGTTCAGATCAAGGTGGGCAGCACACAAATTTGGTGCATTCCCTCATCTGCAAGATTGTAAAATCTGGCTGAGCATGTTCTATGCCGCCGTTGTCTTCATAACACTGCTGGCTGCCTTTGCATTGAACAGAGGAGCCCTGTAGCGTTGTTCAGAAACTATATGGTGAAGCAGCCTGCTCTTCCTAAAAGAGGCTGCCCCTCTTAAAGGAAACTGCTCCATGTAGTATTGCTGCAATTTTAAAGATGGCAAAACGAACACAAGAGTAAAGAGAGGGTCCCAGGGTGATGGGTGAGGCATTGAAGGCATTACTGATGGAGAAGGAGAGATGTCATGGTTCAGAAGCAAGTGGGAACAGGTGGTCAGGGAGGTCAACCTGGACCAGAGGACCTGGCAGCAGTGCCAGAAAAAGTCTAATGACCTCATGTGGGTGGTCAAAATCCGTGAATAACATCTCCTATCTGCAACAACACAAACCTCTCATGCTGTTCAATGTACCACACCCCACCATTCATTCAGTAAGAACGCCTGGTACTCAGGGCTCAGGCCTAACATCCCGATACCCCACCACACCCTCACATAAATACCAATGCTGTCAGCCTCACATTCACCTCTCATTGCCTCAATATACCTCCAGCTAAGGCAGGCACATCAGCCAAGCACAGTGCTATACAATCAGTGAAAGTCTGCCCTCTCCCTCTTGCAGGACAAGATAACATGCAATGGAAGGAAGCAGAGCAGCGCCAGCAGAGCTCAAAGGCATTTACTACTCCTCCTATGGAGGAGACAATTGCCTGGATCATAGGATTGGCTGTAACAGAGCCCAAGACAGCTGACATCACTGAAAACATTGAGGATAGCAGTATGTCCCTGCCTTATGTCCCTCTTCGACTCACAGCTCGCCTTCACCCAGCTCTCTGGCATGTTGAACCAGCAGCAGATGGTGTGACACTGGACCTCCTCCTTTCCACCTGTCAACTCACCTTCCCTCACACCAACCTTCACCATCTGAATTCCTGTTTTCAGACATTGCTGCCTGCCCAGCCATAGCAGCTTCAGGGGAAAAGAAACAGCTCTGAGGAAAGGGCCCTGTCACATGATGTGACACTTGCAGCCACCAGCTCAGGTACTGGCACTGCACGTACCTAGGAGCTCCCTAGAGGGCAAGGTTGCAGACTGGTTCAGCAGCAGAGAACTCAGATGGGAACCCCTTTGGGATGGCATGCAAGACTGTGCTGATGGACATGCAGGACGCTTGGTTCATTGGCTAGCCTACAAGCAGCCTCCAGTCACTTTCAAAAAGCATGGAGGAATCTGGCTCTTGGCAGAGGATATGACATGAAACTATCAGATTGTAATAAAAATCTATCTGGTTCATTACTGTCCATCAGAGGAGGAAATCCAGCACCATTACTCAGTCTGTCCTACATGTAACTCCAGACCCATTGAAATGTGGTTGATTCTTAAATGCCCTCTGAAATGGCCAAGCAAGCCACTCAGTTCAAGGGCATTTAGAAGTGAAAATAAATGCTGGCCTTGCCAGTGACATTCACATTCCAAGAACGAATTTGTAAAAATCCAGAAACTCACAAAACCTCCAAAAATACTCCAGCATGCTTCCAGAGAGTTTGCAATAGAAAAAGTTTTTTAAAATTATCTTACCTGCAATTTGAGTACTTGGCCCTTTAAAATACTTTGAATACAGGGCACATAATGCAGTGGACACTTGCCTTTCTTTATCATTTGTGTATGGAATGTGGGCATCATTGACAAGGCAAGCCATTTATTGCCCATCTCGATCCGCCCTTGAGAAAGTGTCACTTCATGAACCATGGCAGTCCTAATGGTGTTGATACACCTACATGGGTGTTAGGTAGAGAGTTTCAGGATTTTGACCCAGCGACGATGAACAATCGGCAACATATTTCTACGTCAGAATAATGCATGATTTGCAAGAGAACTTGCAGGCATTGGTGTTGCCATGTGCCTGTTGCCTTTGCCCTTCTGTGCAATAGAGATCACTAGTTTGGAAGATGCTGTCGAAGAAGACTTGGTGAGTTGCTGCATTACATTTTGTAGATGATTCATACTGTGCTGGTGGTAGAGGGAGAGATTGTTTAAGGTGGTGGACAGGGGGCTAATCAAGCAGGCTGCTTTGTCCAAGATGGAGTCGAGCTTCTTGAATATTATTACAGCTGCACTCATCCAGGCATGATCCCTGCATGATCCAAATTTGTTATCCAGGTGTCACATCAACTAGTTGCATAGCATCAATTCAAGGCCTTCCCTTGCACACAGGGGACATCCTCATGCATCCTCCTCCTCACAGAGTGCTACGCAGGCCACGTAGTTTGTAGCCAATGGCACAGGGCAACATATAAAAGAGGTGCTAGGCGATGGAATTTCTCTATTCTCTCCACATCTATCCTGTCCAAACCATTCATAATTTTAAAGTCCTCTATCAAATTTCCTCGAAATCTTCACTTTTCTAACAAAAAAACACCCAACTCTTTCTGATAACTATAATCTCTCAATTATCCTACTATCTTGGAAAACATTTTCTCCAGTACTTCTAGTTCTTTTTATAGTATTGAGTACAGAACTGTGCACAGTACTCCAAGTGGGGCCTGACCAGGGTCTGATATATGTTTAACACATCCTTACTACTTAAGAATCCTACGCCAACGGAAATAAACACCAGTGCTTTGTTAGTTTTTTTAATTGCTTTGCTGACCTGGGATGCTGCCTTTAACTCTAATGTGTGCACTCTTTCATCTATTATTTTAATTCTTAACAGTTCCAATAACCTAAAATTTATGGAAAGCAGACTTTTCTACTTGTGGCCCTCTCTCCACTGCTATCTGTGTTTCTTGCATATTGTTAACCAAATGGTGGACCCTGTTGGATTGCTGAAATTATACTTCTCTTCTGTCTCTTTGACAGAAATGGTCTAGATATCAAAGCAGCTGGTTTTTACCACTAATTTGAGTGTTTATTTGGACACTCAGACAATATTGTTTCTTTAAGAGCATCAAAATCATCATCCCTTCCTGTTTCAGTTTGGATTAATTTCAACTTTTAATCAGACACTGCACTATCCAGAATAGCCATGCCAAAATGTACGGTACTGAATATTATCAACTGCTTTTGCATTGCCTTTTACATTCTGGTCCACTGCCTTTTGATAGTGCTTTAGTAATGTAAATAAATTTGCCAAACGCATTTGATACCATCAGGTCATACCTCTGCAGCCTAATCACTATTATTATATTCAAGAATGATAATCACTCAAAGATATCACAAATAGAGCAATTAGTGGCTTGTGGTGCAGTTCAACCCTACCAGTATGACCATATACAAACTGATAACAACTTTCACAAGAAAACATGAAAGAGTTTCCTCAACCTGGGCATATCTCTTGTCCTAATCTGTCAATTAGCATGATGCATAAATGATGGGTTACCATTAATCATCATCATCTATTTACAGCAGCACACCCTGTAATTCCTGCTCGCAATGCATCAGCTGAAATTTTTGTTGGTCTGACAGGACCACAACACTTTAGAACCAGCTTGTGCATGAGCAGTACACCCCATGCCACTCTGTAATCGTTGTCCTAGCTTTACAAACTAATGCGAGCTAATAGTTTTCTATGAGCTACTGAGCTGAAAAGCCAAATGTTTTCATCTAGAGTGAATTCCATGGAAACTTTCTAAAGGCATAAAGGATAGAATTCCTAATTAGCTCAGGAACTCTTTTAAAAAAAAGCAAAATACTGCAGATGCTGGAGATCTGAAATAAAAGCAAAAAGTGCTAGAAAAACTCAGCAGGCCTGGCAGCATTTGTTTAGAGAGAAACAGAGTTAACATTTTGAGTCCAATATGGCTCTTCAGAACTGAAGAGAGGCAGAAAGTGCCTCTGTTGAAAAAGGGAGGGGAGAGTCACGTGGAGCAAAATGGGAAGTTCAGGATGTGGTAATCTGATGTGTAATATACCTTTAAGAAGAATGTTATAATGGAAGATCACATGATCTTAGTATCCAATAGAGGAGTAACGCAGGCTACCTCAGTAGTCAGTAGTCTATAGTTAGAGTCTGTAGTGTGAAGGCAGGATTTCAATTGAAAGCACACAAATGTAGCGCTAAATACCTTTGTAAATAAGCAGAATGTGTTCCACCTAAGAAGTGTCTACTGTCCTTCTCTGCCTATGGTATCAACTCAGCCATCCCAAAACAAGCATGCAACCTAGATCCATAAGTCCCAACAAATTGGTGAGCAGGATTCAACAAACTGGCGATGAGGAGAAAGCAAGAAAACAGCGAAGATACAATAAACTGGCTTCAAGAATAAAACAAGTTAACGAAAGAAATCAAGAGAAATGAAATCGGGCAGTACCTCGCACGGTAATTTTAAGTGCAATTCCAGTTCTAATCGTCAAAGCAAACCCCTCACAGAATGTCATAATTTGGAAGTATTGATCTTTCCGATCCAGCCACGGATGATTGGTTTCGTTATATTGATTGTCTTGCGTTCTTTTTCCAAGTGAATGACATTGTGGGGGAAGAGAAGAAGTGAGCGATCCTTTTATCCACGTGTGGGAGTAAAACCTATGGATTTATTTGAAATCTGACGGCACCCAGTGCCCTTGATTCGAAAAGTTTTGAGGAACTGGTGGACCCTCATAAAAGGTCATTACCGGCCAAGGCCCTCGGTAACGATGCAACGGTTCAAATTGGACTCAAGAAGTAGAGCCCCAGGGGAAACAGTTGCTTGTCATGTGGCGAGTTTGAAACAATTAACAGAACACTGCGAGCCTTTAAATGACATGCTCAGAGATCGTTTAGTGTGCAGCATAACTGAGGACAGAATTCAGAAGAGATTACTGTCTGAAACAAATTTGGATTTTAGGAAGATACTAGAGATAGCACTGGCCATGGAAAGCGCAGTAAGAGATTCGAAGAGCACAAAATAGCGCCGTCCTCCACGTTGGGCAGCAAGTCCCAGCCAAAAAGGACATGAAAATGCAAGGCTCTGCCAAGAAACGAGAAACAGCCTCCGCTAACAGAAAAAACATGAAATAATGGCAACAGAGGTGGAAACAGACAACCTTATAATGATTGGCAGTTTAAAAAAATCAAATGTTTTTATTGTCCTAATGAGTCAGTGCAAGGAAAGAATCAGGCAGAGTTTCAAATAAAAGAAAAAAACCAAGTGAGATCTACAATGTAGAAGAGCCTGAAGCAAAAGATTCAGATACTTATTCATTGTATAACTTGAAGGTTGGGAAAACACAACCAATATATGTAAGAATGAAGGTAAATGACAGACCTGTTGGAATGGAAGTGGACACAGGAGCTTCCACTACAGTGATTGGTGAACACACCTTCAATTATCTGAATTATGGTGAACATAAATTAAATTAGGAAGAAATAGATGCCAAATTAAAAACTTACACGGGAGAAGACATCCAAGTTAAAGGCATAAGCAGAGTTACTGATCATTACGGAAGCCAATCAGCAAAGTTACCAGTGTTGGTATTGAGAGGCAGAGGACCAAGCCTACTAGGACGAAACTGGCTGAGGTAAATCGACCTTGATTTGTCACAGAGATTCCAAAAGGAAGCTGAAAACGTTTCAGTTTTGGGAAAGGAGAGTATAAAGACTCAACAACCTAAAGAAATGCAGGATGTTTCAAGCAGAGGCACGGTAGGACAGCAAAAAGTACAAGGAGAGACCATCCTGAGGGATAGACTCTGGGTTGAGGTGAACAACCCCCGAAAGAAAAGTGAAAACTTGCCGAAAGACCCTCACACACAACCAGTTTCCCTCCTGTCTCAGTATGTACCTCTGGAAAAGTATGTGAAGAAACAGAAAGCATTCTGCAATTTTTTGAGTTAAATAAAGGATGAGTTGGCAGAGAAGACACGACAATGATTGATTTTCCAGGAGGCAGTATGCCAATGCAAAAAAGAGATGGAAGACCTGAAGAAGCAGCTGCATGAAGTTAAAGAGGCGTTGGAGACAAAAGTCGCAGAATTTTCCAAGAAAAAGATAAATGATGAAATTCTGGGAAACTCAACCACTGAATTCGCTCAAGGCGAGCATGCATCTGAGAGTAACAAAAAATGCAGGAGAAACTCAGCAGGTCTGACAGGGTCTGTGAAGAGAAAGACAGAGTTGACGCTTCGAGTCCATATCAGACTCGAAACATTAACTCTGTCTTTCTCTCCACAGATGTTGTCAGACCTGCTGAGTTTTTCCAGCATTTTTTGTTTCTGTTTCAGATTTCCAGCATCCGCATTATTTTGCCTTTATCTTGCATCTGAGAGTAGTCTGGCCAATGTGGAAGTCAAAAAGAAGGCCAAGAATAAAGTCAATGTCAGGAAGAAGAAAGCCCATTGAAAGAAGACACAGAAACACAAATAATAAGGTTGATCCTGATAGCGTATGAGTATACTTTCATCCACAGGCCTGGAAGTCAAATTGCAAATGTGGATGCACTTAGTCGTTTGCCCTTACAAGAAAAAAACGAGGACATCCCAGTTCCTCAAGAACTTGTTTTATTGTTGAACTTCTTAGATTCATCCCTGGTATGTGCTGGATAGATCAGAGGATGGACAAGTCGAGACCCAGTCTTATCCAAAGTATGAGAACCAGTTCTTCATGGTTGGTCATGAGAGCAGGTATCTGACGAAATGAAACCATATTTTAACAGAAGGCATGAAATTACCAGCCAGGATGGTATCTTATTGTGGGGGACTCAAGTGATTGCTCCACCAAAAGGAAGAAAGCCATTGTTAATTGAACTACATAGTGCACATCTAGGAATTTCCTGAACGAAGACCATAGCACACAGCTATCTATGATGGCCTAGAATGGATGGAGAAATAGAGAGCTTAGTGAAGAATTGCATGTAGTGTCAGCATATACAGAAGTTACCTTCAACAGCTCCGTTACACCCTTGGGAGTGGCCAAGAAAGACATGGGTACGATTACACATTGACTATGTGGGACCTTTCATGGGAACAATGTTTCTGCTCATTGTTGATGCTCACTTAAAACGGATGGACATATATGAGGTGAAGTCACCAACGTCTTCTGCTACAATTGAGAAACTACATCAACGTTTTTGCATTCACGGACTACCAGAAATGATCGTATCTGATAATGGCACGGCATTTACGAGTGCTGGGTTTCAACGGTTTATCAGCCATCATTTATGTAAAAACTTCACCATACCACCCTGCCTCAAATGGACTGGCTGAAAGAGTGGTTCAAACGTTCAAGTCTGGCATGAAGAAATTAACAGGAGACTCCATAGCGACCAAGCTAGCTCGCTTTCTGTTCCATTATAGGACTACCCCTCACACAACAATAAGTGTCACACCTGCGGAATCGTTGATGAAACACTGTCTCAGGATGAGATTGTGCTTAAAAGCGCCAAATTTAGGGGGGAAGATGGAAAGGAGTCAGGGAAGTCAGAAAACTGGACATGATTGGCATAGTCATGACAGGATGTTTACAGTAGGAGAGACAATATATGTGAAGAATTTTTGGGGAGTAGGGAAACCCCGCCATCCTAAAAATCCTAGCCCCTGTATATCTCCAAGTATCAGTTTTTCACCAGTATTCAGGTATAAAGTTGATTGGGACTACTACAAATGGTAGCTTGTATTTAATGTCTTTATACATGATGTTGGCAGTGTATCTTACTTTCACTAGTCTGCTCACTATCCTACCACTGTTATCTTATCCTTTTGCAATTTAGCTCTATTCTGTAATCTCAGACATTGCTTTCATTTGTATTTCTATATCCAGTTTAAATAGTATGACTGTTTCACTCACTAATCATGACAGTGCCCAAACTTTCTCATTTCCTTGGCATCCAAGCAAAATTCCTCTTCTGAATTTTCTTTCGCATACTGTATTTGATTCTGTCTGCCTTATAATGTATAACATCTTGCTTAGTGATTATTTTTGGCAAAATCCCAAGGCTGCATTCTACACTGTCCACACAACTTTCTCTATTCTCCTTCTCTTTTAACTTTGATAGATCACATTTCAGATTTCTCTGATTGTTTCTTAAAAATCAATTTACTCCAGCACATGCTGAAGGTGATGAGGATCGTTGATGCAAAAAAGAGCACATGGGTGCTTGGGTTGATTAAGAGAAGATTTGCTCTATGAATGTCTGTTTAATGGTTCTTGCAAGTGGCGACGTTGCTTGTGTTGGTACTCAGGCTCCTCAACAATGTTTTCTAGATCCTTTTTAGAAGCTCCTATTTCACACGAATATTTCAGTGCAAACAAAACATCAATCACCTGCCTCATGCATCAGTGCACCAGAGATTGACTGATATTATTGACATGCCTTGCTCCTCCTCCAGGTTGCTTTAATTGCACAATGATCGATATATATGGTTTGCAACTAGTAACAGGTAGGAGCACTCTTCCAGCAATGTAGCCTTCCTTCTAACGTCCAAATATTTCCCCGCTTCTTCTTCCAAGTCATATGTGTGATTGTGTCCCAAAATGGTTCACACATTGTGTAAAGGAGAATGAAAACAAAGTGAAAGCTGGCATTGATGGAATACCTTTCATGTCCTCAGGATGTTCCAGTGAGTTTCACAGCAAATTCATTACTTCTGAAGTGTTATCACTTTTGTAATGCATTTAAATGCAGCAGCCAATTTCTACACAGTAAAGTCCCACAAACAGCAAATGGCCAGTTAATCAGTTTTTGGGGATGTTATACTGAGAGATAAATGGTGATCTGGGCACAAAGTACCCCTTTGCTGGCCCTTAGTAATGCTGTGGTATATTTCACATACATCCGAGGTGGCAAACAGTTTAACATTTCATCCAAAAGTCAGCACCTCCAATAATGCAGCATAACTTTAATACTGCACTACAACAACGGCTTAGTTTACGTACTCAACTTCCTAGAATTGACGTCCACAACATTCTTCCTCAGCAGCACAAGTGGTACCACTGAGCCAAGCTCTAAACGACAACCCTAAAAATACACTGAACACTCTTTGACACTCACAACACATCACAAGTCTAACAAAAAAACCTGAAAACACAGAGAAAATGTTCAAAAACTACCATATAATTCTTGTTCATTTTTATTACTTACACATTCTAACTATCAAGAGTGCAAGAGCAGCGCAGGGTGGCAGAGGCCTGTGAAAGTTTTCACTGAGAGAAAATTATGTCTGGGACTTAGGAAAACTACTGTGAAACCCAATCAATTGAAATATCGAGCGTAAAGTACAGGGCCAAAACTTTGTTGGCTTACATTTTTGCGTCATACAACATACAGGATCATTGTGAACTTAATATTTGTAAAATAAATCTCCTATCTTTTAGCTGCACCTCATGATCAAGTTAAATGGAGAGAGTGCTTTTGTTGCTGCTAGACTCAGCTTTTCCAATCTTTCCCAAGCATGTCTCCCAGCTTCTGCCATCTATAAACTTGAGATAATTCAAAACTGTGCTGCTCATGTACTAATCGTACCAAGACCCATCACCTGTGCTAGCTCATTTACATCGGCAGTGCCTGGATTTTAAAATTCCCATCCTTGTCTTTGATACTCCTTAATTCTGTAACTTCCTTCAGCCCTACAGCCTTCCAGGATCTCTGTGTTCCTCTAATCCTGACCCCTTGCACACCTCTGACTCTAATCATGCCACCATTGGCCGCCGTGCCTTTAGCTGCCTAAGCCTAAAGCTCTGGAATTCCCTACGCATCTCTGCCGCTGTACATCTGTCTTCCCACCCCACCCCGCCACTTTAAGATGCTCCTTACAAGGTATCTCTTTGATCAAGCTTTTGGTCACCTGTCCTCCTTATACGGCTTGGTATGAGATCCTGTTTGACAGTGCTTCTATGACGTGTCATGAGATGTTTTACCATGTTAAAGGTGTTATACAAATGCAAGTTGTTGTGCAACAGAAATTAGCGAGTTCTTGCTCTCTATAATCTATTTATATGCAAAAGAAAAATAAATCGACCAATAATGTGGAAAATTTACATCAGTATTGTGGAGAAGCCTGCAGAATCTGTAGGCTTTGAGAGGACTGTGAGAAGCACTTCAAATTGAGAAACAAGCATGTGTAGCACCATCTAGTGGAGGTGAAAACACTTGCAGTTAAGTTGGCAAACTTTCATTTGCAATGATTTCTCGATTCACTGCTTTTGAAAAAAAAACAAATTATGTGCTTCCAGTTGTCAGAATAATTTTATAAACATGTGAGCCCTGCTGTGGAACAAATCCACTATCCACAAAAAGCCTGGAAAGCTAGGCCTCTTCAATTTTCTTTTCCCCTGTAAGCTTTAATACATTTTGAACCAACAACTTCTTTGCTGGGTCAGACCGGTTACCTGTTTGCTTTAATTTAAACGACCAACCACCACCAAAGTTAAACTGACTGGCCTGGAGTTGCCGGGATTATCATTACACACTTTTTTGAACAAGGAATTAATGTTTGCAATTCTCCAGCCCTCTGGCACCACCCCCGAGTCGAAGGAAGATTGAAAAATGATGGCCAGTGTCTCCTCAATTTCCATTTTCACTTCCCTTGGTATCTTTAGATACATTTCATCCTGGTGCCTTTATCCGCTTTAAGCACAAATAGCCTATCCAATACCTCCTCTTTATCAATTTTAAACCCTTCTCATGTCTCTATTACCTCCTCTTTCACTGTGGTCTGGGTAACACCGTCTTCCTCGATAAAGATAGATGCAAAGCATTCATTTAATACCTCAGCTGTGTCCTCTGCCTCCATGTGTAAATCCCCTTTTTGGTTCATAATTGGTTCTACTCCTCCTTTTACCCCCCTCTTACTACTTATGTGCCTATAGAAAACTTTGGGATGCCCTCTTATGTTAGCAACCAACTACAGATCTGACCTGGTAGTGGTCCAGTAACAGGTCATCACCCGGCACTGATTAATACGTTTGAAATCCCACAGTACTGAGAAATCTATCAGGTTTAGCACCTGAAAACAAAGGCAGAAGAAAATGTTCTTGTTATTGCAGACTTTTTGTCTCAGAGACTGAATAGAATCACAGAGAGAGAGAGAGAGAGAGAGAAGGAACAGTAGTTGCTGCAATCTGCAGAGAGAAAAGACTGTATTCCCTGTTAGCTACCAGGCAGAATGCTGGGGAAAGCTTATCCACTGGTTGAAGAGAAAGAATCTGCTACAAATTAAAGACACTGAAAGATTTGATCTGGTGAGGCCAAGAGAAGAAACTACAGGAGTGGACATTACTGCTGGAAGTCAGCTTGGGAATTTTCAGAGGACTGACGGAGAGAACTTTTGATGGTCACTGGACATTATGATTCAGTAAAATGGGAAGGTGTGAACAGGTTGGAAGCTGGGAGTAACTGTAGACTGTTTTCTATAAAGATTGCAATTCTGTGGAAAGCGTGCTGTAAAATATATATGTGGCATGGGACTATAAGTCACATTAAGGGTAATCTTTTCTGTAATTTAGATTATTAGTTACTTAATTAGTAATGTTTAGTCAATGTTGCTTTTAGCTTGTTATAGTCTTGAAACATGAAATCTCATCTTGCAATTCCTTTAAGTTGGTCTCTGGGTATTCAAATATCTTTTATAAAGTTGTCAGTTTCTATGAAGCTCGTAACAAAGGTGACATACAACCACAAGCAGCAGTAATTAACTGGTGGGGCATAGGCACAGCTACATGATCCTACCCCGATGGAGGAGATCGTTCTCACCATACTTGGAGCAGCCATGACTGAGGCCTTTGGCCCGTGGTAGAGCTGAAAGCATCAAAGATGATGGTTTCCTCATAGATAATCCTCCTTCTCACATTCCACTTCCCCCCATCCCAATGATTCTTCTAATTTACAATGATGCACCTCTTGATTCTCCCACTGACCCTGCCACTCCTCGTAACTCAACTGCTCTGTATTTTTCCTTTCAGGTACTCAAGAACTTCAGCCCAGTCAGGCAGTGATGCAGGAGCAAGAGGAAGAAGAGACTGGCGCTGAAGGAACACCATCATTTGGTCTCACACTCACAACCACCAGTCAGATATTGGCACTGCACAAAATTGAATAGGTAGCTTTGAGATGGGATCTGCATGTGATGAGCCACCAGGCATGAGTGCCCTGTAGACAAGGCAGGGAACAAAGATAGTACAGGTGTTGGCTTGCCAGAGAGTAAGTGTGCATCTGAGTTCTGCAGCAGGTGACTCGGGTGAGGACTGTGCTGGGACGGCCCACATGGAAAGGCTGATGGGTACGCACACTGAGATGATTGGTACATTCTTAGATCAATCAGTAAGCCAGCGATCAATATCAAGAACCACGGAGAAATCAGTTGCAACCTTGCACAAGGCATTGTATAGAGTTGGAGCCCACTTTGTCCAGCATGAAAATGGTGACCAATTCAATCAGCACACATGTGGACCCAACCATGATGCAGTGCCTGACAATCAATGTCTCAACTTCTATTGCAGCACAAGCAGAAGCCACCCAATGTCTGAATGCTGCAGGGGAAGCTCAGATTTAAGTCATGGCAGATTAACTTGTTGACTTGCAAGCTCAGACTGCTGCCTTCCTGGCTGTGGATACCTGTCTTCAAAGGTTTGGAGCAGTCCAGCATCCTGTCCTCCAACAGATTGGTTCTCATTATAAACACGCTGCCCACGTGTGTGTGTGTGTGAGTTGCACACTGGATTCATGAGCCCGGAGGTAAGTGGCTAGTCTTTGACACCCAGTAGCCACCCTTTGGTTTCTCAAGGTGGCTCAATTGCTGATGATACAGCAGGCAGCATCATGACTGCTGCCAAGATAATGGGCACTGACCTGCATAATACGCTGAGCATGGTCGCATAACAACTGCACATTGTGAGAGTTGAACTCTTTGTATGCATGCCCGCAAAACGATGCATGTGCAGTCAATGGCATCCTGCACCAGGGTCAAACCTACTATCCTGGAAATGCCGCATGCACACTCCACCTGGAAAGAGAGAATGCAGTGAATTCCCGTCTCTTTGCATACAGACTGTCAGTCACCTCCCTTTATACAACAGTGCCTGGTGAACTGGGATGATGTTCCCGGGCTGGAGGAAGCCCACATGAAGAAATTCATGACCATGGTCAGTTTAACAGCCACTGACAATGCTGTCCCTGGCCTGCTCTGAGGCTGCAGTTTGGTTTGCAACTGGTACCGGATTTCAGTAAGCACCTCTTCACCGAAATGAGGCATCTAAAACACTGTTCCTCACTTAGATTGAGCTAGGAAAATTGTTTCCTGAAGATCCAGGGTGGGTATGGCCTCCTGATGATAGCCTTTAATCCCTTCCTCCTCCCCACTCCTCCTCCTCCCTCTTCGAGCAGCTTGTCCTCCTCTATGCTGCCTCTGCTCATTCTCCCTGTCGTGCAGCATTGCAAAGGGGATAGAAACTATAGCATCCATGACTAGGAGCGAATGGACAGAGCAGAACACTAAAAATCAGAGCCAAGTTCCTCATCATATGTCACACCACTCCTTGAAGACTTCACCAATTTCAATCAAAAGTACAAACCTCCAAACGCTTCTACTAACTCAGTGAGAACCAATAGGAATTAATCAGCAACCATCCTGAGAATGGTTGATTGTCCCTTTAAAAGCTCTGCTGGGGAGACCTTTCTGATGCTGAATGCTTGTTCAATGGTGCAAGGTTAAGAGAGGGAATTAGCTGGTGTGTTGAGGTAGAAAATTGCATCCTTAGAGTCAAACCAGCGTTAGATACTGACGGACATCATGATCTGCCTACTTTACATAGTTCCAGCATATACCCCAGCGCCCATGCTGACAGCCCACCTAAAATGCTGTATGGCATGTGTGTGTGCTACAGATCCCCTTCTGGACCTGAAATAGTACCTGTAGCACCAAAAATACAGGTGCTACGCAACAACATTTTGCAGCCTAGGCGTTTAACTCCATTGGTCATGTGATCAAGAGTGAAGATTTGATTTTGTCTTTTTTTAATATACTTTTAATTTCTATCGATTGGAAGTTGAAGAGTGTCCATCACAGGAGCCTTGTTAATACAGAAGAGGTTTTAGTGAAGGTTTACCAAATCTCAGGCCACTCTATTCCCCCTTCCCACACCATCTTATACTCATTCATGCCCTCACAATATCAGGATTTCCTTACATTCTTAAACATAATATTTTCTTGCTGAGAAATACTTGCACATTTTTATTGTCCATTATCAATTCTAGACATTTGACAGACTTGTTTTCTGCTGCTATTTAACTGCAACAATGGTGAAAATGAACATTAGCACTGGTGGAAAGGCAGGAGATAAGCAGAAACTGCCAGGTGGTTTTCCTTCGTTGTGCCTCCACGAGAAAGGGAAGTGAAATGTGTCATGAAACGTTTGAAAAATTTGCTGTTGTTTACTTAATGAGCTTTCGGAGAAAGATGTATCCGTTTTCCACTGGGAGAAATTACCTCACCCAAAGAACTCAACTCAATACAATGATGTAGCAACGGAACTTTTTGGAACAGAATCTATTCTTACATTAGCTGGCAGCATCAGCATTGGTGGAAGAAGGAAACCCAGGGGTGCAGGCTCCACCCAAAAATAAAAGCCCATCTCACAAGCGACCATTCTAAACAGTTTACTGTCCCCTGTTTTCCCATCTGTTTATCAGAAATGCAATTCAAAAGCAATCAATGACAAAGAATGAATGCAAAAGAAGGAAATTTTGAAAGGATTGTAATGCTGTTTCCATTTGGAAGGAAGTTCCGAATAGAACTTCTGAATCTAAGAAGAATTAAATAAGCAGAACATTTTAGTTACACTACGGAGAAATTCAGAAAAAAAATAAAATTAATTTAATCTCTTCAATGCTGTATTTTTTGGCCTTAAATAGAAAGACTTTTGACACTTGTTGGATTGGGCCTTCGATTAATTTGATCTTCTTGGGACCGAACTGCCCTGAACAGTCTATCACAGACAACTATTGGAAGAAAATAGTTTATATTATTCTACTGAAAACATTTCACTTTTATGCCTTTTGCCATGAAGGAAACATGGAACAAACTAACGTTAATTATTCCAGATTGATGTTTGAAACAGAAGCAAAAAACACGTTAAAACAGGGGACCCTTAAAGTTATTCACATGGTTAGTTTGTGTAACACATGTCAGTTAAATGTATGTTTTTAAAGTGTATGTGTGACTTTTTGTTTCTTAAGAAAATGTACAGCATCTGAATGTGGCAGCCTGTGCTGCTAACTAGCAATTTGATCTGGCTTCAATTGAACCATCTGTGTGGCAGAATAAAGCCTTCATTTTAAGTGAGAGAGGGGTGATGTGTGCTAAGTAAAAATCTGCTGCCACACACAATGCGAAGTACCTGTGGAGAAAGCCAGACATGCATTTTTAGGGGTGGAAAATGGAACTGGCTTCACGGGCCTTGTGCACTGGACCTCAGACCTCCTTGTGCCAACTGTGCCAATGGCCGTTCCTCTTCATGGAATTAAGAACGTTTTGTTTGGTCTCCAAGCATGCAGTCTGAAGCCCTGGAGTTCCGTTCTTCGTTAGCTCCCAGGATCTATGTCAGAGGAGATTCCCTGTTATTAATACAAAAATAATGGGTGGAATCACCTCAGATTTGCACAACATGTGTTGGGAAAAAGGATGTTTAACCCACCGGCCGCAATGGTGGCTTTTCGCGCCATATCATCCCATTCCCAGTGCATCCTGCCTCATTAATAGTGCATTCCCGGGAAACACGGCAGGTCGTTGATGGGGCAGCCTCTGATTCGCCCACCCCGGGCGCCATATTTAAAGCGTGCCCCTGTACAGAGCTAGATCTCTCTAAGGGATAGGAAACTGCTGCAAAGTCATGGCTTCCAAAGGAAGGAAAGAAGCTGCCCAAAAATTTAGCGATGCTCCCCTCAGGCGCCTACTGGATGCAGTGGAGGCCCGCCATGAAGTCCTCTAACCCCACTCTGGGCGAAGGCCAGCAAGCAAGGTCACCAATCCAGCATGGGAGGTGGTGGCAGCTGTGGTCAGCGCCAACACCCTGCAAAAGAGGACAGCTATCCTGTGCTGAAAAAGGATGAATGATCTCTGTTCTGCCAGGGTAAGTCACTCTTCTCGTCACTCTCAACTCACACACTCACAAACCCATCACACATCCACAGGGACCTCACTTACCACCAGTTCAAGGGCCATCACCATTCACTTTCTCAAACATGCCTTCATCTGCCCTGCGGCTCACGTCTTCATCCCATCCATAGCACCACTCACCACCCACACAAACCTGGCATCCTCCTTATCTGGCCTGGCAGATGTCCTGCTTATACTCTCTGTGTCTCTATTCATGCAGGACAAGCGGGCACACAACTAAAGGGAGAGGTCGCAGACTGGTGGAGGAATGCCTGACATCAAGGTCCTCGCAGACTTTGAAAATAGAGTCATCCAGCTGGCCGGTGATGATCTGGATCATCCCTACGCTGGCGGTGAGGTTGGGGGAGCTCAATTAAGTGAGGATCCAGCAGTGCAACATCCATCAGACATCCATGTTGTAAGTCAGTTCCCCTGTTCTGCAGTCCCCTGCCATGCACTAATTATCTCTCCTTGCTCTCGCAGACACATCTGGGAAGCAGCCGAAGGGGTCCACAGCCCAGGTCCTGGACTCAAGCCTTGGAGACACCTCGGAAGAAGAATTTGATGACACCCTCATTGAAGACCCATCACAGCACTCACCCACGCCCTCCACCCGTGCAGGAACACACACTTCGGTGGGACCTAGCTCTAGAGTAGCCTCAGGGCCACAATCTGGTGAGCACATTGCACTGTCTGATCCACAGCAGGGGGCAGTAGGGACTTCCCAGACTCCCAGCACTCGGAGGACTGTTGGAGGCCAAAAATCTGCTCAGTCCGAGTCATATGAGGAGCCTCTGGACTTCTTAATACCTCAGTTGCTGGAGCTACAAAGGCAAGCTTGAGAACATCAGGAAGGGATGTCGCTGCACTCCTCAGATTGCAAGGTACGATGCAGCAGTCTGTCTGCCTTCAGGCTGAGGTGATAACTCTGGCATGCCTATGCACTAATAGGATGACAGCCACCATGGCGACTTTGGTCCAGGATATGGGACCTGCACTGCTGCACGGGCTGAACTCCATCGCTGACGCCATAGTTGGCCTTCAACAGTGTCAATGCGAGAGGGGTACTGGGCAGCCCGATCTCACTCCAGCTTCCCCTTCTCCTCAAGGAGTCAGCCTCAGGCACCCATAGGGAGGAGGATCAGCAGGTGCACACCCCAGGGCCATCCACCCAGGTGACTCCGGGAGTGTCTGGCCCATCCGAACCCCTCTTCCTGTGACCCCAGCAGCTCCAGCTCCACAGGCCGAAGAGGGTGCCACTGCCACACGGCAGAACACTGAACGCAAGCCGGGGACCTCCAGGTCTCGGCTGTCCTGAGGATGCCTGCCAAGATCATCACAGACTGGGGGTTGCAGGCAGAAGGCTGCCTCCATTCTGCTGTGGTTGGCCGGGGAGCACCAATATGTAGCCGTTGGGTTAGGAAGGTTAAGCAGAATTAGTTGCACAACCTGGGCAGGGGTGTTAATCAATTGTACATAATGTTCACTATTGTAAATAAACTCCCAAAAATGCCTCCTTGCCTGTGGCTCCTTGTTATGATGAGCAGTGTTCATGTCATCCAGGTGAAACCTTGGTTCCTGCACAGATAAAGGCAGGTGTCTCAGTCCAGGGCCTCTCCCTTGTGCAGTGTGTAACCTGCAGACCAAAGTGATAGTCTGGCTTCATGCTCACTGAACATATTAGTGTTGCCTGCACCTCGACGGTGCTTGTCATTGCTGCCAGAATGTCGTGGGCAGACGTCACAGAGTTCCGTCATTCTCTCTGTGCGCTCTCAGCACCTTTGAGATGAGGCTGGCCATCCATCTCTTCAGCATCTGTGACCGGTGATGGTGTGATCCTGAAGGGTCAGGTACTGAAGGCTGACAAAGGATCAGGCGCATTTAAAGTTTCACGGCTGTATCTCCATGATATGACCCTGATCACAGACAGCAAGCGAGCTGCCCTCAGCCAGACAGGAGTCAGATATTCACTGAGGCAATGTGAAGATCTATGGAGTGTCCTCACTGCATGTCGTCATCATCCTCCTGGGATCTCGCAACTATTAGGGCCTCCATTCCGTCTCCATGACATGAACCTGAGCACTGAGGGTATGCGCGCTGTCATCAGCCACATAGGAGTCAAATGTTCACTGATGCAAGGTGAGGATGTCAGGACTGTCCTCACTGCATCTCGTCATCATCCTCTACGAATCTTGCGGCTATGAGGTCCTCTTCCTTGATGTCCTACAAGTGATGCTCATGAGCGCTGCGCAAGGTTGTGTGCACTCACCTCCGAATTCCCCTCAAAGTTCAGGTTCAGGTCACCACGTGCACACATTTTAAAGGCAGTCATGAAGTACATCATTCTGAGGCCACCTCAACATGACGTGTGGGGATGATTCCGGCGAGCAGGGCTTATAATTAGCTGCAAATATTTTCAAATTACGTTCGCTACTTGCGGTGGTGGGAAATGTGGCCCGCCACTGATGGATGGAGCAGACAATCACAAACTGGTTTCACAACAGCATAAAACCGATTTTTGGCCTTCTCGCCAAAGTGTCCACCCTCTGCCCACCATGATGCCTGACGCCAAAGGGACTGGATAAGTCTAGACAATGATCAAATTATAAATAAGAATTTTTAAAAATATTTGTTATTGGGATGTGAGTGACACCCAGCCCTAGTCCTGAGAAAGTGGTGGCGTAACAACAACAAGAGCTTGGCTTTATATGGTGCCTTTAATACAGTAAACCTTCCCAAAGCACATCATAGGTGTGTTATAAAATAAAATTAGACACTGGGCCTTATAAAGAAATACTGGGACAGGTGGCCAAAAGCTGGGCCAAAGTGATAGGTTTTAAGGAATGTCTCAAGGGAGGAGAGAATGGTAGGGAGGCAATTCCAGAGCTTAGGACCTAGGTTGCTGAAGGTACAAACTTCAATGGTGGAGTGATGAAAATCAAGGATGCACAAGAGAACTGAAAGGGAAGAAGGCAGAGATCTGAGGCTGTGGGGCTGGAGGAGGCTCCAGAGCTAAGGAGAGGTAAGGCCATAGAGGGATTTGAAAGCAAGGATGAAAATTTAGAAATTGAGATGTTGCTGGACCAGGAGCCAATATAGGTCACTGAGCACTAGGATGAAGGGTGAATGGAAATAAGGACCCGGGCAGTAGAGTTTGGGTGAGTTCAAGTTTATGGAATTAAGGTCAGGAATGCAGTACATTTTCGAATCAGAATCTATTAGTTTTTTTGGTTGTGCTTGATAATGCGACAGAAGGGCATGAAGATAATCCAAGCAGCTCCAGTACAAATTCCTAAAAAATTTAACAAAAGTTACCTCTGCATAGTTACCTGAAGGTTTTTGTTTATTCACATTTCAGTCAGGTGGTGAGTGGTGTCAGACTTGTTTTGCATTCATAAGAACAGGGAATCAGAGCAGAAATAGGTGCTAGTGCCCTTTCAAACCTGCTGCTTTATTCAACAAGATCATGGCTGATCATTTACTTCTAGACCATATATCCTTGATTCAAGTTTAGAATCAAGCACTTCCAGTTTAAATACTGTATGAATCAGGTGCAAAGGAAAATCTCTCTAACCACACAGAAATATATCACAATCCCAATCCCAACCTCAGCACCATAGATTAGACAGATGCCATACTATTTCTCACATATGCTATCGGCAGTTAGATTAGCAGTTTACAACCAACTGCATCAAATTATGTTAATGGGCCCACACAATCCAAACAGTCACTTCACAGAATGACTTTCATCCCAGAAGTCGGGGTTGGTTTCAACCCCAAGGTTTTAACATTTGTTAATAGCAGTAGCAGATAGGCTACTGCATAACCAGCCAGAATGGTTTTTCCCATTTACCTAAGAGATTCCCTTTCTCTCTCCCTCTCTTTCTCCTCTCTCTCCCTTCACCCCTCCTCCCCATCCCCCCTTCTCTCCTTCTCCCTCACACTCTCCCTGTTCTGTTTCTTAGTGCAATCAAAGAGGAACCACAGGGCTGTTGGTGTCCCACAAAAATTCTTGTACCTGTTTAACTCAAATAACACAGAGGTAATTGTTATCCTAGCAGCACTTGTTCAACAAGTACAGAGACCCAGCTAGGAGTCTAAAAAGTTAAACCCTGAGACCTGAAAAAAAAATCCAAGACTTCAGTCTGATCTGATATAAATTGATTTTATTTTTTTGGTATTTTTCCTTTCTTTCCATTGCTTGGTGACTAGAAATCCTGCTTGTGCTTCTTAATTGCATTCCTCAGAGTCTGAAGCCAAACTAGAGACTGATTTCCACTCAAACACCCCGTGAGATGGATCAAATCCCTCCACCTGCCAATCAAAGGATTAAGTCAAAAATTTCAGAATGCAATTAAAGAGCATTAATGGAGATTATTACATAACATGGTGATTGAGTTTTACTAGACAGCTGACAAAGGTACAAGGCAGCCCAGATGTCATGTAATAAACACACTCCAGTGACACACTTAACACCAAGAAAAACTGTTGAAATACAGAGAAAACTTAGTGTAATCGGAAGCTCTTATGCAATGCCATGTGGTTATGGGTTAAATACAAGACTTAAAATGCAGGGCTTTAGCCCTTATAAGGATATTGGCCTTTCATCAAGCTATTAACTCAGCCTCTCACCAGCTACATGTAGCTGCAGAACATTAGAGAGCTCCAAAACATTTACAACAATTTAGGTGATGATAGAAATCCTTTCAGACAGCGAGACACAGCCTGCTTCTTTGAAACCTCCAGTGATAAAGTCTTTGTACCCAAGATCTGAATGGTAATTAAATCACAAATCAAAGTGGGGGTTGGTGGCCTCTCCATTACCACTAAGCAACTTAACATCTGTGGCGCAGTTGCTGGTAGTGATGCTTACCAAAGTGTTATTCTTTTCATATCTACCGACTTGTAGCATGACAGTAGAACAGATGAAGCAGTATGTCACCGACTAAGTAGAAATCTCGCCTGTGCTGACAGTTCCCCTCACATTAATTCCAGATCACGATCATGCCATGGGGATAGCAAGAAATGCCTACAAACGTATTGCTGGGAGAAATGGGGAGAGAAATGAAAAAAATAGAAGTTGGGGGTGAGCCACCTGATCAGCTCTTGTGCACCTGTTCAGCTAAGAGTGTCAGCAGACTGAACTGGTTACCAATTGCTGTCGTTGTTGGGAAATTGGGCATTCTGCTTCCTGTCTCCAATTTAATCCCAGTTGGGTGGGAAAGGGCGAGATTCCCTGTGCACTATGTTTAAGGGGTTTATGAATTTGTTTTTCCTCAGAGTTTACTTGGATACAAACTTATACCATTTCCCCCTTTCCAATCAGTATACCAGTTAAGAATTGCTAAGTTAAATGGGGGAGCTCATCTGCTTCACTGTACATAACCACTCTTTTACAACAACTGTCCCATGAATAATTTCCATATCAAATGTTGCATCTGCAGCATGCAGTCTTGATAACACCATATTGCTTCTGTCAGTAAATCACTCATTGCTCCATGAGCATCCCCTATATTTACCACACACAGCAGAGAGTCACTATACAACATCACGACTTCTAACAGCTTATGTATGTTCACTCTCCAAATGATTGGCTTCCAAATCCCAGACAATAACCATTGGTATTCTAGCCTGCTATCCTAAAAGGAAAACCTCTATATATTTCACACTCCCTCCCACAGTATGCATTCTATACTCCATGCTTTTTTCTCAGTAGCTAACCTGTATATCTGTGCTGCTTGTTCAAACGATGGCCTCTATTACCTCATGTTGACTGGCCTTATGTGCAGGCTAAGCCGAAAAATCAGAATGCTGAACTGGTTGGCCAATTCAGTAGAGTTTAAGTCTGAGGCAATTAAACTGAGGGTGTATAATGTTCAGGTAATGCGACACTTAATATATTGTGTTCAGCTCAGTCACTGAGGGACTGTGAGGAATATCTAAACCCTTGAAGCACTACAAAGATGACTCTGTATCCCCAGTACTAGAGGACTGAGTAAAGAGGAAAGATTATAAAGACTTGAAATGAGCCTTGAAAGGAGGAAAATGTGAGAGGACTTTACAGAGGCTTACAGGATACAGAATAGAATAGAAATGGCAAATTCTAATCAATGTTTGTTCAACCACAATGGAACGCCAAGGGGAGTGAACCAGTAAAAGACAAGCCCTAAATTTCAAAAATTATTGATACCTGGAATTGTCTTCTGAGTAGAATATTTGAAACAAAACTATCAAGTCATTCAAGAGGTAGATCGACAAGGGAATGAGGTGGAAAGCATAGCTTTCCATCGCAGAATAAACTACATTTGGCAAGTTACATTTTCTGGTAACCACAAAGCAATGTACCTTTAATCAATCATCTACCAGAATTAACCCAGAAGGGATGATCTTGCACTGAAAGCAAAGCCACTAGCTATTGTGTAAAAGCAACTGGTGAAAGTCTCATTAAATAAAGAAATATCTCACAGCGGAAGTGGGTTCTATTTTCTGACATCCACCGCAAGGGGGGCATACACAAGGACCATCTATAGTACTCCCTCCAGGAAATACTTTGCATCAGAAATGGGGCGATGACCCAATGTTGACAGCTCTCGTCTCAAATTTCTTCCTATTCATCTCCCGGATGATACCATCAAAAACTCAGAGGGAATTTGAGGCCCTTGTCTTTCCCAGAATTAAAAGAACTGTAAAAACTAAGAGGTTGTAGTGCATTGGCAGCATTATCCTGAGGGACAGGGGACGAGCAGGAGACAA
Source organism: Cetorhinus maximus (assembly GCF_964194155.1). Lineage (NCBI taxonomy): Eukaryota > Metazoa > Chordata > Chondrichthyes > Lamniformes > Cetorhinidae > Cetorhinus > Cetorhinus maximus. The sequence continues at coordinate 72,283,885 of NC_135897.1, read as the reverse complement.
ACTTGAACAGGGCTTATTCAGGCTAGATCGTGGTTTCCTCTGCATTGCTCCAGTGTTTCTTGAGATAAGTGGGCAGGCAATTGTTGAACATTCCCCTTTAATTGAGGGCCTCAGAGAAATCTGTACAATACCAGCTGGTGACAGAAGTAGATGTCCACCAAATTTATAAAGACTGGTTTACAGCAGTCGAATGAACAATGATGCTTTCTTGGGAAAGGGTCCTTCTCCTTTTCATTTGAGAGCTTCTCAAGCTGGGTGTGCCAGCATGCCCCTAGGGATTAGCCAGCAGCACCGTATAATTCGTTCCTCATCTAACAGACACTGCAGTTGTGCTGATGCCATCACCAGCGTCCACCCATTTTATTCATATTTCCTGATTGCAGTAATTCCAATGGGGTTCATATGCACCTAGCCAGCAAATGGAAATCCTACTCTGTCATTGTTAAGGGACCATGGATTTTCAGGGCCTATCATCCTTTGGCATGAGATTTCTTCTAAATCCGGGAGAGCTGTGAGGCCTGATTTGTGAATCTTGCTGCTCTACCTTCATGAATCCTCACGATGAGGATGGAACTTTTTAAAAATTCATTCGTGGGATGTGGGCATCACTAACTAGGCCAGAATTTATTGTCCATCCTTAATTCCTCATTAACAGACATCAAATTAGCTCTAAAAACAGAAAATGCTGGAAAAACTCAGCAGGTCTGACAGCATCTGTGGAGAGAGAAACAGAGTTAACGTTTCGAGTCTGTATGACCCTTCTTCAGAGCTCTGCCGTTGTTCAAGTACAAAGCCCTGTAATAACACTATATACTGTCAGAAAGTATTGAGGCAAAAGCAAAATAGCGTGAACGTTGGAAATGTGAAACAAAATGGAAAATGACAGAAAAACTCAGCAGGTCTGGCAGCATCTGTGGGGAAAGAAACAGAGTTAATGTTTCAGGCCAGTGACCTTTCATCTGATGCAAGGTCGTCAACCTGAAATGCTAACCCTGTTTCTCTCTTCACAAACTATCAAGATCTTGGTTCACATTGGCAACCCAGAGTGCCCAGTCATAGTTGTTTTGCCGTAACAAGACAACACGCCAGGCTCTTCCAAGAGTAAAGAGTAATACGACTCACCTATAAAGCTTACCACAAAACTGCTCACATATGCCACCTCACAGCCAGATATGAGCAAGCAGTTTGAAAGAGGGTTGCCTGCTCTCAATTGCAGCTGAATTTATGATGCATAGAGGCTGAGGCAACATGAGAACATAAAGGGTTTTGGTGGAACTAGGACCCAAGTGTTACACAGGATAGATTAGGATTTCACCTTATCTTTAATGTTGATGAAAATAATTTGAAGGCATTGAGTTGCTTAGCTCCTGACAGAGTTTCAATGTTTCATTTAATTACAAAGTTTATTTCCGTAGGAATATCTGGATCAACCTTGTAATCAGCTATTATACAGATTGTGAAAAAAAAATTCATGGCATTGAATAAAGGAAAGCACATTTCAATCCCATGGGCTAGCTGCTGAATGCCCTGCTCCATTTAAAGTGGCGTTACCAGCTGAAATTATACAAACATTATCCATCCTTTGAAAAATTTCATCATGAATTTATAAATGATTGAAAATGGCACGTTTTGACTACAGCCCATTTTCACACATAAAGACTGTCATTTACCTTTCTGCACATTTTTAAGATGGAAGAGGCAGCCTTGTCATGCGGTACATATTAAACTGGTAGTACAAGATAATCTTCTGGTCCCTGCTCAGGGGTGAACTTTATTATGAAAAAGATACAGACTTCAAATGGGAGCATTATTTACAAACCACTGTACTGTCACATATGATTTCCTCCTGTGTTCCACCCAGAGTAAATTAGAGAAGGAAACATGCCATTCACGCATGAAGATGTAACAATTTGTAAATACAATGTTCTGAAAGCACTTGTAACTCCATGATCGAGATGCCAAGAGGGTTCACAAATAACTATGTAGTGCAAGGCAAACCTTCTGCATCAGCATGTAAACCTTTAAGAAAATAGCTTTGCTGTTTTTGCTGCTTTAATCTGTGCTTGAAGAAAGCTTGTTAATGTCTCTCTCCCTCCATCCAATACATAGGAACATAGGACTTAGGAGCAGGAGTAGGCCATTCAGCCCTTTAAGACTGCTATGCCATTCAATATGGTTGATCTGCTTGTGGCCTCAACTCCACTTTGCCGTCTTCCCCCCATAACCCTTGACTCCCTTGTCTATCAAAAATCTGTCTAACTCTGCCTTAAATAAATTCAATGACCCAGCCTCCACTGCTCTCTGGAAAAGAGAAGTTCACGTACGACCCTCTGAGAGAAAAAAAATCTCTGACCCCTTATTCTTAAACTCCTCAAAGAATCTTTCTTTCTCACTGGGATAAATACTTGCTGAGAGTTATTAAACATCTCCTTAAAAGTCTGCCACTGCATCCCTACTGTCCTACCTTTTAACCTAGTTTCCCAATTGACTTTAGCTAGATCAGCAATCATACCTTTATTCAGATTTAAAACACTGGTTCTTAGACCCACATTTCTTCCCTTCAAATTGAACATGAAATTCTATCATGTTATGATTGTTGTCGCCTAGGGAATCCTTTATAATGAAGTTATTGACTAATCATGTCTCATTGCTCATTACCAGGTCTGGAATAGCCTACTCCCTGGTTGGCTCTAGAATGAACTACTCAAAGAAATTATCTCAAATACACTTTATGAACCTATTTTCCAGGCTATCTTGGCCAATCTGATTCGCCCAATCTCCATGTAGATTAAAGTCACCCATGATTATTGTGGTACCTTTCTTACACGGCCCATTCATTTCTTCCTGTACACTCTGTCCTGCAGTGTAAATATCGTTAGGGGGCCGATTAACTCCTTCCACACGTGGCTTCTTACTTTTCTTATTTCTTATCTCTACCCAAGCTGATTCTACATCTTACTCTTTCGAGCTAAGGTCATCTCTCATTACTGTACCAATGATATCTTTAATTAACAGAGCTACCCCACCACCTTTTCCTAGCTTCTTATCTTTTCAAACTGTTAAATATCCTTCAATTATCAGATCCCAGCCTTGGTCACCCTGCAACCATGGCCGGGATTTTCCATGCCCACTGGCATCGGGCATGAACGGTGGTGTGAGCAGACAATATGGCATGAAGGCCAAAAATTGTTTTCATGACTTCGTAAAACCAGTTCGCGATCGTCTACTGCACCCGCTGATGGCAGGCTGCGTTTCTCACATCAGACATCAGGAACCACATTGTAATACATCAGCATATCATTATAAGGCCAGTCCATTGGAATTGCGCCCCCACCCCCCCACCACCCCACCAATCAACCGTGCATGTCAGCAGTTAAGCACGCCAACGTGTTTCACAATAGCATATAAAAGGAGTGCACTTGGCAGGCTGCACTTTGAGGGGGACTCGGAGATGAATACACAGTAACATTGCAGAGCCCTTGACCAGGTCACCTGTTGGACTTCATGGTTGACGTATGTTGAGGGCGGGGTGGGGGGGGGGAGGTGATGGCAAGGGCTGCCATGCAGTTGAGGCAACTTGGTGGGGCGGGGGAAAGGCTCCCCTGCAGTTGATGGTAGCGCACAAGGACGTGGGTGGCGGGGTGAGCAAGGGAAGCGGCCACACCTTAGGGACACCTTGTATAAAGTGAGCATTTCTCTGCAGCTGAGACAGTGCAGACACAGCCACATTGATATGATTAAAGTCGGGCCTCTAGCCTATTTGCCCACTCAAGCAATGCAGAGGCATCAAAGTGCCACCAAGTGCTCCAGAGCTTTTCAGCCCTCGGGCACAGACTGCAAAGTAATGAGCATTTTAGTGGACTGCAGAACAGTTGGATGACGGGGCACGTTGTACAATCTCCTTGCTAAAGCTGATCACGGAGCAGTCACTGGTGGAGGCACTCACAGCCCCAGCATCCCGGTTTGGACCAGTCTCCCCAGTGGCTCAAGCTAACAGTGCAGCATTGCAGCGCGGTTTAGGAGAATGCCAGTACCTGAGCTGAGGGCACAGGATGCAGTCCAGTGGGCAAGGGTGCTGCCAGTTGGTCAGGCGGAGTGCGGCGGAGGTGGGTGGGGTTTCAAGCAGCCATGCAGCGCACTAATCTCTGGCCATCCAAGTGGTGGCCAGCACTCTCCACGGTGCATTAAGGGGCCTTCAGACTTAACCAAGACAGGTTCTTAGTGCACTCATGCTAACTCATGTGTCCCTCTCTTTCATCCTGCAGGAGGAGTACATCAGGATCATGGAGCCTGGTGACCTGGCTGTATGCCTCATGTCTTACAGAGAACGAAGTTGACGGAGAAGAGAGCGGCAGAGTCACCTGGCTGTGCAGAGGGAGGAGCAGCATCCTCTGGAAGAAGGGGCGGCTGGGGCTCCCACACACAAAGCGCCACAGTGAGCCATTGCTGGTCGGCACCTAGCTAGACCCAAGGTCTATAGACACCGCCTTTCATTCCTGCTGATGAATGAGGACCAGTGTTGCTGAAGACTGCGCATGTCTAGGGAACTGGTCGATCACATCTGCCAGCTATTACAGGATTTGGCACCATGGGGACATGGAGAGCATCCACTGCCAGCTGCCATGAAAGTGACAGCGGCACTGAATTTCCATGCCAGTGGCTCCTTTCAGGGCTCCACAGGTGACTTTTGTCGGGTATCACAAGCCTCAAGCCACAAATGCATCCATGAGGTCACAGATGCCATCTTCGCGAGTGCACACAACTTTGTGCATTTCGCCCGGGACCAGGAGAGCCAGGTTGCAAGAGTGATTGGATTTGCCCAGATCTCGGGTTCCTCACAGGTGTAGGGTGCCATTGACTGCTCTCATTTTCTGCTTAGATTTCCATTGTAACAAGCGGTCAACTATGTCAATCGCAAGGGATTCCATTTGCTGAATGTGCAGCTGGTGTGCGACCACCACAAATGCATCCTGCAGGTCTGCGCATGGTTTCCCAGGGAGTGTGCATGACTCATACATTCTCAGATGGTCACAGATCCCTGAAGTCTTCCAGGGTCCACAGGGGCTGCAGGAATGGCTCCTCGGGGACACCGGCTACCTGCAGAGGATGTGGCTGATGACACCTGTGCAGCAGAGCGAAGGCATAACAGGACCCATGTTGCAACTTACAGCTTGGTGGAGCAGACCATTGGGATGCTGAAAATGAGGTTCCAGTGCCTGGACCGATCTGGTGGAGCCCTGCAATATAGTCCACAGAGGGTGTCACGCATTGTTGTCGCCTGCCGCGTTCTTTACAACCTGGAGGTCTCCTCCAATGAGAGGACACTGATGGGGATGAGGGTGAGGAGGTCCTTGAAGGCAACAATGATGGGGATGAGGCCCTTGCACTGGTCAGATGAGGCAGGCATGCTCAGGCAGCCTTCATATCTGCTAGATTTGTGGAAGATGATGATGACATCCAGTAAGCCGACATCTTAGAACAACACTGTAGGTGTACCTACACCACAGGTACTGCAGCAGTTCAAGAAGGCAGCTCACCACATCCTTCTCAAGGGCAATTAGGGATGGGCAATAAATGCTCACCTAGCCAGAGATGCCCACATCTCATAAATGAATAAAAAAAGCATGATTCAGTTGAAGCCCATTCCAATAATACAACTCCCACTTTCCCCAGTACTGGAGCCAGTGCCCCATCAATGGAGTAACTAATGCATTAGAAATTCATTAAAGCAAAATTCATTAAAGTGCTTCCTACCAAAATGCATCATATCCCAGTGAGGAAAAAGGATTCTAGGAAGGGGATAAACCAACCATAGTTAACCAAGAAAGTTAAGGATAGTGTCAAGTTGAAAGAAAAAACTTACAATGTGGCAAAGGTTAGTGGTAAACCAGAGGATTGAGAAAGTTATTAAAACCAACAAGAGATGATCAAAAAATAATAGAGGGAGAAAATAAACTTTGAGGGTAAACTAGCAAGTAATATAAAAACTGACAGTAAGAGCTCCTTTAAATATATATAAAAAGGAAGAGAGAGGCCAAAGTGATGATAGGTGCCTTAGAGAATGAGGCTGGTGAAATAGTAACGTGGCACCAGGAAATGTCAGAGGAGTTGAACAAATACTTTGTATCAGTCTTCATGGTAGAAGACACTATTAGCATTCCAAAAATACTAAATGATCAAGGGGCAAAAGTGGGGGAGGAAATAAATACAGTAACATCACTAGAGAAAAAGTACTAGGGAAACTAATGGTGCTAAAGGCTGATAAGTCCCCTGGACCTGATGGGTTGCATCCCAGGATACTAAGGAAATAGCTACAGAGATGGTGGATGCACTGGTAGTAATATTCCAAGAATCCTTAGATTCTGGAAAAGTCCCAGAGGATTGGAAAACTGCCAATGTAACACCCTTATTCAAAAAGGGAGGGAGCCAAAAAACAGGTAACTATTGGCCATCCATCATTGGGAAAATGTTAGAGTCTATTATAAAGGATGCAATAGCAGAACATTTAGAAATGCATAATATAATCAAGCAGAGTCAGCATGGCTTCATGAAGGGGAAACCATGCCTGTCAAATTTATTAGAATTCTTTGAGGAGGTAACAAGCAGGGTGGATAAAGGGGAACCAGTAGATGTAATCTATTTGGATTTCAAAAGGCATTCAATAAAGTACCACACATAAGGCTACTTAATAAGATAAGAGCACATGGTCTTGGGGGTAATGTATTAGAATGAATAGAGGATTGGCTAACTAATAGAAGACAGGGAGTTGGGATAAGAGGGGCATCTTCAGGATGGCAACCTGTAACTAGCAGAGTGCCACAGGGATCAATGCTGTGGCCACAATTATTTACAATATATATTAATGATGACTGAGAGAAGTGAATGTACCATTGCCAAGTTTGCAGATGACACAAAAATAGGTGGGAAGGCAAGTGGTGAGGATGACACAAAGAGTCTTCAGAGGGATATAGACAGGTTAAGTAAGTGAGCAAAAACTTGGAATATGGAATATGGAATATAATGTGGGAAAATGTGAGGTTACGCACTTTAGCAGGAAGAATAAATGAGCTGAATATTATTTAAATGGAGAAAGACTGCAGAAAGCTACAGCACAGAGGTATTTGAGTGTCCTCGTGCATGAATCACAAAAAGCAAGAATACAAGTTCAGCAGGTAATAGGGAAGGCAAATGGAATGTTGGCCTTTATTTCAAAGGGAATGGAGTATGAAAATAGGGAAGTCTTGTTAAAACTACACAAGGCACTAGTTAGACCATACCTAGAAAACTGTGAACAGTTTTGGTACCCTTATCTAAGAAAAGATATACTGGCATTGGAGGCAGTCCAGAGAAGGTTCACTAGGTTGATCCCAGGTCTGGAGGGATGTTCTTATGAGGAGAGGTTGAGTAGGTTAGGCCTGTACTCATTGGAGTTTAGAAGAATGAGAGGCGATCTTATTGAAACATATAAGATTCTTAGGGGGCTTGACAGGGTAGATGCTGAGTGGATGTTTCCCCTTGTGGGAGAGTCTAGGACCAGAGGGCATAATCTCAGAGTAATGGGTCACCCATTTAAAACAGAAATTATGAGGAATTTCTTCTCTCAGAGGGTAGTGAATCTGTGGAATTCTTTACCACAGAGGGCCATAGAGGCTGGGTCATTAAGTATATTCAAGGCTGAGATGGACAGATTTTTAATTAGTAAGGGAATCAAGGGTTATAGGGAAAAGGCAGGAAAGTGGAGTTGAGGATTATCAGGTCAGCCATGATCTCATTGAATGGCAGAGCATACTTGATGGGCCAAATGGCCTACTTCTGCTCCTACGTCTTATGGTGTTATGGTCTCATGGTCATGACCTCACACTTTGCCGCATTGAACTTCGTCTGCCACCTATCTGCCACTCCATCAACTTGTCTATGTCCTCTTGAAGTTCCACACTGTCCTCCTCACAATTCACAATGCTCCCAAGCTTTGTATCATCCTCAAACTTTGAAATTGTTCCCTGCACACCAAGGTCGAGATCATTAATTTATATCAGGAAAAGCAAGGATCCCAATACTGACCCTTGGGGAACTCCACTACAAACCTTCCTCCAGCTCGAAAAATACCCATTGACTATTACTCTCTGCTTCCTATTTTTCAGTCAATTTTGCACCCATGTTGCCACTGTCCCTTTTATTTCATGAGCAATAACTTTTCTCACAAGTCTGTTATGTGGCACTGTATCAAGTGCCTTTTGAAAGTCCATGTACACCACATCAACACCATTACCCTCATCGGCCTTTTTTCTTACCTCTTCAAAATGCTCCAGAAAGTTAGTTAAACACAATTTCCCCTTTAGAAATCCATGCTGGCTTTTCCTTATCAACCCATATTTTTCCATGTGACTACTAATTCTATCCCGAATAATTGCTTCCAGAGCCACTGAAGTGAAACTGGCTGGTCTGTAATTGCTGGGCTAATCCTTACAACCTTTTTTGAACAAGGGCTTGGTGTTTGCAATTCTCCAGTCCTCTGGCACCACCCCTGAGTCTAGGGAAGACTGAAAGATTATGGCCAGTGCCTCTGCAATTTCTACTCTCACTTCCTTCAATATCCTTGGATGCATCTCATCCAGTCCCGGTGCCTTGTCAACTTTAAGTACTGACAGTCTATGCAACACTTAGCAATTTTGAACTCTTCTAGTGACAGAGTTTCCACCTCTGTCACCATGGCCTGGGTAGCATCTACCTCCTTGGTAAGGACAGATGCAAAGTATTCACTTAATACCTCAGCTATGGCCCCTTTGCCCATGTGTAAAATCCCTTTTAGGTCCCTAATCGGCCCTACTCCTCCTTTTACCACCTTTTTACTATTTATATGTCTATAGAAGACTTTGGGATTCCGCTTTATGTTGGCTGCCAGTCTTTTCTCATTATCCCTCTTCACTTCTCTAATATGCTTTTTCACCACCAACCCACCACCCCACCCTCCTCCTCCCCAAAACTTCTGTATTCCTCTTGGTTCTCAATTGTATTTTCTACCTGACACCTGTCAGAAACATACTTTTTCTTCTTTATCTTAATTTCTATCTCATTTTTCATCCAGGGAGCTTTGGGTTTGTTTGCCCTACTTTTCCCTTTCAATGGAATATACCTTGACTGTACCCAAACCAATTCCTTTTTGAAGATAGCCCATTGTTCAGCTACAGTTTTTCCTGCCAATCTTCCATTCCAGGCTATCTGGCCCAGCTCCGTTCTTGCCCCATGAAGTTAGCTCTCTTCCAGTTAATTTTTCTTACTCTGGATTGCCTATCGCCCTTTTCTATCATCATCCTAAAACGTACAATACAATGATCACTGTCTCCTAAATGTTCCCCCACTGATACTTGATCGACTTGACCCACTTCATTTTCAAGAACCAGGTCGAACAATGCATCTTTACTTGTTGGATTGGACACATACTGCTGTAAAAAATTCCCCTGAACACAATCTCGGAACTTCTGCCCCTCTCCACGCTTTACACTACCACTGTCCCAGTCTACATTCCGGTAAAGTCACCCATTACAACTATTCTATAATGCTTGCACCTCTCTGTAATTTCCCTGCTGATTTGTTCACCTTCGTCCTTCTCACTATTTGGCGGTCTATAGACTATACCGAGCAATGAAATTACGCCTTTTTTTCCTTAGCTCTAGCCAAATTGATTCTGTCCTTGAGCCCTCTGGGACATCCTCTTTCTCCAGCACTGCAATGCTCTCCTTAACCAATACCACCACTCCTCATCCTTTACTTCCTTTCCTATCTCTGTGCATTCACATACAAGCATAGTAACCCTGATTTAGATTTTGTTACTTTCTCCCTTGCCCCGACTTTACCTATTAACTTACTATTCTCTATACTAGTGCTATCTGTCCCTCCCAGTATTTTTTGCACCCTGTTATTCCTCTCTAATATTTTCTCTTGGTTCTCACACCCCTGCTGAGTTAGTTTAAAGCCCTCCCAACAGCACTAGCAAAACGCCTGCAAGGAACTCAGCCCCAGTTCTGCTCAGGTGCAACCCGTCTGGCTTGTACAGGTGCCATCTTCCCCAGAGCCAGTCCCAGTGCCTCAGGAATCTAAAGCCCCCTTCCCTGCATCATCTTTCCAGCCCAGCATTCATCTGTCTTATCCTCCTATTTCTGTACTCACTTGCACGTGGCACAGGGAGTAATCTGGGGATTTCTACATTTGAGGTCCTGCTTGCTAATATTCTACCTAGCTGCCTAAATTCTGATTGTGGGACCTACCTAAGTTATTGGTACCAATGTGGACCACGACCTGTGGCTGATCACCCTCCCCCAGAAGAATGCCCTGTAGCCGCTCTGTGACACCCTTGACACTGGCACCAGGGAGGCAACATACCATCCTGGAGTCACATCTATGGCCACAAAAACACCTGCCTGCTCCCCTAACCAATGGATCACCTTTCACTATTGTTCTTCCTTTCTTCTTCCTCCCCACCCCCGCCCCCATACAGCTTGTGGTGCCAAAAAGTTGGCTCCGGCTGTACTCCTCTGAGGAACCAGCACCCTTACCAGCTTCCAAAAATGAAAACCGATTTGTGAGCAGGACTGTTATGTTCCTTCTGCTGGGTCGCTTCACTCAGTGAACATGGTGGTGGTGGCGTAGTGGCATTGTCACTGGACTGGCATTCTAAAGACCCAGGGTAATGCTATGGGGACCTGGTTCAAATCCCACCACAGCAGCTAGTGAAATTCAACAAAGATCTGGAATTGAAATTCTGATGATGGCCACAAAACCACTGCCATAAAAACCCATCTAGTTCACTAAAGCCCTTTAGGGAAGGAAACCTGCTGGTCTGGCCTACATGTGACTCCAGACAGACCCACAGCAATGTGGTTGGCTCTTAAAATGCTCTCTGAACAAGGGTAATTAGAGATGGGCAATAAATGCTGGCCTAGCCAGTGATGCCCACATCCCTATTTCTTTTATTATCCTATTACCACCCTCTTTCACACCATCGTACAACACTCCTGTTTTCCACCATATCACAGACTTCTCTTTGTTCTTTATTCTCCTCCCTCCCTTTGCCTGTCTCTGAACTTGCTTAAAACCTGTTACATCTCTAAGATTTTTCCAGTTCTGATGGAAGGACTTCAACTTGAAACAATGGGCATAATCATCTGGTCCCATTGGCAGTGGGCGTCATGGTGGGCGGGGGTGGGGAATTTAGCGTGAGGGGCAGAAATCAGTTTCACACTGGTGTGAAATCACAGCGGGATCACCCGATGGTGCCCGCCATGGCGGAACGCAAATTCCGCTGGAGGCTGGCTAACAGGATGCAAAGTAAGGCCTGACCAGAATCATCCCCTCATGCCCGATTTACCATTATGCTGGCAGGAAAACACGCTGGCCCAGAACACGTCTGGACAAGCATGGCATGCAGAAGTTGGGGCTTAACTTTAGGGTCTTGCTCAGATCGCGGATATCCAGCTACTGGACCCTGGAGGAAGCAGCTCTCGAGAGGTGGGAGATCTCTGTTGATGCTTCGGGCCTGCTTCAGGACATCACAGTCTTGGCCATGGGCAGCCATGGATGACCGACGAAGGAGGGGAGAGGAAGTTCTAGTTGTGAGTGGGAGAGGAAGGTGTACCATGTTTCGGGTGGGGATGAGTTTGGGGTTGGGGGGAATGAAGGTGTCGGGAGGTTGAAGTTGGGAACGGGGGAGGAAGGTATCGGAGGGGGTGAGGTTGGGAGGGGTTTGAAGGTGCCTGGGAGAAGGAGGGGGTATGGGAGGAGGAGAGTGTAATGGGGAAGAATGCTGCAAGTAGGGAGGTAGGTTTGAGGAGGGAGGAAGATGTAAGGGAGGGAGGCTGGAGAGGGGAAGGTGCCTGGGGGATCAGGGTGTTTGGAGATGGTAAGGGGGAAGGAGGGAGTTCTGAGAGGGGAAGGCGCCTGGGGGAAAGAGGCAGTTCAGAAAGTGGGAGGTGTCCATGGGGATGAGGGAGGAAGAGTGGAGGAGGGAGTGGTGGGGTAATGTCCAGGCGAGAAGGGAGGGGTCTGTGGAGTCAATGTTTGCCTCATGGGGAGCAAACTGAGGGTGGGCATGGTTGGAGGAAATGGTGAGTGTGACAAGGGGCAGAGGGAGCCGGTAGGGTGGGAGAGTGAGGGTGTCTGGGTAATGGTAGAGAGACAGCGAGTGTGCTTGGTGTGAACACGGAGTAGACATGGACCCTGGGGGTGGGAAGGAGGAGGACGGAGAGGTCAGTGTGGATGGCTGTGGGATTTTCAGGAAGGTAGGGAATGTGCACATTCACCCTGGAATGATAAGGGTTTGAGTTGGTAGGTGACGGTGGGGAGGTGGAAGGTGATGCCAGGGGGTCAATAGTGACGGGGGAAAGGACTGGGGGAGGGGAAAGGACAGGTGAGCTGAAGACAAACTTGACTACGACCATGTTTGTCAAATTCAAAGTGAGAGGAGCCTCGTGTTGGGGGGCACAGGTGCTGCATGGGAGTGTGATCAAGGTGCTGCATGGGAGTGTGATCGATGGGAGGGCGGAGATGCAGGTCAGCTCAGATGGACAACTGAAAGAGAACCCCAGCAGGCAGCACTGAAAATGTTCGGGACAGTAAGATGAGTGTGATGGATGAAGACTCCGCGTACATGGGAGAGTGCTTGCACAAGGCTCCAAAAGGCCCTGCCACACACACACCTCTCCCTCCAGAATCACACGTGGTCCAGCTGCATGCAGCTGAACTGCTAGTCGGGAGTGGGGAATGGGTTATACAGAGGGAGGACTTGCAAAGTCTGTCAATGAAGCTGAAAGACAACATTACACATTATTCAGTGAAACTGAATATTTTTCAGATTAGAAAGTGACAAAATGTGTTCACCCATGCAACCATGTGATCAGGCTTTCTTAATTTTTCAAGCCTACCACTTCTTCTAGGTGCTGCCCTGACATCCACAGCAGGGATGGAGCTAGCCTATGCAATGGTTGGCCCTGTTACCTCTGTTGACTTCGGCATATGTCCCCTGGAGAGCCGAGGCCTTGAGGGCTCTGGCTTGCTTTGCCTGTCCTCTTGTGGGCCAGCTGCTCCCTCTGTGGTGGCAGAGGAGAGGGCTGAGGGGGGTCACAGGCAAAGGGGACTCAAAAGGCGTGGGCAACCTCTGAGATTTCTGAGTAGATGACCCAGAGGTGTCCAGCTGCTGCTCCTCCTTCCTTTCAGGTGCATGATGGCCTCAGCCTGACTCCTTGAGGGGGAGGAGCACCTGGAGAGACATTGAGGTGCCCTGGTTCCCCCTCAGGTTGCCACTGCAGGAACTCACCCGTGATGTGTGTCACTGCGCTTGTGGAGAGTAACGGTGAGCGCTGTGATGGGTCTTCAACGGTGCTGCCCTCAGGGTCCTCATCCGAGCTGCTCTCAGTGCTGGGGTTGGGGTAGGTTGCTGGAGGGTGATGTGTCAGATGTGCCTCGGACAGAAAGCGGAGATTACTTGTGCTTGGCAGCCGTATTACACACAGAACTGTAGACTCAGAGTAACATTAACAGAGTGATGATGTGGTGCTCAAGTGTAATCTCATGTGCTCCAAGTGTAATCTACCCAGAGCTTTGCATTGGATGATTGTTGCCTCCTTATATTCCAGTTCCCAAATTATAAGGACCAGCATTTAATTAGCCTTTTTGATTATTTTCAGGACTTTTTTCATGGCATTTTAATGATCTATATAGTTAGAAACTCAAGTTCCTTTGGACCTCTACTGTTCCTAGCTTTTCAACATTTAGAAAGTACACTGTGCTATTCTTTTTAGATCCAATCACATTTTCATACATCAAAATCCATGTACTGCAGTTTTTCCCATTCATTTAAACTATCACTATCTTATTGTAATTTCGTGTTTCCATCTACAATGCTTACAATGTCACCAATACCATTGGCAAATGTAAATATTTGACTTTCTATCCCATCAAAACCATAAATACCGTGAATAATTAAGACCCCAACACAGGCCCCTGTGGGATGCCATGTGCTGATTGTTACCATCACCATTAGTCACAACCTGTCATTTAAATTAAAGCAAAATACTGTGATGCTGGAAATCTGAAATAAGAACAGAAAATGCCGGAAAAACTCAGCAGATCTGGCAGCATCTGTGGAGAGGGAAACAGTTAGCGTTTCGGGTCTGTACTGCTCTTCTTCAGAGCTGAAGAGAAGTAGAAATGTGATGGATTTTATACAGTTTAGGAGGGGGTGGAGCAGGTGGAGCAAGATAAAAGGTCAGGGATAGGTGGGAGAGATTGACAAAGATGTCATGGGCACAAGACAAAGGGAATGTTAATGGTAATGGTAAAGACTAAAGAAGGTGCTGATAGCATAAAAGGGAGAGCAGGAAAGAGGAGAAAGAAATAAAGAAAATAAAGAAAAAAAATAATTAAAAATAAAATTTAAGAAACAACAAAAAAAGGATTGGATAAAAAAAGGGGTAAAGATGGAGGAGAGAGTTCATGGTCTGAAGTTGTCTGAGTTCACAATGTTAAGTCCAGAAGGCTGTAATTGGAAGATGAGGTGCTGTTCCTCCAGTTTGCGTTGGGCTTCACTGGAACCTTGCAGCAGGCCAAGGATGGACCTGTGGGTGTGAGAGCAAGATGGTGTATTGGAATGGCAAGTGACAGGAGGGCCTGGGTCATGCTTGCGGACTGAGCGAAGGTGTTCCACAAAGCAGTCACTCAGTTTGCGTTTAGTTACTCCATTGTAGAGGAGACCGCATTGGAAGCAGCAAATACTGTAGACCAAGTTGAAGGAGGTGCAAGTGAAGCGTTATTTCACCTGAAAGGAGTGTTTGGGGCCTTGGATGGTGAGGAGGGAGGAGGTAAAGGGGCAGGTGTTGAACCTTCTGCGGTTGCATGGGAATGTGCCGTGGGAGGGGATGAGGAGTTGGGGTGATGGAGGAGTGGACCAGGGTATCACGGAGGGAACAGTCCCTACGGAATGCTGACAGGGGTGGAGGGGTGCGAGGGGAAGATATGTTTGGTGGTGGCATCATGCTGGAGTTGGCAGAAATGGCAGAGGATGATCCTTTGAATTTTGAAGCTAGTCGGGTGAAAAGTGAAGACAAGGGGGTCCCTATCATGGCTCTAGGAGGGAGTGGAAGGATTGAGGGCAGAGGAGCGGGAAATAGGCCGGGCATGATTGAGGGCCCCGTTGACCACTGTGCAGAGGGAAGCCTCAGTTAAGGAAAAAGGAGGACATGTCAGAGGCACCATTTTGGAAGGTGGCATCATCAGAAAAGATGCAACAAAGGCAGAGAGACTGAGAGAATGGGATGGAGTCCTTACAGGAAGCAGGGTATGAGGAGCTGTAGTCAAGGTAGCTTTGGGAGTCAGGCATGTAATAAATATTGGTAGACAGTCTATCACCAGAAATAGTGACAGGGAGGTCAAGGAAGGGAAGGGAAGTGTCAGAGATGGAACATGTGAAGGTAAGAGAGGGCTGGAAATTGGAAGCAAAATCAAAAAATTTTTCCTGGTCCAGGCAAGTTCCAAGTCAGGATGGTGTGTGGCTTGGAGGGGAACTTGCAGGTGGTGGTGTTCCTCTGCATCTGCTGCCCTTGTCCTTCTAGGTGATAGAGGTCACCAGTTTGGAAGGTGCTGTCAAAGGAGCCTTGGTGAGTTCCTGCAGTGCATCTTGTAGATGGTACACACTGTTCACTGTGCATCAGTGGTGGAGGGAGTGGATATTGATGGTGGTGGATGGGGTGCCAATCAAGTGGGCTGTTTTGTCCTGGATGGTGTCAAGCTTTTTGAGTGGATAGTATTTCAACACACTCCTGACTTGTGCCTTGTAGATGATGGACAGGCTTTGGGGAGGCAGATGGTGAGTTACTTGCTACAGGATTCCCAGCCTCTGACCTGCTCTTGTAGCCACAGTGTTTATGTGACTAGTCCAGTTCAGTTTCCAGTTAATGTTACCCCCCAGGATGTTGATAATGGGAGATTCAGCAATGGTAATGCCATTGAATGTCATGGGGAGATGGTTGGATTCCCTCTTGTTGGAGATAGTAATTGCCTAGCACTTGTGTGCCCTGAATGTTAGTTACACTGCCCTCTCTCCTGCCCTCTCTGCTGGGGAGGTGTAAGTAAAATTAATTTAATGATGGCTGCCTGCTGTGAGTCCACATGTTAATCTTTTCTCACTTAGTGCAACAAGAAGATGGTGATGAGGTTGGGTTGGACTTTTCTTTTATAGCTTTTATAAAATGTCAGTTGCATTGATGTGCTGGACCAGAAGTTGGAAGTAAAGGGGGAGGGGGGTGGTGGTGGTGGGTGGGGGCGGGGGTGGGGTGGGTGGGGAGAGAGAAAGTGAAATGATTAGGTATGACCATCGAGAACGAGCAATGGGCTGCCCTCACAAAAATTCCTCTTGAACATGCTCCAGCCCATGTTTGGAGTGCTCTCCCGCACTAAGGACTGCTGGTTAGGCCGCACCGGGCCTGGAACAACATGGGTGGAGCATGAGTGATTCTTGCCCCTCCCATTTATAGTTAAACACTTTGCATGAGATTTAAAAAGCGTTGGGTAATAAACTCTTAATTATTATTCCCATTGCAAGAATCCTGCACTTGTGCACGCACACACACATACACACACATATACACTCATACCTAAACAACATCCATGTTTGTTGCGAGTCATAATACCAGGGTTTCACCTTGGTCAGGCAGTCAAGAGATTAATTTGAGTAGTGCAGGAAGTGCGCCTCGTATACATGCTGTACCCAATTGCTTCCCAACATAACCCGGTTAAAGCTGCTGAAGGTTGGCCCTTCTGGAGGAAGCTAAAGTATAAATGTCCATTAAGGTCCACGTTGGCAGGAAGAATGGAAAAGCAGTAAACTATTTAAATGGAGAGAGAGATTGCAGATCTTGGTGGTACAGAGGGATATGAACATAAGGATTAGGAGTAGGTGTAGGCCATTTGGCCCTTGAGCCTGCTCTGTCATTTGATAAGATCATGGCTGATTTGATTGTGGCCTCAATTCTACTTTCCTGTCTACCCCCAACACCCTTTGACTCCCTTGTCAATCAAGAATCTTTCTAACACAGCCTTAAAAATATTAAATGACCCTGCCTCCACTGCTTTCCGGGGAAAAGAATTCCGCAGACAAACAATCCTCTGAAAGAAAACATTTCTTCTCACCTCTGTCTTAAATGGAAAACCCCTTATTTTTAAACTGCGAGCCCCTAGATCTAGTCTCCCTCACAGGGGGAAACATCCTCACATCATCCACCCTGTTAATTCCCCTTTGAATCTTATATGTTTCAATAAGTTCATCTCTCATTCTTCTAAACTCCAATGGATACAGGCCCACCCTGTCCAACCTTTCCTTATAAAATAATCCCTTCATCCTAATATTTCTCCCTTTAAATAATATGCTGCTTTTCTATTCTTCCTGCCAAAGTGGACGAGTTCACATTTTCCACATTATACTCCATCTGCCAAATTTTTGCCCGCTCACTTAACCTGTCTTTATCCCTTCGTGGGCCCTTTGGGCAGGATTTTCAGGTCGTCAGACAGGCGCAGTGGTCAGGCCCAAGAGCGGCCGGGAAACGGGCCACCACCTGCGATCGGACCCCGACCACGTTTTAAGGTGGCTGGCCAATTAATGGCACGGTTTGTGGGGTGGAGGTTGCAGGGAGAGATGTGCAGCGGGGTAGGTAACAAGGGCTGTGGAATGGCTCTCAGTGCCATCAAGGCTCCCCCTTCCCAATGTTGAGTCCCTTGATCAGGTACTGGGTGCCTTTGATCGAGAGAACCACCCTTGTACCCCCCCCACTGGAGGTGACAAGCAGCCCGCACAGCTTTACCTGTCATGCACCCCAACATGGCAACAGGCGCACCTGCAGCTGGCTTAATACCAGCGGCAGAGGGATGAGGCCCTTAAGTGGTCATTAATTAATCACGTAAGGCCTCAATTAATATGGGGTAAGAAGATGGACTATGGGCCTTCCAGCCCAGGACTTAATTTGGGTGGAAGTAGGAAGGCGGCAGGGTTCCAGTACGCCATCTTCCCACCTAAGTACATGTGTTTCCCACCTCCAAGCCTGCTACCAGCAAAAGCACAAGATTCCATCCATGATGTGGTACCTCTTCAAACGCCTTCTGGAAATCCACATACACCACATCTACAGGTTCCCCTTTATACACCTTGCTTATTACTTCTTCAACGAACTCTAATAAATTAGTCAAACATGATTTCCCTGTCACAAAACCATGCTGACTCTGTCTATTGCATTGGGGTTTTCTAAGTGCCCTGCTATAACCTCCTTAATAGTGGATTCTAGCATTTTCCCTATGACGGATGTTAGGCCAATTGGCCTGTAGTCACCTGCTTTCTGTCTCCATCCTTTCTTGAGTAGTGGAGTTACATTTGCTATTTTCCAATCTGATGGGATCTTTCCAGAATTAAGGGAACTTTGGAAAATTACAACCAATGCATCTACTATCTCCGCAGGCACTCCTTTTCAGGCCTAGGATGAAGTCCGTCAGGTCCTAGTGACTTGTCCATCTTTCGTTCTAATATTTTCCTCAGTACCCTTTCCCAGATGATTGTAATGGTTTTAAGTTTCTCCTTCACTTTCACCTCTTCATTTAAAAATGTTTCTGGGATGTTATTTGTATCTTCTACAGTGCAGAAAGACACAAAATATCTGTTTAATGCTTCTGACATTTCCTTATTTCCCAATATTAATTCCACAGACTCTCTAGAGGACCAACGCTCATTTTAGCTACTATTTTCCTTTTTAAATACCTGTAGAAACTCTTACTGCTGTTTTTACATTTTTTGGCTAGATTTTTCTCATACTCTAATTTCTCACTCATCACTTTTTCAGTCATTCTCTGCTGCTTTTTAAATTCTGTCCAATCTTCTGACCTACCACTAATCTTCACAAAATTATACGCTTTTTCTTTCAATTTGACGCTATTGTTAACTTTTTTAGTTAGCTACAGATGGTCTCCTAGAGTTTTCCTTTCTCAATGGAATGAATCTTTGCTGAACATTTTGAGGTATCTCCTTAAATGTCTGTCACTGCTTTTCTACTGACCTACACCTTAACCTATTTTCTCAGTTCATGTTAGCTAACCTTGTCTTCATACCCTACTATTTAAGTTTAAAATACTAGTGTTAGACCCACCCTGGATTTGGGTGTCCTGGTACATGAATCACAAAAAGTTAGTATGCAGGTATCCAAGTCATCAGGAAAGCAAATGGAATGTTGTCATTTATTACAAGGGGAATGGAATATAAAAGTAAGGAAGTTTTACTTCAGCTGTACAAAATCTTGGTGAGACCACATTTGGAGTGCTGTGTACAGTTTTGGTCTCCTTAGTTGAAAAAGAATACAAATGCATTAGAAGCAGTTCAGAGAAGGTTCATTAAACTCATTCCTAGGATGAAGGGCTTATCCTATGAAGAAACGTTGAACAGGTTGGGTCTATACCCAATGGAGCTTAGAAGAATGAGGGGTGATCTTATTGAAAGATACAAGATCCTGAGGGGGCTTGATAGGCTGGATACTGGGAGGAGAGAGTCATAGGGCAGAATTTTCTGCCTGTTGGGCGGGCGGGCCCGACCCAGGCTCCAGTGGGCGGGGAGCCGATCCCTGCCGGAGAAGCGGGCCCCGCCGCCATTTTACATGGGCGGACCAATTAAGACCCGCCCAGCGTGACGTCTGGCGGGAAGTGCTATGCGTTTCCTGTGCAGGCAGGGGGGATTCCCCAAAAGCGAGAGTGCGCTCTTTCACGCATGCGCACGAAAGAGAGCATATCTCCCTGAGACTAAGTGCTGCCCCAGGGAGATCGCTTACACTGAAAAATATGAAAAATAGAAAAAGAAATTCCGTAACATGTCATATGAGTTGGGACATGTTCATAATTTACATAATAACTTTATTAAACTTTTTAAAACCCTACATGAAACCTCATACCGCCGGTGGATGAGGTTTCATGTTTTCTCTATTTGTCAGAGGGGCTCCTGGCCTGCCCACCAACCTCAAGGTTGGACGGGCAGGTCCTTTAATTGTATAATTGATCCTGTCAATGACCTCAATTGGCCATTGACAGGTCGGCGGGCCAGCAGCTGATTTTGCTGTGGGCCCGCCTTCCTGAAAATTCAAATGCGCCGGGATGACATTGGGGGTTCCAATGGCAAAATTCTGCCCATGGAGTTATACAGCAGAGAAATGGGCCCTTTGGCCCATCATGTCCATGCTGGCCATCAATTCTATGGCGTTTCAAGTGCTCATCTAAATACTTCTTAAATGTTGTGAGGGTTCCTGCGTCTACTACCCCTCAGGCAGAGTGTTCCAGATTCCCACCACCCTCTGGGTGAAAAATGTTTTCCTCAAATCCCCTCTAAATCTCCTGCCCCCTATCTTAAATCTATGCTCCCTGGTTATTGACACCTCCGCTAAGGGGAAAAGTTTCTTCCTATCT
This sequence comes from Cetorhinus maximus, assembly GCF_964194155.1. Taxonomy (NCBI): domain Eukaryota; kingdom Metazoa; phylum Chordata; class Chondrichthyes; order Lamniformes; family Cetorhinidae; genus Cetorhinus; species Cetorhinus maximus. The sequence continues at coordinate 72,263,410 of NC_135897.1, read as the reverse complement.
ATGCCCCTCATAATTTTGAACACCTCAATCAGGTCCCCCCTCAGCCTCCTCTGCTCTAAGGAAAGCAACCCTAGCCTATCCAGTCTCTCTTCAGAGCTGAAATGCTCCACCCTAGGCAACATTCTGGTGATCTCCTCTGCACCCTCTCCTGTGCAATCATATCCTTCCTATAGCGTGGCAACCAGAACTGCACACAGTACTCCAGCTGTGGCTTAATTAGCATTTTATCTGACTCCACCATAACCTCCCTGCTCTTGTATTCTATGCCTTGGCTAATAAAGGCAAGTATCCCATATAAGCAAAAATATAAAAGCAAAAGCCTGCGGATGCTGGAAATTCGAAACAAAAACAAAAATACCTGGAAAAACTCAGCAGGTCTGACAGCATCTGCAGAGAGGAATACAGTTAACATTTCGAGTCTGTATGACTCTTCAACAGAACTAAGGAAAAATAGAAAAGAGGTGAAATATAAGCTGGTTTAAGTGGGGGGGGTGGGACAGGTAGAGTTGGATAGAGGGCCAGTGATAGGCGGAGATTGCCAAAAGATGTCATAGACAAAAGGACAAATGACTTCTTAGCCACCTTATCCATCTCTGCTGCTGCCTTCAGGGATCTATGGACATGTACACCAAGGTCCCTCTGATCCTCTGTACTTCCTATGGTCCTATCATTCCTTGCTGTGTTAGTCCTCCCAAAATGCATTACCTCACATTTCTCAGGGTTAAATTCCATCTGCCACTGCTCTGCCCATTTTACCAGCCCACCTATATTGTTCTGTAATATAAGACTTTCCTCCTCACCATTTATGACACTACCAATTTTCATGTCATCTGTGAACTTACTGAGCATACCTCCTGTATTCATGTCTAAATCATTAATGTACATTACAATCAGCAAGGGTCCCAGCACCGATCTCTGTGGTACACCACTCATCACAGGCTTCCAATTGCAAAAACAGCATTCAACCACCGCCCTCTGCCTCCTGCTGCTAAGCCAATTTTTGGATCCAATTTGCCAAATTGCCCTGGATCCCATGGGCTCTTACCTTCTTGACCATTCTCCCATGCGGGGCCTTGTCAAAAACCTTACTGAAGTCCATGTGGATTACGTAAACTGTACTACCCTCATCTATACAACTAATCACCTCCTCAAAAAATTCAATCAAATTTATGGGACATGATCTCCCCCTGACAAAGCCATGCTGACTATCCCTGATTAATCCCTTCCTCTCCAAGTGGAGATTAATCCTGTCCCTCAGGATTTTTTCCAATAGGTTCCCTATCACTGATGTTAGACTCACTGGCCTGCAATTACCTGGTTTATCCCTACTACACTTCTTGAACGATGGTACCACATTCGTTGTCCCCCAGTCCTCTGGCACCTCTCCTGTAACCAGACAGGATTTGAAAATTAGTGTCAGAGCCCCTGCAATCTCCTCCCTTCCCTCACATAGCAGCCTGTGATACATCTTATCTTGGCCTGGGGATTTAGCCACTTTTAAGACCGCTAAAACTGTTAATACCTCCTCCCTTTCAATGCTAAGTTGTTCAAGTATATCACAGTCCCCTTCCCTGATTTCTACACTTACATCGTCCTTCTCCATAGTGAACACAGATGAAAAGTAATCATTTAAAACCTCACCTACATCCTCTGGCTCCATGCACAGATTGCCACTTTGGTCCCTAATGGGCCCTACTCTTTCCCTGGTTATCCTCTTGCCTTTAATATATTTATAAAATGCCTTGGGATTTTCCTTTATCTTGCCCACCAGTGCTTTTTCATGCTCCTCTTGGCTCTCCTAATTACTTTTTTAAGTGCCCCTATACACTTCCTATACTCATCTATGGCTCCTGCTGTTTCCAGCCCTCTGCATCTGCCATAATTCTCTTCTTTTTTTTCCTTATCCAATCCTCTATATCCCTTGACACCCAGGGTTCCCTGGACTTGTTGATCCTACCCTTCACCTTTACGGGAACATATTGACCCTGAACTCTCACTACTTCCTTTTTGAATGACTCCCGCTGGTCTGATGTAGGCTTTCTTACTAGAAGCTGCTCCCAATCCACTTTGGTCAGATCCTGTCCTATCATATTGAAATTGGCCTTCCCCCAATTCAGGACCTTTATTCCTGGTCCATTTTTGTCCTTTTCCATAACTACCTTAAATCTTACAGAGTTATGGTCACTATCCTCGAAATGCTCCTCCACTGACACTTCTAACACTTGCCCGGCTTCATTCCCTAAGATTAGGTCCAGTACCGCCCCTTCTTTTGTAGGACTTCCTACATGCTGGCTCAAAACGCTCTCCTGGATGCACTTTAAGAATTCTGCCCCCACTAAGCCTTTCACACTATGACTATCCCAGTTAATATTGGGGATGTTGAAATCCCCTACTATTATTACCCTATTATTTTTACACTTCTCAGGAGAAGGGAGGCAGGCAGGTAGTCAGGAAAGCCCCAGAGTGCATCTTGCTCAAGAACTATTTTTCTGTGTTGGCAAATGGTAAGGGTGAAGGTTCCTCTGGAGAGTGCAGCCCGACCCAAGTTCACGGCACTGTGGGTGGCTCAGCTGCAAAAGGTGGGAGGAGTAAGAGCGCAAGAGCAATAGTGGTAGGAGTCTCAATAGTGAGGGGTGCAAACAGATGCTTCTACGCCGGAGAGGTGACTCCCGGATGGTGTGTTGCCTCCCTGGTGCCAGGATCAAGGATGTCATATAATAGCTGCAGGGCATTCTGAAGGGGGAGGGCTTTTTAATCTGCTACCTAGCTCCCTAAATTCTTGTTGCAGGACCCCATCCCTCTTTCTACCTAAGTCGTTGGTACCAATGTGAACCACGACCTCTGACTGCTCACCCTCCCCCTTCAGAATACCCTGCAGCCGTTCTGTGACATCCTTGACCCTGGCACCAGGGAGGCGACACACCATCCTGGAGTCACCTCTACGGCCGCAGACGCATCTGTCTGCACCCCTCACTATTGAGATCCTACCACTATTTCTCTTGCACTCTTACTCCTCCCATTTTGTGCAGCTGAGCCACCCACAGTACCATGAACTTGGCTCGGGCTGCAGTCTCCAGAGGAACCTTCACCCTCACCGTTTACCAACACAGAAAAATAGTCCTTGAGCAAGATGTACTCTGGGGCTTTCCTGACTACCTGCCTGCCTCCCTTCTCCTGACTGGTGGTCACCCATTCCCTCTCTGACTGCACTTCCTTAAGCTGTGGAGTGACCACATCTAAAAACATGCTATCCACGTAACCCTCAGCCTCGCAGATGCACCGCTGTGTCTCCAGCTGACACTCCAACTCCGAAACCCGTTGCTCAAGTTGGTCAAGTCGGTGGGGCTTCCTGCACGAGTGGTCAAGTATTTCCTCTTGTTTGAGAGACTAGAACTAGGAGACAACAGTTTAAAAATAAGAGGTCTCTCTTTTAAGATGGCAGTGACCTCTCTTCCCCAGAGGGCAGCGGAGGCTGGGTCCTTGAGTATATTCAAGGCTGAGTTAGATTTTTGATAGACGAGGGAGTTGAGTGTTATCAGGGGCAGACAGGAAAATGGTGTGGAAGCCACAATCAGCTCAGCCATGACCGTACTGATTGGCAAAGCAGACTCAAAAGGCTGAATGGCCTACTCCTGCTCCCAAGTCCTATGTTCCTAAGGTGAAGATTCTAATTTCAAGTTTCATCGTCGTGAATTGTCTTGTAGCCCTGGAATAAACTCAAGATAATCTCAGTGAAAAGCAATCACAATCACTGAAGATTAATGATAGCAGCCATGGAAAATTACCACATAATTTTCTTCTGCTACAAGTAAAATCCTAAAACATGTTTTCAGATAATGTGGGAGAATGGAGAGATATCCATCATTCTGCTTGTTCTCAAATCCGTCCCTTTGACCAGTTAATTGTCTTGAACTTGTGTATTTATTGTTTAACTGCAGTGTCTATTGAGACCTCATTGAGCAGAACAAATATACTGCAGAGTTAGGGCACATACCCTGCAACCACTCACACTGAACCAAAGGTCAAAGAGCAGACCGCACCCCTTGAAGTACATAACTGTTTATAGCCTCATTTATAAACTGCCATCTTACCATTAATTTACTCCACTCAATCAGTAATTTTCTTCACTATTTACCATGGTCCATTACTAACATTAAAAATGGTTGAGAAGTATCAGGACATAATTTACTAACTTGTTTTCATATAATTGTGAGTGTTAAGGTCCCAAAGTATAAGGGAGGTGAGATATCAATAGCTGTAGGGTAGCCATTATGTTAGGCACTTCAACAATTCTGTGCCTCATTGTTAATTCAAATATGTGCAAACTCCTGCGTGCTGGCTAATTATAGCCTTCAAATCCTGGCAACGCAGCTGACAAAACCCAGGCAATTCAGTTTTATTTGTGCTTTTGCTCAGTTCTTGCTAATTTGTCCTGTTTGAATTTTCTGGCCTCTGCATTTTGAAAGGGCTGTGCTTAACTGTTGTTGCCTCATAGGTGGATTGGAATGCCACAATCTGTTGGCATCCACAGCTGGAGATATATGCCCACAAAAAATGACTTGTTTGACATTCCTGTGTTAATCCAGCTCCGCCATGTGACCTTCCTGCGTTAATCCAACTCCCCCGTGTGCCGGAGTCACCATGCCAACTCACCTAGTATCCACCATGGGCAGACATCAGGACCCATGCAGAAATGAGATAAAATAAAGTTCTGTAAAATAAAGTTCTAAGTATTTATCGCAGACATCACCATATTGAAAAAAACAATCATTCGTAAAAACCCATTTTCTACATTTGCATTCCTACCATTAAATAAATCCTTACAACAACAAACAATTAATTTAAGCGCACTATCCCTGATAACAACAAACATTGGAATTAATGGTCTCACATCAAAGTGTCTATGACCACTTGTAGCTGTCAATCAAACTATGAAACGGCAGATACCCTTCTGTAATAGTAGTTGGTTGTGAAATCAGTCATGCAGCACTAATCCAGTAATGGAAACCCTGTGGCTTTTGTCAGACAGGGAGAAATGGCAAGCAATTGATTTTTTTTTTAAAAGTCCAGACATTTTTTTCAAAGACTTAAAGGACCAGACTTCAAAATGTCTTGACAGCTTGAGTTTCCTTTAACAGGTCTGTTTGACAGGTCCTTTTCACAGATGCTTCTGACAGTTTTGACAGTTGATTTTGTTACAGCTGGTCCCCAAGCGAGGTCCCCCAGCTTGTTATGACCCTAGATGAGATACCCCAAATTGTTAACTTCCTGAATGGGACCCCAATTTTGTTGTGCTCCCGGATGAGGAGGAATGAATCGGCTCCCCTTCTTTATTCAAGCCCCTCGGTTGGTCGGAACAGGGCTAATTTGAAAGGGATCCCCTCTGTCGTGGATACCTTTTCCCAGCCCAAATGTATTTAAGTTTAGAAGAAGCCAATTTAACCAGGCTTTCTTGAGTCAAAGAAAGAACAAGTTTATTGGTTAATAAAACCTTGAAAAAAAAAATAAAAATGCAATACACATACACACAGATCAGAAATGAGAAGTAGAAGCTAAAAATAAATGTTAGAATGATATACAAACCAGTCTTTGGCTTGTCCATGAGGAGTAGATGGTGAAACATTGTGGCATTAAGTTGGGTGATTCCGGTAGAGCTGACTTTGGCAGTTGAGCAGTTGGTTTGAAGACATTTGGTTCTGCAGGTTCGCTGAAGGAGCTGTTCTATTTCCTTTTTGGCATGTGGGTTTGCTGACTTGCCTCCAGCAACAGAGAGAGAGAGAGAGAGACTTTTACCTGCAAGCTGCAGGGATGTCTAGTTGATGTTCTTCTGCTGTGACCTTCAAAGCACACACTAGCACACCAGAACTAGAACACACAGATCAGATTTTCAGCTAGCTTTTTAACCCATTTTCTTGTGTATCCCTGGAAGGGAGAAAAACAAACATGTCTTTCACCCTGAATCTGCTTTCTTATAACTCAGACCATTTCCACATTCTGAGGGATAACCCAACAGGAGATGGTTTCTGCTGAGATGTGGCAATCAATCATCTCCATTGTCTCCGCAACCACAGGAGATTAAAGTTCAGTCTCTTCTTTTCAATTGTCTCTGTCTGAAGTAGGCCTCAATACCTTTTTAGATGCAACATTCCATGTTCTCCCTGGCCTAGTCAGTCAAGCATAATCCACAAAGGAATTTTCCAGCCAGCTGTTGCTTATATGTCTTTTTTTTTTAAAAAGGCATGTCTGCCTTAAAAAGTTCAATATGTCCATAAATAGTTTAGGCCCCTGATCTGCTGTCGTGACAATTTTGACAGGTCTGGTGACAGTTCCAATGAGCTTGACAGTAATGCCTATATGGACTTTTTACACATATATATGCCTACTTTTAACACTTCCAAAGGGCACCTGACCTACCCTAAAAGTCACTCAACCTACCCCAGAGGTGTCCTGGGACCATATTTAAAGGGGTACATTACCTCCCAAAAGGGATACCCTGGCTATCCAAACAAATCAACCAAGTTCAGATCTGCTCTTACCTGGTCTAATATGCACACATCGGGTTTTGCACTCCTGGCCTATAAAAATCCTAGGTCAATGGAGGCAGCTGATGATTTAAGTAGCCAGCTGCCTCCATAAATTGTGCATGCATGAAAAATGCCCCCCCGCCCCTGCAAAAATGAGAAATGCCATGTTCAGGGGCGGGACTTCTGATTCAGGCATTTCCACTACTTTTGCCATGTCAGAAAGCCTTTCCGTCATGTGAAAAATCTGGACCCAACTCTTGCGCTACTCCATAGTGGTGTGCACCTATTGAATTCAGCAGAATAGCCACTGCCCTTTTAAAATTCATTTCTGGGATGTGGGCATCACTGGCTATGCCAGCATTTATTGCACATCCCTAATTACCCTTGAGCACTGTTTACAATATATCTTCTGCACTAGGCTCCTTCAAGTTGGTCACGATGAGATACAAATCAAACTGTTCCAGTATTACAATCCCTGTTTTCAAAATTTACCAAAAATAGTGGCAAAACCTGACGGATTTGAACCGCATTTGAACTTGCTGTGCCCTGCATTTTATTCAATTCATTATACGTTTATTTTGAATTCCATTCATCCACCAATTTGTTTGGGTTCATACCTTTCCAAGAAGGACACAGGACATGGATTGGGCTTTGAAGACACAAAGGTGATACACAACCAGCTTCTTCATGCACACACACCAGGACGCTCCAAGCAGAACCTACAGTGCCCATCAGCTTCACACACTGTGCAAGTTAGGGAGCATGAACTATTAATGTGTTATCTACGTGCACAATATTTGTATTGCCCAACTCAAATCTCTTTTTTTGAATGTTAAAATTACTTTCACTAATATTCAGTTCTCAAACACAACCCTTAAATTGATGGGAGCTCTTAGAATTGTTTATTATTACTCAATTCATTTGGATTCTGTTTTGTATTTCATTTGGTCTAGATGCCCAGTAAAGAAAACTTTGGAGTTGCTTCATAAAATACACTTTAAAAAGAAATGGCCCTGAATTTCCTCTTCATCATGTTGCACAAGGGTTTTATTGGGTAGATTGGGACGTGTGAGGCAAAGTTGCAGAAATTGAGCAGCACCCAGTCACTCCAGGTTTCCACCCAGATTCAGAATGTTGGGGTTTCCTATGGAAGTATTGGATGGTCCAGTCTTCCACCCACCTCACTGGACCTGGTATTTACCAGGCAGGCTGGCACAAATACATCACTTTAAAAAAAAACTGATCACGGGACAAGGGCATCGCTGATAAGGCCAACATTTATTCTTTGTCCCTAATTGTCCTTGAGAAGGTGCTGGTGAGCTGCTTTCTTGAATCACTGCAGTCCGTGTGGTGTAGATGCACCCACAGTGCTGTTAGGCAGTTCCAGGATTTTGATTCAGCAGCAGTGAGGGAACAGTGATATATTTCCAATTCAGGATGCTGCATGACTTGGAGGGGTGCTTGCAAGGGGTGGTGTTCCCATGTGTCTGCTGCCCTTGTTCTTCTAGGTGTTAGAGGTCGCTGGTTTGGAAGGTACTGTTGAAGGAGCCTTGGTGAGTTGCTGCAGTGCATCTTGTAAATGGCACACACTGCTGCTAGTGGGCATCGGTGGTGGAGGGAGTGAATGTTTAAGTTGATGGATGGGGTGCTGATCAAGCGGGCTGCTTTGTCTTGGATGGTGTTGAGCTTTTCGAAGGTTGTGGAGCTGCGCTCATCCAGGCAAGTGGAGAGCATTCCATCTCCTGACTTGTGCCTTATGCTTTGGGGAGTCAGGAATAGTGTTACTCACCACAGAGTTCCCAGTCTCTAACCTGCTCTTGTAGCCACAATATTTATACGGCTGGTCTAGTTAAGTTTCTGGCCAATGGTAACCCCCAAGATGTTGATGGTGGGAATTCAGCAAAGACAATGTCATTGAATGTGAAGGGGAGAAGGTTAGACTCTCTCATGTTGGAAGTGGTTATTGGTTGGTACTTGTGTGATGTGAATGTTAGTTGCCACTTATCAGTTCAAGCCTGAATGTTGTCCAGGTCTTGCTGCATGCGGGTGCAGACTGCTTTATTATCTGAGGAATCGTGAATGGTACTGAACATTGTGCAAGTATCAGTGAACATCCCTCTTCTGATCTTATGATGGAAAGGATGTCATTGATAAAACCCTTGACCGAACTCCCACCAGTTCCACCTCCAGTGCCCCTGATATGCTGCACACTACTCGACACAGGCGAATGAGGGGTGAATTTGCACAGTGGGTTTTCTGTGGAAGGGATGTGGAAACCCAAAAAATAACCTGAGCACTATTTTTCTGGAATTCCTGTGGCTCTTCTTCTGAAATTATGGGGATGATCAAGTGAAACTTAGCAAAACTTCAGTCCCCTGCCCCCAATGTACTTTGAGCAAGGCAGAAGCGGTGCCCATGGGATTCTTTATGGGCAGTTTCTTTACACTAGCTGGTTGCAAACTTGTAGAACAGTAGCTTTCTGATATCTCTTTTTCTGGAAACCCATTCTTCAGCCATGCTAATGCTGGTGTGGGAGCCCTCACACAGTACGCTAACTGCCTGATCCCAGAAATTAAGGCATTGTCAGGATACAAGTCACTGATACATCAGAAGCTCCACTCCGCCATTGTAGAGCAAGATGATAGGAATTGGGGATCATCACATTTAACAGGTTGAAAGTTTAATGAGTGTGGCTTTTCATGTGTGAGAAATGGATGTTTTTTTTAATATGTTTGGGGAGTATTGTGTTATTTCTGTGAAGAAGGCTGTGTGTGTGTGTGTGTGTGTGTGTGAGTATGATTTAATTAAGCTGGGCAGAGATTAATAGGAAACAGGTTGTCTGAGGGTTTAAAACGTGAAAAGGATGGACGGGTTAGGTTTGAGGTACAAATAAACAGGTTGGATCTCATATTTGCATTTTTTGATATGTTGAGAGTTTGTTTGCATATCAAAGGGAAATCAGAGGTGCAAGAAACATGTTTGCATCTTGCAGGAGCTCCATAGGTAAACAGAAGTGGGGTAATCATATTTTATTGACCTGAAAGCAAAAACAAACTAGAAACAGGAAACATCTTATATTTGGAAGGATTTGAGTTCCAAAGAGGTGTGAGAACAATGAAACCTGAGATGAAAGGGGGAAAAAAGGTATTTTAGAGTTACTGTGGAGAGCTTAGGATAGTTGTTGAGCTGAGAGATGTTCCTGTTGAGCTGGAGCTATGAGGCGTAGCTGCTGAGCTATGGCTCTGGGCTGGGAGAAGATGCAGGTTTTAATCAGCCATTCAGTTAAGGCAGAAAAGTCTTAGGCTGCAAAAAGCAGTTTTATTCTGAGGATTGGATTTTCACAGCAGAGTGGAAGAAAGTTACAGGTCATGTGCTATGCCATTATTAAAACTACAGCAGTTTGCCTTAGGTTATATTATTGGATTTTTACAGTTAAACATCTATAAAGGTGTGTTGCCTGGAAGGTGTTTATTTGTGGGTCTGACCAAGTGAAAATTATTTTTGAGTGAGTGTTTTGTAAGACTAAGTTTAACTGTGTAATTGTATTATTCTGTGCTTCAAGTTTCTATAATTCCTGTTAATAAAACTTTTACTTTTAATTTTTAAAATCCCAAAAGTGTTACGGGACTTCTTGCTGCTGAGGTCAGTAGGTTTTCTTCTCATTTTCAGAATACAAAACAAGAAACGGTATGGTCCGTAAGCCAAATTTCCCTCTGGGATTTGGTTTGCACAGCAATTAAGATTAGCTGTGGTCATAACACATGTTTTTTTGTCTCTCTGAGCCACTTAAATAAAAATCCATGGAGCTTTACCAGGCAAACCAAAACTCCCATTAATATGTGTATATCCTTAGCTGTGGTTACTATTGGAGCTTACCCTTCTGATTTAGGAGTGATCCACCAGACAACAGCCATTCTAAACCATCATACCCACAATGCTCAAGGAGAACAAATAAGTAAGTGAGAAATAGAACTGAAATTGAAATCAAAGTGCAGCAATTAGAACTGGGTTTCCAGAGCTCATGGGCTGCCCTTGTTTGAACGTGCTGGATATAAAGTAAAGTATTTGATGGGTTTTAAAATACACATTACATTGTATAAACTGTCTCAAGATCCTGAAGACATTCAGAATAATTCCCCTATATCTCACAGTAATATAACTGCAAAGGTTAACCTCAATGTACACCTCCCCTTCCTTTCACAGTGGCAGGATAATGTTCTGTTTTATAATTATTACAACAATTGTTTCTGATGCATAGTCAACAAGAGAGTATTAACTACTGGGGCAAGAAAGCATCCCAGCTGTAAAGTTGTGGATCTGGAAAAGCCCTACAATGGACACTCAATCACATCATTTGGCTGCATTCCATATTGAATGAATACTTTTAAATCCTACTAGACAAGCTTCAAGTGCAACCTTTGTGCCGTGCAATGAATGGGAGCCTGCGGTAGTTTTGGAATAAAATAAAAACAGAATTACCTGGAAAAACTCAGCAAGTCTGGCAGCATCGGCGGAGAAGAAATCAGTCAACGTTTCGAGCCCTCATGGCCCTTCAGCAGAACTGAAGCATAGTTTCAACAAGGGAGAAATATAAATTGGTTTAAGGTGGGTGGGGGGGAAGAGACACATTGAGGGTGTGGTGTGAGCAGATAATCAAAAGATGTCAGAGACAAAAGGGTCAAAGAGGTGTTGAAGGTGGTGGTCTTTGTCTGAGAAAAGTGCTAATTAAGAATGCAAGACAGGATATTCAAAGTACAGCTCTAGTGGGGGTGGGGTGGAAAGACTAAAGGTTTTAGTTTTAGATTTAAAAATAATGGAAATAGGTGGGGAAAGAAGAATCTATATAGATTATTGAAAAAAAAGGCGGGTGGGGGGGGAAAGAAACGGGGTGGGGATGGGGGGAGGGGGAGTTTAAGATCTAAAGTTGTTGAATTCAATATTCAGCCCAGAAGGCTGTAAAGTGCCTAGTCGGAAGATGAGGTGCTGTTCCTCCAGTTTGCGTTGGGCTTCACTGGAACAATGCAGCAAGCCAAGGACAGACATGTGGGCAAGAGAACAGGGTGGAGTGTTAAAATGGCAAGCGACCGCTTGCCATTTTAACACTCCACCCTGTTCTCTTGCCCACATGTCTGTCCTTGGCTTGCTGCATTGTTCCAGTGAAGCCCAACGCAAACTGGAGGAACAGCACCTCATCTTCCGACTAGGCACTTTACAGCCTTCTGGGCTGAATATTGAATTCAACAACTTTAGATCTTAAACTCCCCCTCCCCCCATCCCCACCCCGTTTCTTTCCCCCCCCACCCGCCTTTTTTTTCAATAATCTATATAGATTCTTCTTTCCCCACCTATTTCCATTATTTTTAAATCTAAAACTAAAACCTTTAGTCTTTCCACCCCACCCCCACTAGAGCTGTACTTTGAATATCCTGTCTTGCATTCTTAATTAGCACTTTTCTCAGACAAAGACCACCACCTTCAACACCTCTTTGACCCTTTTGTCTCTGACATCTTTTGATTATCTGCTCACACCACACCCTCAATGTGTCTCTTCCCCCCCACCCACCTTAAACCAATTTATATTTCTCCCTTGTTGAAACTATGCTTCAGTTCTGCTGAAGGGCCATGAGGGCTCGAAACGTTGACTGATTTCTTCTCTGCCGATGCTGCCAGACTTGCTGAGTTTTTCCAGGTAATTCTGTTTTTATTTTGTTTTGGATTTCCAGCATCCGCAGTAGCTTTTAGCTTGTAGTTTTGGAATAGTTGTGTGTAAAACATTTTTCTATCCCAACAAACATGGAAGCAATTGCGAAACCTCCTTCACTGTTTTGGTAAAGGGAGCGTTCAATAATCCAAAACCCAAACCTAGTTGACTGCATTGATCCCAGTCACATAAAGATTGGAGACCATGCCATTGGGCCAGAGGAGAGACCATAAGTGCTAGCTCTGTTTTTTTTTTAGTCAGGTTAAGGAAGGCTTGGAGAATTCAATGTTCCTGCATTACTCCAAACTACATTTTATTAAACCGATTGTACTGTCTGCTTACTGGGTTTGTTTTTCTCAAGCCGACATAATCTGAAGCTTTGATCTTTTCGCATATTGTTTTAAATCCTCCTTTCCCCATCTATCTGGCTTTGTTTGTTTAGAACAAAAATTTCAGCAAGATCCTTTGTGTCATTGTCAAGTGTGTCCACTCACGCATGTCACACATGATTTATATATAGAGAGCGCAGGGGAAAGTCAAGGCACACAGAGTGTAAGGTGGCAGATTTGGGTCTTTTTGCCTGGTTTGACAGACTGATGGAATGCACAGCCCACATATCTGCTGACAAGCTTCTTTAAAAGATGCAGGCAGCCGTAACTATGAGTTCTCCTCATCTCGGGTCAACACATGAATCGCAAGTAGGAAAACCTGCAAAGAAAGCTTTGGAGCTGTGACCTGCCCTTGCTCCTTACCAGTAGTTACACAGTTAGCTTTCACATTTAATCTTATTTGGCCCTCTTGACAACTGTGGAAGTCTCTGTTTGTCAGTTAAATAAATTCCATGTGTCTGATCAATAGGAACTGAGCGACAGAAGAACTTCCAGCTGTTTTATGTGAGAGCCTGTTGGATCACTGCAGAATTTTGTTGTGCATTGGGACAGCAAACTAGGAAACAAAGCGAGGCAAAGCAAAGTGCCACAGATGCTGGAAATCTGAAATGAAAAGAGAGAATGCTGGAAATACTCAGCAGGTCATGCAGCAGGTGTGGAGAGAGAAACAGTTAACACATCAGGTTGATATTCTTTCATAAGGAAGGTCTTTAACCTAAAACGTTAACTCTGTTTCTTTCTCCACAGATGTCACATGCTGAGTATTTCCAACATCATCTTTTTGGAAAAGTTAGATATACAGCACTGAAGAAACCTTCAGCCAAGAATAACTTAACAGGCATTTACATATGAAAAACACCACCAGGAATACGACAGTTGGTACATTGAGCCTGCTTTACACTTATGTTGGATGAATAAACACTTGCTCCACCCTCCCTAACGTCACTACCACCACCCACCACCTCCCCCGCCCCAACTCTCTGACCCCCTCAAGCGATCAAAATCAGTTCAGGAGATCAAATGAACTGAGTACTATCTACAAAGACTTTTACCTTCTCAGTAATGCAATGCTCTAGCTATGACCTGTCCAGCTCCCTCTTGAAAGCATAATGTCAGCACCCAGGTTATAGCAGAAAACTCCTATCCTTTCACTCCTTTTGCTTCCCATATTGCTGCTCCTCACTTGCTCCTACTTGAGTATGGTGGCTTATGCACCAGACCCAGCTGGAGCGGAACTCGCTAGTCCTTGAAAACAGGCAGAGGGTTTGCAATGCACGAATAAGCTGTGCACATTCAGTTTAATGTAGGCAGCAATTCAACTTTGTGTTACCAACTTTACTATCATGATGTGCCACCCATGCTGATGAGTGGCTGGCCGCCTCAGCATGGGCCAATATGGTGACTGGCTAGCACTGAGTAAAGTTAGGTTGTGCTGAATAAAGCTAGCCTGCATCTCTTAAAGGGGAAATGCATTGTGGCTGGAGCAAGTGTGGGGGATCATGATACACGCTTGGAAGTACAGAAGAATGGCACAACATGGCAGAGAACAGGCTCCAGGATTTTCCGACCCTGAGCTGGAGGTCTTGGTGCAGGAAGTGGAGAGGAGCAGGGGTGTCCTTTATCCACAGGGGGCCCTCTCCAGACATACACTCAGTACGCACTGGGAGCAGATGGCTGTGGCAGTCAATGCGATAAATCTAGCCCTGAGGACGTGGTACTGTGCTGCAAGAAGTTCAATCACCTCACATGAGTGAATACAGTTTCAAATGTTATATCCCACCAATAGCATCGCTTGCCTCAGACTCTGTTTAATACACCACATCCCCAATGATCTACCAACAATCTCTACCAAACAGGACTCATACTTAACATTCATATGCTCCACTTCACCCTCATATACTTGGCACAGTTGCAAGTCGCATAGTTACAATTCACAGTTTGCACACACAGTCAACCATATCAGCCACATCAGACAAATGGATTGCACAACACTCACTTAAACACTAGCTTCTCTCTTGCAGGTCAAGGTGCCACACAAATGAAGGTAGCAGTAGTTAACTGAAGCGGGGCAGACAGTCTGTAAATCCTAACCCCGATGGAAGAGGCAATGTTGACCATTATTAGGATGCCCATTGCTGAGGACATAGCCAGCAGCAACTAATCCTCCATCTTACATCTCCCCTCACTCCCATCTCATACTCTTTTCTGATTTACAAGTTGCAGATGGCATAAGCATGCACTTTTCACTTCACCTACTACAGCCTCCTAGCACTACAACCTGACCCTTGCGCCTTTCTCCTTTCAGATACTCAAGAAGTACAGTGGACAAGCAGCAAGAAGACATTGGTGATAAAAACACACTCTTACTCAATTTCATACTCACAACAAAAACAAAAGTACCTGGAAAAACTCAGCAGGTCTGGCAGCATCTGCGGGGAGGAGCACAGTTAACGTTTCGAGTCCGAATAACCCTTTCGGACTCGAAACGTTACCTGTGCTCCTCTCCGCAGATGCTGCCAGACCTGCTGAGTTTTTCCAGGTATTTTTGTTTTTGTTTTGGATTTCCAGCATCCGCAGTTTTTTGCTTTTTTCATACTCACAGCCATCAGCTCGGAGGCTAACACTGCCTTAATTTAGAGGATAGCATAGAAGCCAGATTTGCACCTGATGAGACACCACAAAAAGTTGCCTGCAATTTAGGCTCAGCTGTGAAGATAGCCCATGTGCTGGATCACCAGAGGGTGAGGTTGCTTATGAATTCTGCTGCAGGTGAGCACTTTGATGAGGTTGCCTACAAGAAGTCTGATGGGCATGATCAACAAAATGATTAGTACATGAGGAAGGCTGCCGGAAAGCCTGACCTCAATACCTGGGAGCATGAAGGAACCATAGAAACCATAGAAAAGTTACAGCACAGAAGGAGGCCATTCGGCCTATCTTGTCCATGCCAGCCCGAGGACGCCCAGGTGCCCTTTCTAATCCCACCTTCCTGCACCCGGCCCATAGCCCTGCAGCTTACAGCACTTAAGGTGCAGATCCAGGTACTTTTTAAAAGAGTTTAGAGGTTCTGCCTCTACCACCAACTTGGGCAGCGAATTCCAGACACCCATTACCCTCTGCGTAAAAAAGTTCTTCCTCAGGAGTCCGGCACAGAGTTTGGAGTCCATTCTCTCACCCTGGGAGTGGTGGCCAACTCCATTTGGATTTAACCACGATGCAATATTTCAGCTTCCGCTGCAGCACAAACAGCTTCCACCAAAAGTGGTAGCTCAGACTGCAGGTATGCAAGGTCAGTACATTGCTATGCACACTCAGACTGCTGCCATCATGCCTGTGGATAACAGCGTTCAAAAGGCTTGCAGGGTATCACAGCAATCCAGTATTCTGTACTCCAATAGATTACTGGGATTGCCGACCTCTGCCCTGGGGGAGCGGCAGCAGCTCCGTGGAACAGCAAGCTGCTGGTCTCTCTCAGGATGATGCATTCGTCCTCCTACTCTCCAATACCCATGCTGAAATGGTGCAGTCTGCAGTTGGCCCTCCTAGGCCCACAGCCACTCAAGATTGTCCTCTAAGGCCACCCGCTGAATGTCAGCAGCCTTCCACCAACCATGCTGCAGACATAGGGGTTGAACTTTGTAGAGGCACTAGGACAGGCAAAGACAAACAGACAGTTATTATAAGGGAATGCACAAGGGTGATGAATTGATTTTTTGCATAGAACATGGAATGATTTAATTTATAAATTTGATTTGGAATGTACATTTTGTGTTGGCTTTTGTTTTTGCACTGTGGCCAAGTGGATGCTGTGATGGTCAGCAGGGGAGGGAAAATTAAGGGCTGAGGCTGTTAGTGAACGGAGAATTGGGGTTGCACACTCAGATGAGTTCCTTATGGACAGCCAGGCCAGAAAAGTTAGCTCCTCCCTTCCTCTTCCACCATGATGGAGAGGTTATTCGGCAGTGCTTCCCAAACTTCTTTTCTTTATTCGATCATGGGGTGTGGACGTCATTGGCTAGGCCAGCATTTACTGCCCATCCCTAATTGCCCTTGTTCAGAGGGCATTTTTTTAAGAGTCAACCACATTGCTGTGGGCCCAGGGTCACATGTAGGTCAGCAGATTTCCTTCCCTAAAGGACATTAGTGAACCAGGAGGGTTTTTACAACAATCGACAATGGTTTCATGGTCATCATTAGACTTTTTTTTCCAAATTTTTATTAAATTTAAATTCCATCATCAGCCGTGGCAAGGTCCAAACCCAGGTCCCCCAAAATATTACCCTGGGTCTCTAGATTATTAGTCCAGCAACAATACCACTATGCCATCACCTCCCTGTACGACTTCATTTTAATGCTGCAACTTTGTGTGTCCCAAAGTGAAAATTTGGGGGCAGTCACAGGGTTCAGGTGTTGAGCAGGGGGGTGGTTGAGTTTGGTGAGGAGAAATTCAGTTGATGAATGTGTTTGGGGGAGGGGGCTGGGGTTCAGTTGTTAAGTGGGTGGGGTTTGAGTTTGTCGACCTGGGGGAGGGGATTAAAGTTTGTTCATGGGGAGTTGGGGGAGTGGGGTGGGGGGGGGTGGGGGGGGGGGAGGCGGTGGGGTTTCTTGAAACTGCAGGGTGTAATCAGCAAAAAGTACAGACCTACCTTTTTATAGGCTGTGATAGTAGCAATTAGGCCTCAAAGAAATGATGATTAAGCCATGCCCACCGACAGAGAAAAAAAACGAGTAATTTAAAGGGACCTCGCAGATGTCAAATTTCAATCCAGGCTCCATGGCAGCCATTGCTTTCTTGGGGCTCGCAACCCCAAAATCTCGTCCTGCAACTGTTGCGACCCACAGTTTGGGAACCCTTGTTGAACAGCATGCAAGAGACCACCACAAATCTTGACATCTGCTCTGCCAAGTATTGCTGGTCTCCTTCAGCGCAGCAGAAATGTTTTTCAACATGCCAATGGTCAGCTCTATTACAGTGCGTGTGGCAGCATGGCATTCATTGCATGAATGCTGCACACTTGTGCATAGATGGCGCACTAGAGCCATCAGCCATGTGGTCAGTCAATGGTCCCTGTCATCCAGTACTCACCCTCTGGTTCGTCATAGTGGCTCAAATGCAGCTGACACAGAAGACTGCTGCAGAATGGTGGCACCAAGACTGCTGCCAGGATACCAGGCAGTGTGATTTACTGTGTATGATCACACACCAGTTGGACGTTGAAAGAGTTTTGGTATTTGGCAGAGTTTACATGCAGCACCCACCACGTGATGTGTGCTCACTTCATGGCACCCTGCACCCGGGAAAAGCCTGCAATCCACACAAAGCTATGCACGGTGTCCACCCGCTTCTCATTGCAAAGAGGACAAAATGTAGTTTGCTTTCAATAAATGGAGAGCACCACTGATCTCCCCCACACAACTGTGGACAGGAAACTGCGAGATGCTATAAATATCTCCAGCTCCAGCCTGGAAGGAGCTAGGCAGACAAAGGTTAATTGTCACGGTCACCTTCACGTCCACTGGTAATGCAGTCCTAGTCCTGCTCTGAGGTTGCAGCTAAGGCTGCAGCAAATGGGAAATATCAGTAGGGACATTCTTATTGAAGTGCAGATGTCGCACAAATTGTTCCTCACTGAGGTTCAGATAGGAGAATAGCTCCCTGAACACTTAGGGTGGTTATAGTCTCATGCTGGGAGCCCTCTTCCCTCTCCTGCTCTTTGTGACCTCTGTTCATTCTCCAAGGCATGCTGTACCCAAAGGGAAATGCTTCATGCATCCATGTCTGGGAGCAACTGGTTTGAGCAGAAGTCTCCGGGCTTCCTTGAGCATCTGCCACTCCACTTCCTGTAGATTTTTGCAATTGTAAATGACTGTAGAAATCACCAAGCGTTTGTAAAATCAAAGCAACCGCCAGCACAAATCAACCAGCATCTAACCTGTAAATAGATGATGATCCCTTCAAATAGCCCCGGTGGGGAGAGGTGGTGAGGAGCCGAGGAGGGCAGGGGGGGCGGTGGGGATGGGTCCCAGCTGTTGAATGCATGTTCAGCTGTGTGAGGTTAAAAGAATGTGTGAGTCAAGAGCGTTGAGCTCCAAAATGGCAGTGTGGGAATGGATGTCCTTTTTAATAATTTTTGGGGAATATTTAGTTATTCTGTGAAGAGGGCTGTGTGTCTGTGTTTAAATGATTTAATTAAGCTGGGAAAAGTTTACTTGAGACAGGTTGTCTGGGAGGTTCAGACATGAAAGGATAGAAGCGTTAGGTGTGCACTTGTAACAAGATATTATGGTGAGTTGAGGTACAAATAAATAGGTTGGATCTAACATGTGTATTTTTAGATAAGTTGAGAGTTTGTTTGAATATCAAAGAGAAGTCAGAGGTAAAAAGAAACATTTTTGCATCTTACAGGAGTTGCATGGGTAAACATAAGAAGCTATATTATATTTTGTTGACCCAAAAACAGAGACAAAATAGAAACATGAAAGATTTGTAAGGATTTGAGTTTCAAAGAGGTGTGAGAACCATGGAACCTGATATGGAAGGGGGGAAAAATATTTCAGAGGTATTGTGGAGAGGTTGGCTGTTGGCGGTTGGCTATTGATGGTTGGCTATATGAAGAAGGTCTCCTGGAAATAGCTCTAGGCCGGGAGAAGATACAGTTTGAATCAGCCATTCAGTCAAGCCAGAAAAGTCTTAGGCTGCAAAAAGCAGTCTAGTTCTGAAGTCTTGGATTTCCCCACCAGATAGGATGAGAGTTTAAGAGGTTGTGTGCTATGTCTTTATTAAAGCTACAGCAGTTTGCCTTGGGTAATATTACTGGATTTTTATAGTTAAACATCTATAAGGCAGTGTTGCCTAGAAGGTGTTTATTGTGGGTCTGACCAAATAGGGAGTCTTTTAGGAGTGTTTTGCAAGACTAATTTTAACCGTGTAACTGTAATATTATGCACTTATGTTTTCTTTCCTTCTTGTTAATAAAACTTTTAATTTTTAAAATCCCAAAAGTGTCACTGGGCTTCTTGCTGCTGAGATCAGTACGTTTCTTCTCGTTTTCAGAAAAAAAAGGGGTATGGCCTGAAAGTTTCCCTCTGGGATTTGGTTTACTCAGCAATTAACATCTACTGTGGTCATAACAGCATTGCTGCCTTCAAATTAGCTATCATTGCGGCCGCACTAGCAGTTAACCTCAAAAACTTTGGAGCATGCTGCAGATGCCACTAAACAGCTTCTGTAGTGCCCAAATGACAGGCACTTCTGATCTGAATTTCACATCTAGGATCTGTTCCTCTTCTTAGCATGTTCCCAGCACTCAAGGCCCAGATTACTGCTTGTGCATATTGTACACGGGAACTTCCATTTGAGAGTTCATACCTATAGCATACACAGACGGTAATCCAGGCTATAATGCTCATTTGGAGAGCCAGTGCAGACGCGATGGGCTGAACGGCCTCCTTCTGTGCAGTTAAAATTCTGTGATTTTGTGAAAAAAACACTGGTGGTTGGAATGTATGTTTCTGTTTTCATAAACGGTAGTTCAGACTTTTGCCTCATATCCAATAACTTTGTCATCTTTTTATCTCAGTTATGATAAATGATCTAATTGCTGAAAATTCTCTATTCCTTCTAAAAGAAATCTAACCAGCTGTGTAAAAAGAAATAGAAAAAAATAGTTTTGAGCAAGTCATACATTACAGTTCCACTAATGTCCAGATGGTGGAGACATTATATAGGAATCAAATATTTTTGGGCATTATTTTTGGATGTTTTTATAGATTGACTCTGAAATTAAGCCTTTAGCTTTTAAAGTGGAATCTTTTATCATTGTATGTACTCTCTCTCTGTTTGATATTTTATTATTTTTCCATTACTCCAAGAGATCTGCAATTCCACATTTGCAATTCTCAAAATGAATCTTGCAGCAGGGAGGTGCAGCATTTAATCTCCTGCCTAAAGATCTCCTGGAAACTACCATATTTGGGTGGATCATGAGCATTAAAAATTCATGCGTATTGGCAATATTGAATGTCTTATTTCCACTCCTCATTTGATGATTGGAAATGGCACTTAAGCATACCACGCAAACTGAAGTCACAATGCCATGGAGCTTGGGAAGGGAGAAAGAGATTGGTGTCTATAGATGGAGGCAGGCCAGAGGTGGTTAATTGGGATATGAATATGAATGAATATTCTGACAATTCTTTCAGTTGGCTTTCGGGACTAGGAGTATTTAAGCAGAACTTCTCCTCAGGAGAGTAAATTTTGGAGTAGAGGCTATGATAAAGTACTGGAGATAAACGGACTGCAAAATTGGACTCTTTTTGGTGCCACTGGTGTCAGGGTTAAAGGAAGGTGGATACTGAAAATGGGGGCCAATCTGCTTCCGACACCATTCTCAGGAGGACATTAGCATGGGCGCAGTGCTGGACTTTTTCAAGGAGTTCAGAGGGGTTTGAAGGCCTGTCAGCAGAAAGCCTGCTACAGTTGGTGAATGCTGTCTGTTGTCTGTTCCTGCCATATTCAAGCCAAGATGGAAAAAACTAGTGTTATTTGTTCATGGGATGTGGGCGTCGCTGGCTGGGCCAGTATTTATTGCCCGTCCCCAATTGCCCTTGAGAACTGAGTGGCTTACTAGGCCATTTCAGAGGGCATTTAAGAGTCAACCCCATTGCTGTGGGTCTGAAGTCACATGTAGGCCAGACCAAGTAAGGACAGCAGATTTCCTTCCCTAAAGGGCATTACAACAATGAAAGACATGAACGACATTCATGGGATATGGACATCACTGGCTAGGCCAGCATTTATTGCCTATCCCTGATTGCCCTTGTTTAGAGGGCATTTTAAGAGTCAACCACATTGTTGTGGGCCTGAAAACGCATGTAGGCCAAACCAAGTAAGGACAGCAGATTTCCTTCCCAAATGGGCATTAGTGAACCAGGTGGGTTTTTACAACAAAATTCAGCAATGGTTTTGAATTCTAGATTTTTTTTATTGAGTTTAAATTTCACCACCTGCTTTGGTGGGATTCAAGCCTCAACCCCTTGAGCGTTATCTTGGGTCTCTGGAATACTAGTCCAGTGACAATACCACTATGCTACCACCTTCCCTAATGTAGGAAAGATCTGGACTTAGCTACCAGCATGACACTAAACTGAGCAAATACTGTGCAATAACCAATATTTTGCCAGTCACGTGTAATCCTAAAGTTAGGAATCCGAGCATTCTGAATTGGAAAACTATATATTTCACCTCTTTTACTATAGGTCTGATGCTACACTCACTGTTGTTGAAATGTTTATATATAGTGGCATACACTGTGAAGCACAATGTTGTTCATCTTTGCTCAGTACATTACAACAGTGACAACACTTCCAAAAGGTCTCATTGGTTGCAAGTCACTTTGGGACATCCCGAGGTTGTGAGAGGTGCTACATAAATGCCGGTCTTACGTTCCTTCTTTTAGATCACTTTAAACACATTTTGATTTACTTTGAGCCAATTAGGTTGAGTGTGGGAGGGGAAATAACCATCTGCTGTCTTGCCTGTCGAGTGAAAGTCAAGAAGTTAACGACATTGTTTTTTTTGAAAACACAAGTTGTCACTTTATTTATCAATTGTGAATAAAATTAGCACCAAGTTCAGTACGGAATGTGCTCAAAAAAGGCATTATTTAATTGAAAAGACAATGTACCAGAGATCTGAGATCCAATGGGGCATTGGCAGGAGGAGAAATAATGAAAGTCGTGCATTACCCCTGCCCAAGTCCCCACGTGATTTAGACACTCTATGTAATTTATACACCCTGTGTGTTTTATGCGCACCATGTGATTTTTGCACCCCAAGTGATTTTCCCTTCCTCTGAAGGCACTGAAGAAGAAAATTGGGTGGCTGGGGGTGGGTTTTAAGGAACCCAGTTATCATCAGAGAGGACCGCAAAGCACTCAT
Organism: Cetorhinus maximus; assembly: GCF_964194155.1. Lineage (NCBI taxonomy): Eukaryota > Metazoa > Chordata > Chondrichthyes > Lamniformes > Cetorhinidae > Cetorhinus > Cetorhinus maximus. The sequence goes on along the minus strand of NC_135897.1, from coordinate 72,240,856 downwards.
AATTCCTTTAGTCAAATCTCCACATTAGTCCAAAAGGTAACCATTAGTGTTCCCTCTGAGCTGTATGCCTGCACGGCTGTGCAATAAGTCCATCAAGTGCCTCGTATTTAATTAATACAGTCGTGCACACCCTGATGGTTAAATGAGGTTTACTGCCACACTCGAGCCACTGGCAAAGAACTGGTAGACTCCACCCCGGCCCTGCCCCCCCAAAGGAGATTAACAGACAAGAGCTAAACCTGACAGGATTAATCAACTGGAATTAACAGCTGAAATTCACTCGTCTCAGTTCCTGGAGCCTGAAGCTATCACTCAGCACTTGTCTTTCCTGCAGTCCACTTGCTGCCTCCCTCCCAATCACGGACACTCCAGCTCGCCTCCCCTCCTGGATATCATTCGCATTGCCCCTTTCCGCTCAAAGCGAGGGCTCAAGAGAGGAATGCGGAGAGTTGGGAGGGAGGCGGCGAGAGGGAGAGGCCTAGACTCCTAGCCTAGATCTCCAAATAATAATGCAAAGATTCTTGTGAGGTTCTCTTGTGTAACATTTTAAACTGTGCACACTTCCAAATACCACCTCGCTCAAATTCACTTTTGTATGCATTGTGACAGATGGTTTACTTTAAAAATGATGAACCGGTTTATCACTTCACAATTCATAGGCCAGAATTTTCAGCTCGGTGGGCGGGGGCGAGGTCCACTCGCCGAGGTGTAAAATGACATCAGGTGGGCGTCCTGACGTCACTGCATCATTTAGGTTATCAGTTCAGCGGGTGCATAGTCGATTCGGCTGCACACCCGCCGAACTGTCAAAGGCCTATTAAGGCCATTTAAAAACTAATTAAACTAATAAACTGAGCTGCCCGTCCAACCTTAAGGCTGTCAGGGGGCAGGCGAAGAGCCCAGGCGGCCTTCATATTTTTCATGGAACCTCATCCACGGGTGGGATGAGGTTTTGTGAAGTGTTCATAAATTGAATAAAAATTTTTATAAAAATTCATTGACATGGCCCAGCTCATGTGACAGAGTCACATGAGGGGGACATGTCTTAAAATTTTTTCTTTTCTTTATTTAGATTTTTAAAACTTAAACTAATCTCCCCGAGGCACAGGGGTGCCTCAGGGAGATTTCTGCGCTCTTTTGCTCCCCCTGCCTGCACAGGGAGTGCTCAGCACTTCCGGGTGCATGTCACGCTGGGCGGGCCAATTATTACCACGTAAAGTGGCAGTGCAGACCCGATCAGGGGCGCCGATTGGGTCCCTGCCTGCCCCACCCCACCCCCGCATAACCCCCCCAATTCTCCCCATAGATTTTTGATCAAAAATTACTGTAGGTGGAGTAAATGACATTACTGCCCCAAAAACTACTTCTCCCTCCTGTGATTCTATTCTCTCTTCATCACAGTCTCTCATTCCCCAGATGGAGTTCCCCTTTCAATATTCACTTCATTTACAGGGACGCTGTACCTCTCTAACCTTTGTCCTCCAGTTCACAAAAGCCAACCTCCCTCCACATTCACAAAGACACTTTACCTCTGCCTGATCGTGTTTGATGATGTGAAGCAATGAGCTATTTTCCTCACCATTCATAAAGAAAACACTCACTAAGCTGGAAAAATAGAAGTTGCCTCTTCCGCATTTTCTATCAATTCAAAAGGCAAACCCCTCCTTCGCTCTTTCTAATTTAAGGCTGTCAAATTAAAACTTGTCTTGCGCCATCGCTACTAATTCAACTTTTCTTCTGTCAAATGAGTAAGGTACAAGCTACAATATAAAAACTAATAAATGCTTCTCCCATATATGGTAGTATCGCAGTTCTGGCACTGAACTTAAAACCTAAAGGTTGCGAGTTCAAATGTCACCATGGTAAATTAAAAATTGAATTCAGTAAATATGGTAATTTGTGGACTAGCGTGTTACCATGGCAATGCCTGGGGGAGGGTATTCCTTCTTCACCTTTCATACTTGTGGTAACTTTATAAAATATACATTATATATAGGTTTTGTTGTTTCTACTGGTAGTGCACATCCACACATGACTTTGCTATTGGTGCACATAACAAAATTCATTCCGCACATGGATGGAAAAAAATAGAGGGAACAATGGCCACCATTCACCATTGCACAGGTTAGAATTGGTATACAATTCTGCAAACACATTACTGTAAGCTGGTCACTGATAAAAATTGTACATCTATGTATCATCAGCACAGTTATAAAACATACAGAGTTTATCCAGAGTTTAGTTAGAGATGCAACACAGCATAGAAGCAGCAGGAAGTCGAAGGACAGGGAGAATAAAGATGAGAGTCTGTATTTCCCTGGTCCATGATGGTGTTAAAGGCATCAAATGTTCAGTGGCCATTTAAGGTTTAAGCAATTCTATTTTGGTATATCAGAGATGGAAACTTTACTGCATCCAGTCTCTTACTTCTCTGATCCCTTGTTCTTCACAACTATTCCTGCTAGGAATGGGCCAAAAGATTAACAATTAAATAGTGATGAAATATAGTTATGTTGCCACTAGATGTCACTATCACAATTAGTAAATACTAATTTACTACTAAAACACTAATTTAATTTAATGAAATGCATATTTACAAGGCAATGCTAAAGATCTCTAAGGCAAAAGCATTATTCTACACTTTGAAACAGTCCTTGAATCTAATATTGGATTTGGGAATCTTGGTAAACTTTACTAGCTAAATGCTGGATCTAATCAGAATCAAAGAATTTCAAAATATAAGTAAAGGCAATCTACACAAATGACAGGTGATGCTTCTCTCTTCCATCCTGGCATTACAGGCCCTCTTTATGGTATACCCTCACAGCTGAGTAAACCAATTTCCATGTTAATATTTCAAGTACAGTATATATGTACAGCAAAATGCTTTTGGAAAAAAATCAAGCATACACAACACAGACATTAATACAACACAAATACAATCTGAAGGATTAAACATGGATAAGTAAAATAGGTTCTGGTACACATGGCTTGCTTAAGCCTCCATCAGCTGGGTTGTATATTATTTCTGAAATTTTCCATGGTGCCAAGTGGGACTCTGACAAGCAAAGACTTCTACACCAGCTTCCAGTCAACTCTCAGAGCTACAATCTTATAGACTGCTAGAAACCAACAAGGTATATCACTGTGATTCAGAAAGGTCCATGGCTGATAGCACCTACACTCAGATGTATTCTCTCAAAATATCAGTATGCAAACAAATGATCTTTCTACAAAATACTGCATCAAAGTAAGAGTATACACAGACACATGGTACCATATATACTCATGTTTTTAAAGAGCTTTTGGCTGTCAGGTTGATGATAACAAACTTAGTACTACATTCATCTGGAATTTGTGAATGTGTTTTGAAAACTGTGAGTGAATCAGTGCACATCCATGACATAGGGACTGCGCTGAATACTTTAATATCTGCACCTGGTAGACTTATCAGGACTTCAGAAACATAGTTTTCCTTATCAAAGCCATTTATATGATCAATTATCCTTCTTTTACATAAGCACAGTCAGAGCACACTTCAAATTGATCCACTTGTCTGCCATGCACAATGCACTTGGACTTTCAGAAAGTCTCTGACAAGGAGGTTATTGGGGAAGACTGGAGGGAATGGAAATGGGGTGGAAAATTGGATTGAAAGCAGATTAGAAAGGAGGAAACAGAGAATAGGAAAAAGGGCAGTTTCTCAGAGTGGTTGGCAGCAGGTAGAGATGTCCCACAGTGTTTGGTCTGGAACTGCTTCAGTTCACTGGGATTTGAGTATAGGGCTAGATGACAAGTTCATCCAAATTTGCAGATAATAAAATAGGAGGCATGGTAAATAATTCTGAAGACCAAAGGAAGCTGCAAGGAGATATTGATAAGATGGCGGAATGGGACAAAAAGTGGCAGATAGAATTTAATGTCAGTAAATATGAGATGCTATATTTTTGTTAAAAAAAAATACAAGTCTTTAATATACTTTAAATGGAGAAATGCTGGGTGAGGAAGAAGAAGAGCACAGGAATTTTGGGGTGGGGGGGGGTGGGTTCAAGTTTAGATTCACAAGGCATTGAAAGAAGCATTTCAAGTGGATAATGGCATTAGAAAGGCAATTGAATATTGAATCTTATGGCAAGGAGTTTAGAACATAAAAGTTGAGATGTAACGTTGAATTTGTATAAATCCACAGTAAGACCAGTTTGAAGCTGCACACTGCAGCAATTGTTGATATCGAGGCATTAAAGAGTCAACACAGATTCATTAAGATGTTGCCTGTTACAAGAAAATGCAATTATAAAAAAAACTTCTTTCATTGGAACCAGGGGAACTTTGAGGAGGCTTATAGAGGCATTTAACATTATGAAACAGTACATGGAGGCTTTTTTCCCCCTAACAGTTGAGGAGTGAAATGAGAGAACACAGATATATGTTTAAATGTAAGAGATTTGGGAAAGAGAACAGGATCTTTATATTGTGGGTTGTATGGCTGTGAAATGCTCCACCAGAGTTAGTGATTGCAGCAGGGACCATGCCAACATTTAAGAATAAGGAAGATAAGTGATTATAGTAAAGGAAATTGATAGAGGTGGGCACATAGGACTACTGTATAAACATCAACATGGGCTGCTTGGGCAAAATTCCTTAACTCTTGTGTTGAAATTTCTATGTAATCCTATGTAGAAATATATTTTTTTTTAACCTTCCCATCAGTTGTTCCCTCCCCCATTCCCCCACCATATCCTAATGTCTGTTGCCACTGTTCTCTTGCCACTTTGATTTTTGGAGTTTTCCAATACGTTATAGCCATGCTATTTTTTTTTCCGCTTTGCAGAACACCTGCGGTCTGTCCGCAAGAAAGACCCAAACCTCCCTGTCGCTTGCCATTTTAACACTCCACCCTGCTCTCTTGCCCACATGTCTGTCCTTGGCTTGCTGCATTGTTCCAGTGAAGCCCAACGCAAACTGGAGGAACAGCACCTCATCTTCCAAATAGGCACTTAACAGCCTTCCGGGCTGAATATTGAATTCAACAACTTTAGATCTTAAACTCCCTCCCCCATCCCCACCCCCATTTCCGTTTCTTCCCCCTCCCTTTTATTTTTTCCAATAATTTATATAGATTTTTCTTTTCCCACCTATTTCCATTATTTTTAAATCTATAACTATAATACCGTGTCAGTCTTTCCACCCTACCCCCACTAGAGCTGTACTTTGAGTGTCCTGCCATCCATTCTTAATTAGCACATTCTCTTAGATAATATCACCACCTTTAACACCTCTCTGTTCCTTTGTCTGTAACATCTTTTGATTATCTGCTCCTATCACTGCTTGCTTGTCCCTACAACCACACCCCCCCAACTTCTCTCCCCCCCCACCCCTGACCTTAAATCAGCTTATATTTCACCCCTCTCCTAACTTCACTCAGTTCTGCTGAAGGGTCATGAGGACTCGAAACGGCAACTCTTTTCTTCTCCGCCAATGCTGCCAGACCTGCTGAGTTTTTCCAGGTAATTCTGTTTTTATTTTTTGAATGTTACCATTTTAGGTCTCCAGCAGATATTTCTCTTATGCTCAGTGTCAAGAACCACTTCTGTCAGTGAGCCTTCCCTCGCTCTCGGTCTTATCTAACATCATTTCACTGTCCCAGAGTCAATCCAAACATACTTGTTATTGCAAAGTGCTCAAAGCTCAACAGGAATGATAAAAGACTTCTCGTGGCCAGGCTAGTTTTCCAATAGTGGAAGCAAAAACATTCCATCAGACCACGAGTTAGGTTTTAAATTGTGGATGAGGCTTATTAAAAATAATAAAAAATTCAAGAGCAGCAAAAGACCATTACAACAGATGTCACTTTTTGCAGGGGCCTATTACAAAAAAGTGCAACATTTTTCGAATTAGCCACAAAAATACTGATCCTAGGACCAGTATTTCTAACACAAAATTTACATATGATGTTTAGTCAATTTGCCTATTCATCTTAACAAGTGCTGCGGGTGTAGTGGAATAAGGAAACCTGAAGATTTGCCAAAAGATTGCCAAATATATTGTCTGACTATATACGCAGCTGTCATTCAACCCTTATCTCCAGAGATCGTCTTTGGGAACATCCCTCAGATATTGGAACTGGATTACCCTCAGCTCAAATTTCATAAATCTTTGATATTCATTAGAAAGAATGCTGGTTCTGATAGCCTAGTGTGAAGAATGATAATATGTATCTGTATCCTCAAGGTGGGGAACATTCTTCCGTCAGTCCGGAGTGATGAAAGAACTAATCAAAATAGTTAAGGTAATTGCTAATGGAGGCAATTGCTTGTAGGCACCAACGCTAACAAAACAGAGACAAACCGCCTATGGCATTTCCAGCCACACTGAAGAATGTGGATTCTTTCTCAACCTGGAGAATCCAAGCTTGCAGGGAGCAAAATTGAAGTAATTACCAAAATCCCATAAGTATAGACTTTAGCCTTTTTAATTGCAGTATGACAGTTGCCTCTATCTGTCATTGACCACAGAACTTGCTGCAAAGTGAAACCATTCATTAAAAAGACCAGAATTGGAGCCATTCGGGAACACCAGAGAGCAGGAACAGAATGATTACAATACAGATTAGGAGGGGACAGTAACTGAAAAAAATACAAAAGATCACATTATATTACAGACATACAGAAATCTTTTTTAAAAATGCATGCAGCTGGTGGCTGTTTAGGGTCACAAACATGTTACAGAGCTCCGTGTGTTTTATTTTAAATGGGTTCTTCTTAGTAAGTATCTTTCATCCATTGAAATTGAATGAAACTCCCTCTTTTGGCCCCATTCTCCAAGCCCCATTGCAATGAAATCAGATAATGCCAGGATGTGTTGATAGTTTCTGTCCACCCGTTGATGTTAACAGACTTGGGTGCATCTGGAAATGGTGTCAAGCTTCAAAGTAGATCAGACAACAAGATTCTTGGTGATAATTTATAAACAGGTTGAGACTATCCAAGATTGTTAATTAACACATGATAATAAAACCATGATCAAAAGTGAGGTGAAGAACAAAACCAAGAGATGTAAATGGGACTATGATGCAATACTATTCCAAAATGATGAATGAGAGGACATCAAAATGTGCATGGAGTTAGCTAGTGTCTGTGCATCAATTTAATTTTTTCTGAATCCCATCATCTAGTGAATCTAACATAAATTCGTGCGCCCTTTATTGCAACAGAATTAAACTTCCAGAGCTCCTCATGCTTAATTATTGCAGTGTCTCTTTTTCCCTTTGTACAAGATTATTAACCTTCCCATGAATGGAAGCATCATAAGTTGACCAATTCTCAACATGTACCTGTTCGCAACATTCTTTGCAGGAGCTTAAATTGCTCCAGGTTATCATCAGAATGGCCATGAGATGTCAAAAGATTAGTGAAATAAAGTACAGACCCTCTGGTTATCCTTCTGGGTCACCTATACAGATGAGCAGATAAATTCAGGCTTGTTACTCAAGAACTCATAACGTTTCCTGATTTGTTGAGTAACTCTTCAGCTGTAAACAAAGCCAATCACTTCTCAGAAAGCCAGAATTCTGGGTCAAACTATGAGTGATGGAAAGTTCTTTGCAGATGATATTCTTCTGACTGAGCACGTTCACGGGGAATCAGAGGCTGCAAAGGGCCCCCTGGAAAGAAGCAGGAAAGGTTTTCTGTTATTTACATTACAGATCAGTGACTAGTTGGTGACCTCAAAATGGCCGCCAATCAATTTCTAAAGCAGATGATCCTTCAAGGATTAAACATCTTCTCTGCCTCAAAACATGTAACATTCTTTCTTGCACAATTCATCTCAAATGATGATCAGACACAATCATAATGATGTTTAGAAAAATGGAATCTTCCATTTTATTCACAATGGATTTTTAAAAAAAAATCTACCTGGTATTAAGCCAATCATCCTCATTGCTAATACACCATGATATCACCTCTAATAAATATTTTTTCTCCAACACAGCGGGAAGGAAAATAACTTGCACTTATGTAGCACCATACCACAGTTACAGGATATCCCAAAGCAACGTAGTGTCAATTTGTGCGCGGAAAGGTCCCAGAAATGCCAATGAGATGACTCTGTTAATCTGTTTTTGGTACTGTTGCTTGAGTTACTGACACATTAACCCAGGCTGCAACCATACCTTCTTCACAAGTAGGCCCCATCCACTGGAAGGAGCATACACAGCTTCCATTGTGGGAGTTGCAGTGAGCTTTGTTAGCACAGTTGCAGGTCAAGGAGCAGTTAGGTCCATATCGGTTTGTCCTGCATTCTGGAAAGCAACAAAATGAAAAAGTACTTTGAGAATCTGTTCAGAAAGTCCCTTCTCTTCCACATTTCAGTAACTAGAATGTTGCCTTTTTTCAGAAGGAAAGGTTAGACTATTCAGGGGGATTACAGACTTCTCTACGCTACTTTTCATGTTAGCTGGCAGTAATACCTCAGCAAAAAAATAGCTGATCCTCCTCTCTTATGAGGTGGACGATTGCACTGCCATTTAATGCTCAGTTTAAAGGCCAGGCTGAGAATGAGTGAGAAGCAAACTACGCAGGAGTGGGATTGAATGAAGATCCAATTTTATATTTGTCATTCTGCCAGTCAGCTGCATCTGAGGTTCGATTAAGGTTCCTCTGAATGTCAACCAAGTGGATAATTGCTAGTTCTGTTGATTAATGATGGTTGATTTATTATGGGGCTGGTAAGTGACAAGTAACTCCACAGCACAAAAGTGCCAGGCAATGACCATCTCCAATGAGAGAATCCAACTATCTCCCCATGACATTCAATGGCATCACCATCACTGAAATCCTCCACTATCAACATCCTGGGAGTTATCAATGACCAGAAACTGAACTGGAGCAGTCATATAAATACTGTAGCTACAAAAGCAGGTCAGAGGCTAGGAATCCTGCAGCAAGTAACTCACCTCTTGACTTCCCAAAGCCTGTCCACCATCTACAAGACACAAGTCAGGAGTGTGTTGGAATACTCCCCACTTGCCTGGATGAATGCAGCTCAAACAATGCTAAAGAAGCTCGACACCACACAGGACAAAGCAGCCTGCTTGATTGGCACACCATCCGTGGTTCCAACATCCAACATTCACTCCCTCCACCACCGATGCACAATGGCAGCAGTGTGTACCATTTACAAAGTGCACTGCAGCCACTCAGCAAGGCTCCTTCAACAGCACCTTCCAAACCCATGATCTCTGCCATATAGAAGGACAAAGGTAGCAGATGCATGGGAACACCACCACCTGCAAGTTCCCTTCCAAGCCACACACCATCCTGACTTGGAATAATATCACCGTTCCTTCACTGTCGCTGGTCCAAAATCCTGGAACTCCCTCGCAAACAGTGCTGTGGGTGTACCTTTTCCACATGGACTGCAGCAGTTCAAGAAGATGGTTCACCAGCACCTTCTCAAGGGCAATCAGGGATGGGCAATAAATGCTGGCTTAGCCAGTGACATCATGTGAAAAGAATTTTAAAAAGAACTTAGATTTGAATTCTAGTTCTCTGGATGATGAGCAATGCTGGTATTTCTTGAGCAAGAATGAAATTCCTAAGATCTAGTCTACTAAATGAAAGTTCCTAAACTCATCATTCAATCAATTAAGCCCAGTGAATGACAGTCCAATAGTCTATCATTCAAACTCACAGTCTATGTAAAAAGCAATCCAATTTTTAATCCACAAGAGTTAGCAAACCCTCTTGACAGAAGAGCAAAGATTTACAATGAGAGCTAATGAGTCCAAAATAAATGAGTTCAGTGTGCCACAAGGGTGACAAGTCCTTTCAAGAGATCTACTTCCAAATGTTCTACAGCTAGAGCTCCAAGACCACATAGGCGATATACAAAAAAAAGTACTCAATGCCTGCTATCAGGTAATCTATTATTACAAAGATAAAATGCAAAAAAATTGAGTATGCAGGAAAAAGTATTACCGCTATCACATCGGTCTCCAGTTCTACCTGGTGGGCAAAGGCACTTTCCTGTTACAGGATGGCATGATGTGAGGCCTTCACAATCACACATCTGCTGGCACCTCTCCCCAAAATGTCCAGCTTCACAAGCTAGAATATAACAAATCAATATGTACACATTAGCACATGAAAAATGCACGAAAACTCACCTGCTTCTCACTAACTCTTCCCCAGTCGCATGCTGTTAGTTAGGGCCTTTTAGAGATTGAGCATTAGAGGGAAGGGTTGGGAGCATTGACTCATCTTTCTCCCTTCAAAATGAAACAGTAAATCTCACCTGTACTGAACAAAATACTATGATAAAGCTTAGTTAATGTTTATAACCTTGTCACAAGCCTCCTGTGTGCTTGTGTGTGTTCATATGTAAGAGTGAGACAGAGAACACGCATGTGTGAACAGGATCAAGCATGTGTACAATCATATGTTGTAAGGAAAATACAGCAAAGGAAACCAAGAAGAAAATAAACGAATGATAAAATATAGGAAAAATGCTCCAGAGCAATAGGTCTAGTTTATTTATTTTTAAAAAAAGACTTGCATTTATGTAATGCCTTTCATGACCACATGATGTCCCAAAGTGCTCTACAGCTTGAAAGTACTTTTTCCAAGTGTGGTCACTGTCGAAATCTAGGAAAGGCAGACGCCAATTTGTGCACAGCAAGTTTCCACAAAGAGCAATGTAATAATGACCAGATAATTGTTTTTTTGTGATGTTGATTTAGGGATACCTAACTAATACTAGGAATGGGCAGGTTGTTTTATGAGGAAAGATTGGGCAGGTTAGGCTTGTAACCACTGGAGTGTAGAAAAGTGAGAGGTGATTTGATAGAAACCTTTAAGATCTTGTGAGGTTTTGACAGAGCGGTTGTAGAGAGGGGAATCTAGAACTAGGGATCGCTCATTTAAGACAGAGACAAGGGGAAATTTTTTCTCTCAGAGGGTTGTGAGTCTTTGGAACTCTCTTCCTCAAAAGGCAGTGGAAGCAGAGTCTTTGAATATTTTTAAGGCAGAGCTGGATAGATTTTTGATTAACAAAGGGGGTAAAAGGTTATTGAGAGTAGGCAGGAATGTGGGGCCGAGGTTACAATTAGATCAGCCATGATCTTATTGAATGGCGGAGTAGGCTAGAGGGGCCAAGTGGCCTACTCCTGCTCTTAATTTGTATGTTCTTACGGATTGGCCAGGACACCAGGGATAACTCACCTTCTTTTCTTCAAAATTGTGCCATGGGATTTTTTTACATCCATCTGAGAGGGCTGATGGGGCCTTGATTTAACATCTCATCTGAAAGATGGCACCTCTGGCATTGCAGCACTTCCTTAGTGCACCACCAGATTGTCAGACACATTTTTGTGATCACGACCTGGAGTGGGACTTGAACCCACAGCATTCTGATTTAGAGGCAAGAGTGTTACCAGCTGAACCATGGCTGGTATCTTTAGTCTGCAATTCATCTAAACGTCTTGATTAGATTCAAGCCAAGATCTCGCTTGTAAATATTAATTGTTCTGTGGGGGAAATTTTTGTCTTAATAGCCTGAGTAGTAATCTTGTGGGACAGATCACACTCCCTTAACAGAGCCCATCTTTGAAATCAAAGGTATGAGAATCAGGTCGGACCTATAAAGGGCTTTGGATCTTCCCCATCAGATTATTGTGCAGATGAAAATCTACTCCTATAATATCAGCTGTCGGACGGCTTCAGTCTGTTTCCAACCTGTATCTCATGTACTAGGTATGCACTAGTGCATAAAAAATAAATTAATCTTTCAGTGAAATGACTGGCTGTAGCTCCCTCCCAAATTTTACTCTACAGATTAATTACCTTAAACTCCTCCATTGCATTACAGGCTGCCTGGTACCTATTGCTAATCGCGAATCTCTATTTCATATGTGAACAATGGTGGTATGGCAAAGTCATTTGAGAAAAAAGTCAGAAGTGACATTACCTTTTTCACAGTAATCGCCATGGTAGCCAGGTGGACAGATGCACTGGCCCGTGCTGGGTTCACAAGCAGCACCGTGCTTACAGTCACAGGAGTGAGCGCAGGTTAAACCATAAAACCCCAGAGGGCAAGCTAGGAAAGAAGCCAGTGAATTATAGAGGTCAAAATAACTCTCAACTAACATTAAACAATTCTCACTCCTGATTCTACCATGTTACCTAAAGGAATACCACATATGTCTGACTCAATAAACTCAACATTTCTACACAGCCGCTTTATTTAAGAGCAATTTGCTATGTGCAGCAACTTTCCACTTTATTTATTCCAATTGGACTGAAGTCTTGAACACAGCAAGCTGCTTGAGTCAAACAAAATTTATTTTGATGATCAATGTACTGAAAGTGAAGGTGAGTTCTGTGAACCAATGATCCAAAGTTGTTAATGAGGTGACTAACTGCTAACATCTGTTCACATTATGAAAATGATGTGAATCTTAAAACACTTATTAAAAAGAGCAGTTGCTATGCACAGAGCAGCAGTTGGTCACTTCTACATCAATATACAGAGTTAAGACAGCCCTCACTTCACCAGGTCACCCTCTCAAAGTGGTACCAAGTCACAAACAAGGCATTTGGAAGGCACATTCTCAGGTTTCACATGTCATCCCATTCAATGCACATTGTTTGACTGTTGGTGAAGATTGTGCAAAAAAATGAATCAACTAACCATGTTCACACAAAGGGCCGTAGAAACCCTCCAAACACTGGCAGCTGCCAGTAAGCCGATCACAGGTTCCGTTATTCCAACACAAACAGTCGAACTGGCAATTGGCTCCATACTTCCCCACAGAGCACTCTGCGTTACAAAAGAAAAACCTTCACTATACAGTTTTGCACTACCTTTATATGCTTTCCCCACAAAAAAGAACTTTCTCCTCTCAGCATCCCCTAAGCTCTACCTTCCATCCCCAGCACTGCCCATTATTCCCATCCCCACCCATATATTCCAAACCACCATCCACCATTCCCATTCCTGCCCATTATTTCCAGCACCACCTATCATTCCCAGTCATGCCCACCAATCCCATTCCAGCTCTACTCACTATTCCCAGGATCCCCCACCAATATACCCTCCAAAGCTTTTGTTAAGTGCACAGTAACTCGAAGGATTGACCTATACACAGCCTCTGTAGAGACTTCTAACCACACAGCTTAGAGGAAACCGTCTCCCACCATTCCTGGCACTGCCCACCATTCCTGGCACTGCCCACCATTCTCGGCACCACTCTGACTGAAAGCGGTGCCTGCCATAGCTCTGGTGATGTCAGTCTGTAATGGATGACAAAGTGGACTGAAGTGAGGCGTTAGAAGGAAATTCCTTCACTTTCGTTCCACACCTCACTTGACGCGGAGTACATGGTCAATACCATTGTCATCCCTTTCATATTTCAGTTTAGGCACCCAACTCCTCAGTGTAAGTCTGATATTCCATTCCTCCCTCCCGACTGTAACACCCTGAAATAAACCATAATCCTCATTATGACTCTCTGATATACACCATTCCCTTCAATATAACACTCTGGCTTACATCATTGTCCTTCTTTGTAAAGTGTTACTATATACCTCCACCCCACTGTTATCTTAATGCTTAGTGATACATTCCCTCTCTCCTGTTATTACATTATGTACTATATCTCATGCTCCCTTGTTATAACACTCCAATTTACCATGGGCTGCATTATACGCAGAAATGTTCACCATTCATTTCTTCCAAAGAGAGCCTAGTATTTATTGACCGCATTTTCTTTGATGCAGTTGCAACTACAGTTAAAGTAGCTAGAATCTAATTTTCATCCAGTGCCCTAATTAATAAATATTTTAGAATCCAGAAACTCACATACAAGAAGTGCATCTTTAACCAGTGAACATACCTTTTTGACAATGGGTACCAGTCCATCCAAGTCCACAGGAACACGTCCCATCTTCTGGGTTACATATACCATTATTCTGACAGGCACAGAATTCCAAGCAGTCTAGTCCATATCTTCCCTTTGGACACACTGAACCAAAACAACAGCACTTGAAACAAGTCAATCCAAAGCAATTACTCTTAAGCTGCCTAACTTTACAATCTGCCAGAATGTCACACCTCATATTCAATGGACAACCTGTCTTATATCATAAATGTGGAATTTGCTTTATGTCTTGCTAGATTTTAAAATTATTTAAGTGCTCACAGTTTAAATGAACTCCCGTACAGGTGAGAAGAAACCACCTTGAATGTAACATTTAGATATTGCATTCAAGCACACACTCCACTCACCAACATAGAAGTGTGTTATATCAGACTGATAAATCCAAAAAGCTGTTAATGTTTTAGGAGCAATCACATTATTAAGATAGCTCCTTGTTTAGTTTTATTGCAGTCTGATCTTTGAGTGATAAGTAGGAATTCTGCTCCCAGTTTTTGATTCATTGACTTCTGAGTGATATATCAGGTAGCCACTTAAAATGATCACATTACCTGTATATGAATGTTTGACTATATATACATGAATCTGTTTTAAGGGCTTAGCACTGTTCACGGATATTAAAATTAGTCATTGTAGGTTAAAGCTGAGAACCGTTCTCAATTTAGAAACATCAAAAACTATTACTGTATTGTGAATATAGTGACTCATCAGGATTCTGTTTTTAGAATAAATCATTGGGCTGTACCTTTCTGGCAGGTAGAACCCATTGTGCCGGACTGACACTGGCATTTTCCTGTCACAGGGTCACATCGACCTCCTTCACCACAAGGACACAACATCATACAGTCTTTCCCATAAAAGCCTTCTGGACAAGCTAGAGAAGAGAAATATTTGTAAGTGCAAATATATGTTGTGAAATTTGGAAGTCAATACATCAATGCAAACTGACATAAGCATATTCACACACATACATCAGAATGGAGAGTGTGAACAGTTTTGTACCTGTTATTGAGCCAGTGCTAGAAACAATAGGGTATCTATAGTTAGGCCTAGCTCCCAGACTGGAGGCTCACTGTATCACAGAGATGTCACCTAACTGTAGGGCCATGTCTGTGGCATGCAACATTAAGGCCTCTCACCAAGTGCAAAGCCTCCCAAAATTTACTCTTTGTAAAATTGTTTAAGATTTTGTAACCCACTTTGTTAAAAAAAAACTTATATTTACATAGTGCCTTTCATGACCTCAGGAGTGTTTTACAGCCAATGGAAGGCTTCCAAATGCATAGTCACTGCTGTAATGTGAACAAATACAGCAGCCAATTTGTGAACAGCAAGGTTTCACAAACAGCAATTAGATAAATGACCAGTCTACCTGAATGATATTGGTTGATGGATATATATTGGTCATGATACAGGGAGAACTCCCCTGCTCTTTGTCCATCAGTGCCATGTGATCATTGAAGTCCACCTGAGAGGGCAGCTAATGTCTCAGCCAAAAGATAGCACTACTGACAATGCTGCAGTCTCTCAGTATGTCACTGAAGTGTCAGGCTAGATTATGTGCTAAAGTGCTGAAAGCTTGAACTTTCTGAATCAGAGGCAAAAAGGCCCCATTGAGTGGAAACTGACACAGGGGCTAGGAGAACAGACAGGTGAAGTGATAGAAAATTCCATCATGAGTAGGGGTTGAGCAGTCTTTTGTAGATATGGGGCAGAATGGTCGTGAAATCGCGCGTGATGACGTTGGGCGAGTGTCCCAACATCATCTCGTGCTCCTGCAATATTTCGGTGAGCGGGCGCGCGCATAATTCGGAAGCGCACCCACCTGACAATTAAGAGGCCTATTAAGATCATTAAAGTTGTAATTGTCTCTGATATTGCATGGTCCATCCAGCCTCACAGTTGGCGGATGGGTGAGCTGACCAGGTGGACTTTGCATTTTTTATGAAACGTCATCCAAGGGCAGGATGAGATTTCCGTTATTAAATTTTTTAAAAATAAAAACCTATGGACAGCATTTTTATCACATATACGTTCAGGTGACCAATTGTGATGTGTGGATTTTTTTTTTCCTAATTTTATGAACTTTATTTATTGGTTTTAAAATCTTCAGCTCCCAGAGGCAGCTCTTTGTCTTCAGGGAGCTTTCATTCAGCGCTTGCCTGTGCCCGCGCTTATGTCAGCGCCCGCCCTCCTCCTGCCCCCACTCTGGCAGCGCTGAGCTTTTCAGCGCACGCTTCATGCTGGCTGGCCATTACTTGGCAAATTGTTGTCGGGGGCCGTTCACGGGCGGCGGTCCGTTCCCCGGCCGATCCCAGGCCCGCGAATCTAAAACTCGTGCCCATGGTATGGGTATAGAAAGGACTTAGCAGAAGGATTCTAGTGTGTGGGGCATGATGTCCGAAGACTATTGATGGGTGGGCAGGGACCTGGGATAGACATTTTATCAGAAACAGGTAGGGTGGATATGGATGCTGCTCATCCTGCTTATGACTATTATATCAAAGGCCAACTTTCATACTAAGCTGACCCTTGGATATGCAGTATCAGCAGTATTTTGAAAAGTGTTTCACTGCTGGCTGAAACAGAAACTAAGTACTGGTACCTCAAAGGACGTTTCTGAGTACTTTGTTGAAGCAGTACTTCAGTCATTTTAATTTACAATTTTTCTGGTGATATTGTTGAGTGAGAAATGGTAATCATAATAACATAGGATGACACATTAGTCACATACTGTCGTTTCAATTTTGGCACCTGGGTTGAATCCAGCTCAAACTGCAGGATTAAAAGTCTCCTCTAAGTGTTTCATGTAAAATGACTCTGGATAATTTCAACTGTGCTTAGTGATTATCTCGGCAGACACTGAATATTTATCTAATATACCTGATGTATTTTAGATATTATGCATTCCCCACTGTAACTTGTAGGGATCTTACTTACTAAAATGGTAACAATAAAACAGAGAGCTTATACCAGGGCTTCCTAAACTGTGGGTTGCAAGCCAAGGTGGGGTCACAAGTCAAGATTCTGGGGTCATGAGCTCCAAGGCCGAAATGTCTCGTGCTGGGCGTGGCCTAATGGACAGACCATGGAGGCTTCGTTGCTGCTGCGCTGCTGTTTAAATACTTCTTACCATGCTCAACCCCAACCCGCTCAGGCAATGAAGGCCACCCCTCTCCCCCGCTGCTCAGTAGCTGAGGTCCACCCCACCCCCGTTCATCAGCTGAAGGCCGCCTCCCCCTCTCCACTCAGCAGCTGAATCCCCTCCCCAACCCACCCCCAACCACTGCTCAACAACTCTAGTAAACCCTTAATTTTCACTCTGGGGTTATGGGGCATTAAAATGGGGTCACACCAGGAAAAAGTTCGGGAAGGCTTAAACCCTACATTTTCCAGTATGTATTTATACCATCAACAGACCACTGCATGAGGGTTGGAAATGACTATGATATAAATAGACTTGTTACTGCATCACTTATGTGATACAAGGTTAATCCACAGATTTCATTCCCCCTCTTATATTTATATCAATGTCAGGTGGTCTCAAAATGGAGGTGAGAACAGACAAACAAATGAAGCAAGAACATCACTGTAAACACCAATTCCAAATAATGTTCCACTGGTGAATTCAGGGCTGTTCTTCTGAAGTTAGGGTTAAGGTGCATTGCTGGGATAATATAGGAAGAAAAGTTTACCCTGTATCTAGCCTGTATTGTGACAGACCTGGAACTACCTGATGAAAAAGTAAAAATTTCACACTAACATTTTCATGCTTTCATCACAGAACGATTATTTTTATAAATAACGATCTTGTTAAATTCCTGCCATATTATATTCTCGCCGGTGATTCCTATTGAAAGGTTTGGACAAGTGTGACTTACTGATCATGCAGTCTGGTCCAATAAATCCAGGAGGACAGATGCAGGTTCCAGTCACAGTGTCACACTGACCCTCGTTCTGACACTTGCAGCTCTCTCGACAGTAGGGTCCATAGGTTCCCTCTGGACACCCTGAAAGACAAGTTCACTCACTCTTATTCAAGAGTTTTCATCTCATTTTACTGTGAGACACACAATAGCACAGATTAATAACATTTATGTTCTGTCTTCCACGACCCTGAAGGTAAATTGAAGGCCCACCAATGTTTTAAACACAGAAGCAATTCATCCTGCTGGAAGTGGTCATTTTATAAGCAAATAACTCACAACTTCATTAGTAATACCTCTAGTGTCTGAGATAAAGGGAGATTATATCCCCATCACATAAGCATAATGCAGCTTCATATAATCCATTCTTGCCAGCACCAAAACAGTACACTGTAAAATAAACCCTTATAAAATAGTTATTACAATACATTTTGTCTTTCTCTTTAGGAGTACAATTAATACAATACGGATGTGTTAAGGCAGTGGAAATCAGAAATGTCTCCTTAACTTGCATTGCATGCATTAAAATTAGGAGTGAAAGCTTTATACTGACAAAAGGAATACAACAGAGATTATTATAAAGGAGAACCTTATGCTGATGATGAGTGCACAACAGAATGTTATAGCTGTGCAGTTAATATTGAGAATTGGTGTATGACTGACAGGCTATTATAGCTGAGAACCTCCTACTGATCATAGGTGAACAGAACAGAGTGTTATAATGAAGGCATGATATAACAATCTTAATATCAATCAAAGTTACCGAATGATGGATCATTTTATCTCATGCTGGTAACACTTTTGAGAAAAGCTAATTGTGAAATATTGGAGCTATAAATAATTAAAATACTCTTAGGGTGGATTATTATAAAATTGAATGTTCCAAACTTTCGCTTTTAATGATTTTGCAACCTGATTTTTATAAGCTACAGAAAAAGATGAATCTATTGAAAGATATGATAGAGAAACTGACCGATAACCGCAAACCAAAGATCCAACAACGAAAATCAGTTAATACGTACGGAGATCACAGAGGGTACCATGATAGCCAGGTAGACAGGTACATTTCCCAGTGACAGGGTTGCACTCCTCATTCACTCCTGAACACTGACACACCTGGTTACAGTTCTGTCCGTAGGTACCTGGCGTACAATCTGGAAGAAAGAGAGAAGAAAAGTCAGAAGATGGAAAATGTTGCTGTCTGTTTTAACACAACACCAGCATTGGTACAACCAAAGGATCAATTCAGTCCTGTCTGATATTGAACAGGTCATGCCTGACTCAGTGTCATTACCCTGTAAACATTAAATACACAATAGGTGAAAGGGGAGAGTTCACTCCTGGTTAGCACTAATCATCATGTCCGTTACATTGTGGTCAGAGGTGGGTATGAGTTAAGGATCCTCTATATAGTAAATAACCATGATCATGCTGACAAGGGTGTTTAAATACAAGGATATCCTAACACCCTTTTCAGCCTGTGGGAAAATAGAAGGCTGAGCTGGGATCCCAGATTCCTTTTAAGATAAATGTCTGGCGCAGACACGATGGGCCAAGTGCTGTAAACTTTCTAAGATTCTATATAGCCCAAGCTTGAGGTGTGGCAAGTGTTCTCTCTCCACAAGAAAGCAGAGCCTGGGCAGTGGCGAGCTCTATAAAGGAGCATCTACTCTGGATTATTATTACTTCAAAAAATGTGAAAGATCATTTAATATGAATTAAGGACACTAGCCACACTCAGACACACCTTGGGCAGAATCTTCAGCTCGGCGAGCGGTGGGGGGGAGCCTGCTCGCTGAGGCATAAAATGACGCGGGGTGACAGCGGGTGTGCATTCCGACGTCACCGCGCGACATTTAGATTTTCAGTTCAGCGGGTGCGCAGCCAAGTCAGCTGTGCGCCCGCCGAACTGTCAAAGGCCTATTAAGGCCTGTTAAAAAGCCAAAAAAGCAATTAGCTGAGCTGCTCATCCAACCTTAAGGTTGGCAGGCAGGCGAAGAGCCCAGGCGGCCTTCGCATTTTTCATGGAACCTCATCCATAGGTGGGATGAGGTTCCATAACCCTTTTTAAAGTGTTGAAAATTTTTAAATAAAATTAATGGACATGTCCCAGCTCATGTGACAGTTTCACAAGAGGGGACATGTCTGTAAAAAAATTTTTTACCTTTAATCAATGTATAATAAGTGAAAGTAATCTCCCTGAGGCACCTCTGTGCCTCAAGGAGATTTCTGCGCTAGAGCGCACTCCCTGACTCAGGCAACCACCCCCCCCCGCCCGCACAGGGAGCGCACAGGGCTTCCGGGCGCACATCACGCTGGGCGGGCCTTAATTGGCCTGCCCACGTAAAATGGTGGTGCCCAGCCGATGGGGGGTGCCAATCGGCTGCACGCTCGCCCACACCCGCCCCTACACAAGCCCCCCGATGGAGAGAATTTTCTCTCCCTTAAGCTAAGAACACTTTAAAATTCAGATATGGACCTTTACTGGTACAATTGGATAGATTTGACAAGAAGGGTAAACATTCATTTCGACCATCTTGATGCGACGGAGCCAATGAAAGTTTGATATCACATTTAAGGTCTACCCAAGGAGTCTAGAGAAATTGGCACAGTAGAGCTTCTGTGACATGACACAAAGATGTACCGAGTCCGAATGTATCTCACAGACCTGAGGCCAATCTTTCCCTCTGAGAGAGACTGGTTTTAATTTCTTCTTCACCCTCATTTTACCATTTTCCCCATCCCTTCTTTTAGATTTTAAACAAGCAATTCCTCAGTCTGATGGAGACAGGTGGCTGAGGGCGGAAGGGGAGGCGGGAGCGGTGGTTGAGGTAAAAATTCATCTTGGACGGTGGGGTAAAATGGATGGTATTCGATCAGCCACCTATTATTCACAGCTCCTGCTATTCAGTTCCATTGCAGTCGACGAAACCAGATATCAGGCACTGCAGAAAACTGCTCTATCTCACCCTTTAATTTTAAACACTTCTATTATATCGCCCTGTCATCTGCATTATTCGAATGAAAAAAGGCCCAATATTTTGGTGTTTATATTTTCTTACATCAGGTAGCATGCTAGTGAAATAAAAACAGAAAAGGTTGGAAACATTTCTACAGTATTCTACACTTAATTTTTGCAACTGAGTGAATCCACATTGTAACCTCTCTAAAGTCTCAATATATTTCCTATAATGTGGAGCCCAATACTACAGACAGTAAACTAACTAAGGTCTTATAATAGGCTGCTTTAGGGAAGATAGCATGTAAGCTGGCTTGCTCTCTGAATCCAGCCTCCCTGCCTGTAAATTTCCATCTGCTGTGAACCAAACAGTTATTCCTTGGATTGCAAAAAGTTGAGAGTCATTTTTCTAATGCTCTGAAAGCATTACAATTAACTCTGAAAATAAGCAGGAGCAAAAGTATATTCGCTATTCGCTCACTTGCATAATTCAGTGATTCTGAATACATCGTTGCTTAATGTTTGAGGGGGTAATAAGCTGTCAGTTAATGCAGATCCTCATTATTACAGGGAGGCAGATAAAAGCTGAAGTGGCCATTTTCACTATTGCAAAACACAAGACATGTCACCACCTTCCTTAAGCATTAAATAAATGCACCATTGTTCAAGAAATTAAATCTGGAACATTCTATAGCCTCCTTACTTTCTTCACAACCATTGCCAGTGAATCCAGCCGGACAGCCACACCCCCCGGTCACATGGTTACAGGCAATGCCAGGAGGGCACTCACAGCTCTGGCCACAGTTCTCTCCATAGTAACCAGGCAAACACGCTGCAAGAGAAAGAAAGAAAAGTCAAACTCTGTTCGAGCTATTTTGATTGAATCAGAATTTTTTTAAAGTATATGAATAAATGGTTTTGTGAATTATATGCTTCTTCAGATGAGAGACAGGAAGGTTATGAGCCATAGCCCACAAGGGACCATAGGCATCGCTCTATTAGAGAGAGACAATTGGTTATATAGCTTGAGAGGCATCACTCCACATTAAGCATGGGATAGGCAAGGAGGCAAGTCCCAAGTCTACCTCAGCCAGAATGGCAATTGAGCCCATGCTGTTGGTATTAATCTGAACCGCACACTAGCCTTCTAGCTAACTGAGCTAATGACCCTTTAGATGAGAGATATTATCTTGCAAAATTGAATAATTTCTTTTCAAGGTCCCAACAGCCAGCGCTTTCAGGTGAGCTATTGCATGATGAAGAGTAAATCTGCCTGTACTCTGGCCAACCTCAGGAGATCACCTCCTACTGGATTTTGTCTTTCTACATTCGCCATGGGGCAGAATTTTCCCCCCATTGGGGGGATTGTGCGGGGGTAGGCTGGGATGGGCGGGGACAGGCGCAAACCCAATCGGCGCCCCCAATCGGGTCCGCGCCGCCATTTTACGTGGGCGGGCCAATTAAGGCCCGCCCAGCATGACGCACACCCGGGAACGCTGAGCACTCCCTGTGCGGGCGGGTGGGGATTCCCTGAGTCGGGGCCTGCGCTCTTTCTCATGGAGCCTTGAGGAATGTGTGTAAACTTCTAACCTGTGTTAATTTGTATAATCTCAAGTTGTGAATACAAACAGATCAAGATTTTCAGATTTCAAATTTCAAATGAACCCATCAATGGAGCAACAGCGCCAAGAGCAGCCCTTTCCGAACTAAATTCAAATAGGTTTAATCAGCGGAAAAGAAATACAAAGGTAGATTTAAGAAATGAAGCACTGGTTTCCATGGTGTTCCCAGTGCACTCACAATTTTCTGTCTATTAAAATGAATGGACAGGAAATCATGCAAAATGTGCACTGGCTTATCTTCCCAAAATTTCCAATATGCACTCATGTTGTTCAATGCTCTGAGCCAGTGGGACTAAATCACAAAGTATAACCTATAAAGGGAATAATACAGAGCTGTCTGGGCCTTGATGGCTGTTTGCTAGGCCTTGCAGTTTGCATGTGGTCCCAGGACAGTAGTTTGAACACCCTGACACTATTGAATCAGTATGTGATTTTCCAGTTCCCAAGTCACTGAGTGAGAATGCCAGTTTAATGCCACTTTCATGTCGTAGGCTTTATGGATCCCCCGCAGTCTACAGATCGAGAATTTCTTCCTTCAAGCAGCCTGGAAAGGACTGAAGCCCCAGTTTTAGAAGGGAAAGGCAAGTGCCTTAAACCACTGCACCATCCAGCCCCCAAAACTAGACTTGTCTTTTGTGAAAGAACTTTGTTCAAGCACAGACACCATGCAGCTGTGTCTTTTCTGAGCTAAGTGAGGTTCAAATGGTTTCCTTCCAGGTATTTATAAAAGGATAATAAAATGGTGGCAGTTATTTATAAAATTAGCCACCACCAATTCACACATACCCAATAAGATCAAAGCTACCCTAACGTGCCTGTTACATGCATCAGCAGCTAAACTGCAACTGAAATTTAAGCATCTTAGCACTCTCACCATCCCTCCACCCACCACCCCCCCACCTCCCCACCCACCACAAGCTGAGCACCCCACCCCTGTTACATCTCTGAAAAAGGGAGATTTAGGAATGACTGACTTTGCACATCCCCGCGGGAAGCCTCACCCAGAAGGAACGAGATTGCAAATTCAGACACATGCTACTCATGGTTTTCCGACCACTAATAGGAGCGTTGTAATTACCAAGGACCTTCTGAACCTCGAGCACATTCCAATAAATAAAACGTTCAAGTGAGTGGTTTGTCAGAGAGAGATCGCCAGAACGTTGCCAGATGAGTTAAGGAGCCACTTTAAGTAAAATTGCCACAGTGAGAAATGGAGGGAGAACACAGAGGAATAATACTACAATTTACAGAGCCAGAATTGCAGGCCTCAGTCAATGGTTTAAGGATTGGGAAAGTGCTTACTCTGAAGTAGAGGGTTAAGCTACTAATGCCCAAAGGCCACAAGAGGTCAATGTGGGGGTCACATACCAGTGACTTGGCAAGGTTAGTGGAAGAAAGTGTTCGATTTGAAAACAGTGGGAAGCTGGGCACTGACAGAGGGTACGCGTAAATGCGATCTGGTAGATATGGAAGCTGCCATCAATGACAAATCAAGTTAGATATAGGTGTCAACTAAGCTTGCTTGTATATAATGTACTGCACAATGGGAAGTAATCAATCTAGTTAAGAGGCAGAAAAGGGATTTAAAACAAAACTAGAATGTTACAGTTGAGAAGGTTGAAGACTATGGCCTGAATTTTTCCTGAGGGTGGGCTCAGCGGGACCAGGCATGGGCGCTTGCGGAGCTGACTGCCGCCCGTGATCGACTCCGCACCGCCATTTTACGTAGGCGGGCCAATTAAGGCCCACCCAGCATAATATGCCAGTGGTAGCGCTCAGCGCTACCTGTGCGGACGGGGGCAGGACGGAGAGTCAGGGCCAGCACTCTTTTGCACACATGCACATGCACATGCGCACAAAAGAGCGCTTCAATTTCCCTGAGGCACAGAGCTGCCTCACGGAAATCGAAGGGCTATTGAAATAAATAAATAAACGGAATTAAAATTTAATGAAACACGTCCCCTCATGTGACTGTGTCACATGTTTTTATACTTCAGAAATGTTTAAAATTCAATTTGTTAAAGCTTTAGGAAACCTCATCCCGCTCGTGGATGAGGTTTCCTAAAATACATAAAGGCCACTTGCCTTTTTTGCCTGCCCGCCAACCGTTCGGTTGGACGGGCAGCGTAAGTTTGAAATTAATTGGTTCCTTAATGGCTTTAATAGGCCTTGTAATTATTGGCGGGAGCACACGCGCCCGCTAAACAAAACATCACGGGGCAGCACAATGACATCAGGACGCACGCCCGACATCATCGTGCGCCATTTTACGCACCGGTGTACCAGGCCTGCCCCCGCACACCAACTGAAAAATCCTGGCCTATAATTATTTTAACATAGAGCTGACCATTACAATTATTAAACTTCACCTTGCTGACACATTTGTGTAATTAATAAGGCTTAATTTATCAAATTGTACTATACATAAGCTTTGTGATGAAAAGTCTTAATTTGCATGTATTTTTCAGATGGTTCAGATGGTGAATTTTGAGGTATGTTGTTAAAAAGTTTTAAAATAGGCATCTCTTTAATTGCCAAATACTGTGATGTAGCTCTAAGAAAGTCCATGTGGAGTGAATTAAAGTTACAGCTGGGAAATATTTGAGGACAAGGTGTTCCAGGGCCTCCGGTCAAAGATACAAGTTACAGTTTAGCAGTTAGGAGGGACGCCAAGCCTGTAAAGCTGATTGGCTAGAAGAATGGTCTTGGGCCTAGAATGTTCTGAGGCCTTCAGGTTAGAATGTTGTAGGGAAGCTAGAAGCACTTTTCTCATTGGTCAAGAGTTGCAAATCTTGGTTAGAAGTCATTAGTTGCGTTGTCACAGGTGTAAATACTTGGGCTAAAAGGTTGCACAGCTACCTGTAAAATGAGTATAAAAAAGGGGTACATGACTCATGAGGCTTTTGCACTTGCCAAGGGTTAGGATTTATCACAGGATGTAATGTAATGTAAGGGAGGGGAGGGACTAAAGTCACTGTCACAGAGCTGAGGATTGCTGTAAGAATTAGAGATCAGTGTAGAGAGAAATAGAGAGATAGAATTCAGCAGGCAGCTGTAAAGTGTGAAGCTTCAGCAGTTAAGGTGGATTGGAAACTTTAGCAGTATCATTATCAATGTTTATTGCCCAATAAACTTTGTTAGTTTGCATTCTAAATTAGTGAAGGTCCTTCCTGCCAACAAGAATTCTTGACAAGAATTTTCTTACTCTGGGGTTTAGTATAGAGTGCAAATCCCTACACAATGCACTCAGATAGTTCTCAAGCATTCTCACCCACTTTCAGCAAGCAAGGTATGCACCAAGGTACGCCCCTAAAAGGCATTGTTTTTATTGTATGTATTTTTATCTCTTTGAAGAAAAGGGTCACTTTCAATAGAAGGTTGAGCACAGAGGACTGGAGGGTCAGATTAGGTAGGAATACAGTAATGTTCTGTGCATCAAACCAATTCATGTTTAATCATTTTACTCCCTCTATATCAACGTTCTTACTTATGCTAAACCTTGTACAAAGATTCGATGACTGGCTCTCACACTCAATGGATCACCAGGTTTTCACTCACGTTTCTCACATCTCTTCCCCCGCCAACCTCGAGCACATTGACAAACTGCAGACTCATGGTGACAGGAAATGGCATTTTCACAGTCACATCTCTCCTCACAACGCTCTCCGTAATATCCAACTGGGCAACCTAAAAGGGCAACCAAATAAATAAACGCCTGCTTGTTATGTGGAAAATGGCCGTTCTATATTAACATCAACATCGCCCGTGAACAAGGATCGAACGCCTGCAGCAGATGACAAAACCAAGTGTCAAGCTGGCGATGTCACATCTCCATTAGTGCGCTTCCAACACGTTGCTAACACTCAGCGTCAAAGCAGAAGCTAAGACAAAGGAAAAGAAAATATCTGAGGATCAATACTCTGAAGTCATCAGGCTGAAGCCCACAAACCCATAGGAACTTGCAGGAAATGGGAGTGCTGGACTTTGTGAGGGAGAGGACATGAGCTTCAGCATTTGAATGAAGTGAAGCCTGCGGACGTCCCAAGCTGGAAGACCACCTGGAAGGAAGCCTGTTAGAGAAATTGAATGCCAAGTGACCAAAGTGCAGACCCGGCTGTCAGCAGCCAGTACAGCAGCTGATCGAGAGAGCAGCTGCAGAAAGTGACAGTACAGCCAGATCTGTTAACGGTACAGCCGGATGTAGTTGGGAGACCATCCAGGCTCTGAGAAGGACAAGACCACTGAAGGTTGAGGCAAGATGATTGACCGGTCAAAGATTGACCGAGGGTAATCAGTTAGAGGTGGCAGCTTAGAACTTGAGAAAATACGTGGGAGTGAGGTGAACGAAGACTTTTATTCACAGAGAAAAATAACACTGGACGGATTTGTATTGGGCAGTGGGATGTGTGAGAGAGTGTAGCCAGGAGAGAGAGCTTTGAGGGCTTGAGGCTACACGTGGTGACTAGTTTAAGGGAGTAACCGTATGAGGTGTGAAAGTTTGAGGGAGTAAATATAGATAATGGAGGCTGGTAAGAGGGATGGGAAAGGGTGAACTGAGAAGAGGATTACAATCAATGTGGATTAAGAATCGCTTGATGCAAAGGTCAGACAGAAGGTATGATATTTTGTTGAGGGAGGAGCCTGGAGATCTAGGGAAGCTGAAAAAGAGAGGTAAAGGAGAGGGAAGAGAGGTTAATCTGCACTCCAGTGGTGGCGATACAGCGATTAATGTTGTCTTTACTCCTCTTCAAAAAAGCACTGAGGGATCTTGAATGTCCACCTGAACAGATAGAGGGGTCTCTGGTTTAATGTCTCATTCAGAAAGTGGGGAAAAGGTCAGATAAGTAAAGGCATCACCAACTAAATGTATAGCCACAAACAATGCAATCAGAGGCAATAGGGAAGACCTATTATTTTTTCTCAGTTCCCAAAAGGAATCAAAGACAAACCCTCCGATATTAATCCAAAAGTACAATCCATCTTATTGCAGGATGCCTTGTTGTATTCCACTGGTGGTGCTTCAGTGGTCCTGTCAGAATCCTGAACAAGCAGCAAACCAGAGGCTGACCAGCTAAGAGAAACTTAAAATCAAACCAGTAAATAAAATACATACAAACCAGCTTTTACGGGGATTTGCTCCACATATCCACAGCTCTTGAAACACGTGACCTTTTCTTTTAACCTCAAACCTAACACTACAAAGTCCAACATTTACTTACCAGTCTGACATGTTTCTCCGATCCAGCCAGGTCTGCAAATGCACTGCCCAGTGTGTCGATCGCAGGTTCCCCCATTACTGCAGCTGCAGTGTTGCTGACATCCCTCCCCATACCGCCCGTCTTCACATTCTAAACAGAGGCACACACACGGGGATGGTAATCACTGATCCTCATAGTAAATAATATCCTTGCATGGTTTTTCTTCTTTAAAAGAATTTCTGATCACACGCTTACCAAGCTCGCAAGCTATACCAGTCCACCCTTTGGGGCAAGTGCATGAGCCACTCACATGGTCACAATGGGCTGTGTTCCTGCAGATACAGGGCTGTAAGCAGTTCAGTCCATAGGACCCGGCAGGGCATCCTATGCGGAAACAAAACAGGATCAAAAATGTGGTAAAGTGGGAAATTAGGACAGCGTGCAACCTGCTGACTGGCGTGGACTTGATGGGTAAGTGACTATGGCTCTAGGGGAAAAAAAGCTTCTTCAGGCAACCGGTTTTCATGAGACTAACTGAGTCTCAG
This sequence comes from Cetorhinus maximus, assembly GCF_964194155.1. Classification (NCBI taxonomy): domain Eukaryota; kingdom Metazoa; phylum Chordata; class Chondrichthyes; order Lamniformes; family Cetorhinidae; genus Cetorhinus; species Cetorhinus maximus. The sequence goes on along the minus strand of NC_135897.1, from coordinate 72,212,670 downwards.
GCAATCTCAATCTTCTTCCTAATGGACACAAATTCGAACATTAAAACTGCCAATAATTCACCATGAATTGCCACTGACTTGATAGTTTTTAACTCAGAATCCACAAAGGGCAGTGATGTGGAGAAGAGAAATTGTTGCAGTCAAGAGGTGACTCTTTTGAATTAAGAAATATTTTGAATTTTAACAGTTTTGAAGTTGGCATTCGCAGGACTCCTGGCACTTATTGGGCCTTCATCGCTTTTTTATTTGAAGTCCGTTGAAAAACAAATTAAAATTCTCTCACATTCCCCTTCCCTCCAATGCATGTAAGTCAATCACTAACCACTGATTTTATGTTCGATTTACATGGGAGGTGGGGGGCGTTGGTTGGTGAGAACAACTACAGAGCAGTAACACATTCTAGGAAAGCGTATCTGCAGCCTGGAATTAATAATCCGACAGAGCCACTCAGTTCCTTCAATAGCTACACTCGGGCTAATGTTCAGACACCGTAACAAAGCAAGATCCCAACGCCCCCCCCCCCAAACCCTGCTAACAGTTACTTACGTTGGTGACATGCAGTTCCTGTCCATCCGGGAGCGCACAGGCACTGGCCAGTCATGTGGTCACATGCTGCATTATTGGAGCAGTTACACATCTGGCTGCATCCCTGACCATACCTCTGTCCCTGACATGCTGGGAAAACAGAAATCCAGAGTTGAGAGCAGCACTCATTCAATTCCGCATCAAGCAACAAACAAACTGCACAGAAATATATACACAATTCTCTCACAAAATTTATAATTTGAGCCTAACATTTCACAGTCATCATGTCCCGCTCCTTAATCTTTACAATGTGGACATCCTTATACACAGAGCTCACCGGTCACTGGAGTTCCCTGTAAGAACCATTGTAACATTACAACAATCTGTTAATTCAAGCAGATGACAACTCCTTCTCTCCAGTGAGAATGATATTAGTCCCATCTGCAATGTTTGTACCCCAATAGAGAAATTTCCCAAACATCAGCAGTATTGTCCCCAGCTAAACAGTGGCATTCAGTGCCAACAATGATACTGTTCCTCTTCTGTGGGACAGTGTTTCATCTGGCAGCCACATGTGACTGACACACACACACGTACGCAGACGCACACATACACACACACGCAGACACACACACCAAAGTTACTTCAGCATAGTGACAGCGGTGTCCAAAAAACAAACAACTCTTGCTACAAAATTTCAGACATTTCGGTGGTTCCTGAATTGACAACCTCCACCTCAGTCATATTGACAGCTCCAGTTCTCTTTTCAAACTCGAAAATGAGCCATTTCCAAATTTTTCTCTCACTGTGCAACCCCTCCCTTCAAGAGTCAACTTACGCTGGTTGCACTGGGGTCCCAGCCAGCCTGGAGGACAGTGGCACGCTCCAGTCACATGATCACATCTGGCACCATTTCTGCAGTTGCACATCTGCTGGCAGTCAAAGCCATGAAATCCATCAGGACATGCTGGGAATGAGAAAATACCCATGGTGAGGTCATTAACCCTTTAGCATAAAAGACAGTTACAAAATCATCTGCAGGTCCCGCCACCATGGAAATCAATAGGAAATAATAAGAAGCATTAAACAGAGTCCTTTAGTCAGTTATAACATGTGCCATTAGGTCATGTTTTCTTCACAAATCCCAGGGAAAACCAGCTTACATTAGTTATTACCGCTAGGTTGAGTGAACGTGTGCAGTTAATGAATTCACTGGAAATACTAAATCTACATGGCCATTAAGTGTTAGGTTAACAGATCCAGATTGATTCTGCCATCTATATGTTGCCTGCCATTCAGAGGAACTGAATTGCTGTTACTATTAATGTATTATAGACTTTATACTCATCATTCTCAGTGACCACCAGAGGGCGCTGTCTACTGCTTCTAGTACAAAAGTAACCCATCAGTTCTGGATACTACTCTCAATATGAAGGAGAAATATTTCTGTTCAGCAGAAATTAAAAATCCTAAACCATTTTCTATCCACAATTGCTATATTCACTTCTGTTAACTGAACAATTTAGTGACTGTCATGTTCCCTGTACATTATCACATGGACACCTGAGTTCTGAGACGCATAGAGTACAAAAGCAAGGAGGTTATGGTGAACCTTTATAAAACAATGATTCAGTCTTAACTGGTGTATTATGTCCAATTCTGGGCACCACACTTTAGAAAAGACGTGAAGGTTTGAGATCGGTTATGAGAATGGTTTCAGAGATGAGGAACTTCAGTTGCTGGATAGATTGGAAAAGCTGGAATTGTTCACCTTAAAGAGAAGTTTGAGAGAAGATTTGATAGAGGTGTTCAGAATCATAAGGGGTCTGGACAAAGTAATTTAGGGAGAAACTGTTTCCATTGGAGGGAGGGTCGAGAACGAGAAGGGACCGATTTAAAGTGATTAGTAAAAGAACCAAAGGCGACTTGAAAGAAAACACTTTTTTTTTAAACACAGTAAGTGGTTACGATCTGGACTGCACTACTTGAGAGTATGGTGGAGGCACATTCAATCATGGCTTTCAAAAGGGAATTGGATAATTATCTGAAAGGAAAATAATTGCAGAGCAACGGGGAAAAGGGAGGGAAGTAGGACTCGCTGAATTGCTCTTGTCTCCTAATGTGCTGTAACTATTCTACAATTCCATTCTAATAGCCAAGTGTGGTTTTCCTATTATCAATCAGAACTTAAGAGTATGTGAGGGGTAATAACCCTATGATGTCATGTATCATCTGAAAAACGTAGCAAAATAGCTTAAGTATTTCCAAAGTAGGAGTTGAGAAGAGTTAGGGTGGGTGGTTGGAGATGTGGTCAAAGAGGTAAGTTTTGAAACAGAGAGAAATATGGCAATGATAAAGGGGTTTAGGAAGAGAATGCAGGAGACCGATGTTCATGTGCGACTGATGGTACAGCAGGGGATGAGTTTGACACTCACTATACAAGGAAACACTTGCATGTATGCAGCGCCTTTCACAAGCACACAAAGTCCTAAAGCACTTTACAGCCAATTAAGTACCCAGTCACTATTGTGATGTAGGAAACACAGCAGCCAAGTTGTTGTTGCGATTACGATTGGTCCCCTGGCGAGGTCCCCCAATTTTTTAACTTCCCGAATGGGACCCCAATTTTGTGATGCTCCCGGATGAGGAGGAATGAACTGGCTCCCCTCCTTTATTCAACCCCATTCGTTGGTCGCAACAAGGTTAATTTAAAGGGATTCCTTCCCCCTGTGGCTACCATTTCCCAGTCCAAATTTATTTATGTTTTAGAAAGAAGCAAATTAACCAGGTTTTCTTGAGTCAAAGAAAGAGTAAGTTTATTAGTTATTAAAACCCGAGAAAAAATAATAAAAATGTGACACACATACACACAGGTCAGAAATGAGAAGTTGAGTCCAAATAAAAGTTAAAAAAGATATAGGAATCAGTCTTTGGCTTGTCAGTAAGGCATAGATGGCGATACATTCCAGCTGTTATGTTGGGTGATTCCAGTAGAGCTGAATTTGGCAGTTTAGCAGTTGGTTTGGAGATACTTGGTTCTGCAGGTTGGCCGAAGAAGCTGTTCTATTTCCTTTTTGATTGTGGCTTTGCTGACTTGCCTCCAGCAACAGAGAAGGAAAAAGAGCCTTTGCCTGCAAGCTGCAAGGGTGCCTACTGATCATATTCTGCTGTCTCAGCACGCTAGACCACTAGACCACTAGCACACCCAGATCAGGATTGCAGCTAGCTTTTTAACCCATTTCCCTGTGCATTCCTGGAGCGGGAAAAAACAAACATGTCTTTCTCCCAGAGTCTATTATCTTTCAAATCAGACCATTTCCACATTGTGAGATATAACTCAACAGAAGATGGTTTTGGATGTCTGCTGAGATGTGGCAGTCTCCATTGTCTCCACAACCATCTCTTCCTTCCAAGTGTCTCTGTCTGAAGCAGGCCTTGACACCTTTTTAGATGCAACATTCCATGTTCTCTTGGGACTAGTCAGTCAAGTATAATCCACATAGGAAATTTCCAGGTTACTTTACGTTCTCAGCCATCTTTTGCTGTGTCTTTGCTTGTATATCTTTTTAACAAAAACACATGTCTTCCTTAAAAAGTTCAATATGCCCAAGTAATAGAGTGTATTAATCCACTGTCGTGACATTGTGCACAGCAAGGTTCCACAAACAGCAATGAGACAAATCAGCAGATAATTTGTTTTAGTGGTGTTGGTTACAGATAAATACTGGCCACACACCATACTGTTCATCGAATAGTGCAATGGGGTCTTTTATGTCCACCTGGGAGGGGCAAGCTGGACCTTAGTTCAACGTCTCAACCAAAAGACAGCACCTCCAACCGTGCAGCACTTCCTCAGTACTGCACCAGTGTTAGTCTAGGTAATGTACTCATTGTAAATGGGAATGACAATTTGAAGGCAAGCGTGCTGAGCTACAAGGAGAAGGTGGAAGTCGCCAGTGATTTGGAGTGACAGGCAAACCTGTCACCCAATTCAATAGCAGAAGATGTTGTGACTATTTCACAATGTGGCAGCTCCCTGTAACTTGAACCAACTCATCACCATTCGCTTTGTTAACACCACGTGCACAGTGACAGGCCTATACGTACATCACCTGTCATGCAGTTAAGATGACAATGCTAACCCTTTGTTAAAAAAAAAGTCCCTCCCATATTGTTCATTGCCAGAGTATTCTACATTTCTGAATGTGCGTTCACTGCCTATTCCCATGGATATTTACATTCGGGTCACAGAAGTCAATTTCAGGAAGGTGTCATTCACGTGATAATGTCGCAGGCTTCTACTCGTCAATCTTGGTTCCTGTCGAGCACAGAGATCAGTGCCCACAGCGAAAAATTCAAAGCTCAAGATCACAGCAGAGCTGGATATGAACTTGCATGTGCAATCCTAAACTTAATTATACATGGGACTGGGAAATATCAAAGGCTGTTGCCTTTGCAACAGTTGAAAGAGAGTAAACTGAAAACTGATTCCTGAATCAAACAAGTCCCGAGTATTCCTGGACACTTGAAGATTGACCAATCGCCATGGTTTATTACTGGACCTGGAGACATAGATTCATCATTAGGGATTGGGATCCTTCCCACAAATCTCCAGATAACCCTGCAGTCTTTAATAGTAGCTGGATAAGCAGCTGGATGTCCCGATAAACTACTTTTTTTTTACCTGGCTGTAGCAGTGCTAAGTGAGAAGATTTTGTCCAGTTTCAGATTACTTCCTAGTGAGCAACGGAGCTGTTCATACTTAGCAAGTAACTGGTGCTAAATTGGCAATCTCTTTTCACATTGGACACCCAGGGAGCAATTAAATTGAATTACATAGAAATTACAGAACAGAAATCGACTGTTTGGTCCAATTAGTCATTACTGGTAATGAAACAAACCCCCTCCCCAACCACCCCACCCACTTTACTATCCTCTTTCACCTTGCACCACCATCCCTTAAGCACTCCCAAGATCAAGCACGTCACAATCCTTCCCTTTTGTCTTTTGCTCCCCTTCTCCCTCTTTCCCTTTTTCTGTACTTGCATAAAACCTGTTATATTCCTGTTTTGATGAAAGGTCATTGACCTGAAACATTAACCCTGTTTCTCTCTACACGGATGCTGTCGAGTATTTCCAGCATTTTCTGTTTTCATTTCAGATTTTCAGCCTCTGCAGTATTTTATTTTTGTGAAGAGAACAAAATGTTTATGTTCCAAAGCTCCTTGACAAGTTGGGTCCCAGGAGCCATTAGACTTCAGCTGGATGTTATTAGCATTTGCCACCACTAGGGGGAACACTAGACCCCCGCCTCCTACTGATGGCCGACTATCTGTATAAAAGTGCTTTTACAGGTGCCGCAGTTTTGAACACACTGTTGCTGTAGGTAATTGTCCTTTACAGGTTAGAATGGAACAAAATTGTGGTCAGGTTAGAAGTTGTACTGAAATACATCTGAACATATTACGCCTGCTGCCAAGCGGACATCACTTGTGAAAGGGACCAAAGACGATGAGATTGGTCATCCCAAAGTTTAACTGGAGGAAATTCCGGCTCATCCAAGACTAGATGTCGGACAAGCAGTCGGAAAATACAGAAGCAGCAGAAGGGCTGAGAGAGGTGAAAGTAGGCAAATATTAGGCCTGAAGCTCAGCTGAGGGTCAATAGGGCACCGAGTTTGCACTCAATTCAAACTGAAACAGCGGTCAGGGTGAAGGATGGAATCTGTGGCAAAGGTATAAAGAGTGTGTGGTAGAAGCTGAAGAGGCAGTTTCAGTTTTCTCCTTGTTTAATGGAAGAAAATTATAGTCAGACAGGATATAGTGGAGGGATCGAGAAAGGTGGCAAAGAGGTAGAACTGGGTATCATCCGTGCTTATGGAAGAGAAACGTGAGGCTGATAATGCCTGATGGAGTTCGGCCAGACATGGTTATAGACGGCTAAGCAATCATCTCTTATGAAAACTTTCACACTCTTTCATTTCCTACATGGCCTCATCCCTCCTTGTGTCTATAACATTGCTTCTCGTCTCTATGACTGCCTTCTAACCACACCTTGCCTTACAAACCAGCCTTATACCTAGACTCCCAATCGCTGTTCCTCCAACTCTGGACGCTTGTGCAACCCCTTCTTTTGTCCCAATACTAGTGGCCACACCTTCAGCCAGCAAGACGCCATGCTCTGGAATTCCTCCACATGAACCTCCTACTTCAAGCTCCCTCCTGCTTTCCAGATCCTCCTTGAAGCCACCCATTTCTTCTCTTCCCCGGCAGTCCCTCGGGGTCGAGGCTGACTTGCTTCCACACTAAAAATGAGTTCTCAGGTGACTGAAGAGTCTAATGCGTGACCTACAGCCTCTGTCACAGGTGGGGCAGATGATGGGGTGCCTGGGTTGCCAAACGCTCCTTCCGCTGTTAACGCTCGGCTTAAGCTGACCCTTGGTGATGACACGCGAGGCGTTCAGCTCCTTCCCGGATGCTTTCCCTCCGCTTAGGGCGGTCTTGGGCCAGGGGTTCCCAGATGTCGGTGGAGATGTTGCACTTTTTCAAGGAGGCTTTGAGGGTGTCCTTGAAGCATTTCCTCTGCCCTCCTGAGGCTCGCTCGCCGTGTCGAAGCTCCGAGCAGAGAGCTTGTTTCGGGAGTCGTGTGTCAGACATGTGGACAATGTGGCCCGCCCAGCGGAGCTGATCGAGCCTGGTCAATGCTTCAATGTTGGGGATGTCGGCCTGAGTGAGAACACTGACACTGACGCATCTATCCTGCCAATGGATTTGCAGGAGCTTGCAGAGGCAGCGCTGGTGGTACTTCTCCGGAGTTTTGAGGTGCCTACTGTACAGAGTCCATGTCTCTGAGCCGTATAGGAAGGTGAGTATCATTATTGCTCTGTTGACCATGACTTGGTGCCGGGTTTGAGGTCCTGGTCTTGAAACATTCTCTTCCTCAGGCGACTGAAGCCTGTGCCGGCACACTGAAGGCCGGCACACTGGAGGCCGGCACGCTGAAGGCCGGCACACTGGAGGCCGGCACACTGGAGGCCGGCACACTGGAGGCCGGCACACTGGAGGCCGGCACGCTGGAGGCCACAACATCTGCCCTTGTTGACAGTAGGCTGCCAAATTATGGAAAGTGGTCCACGTTGTCCGAGGCCTCGTCATGGATTTTGATAACTGGGTGGGCGGGCTGGTAGAGGGCCTTTGTCTTACGGATGTTTATTGTAAGGCCCATGCTCTCGGTGAAGATGTTGACGATGGCTTGGAGCTCGGACTCCGAGTGTGCGCAGGTGCAAGCATCATCTGCACACTGTAGTCCAATGACAGAGGATGGGACGGCCTTGGATCTGGCCTGCAGGTGGCGGAGGCTGAACAGGTTCCTGTTTGTTCTGTAGTTTAGCTCCACTCCAGCAGGGAGCTTGCTGTGAGTGAGATAGAGCATTGCGGCAAGGGAGATCGAGAAGAGTCGGTGCGATGACACAGCCGTGCTTGACCCTTGTCGGAACGTGGATTGGATCTGCGCTGTATCCATTGGTCAGAATCACGGCTTGCACGTCGTCGTGGAACAGGCAGAGGATGGTGACAAACTTTTGGGGGCAGCCGAAATGGAGGAGGATGCTCCATTAGCCTTTGCGGTTGACAGTGTCGAAGGCTTTTGTGAGGTCAAAGGCGGCCATGTACAAGTTGCTGTTTCCTGCATTTCTCTTGCAGTTGCCACGTGGTGAAGATCATGTCCATTGTGCCCCTTAGTGGGCGGAATCTGCATTGCGACTCTGGGAGGAGCTCTTCAGCTACAGGGAGAAGACGATTGAAGAGGATTCTTGCGATGACTTTCCCTGTGGCTGACAGCAGGGAAATTCCTCTATAGTTACCACAGTCAGACTTGTCACCTTTCTCAAAGATGGTCACGATTATGGCATCTCTGAGATCTCCTGACACGCTCTCCTCCTTCCAGATAAGGGAGACGAGGCCATGTATTCGCGTCAATAGTGCTTCAGCGGGGATTCCATCAATTTCTGATGCCTTGTTGCTCTTTAGCTGTTGAATGATCTTTTTTACCTCGTGCTGGGTTGGGATTGTGCTGAGATGGCTGCGGGCAGCGATGCTACAGGATGGAGTTAACGACACTCGTGCTGAAGGCAGAATCTCTGTTAAGAAGATGTTCAAAGTGCTCCTTCCTGTGGGCACTGACTGCCTCCCTGTCCTTGATGAGCACCTCTCCGTTCTTGGCCAGCAGTGGAGTGGGGCCTTGGGCCATAGGTGGTCTTGACTGCGCTAAAGAAACCTCGCTCGCACATCACGACTGTTGGCTAACTGTTGGATCTCCAGCGCTTTCTCCACCCACCATCTGTCCTTTAGGTGGTGGGTTTTTTGCTGGACCTCAGCCTTCAGCCGCCTGTAGAGCTGTTTACTTGCTCTGGAGTTGGGTTGCTGTTTCAGGTTCAGGAATGCCTTGCCCTTGCAGTTTATCAGCTCCTGGATCGCCTGGTCGTTCTCATCGAACCAGTCTTGGTGTTTCCAGGTCGAGCAACCAAGCATCTCTTCGCACTCTTGCTGATTATGGAGACCTTGAGGGCAGACCAGGCACTGTGGACACTGTGTCTCTGGGTAAGCGGGAGTCACCAGGCTGGCAGTGAGGCGCTGGCTGAATAGGGCTCTCTTATCAGGGTCCTCGAGTGCCTCAGTGTTGATTTTCCTGCAGTATTGTTTCTGTTGTTGTCGCTGCTTTGGGGCTACATGTCATAGCGTGGGTGATACACACGTCCTTGTGGTCCGTCGCTCAGAAAAGGACGTAGTTGAGGACGTGCCAGTGCTTGGAGCGATCGTGTTGCTATGAGGCCTTGTACTTGTCTCCCTGAGGGAACAAGATGTTGGTTATGACAAGGCCGCGTTTAGGCATTTTGTCAGGAGCAGGGCACCATTGGTGTTGGATTTCCCTACCCCCTCTCTGCCAATTACACCTCCCCAAAGCTCTGTGTCCTTCCCAACTTTGGCGTTGAAGTCGCCAAGGAGGATCAGCTTATCACCTGCTAGGCCTGGGATTCTTCGAGGCTGGAATAAAATTCCTCTTTGGATTGGTCTGTAGCATCCAGTGTTGGGGCGTATGCGCTGAGGACTGTAGCGGATTAGTTCTGAGCTTAGGGTGAGCTGAAGGGTCATGAGGTGCTCGTTTATCCCGCAAGGGGTGTCTTTGAGACAGTCAACTAGTTTGTTTTTAATGGTGAAGCCAACCCCGTGGAGGTGGCGATCTTCTCCTGGTTTACCTTTCCAGAAGAAGATGTAACTGTCACCTTGTTCCTTGAGCTGGCCTTCCCCTGCCCGCCGGGTCTCACTTTGGGTGGTGACGTTAATGTCGAAACGTCTGAGCTCCCGGGCAATGACAGCAGTACACTGTTCCGGTCTGTCGCTGTTGGGTTGTCCGTGAGGGTCCTTACGTTCCAGGTCCTGAACTTCATTTTAAAGTGGGTGGAACAGTGATGAGGGAACATCACATTCACATGAGGAGCTGGCAGAGGCAGAGAGGTCCCAGGGAGCCGACAGTGGGAACAGCTGGAGACCAGGACCATACTGCGTCCGTGGCAGATGCTGGATGTCCAGCGGGATGAGCGGGGAGAACTGGCGGAGATCCATGAGGGTCTGCGTGTCATAGAGAAGTCCCTGCGGAGCATGAATCCTGCATTAACCCTGAACACCGAGCACACAGCCTCCTCCATTGAGGGAGTGGCGCTTCTCATGGAGAGGCAGCTTCAGGAGCAGACACAGGGGTCCCTGGGGTTGCACTCGGACCTGCAAGCCCTCACACAGGCACTGACCTCAAATGGTCACTGTCAGTGTGAGAGGTGGATGAGGCACCCAGTCTCTCTGCTGGGTGCACGTCCGTCAATGGTGAGCAGGGAGTGCAAACGCACCTCACGCTGGCAGACAAGCGGCCTGTCGCCTCTATGGGCTTCTCTCAGGGTGCTCTGGACAAGGGCAGCAGCTCTCCACCCCTCTGCCAGTGACCGCTGCATCTGATGATGCCGCGATGACTGAGGAGTGCCCAGCTATGGGGCTGGATGCACCCCCCTAGGCGGCTCCGGCGGCCAGAGGACCACTGCCAAGGTTTTCAGGGCCACCAGGACAGAGTCAGCAGGCTGCCTCCAACACCACTGTCAGCGACAGCTGGGGGGCACCAAGATGCAGCACCCACAGACGTAAGCTGAAGGTACCTTGAGCACAGCAGGGGTGTATCACAGGTGACATTTTTCCTGTTAATTGGTTTGACTCTTGTGTTAGGGATGGACACTTTGTTCATGTTAAGTAACCATAAACATTTATTTGACTTAAATGGGTTGAGTTGGCCTGATGGTTATGAATAGGTGCCAGATGCAGCACAGGCTTGTAAAAATATGGCATTGTGTGGTGCTGGCGTAATGTTTGTGTTCTCATTTATTGCTTATTAGCAAAGGAGACAGGGCCATTGGCTTTATGAGGCATCAGTGCTTTGGATGCCTAGCAGAAGATTTGCTGCTTCAAAGCATCCCTGGTGTCTCTGCCTCCATGAGGGTTCCTGTCCACTGCCTCGAGATCTTCACCTGCGCCTCCCCAGGCTCTTCCTCTGAGCCATCAATTGAGTCATCCTCCCTGGCCTGTGGAGCTGCCTCGCTTTCCTCGGCCTCCAGTGGGTCTCCCCTTGCTAGAGCCAGGTTGTGCAGGGGGTAGCATGCGGCGACTATGAGGGAGAGACACTCTGGAGGATGCTGCAATGCTCCCCTTGACTGGTTCAGGCATCCGAAGCACATCTTCAGCAGCTCAATGGTCCCCTCCACCACCGCCCTTGTGGAGGCATGACTCCTGTATCTCTCCTCAGCCTCAGTTCTTGGGTGACGGAGTGGGATCATCAGCCACTTATAGCCCTTGTCACCCAGGAGCCATCCATCCACTCGTGCAGGAGCTAGGAACAGCCTTGGTACCTGTGAGTGCCACAAGATGTAAGCATCGTGTGAGCTCCCAGGGTAATGGGCACAAACTTGGAGAATCTGTGTCCTGTGGTCACAGACAATCTGAACATTCATTGAGTGAAACCCCTTCCTGTTTACGAAAGGTCCCGGCTCACCTGCTGGTGCCTTGATGGCCACGTGAGTGTAATCTATTACATCCTGGACACGGGGGAACCCAGCCATCACAGCGAAGCCTTGTGCTCTCTCCGCTGGCTCACCTCGTCTGTCCGGAAATGGTTGAAAGTCCAGACGTGTCTAAAGACAGCATCAGTCACGAGCTTGACACAACTGTCTGCAGCTGACTGAGAAACGCCGCACAGATCCCCCACTGAGCACTGAAAAGAACCAGAGGCATAGAAGTTGAGGGCCACTGTGACCTTCAAAGCCACCGGCACGGGGTGTCCGCCCGCGCAGTTGGAGGCGATTTCCGGACCTATCATGTGACATATCACTGTCACTGTGTCCCTGGAGAGGTGGAGCCTCCTGAGGCACTGGACCTTGGACATCTGGAGGTAGTTGGAGCGCTGCCTGAACACTAGACACTGGGCAGTGGCGTCTTGGGCATGTCCTCCCGCCTTGACCTCCCTGTGGCCCTGCACCAACTGAGCTCGCGCCTCTCCTCTTAAAAGTCTGTCCACACCCACCTGGCCTCCTCTCCCTCCTGCCTCTCTCTTCCTCTCCAGAGGAGGCTCAACCGGCAGAATACACTATCCCCATGAGGTGGGATGCAGAGGAGCAGTGCCTTGAAAATGAAGGAACTCTGTGCTGCAATACTCAGAGGAACCTTCCAGGGAAGATGAGGACCTGAGAAGCTGAAAGGCAGGCTTGACAATCAAACGAGTTGCTGAGAAGCTCTGGGACAGCTCTGTACTCACACGGCAAAGGACTGACAATGACAGAGAAAGTGCTGCTGCTCCGTGGGCCTTTTACCCCGCCCGTGGATAAGGAAATGATAAAAACATGAATTCTGCCCGTCCGTATTGGCTGTGCGACGAGCTAAAAAAAAACCAATCGCACGAGCAACGTAAAATCGCATTAAATGACTTTAATTGGCCCTTTAATTGTCGGCAGGCACTCTCCGGCTCCCACCTGCACCCGCTGACCTGAATATTCCACGTGTGCGCGATGATGTCGGGACGCTCGCCCGACGTCTTTTTGCGCAATTTTAATGTGCGTTCGGGTCGGGCGCGAGCCCAAACTTGGAACACAAGATTCAGGCCTATATCTTATTAATAGAGAAGAGTGAACAATAAATCACAGAATCATGGAATGGTTAGAGCACAGAAGGAGGCCATTTGGCCCAGGAGCCCGTACTGATTCTTTGCAAGAGCAATTTTGCTGGTCCCTGCACTTTCTCTGTTTCCCCAGTGAACTTGTTCCGTTCACGTGTTTAGATATTCCCTTTTCACGGGCACAAGTGAATGTGCCTCCACCACACTCTCCGGCAGTGCATTCCGGATCCTAGCCACTTGCTGCGCAATGTTTTTTTTCTTATATCGCCTTTGGTTACATAAGAACAAAAGAAGTAGGATCAGGAGTAGGCCACTCGGCCCCCTTGAGCCTGCTCTGCCATTCAATAAGATCCTGCCTGATCTGATTGTGGCCTTAACTCCACGTTCCTGTCTGCCTCCCATAATCCTTGACTCCCTTGTCAATTAAAAATCTGCCTAACTCAGTCTTGAATATATTCAATAACCCTGCCTCCATTGGAATTCTTTTCCACAGGAAGCAAAGGCTAACAACCCTCTGAGAGAAGAGATTCCACCTCATCACTGTCCTAAATGGGAGACCCCTTATTTTGAAACTGTGACCCCTTGTTCTAGACACCCCCACAAGAGGGAACATCCCCTCAGCAACCACCCTGTCAAGCCCCCGCCCTCAGAATCTTAACTGTTTCAATAAGGTTCTTTTACCAATCATTTTAAGATTGGTTTTTTTTCCCACATTAGCTGGTGACATTCGCAGTTTGTAAGGGGTCGACGACAGAGAGGCGTGAATGGAGAATGAAAAGAAACAGCTTACGTCTTTCACAGAAAGTTCCGGTCCATCCTGCTGCACAGGTGCATGCGCCACTCACATGGTCACAAGCTGCTCCGTTGTCACACTGACATGTGAATTTACACCTTGAACCATAGCTTCCGCCAGGGCACTCTGTACATAAGAGAGATGAAAAGCCAGTGTCAGGGTCTATTCCATTGCTGCGCAGACCACCTCACCTCGCCGTGGGCTCTCTCCAGAAACATATCGCAAGAAGGCTGATTGAACTCACGTCACTGCGCCTAATATTTTAGTCCTTCTGACGGAAGCAAAGGAGATTGTGATCAACCTACTGCATCAGAAGTCAGCTACTGTTTAAAAGTTGCGCTCGCTGTGATCAGTAGCTATTGTCACCTTGCACCGATAATTTCAACAAGTCCGCATTACATTTGAGCATCAGGACTGTATCGTGAAACACATGGAGAAGTGTGAGCTGACATATTCAGTGCAACTTCACAACAGAGTGGGTGAATTGGAGGGGGAAACGTTTGAAGCAGCTGACCAGGCCTTTCATCTAATCACAACAGAAAATCTCAGAACCCACAATTCATTTCATTATCAGCACTAACCACTACTGTGACTTGAAATATCTGAAAAATGATCATTTCTGAACATTGACATATTAATAATACAGAGCAAAACTAATTCTAATAAATTATTTCCTTTATTCTTCATGGGTTGTGGGCGTCACTGGCAAGGCCAGCATTTGTTGCTCATCCCTAATTACCTTTGAACTGACCTTGCTAGGTCATTTCAGAGTCAACCACATTGCTGTGGGTCTGGAGTCACATGTGGGCCAGACAAGGTAGGGATTCCAGATTTCCTTCCCAAAAGGACATAATGATCCAGATGGGTTTTTACGAAAAAAAATTGATGATAGTTTCATTGTTACCGTTACTGAGACTAGCTTCATATTCCAGATTTATTAACTGAATAATCCCATCACACCAGCTGCTGTGGTAGGATTTGAACCCATGTCACCAGAGCATTAACCTGGGTCGCTTGATGACTAGTCCACTGACATCATCACTACACCACCATCTCCCCAGTCTCACCTATCTGCTCTCCTTACCTGTGCCAGTCCTCACTGGGAAAGCTGGATTGGAGATCCAATGCCTGTAAGCACCACGCAAGTGTCAATGATTTTAAGAAACCTTTCTCTGCTGACTTTATGCTTAACTCCTTTAAGAGGATGTTTTGCCCCTATTTACATTCTCTCCAACCACATGCAGGAAGACAAACAATTTTTTACATTTCTTCTTGGGATGTCAGCATTGCTGGCAAGGCCAGCATTTATTACCCATCCCTAATTGCCCTTGAGAAGATGGTGGTGAGCTGTCTTCTTGAATCACTACAGACTGAGTGGGGTAGATACATCCAGCTGCTAAGGAAGGAGTTTGGAGGAGCATACAACCATCCATCACAAGGTTGATGAGAGGAGGCTGGGTTTGGCTCGTTCTCTGATTTATTCTCCCCTCCTCTGGGAAAACAACTGGCTTCAATCATTGTACTATCTTCCCAAAACCTTAGCAGGAATCAGGATGGTTATAGATGCTTCGGATCACTGTCCAGTAACTCTTCCTGAAAGTGTCCTTGTGCAGATGTCAGCTGAGTAAAGATCAGCCTCTGTTGTGATATCCTTGGCTATTCATCAAAGAGGAAATCAGAGCTACATCAACTCACATATGAAGAATGGGCAGGGTATGGCTGGGGTCAGTTGCAGGGTCAAGGTACTAACGAAGAAAGGACAAAGTAAGGCTCAGGGATAAGGGGAGCTGGGGTTGGAGGAAGTATCTATGCCTTTAGAACTGTCCCCCAACAAGGAGGGACATAAGGGGGGAGGGGTAGGAAAGGAGTAAAACTGAGAACAGTGAAAGGATCTTCTGAACACATGAGCAGCATTAGCACCTTCTTTGTTTCTACTCTACATTGTTCAAATATCTCAGCATACCGTGACATTACAATGCTGGAAAAAAAGGGATCTGAAATTAAATTATTAATATTAGTAATTCAATACGCTGCATTAATTTTATAATCATGTAGTTTTTAAACATATTAGAACTTCCTGATTACTGTATTCCTTTCCCACCTATTACAATTCTCTGGGTCCGTACCCTTCTCTGATCTGTAGCTTCATAGACACAATAGAGACTGTGAAGTCCATACAAAGATCTGAACCTTACTCTGTTCACAATGATCCCCTGTGTATCCTGCCTCACACAGACAGTGGCCAGTCACAGGATCACAGCTCCCATCAGCACTGTTGCAGTCACAGACATTCTTGCAGCCTATGCCCCATCGGCCCACGTCACAAGCTGCGGGGGAAAATAGACAAGTGTGTTAAATCTGTCATGAAAGGCTGATGTGCACGAGTCAGGACCTGACAGCTGCTACACTGACGGTGAGGAGCTCACAGTGCAGACGGAATTGGATTACATCATTCAAACCAGGCGGAGGGCATCATGGGCTGGAAGAGTTAAACCTTATCTATCAATGTGATCCGTCTGAAGACTCTAAAGCTGTCTTCATTTTGTTGTGTGGGCATCACTGTTTCTTCCTGCAATCTCCAGTTAGCATTATCTGTTTTCATGGTTTTGAAAGGTGCAAGTTGTGGAATATCATGTATTCAGACACTGTTCGGCTCAAGAGGAATGGGGGTAGACTTGGAATTACAGCCAACTCCCGTCGTTCGTGGGGGTTCCGTTCCTGAGAAATCTCGTGAAGGGTGAAATTGCAGTGAACTTGCGCATGCAGAGAGAAGGCACTTGTGCACGCTTTCTACATGGGAAAGGTCAGAGTTTAACATTCTAAATCGCGGATATGTGAAGTTTTGGGGCTGCGAACCATGATTTGGTGTACATGCACATTTGCGTGGGTAAACAAATTTGCGATGGTGGGGAGTCACGAATGACTGGAGTTGACTGTACTCTCAATGTTTGCAGGATTGGGCTGCTCATCGTGCTTTTAGCTCTAAGGGTTTTAATCCAGATTCAATTGATATAACAAGTTAATACTCTCTGAAAGATGCCAGGGTCCCATATGAAATCACTGGGGGCTTTATTATCTCAGTTTCTAGTGAACATGGACCCACAGCGAAAGTAAACCTACACATGGTTCATTATTGACAATGGCAGTCACACTTGGCAAGGCAGTAAAAATGACTGATGTCTGAAGGTGTAAAATCCACGATGGAATGCTCTTCTGAGGCCTTACACCATTTTGCTCTGGATCCAATTACAAGATACCTGACCTGAAAGTGCCCAATCCTAAAACTAGGTGTTCCACTGCCAACAACACTCTCCCTGATGAGCAAGAAAAATGAAATGTCATCCAAAACAATTTGCATGCAGAATGTCTGAGAAAGGCAGAAATTTTTAAGGTCTCAAATGACCAGAAAAATAAATGACAATCACTTCCGTCATAATGCCATGTTCTCCAGCTCTTGAATGCAGTCACTGCAAGTGTCAGTATGTGCAAAGCATCAATATTCAAAAAGCAGGCTCCACCAGGCCTACAATTAGAACAAACTGGGGAGAGCGATGCTTGGATATCTCAGTGTCACCTCCCAGCACCGGAATAGAAAGTTCCTTTCAGATTTCAACTTGTGATGAAAATGTAGAGTTATCGAAAATATTGATTAAAAAAACGTACATTCATACCAGAACACCAATGGCATATTATTGAGAGTGAGTATTGGAAATACAGCTGAACAAATGAACCAGGTAATGCCACAAGGATGCACTAATTCAGCCTGAGTGGTTTACGGAAAGCACATAACGATAGAGGTTGACTGACCAGCCCAATTCAAAACTGAACCACTGGCTGTTAAAAGCAACACTGACAATACAGGAGAATTCTTGGTATAATAATTGTCATGTCATCCACAGGAGGATATATCAGGGAATAACAGGTAGTATAATAATAGATGCGCTGGAGTGACTTTAAGGTTATAATCCTATGCATAGATGTGTAAAATATTGCATATAGGAAGGAACATAGGCAATATGAATGTTATTGAAATAACTAAGGATAAAATTGATTGCGACCTTGGCGTCTTAGTAAACTCAATACTCTACATGTCCAACCAATGCAGAGAAACAAGTAACATAGCCAATAAAATGCTGAATTAGATCAAAGTAAATGATAGGGTTACTGAGACCACAGTGAATAGTATTAAAAATGATCATACCACCAGGTAAATATCAGTATTTGGATCAAAGGACAATCGGATAAATCTGTGAAGCTAGAATGTCGCAACCAAAGTTGACTGACAGGAAACCAGACCTTTATCCGTTGTTAGAATATTGTTCTTAGTCCTCTCGCATCTTGCTTTTCCCCCACCAGATTAGTTACCTCCAGTGTTACCTGCCCTGAACATGCGCGCACACACAGGCGCACAGACACAACGGATCTATCCTGTGTTAATACAGACAACTGGGACAAGGCCGTCTGAAACTTTCTGTAGGTTAACTGCAACTGAGAACAGGGTTCAAATTCATGCTGCCTCATTGAACAGCAAAGGTTCTTCCAGAGTTGTCCACCTCAAAATCTCAGCGACATACAAATTCCACAACAACACCCATAGTCATCGCACCAACAGCGAGTCAAAACACTTAAGAGGATTTTACTTTTTCATAAAGTACAAACTTAAAAATAATCTATTCATATTATGTGAATTTATATTACAGAAGGTTGTTTATATTATTTATATTATTTTATATTCTTTACATAGAATGGACATCAGTGATATCTGACTTACTAACATAAAATCCTAACTATAAATTTCACTGTGTATCATTAACTCGTCCGAGTCTTGAACTCGTACAAGTAAAATGCAACTTGAGCTGGGATACAACATGGACAGAGGGGCCCATTCTGTGCATCCCACCAAACTTTCCTCTCCATCGGCTTCAATGGGTGTACAAAATGCCAATGGTCAACTGCTGCACATTTTGCCCCCTTGCCGAATTTGCATTTCATCCCCATGAATACACATATGAAGTTAAGAATTGTATGCATATTTTATGGTAACTGCTCGAATGCAGAACAGGTGAGACGTATAGTTCTTTAGTGTTGTAACTTACGTGCTTTGCAGTCATGCCCCATCCAGCCAGGGCCACAGACACAGTCTCCAGTTACAGCGTTACACTGTGTATCATTTTCACAGCGGCAGGAATATTGACAAGATGGCCCATAATAACCCAGGGAGCAAGCTGGGAGCAAAGCAAGGGAAGGAGAAAGAACAGATTAAAATCCGGATCACTGAATGATGGTGGTTTTGCGAGGGGTTGTTGACTGTGGCACATTCAGACATTTCCTTTTACTGTAAATTATCTGCTGATTACTAGATTTGCTACACAAAACCAGTATGGAAGAACTGGTAATCTAGTACACTCAAAGTTGCAATTCTTTTATTTTTTTTCTCCAATGTCCCAAAGTGCTTTATGACCAATATAATCACTCTTGTAACATAGCAAACAAGGCAGCCAATTTGCACACTGCAAGGTCCCACAAACAGCAATGAAATAAATAACCTGATTATTTGTTTTAGTGACGCCGATTAAGGAATAAGTGTTGGCCAGGACAATGGGCAAACTTCTCTGTTCTTCTTCAAATAGCACCCAGGGGCTTTTTATGCCCACCTAAGAGGGCCCTCAGTTTAACATCTCACCCAAAAGACAGCACCTCCAACACTCCCTCAGGACTAGACTATCAGCCTAAATTATGCACTCAAGTTTCCAGACTTGAACCCACAACCTTCTGACTCAGAGGCAAGAACAATACCACTGAGCCAAGGAAGCCATATAAACAGCTCCTTGGATGACATGCACTCTAAAGTTGGATGACAAAAAGGGGGAAAAAAACAACATTTATATAGGGCTTTTCATGGCCACTGGATGTGTCAAAGTGCTCAACAGCCAAAGAAGCATCATTGAAGTGTAATCGCTGTAGCAATGCAGGGACTGTACAATAATAAACCATAAAGACCATCAGGTTGAGTCTGGCTTGTGCTGAGTTAACCCAGCAGGGCCAACAGTTGGGGCGCTATAATTGGCCTCAACTTCCTTGAGCCATATAGGATGTTAATAAAGTCAACTAATGCTCCCCTGCCTTATTGCTATTCAGTGTTTTATGCTGCAAAGGGCATGTGTGTGGATGGGTGAGGATAGAACCAGCATTAGCTCAATTGTGATGCCTTCCATGATGGAATAGTAAGTTAAACCTCACTGCCTAGGCTCACACCAGGCACCCAAAGGCCACTGGATTACATGAGACATTGATTCAGGAATGAAGAGGGAGATAACTGGTATAGTAGGACTGGGGAAGGAGCTGCTTAACTCGAAAGTCAACCTAGGAATATAGAATTTCTGAAAGGGAAGAACAGGATCAAAGAAACAAGAACAAAGTGTCTTTAAATATTACAACAATTATTAATAAAAGCTGATCATGCCAGCAGTGCCAAATCAGACCACCTCATCTGAACAATTCGCCATACGGACATGCTTCAGTGTGTTTAAAAACGGATACCCACCGTCCTGACAAAGTGCTCCAGTGAATCCTGCAGGACAGTCACATGTCCCCAGCTCCTTGTTACAAACACCTCCATTTTCACAATCACCACAGGAGAACTGGCAGTTTATGCCCCAGCGACCAGCCGGGCAATCTGTTTGAAGAAAATGTGAAATCAGGAGCTTTACACATACTGGTTTAGGCATTCACATTGCACATTGTGTAGATACACATTATATTAACAAACAGTTGATGCACCTAATGCTCTTGCACTTTATACAATCACGCCAGTTGCCAGGCACTGTGTATTAGCCGCATATTATAGAAGTTGTCCGACTTTCATTTCAATTGATTGCAGGGCCACGAGTTGAAAGCTTTACTCTACCTTAGATGAGCTTTATATATTTATTGAATGAATGTGTAATTTGTTGGGTGAATATTAGTCATGCTTTCTACATACTTTATCTGGACACACTTTGGATGTGCTTCACACAATGTGCTTCATATACACTGTTTTCTTAATTAGCTGCTTCCGAGTTATTCTAAGCTTCACACTGATGCTGCAGTAAGAGTTAGACCGAAGTGTGGCCGTGGTAAATTTTCACACTGTTTTATTTCAATACAGGAAATAAAAGCAGCCCTCCCAGACCAAAGGGAGACTCCATTTCATCCAATATGTCAAGGATTACTGTTCAAGTGACCCATGGATTCACTGAAAGAAAATACTTACATTTGTATAGCACCTCATCCTGAGGGGATGCAAAGCCACTTCACAACTGATGGTTTATTTTTCAAGTGCAGAGAGTATTACATAGGGAAATACAACTGCAAAGTTGCAGTCTGCAAAGGCACAATAAAAGCAAACAAACAAATGACCAGAGAATCTGTTTTTGGTGATGGTGGTTGGGGGAGGAGTGTTGAGAACTGCTCACACCTTACCTGGTTGACCCAACATGTGATACTCATGTGATTTCAGAATCGGAGTTGATGCATCAGAATTACCAGTGCCAGAGTGGCCACCTAAGGGAATCAGGGAGCAATATTTGTTCCCTCCACATTGGCCCAGGGTTTTATCTGATTTCTCACCTGTCCCAGGAGATCATATCGTTTCAGGTAGAGTGGAGAATGTATATATCGTGATGCAGAAAGCATCACATTTGTGTGGGACAGGCTCGGTAAATGTAGGGTCTTTTCCTGGCTGCCACTATCTGGATGTCTGACTACCTAGGTCTTAATCAGGCAAAGTTTTATTTGCTCTCGAAACAGTGTCATTTGTGAGGTTAACAGCCCAACCTTGCTGAACATGCTGATCTGAGGCTGTACAAAATGCTGGCCCTGGCTTTTTGTCTGTTGGTATCCCAGTCTCATTGAAGCATAGAAAATAGGAGCAGGAGTAGGTCATTCGGCCCTTTGAGCCTGCACTGTCATTCAATATGATCATGGCTTATTCTCTATCACAATGCCGTACTCCTGCGCTCTCCTCATATCCCTTGATGCCTGTAGAGTCCAGAAATCTATCTATTTCCTTCTTAAGTATATTAAGTGACTTGGCCTCCACAACCTTCTGTGGTAGAGAATTCCATAGATTCTGAGTGAAGAGGTTTCTCCTCATCTCAGTCTTAAATGGTCTACCCCGTATCCTGAGATTGTGGCCCCCTTTCTAGATGCACTCAGCCAGAGGAAATATCATCTCTGCATCCATTCTGACCATCCCTGTTAGAATTTTATATGTTTCAGTGAGATCTCCTCTCATTCTTCTAAACTCCAGTGAATACAGGCATAGTCGACCCAATCTCTCCTCATACGACAATCCTGCCATTCCAGGAATCAGTCTGGTGAACCTTTGCTGTACACCCTCTATGGCAAGTATATCCTTTCTTAGGTAAGGAGACCAAAACTGTACACAATACTCCGGGTGTGGTCTCACCAAGTCCCTGTACAGCTGCAGTAAGACATCCTGTACTCATGCCCTCTTGCAATGAAGGCTAACATACCATTTGCCTTCCTAACTGCTTGCTGCATCTGCATGCTTGCTTTCAGTGACTGGTGTACAACTTTGTACATCAACATTTCCCAATCTATCACCATTTAAATAATACTCTGCCTTTCTGTTTTCCCTAGCAAAGTGGATAACTTCACACTTATCTACGTGACACTGCATCTGCCATGTATTTGCCCACTCACTCAACCTGTCTAAATCACCTTGAAGCATCTTAACACCCACCTCATCGCTCACATTCCCACCAAGCTGTTACTCTAGCGAAATTCCAGGCGAGATGGTGAAAATGGAAGCCTTTTTAACTAATAACATCAGTCCTCAGGGTATTCCACGATCTGCCTGTGGAAATTCCAGGCGACTGTACTTACTTCAATGAGGATTTTATCATGTGCTCAGCCACATTCATATAAGATTTACCTTTCAGATTTAACACATCGCTACTTATTGACATCTCAGATGATTTTATGCAACTTTTTATAGTAACAAAGTTGATAAATCATGCTGATAACTTTGGAGCTGCCTTACCCATTTCACACGACAATCCCATTTTTCCAGCAGGGCAGATACACTGGCCAGTCCGTGAGTCGCAAGGTGCCCCTCCACAGTCACAGTTCTGTCTGCAGTTAATCCCAAATCTCCTGGAGTTACAAGCTTTTAATAACAAGAGGAGTTAGCAAGAGTGTGGATTGCAGGAGTAACAAATTCAATCACGTTCAAAATAATCTGAGTAGCAAAAACTTTCCCGGTTCATCTCCTGTGAAGTGGAGATGAGTAAAAGAAGAGCTGGGTGTGTGCGTATAAAACAGTGTGAAATATCATTTCTACACAAGGTAGAAATGTTTATGGTTAAAAGTTAAGCGCCGCTATTATTGCTCCTATGCCGCCTTCCCCTGGTTAAAACACACCTCTTTCACCAAGCTTTGGGTCATCTTACCTAATGTCTCCTTAAGTGGCTCAGTGTCATACGTTGTTTTGTAATGCTTCTGTGTAGCACCTTGGGACGCTTCATTATGTTAAAGGCGCTACATAAATATAAGTTTTTGCTGTTTTTGTTCAGTATTTCTTTCCTGTTTGTATCACTGTATCCTTTCTCGCTGCCTTTCTAAAACCCATGCCTGACTGCTGTCTTAGTCATACTGCATTCTGACCCTCTGACTCAAACACTTACTCAAGTGACATTGCTCTCCGTGGAACCCTGGTGGGCACTGGTGTTTACACTCGCCAGTCTCGTGATCACATGGCACACCAATGGGACAGTCACAATGGAATTTACAGCCAACACCATAGGAGCCAACTTTGCATTCTGTAGGAAACAGAAATAATAGTTATTTTAAGGAAAACGGAAAATTGTTTTCTCGCCTTTAATCTTTTCAGCTGAATAGTTAGTTCCAGCACAGAATATTTGGAGCAAATGCACAACAAGGATTATACTTTCCATTTATTTATAATAAATAGTTTTTTTGTTCCTTTGGCCACTATCTTGACACTAGGAATATACTTGCCCCCTATATCAGAACGCAGGCTCAGGCCTCAGTAAACCAAAGCAAAGTGTCATTGAGCTGCCTCAAAAATACCACTTCTCCAACTTGAAATAGCACTTCATGGTATCCATCAATTTTCTTTGGTGACAGTTTTATAATAGGGAAAATGAACATTAATATCTACCTAGAGTTAATAAAATGACAAATCAGGACACAAATCAAGATAGTTCGTACTAAACAAAATGATGCTTGTTTGATGCAAATGTTATCATGCCAGCAAAATGAATGAGATTCATTCAATGCATCCTCTCCATGCTATGCACTATCCCTGTGTCAGATGGTATGCAAACAACCTGCTTCCTTGTCTCTGTTGGGAGATGAATGAAAGCTATGCTGAAGAGGAGAGGAGTGGCAATTCGCAGGTACAGTGCAATATGTCACCGCTGAAAGTACGAATCCTCAATACTTTGTTTCATGTGATAGCTGCTCAGCAACATACGCATGTACCTTTTGCGCATCTGAGGCCGTGGAAACCTGGTTTACAAATACATGTGCCATTCTTGGGGTCACAGCCCGCTGCATGTGCCTGCACACACTGACATTCTTTGGAACATCCAGGTCCGAATGCCCACTTAGGACAAGCTGGAAAAGAGTAGAGATGTGTATTATTTCTTGAATCTAGAATCGATTTTGTGGAAAAAAACAAATTGATGAATAAACCCGAGGAGACAGGTATCCTATCCACCCACCCATTGGTATGTCCTTTATAACATTCTCGACTCAGGGAGAAAGCAGGAAGGGATGAGATGAGGCATTAAATAAGGACACAACTGTAGCATTAGAACAATGGGAAATGATTCAAAGTCACTTTCTGGCAAAGCCTCCCGAATTGAAGAGAAAAAGAATGAGGATTCCGTAACAATATTGGAGATACATCATAGACAATCAAAACAGTGATCAAACACTGAGAGAGAGAGAGGGGGATCTGGAGACATTTCAAAAGGTTTGCAGAAGTAAGCAAGCTGTAATCATAGATAATTTAAATTACATACGGGAAACCTGGGATGATGATGAAGACAAATGGGATTCAGAGATACAGTCAGGGCTGTTTTCTTCTAAGGGTGTATTTTTTGATAAAGTTGGTTTAAACATTGTATTGGCTGACACTGCACTGGAACAGGAAGTTGGTGCTGCTGACGTCATTGTCGTATGCCCATTGTCGCTGCCTCCTGCTCGCTGCCCCCCCTCGCTGCCTCGCTCGCTGCTCCCCCACTCACTGCCCCACCTGCTGCTTCACTCCCTGCTCACCTCACTGTCCTGCTCAGGGGCAAGCAAGGTGGCCAGGACTCAAGGGTTGGGAGCGTGGCGGCGAGAGGGTCGACAAGAGGAGCAGTGAGTGGGGGATGAATGGGGTGGCGAGCGAGGTGGCAAGTGGGGGAGCAAAGGATTGGGAGTGGGACAGCGATCAGCAGGCAGCCAAAATAGTGTTCTTT
Source organism: Cetorhinus maximus (assembly GCF_964194155.1). Classification (NCBI taxonomy): domain Eukaryota; kingdom Metazoa; phylum Chordata; class Chondrichthyes; order Lamniformes; family Cetorhinidae; genus Cetorhinus; species Cetorhinus maximus. Next base: position 72,187,656 of record NC_135897.1, on the reverse strand, counting down.
GATGCAGGCAGTTACCTGCAGCGTCACTGGCAGTGGTATCACAGGCACTGTGACTGCATGTGCAGTGAGTGCGCTCCCTGCAGTTGCAGTGGCAGCAAATGTGGCCAGAGTTAAATTAGTGAGATCATTGAGCATCATGCTAAGAGCTCATTAATATCGGACTGAGCCAGTCTGTTGGCATTTCCCAAGGTTGGCTATAACTTTTTAGTCATGTTGACATTCGGGGAATATAAATCATAATGCTAGTAGCTTTACAAAAAGTACAAACACCGGAACGCATGGGCCACACTTAAGGGCAATAGCCACATGGCAGAGGCAGAAAATGGAGTCTTTGATGAACCTCCATTGGAGAGTCAATGAAGTGGAGGTCATAGCTCTGTGTGGATATGAGGACTGTTGCCCTATTTTGACAATCTAAGGCATTGACATCATGAAAGGTCAATGCAACATATGTGGCAGGAGTTGTGGTCAGGCTCACCACTGGATAACCTGGCCACCTCTCAACGACAAGATTTTCATCTACTGTAAATTCTATGGGTAAAAGTATCACCCATAGAATAAAGCCAAAACACAGAGTTTCCCATAATAAAAACAAAAAATGCTGGAAAAACCCAGCAGGTCTGGCAGCATCTGTGGAGAGAGAAACAGAGTTAACGTTTCAAGTCCGTATGACTCTTCTTCAGAGCTAAAGAGAAGTAGAAATGTGATGGATTTTATACTGATTAAGAGGGGGTGGAGTAAGATAGAAGGTCAGGGATAGGTGGGAGCTAAGGAGAGACTGACAAAGATGACAAAGACAAAAGGAAGTGTTAATGGTAGTGGTAAAGACCAAAGAGGTGCTGTTAGTGGCATAAAGGTAAACATAGAATGTATTAATAGCAGAACATGGGTCAGTGCTCTGTGAAAGCACAACATAGAAACCAGTGATGATGGCCCTGTGGGGATGACTGGGGTGGACGGTTGGGGAAAAAGGATTAAAAAATAAATAAATAAAAATAAATCAATAAATAAATAATGAAAACTAAAAGTAAAATAAAAAAAACTAAAAAGAAATTGGATTAAAAAGGGGTAAAAATGGGGGGGAATTCATGGTCTGAAGTTATTGAACTCAGTGTTAAGTCCAGAAGGCTGTAAAGTGTCTAATCGGAAGAAGAGGTGTGGTAAAGTGCCTAATTGAGTTCAATAACTTCAGACCACGAACTTTCTCCTCCATCTTTACCCCCTGTTTTTTAATCCAATTGTTTTTTTTTGTTTTTTTAAAGTTACATTTTATTTTCATTTGTTCATTTGTTTTTCTCCTTTTCAACCAACACCCCCCCTGCCCCCCACCATCCCCACAGGGCCATCTGTCACTGGTTTCTATGTTGTGCTTTCACAGAGCACTGACCCTTGTTCTGTTATTAACACATTCTGCTCTTACTTTTATGCCACTATCAGTACCTTCTTTAGTCTTTAACACTATCATTAATGCTCCTTTTGTCTTGTGTCCATGACATCTTTGTCAATCTCTCCTTAGCTCCCATCCATCCCTGACCTTCTATTTTGTTGCACCTCTTCTTAAACAGTACAAAATCCACCACATTTCTACTTCTCTTTAGCTCGAAACATTAACTCTTTCTCTCTCCACAGATGCTGCCAGACCTGCAGAGTTTTTCTAGCATTTTCTGTTTTTATTTCAGAGTTCCAGCATCTGCAATATTTTGCTTTTATCACAGAGTTTCCCATAATTAGATGCAAAGTGACAAATGTCAAAGTAGACATGACAGATGTTCAGAATGGAAAAACATTGTAGTAATAAAGAGGAGGGTGTACAGCTTATTGTTAGAGAATGGAGAGAGCACAGAGGAGATGGGCTTTAGTCTGCATCTGCCTGTGTCCCATTTGACCTAAAGATGCTCAGTGTCAACAATTCCTTGCAATACAAAAAAAGCACAAAATGGGATCTAATTCCAAGCAATGACTATTCATAAATAATGAACATTTTACCAATTGAGCAAACCCACACTTACATAAATGGCAGAAGCGTCCATATAATCCAGGATCGCACAAACAAGCCCCATAGAATCGGTGACAGTAGCCATTGCTGGCACAATTACATCGCTTATTACAGCCTTTCCCAAAGAATCCTTTTGGACAGCCTACCAACAGGAAGAAGCATGAGTTTAACAAACATATAAAATCAGCAATGCTATATGGTCAGCAAACTTGGAGCCAATAAGTTGGGAGAAAGGACTTGTCCAATTTAGATTGCCAAGTTGGATTTGCTACTCCAAGCTGAGACTAATTTTCTTTCTAGTACTAACCAGTTTGACTGCTAATGCTATTTTCATCCATCGAATGGGCAACTGCTGAAATGAGTGGGAAAATAAGAAAATCAGAATGGATGACTTCAGGAACTTGGGTTCTTTCGACTTGGAAGGTGGGGAGTTTCAAAGGTGTGTAAGATAGTGTATGGGTAGGAAAAGTAACTGCAATAGTTAAACCATGACAGTTGGACAAGGGTACGATTCAAACAGGAAAGAGGCTAATTTAGGACTGATTAAGTGGAATGGATTTCGGGATTGGCTGATAAAGACACAACATTTTGGAATAACTGAAGAAATGTTGGATGGGAAGCTGCCTGTTTTTCTTTTGAATGTATGAGGAGGGGCATTCGAATAATCTGGATCATTCGATCTATTTAATGATGCTTTTCTTGAACGACAAAGGAAGTTCAACAGCACTAGATGGGAAAACAGCAAGGAGCAACAGAATATATATTGAACAGGGAATGGGGGGGTGGGGGGTGGGGGGGGGGGGGGGGGGGGGTGGGGGGTGGGAGAGGCAAATTGAATAGAAGGAAGTGAGAGGATCATAGAAGCATACAACACAGGAGTCCATTTGGCCCATTGTGTTCATGTTGGCTTTCTGCAAGAGCTACTCGGCTAGTCCCACTCTTCGGCTTTTTCCCTGTAGCCTTGCATTTTTTTTTTTCTCTTCAAATAATTTCCCCAATTCTCTTTTGAAAGCCACAATTGAATCTGCCTCCATCAAATAAGAAAGAGAGAGTTAGCTAGGTAGAGGGGCAGAGTTTCCTGGTTTTGTTCTGCATTGTATTGGGATTGCCTGGACACAGCAAATATAGGACAAGTCAAGTGGACTCCTTTATGGCCATGCACTCCTCTCTATTCAATTTTCCACAAGCACTGCATCCAGGCAATCTAATGTGGCCAGGTGCAGGGATAGAAAAAACAAGTGAGATAGACTTAACAGTGATAGGACGACCTGCCCAACTCGAGAAAGCTGAAGTGGATGTATTTTTCTAATGGAGAGATACAAACCATCTTCACAAAATTCTCCACCAATTCCAGGTGGGCAGCGACATGTCCCTGTGACCGCATCACACGATCCTCCATTCTTACACTTGCAGATGCTATTGCAGTCCTTCCCAAAGGTACCCTGGGGACATGCTAAGGAAGAGAAAAAAAAGACAACAGCAGACAATGAGCTGAAATTTATGTCATTGACGTATTGCCAACTGACAAGAACAGTCAAGTCTAAACAGGATATAGTACACCACTTTCTCAGAAGGGTAGTATCCATATAATTGCTTTTAATTCAAGACATTCATGGCTATGGGCCAAGTGCTGGAAAATGGGATTAGAATAGATAGGTGCTTGATGGCCGGCAAGGACATGATGGGCCAAAGGGCCTGTTTCTGTGCTGTGTAACTCTATGACATATGTTTCTCTTCCATCAAACCATTTTCAATCAAGTTCTGGGAACTTACAATTAACTTCACAGGAATCATGCTCTGTAGTGGTAAAGCACACAAACATTTTGCGCTGAAATAGAAAGAATCACAAAACAATCGGTTGGGAAATTCCCTGCAGTGTTGCATTGTAGGAATGCTGCAGAAACCATTTCAATGACCCTCCTACTGATCCACAGTAACTTCAGCATAAGATTTGGAAATGTAAACAAGCAGAGCAAATGTTAGCTGTTATTCATCAGTTACCAAGTGCAAGCTTTGTATGACCATTATTTTGCTTCTGACATGGCTTAGCACTTTGGCAAAACAATTAAAGTACATGCAAAACCTGAAATAAAAGCAGAAAATACTCAGTAAGCCACGCAGCATCTGTGGAGAGAAACAGAGATAAGGGCGGAATTTTATGGCCCTCTTCGCTGCGGGGGTGGGGCCATAAAATACGGTGAGCCGTTCAAAAGTCCATTGACTTTGGCAGCACCAGAAAAACCCACCGGCTGAAGGGGCCATAAAATCCCGCCCCAGGTTCAGGTCAATGACCCTTTTTCAGAACAGTATTTTATTTATTTAAATTTAATTCATTCATGGGATGTGGGTGTCGCTCACTGGGCCAGAATTTATTGCCCATCCCTAATTGCCCTTGAAAAAGTGGTGGTGAGCTGCCTTCTTGAACCGCTACAGTCCATGTGGTGTAGGTACACCCACAGTGCTGTTAGGGAGGGAGTTCCATGGCCTCGTGGGTAAAGACAGATACAAATGATTCATTTAACACTTCAGCCATGCCTCTTGCCTTTATGTGTAAAATCCCCTCTTTGGTCCCTATTCAGCCCTGCTCCTCCTTTTACCACGCTTTTACTATTGATGTGCTTATAGAATACTTTGCGATTTCCATTTTTGTTAGCTGCCAGTCTTTTTTCATAGTCCCTCTTTGCTTCTCGTATTTGCTTTTCTACATCCCTTCTGAACCTTCTGTATTCAGCTTGGTTCTCAATTGTATTTGCTACCTGACACCTGTCGTAAGCACACTTTTTCTTCTTTAACTTAATTTAATTCTCCTTTGTCATCCAGGGAGCTCTGGATTTATTTGTCCTACTCTTCCCTTTTGAGGGAACATACCTTGACTGTGCCCAAACCATCTCCTCTTTGAAGGTAGCCCATTGTTCAGTGACTGTTTTTCCTGCCAACCTTTGGTTCCAGTCTATCCGGCCTAGCTTCATTCTTGCCCCATTGAAGTCCATTCTCCTGTCAGTTGATTATTCTTGCTCTGAATTGACCAAAGTCATTTTCCACCGTCATCCTAAACCTTATGATACAATGATCACTGTCCCCTAAATGTGCCCCCACTGTCATTTGATCTACTTGGCCCACCACATTTCCAAGAACCTGGTCTAGCAGTGCCTCTTTTCTTGTTGGACTAGACACATACCGCTGTAGGAAATTCTCCTGAACACAATCTAGGAACGCTTGTCCCTCATGGCCCCTTACACTACCACTATCCCAGTCTATATATGGGTAATTAAAGTCACCCATTATAACTACTCTATGATGTTTACACCTCTCTGTAATTTCCTTGCAGATTTGTTCCTCTATATCCTTCCCACTAGCTGGTGGCCTATGTATTACACCAAGAAATGTAATTGCACCCGTCTTATTCCTTAGCTCTAGCCAAATTAATTCTGTCCTTGAATCCTCTGACACATCTTCTTTCTCCTATACTGCAAGACCAAAAATAACCAAAAACGCCACCCTCCCTCCTTTATTCCCTTTTCTATCTTTTCTGAACACCTTGTAACCAGGAATATTTAACGCCAGGTCTGCTCTTCCTTAAACCAGGTCTCCATTATCGCCACAATGTCATAATCCCACAAGGCAATCTGTGCCTGTAACTCCCCAATTTTATTAACTATACTCCGTGCATTCACATACACGCAGTGTAACCCTGATTTAGACGTCATTACTTGCTCCTTTACTCCACTCCATCTATTAACTTACTATTCTTTATTTTAGTGCTATCTGCCTCTCCCAGCATTCCATGCACCCTGGCATTACCATTATTTTCTAATATTCTCTCCTGGTGCCCAACCCCCTGCTGAGTTAGTTTAAACGCTCCCCAACAGCACTAGCAAGACGACCAGCAAGGAACTCAATCCTGACTCTGTTCAGATGCAACCCGTCCGGCTTGTACAGGTGCCATCTCCGCCAGAGCCAGTCCCAGTGTCCCAGGAATCTAAAGCCCTCCCCATCCTGCACCATCTTTCCAGCCACGCATTCATCTGTCTTATCTTCCTATTTCTGCACTCACTTGCACATGGCACTGGGAGTAATCCGGAGATTACTACTTTAGAGGTCCTGCTTGCTAATTTTTTTACCTAGCTCCCTAAATCCTGATTGCAGGACCACATCCCACTTCCTACCTATATCGTTAGTACTAATGTGTTCCACAACCTCTGGCTGTTCGCCCTCCCCCACAAGAAGGTCCTGCAGCCGTTCTGTGACATGCTTGAAGCTAGCACCAGGGAGGCAACAAACCATCCTGGAGTCACGTTTCCGGCCGCAGAAATGCCTATCTGCTCCCCTAAGTAAAGAATCCCCCATCAGTACAGCCCTTCCACTCTTCTTCCTCCCCTCCTATACAGCTGGGCCACCCATGGTGCCAGGGGATTGGCTCTTGCTGCACTCCTCTTGAGAATCCATCGCCCTCACCGATATCCAGAATGAAAAACCAGTTAGTGAGCAGGACCTCCGGGGACTCCTGCATTACCTGCCTGTTTCTCTTGGATTGCCTGGCAGTCACCCATTCCCTATCTGCCTGCTTGCCCCTAACTTGTGGTGTGACCACCTCTCTGAATGTGCTATCCACGTAGTTCTCTGCCTCACAGATGCACCTCAGTGACTTCAGCCGCGGCTCAAGCTCTGCATTGCCGAGCTCAAGCTTGTGCAGCCGCTGACACTTCCTGCACATGGGCTCGTCTGGGTCACGAGAAGTGTCCACAACTTCCCACATGCCACAGATGGGCATTATGCTTGGCTGAGCTGTCCTGCCATGCCTTAAACTTAAAGTTTTTAATAATTTTTTTACTTAAACTTTGTTACTTTTCCTTACTTTAACTTTACTCTTGTACTATTAACTATAAACTGGAGAACAATAAAAAGTAGAAATTCTTTGCCCTTACTCACAAGTCAGCTCCATCTTCTATGCTTATAAATTCTTACGTTCCCTGTGCTTGTTTAGAAATTTACATTTCTGTACTCGTGCTGTTTTCAATCTCCTAACTGTCCCTCCACTCGTGCTGTTCTATCTCCCGAACTCTTGCTGTTTTATCCCCTGAACTCTCGCTGTTTTCTCTCACGGCCTCTTATTGTTTATCTCCTGAACTCTCGCTGAGTTTACAGATTGTGGTTGAGCACAATTCTGCTGCTGCTGATGGCCCACAGCACCTCATGGTTGCCCAGTCTCAAGTTGCTACATCTACTCAAAATCTATCCCACTTAGCACGGTGGTAGTGACACACAACACGATGGAGGGCATCCTCAATGTGAAGATGGGACTTTGTCTCCACAAGGACTGTGCGGTGGTCACTCCTACTGATACTGTCATGGACAAATGCATCTGCGGCAGGAAAGTTGGTAAAGCTAAGGTCAAGTATGTTTTTCCCTCTTGTTAGTTTCCTCACCACCTGCCGCAGACCAAGTCTAGCACCCTCAGCCAGCAGTGGTGCTACCAAGCCACTAAGTGATGGACATTGAAGTTCTCCCACCCAGAGTACATTCTGCGCCCTTGCCACCCTCAGTGCTTTCTCCAAGTGGTGTCCAACATGGAGGTGCAGTGATTCATCAGCTTTGGGAGTGGCAGTGTGTGGTAATCAGCAGGAGGTTTCCTTGCCCATGCTTGACCTGATATTGAGGACTCCCAGGGCAACTCCTTCCTGACTGTATACCGCTGTGCCACCACCTCTGCTATCAGAGATAGCGATGGTGGCATCTGGGACATTGTAAGGTGTGATTCCATGAGTATGACTATGTTAGGCTTTACCAGTCTGTGAGACAGCTCTCCTAATTTTGGCACTAGGAGGAGTTTGCAGGGTCGACAGGGCTGCGTTTGGCATTGTCGTTTCCAGTGCCTAGGTTGATGCTGGGTGGTCCGTCCTGTTTCATTCCTTTTAGACTTTCTTGTTTGATACAACTGAGTGGCTTCCTAGGTTATTTCAGAAGGTAGTGAAGAGTCAATTACCAGGATGCGTTGCTGTGGACCTGGAGTCACAGACCAGGTTAGGGTGGCAGATTTCATTCTCTAATTAGTGAACCAGATGGGTTTTTACAACAATGGTTTCATGGAAATCATTGGAATTTTAATTCCAAATTCCATCATCTGCCGTGGTGGGATTCGAACCCGGCAGACACAGGCCCTAGGGTGGGAAGGTGGTGGTCAGGGATTTCAGTGTGGGTGGGAGTGGGATTTTCAGGAAGGTAGGGAATGTGCACATTCACCTGGACATCCTGCAATGACAAGGGTCAATGACAAGGGTTTGGGTTGGTTGGTGACAGTGGGGAGGTAGAAGGTGATGCCGGGGAGTCGACAGTGATGGGGGAAAGGTAATGGGTGACTGGGGGAGGGGAAAGCATGGGGGGAGCTGACAAGAAACGTGATCACGACCATAGTTTTTGAGATAGAAAGTGAGCAGAACCTAGTGTTAGATGGGTACAGATGTTGCATGGGAGTGTGGTCAGTGGTGGGGGGTAGATGCAGGGTCAGCTCAGATGGACAACTGAAAGAGAACCCCAGCAGGCAGCATTGAAAATGCTCAGAACATTGAGATGAGTGTGATGGATGAAGGCTCTGTGTGCGTGAGAGAGTGCTTGCACGAGGCTCCGAAAGGCCTGCCACACACACACTTCTCCCTGCAGAATCACTAGTGGTCCGGCTGCGTGCAGCTGAACTTCCAGTCGGGGCGCAGGGTGAGGTGTGCACTGAGAGGACTCGTGAAGCTTGTCAACGAAGCTTAAAGACATCATTACACATTATTCTGTGAAAGTGAATATATTTTCAGGTTATAAAATGACAAAATGTGTTCCACCCATGTAACCACTTGTGATCAAAATTTATAACTTTTCTAGGCCTACCAATTTTTCTAGGTGCTACCCTGACATCCACAGCAGGTGTGGAGACAGCCTGTGCAATGTTTAACTCTGTTGTCTCTGATGACTTCAGCGTGCGTCCTCTGGTGGGCCGAGGTCTTGAGAGCTCGGCTCATTTTGGCTGTCCTCCCGTGGGCCAGCTGCTCTCTCTGCGGTGACAGAGGGTGCACTTGAGGGGGTCCCAGGCAAAGGGGTCTCAGAGGGAGAGGAGAGCCTCTGAGATTCCTGACGGGATGACCCAGGGTGTTCAGCTTCTGCTCCTTATCCCTTTGGGTGCCCGAGGCCCCCTTCCTGACTCCGAGGGGAAGGAGCACCCGTAGGGACGTCGAGGTGCCCCACTTCCCTCTCGCTTTGTCACTGCAGAAACTCACCCATGGCTATCGTGATGGAATGCAGGTCTGCACACATCTCCACATTCTACTGGACCTGGGTCTCCATGGCGTCCACTATCCTTCCCGTGGAGACCTCTGTACGCGCACATGTGGACACCGCTTCATCAGAGAGCAGGCGGATGCACTCCTCCGACTCGCATGCCACTCTTCCAACAGCTCTTCATGATGTTCCCCCAACTTCTGCTGACTCTCCACGATGAGCCGAATCCAGGGGCTCATCATCTGACTTGGACCTCACAGATGCCTCTTCCCCAGAAGTCCTCTGACTGCCAGGGAGCCTTGGCTGAACATGCTTCACCCTGTTGCAGACACGTGTCTGTGCAGTGACCACCAGATTGTGAACCCGAGCCTGCTCTGGATCTGGGTCCCATCGTGGTGTCTCTGCGCTGTTGATGGGTGTGGGTAAGCACTGTGACAGGTCTTCTGGGCTGCTTATTTCCAGCTCTTTAATAGAAGCCGGAGGTGAGGACATAGATGCAGCTGAGGTCCTCTTGGCTGCACATGTGGACGTGGATGGAGCTAAGGGACTGGCTGGCTGAGGGCATCGGTCGGTTGGCACGGGTCCCTGTGAACCAAAGTAGAGATAATTAGTGCATGGCAGCAGAGTCAAAAGCAGGAGGGAAAGCACTCACATTTGTGTTGAGAGAGGGGATGATGTGGTGCAGAATCCTCACAGGGGTGTTCACTGCCCACTTCACCATCACCACAGGCAGGGTCCACGTACTTACTAGTCAGCGTGATGCCACGCTCCTCAAAGTGAGTGAGGGGCCTAACGTGGGCCACTCCACCCCCGGTCTGGGACCTCTCTGTGCTGTTGTGAGCCAGCCTCTCCATCATGAAAACAGATGGAGAGTGTGAGAGCAGGCACATGGCATTGCGTGGAATGTTTGTGTGGTGAGTGGGGCCATGGGCGGGATGAGGATGCGAGAGGATACGAGTCTGATGGAGATGTGAGGGTGTGTGTGAGAGTTAGTGGTGTTGTCCCTTGAGATGTGAAATCCCTGTGGATGGGTGACGGGTTTGAGAGTGAGTGAGTTGAGAGTGACGAGGTGGTTGACTTACCCTGGCGGAATGGATGAGAGCATTCATCCTCTTCCTGCACTGGATGGCTGACCTCCTCTGTGCTCCGGTGGCACTGACCGCTGGTGCCATCGCCTCACAGGCTGGATTGGTGACTCTGGTGGACCTCCTGCGGCCAGAGCGGGAGCAGAGGACATTGCAGCAGCCTTTAACTGCGTGCAGCAGGCAGCCCAGAGAAGTATCACTAAATTTGAGGACTGCCGTCTTCTTTGCCTTCGGGGCCATCTGTCACCTGGAACAGTTTGCAGACATGAAGGAGGCTGCGCTCTGGTGCGCTTTAAATATGGTGCCAAGAGCGAGGAAGTGCTGAGGTCACAGTGTGACAGGCAAATCCAAGCTTGCCCGCCAGCAATCCAGGGTGTTTCCTATGAATGCATTTTTAATGAGGCAGGATGCACTGGGAAGGTTACGAGATGGCACGAAATCCCACCATTGTGGCCAGCGGGTAAAATGTCTTTTTTCACAACCGCTACTGCACTTTGTGCAAAACTGGGACGATTACACCCAATGCACCTACTACCTCAGCAGCCACTTCTTTTAAGACCCTAGGATGAAATCCATCAGGACCTCGGTACTTGTCAGCTTTTAGTTCTAATAATTTTCTCAGTACCCTTTCCCAGGTGATTGTAATTGTAAGTTCCTCCCTCCCTTTCACTTCCTGATTCACAATTATTCCTGGTATGTTATTTGTATTCTCCACAGTGAAGACAGATGCAAAATATCTGTTCATTTCATCCACCATTTCCCTATTTTCCATTATTAATTCCAATCTCGTTCCCTAGAGGACTACCTCTTCTCCTTTTTAAATACCTGCAGAAACTCTTACTATCTCTTCTTGTATTTCTAGCTAGCTTTCTTTTGTGCTCTAATTTCTCCCTCCTTATTAATTTTTTAGTCATTCTTTGCTTTTCTTTGGAAACAGGCCATTTTCTAGTGTTTATGCTCCACATGAGCTTTCTCCCACTTTGTTTACTTCATCTTAACCAATATGCGGAAACCTAACAGTTTACTTAAAAAAAATTCCAGCTAATATTATTATTTCCCAAAAGAAAAGAACACATGGCCAGAATTTTGATGTCGGCGAGCGTAGGGTGGGCCCAGTACGCTGATACGTAAAAGGACACGCGGTAACATCGGGCATGCGCCACGACATCAGCGCGCATCATTTAGATATTACATTCGCCAGAGGCGAACTGTCAAAGGCCTATTTAGGCCATTAAGAAAGTCATTGACACCGCTGCCCATCCAACCTTTGGCAGGTTGGCAGTCAGGCGAAGAGCCCAAGCGGCCTTCATGTTTTTGAGGAAACCTCATCCTGCCTGTGGATGAGGTTTCTTGAAAGTTTTCTTAAATAAATAAATAATTTTCGCACAATTCATAAACATGTCCCAGCTCATGTGACACTGTCACATGGGGGGACATGTCTAAATAATTTTTAACTTCATTATTTATGAATTTTTATGATGTATTTAATCTCCCTGAGGCAGCTCCGTGCCTCAGGGATATTTCAGACCCCCGACTCTCCCTCTTCCCCCCGCCCGCACAGGTAGCGCTACCGGCTGTGTGTCACGCTGGGCAGGCCTTAATTAGCCTGTCCACGTAAAATGGCAGCGTGCAGCCGATCATGGGTGGCGATCGGCTCCACGCCCGCCAGCACCCACTCCCGACCGGCCCGGCAGACATGCAGAAAGTTCTCCCTGTGTGATAAAAAAGGTAGTTCAAAGGAGCACGCCTTAAGTGAATAAAGATAACCAAACTGAGACTATTGGTGCCTCACATGTCAACTTTCATTTACTGCCATCATGAATAACTTCAACATGTTCAGCGAGTAATAATTAATGGTGTGCAATTTTACACAGCATTAGCTTACATTGAATCTGACAGAGAATAAATTGCTTCCTTCTGTGTATCATTTTTCTCCTGGCCATCTCAGACATCTTCCATTTTATATTTAAAAAAAAAACAAATCCCTTGAGCAACTTTCAGTTTGAAATTATCCCCAGAAAAATGTTCCTCTCCCTTCCCTGGAAAATCTGCTCGCCACTTTGAATGTCTCCAAGTAACAGGGTGCTGAAGTATATTCCCATGTTGTTCTTTAAAGTCACTTTACCACTTGCTGGGCAAGATGGAAGGTGGCCTTGAGTTACCTAAGAAGAAGTCAATCCTTCAGGAAGCAAGATGTAAAGAAAACAGACTTGTCATTTATCTATGTGGAACAGGGGTGCGGGGCAGGAGAGTTTATTTAACTGACAGGTACATGGGTGGATGGGTCTTTGATACCAGTGTTTCCTGTAACTGATACTCTAATAACCAAACGGATTGGAGCTCTGAAAACCAGTTTATCTCAGTGGCTTTGGCACAGCTGCTCTCAAGATTCAGTTCACAGACACAAACCATGCAGCCATTCATACAAACATTGAACACAGGTGCTGAAAAAGTCTGCGCATCGTCTCACCTGTAATTAGATTGTCTATAATCCTGCACAGCTTCAAATTTAAAGATGTGTCTTGTGGCTAAATCTACATAGGGCTGGAATAGTATTGAGAACACAGCTATTCCATTCATCATTTCCAGAGCTGCAGTGATTGGGATTAGATTCATTCTGACTTCCACTGTGTGCAATGTTGTATTTTTTCTTTCTCTTGTACTGCTTTGTATCTACTTTTCCTCCTACAGTGTTTTGTCCTTAGTTTGTCCCCTGCCTATTGGATCTACTCATCTCTGCATTAGTATACTCACTTGCCGTCCATTATTTATGTTCTCTGTTCTTCATACTGATCACCTTATGCCTATTATGGATGCAATGCCTCTGCACTGTCCTCTACTTGTTTCAACTTAGGTGTTGGGTTCTGCCTTCCTGGCTGTGTTTTCAACAGTATGGGTGGCACCTGGACAGGACAGGACAGGACCATACTGATGTGCCTATCAGCCAAAACCCAAACATTGCTCAGATTTTTCTGTGAGCGGTGAAGGAATGATTGCGCTGTTCACCTCATGTATAGTTGCCACACTCTTTTCGTGGATGCGTCACCAGAGATATCTAGTTTTCAAGCATTTAATCCAATGCAGCAGCCTCTCTGGGAATCTGTTATGTCTGCAATAGGTAAAGCAGCACGGAATCTCTTCAACCAAAGTAAAGAATCCTCACTGACACAAACAACGAAGCAGGAAGTAAAAATCAGGAAATATAGATTAAATTTAAATCAATGTCCAGGAAGTGAAATAGAGATTGAGACATACACCCGAGATTAAGGGAAAGAAGTAAAAGAGAAAGACAAAACTATTTTTAAAAAATTATTTTAATCTTAATTTTAAAAAATATACAATATTAATTTTCTCCTGAGGGACTTTCCAAATTTGTAAAATTAAATTTTCAGGGCCAGGGAGGTTGTTCAATAGCAGTTATGGCTTATTAAAAATTCAGTTACATATTACTTTAAAGCCCTAAATTTTCCATCTACCTTTAGAGCAAGAACAGTAGATAATTAGCCTATGTTTGTGGCATGATAGTGGTCTCTGTACAGGTCTGCAACAGTGCAGCCTGTGGTGGAGTAGGGCGTCATTGACTACGACTTCTGGATTTCCATGTTTAACTACGTATGCGCGGACGCCAGAAGTTGCTCTAGATTTACCCTGTAATAACAACTGATAGCCTAGTCATTATTAGTAGAGCAAAAATAACAAGCCCTTGGGTTGGGTGGGAACAAAATCAACTTGCATGTAGTTCCAAACCTTAACTGAAACTTAGCTTTTCTCAAAAAAGTATAGCCCATATGAATTACAGAATATTTTTGTAACAGAAAGAGCACCAAATTAATAGATTAGCCCGACTGCACACAAAGAACATGGAGGAGATTTGTCGTGGTTTGCCAAGCCTGGATGCATACCCTGGTTGTTTGACATTTAGCCAAGACTGAGCCCACCAACCACTGAGTACAGCTTGCCCAGGCAAACTTGTTGAAAATGACCATCAAGCAACAATCCAGTACTTTGTGCTCACTTCTGTCTGTTATTGATGGAGAAAATTGCTGAAAAGATATCTGATTGTCTTTGTCAAATTGTATTGGATATGTACTTGCACATTTGTATTTCAAAGAGTAGCCTGGAATGTTTAAGTGATTATTAGAGTTTTTCTAGATATAGACTTGCTAGGACACAAACAACAAGCATAATTTGAAATCATTCAAGCAAGACCAAGCAACAAAATCTCACGTGAAAACAGACCCATATATTTGATCATTGAAGTGATTTGTTAATTGTTCAATGATTTATCCCTGGTTTTCAAAGGCAATTATTTATGTCATATTTTCAAATCATGTAATTAGATCCAGTCATTTGTGTGTTGGTAATTAAATCTATAGAACCCCAGGTTAATACAAACCCATTTGAAGTGACCATAAAAACAAAGCAAGTTGATTTTCCAGTGATTTGTCTCAGTCTCTGGAGGAAAATTACCTATCCCCTGTGTTTTTCGAAATCATTCAATCAGAACAAGTTTATATAATGAAGGTAGTTAAAACTTTTTTTCTGCAAATTCCAGATGCCATTGGAGGTTAACCCATGACCGTCATCAGACAGATGACAGTGATTTAAGCTGTGAGAGGGTCTCTTGGTCCCTTATGTACTAAATCATGGATGGATGGTAGGATTTACAGATCAAATTTTTAATGAAGGGGTTTGAATTGTGTCAGAAACCAAGAAAGAGAGGATTAAGGTATTTATACTAGTCAAACCCACTCAATGATTTTTCTGTGTTGTTCCAATTTTAATACCAGAGGTTGTCCCTTAGTGAACTTTAGTCCTATAGCTTGTGATGATATAAAAGTATTATGATTACTGCAGGCTTGCCAGGGAATAATCTAAAGTTGATTGTCAAGAAATTCTGTATCCAGAATATAGTCTCAACCTTTACATAACTAGCCAAATGGTTGCTTATCCATCACAGATAATAGAACTTCCAAATGGTTCTGAAATGCCTTGGGGTAGAGTGAAGGAAAAGGTTGAAGACAAATGAGATTTGATTTTGTGACCACACAAAGGAGTAAATAGGTTGTTCGATAGGCTAAAATAAAGCTGTAAAATAAATTAAGTGTTGAGAAGAAGCTCACTCACTTTCATTACAGATGAGGCCTACCCATCCTGCAGGACAGCTGCAGCCATCTCCCTCAGCATTGCAGATGCCTCCATTAACACAATCATTGCAGGTCAGGCTGCAGTCATTCCCAAAGGTGTTATCTAAGCAAACTACAATTGAAACAAAACACACAGTATTAAGAACAATCAGGGAAAAAAAATCAAGGAAGACAAAGACCAGAGTAAATTCAAATAAAATCACTAAAGATTGGTTTGTATTTGGAATCTTGCTACCAGTCAAGAAAACAACAAGGGAGTAAAGTAAAGCACGGTTAAGCTAAACAATAATCAACTATTATTGCTACAGTTTGTGGATACCATGTTTATAGGTCACAATGGACCTTCATAGAACTTCTAAAAGTTCTAGTCGTTGTGCTGTTGCAGCAGTTGCATTAAGAGGCATTTCCCAAAGTTTGCTGGAATCCTGGATGTTGCCATGTGTGGAGAATATCCTCAGCATTAGCTGAATCAGGAGGACACTGAGGATATAAGAAGTAGCGCTATTATAATTTGGAAAACCTGTATGACATATATTCCAAAATTTCATTAGGTGCCATGCTCTCATTGTCTGGAGCCAGATGCTTTTGGAATTCACTTTCCAGTTTTGCTTTGCCTTCACCATCATAAAGGAATAATTTGTCCAAAAATATCCAATGAATTCGGCAGAAGGTTTAACTGCATGATCATCTTCCAGAATGATGCTTCAGTACTGAATATATCATAGAGTCATAGAGGTCTACAGCACAGAAAAAGGCCCTTCGAGTCTGCCCCAGTCAAACTATTCTAATCCCATTTTCCAGCACTAGGCCCATAGCCTTGTATGCCATGGCATCAGAAGTGCACATCCAAATACTTCTTAAATGTTATGAGGGTGCTGCCTCCACCACCCTTTCAGGCAGTGAGTTCCAGATTCCCACCACCCTCTGGATGAAAAAATTCTTCCTCACATCCCCTCTAAACCTCCTGCCCCTTACCTTAAATCTATGCCCCCTGGTTATTGATCCCTCCACAAAGGGGAAAAGTTCCTTCCTGTCTACCCTACCTATGCCCCTCATAATTTTATACACCTCAATCAAGTCCCCCCTCAATCACCTCTGCTCCAGCGAAAATAACCCCAGTCTATCCAATCTCTCTTCCTAACTAAAATTCTCCAGCCCAGGCAACATCCTGGTAAATCTCCTCTGCACTCTCTCTAGTGCAATCAAATCCTTCCTATAATGCGGATTCCAGAACTGCATGCAATACTCTAGCTGTGGCCTATCCAGCGTTTTATATAGTTCCAGTATAACCTCCCTGCTCTTATATTCTATGCCTCAGCTAATAAAGGCAAGAATCCCATATGCCTTCTTAACCACCTTATCTATCTGTCCCGCTACCTTAAGGGACCGGTGGACATGTACACCAAGGTCCCTCTGATCCTCAGTACTTCCCAGGGTCCTACCATTCTTCGTGTATTCCCGTGCCTCGTTTGTCCTGCCCAAATGCATCACCTCACACTTATCCAGAGTAAGTTCCATTTGCCACTGATCAGCCCATCTGACCAGCCCATCTATATCCTCCTGTAATCTAAGGCTATCCTACTCATTATTTACCACCCCACCAATTTTCATGTCATCCGAGAATTTACTGATCAACCCTCCTACATTCAAGTCTAAATCTTTTATATATACCACAAACAGCAAGAGACCCAGCACCAATCCTTGTGGAACCCCACTGGACACTGGCATCCAGTCACAAAAACACCCCTCGGCCATCACCTTCTGCTTCCTGCCACTCAGCCAATTCTGAATCCAATTTGCCAAATTGCCTTGGATCCTATGGGCTCTTACCTTTGTTGTCAGTCTCCCATGAATGTGCTTATCAAAAGCTTTGCTGCAGTCCAAGTAAACTACGTCAAATGCATTGCCCTCATTTACACACCTGGTCACCTCTTCGAAAAATTCAATCAAATTGGTCAGACATGACCTCCCCTTAACAAAACCATGCTGACTGTCCTTGATTAATCCCTGCCTCTCCAAGTGTAGATTAATTCTGTCCCTCAGAATTGCTTCCAATAGTTTCCCCACCACAGAGGTTAGACTGACTGGCCTGTAGTTCCCTGGTTTATCCCTTCCTCCCTCCTTGAATAACAGTACCACATTGGCTGTCCTCCAGTCCTCTGGCATCTCTCCTGTGGCCAGAGAGGTATTGAAAATTATTGCCAGCGCCCCTGCTATCTCCTCCCTTGCCTCACTCAATAGCCTGGGGTACATTTCATCCGGGTTTAGAGATTTATCTACTTTTAAGCCGGCCAGGCCACTTAGAACTTCCTCCCTTTCTATGCCAATTTCTTTAATTATATCACAGTCCTTCTGCCTGATTTCCATACCCACGTTGTCCCTCTTACTTGTGAACATCGACACAAAGTATTCACTTAAAACCCTACCTACGTCTCCCATCTCCACACACAAATTACTACTATGGTCCTTAATGGACCCTACTCTTTCCCTAGTTATCCTCTTACTCTTAATGTACTTGTAAAATAACTTTGGATTTTCCTTTATTTTATCTGTCAACGTTTCTTCATGCTCCCTTTTTGCTCTCCTAATTTCCTTTTTAAGTTCCCCCCTACACATTCCATATTCCTCTAGGGCTTCCGTTGTTTTGAGCCCTCAGTATCTGCCATAAGCCTCCCTTTTTCTCTTTGTCCAATCTTGTATATCCCTTGACATCCAGGGTTCCCTGGATTTGTTGGTCCCACCATTTGTCTTTACTGGAATATGTTGGCCCTGTACTCTCCCTATTTCCTTCTTGAACGAGTCCCATTGCTCTGACGCAGATTTATCTAAAATCTGAGCCACAATGTTATTCCACGTCCGACAGCTCCCAAGTAAGACTGCAATTTCTTTGTTAATCATTCTTCCCTGGATAATATCTGTTGCAGATAATTCAAAATTGTTCTTACATTTCAAAACAATTGTGTAATGCAATAATTTGAATTAAGCAACATAAAAACAGTAAAATAGAAATTTAGTACGAAAATGGTTAATGACAACACTGACAGGAAAAGCATAATGTGTTCTGAAATGTGTGCAGCTCTGTTCTGCTGTCTAAATTCAGCCAAGACTTTGACAGTCAAGTCACGACAAACATTAATTTTCATGAGCTTTGTGCTTGCAGAGGAAGGGAAGGATTCCAGAGCTTTTTTGCCTCATGCAATAGCCCAAGAGGCTGAATTGTAAATTCCAGTTCTGCCTGCAGAACTTGTCATGAGTCTTGAGTCCCATTTAGTATTTTGTTGCTGTGAAACCCGGCATGATGGAAAAGGTACGTTAAAACATAGCACACATTTTCAATGGTCACCACAGCCAAATACAAAGTGAACATCTCATGAGAACCACAGCAATCAGAAGGGTCTCTTCACAAACACCATATGTATTTTCTCTTTGGACAAATCTTGTGATCGCTGTTGTTTAGACATTTTGCTGTACCCTTCCGCTTGAATATAATTTGTGAGGTAACTTGTTGGAAGCACAAGTTGATAACGGTGTGGTGAGGGAACAGGGCATCTTGGACCTTAGTGAACACAATGAATAGTGAGTGTATCACCTCAAACCAATGAGATTTAAGGATTGAGAAAAAAAACAAGGAATGATCGAGAAGGAGGGACATTTAGAGCCAAATTAGGTACAGAAATAGAAATAGAGAGAGAATAACAATTAAGTTAGGAGTGAGAAGAAAAGAGGGAAGGAATTCCAGAGCTTAAGCCCTAAGCAGCTGAAGGCACTGCCATCAATAGTGATGCACAAAAGTCCAGAATTTGAGAAGCACAGAAATCTCAGAGGTTTGCGGTACAGGAGGAGGTTACAGAGATAGAGAGGGAAAAGGCATGAATGCATTTAAAAGCAAGGAAGAGGATTCAAAATCAAAGCATTGCCAGTCCAGGAACCTGTGGAGGTCAGCAACCAGAGCTGATAGGTGAAGAGGTGTGAATTAGGATGCCGATAGGAGAGTTTTGGATGATCTCAAGTTTGTGGAGGATGGAAAATTGGAAGAGGGCAATTGACAGGCCAACTGCGGAGCTTTTCCTGGGATTACGGACCGTGGGTGAAGGTCCCGCCTACAAAGAGCAGCTGGCCAATCAGAAGCCAGCAGGTCTTCTATACTCAGCAGTGTCAACAGGGAGGTGGTGGCTGCTGCCAGTACTACATCTACCCAAGACCTTGGATCGAGAAGAGACCCAGGCACAAGTGAGTAATGGGGAACGGGTCGCGGGGTGGGAGTCAGAGTGGAGGAGGTGTGAGGGGGTTGGCAGTAAGGGCAGGGATTGGCATTCAGCGAGCCCCACCCTTCCCAATGACAGGTCCCTCAGTCAGGCACTGAGTATCTTTGAATGAGAAACCTCCTCCCAGGAACAGACAAGCAAACACACTCGGGTTTGCTTGTCCTGTTCCTCGTATTTTGAGGCTCCACCTACCGCTGCGTTAGGGCCAATGGCAGTGAGATAAAGCCCTTAAATGGACATTGTCACGGACAGATTTTATGTGTTTCCTTTTACTGTCTGTGATCGGTACGTTTGTAAGTAAGAGGTGTGTGTTTTCTTATCCTCAGAGTGATTGTCCCAAGCTCTTGTGAGTTTAAAAATAAACAAGGTTCTTTATTATCACACACCTACCCAGAATTTAACGCAACGTTTCACTCACTCGTTTCACACATATTCTCTCACACACAAAGATTGCATACAGATGAAGGTATTATATGGTCACAGCTTATATTTATCTCCGTCTCTTTCATGGCAGGACTGTAGTTTCTTGGAAGAAGTTGGTGCTTTAGTTGAAGTGAAGGTCTGGTAAAGTGAGAGATTCTTAGTAGGCTGTGAGGTTTCTTGTAGTCAAATTTCTGGGAGGTTGGTTCTCAGTTGAACTTTAACAAGAACAGGTTGGGGAGTCCTTCTCTTGGGTGGGTTATCCCACTTTCAAGGCATTGCTGTTAATCACCTTGGCTGCTTGCTGACTTGCAGCTCGTTCAGTGATTTTTTTATGGAACTCTATGCGTGTAAACAGCTTCTTGCTGGTTTTAAAATCAGACAACAAAATGGTTCCCTCATCAAGTGACTTCCACAAGTTCAAAGTCCTTTTTCCAAACAGAGGTTGTATGTAGATTCCAATCAACCTGTGTTGTCGCTTGACGCCTTGAGATTAACCCAGCCTGGTATGGATGAGGGAAACCATCATAATACAATGAATGGTAGGATCCATTCACTTCTGTATTACACACATTGAGTTTTGATGTTCCGTTTGTCCAGGATGAAACAGAGAGTCAAGTTGGCTGGAATTCCATCGTCCTTCTATGTTGATACATCCTTAACCAAAGGGGTGTGTGAATTCCCTCGATGGCTATGAATGTCCATATTTAAGTATTCACTTGAGACCTAAGGCTGCCTGAATCTCAAAATGCCAAAGGTCCCATGATATGCAGCAGCCAGTCTGCATGTGTCCAGTTTTAATAGTATTGGCTGACAGTTCATAATATGCTGGGACAGGACAGCATTAATTGGCCACTTAAGGGCCTTAATTGGTGGCGGGGTGAGAAGTCCATCTACAGGCCTTCCCATCTCAGACTTAATTAGGATTGAGGTGGGAAAGTGGCGAAGTCCTCATTTGCCACCCTCCTGTGCAATTAAATGCCCCCCCACCACCAAACTTGCCATGGGGAAGAACATTAAATTCTGTTCTATAACAGAAGAAACAGTATAATGCCAGGGCACAAAATCAGATGCAAACACAGGATGGCATTTTGCTTCACATTAAAAGGGCAATTTTGTTCAGTAAGGAGCTGTCTAAATTCACAGGTGCTACTTCATTCCTTGTAAGATTGTACTGTTATATCCCAGTAAGCCAGCAAAAGTGCAGGCTTCTCTGTTCTTTAAAAACAAAGGTATCATCCAACAATTTGAATTAAATGACATTAATACGACCCAGTAGCTCTGACAGATGATTGTTCATCATTAATAGCTGATAGGCATCATGTGCCAACACTGGTTATTGTGAATCATTTTAAGCATCTGGATTTTCATTGCTATGAAATAATAATCCAATGAATAATAAGTTTTTTTTAAGAGAAACACCATAGCTGATGAAGCTGTGGATTAGTGTATCATTACTTCTCGGTAAAGAGTACCAAGATAAAACTTCACCACACAATGAGCTCCTGATCTCAGTTGGTCCGTCTGATAAAGATACTGAGCAGGAGGAGTAATAACTCAGGGTGCTATTCCCTCCCTCCAGTCTCACCCAAAAAGCTAAAGTGATTACAGATTACAGAGTGGTATTTGCATAGCACCAACAGGAGGTCAGTATTACAAGCTCAAGGACTGACAAAGCAATTCTCAAATTCATCCCTTATAGGGGAAAGTGGTTGGGGGGTGGGGGGGGGTGCGGAGAGAGGAGGAACAAAACATGACAGAGTGTGAAAACCACCAAATTATTTTTTTAAGCTCTCAATAAGTAACACGTAATTAATTTAATAAATTAATAAACAGCACGTACTGATTTTATGCACAAGTCTGAGTTCACTCCTCATATCCTCCTGATAGAAGGGCGTCAGGGAGGATTTGTAGTGAAGAAGCTGTGGAGGGGTTCTTAATAGAATATCTTGGAACCTGGAGAGTTCTATTCCTTCCTCTTCTTCGTCCAACTCTCCTTCAAATTCATCATCAAGAGCTGAGGACATAAAAACATCATGTCAACTGAATGACGGGCTAGAAAGACAGTCCCTCTGATTAAATCTGATTGAACTCTTTTCTGGATATCCTCTGACAGATGGAATAATTTGTTGTACCAATAAAGCTTGTTAATCATTTGGTGGTGGGATATAGGTATGAGATTATGATTCCCTCCAAAGTGAGCCTTCAATCTCAATTGTGTGATCTGGGAGAGGTCAACTACGTCTCAATAGGAAGGGACATTCAATAATTGAGTCTTCCTGGTCCACCCCTGTGCACTTCAAAAATGGAACATGGGTTAGAATCTTGTTGCAGTGGCTAGTGTCCCAATGGTGGGACCAGAAGTGAGCAGAACCTCCGCTCAGAGGCAGGGTGGCTGGACATGTGCAATCACACGGCATCCAGCCAATTAGCCATGCACAATTGAGGGCCATGGCCAATTGTGCAGCAGGGAGGAGCAGAAAGTCACCAATCTCACCATTTCCTCACGGTGGTCAACAGTCCGGGGACCATACTGAATTGGCATCTGGACAAACATCCACGCCCAGCAGCATTATTCTGCCATATGAGAAGAGGATTTCGAACTTGAACTGCTGTCACCCCCTCCCAACCTACCACACCGATCCCTGAAGTTGCAAACCATCACCCTGCATCCTCCCTCAGTTACGTTTGACCTTCTCTTGGCCCTCCCTCCATCACTCTAGCCCTGCCTTCTGTGACCCATGAGCCACCCAAGGTCAACAGTCTGTCAACCTAGAGCTGTCCCCTGTCACCATTGAGCTTCCCCCCAGCACCCAGAACTTACTCCACCATTACCACTGACCTGCCAACAGCCATCCTTGACCCCCCCTCCCCCCTTTATCACTCTTGACCTGCCCTCAGTTCCCTTGACTCTCCCAGCCCCAAAATTGACCTGCCCTCAATCACCCTTGATTTCCTCTATCATGCTGCAGCTGCCTTCAGCAGAGATTGACTTTCCCTTCGTTGCCCAGCTCCCGACCTCTGTCCCCACGACCTGATCTCCCTGGACAGTCAGGCCTCAACCTTCCTGGGCAGCAACCACCTGGGGTTCAATATTACAGCTTAGCCTCCTCTCCCCTGGTCCATCAAAACTCCCCACCAAGGAAAGCAGCTCCTACTCACTCCAAATCAACCAGGAAGACTGCCTCGCCTGCTGCACACCACCTTCAATCAGTCGTGAATCTGAAGGCACATATTTCTTGTTTGCTGCCAACTTAATTGCAAAGGTACAATTTAATCTGGCGACCATGTGTTTGAATGAGTATGCGTGACAAGCATGGAGAACAAGTATGCATTGCTAATCAGTTCCCACCACTTGGCGTCAGGAAACACAATTCGCCTTTAATTCATGGTCAGCTTCCATCCTGCCATCGGGAAGCTGACATTTCACCTCCCTCAAATGTTTCCCACTCCCGGGCACTCAAATAAAGAAAAACATCTTCCATGTTGGGAAGCTTCTTTGACATTGCTAATATAGATTGTAGGTGCACTTAAGTCCAGTTGACTGGAGAGACATGTCCCTTTTAATCATAATGGAACAAACCAGAAGATTGAAGAAAATAAACTTGAGTAGGGTAACGCAGCAAGAATTGTCAATTAAAATAGCCCCCTTTGAATCCACTCAATATCGGGTTAAGTTTACTCCCAAATGGGCCATGAGACAGAACACTTTAAAACTTCTCATGACATATCCATCAGAAGTTTACTCGAATGGTAAAATCAATTTAAACGGAAACAAATAGTACACACAGAACACAAATCAGAAGCTAGTGGTTTAAAAGTAAATCCACATTATAAGACTCAAAAATTGTTCGGCTTGAGGCATTTAGCAGTTTATTCTCAGAAAGCACAGCTCAGTGGTTTGTTTACTCTGCTTGTTTTAGTCATCTTTACTCACAAGTACAGCTTTTCCTGTCTGTGTCCAGTCTGTATCCTCCCTGACATGTACACTGATAGGATCCAAGGGTGTTTATACACAGATGGTCACAGCCAGCATTGTCTGCTGTGCACTCATCCACATCTATAGGCAGAAATAAGAACATAAAAATAAGTAAGCATGGAATGAGATAATGTTGTCTGATCCATGAGGCAAGCTCCTTCTATCGTGAACTCCCATCCATTTAATGTCCTGAGGGAACATCAAAAATAAATTCCAAAGGCTGTCAAGAAAATTGCGGAACAACTCCACTATTCAAACCTAGGTCCCCATCCACCAAACAACATGCTTCCTGCATCAACAACACAGGAACCTGTGTTCCAAAGCACATTTGATTCATTCAACCTATCGATATGCCTACAAGCACCAGTGCCCACTTCCAACCAGATAGGAGAGAGGCTCTTTGAATGTTTCCTGGACTGTCCTCTCTTCTGGGCAACATGTTTTAGGATAGCAGATTGAATCTGTTAAATGCTGAGGGTTGGAAAGGATCATTTTCCCCTCCCTCAGTCTGCCCAAACCTCAACTCACCCTTAGCTAGAAAGACAAGCAAGTAACTGTTCCTTGGCCTTTCTAACTGTTAATGCTGTAACTATCAAGGACAGGATAGCCCCATAGCGGCTTCTCTTTCCAAAATTTTCTCCCTCCCACCATAATTGAGATTGAGGCCTCCTGCCTGCCCCATCTGCTTATTTTAAATGGAGATGGATTGAAAGATTTAATGAACAAAAAAATAACTTTGAAATTTGAATAACTTAAACTTGTGTAAAATGAGCAACTATGGGCATAAATTAAGTTTGTGCACCACATACTGAATGCATCATTTCCCAGAATATGCACAGAAAGTTATCACCAATGGATAAGCAGAAGGTGGTAGATAACAAGGAATGGAAGGATAGAGCATCCGCAGTATTTTGCTTTTATCTTAAGGAATGGAAAGATATCCCAGGAGGTAACTGAGACATTCATCTTGTTTCTGTCATTAGCCAGATTTACTTTCAGTTCTGTTACCACATAAACTCCAGTCTGGCATTGACCTTGGATAGAACTGTATGTTTTCACAGGCTGCATTTTTTCACCAAAGCTCCTTAAGGTCTAATAATTGGACAGGTAGGGCTGTGGTTTCACATTAATACTAGGGGACTTCTGCACAAATCATCAGTTTCCCCCTGTCTTGGCAAAGCATTAGGGATTCTGTAGAAAAATATACTCAGTGAAAAAACAAACAGTCCTAATTAAGCTTTCCAAGGACGGAATAGTCTGTGTTGTCTTTAGGATTTCCCTCCCCCCTCTTAAGGTCTCCCTGCTCATTTTATGCATGTCCTTGCACAATATAACAGCTCTGCCTGGGAGAGTACAAAAGTAGACAGTCTGTTCCCAAATGTTTGCAATCGTGCTTTCTAAAGTGCAACTCAAAGCTGCACACAATACAAGCTAGATGCAGAGTAAAGCTCTTCGGAATTTTCCATTCACCCTCACTATACCATCACAGCTGCATCCATCCATGTTCAGCCTGTATCCTGCTCGACAGCTGCATTCATAGCCTCCAGGATTGTTATTACAGTCTTGTGCACAGCATGCTGTGTCAGTCTCACACTCATTGGAATCTGTAAGGGATAGAAACATTAAGAACAGTCAACTTGAACTCAGTTTATAGCAGGGCACAGGAAACACTGGCTCAGTTACCAAACCAAGAGAGGGGGTTTCCACCATGAGATCTGTTAGTCAGACACTGTTAGGCTACACCATCATGGTATCAGTTAGTTATAAAAAAAGAGGACTGTACAATCATGAGTTTATGATCATACAGCGACAAGACTCTGTCATGAAGTCAGTTACTCATAATGATCAGAAAAGTAAATACAGATAAGGGAGCAACTTGGCTTATTTAATTATCATTCCATAAAATTGTTAGTCTTGAGCACTATTCAAAATAAAGCACAACTACAGGACAAGGGGAGCTGTGGCTCAGTTCATAGCACCCTCGCCTTTGAATCAAAAGGTTGTGGGTTCATGTCCCACTCCCGGAAACCAAGAACTGTGAATGTACTCGAAAGAGTTACATTCTGTGACTGTTGATAACTCGAAAGAGTTACAGGACAAGGGGACATTAGTACAAATTAGTTAACAGCAAATTAAGAATTAATTAGAATCCTAATTAGATGGAGATTGATTCACTCAGATGGAGATGAATAGGTGGAATGATCGAGGTAGGATAACTCAGTCCTCCAATCTAGTAATCAGCTTCATGACCCTACCCTGACACCACTTTCAGGGCATGGTTGGCCTCTCAGCCAGAATTGAAAGGAATGCTCAATGTGCAGCCTGACCAGAGCACCACTCCAATAATAACCCTGCAATGGCTCTGCATTTTGTCTAAGCTATATTAAAGCAAGCTTCTGTAAAATGTCTCACTGGTGACGTTCAGTCAATATAAAGTTACATTTTTATTCTTATGCATGTCAGACACAGCCTTGAGGTACTAATGTACAGTCGGCCGTGCTGCTCTCTAATTGACCTTTAGTTGTGTTAAAATATGTAGGTGGAAATTTAGCTACAGACTATAGTAATAACATCACATGGCTTTGACCAGGGATGCTTGAATATTGCAGTACCAAGACATGTACGCCCATCGGAGTCCAGTAGATATCCCACATTACAGGAACAGGAGGGCCCATTGGTTGTGTGCTTGCAGTGGTGAGTACAGCCACCATTGTTCCTTTCACAGCTGTTCACAATCTCCATTTCAATACCTGTAAGGTGAAAGACAAACAGTACATCAAGCACTCAGAATCTTGGAACCGAGAGTCAAAGGAGATTCCACAGAACCTCCAGGCGAGGCCTGATCACAACAGGTCTCTGGCACCTCTAGGAGATTCTGATTTGAGTTGCAAGGGATAGAATATATTTCTTGCCCTTACAAAGCAAATAATGGGTATGGTCCAGGGTCAGGAGTGGGGATTTCCTAAGCCGGGAGTTCCCATATTCCATATCAACAGTCAGGTCCTGGGACTTATGCAGTAACCAGTATGCCTAATGAGATGAGACATTCCAGCATCTAGAAGGGAGTTTATGGGTTCCACCGGTAGAGTCCAGGCCAGACAAATAGCCTGGGCATCCAAAGAAGTGAAAACAAAAGTTTGGAAACGCAACCAGATCAACCCTTTTGTTCGGAACTGGTTTGAGCAGGACACCATCGGGCATAGTAATTGGGATTGAGACACAAAGCAATTTTGTGCTTTGTAGGGGGATTGGCTGACACAAGATTCCAGTCTTTGCATACAGGTGGAAGAGGTCCCCTCAATTTAAACACATTTCCCAATAACTCAGATGTACAAAGAGAATTCCATTCACAGTAGCAGTTATCTTGGATGCATCACTATGATGCATCATTTCTTATCAGTTACATTGGCAGAGGACTCAAGTCGATTGGCAGTTGTCACTGCACAATTTTGATTACCGTGAGTTTCCTTTGTAGCTAACTAAAATAAAAATCATTATGCAAAAAGTTTACGGCATTTGAGCGTTGAGATTTTTATAGTAACAATTAGTTTTGAACAAGATTGTTGTAATCATCTCTTCATAATGAAACACTGTATCTCATTGTTCTTGTTTTGATATACCTGTGCAATGTCCATCTACAGTCTGAGAGAATGCTGTGTAATTGGGCACTCAGAATGTACTGTATCACGCTCTGCTCATCATGGGTAACACCCAAATTCAAATAGCAATTCCAAAATTGGCCGAGAGTAATATGCGACCATGCAGCAGAATTGTGATTTCTATACCTGTCTATACCTGTCACTTGTCAGCATAGTGTGATAATTCATCAGCTGTAGCTATGTGACAGTACTCTTGTCTGGGTCAGAAGGTGTTGCTTCAAATCCCACTCCAGAAACTTGAGCACGTAACTTAGGCTGACATTCCAGTGTTTTACTGAAAGAGTGCTGCAATGTTGGAGGCACTGCTCTTTGGATGAGTAGTCAAACAGAGGCCTAGTCTGCCCTCTTAAATGGATATAAAAGATCCCATGGCACTATTTCACAGAAGAGCAGGGGATTTCTCCCCAGTATCCTGGCAGTGTTTATCCCTCAACCAACTTTAATAGAACAAGTTACCTGGACAGATTATCTCATTACTATTTGGACCTTGACATGTGCAAATTGATTGCCCCGTTTCCCTACATTACTACAGTTCGAAACTAATTCATTGGCTGTAAAGCAACACATTCCAACAGTGATAATAAAAACAGAAAAAGCTGCAGCATCTGTGGAGTGAGAGAAACAGTCATTGTTTCAGGTCAATGACCTTTCATCAGGCCTGCTGAATATTTTCAGCATTTAGTATTTTTACTTCAGATTTCCAGCATCTGCAGTATTTTGCTTTTGTGCATCCTCACAGTGACTATAGTTCAAATATATTTCATTGGCTGTAAAACACTTTGGGATGTCCTGCCATTGTGAAAGGCTCCATATAAGTGAAAGTTCATCTTTTGCAATCTCTCCTTTGTCTCCACCTATCACTGGTCTTCTATCCAGCTTCACCTATCCCCACCGCCGCCCCCTTATACAGTATATATTTCACCACATTATTACTTCCCTTTAGTTCTGAAGAAGAGTCATACGGACTCGAAACATTAACTCTGTCTTTCCCTCCACAGATACTGTCAGACCTGCTGAGTTTTTCCAGCAATTTTTGTTTTTGTTTCTTTCTTTGCCTGTCTACTGTGCTACCTGACCTATATAGCTAATCTTGAATGTCTTTGAGAGAGGAAAACCTTAAAGCTGCAAACTGTGCTGTGACTTGGCTGTGGTGCAGAACATAACCATCAATTGCCATCACTTTTGTTAATGGCACGGAGAAAGTGACACGATCAAGACATGTAACCTGCTGAACAACTTGTTGATCACACACACCAAACCCAATGACCGTACTTACGGTAACACTGCTTCCCATCGGCACCTAGCTCAAAGCCAGGGTTACAGATGCAGCTGAATGATCCCAGGATATTGACACATTGATGAGCGCACATTGCAATTCCTGTGGTACACTCATTAATGTCTGCAAAGAAAAGGACAGACATTAACAGAGAAAACAATAAAGCACTCATCTCGCAGAACAATAAAGTCCTTCACAGCTGTCCACAGGGAGAAAGAGATCAACAGGAAAATAACGCACTAGGTGATGATAAGTAGCCCTTCCATCATGGTATATTCCATTACACTCATTCCACGTGCTGTGTTAGTATATTAAATAATCATTTTATTTTTTCAATTAAAAATATTTCCAATAGCAGAGGTTGATCCTCACAACCCTCCAATGACCCCAGATCAGAGCTTCATGTGCAATGACTTTCATGCATTGTCCGTTGCACAGATGCCTCCTTGTATAAGCAATGTTTACTCAATGAAGTAGGTTTTAAGGGCACTAAACACACTTGAAATCTGAGATGGTCACAATTTCAGGAAAGGATGGATTAATGATGCAGTGTGTGCAAGAGGATGGTGCTTGACCCCCCTGCTGGGCTACACCAGCGGGGAACAAATAGGACATTAAAAATTTGTGACATGAAGCAATTAATGGCATTAATGGAGGAGTTCCTCTTAGATTTATAATACTGCCATTGTTTACTGGGAATGCACTCACCCCAAACAGTTTACAAAGGGACCATTGCTGTTATTGGGGCAATAACTTCTAACCCTGTTTTGAGAAATATGAAGAGAGCAGGCACACTGCTGCTGTAAATTCAAACATGGGTTGCTATTTAATTGGGTATTGGTGCCATTCCTGATGCTCAAATTTTCTGCAGTTAGCACCAATACCAAACAAAAACTTGCTATATTCCACATGCTATGGTACAGCCTATACTACACATAATTATTCAGCCAAAATTTCATCCAGAAGATTTTCATTTCAACAGAAGACTTCAGAGCATCCTGAATAAACAGCATCACTTCTCAATTTGAGGTGATGTAATCCCACTTTGGAGGATCCATCTTCCGAGCATAATCAGTCAAGTAAACGAAATAAATTCATTTATTTAACAAGAAGCAAACTTAATGGTCCTGATCATTAATTGAGGCAATGAATAAATAAACCATACACAGAGTTCTGTGGAATACTCTTCCAAATACTGCACCAGTGTATTATGAAAGAATAGTTCTGCTGATTTATGCAGTGAACTATGTTCTGCCACTTTCAAAATAAACCTGTCATTGCACCAGTCCAAACACAAGCACCAATGACCAATTTAGGTCATTGCATGTCCACTATAATTGGGAAACCCCCCCACCCTAATCCCCCAAATTTCCATTCCTAGCTATAAGACCATAAGACCATAAGGCATTGGAGCAGAAGTAGGCCATTTGGCCCATTAAGCCTGCTCAACCATTTAATGAAATCATGGCTGATCTGATAATCCTCAACTCCACTTTACTGCCTTTTCCCCATAACCCTTGATTCCCCTACTAATTAAAAATCTGTCTATCTCCGCCTCAAATATACTTAACGACCTTGCCTCTACAGCCCTCTGTGGTAAAGAATTCCACAGATTCACTATCCTCAGAGAAGAAATTCCTCCTCATCTCTGTCTTAAAAAGGTGACCCCTTACTCTGAGATTATGCCCTCTGGTTCTAGACTCATCCACAAGGGGAAACAACCTCTCAGCATCTACCCTGTCAACCCCCCTAACAATCATTTATATTTCAATAAGGTCGCTTCTCATTCTTCTAAACTCCAATGAGTACAGGCCCAACATACTCAACCTCTCCTCATAAGAAAATCCCTCCATACCCAGGATCAACCTAATGAACCTTCTCTGGACTGCCTCCAATGCCAGTATATCTTTCCTTAGATAAGGGGACCAAAACTGTTCACAGTATTCTAGGTGTGTTCTAACTAGTGCCTTGTATAGTTTTAGCAAGACTTACCTAGTTTTATACTCTATTCTCTTTGAAATAAAGACCAACATTCCATTTGCCTTCCCTATTACCTGCAGAGCTTGAATGCTAGCTTTTTGTGATTCATGCACAAGGACCCCCAAATCCCTCTGTGCTGTAGCTTTCTGCAGTCATCTCCTTTTAAATAATATTCAGCTCCTCTATTCTTCCTGCCAAAGTGCATAATCTCACATTTTCCCACATTATATTCCATTTGCCAAGTTTTTGCCCACTCACTTAACCTGTCTATATCCCTCTGTAGACTCTTTGTGTCATCCTCACCATTTGCCTTCCCACCTATTTTTGTGTCGTCCACAAACTTGGCGATAGTACATTCACTTCCCTCAACCAAGTCATTATATAGTAAATAATTGTGGCCCCAGCACTGATCCCTGTGGCACTCCGCTAGGTACAGGTTGCCATCCTGAAAATGCCCCCCTTATCCTAATTCTCTGTCTTCTGTTAGTTAACCAATCCTCTATCCTTGCTAATATACTACCCCCAACACCATGGGCTCTTCTTAAGTAGCCTTATGTGCAGTACCTTATCGAACGCCTTTTGGAAATCCAAATATATTTCATTTACTGGTTCCCCTTTATTTGTCCTGTGCATTACCTCCTCAAAGAATTCTAATAAATTTGTCAGGCATGATTTCCCCTTCATGAAGCCATGCTGACTCTGCTTGATTATATTATGTATTTCTAAATGTTCTGGTATTATATCCTTTATAATAGACTCTAACATTTTCCCAATGACAGCTATGTCACTGTCCAGCATTTCACTCAACCTAATATAAATATACTGTGCTTCAGGTGTGTGAGAAGCATTGCTGGTGCAGTAACTGCTAACACTGTTTAAATATGGAGGGACTACAGTCATTATCAAACACTAAATTCAGTAAATATAATACAGCAAGCACAATGGGCTGAAAAAACAGTACAAATGACTGAAGCTATAATGTTTTTTGTTTTATTTTCCTATTTAGTTCTGCAATCTTATATAAGGACAGTTTTAAGCTGTGAGGATGTTCCAATGTGCCCATGTATAGAATATTATAGGTGATTATTTGTATAACAGCAATCCCTGTTTGAACAGCAAAATAAGGATTAAACTCATCACTGCAGTTGTTGAAATGTCAATTATGAATTATTTCAATGATAGGGATCAGGCATTAGTCCTTGATGACCTTGCAGTGGAAGCAAAGAACATGGCTGGGTTAAATATGGTCTTTGTGTAAAGTGTGATTGAGCTAGTGGTCGCTACAGACTACTGTTTGAATGACCCACTGTGATCTTGTTGACATTTCTCAAGAAATCACGCGCTTTTTCCTTACCATCACAGCTTTTCCCATTCACCATTAGCTGATATCCAGGATTACATTCACATTGTGCAAATCCAGCTTCATTGCGGCATATGTGGCCACACCCACCATTCCTCTCACTGCATGGATCTTTCACTGGTAGTGGTTAGAAAACAAACAAATAGATAAACTCCAAGCACTTCACTTGGTGTACTGAAGTGCAATTTATTGCAACAATCTTTGTTATCAGACAGCCAGTGCACAGAAGGGACCATGTCTGTACACACGAAAGCACCATCATGAATTTTACCATGAGGCTACTGGTCCACAATACAACAGCTTGTCTTATTTGGGGGAAAGATTGCTAATGTGCATGTTGAGTTTGCACCAGTCAGATTTTTAAAAAACATTTGTTATCAGCATGTGGGCATTTATTGTTCATCAGTACTTATTCCGAGAAGGTGGCTTTGGGCCTTCTCCATGGTCACTGCTGCCCTTGTGATGAGGGTGCTCCTACAACGGTATTAGGGGAGGAATTCACAATACTGACCAGTGGCAATGAAGAAATGGTAATGTGTATATAAGTGAGGATGATGTCAGACATTTTGTTAATTTATTCATGGGATGAGAGTGTCACTGACAAGGCCAGTATTTATTTCCCATTCCTAATTGCCCTTGAGAAGGTGCTTGTGAACTGCCTTCTTGAATCACTGCAGTCCATATGGTGTAGGTATACTCATAGTACTGTTAGGGAGGGAGTTCCAAGATTTTGACCCAGCGACAGTGAGAGAATGGTGATACATTTCCAAGTCAGGATGTTGTGTGACATGGAGGGGAAATTACAGGTGGTAGTCTTCTCATGCATCTGCTGTCCTTGTTCTTCTAAGTAGTAGAGGTCACAAGTTTGGAAGGTGTTATTGAAGAGTTTTGGCAAGTTGCTAGAGTACATCTTGTGGATACTACACATGGCTGCCCGTGGTGGATGAATATTTAAGGTGATGGATGGGGTGCTAATCAAGCGGGCTGCTTTGTCCTGGATGGTGTATTGTCTCTTAAGTGTTGTTGGAGCAGCACTCATCCAGGAAAGTGGAGAGTATTTAATCATGCTCCTGACTTGTGCCTTGTAGATGGTGGACAGGTTTTGGGGAATCAGGTGGAGAGCTACTTTCCACAGAATTCCCCCTGACCTGCTCTTTGAGCCATGGGTTGTGCATTGGCTACCATGGTTTGGGGCTCAAATAGGCAGAAATATGACGAGCACCAGAAGAAGCAGCCAGCTGTTCAGAGAACTGCAGCTGGACAGCAGAGGGAGGAGCAACAGAGGGATGCAGCTCATAGGGGGCACCACTCATGACACAGGGTCCACAGACAGAAGCTGAGTTTCTTTCACATGTCTGACCAGCATTGCTTCAGGACGCTCAGGTTGTCCTGTCAAGTATTCATACACATCTGCAGCTTCCCAGAAGAAGGCTTGCTGCCTACTGGGCCTTGTGGCCTGTGGCTGCTAATATCACCATGACCTTCTACATCTTTTGCATCTGGATTCTTTCAGAGCTCTTCCAGAGACATAGCCAAGATCTCTCAATTGACAGCCCACAGACACATAAGAGAGGTGACTGGTGGGTTGATTGCCAATAATCCTTTCCTATGACAACACCAGTCAAAATGAGCAGACACTTGGATTTGCATTGCTAGCTGGTTTGTCAAAGGTGAGGATATTGAACACACATGATAATCTGTGCACCCCAGATCAACCAGAAATATTTATGAACCACAAGGGATTTCACTCTACCAACGTGCAGTTGGTGCGCAACCACAAAAAGATATCCCTGCAGGTGGGAGGAGCTGCCGTATGACCACCGGATGTGTGATCAAATAAGCCGTCGCACGCTGAAGAAGTGCTTCAGGTGCCTCGACAGATCTGGAGGTGTCTTTCAGTAAACAGTAGCCAGGGTGTACAGAATGATCATGAGGTGCTGCGCTCTGCAAAACATTGCACAGCAGCAAAGTGTTTTGGAGATTCAGGAGGAACAAGGCACAGAGTGCGGATCCTCTTCAGGTGAGTCTGAGGAGGAGATGATGAGGGCTATGCACCACCAGCTGCTCACATTGTTTCCTGGGATGCCAACGATGCCATTATTAATGTAAGGCTCATTTAGGTTATACCAGTGGACCAACATCAGAAGCATATGCAATAGCCTCTCTTCCCCATATCTGCCCACCAATGCCATTGATACAAAGCAGTCCTGCAACAAACAACCACCCCATGTAGAAAACCCCATTTTCCCCCTCCAGTCCATCATTCTATTCATCATCAAACAAGCTTGAATGCTACTTGTCAACCAGCAATCATGCATAGCCAAGATGGGGAAGTGTTATTCAAAAGAATAACATTTATGTGGTGGAACTAAGAATAGAAACTTCACAACAAAAAGTTTTTCATATACACGTGCACAGTTACAAAGCCTTCCTCTTCCTTTTCCTCCTGCTACTGCATGGTCCAGCCCCTGTAACTTCGGCAGAGCTAGAGACAGGATGCCCAGAATCAAATCCCTGCTCTGAATGCTCAATTGCTCTTGACAACGTCCTATAGGGTTTGGAGCTTGTGAGGGGCCTAACAAAGACTGCTCCACCTGCACTGACTGGGGGTTAGGGAGTGATGAGAAGTGGATTTGCCAGTTCTGTGTCCCCTTCAGTCATCATCCCTCATATGGGCCAGCCGCAGTTCACCGCTGTGACTCAGCTGAACAGCACTTTGAGGCTGAGGAACTGTGAAGCTAAGGCATCAATCATCAAAATTAAGGTGGCAGACATGTGGTATCCAAAATCTGCATAGCCATGCTCAAGTGCATTGACAGTGTGATTGCTGTGTTTGATGTTCCACAGAGTTGGCCACTCTATCCTTGCAAGAAGACATTATCGCAATGCCTGACATCAACACACGCATACTTGAGGTTGACTCCTTCAGAATTCTCTCTGCAAATGTGGTCAGCATGTTTGGAAGGCCTGTCAGTACAACACAAATTCTCTCATTCTCTGCTGCTGCTCAATGATTATCCTTTTCATTGACAGCCCCCAGAGCACAGCATCTATGATGCACATGCACTATGAACTGGGCTGTCACTCCATTTGCTTTGGATCTATCAGAGCAAGCAGTCTTTCCTCCCTTCAGTCTAAGCTAGATTTATGGTTGTGATAAACTGCTTTTTTAAAAAAAAAGACACTCACTTTGACTGCCGAGAAGGGTGTGGTTAGTTAGTACATTACATACCAGGGTACTATATTATCATTTAGTAAGCATGAGGAAAGCTCTTAAAAAAAACTTCATTTTGAAATTTTCAAAGGTTCAGAATTGGACAAAAGCTATCCTGCCCTCACTTCCCCACCCTTTGTAATTTGATTGCATAATAGAATTCCAACCCTCTTTCCCCCACCTCACCACTACGTTTATGTACTGCGATCACCTCTGCTTAGTACTGTAAAACTCATGACTCACATTCGCAGTGCTTCCCATCTCTCTTCAGCTGGTAGTTCCGTTGACAAAGGCACTGGTAGTGGTTTTCACTAATCTGCACACACTCATGCTCACAGCCACCGTTGTTCATGGAACAGGAGTTGACAGCTAATGGGTTTCAAAATAAAAGACACAAGTTAAGGTTGAAAATCCTTCTCTTTTGAAATCACACTGGTGACAACTGTCTTGTGGCTCCTATAGACTAGGTTGGTGGACTGAAGATCACTCCATCTCCCGTGATTTAACTCTCCCGTACATCCGTGTTCAGGTCATTTAAATGGTGTGGACTTACTCCAGTAGGAGGCCCAACCACTTGAAGAGCTTAGAGCCTGGAAGTGAGGAAAATTAGCCATTGCTACAGGTCTGACAGGTTGCGGTGTTTGGGATGTTCCAGCTGCTATCCAAACACTGCAGCCAGATGACCTGCGACTCTCCTACAGGCTCAAAGGAAGGACTCAACAGACACTTTTTTTACCCTTTCTAAATGTGCTCTCTGCTAATAGTCAAACAGGAAAATTATATGAGGAGATCAGAAATGCCCCTTCCCAACTCATTTAAGTGACTGTCATCTATTGTAGGCATAGACTCTCAGCCCCCATCCCCACTTAACAACATAAGTAAGGCAGGGATCCAGCATTACAGATCAGCATCCTTACCCCCTGCGCATGCACTTCTCAAGTAAGTGCATTTGGGGATGCAAAGGTTATGAAAATCAGTCCCACTGACTCCAATCCCAAAACACAGAGTGTGTATCTAAAAAATGAGCAACCATTAAAAAAGCAATTAAAGCAATTAAGATTGGTGAAATCAAGATGCAGGACAGCTTGACTCAAGATATCAAAAGGTCAAAATACCAGTATAAATGGCACCACACAGATGATCAGCACAGAAACAGTGACTGGAACTGTCTGCGTAATTAATGCTCCCACTTCAATGCAGACAACAGTGATTCTACTAATCACAGAATCTCTTAACCTCTAGGTTTATCTGAAAGTTATTCATCTTTCCGAAGATTTGAACATCCACTCAAAGTGGTCACGCTAAGGTGCGATTAAGCAGAAACAGCATCAAATAACAACAGTTTAACTTTAATGCCAGTCTTGTCTTTAATAAGTCGATGACCTTTTAGCTTCAAAGTGCTGCTTCTTTAATGATGTGGAAAAATCCAGGGGTTTTTTTTTCCTCCCTGAGGTAAAGTTCCTTTTTCGTTCACTCCCCAGTTCTCTTCAAAAGAAAAACTTTGGTGACTGTTTTGCAGCAAACACATCTCCCGCCTGCTGTGTAAAAGAATGGGACGCCATCACTGCATTTTACACCCGCCACTCAAATTAACACCTATCCATCAAGACCTGAGATAGGGATCAAAGCATTAGGGACTTAACAAAAAAATACAAAGGAGCTGAAAGGCAAGAAAAACCTACCATGACTGCTCAGTTATGGTTTTCGACCTCGAGGCTTAGAGGCCTAACCTCACCTCCTGTACAGCTCAGTGAGGATTATCAAATACGGCAAGAGCGCAGTGAATGTGCTGGAATATGACATCTGATGTGGCTTAGGTTTTCCAACCGTAATGTCAATAGCAACCTGTTAAAAAGGAGCTGGTTACCCTTGATGATACAGTCAGAAAACCTAAGACTGTCACGTTTAATTCCTGCTATAGCCGCTGCTCCTAATTTAAGATTTTGCAGGGAGTATTCGATAGGTTGGTTGTGGCCCATGCAAAAAAACAGCCAAAAGACATAAAAGCAGCGCACACAGAAATGTGGTGCAAGTGTGTTAAACATTCAGGAATTCTGTAACTTGGAATTCCTATCGTAGGGAGTGAGGCAACTGGCTGAGCTGACAAGATGAACAGAAAACTTTATTATATTGTTACCCTTATTAGACTAGCAAAGGGTAACACCACCACGATCAAACAGCATGTAACAAAACAGTGGTGGTGCATAAAGTGGGACTACCCAATGATAGGCAGTGAGAAAATAGGATACAAAAACAAAAATACCTGGAAAAACTCAGCAGGTCTGGCAGCATCTGCAGAGAGGAGCACAGTTAACGTTTCGAGTCCGAAGAATAGGATAGTTGGGTCAGGGGAAGGGAAAAAAAATCATCAACAAAGTTTCCAAATTTGAAGGAGCTGTGTCCCCCAGAGTGAATTTACCTAGTGAATTAGGATACTTTCTTACTTGTACATGGGGATTGAATAGAGAAAAAAGAATTGTGTTACAAAGAGCAAATTATAAGGGGCCACTGTACTTCGCAGTGAGTGAGGTCAGCAGTAATACGAAATAGATCAATTGACAATCTGTATTAAGAAATTGCTGTCCCTGACAGTGGCAGTGAGTGATTACTGTTCTTAATTGACTGAATCACCACAGGTTGAAGGATCACCACTTAAACCTCACTCCTTCCCTTCCTTGCCCATTTTGTATATCTTGTCTGCACAAGTTGTTTAATCATGCTGCCCATGGACTCTTTCAAACGGACTTCTTTCGATCGGCTCTAAATGCCTCATGTATCTGCAGGGCAGGACATGTGAACCATGTAGTTTTCTGTTTATTTTATTTGTTTTTTTTTGTGAGGGAATAAAATCCATTTTCCACCCAGTTCTTCTCCTCTCCCTAACATCACACACCAACTCCTGCCAAAAGGAATCAGCAAACCTCCTCCAATGCAGTTTAGAGCCAATGGAGATGAAACCCACACTGCTTCCTGGTGTAATGTGCTGGCACTTTAAAATGCTGGGTCAGTGTACCACTCAAATTCAGATACCATTTAGAAATTACACCGAGCTGACAAAACAGCTTGGTGTTGCTGCATACTAGTGAAGCAATGTACAATGTAGACAGCTGTAGGATGCAGAACCTAGCAATGACATTTCACATTGTGTATTTTTAATACTTGGGATTTGATGCTTGAGGAGGAAGGAACAAAAGAAGGGCAAATAAAACTAAAGACCCTCCACATCTCTTCCCAGAAATTAAGATAACCCCTCACGGCCTATGTAACCTCATCCAGCCCTACAACCCTTTGGGAACTCTACACTCCTCTTATTTAGGCCTCTTGTACAACATGGATTTACTTCTCCCTACAATTGGTAGCCAAGCCTTCAGCTCTCTAGGCCCTAAGCTCTTGCATTTCTTCCCTAAACCTCTCCCCTAAATCTCTCTACCTCACTCCTCCTTTAGACACACCTTAAAACCTACCTCCTTGGACAAAGCTCTTGGTCATTTGTTCAAATATCTCCTTATGATGTGGTTTACTATCAAATTTCATCTGATATCACCCCCTTGTAAGCGCCTTGGGACCCTTACATATACAAGTTGCTGTTTTTGATGTTAAACTGTTAACAATTTAGGAACCTAATCTAGCAACTATAGAAATGCTGCCTAGAGTAATTTATTGTAGGCACTGAACTCAAATAAAAACAAAAGGATGAAATGGGTGAAAAGTCGGGGTGTAAATACATTCAGCTGACAATGTCATGTGTGGTTTTAGGGTTTGGAGCTGAATTCAGCACTGTAAGCTACTTTAAGATACAGTATATGCAGCCTTTTGAGATTGGATAACATGGACAGTGGGGACCCCTAGCTCAGTTGACTAGACAGTTAGCAGGTGGATCAGATTAACACCAACTTCATGGGGCTTGGTCCCCGCTCCAGCCGAAATTGACTTGGGGCTGGCTTACCCACCCTACCATCACAGCACTTAGGCGAATAGTCACCAAGTTCTGCCTTCAGGCAGAGAACTCAAGAAGAGGAATAACAAGTACAGTGGAAAAACTCAGTATGTCTAACAGGAACTGTGGAGAGAAAAAAAGGAGTTAACGGGCAGAATTTTATGGCTAACGCGCGGGGGGCGGAGCCTCCTGACATCAACGCGCGGCATCGTGATATTTAGCTGGGCGGGCGCGCTATGAAGCGCGACGCACGCCCGCCATTAATTAAAGGCCTTGTTAAGGCCCTTAACTCGACAATTGAAGCCAATTTTGAGGAGCCTGTGTGATCTTTGCCTCGGGGCACAGGCCCAATGGGCAGG
Source organism: Cetorhinus maximus (assembly GCF_964194155.1). Lineage (NCBI taxonomy): Eukaryota > Metazoa > Chordata > Chondrichthyes > Lamniformes > Cetorhinidae > Cetorhinus > Cetorhinus maximus. The sequence continues at coordinate 72,147,719 of NC_135897.1, read as the reverse complement.
CGGGTAACTGACTTTTTAATAATCCTCATCCACGTGCGGGATATGTGGGCTCAGAGGGGTTGTTCATGTTTTTTCTGAAGTATTTAATGCAGAAAGTGTTTTAAACTTGCCTGTGTGATTGTTAGCAGTTCAGATCGACTTCCAATAGCTTTCTCTGTACTTTGAAACTTCAGCTCAGCACTCTGCAGACAGTAATCTTTATCGGGCCTGCAGCTTTCCAGAGGCCTCCATTTAGCCTGGGTATGGGTTCTGACATCTTCACTGGAGGCAGCTCCTCTGAGGAGGAAGGGAGGGATAGAATAAGGAGGAGGCCAGGAGTGGACAATCAGCCTCCAGGGGAGCCACCTTTGGGAGGCCAGGCGCAGGCACAAGGGGCGTAGGGCCAAGAGGTAGTCCAAGGTGGAAGGGGCTGCAGAAGACATCACTATCCTGCTGCTAGGGTATACAGGCGGCGAAACAGTTACCTCAATATGTCTGAGGTGCAGTGCCAAAGGAGGCTTCGACTGTCAAGGGAGACAGTCAACTATATCTGTCAGATGATTGGCCCTGAGATCACCCCTAACTGTGTGGGTGGACACCCCATGCCAGTGGCTCTTAAGGTCACAGTTGCCCTCAACTTCTATGCATCTGGCTCCTTCCAGGACTCGGTGGGTGATCTTCGCGGTGTCTCCCAATCAGCTGTCCACACTTGTGTCAAGCAGGTTACAGACGCTCTGTTCAGACGGGCATTGATCTTCATCCACTTCCGCTGCGACCAGGCCAGCCAGACACTGAGCCAAAGGCTTTGCGGCCACTGCTGGCTTCCCCCGTGTCCAGGGTGCAATAGACTGTACTCATGTGGCCATCAAGGCGCCAGCAGGTGAGCCCGGTGCCTTCGTCAACAGAAAGGCCTTCCACTCCATGAACGTGTAGATAGTGTGTGATCACTGGATGCTGATTCTACAAGTCTGTGCAAGGTACCCAGGCAGCTCCCATGATGCCTACATCCTCAGACACTCCCAGGTGCCGGGGCTCTTCAGTGTTCCAGCTCGGCTGGATGGTTGGCTGCTGGGTGACAAGGGCTATCCCCTCAGAAGGTGTTTCATGACGTCTCTCCGCCATCCAAGAACAGAAGCTGAGGAACGCTACAATAGGAACCATGGCACCATAAGGGCTATGGTGGAGAGAGCCATCGGTCTTCTCAAGATGCGCTTCCGTTGCCTGGACCGCTCAGGGGGCACACTCCAGTAGTGATAGTGGTAGCATGCTGCACTCTGCACAATCTTGTGCTGGAAAGGGGGGATGCAGTTGACGATGAAGACCTTGACGCAGTGGATGAGGCTGCACATGATGAATCCGGCAGTGGCTCAGAAGATGAGGAAGCTCAGGGCAATGATGAGGGGCAGCACGCTGACCCGCTACTACACCAAGGAGGCAGAGACACCCAGGACACTCTAATCCAACGAACCTTCAGCTAGCTTCACACATATGGATCAGCAGGACCAGCATTGCCTGGCACTTCCACATGTGGCACTTAGGTGCTACATCTTCCACCTCATCAGCTGCAACTAAGGACTTAGTACAGAAACATCAATGTCCACTCAAACACTCATGAAATGTCTGTGAAACATACAAATTCAGCACAAAGGAAACACCCTCAGCCATGGTCAGAAAAGTGGACTTTATTCCCACCAAAATAAACCACAAACGTTGCTCAGACATACATAATTATATATTCCCTAATCTGGGGCCAACACAAAAGCACCAGTGACATACCCATGGAGTGCCGAACATGCCTTATGCTTACGTTTTTGGGTGCTACGTCTAGGTGCCGCCCCGTCGCTCGGAGTGGCTTGTGAGACAGCCTGCTGTCTCTGCTGTCCTGTTGGCCTTGATGACCTTGGCGGGCGTCCTCTGGCCCATGGAGCCTGTGCTGGCCGCACCTGAGAGGGAGTGGCCAGTTCCAGAACTGGCAGCTCCCCAGTTGTCGCAGCCTCAACGGATACAACGGTCATTGGCAGAGAAGCGGAGGAGCTGCTGCCCTCACCCGGAGTACCCTGAGAGGAGCTCGCAGCGATGACAGGCAGCTGCTGCGCCAACGTGAGGTCACATTGGGCCTCCCTGCTCACTGCACATGGATGGGCACTGAGCGGTGACACTTGGTGCCCAGAACATCTCCCACATTGCGAATGACCACCTGTGGCCATTAGCGCTGTGAGGGCTTGCAGGTCCGAGCGTAACCCAATCAGAAGGTTCTCAATCCGATCGAAGCCCCTCTCCATGAGAGTCGCCAATCTCTCAGTGGAGGCAGTCTGAAGCTCTGTCCTGAAGTTCATGCCTTGACTGACACTCTGCCTGGATTCCTCCACCACAGAGACCAACTGAAGCACACCCTCATGCAACCTTGCCAGATGCTCCCGCGCATCCTGCCGCTTGTCCTGCAGCTGCTGCATGGCTGACATCTCCAGAGGCACATCATCACTGCCGTACTCAGCATGTGCCTGGTCCCCTGCAGTCCTCCGGCTACTGGCACCATCGGCACTCTCTATCCGTGTCACCTCCTCCAGCAATTGTGAAGTGCCTTCTCCACTGTGCCCCGGGACACTAGCCGACATCATGATCCCCACCGAAGTGTTTGTCGCTGCGCTGGTGCCGGGCTTGCTGAAAGGATGTGACGCAAGTTGCAAGTCTTGGTCCTCAGGTGTGGAGGGGGGACTCCGGATTAGTGGCCGTGGCCATGCGGTGGTGATGCTGAAATTAACAACAAGGACAGTGCATCAGTTAGCGTTCAGTCACTAACACCGTTCATCCCTTTCCCCCCCAGCCTCATAAGTCCCTCACCCTTCAAGAACCTAAGGAGACGAACATTGGTGGGGTGGTAATTAGTCAAGAGGAGGCTCAAACATTACACGCGGATACAGACAGGCTGGTCAGATGGCCTAAGGAATGCCACATGGAATGTTATGTGGATAAGTGTGAGGTTAAGCACTTGGGCAAGACAAGCAAGGTACGGGAATACATGAGTAATGGTAGGACTGTGGGTAGTCACGACGATTACAGGGACCTTGCTGGACAGACTCGTTCAGGTAGCAGACAGGAACATAAGGCGTTTAGCAAGGTCGAAGCCAGACTTGCCTTTATTAGCCGAGGAATAGAATGTAGGAAAAGGGAGGTCATGTTGCAAGTGCAGAAAAATGCTGTCGAGGCCACATCTACACTTCTGTGTTCAGTTGTGACCTGCACTTCATGGGAGGGATGGCATTGGAGTGGGGAGAGTGCAGAGGTTCCTTATCTGGATGCATGCTGGCCTGGAGAGTTGGAGTGATGAGGAAACATTGCAAACACTTGCAACATTTGCTGTGGAGCACAGGAGATTGACAGGTCACATTATTCACCTTCATACCGTTATGAGGGGCATAGAATGGGTGGACAGAAGGCAACATTTCCCCTTGGTGCAGGGATGAGTAACGTGGTGGCGTTTATTTAAGTTGAGTGCCATGAGGTTGACAGGTGAGGTGCTGAGGACCTTTTGGACAGAGTAATGTGGGATGCACTGGCTGAAAGGGTGGTGGAGGAACAAACCCTCCAAAGATGCAATAAGTCTTTGGCTGTGCAGCAGCGACGCCATGGCATGTTAGGCCATTGGGATAGTGGTCGCAAATGGGATAAGGTGACTTTGGAAGGTGCTAGAGATGCGCATCCTCAAGGGGCTGAGGGACCTTTGTTTATGACCCACACGTCTGAGTGTCTCAGACTGTGAATGAGCAGTGTTGCTGCATTAACGATTGCAGCAACCATCAATGCTTTGGATGGTAGGCAGACAGCGTGAATCGGACTGTGGACCTCAAATACCTGGCCGCTGCACCCCAGCCTCGCCGACACCTGCCGACCTGGCCGCCTGCCTCCTCCCCAGCTCCATGACCTGCTCCTCATACGTGGTGAGGGGCTGCAGCATGGCGTGCCCACCACCAGTCCGCTGCCACTCCCACATATTGCTCTCAGTTTTTGCCTACAGAACAGAGAAGAGGATTTATTGGGGCTGATCGCTCATGTACTCCACGTGCACGCCGCACCCCAACCATCTGAGGCCTCCAGCGGCTCCTGTCCACACTACTGGTGATCAGTCCTCAGAAGATAGTATGGCTGGTCCCAACCCCCTCCCCCAACGGCCACCTTGGACACAATCGTTGTCCATCACTTTGAACAACACATGGGTCTTAGCGCCCATGGCAAGGAGGCGCAACTAGGTGTGGCGCCGAGGCCAGCAGATGGCTCTTGGCCACGACACCTTGAGGCTCCCCTTCCACCATCTCATCACCATCAATATGACATGTGTTGGAGTTCTGAGTATGTGTCTAGCGGCCTTCCCTGCAGGTTGCCTCCAGACTACTCAAATACGGCAAACACCAACATATGCTGCAGGGAGAACCCATCTTGTCCTCAACCATTAAGGCTGATGTAAGCATGGTCACTGTCTGTTTGCCCACCCAGCGTGCGCCAAATGCCCAATGCAGTGATGACACTAAGACGTGGGGAGGGGGCCCTCAAAGGCTAAGGCTACCTGCTGGGTCAAATGGCAAAAGCTGACATGGTACTCACCCTTCCAGAGTGCAGCAAATCATTGCAGTGCGCCGCACAGCATCTTGAGAGCTAACAGCCTCCGCCATCTCCTGCCACGCCTGCCTGGTGATGTGGGGGGGCCCTCCTCCTCCCATCCTCCAGAAACAAGACATCCCAATGGTTGGACACCTCTTCGAGGAGGACAGCAAGGCGGACATCTGAGAACCAAGGGGCACAGTGGCCCCCCCGCTGGCCTACCCTGCAGCCTGCCCCCCTCCTCCTCCTCTGCCCTCACCTCTTGTGCTGCCCGGTCGCTGGCCATGGTGAACAGCCTAAAGGAGGCTGCCTGGCCATTCTTTATACAGACTGCCGGTTCCCCATTGGAACCGGCGGTCTGAACACGCCCGCCGCCGATTTAATTTTCCCGACGAACACAGGAGCTGGAACCCAGCTGGGTAGGCCTTAATTGGCCCGCCCGCACAAAATGGCGGCACCGCCCGTTTCGGCGGCAGCGGTGATCGGCTGCCCACCCACCGCTGAGTTGGTCAGGCCCGCCCGCCCGTCAAATGCAAGATTCAGCCAAATGTTTCGAGTCCTGTTTCAAACTCTTTTTTTTCTCTCCACAGATGCTGTTAGACCTGCTGAGTTTTTCCAGCATTTTCTGCTTTTGTTTCAGATTTCCAGCATCCGCAGTATTTTGCTTTTATCTAAGAACATGTACAGTGTTGTCCATTGGGTACCATCCGAATTACACCCCAAATGGCACACCATGGGTGAATAAAGAAATAAGGGCAAAATCAAAACTAAAGAATAAGAAATACACAAGGTACATAGACGGCAAAAGAGAGGGTGACTAAAGGGAATAAAAGTTAGGAAAGAAGTTTAAAAAATGGAAAGCAAAGAGAAGCTCCAAAACCTAAATTATCAAGAATTAAGAAATAATGAAGTATTCTACAAACAGATAAATACCACAAGAAAATAAGCAGGATACAGATAGGACACTAAAGGATACACATAATAAACTCCCAGGAAATGACAACAAAATGGTAGAAATATTAAATAATTATGCTGGCTCAATATTTATCAGGAAAGCTAACCTGCCAGGCAAGACAGTAGAAGATCAAAAAATATATAAAGACATTTAAGATTGAAGTAGGGGTTTGGGCAAAAATTGAGAAACTACAGTAATTAAATTTCGAGAGAATAAGACCCCTGGGTTGCATCCACATATATTAAAAGAATTTAGGGTAACAGTAGCACCAGTGCATATATATAAAAATTATTTCAAAAAGGTAACAGTGCCAGAGGACTGACAACCAATGTGAATAGAAAAAGGGAGATAGAATAAGTCCAGGTTCACGCTACCAACTAAGCATTCTCCGATCAAGTACAGCACTGCTTAGATACTTGTGTGTAAAGCGCCCTTTATTTCACATTTTATCTTACAAGCAATTTGAATATTAAATATTGGATTTATCTAAAATTCCAACACTGTTAATAAACCTCATCTAAGAAATTTGCAAATAGGAGTTTGCAGATGATACATAACTCAGACGAGGGGATTTTCCGCTCGCACCAGCAGCAGAACCAGAAATTTGCAACCAAAATCAACGGACTTTAGGCCACTCTCCAAATTTTCCAGTCCTGTCCAGGGCGATTCCTGCCGCTGGTGGGACTGAAAAATCCCGGCCGAAAGCATTGTGAACTGTGAGGGCATAGTGTTGAATTTCAAAAGGACAGACAAGTTGGTGGAATGGGTGGATGGATGGCAGATGAAGTTCAATGCAGAGAAATGTGAAGTGATTCATTTTAGTTGAAAGAGCGTGAGGAGACAGTATGAAATAAGGGGTGCAACTCTAAAAGGGGTGCCAGAGAAGAGGGAACTGGGTGTATTGTGCATAAGACATTGAAGGTGGCAGGACAAGTTGAGAGGGCAGTTAATAAAGCATACAGTAGCCTGGGCTTTATTAATAGGGGCATGGAGTACAAGAGCAAGGACTTTATGTTGAATTTGTATAAGTCACTAGTTCGGACTCAGCTGGAGTATTGTGTCCAGTCCTGGGCACCGCACTTTAGGAAGGGTGTGAAAGCATTGGAGAGAGTGCAGAAAAGATTCATGAGAATAGTTCCTGGGATGAGGAACTTCAGTTATGTAGATTGGAGAAGTTAGGACTGTTTTCCTTAGAGAAAAGAAGGCCAAAAGGAGATTTTCAAAATCATGGGGGGATCTGGACAGAGTAGATAGGGAGAAATTATTCCCACTCGTGAAAGTATTGAGAACGAGAGGGCATCGATTTAAAATAAGTAGTCAAAGAAGCAACAGTGATATGAGGAAAAACTTCTTCATGTGCGAGTGTTTAGGGTCTGGAGTGCTCTGCTTGAGAGTGTGATGGAGGCAAGTTCAATTGAATCATTCAAAGGGAATTAGATTATTATCTGAAAAGGAAGAAAGTGCAGGATTACAGGGAGAAGGCAAGAGAATGGCACTAAGTGAATTGCTCTTTCGGAGAGCCAGTGCAGACACGATGGACCAATTGGCCTCCTTCTGTGTTGTACCAATTCTGTTATTCTGTGGGTTTTTTTCTTGCATGTTTCCCAAGGAGACCAACAAGAGTCAGAGCAAAAGCAAAGAGAAAAACATTTATTTTGACTGCACTTTCTCAAGATGTTGATTTACTACCGAAAGGTCATCGTATTCACTGGGCTCTGAAACTGCATGAATAGAGGGAGAAATATTCAAAGTAATTGTTCAGTTTAGTACAATGGGGTCAGCAGATCATGTAATATGCGATTCCGTACATCTATGTGCAAACTTACTGATGCATGTGCGACCATCTGCGTGGATCTTATAGCCAGGCTCACATTCACAGTAAAAGGACCCTTGGGTGTTGACACAACTTTGCTGGCAACCTCCATTGACCACAGTGCACTCGTCAACATCTGCACAGGAACAGAAAAGCAAATATTCATACTTGGGTGATCAGAGCGTAATAATGTTTTGAGGAAAAAGTAACTGGTATATTAAATGTAAACAAACTATTAAATAAATGATTGGTAGCCATTCCTGGTGATAAAACAGCAGGTAGCACCAAGAATCATAAAATGTTCCCTGATAAATTGAGTTAGTCTGTCTAACTCGAGGGGGGGGAAATCGGAAGGTAATCACGTTGTTCTTGGCATCACTAAGCAGCTGCCCAGAGGTCTAGGAATAATTTAGCGGCTATCCCCACAGTCAGGGAATGAGGCGTTGCACAGTAGGATCAAAACGCCCCTTCAAGTTGTGCTGGGCATAATTTAAATCTGTAGTTTCAAAGTGCATTAGTCTCTATTTAAAATGTCCTCACCATACAAAAAAACACAATGTAAAGACAGGAGCAAGGATTCTATATTGTAGAGGCCATATAAAGGACATAAGATATCATATCATTTACAAAGCGTGGCGAGTATTATTTAGAGGTAGGTGAGTACTTTAGAAGACGAGATTCCATTAAGGAATGAACCCCATATCATGTGAGGAGTTCACTGCATCTGATATGGCCTCTCTTCAGTGTAGGAACTGTAAATAACACACATTATATTCAAGGTCAGGGTACCATGTGAAAGCAGTTTGAAGTGTGGGAGCTGTTATAAGAGAACATATTTTATATGTAACAGATGTTGTTGGGTTCATGGGTACAAAATTCTCCAGCCCCTTAATAAGAATCTCAAAAAGAGTAATGACTACTTCCAGTTGACACTGGGCGGGGTTTTCCAGCTCTGCCTGCTGCTGGGATCGTCTGCTCCCGTCAAAAGTCAACGGACTTTTGGCTGGGCCATCGATTCTCCCGCGGCAGGTCCCACCACAATGGGGCCAGAAAATCCCTGCCATTGTTCCAAAACAGAGAGGGTAAAAAAAATGAATCGAAAGGACAGGAGTGCATTTCTGAGGTAACTGAAATATTACATTGGTGCAGCTTTTACAGTGTGACTTATCCGAGTGAGGAAATAACAGATTCAATGAGGACTCAAGTTGGGAAGAAGTAAACCCACTTGACAGCTGCAGAAAGGGTCAAAGCCAAAACACGAAGGAAAAATAATTCCAGCGAGAAATAGCAGGGAAATGTAAACCCTGGAAGCTGCTGACTCCAGTCTTTATTTAGATTGGGAGAGTAGCAACAGAAGCTCTGAAGGAAAAGCCCTGAAGAGCTTTCTACTCAGCTTATGCAAACACAGGGGAAAAGGAAACTATCTTTATGAAAACAAAGCCTGGAGGGTCAGAAAAATATTTGGTACCTTCTGTATTTAGTAAAGCAAATAAAGTGATGCAATCCATCTACTCAAATGGTCGGGCACTAGAGGAAGCCCACTCTGTCTGCCCATTGCTTTCGCAGGCCATCACACACCAACACTAATGTTGACCTGTCTTTATTTTTCCAAAGCCTCTGAAATATTTGTAAGGACGTTTCTGTGCGTTTGTTGTTGTTGATGAGCAGTTTTCTACATCCATATTTTCCCATCCTCCAGCAAAAACACTGACTCACACTAGTGCATGTTTATGGGAACTGTTCCCCCACCCCCTCATGTCCTTCACCTAAGCAGTCATTTTATATGTGCAAATATGGATATCGGCCAAAAGCAAGAGAAGCCAGTTGAACCTGATCCTGTGCTCAATTTCTATTGGGAACCATTAGACAGGAGCCAGGCTGATCTATCCCCTCATTATCTCAGGGCACTGAGGATAGTCAGAGCATCCCTAACATCAGCTCAGCAAGAATTCATTAATTCCAAATGGCTCCTAGATTCAAGAAACATTACAGCATAGAAAAAGGCCACATGGGTAATCAAGTGTTCTGTGTACTGCCTTTCCCAACTGTGCCATAAGATCTCAGGTTGCTAACATTTGATGAAGGGATAAAAGAGAGCAGCTTTCTGCAGAGATTACTTTCTTTCATGTTTAATAGCTGCGCAGAACCAGAACTGCTGCTGTGCCTAGATCAGAACTCACTTCCTTTTCTCCCGAGTGCAGAGGTTTTGTGAGTTGGGAATCAGGGCTATAGGCGTGAATCACAGCTCCAAATAAATGGACAAGCTGTGCATGGATAAACAATACAGCCATATCCAAATTGGACTCTTAAAAGGACAAATCCTCTTCCTCCTTAAGGGAGATTTATAAAAATAAGAAAGGAGTATCTAAGTAGCAGGCCTCTTTTTCCTTCCCAGTTTGAAATCCACTCCAGACAAGCACATGATCTAGGCTGATGCTGCAATGCAGTACTGAGGGAGTGCTACAATGTTGGAGTTGTTGAATTGTGGATGAGACATTAAACAGAGGCCCTGTGTGTCCCCTGAGGTAGACATAAAAGATGTTGTGACACTATTTTGAAAATAGCAGGGCAATTCTCCCTCTTGTGCTGGTCAATATTTATCCCTCAGCCAACATCACTAAAAACAAATAATGCCCAGTCATTATCAGATTGTTATTTGTGGGAGTTTGCTGTGTACAAATTGGTTGCTGCGTTTCCTACATTACAACAATGACTACAATACATCCTCGGCTCTACAGCACTTTGTGATATCTTGAGGTCATGAAAGGCAGTTTATAAATGAAAGTCTTTCTTTTTCTTCATTTTAATGGCCTAGCCTCATTAAACTTGCTGCTGACCAATCTCCCAAGTGAAATGGTCTGGATATCAGCATGAAGCGGTTGCTAGACCAATAGGAGCAGCAGACGGCAGTTGCCAGGGCCCATCTGGAATGGTTCACAGTCCTGGACTTCAGGCGGAGGATCTGACAGGGACTGTGGTTGGGAGAGGTCGAAATGTGCCTGGAACAGGGAAGCCTATGGTTTCCTGAGGGAAGCCATAAGGATACATGAAAAAAACTTACCTTTATAGGCCACTTCTAGTCCTGAGCCCACTAGCTGAGGAAAGCCAGCACTAGCACTGCTCACTCATTCAGGCATCAGGCTAACATTGCATTCAGGCCCTGAAGACATCAGAACCCAATCTGCATATTCAACGAACGACGTTGCCGGATCTTTGCCACACGCATTGTAAAATTACAGCTGGTGAGATTGGGGAGAGAAATCAATGGCTGAATTCCTCCAGCCCAATTTAACTGCCCCTGCCCAGTTTCCACACAGGGAGAGTGACACTTATTTGTAAGTTTTTCAATTAAATAAATAAATAAATCTAGGGCAGAATCTTTTTGGTGGCAGGGTTTCTCGCATCCCCTCTGATGCTGGCTGCCCTACGGCCATTTGTTAGCTTCATGCCCTTCACTCGACATGAAGCCCCACCTCAGAGATCTGCCAGTCAATCTAAGTCCCAACACCCAGCAGCGCCACCAGGACCAGTGGCCACTGTTGGGATTACATGTAGTCCCCAGATTCTAAGTTCCGCAACCAGGTTATAAATGTGGGGGTCTCATGTTGGGGACAGGAGACGAGATCCACTGGGACCTGTGCATGGAGGTTCTGTTGGGAAGGCCAAGTGGGGAAGGAGCACCTGGGGAGGTGGGGGCAGGCCTTAGTGGGGGGCACCCGAAGTGGAAAGGTGGCTATTGAGAGAATTCCACAGGCTCACCACTCTCTAAGTGAAGTAATTTCTCCTCATCTTAGTCTTAAAATGCCTACCCTGTATCCTGAGATGGTGACACTTGTTCTAGACCCCCAGCTAGAGGAAACATCATCCCTGCATCCAGTCTGTCCTGTCCTGTCAAAATTTTATACGTTTCAATAAGATCCCATCATTCTTCTAAACTCCAGTGAATACAGGCCTAGTTGACCTAATCTCTCCTCAGACAACAATCCTGCCGTCTCAGGAATTAGTCTGGTGAACCTTCGCTGCACTCCCTCAATGGAAAGCATATCCTTTCTTGTGTAAGGAGGCCAAAACTGCACACAGTACTCCAGGTGTGGTCTCACCAAGGCCCTGTACTGCTGCAGTAACACATTCTTGTTCCTGTACTCAAATCCTCTTGCAATGTAGGTCAACATACCATTTGCCTTCCTGACTGCTTACTACACTTGCATGCTAGCTTTCAGTGACTGTTGTACAAGGAAACCCAGGTCCCTTTGTACATCAACATTTCCCAATCCATCACCATTTAAATAATACTCTGCCATTCTGTTTTTCCTACCGAAGTGGATAACTTCACACTTATCCATGTTATACTGCTTCAGTCATGTTTGCCCACTCACTCAACTTGTCTAAATTGCCTTGAAGCCTCTTAACATCCTCCTCACCACTCACATTCCCATCTGGTTTTCTGTCATCAGCAAACTTGGAAATGTTACGTTTGATTCCCTCATCCAAGTGATTGACATATACTGTAAATAGCTGGGGCCCCAAGCGCTGATCTCTGCAGTGCCTCACTAGTCCCCTACCCCTCTGAAAAAGACCCATTTATTCCTACTCTCTGTTTCCTGTCTGTTAACCACTTCTCAATCCATGCCAATATATTAGATCCAATCCCATGTGCTTTAATTTTGCCACTAGCCGTCTATGTGGGACTTTATCAAAAACTTTCTAAAGATCCAAATACACCATGTCCACTGGTTCTCCCTCTTCTATTCTGCTATTTACATCCTTAAAAACTCCAGTAGGTTTATCAAACATGATTTTCCTTTCATAAATCCTTGTTGACTTTGTCTAATCCCGTTAATATTTTCTAAGTGTACTGTTATCACATCCTTTATAATACATTCTAGCATTTTCCCTACTACTGAGGTTAGGCTAACCAGTCTGTAATTATCTGTTTTCTCCCTTCCTCCTTATTTAAATAGTGGGGTTACATTTGCCACCCTCCAATCTGCCGGGACTGTTCCAGAATACATACAATTTTGGAAAATGACAACCAAAGCATCCACTATTTCCATGGCCACCTCCTAAGGTACCATGGGATGTAAATTATCCAGCCCTGGAGATTTATCAGCTTTTAGTCCCATTAATTTCTCCAGCACTATTGTCTTAGTGATACCAATTTCCTTCAATTCCTCCTTCTCAGGAGACCATTGATTCCCTCGCATTTCCAGGAAGTTATTTGCATCTTCCTCTGTGAAGACAGAACTAAAGTAGTTGTTTAATTATTCTGCCATTTTCTTGTTCTCTATTATAAATTCTCCTGTTTTGGACTGTAAGGGACCTACATTTGTCTTCACTAATCTTTTCCTTTTTACATACTTATAGAAGCTTTTACAGTCCGCTTTTATGTTCCTTGCAAGTTTACTCTCATATTCTATTTTTCCCCTCTTAATCAATCCATTGGTCCTCCTTTGCTGAATTCTAAACTGCTCCCAACCCTTGCTACTTATTCTAGCAACTTTACATGACTCCTCTTTGGATCTAAAACTATCTTAATTTCTTTCGTTAGCCACGGTTGGGCTGCTTTTCCTGTTGTGTTTTTGCGCCAGAATGTATAACTGTTGCAATTTATACATTCATTCCTTAAATATTAGCCATTGCCTATCCACTGTCATGCCTTTTAATGAAGTTCCCCAATCTATTATAGCCAACTCACCCCTCCTAACTTCGTAATTTCTTTTGTTTAGATTTAGGACCCTAATTTCAGATTGGACTACTTCACTTTTCAGCCTAACCAAGAATTCTATCATGTTATAGCCACTGTTCCCTAAAGGACCCCGCACAACAAGATTACTAATTAAACCCTTCTCATTGCACAACACCAAATCTAGGATAGCCAGTTCCCTAGCTGGTTCATTGACGTACTGGTCTAAAAAAGCTATCTCGTACACACTCCAGGAATTAATCTGCCACAGTATTATTGCTAATTTGGTTTGCCCACTCTATATGTAGATTAAAGTCACCCATGATTACTGTAACACCCTTGTTACATGCATCTCTAATTTCCTGTTTAATGCCATCCCCTACCTTACCACTACTGTTTGGCGGCCTATATACAACTCCTACTAATGTTTTCCACCCCTTGTTGCTTCTTAGAGCCACCCAGACTGATTGTACATCTACATTTTCTGAGCCAATATCCTCTCTCACTATTGCACTGATTTCATCCTTAACTAACAACATTACACCACCTCCTTTTCCTTTTTTCCTGTCCTTCCTAAATATCGAATATCCTTGGATATTCAGTTCCCAGCCTCGGTCACTCTGCAGCCGTGTCTCCGTAATCGCAATCATAACATACCTGTTAACATCCATTTGTGCTGTTAATTCATCTACCTTATTGCGAATGCTCCTTGCATTCAGATCCAACGCCTGTATACTTTTTAAAAACATTTTTACACATTTTTTTGTACTATGGCCTTATTTGCTGCTTGCCCTTGTTTCCTCTGCCTTTTGCTTTCTACTTTTTTGTCTTTCATTTCTATCTTTGTTTCCCTCTCGTGTCTCCCCGCTCAGGGTCCCATCTCTATGCCATTCTAGTTTAAACCCTCCCCCACAGTGCTAACGAATACCCCTGTGAGGATATTGGTCCTGGTCCTGGTGGGGTGCAACCCGTCCAGCTTGTACAGATCTCATATTCCCCAGAATCGGTCCTAATGCCTCAGGACTCTAAATCCCTCCTACACCGTCTCTCTAGCCATGCATTCATCTCGTCTGTTCTTCTATTCCTGATCCCACTAGCACGTGGCACTAGGAGTACTCCTGAGATTACTACCGTTGAGGTCCTGCTTTTTTATTTATTTGCTAGCTCCCTAGATTCTGCAATCAGGACCTCATCCCTCTTTTTATGTTGTTATGTCGTTGGTACCGATATGGACCATGACCCCTGGCTGTTCACCCTCCCCCTTCAGAATGTCCTGCAGCCGCTCAGTGACATCCTTGACCCTGGCGCCAGGGAGGCAACATGACAAACTGTTCTGTTGAAAGGTCATTCGGACTCGAAACGTTAACTGTGCTCCTCTCCGCAGCTGCTGCCAGACCTGCTGAGTTTTTCCAGGTATTTTTGTTTTTGTTTTATACTAACCTGATGTCATGTTGCAACCGCAGAAACGTCTTATTTGTTCCACTTACAATAGAATCCCCAATCACCATTGCTCTTCCATTCTTTTTTCTACCCCCGCTGTGCGGCTGAGCCACTCGTGGTGCCATGGATATGGCTCTTGCTGCATTCCCCTGAGCAGCCATCTCCCCCAGCAACATCCAAAACGGAAAATCTGTTACAGAGGGAGATGGACCCAGGTAACTCCTGCATTATCTGCTTTGTGCCTTTACTCTGTCCGGTGGTCATCCAGTCCCTTTCTGCTTGTGCACTCTTTATCTGTGGTGCGACCACCTCGCTGTATGTGCTATTCACGAAGATCTCAGCCTTGCGAATGCTCCACGGTGACTCCAGCTGCAGCTCCAGCTCTGAAACGCAGATTTTGAGTAGCTGTAACTGGAGACACTCCCTGCATATGTGGTCACTCTTGACACTGGAAGTATCCGTGACTTCCCACATTGCACAGGAGGAGTATTCCACGTGGCCGAGCTCCCCTGCCATGACTAACCCTTAAAATTACTCCCTTTACTTTTACTTCTAGTTTAAGGAATATTAAATATATAGTAGGGATCTTACTTCTTATACTTCAAACACTACTTAATCTAAACTAAAGACCAATTTTTGCTTTAAGGACTGGATGTAGAAATATTCACCAGGTCCTACTTACCAAGGCTGCCGCTCCTCTTGCTCTGGCTCCTGGTCCCACTCTGGTCTTGGACCTGGTTCCCTTCAATCTGTAAGATCGCCGCTCCTCTTGTGTTATCAAATGCCAAAAGCAAAAGTGCTTCTCTTTCCCTTCATCACCCAACTCCCAGCACTCTATTCCAAGTCACACTCAAGTGCTAAGTCACACTAAGTTGGCTGGCTTTATGTGCTCCTAAGACCAAAGGCGAGCTGACCCAGTTACAGAAGAACCAGTTTCAGCTGCTTCTTTAATTAACTAAGCCTGACTGCTCACCCAGTGGAGACCTTGTTAAAACCCTGTTTAAGGCTGGGAACTTTAGAATTTAAACTGTAGATTTCAGTTAAATGCTAACTACAAACAAAATTAAATTTTTACAAAAAGATTTTTAAAATAATTAAGACTCATAACTCACCATCCACCAGCACGGCATTAGACATGGTGAAACTCTTTCGAGTTATCAACAGTCACAGATTGCAACTCTTTCGAGTACAATCACAGTTCTTGGTTTCCGGGAGTGGGACATGAACCCACAACCCTCTGATTCAAAGGCGAGGGTGCTATGAACTGAGCCACAGCTGAAGGTGCACCCATCCCCGTTGACCCTGCAAAGGCCTCCTCACTAACATCTGGGGACTCGTTTGATAGCTCTCCCAGTTATGGAACAACAACTTAATAGAGTCATATCCACAGAATCATATCTTTCATCCAACGTCTCAGACACCTGCTTTACCAATATAAAAATCAGTAAATGCTGGAAATACGCATCTGTTGGAAGAGAAACAGAGTTAACGTTTTAGGTCTGGGACCTATCATTGAGTTCCGATGAAAGGTCCCAGTCCTGAAACATCAACTCTGTTTCTCTCTCGTCAGATGTTGCCTGACCTGCTGAGCATTTCCAGAATTTTCTGTTCTCATTTCAGATTTCCAGGATCGGCAATATTTTGCTTTTGACATCCATCACCATTCCTGGGTATGTCCTGTCTCACAAGCAGCGGTATAAAATCAGGAGGGAGTGGCCCTCAGTCCTCTACATTGATTCCAGAACCCATGAAGTCTCATGGCATCATGTCAAGCATGGGCAAGGTAAATTCTTGGTTACCATCTTCACCCCTGCTTCAACTGCTGAATTAGTACTCCTCTATGTTGAACATCACCTGGAAGAAGCACTGAGGGTTCCAAGGGCACAGACCATTCTCTGGGGGGGGAACTTCAACGTCCATTTCCAAGAGTGACTCGGTAGCCACTATTGACCGAGCTAGCCATGTTATGATTAACAGATCTACCACTGGACCTGCGGCAAGGAGCAATAGAACAAATAAGAGGGAATATTTTCCGTTACTTCATCTTCATGAATCTATCCAAGACACTATTGGTAGGAGTGAATCCTTGAGGAAATGAAGTGCCATCTTCATGCCGAGTACATACACTCCATCATGTTGTGTAGCATTACAACCATGCTAAATGGGATAGACTCAGAACAGATCTGGCTGTCCAAAACTGAGCATCCATGGAATGTTGTGGACCACCATCAGCAGCAGCAAAATTGTATTCAACCTCATGGCTGGACATATCCATCACTCTACCCATTACCATCAAGCCAGAGGATCAGCCCTGGTTCAATGACAAGTATAAGAGAGAATGCCAGGAGCAGAACCAGGCATAGTTAACAATGAGATATACAGAGTTACATGAATGCTAAACAGTGGAAGTAGCATTCTACAGATGGAGTTAAGCAATCCCACAACTAGGGCAGAATTTTACAGCCCTGTCTTGGCGGGGGCGGGGCTGTAAAATGTAGCGAGCAATTCAGAAGTCCATTAACTTCAGCGGGACCGTAAAATCCCACTGGCATAAAATTCCACCCGCAATGTTCAGATCACAGTTCTGCACTCATGCCACATTCAGTCATGAATGATGGTGGAAAATAAAACAACCAATGGGAGGAGGAGGCTCCATGAACATCCCCATTTTCAATGATGTTGGAGTGCAGCACATAAATGCAAAAGGTTAGGCTGAAGCATTTGCAGGCATCTTTAGTCAGAAGTGCCGGGTGGATGATCTATCTTGGCCCCCTCTTGAGGTCCCCAGCATCACATGTCAGTATTCAGCAAATCTGATTCTCTCCACTTGTTATCAAGAGATGGCTGAGTGCACTGGATACAGCAAAGGCTAAGGATATTGTCAACATCCTGGCTATAGTACTGAAGACCTATGCTCCAGAACTAGCAGCACAGCTACAACACTGGTATCTACCCAACAATGTGTAATTGCCCAGGTTTGTTCTGACTACAAAAAGCATGACAGATCTATCCGCCCAATTACCGATCCCAACAGTCTACTCTCAATGACCAGCAAGGTGATGAAAGGTGTAGTCAACTGTGCTAACAAGTAGCATTTGCTCAGCAATAATCTGCTCAACTGCCTCTCCCAAGCCTGTTTTGGGTTCTGCCTGACCTCATTACAGCCTTGGTCCAAACATGGACAAAAGAGCTGAATTCCAGAGGTGAGGTGAGAGTGACTGTCCTTGACAGCATTTGAGCAAGAGTCTTATCAAGGAAACCTAGTAAACCTGAAATCAGGGGGAAAACGCTCCACTGGCAGGAGCCATAAAGGCACAAAGGAAGATGGTTGTGGTTGTTGGAGCCCTAAGTCATCACTGCAAGAGTTTGTCAGGATGGTGTCCTAGGCCTAACCATAATCAGCTGCTCCATTAGGGGGGCAGAGATGGGGATCCTCTTTGATGATTGCACAGGCTTCAGTTCCATTTGCAGCTCCTCAGATAATGAAGCAGTCTGTACCCGAATGCAGCAAGACCTCAAAAATATTCTAGTTTTGGCTGGTAAGTGGCAAGTAACATTTACGCCACACCAATGCCAGGCAATGACCATCTCCAACAAGAGAAATTCTAACTACCTCCCCTTGACTTTCAAAGGCCCTTAAACAACCAGTGCTATACCCCCACCATTAACGTTCTGGAGTCAACATTGACCAGAAACTTCACTGGGCCATCCACATAAATACTGTAGCTGCAACATCAGACCAGTGACTGGGAATTCTGCGGCGAGTAACTTACCTCCTGACTCCCCAAAGCCTGTCCACTACCTACATCATCTGACCAGTTCATTGGAAGTGCAATGGAATATTCTCCACTTGCCTGGATGATGGCAGCTGCAAAAGCACTGAAGAAGTTCAACATCATCCAGGACAAAGCAGCCATGCATGACTAGCGTGCCATACATCAACTTAAACTCCACCATCAGTGTATTGTGTTTACAGTGTGTACCTTCTACAAGATGCACTGCAGCAACTCTGAGGCTTCTTTAGCAGCACCTAAAGCACATTCCAAACCTGTGACCTCGACTACCAAGAAGGGCAAGAGCACCTTCACCACCTGCAAGTTCCTTTCCAAGTCACACACCAACCTAACTTGGAAATATGTCGCCTTTCTTTCATCATCGCTGGGTCAAAATCCTGGAACTGCCTCTCTAACAGCCAATGGATTGCAGAAGGTGACACACCACCACTTTCTCAATGGCAGTTGGGGACGGACAAAAACTTTGGCCTGACCAATGCTGCTCACATCCCAGGAATGAATATTAAAGGTGTCCTGATATGCAATCTGATTCCAAAATCGGTGAGAGTTCATTTCATTTATAGACACAAATGCAGTAAATTTGTTCATAATTTGCTATTTTATGACACCTTCCAGTGCAACACAGGTAGGTGGCAGAGGATTGCACAAATCACATGGCAGTTCTGTTTCCTGTCCTTTAATCTGCTACTTGGGACTTGCTCAGCTTGTTGGCAATGGTATGTGCAGTCTCTGTCCCGAATAATTAATTGCATATCCAGGCTGAGTCAAACTCTTACTCCTGATGGTTGTAACCTTTGTGGATCAAAATACCTGGCATTGAACGTTTGGAAAATCAGTTTGAAATGTAGGCCAGTTGGAAATAATTTGCTTCCTTTGGGAAGACGTTGCTGAATAATCTGCATGTAACAGCTAAACCGGAATACTCAATGACTGTTTAATAGTTTGTTCACCCAGCAAATCTGAATGAGCCAAAAACTAAAACTGACACAAGTGCTCCCTCCATACTCTCAGGACCAGTGAAATATATCCTGAAGCTCAAATGTCAGCTATTTAAGAGAGCCTCCTACAAGAAACAACCGATAGAATTGAATTGCCAGTGCAGGCACAGGCTGAAAGTTAGAGACTGGTTTTTGCCTCAGGTTGGGAGCATAACCCCATATTGTCTGTATACATTCATGTGCACAAATCAGCTTCACTCATATCCTTCAGGAAGCCACTATGTCTCACCTCACTCAATATATTCGTTACCAAATTTAAGCTGTGTGCCATTGTAGGTACACACCGCAACCATAAATATGGCAAGTATGCAAGAATATCGTTTGTCCTCGCATTCAGTTCCAACCCATTTTTGACTGTGGCTTTGTCTGGGTGACCAGAAGTTCTGGTACCTCTAAGCAGTAGAAACTTCCAAAATTACAATCAATATTCACATGGTATTTGACCACAGAATCATCATTCTGCATTTCAGTGACCATTATCCAGGATAAAGGGTCATGACACCTTCAATGTGCAATATCATGGAAATCACTGAAGGAAGGAAAATAATTTCCAGTCTCTCCACCTTGCCCCAATGCTTAGGTCAACGGATGGGAGCAACTCAGATCCCCTACACCAATTTGCTGGCACCATTCTGCCATGGCCATTTTCCTAGCGGTGAGATTAGGGTCAGCAGGACTATCCATCGCAAGAGGCAGGTAGCCATTAAGGGGAGTTGATGTCCTATTAAAGCCTATTGCCAGAGGCCGACTAGAAATTTCATTGGGAGTTAGACCAGGGAAGCAGATTGGAAGCAACCTGGGGGCCAGCGCTCCAGGCAGGCTTTGAGCACCTCCTTGCCTTCCCGGCCACAGCTGCAGCAAAAGCCACCCTGTGGAGGGGGTTCCCCCTCCATAATGGCAGTTCAGTAGCTGAGGCCATTTTATATTTTATAAGTTTTAAAAGTTGCTGAGAGGGTGCCTCAAGATGGAGGTGCCCTCTGTCTGCCTTACCGTCAACAGCAGGCTGCAGCTTCTTCCAAATGGAGGGCCTCCTATTGACCTTTCAGCTTTGAGAGCCAGCCCGACATCCATAATTACACACGAGTCCATCCTCAGACCACAAATTGGCAATTCAGGGAAGATCACTGCCAGGTGACTGTTGCCCACAAAATGCAGGGTTGTGAGCCACATTTGACCCCAAATCTGGGTTCCCAACCCATGACTCAAAATCCTGCCCTAGGTATCAATCTATTCAAACTGGGGCAACATTCAGTAAATCAGTGTTTATCCCGGGTATCCGAGCACTCCTGCAGTTTGCCTATGGTCGACACTCCGAATTACCAGTGACCTTATTTGTTAAAATGAGAGCCAGTGGCGAAGGACCTGAAATTGCTGTGCCTGGGATCAGTAAGACACAATTCAATCATGCACAGTAACCATCGGGATCAGCTGATTAAGGTCGAAGGTTTTGGATACAGAAGAGTCCGCTGTTCTTCAAATTCAAATTTCTGAAGATAGGAAAAGATTTTAAAGCAGATTTGATTTTTTAACCATTCCACCTGTAGACACCTGCACTCACTTCAGACCATTTCTCACAGAATCAAATCAGCAGCAGATAGTTGGACCCCTCACCATGCCAACCCTATCCACTGTGGGGTCTCCCTAAGATTAAAAATGGCAGTCTATGTGAGAGCCTATTCTCGTCCTTCTGAGGGATACCTGAAAGCTGGGGTTTCAGGAGGTGATTGGATGCTCATGAGCAAAGCTCAGTGGACTCACCACTTGTCAGTTTGCTTCCTGGAAGCTTGGAGTCACCCCCCCCGGTTCCTCTGGTTTTGGTTCAATGAAGCGGGATGTCTGGATGTGTTACATTTGTATCAGAAAGAGAGATTGAGGCAAAGTGTGATTCAGCATTTCTTTGGATAGCGCCAGTACTGTGCCTGAATTAGATTTGGTGATTGCAAATCCTGACAGTTATTATTTTAACACAAGTGCCTTTAATTTTGTTTGGTTTAAACTAACAGCTGCAGCGTCTACTTTACAGTCATTGACAAGTAAAATTAAAGCTACACATTCCTACTAAGATGCGTAATATGGGAACATTGTGATCTCATTTATACAGGAATTAAGGCATGTAAACAATACTTCTGATGATTGAAAGAATAATTTCAGATTCCCTGGGGCCACATGGATCAGTTTGAAGGGTTTTTTTGTTACAGGTTCATGTGTACTGTTACTTTCGTATGACATTAGCCATCCATTCGACAATGTGTGATAATAATTCAAGGAAACTATAATTGTTACTTATGTTATAAATCTGGGCAGAAATGCCACAAATAGCACTCTGATTTGCAAAACATTTGATGTCCAATTTACAGACTTGCTGCTTAAGTTTAAAGTATGCCTACTTGCAACAATTAACCAGTCCTGCTAAATGACACATCCCGTGATATCTTCATGGAGACACAGTGGTGTAGTGGTTATGTCACTAGACTAGTAATCCAGAGCCCAGGCTAATGCCCTGAGGACACAGGTTCAATGATACCATGGCAACTGGTGGAATTTAAATTCAATTACTAAATCTGGAATATAAAACTAGTCTCAGTAATCGATTGTTGTTAAAAACCCATCTGGTTCACTAGTACATATGACTACAGACCCCCAGCAATGTCATTGACTCTTAACTGCCCTCTGCAATAGCCTAGCAAGCCATCCACTTCTAGGGCAATTAGGGGAGGGTGCCAGTGACACCACATCCCATGAAACAATTTGAAAAAAACACAAGGTGCCAGATCATGGCATGGTAATCCTAAAGTTGAAGTGTTCCCCATCACTGTCATAATACTGCTGCTGCATTGACAAGCAGATTAAAAGCTAAAGAAGCCATAATTGTTCTGTTAATTACATTCCAGTGAACACAATCCATTGCAAAGATGCTCAGCATTTCAAGGCAGATGCTCATTTCCAGGAAAGCTGCCTTTGGTCCTATTTTCCTGCCATTCAAAGAATGAAAACCCATAGGGCAAAGATCAGAGGTCAGTTCCTGAGTGTACAAACCATGCCACTCCAAATTTGACCAAGGTAAAAGCTTGAAAATCTATTTCACATCGACCGGCAAGGTTAACAGCATTTAGCAAAAGGAAGTTTTGCCAATTCTAACCGATAGAACAAGAAATACAAGAATCATTTTATAATAAAGATTTGCTGATGAAACCCATTCTGTTTCAGAACAGACTTCTAACTTTTCTCAGAAGAGTCTTGCTCTCTTTTATTGTCTGTTCCTCTCATAGCAGCTTCACTGATCGTCTCTTCTTAACCTACAAACACAGCCTCACACTATATCAAGACAGCCACTTACACTTTCAAGGCAACTTGTCAGGCTGCTTAAAGGGCCTGGGTGTGGTAAGATTTACTTTGTATCCAACTTTTTCCACAACTAATCTGGAGGTGGTAACTGCTGGACGTGGATGCAGAGAGTGAAAAGGAGTTCCATTCGAAAAATATCAAAATAGCCGGGAGCAGCTTACACCTGATTCCTGTTGTTTCCCTGCTTACCTCTCTGTCACCACCATATTAGCTCTACTCTTGAAGTTACCATTGATGAGCTGCATAAGAACTTCAAAGAACCAGCGATGAAGAACTTCCATTATGTGGAGAGACTGAGGTTGTACTCCTTGGAGTAGAGAAGGGTCAGGGGAGATTTAACAGAGGTGTTCAAAACCATTAAGGGTTTTGATAGAATAAATAAGGAGAAGCTGTTTCCACTGGCAGAAGAGTCAATAACCAAAGGACACAGACTCAAGGCAATTGATAAAAGAACCAGAATTGAGATAAGGGAATATATTTTTTACAGAGCGAGTGGTTATGATCTGGAATGCACTGCCTCAAAGAGTGGCGAAAGCAGAATCAACAATTTTCAAAAAGGAACTGGATAAATATTTAATTGGTAAAAATTGACAGGGCTAAGGGGAAAGAGTGGTATGACACAGAAGTAAAGAGAAGGGGATTTTTTTGTTTTGGAATGTGGGTGATGGATTTTTTTCCCATCTCTAGTTGCCCCGAAGAGGTGGTGGTCAACCATCACTTGAACTTAGAACATACGAAATCAGAACAAGAGTAGACCATTCAGTCCTTCTAGCCTGCTCCGCCCAATAAAATCATGGCTGATCCGTTTGTGTTTTGATTTCCACATTCCCAGCTACCCCTGATAAGCTTTGATTCCCTTGCCTAATAAGAACCTACCTACCTCTGCCTTAAAAATATTCAATGACCCCGCCTCCACCACATTCTGAGGCACAGAGTTCCAAAGTCGCACAACCCTCAGGGAAAAAAATTCTCCTCATCTCTGTCCTAAAAGGGTGACCCCTAATTTAAAACAGTGCCCCCTAGTTCTGGACTCACCCACAACAGGAAACATCCTTTCCATGTCCACCTTGTCAAGTCCATTCAGGATCTTATATACTTCAATCAAATCACCCCTCATTCTAAATTCCAATGGAAACAAGCCCAGACTGTCTAACCTTTCCTCATAAGACAACCAACTCATTACAGGTATCAATCTATTAAACCTCCTTTGAACCGCCTCTAATGCATTTACATCCTTCCTGAAATAAGGAGGCCAAAGCTGCACACATTATTCGAGGTGCGATCTCACCAATGCCCTGTATAACTGAAGCATAACATCCTTACTTTTATGTTCAATCCCTCTGGTAATAAAAGATAGCATTCCATTAGCCTTCTTAAGTACTTGCTGTACCTGCTTACTACTTTTTTGTGACTCATGCACTAGAACACCTAGATCCCTCTGCACCTCAGAATTATGCAGCCGTTCTCCATTTAAGTAATACTCTGCTTTTTTGTTGAACTTCTGCACTCGTGGTGGTTATGGCTCTCCAGTAATGGTACTAGGTTGGGAATTCCAGGATTTTGATACAGCAATGATGAACAAATAACAATATATATCCTAGGTAGGATAATGTGTGACTTGGATACGAAAATATTACCACAACATTGCTGGTCTTGTTCTTCGTGGTGGTAGAAGCCACAAGGGCGTGGAGTGCTGTCAAAATAAAGTGGGTGAGGTGCTGCAGTGCATTCTCTAGATCATACATACTGTAGGCATTATATACTGGCAGTGGAGTAGGTGGATATTAAATCCAGTGACATGGTTAATATATTCAACTGTGTATGTGTTTTGAGGAAGATTAACAAAGCACTAACATCTGAACCAATACCATAATATGTAAAGGGGAAGGTTTTTCATTAATATTATGCGCACACCACAGAATCAGCACGTGAATGTCATTTACATAGAGGACTTACATTTTGAAATTCTTCCTAAGTATGGTTGCAAGGGGTGTTCAAGATGTTGGGGTTGATGTCAGTGAATTATTACAAGCCTCTTCCCATTCCCCGCCATTACTTTATGACTTCTACAACTTACCTTCACAAAATTTCCCATTAGTCGCCAATCTCTGTCCTGTTGGGCACTTGCAATAATAACTGCCGATGGTGTTGCAACACTGATCTTGGCAACCTCCATTTTCTGTGACACATTCATTCACATCTGTCAGGAGGAGGGAAAAAAGTAGTGGAGTGATTATAAATGACTGACATAAATCATAAAAGCAAAATACTGAGGATGCTGGAAACATGAAATAAAAACAGACAATGCTGGAAAAGCTCAGCAGGCCTAGCAGCATCTGTGGAGAGAGAAACAGAGTTAATGTTTCGAGTCCGTACAACTCTTCTTCAGAGCTAAAGAGAAGTGGAGTTTAGTACGAAGCGGTGACCAGGTGTATAGATGAGGGCAATGCATTTGACGTAGTCTACTTGGACTTCAGCAAGGCTTTAATAAGGTCCCGTATGGGAGACTGATTATGAAGGTAAGAGCACAATGAGGTACCGTTGGGATCCAAGGCAATTTGGCAAATTGGATCAAGAATTGGCTGAGTGGCAGGAAGTAGAAGGTGATGGTTGGGAGGTGTTTTTGTGACGGGTCCAGTGGGGTTCCACGGGATCGGTGTTGGGTTCCTTGCTGTTTGTGGTATATATAAATGATTTAGACTTGAATGTTGGAGGGTTGATCAGTAAGTTCGTGGATGACACAAAAATTGGTGGAGTGGTAAATAGTGAGGAGAATAGCCTTAGATTACAGGAGGATATAGATGGGCTGGTCAGATGGGATGATCAGTGGCAAATGGAATTTAATCCGGATAAGTGTGAGGTGATGCACTTGGGCAGGACAAACAAGGCACGAGAATACATGATGAATGATAGTACCCTGAGAAGTACCGAGGATCAGAGGGACCTTGGTGTGCATGTCCACCGGTCCCTTAAGGTAGCAGGACAGTTAGATGAGATGGTTAAGAAGGCATATGGGATACCCCTTTATTAGCCGAGGCATAGAATATGAGAGCAGGGAGGTTATGCTGGAACTGTATAACGCTGGTTAGGCCACAGCTAGAGTATTGCGTGCAGTTCTGGAATCCACATTATAGGAAGGATGTGATTGCACGAGAGAGTGCAGAGGAGATTTACCAGGATGTTGCCTGGGCTGGAGAGTTTTAATTATGAGGAGAGATTGGATAGACTGGGGTTATTTCCCTTGGAGCAGAGGAGATTGAGTGGGAACATGATTGAGGTGTATAAAATTATGAGGGGCATAGATAGGGTAGACAGGAAGGAATTTTTCCCTTGGTGGAGGGATCAATAACCAGGGGGCATAGATTTAAGGTAAGGGACAGGAGGTTTAGAATGGATGTGAGGAAGAATTTTTTCACCCAGAGGGTGGTGGGAATCTGGTACTCACTGCCTGAAAGGGTGGTAGAGGCAGAAACCCTCATAACATTTAAGAAGTATTTGGATGTGCACTTGCAATGCCATGACATACAAGGCTATGGGCCTAGTGCTAGAAAATGGGATTAGAATATTTAGGTACTTGTTTGACTGGTGCAGACTCGATGGGCCGAAGGGCCTTTTCCTGTGCTGTAGACCTCTATGACTCTATGACTAAACTCAAGCTGGCTATTGTAAATGCTGAAAATGTCTCACTGTTACAGTCAGAGATATTTTTCTCCGTTAAAAGGTGCATTGTAAGGGCGGAAAACAAAAGTAGGCCCCTAAGTGATCTGAATGATCCCAAGTGCATCCTATTTGTGCTGTTCTGAGAGTATATGAAGTTACACTGAACCAGCACCTAAAATGGTTAAAAAAAAGCCCTATTAGGCTATTACTAAAAACTGGCATCACTCATCTTGATGAACTCAAAAACATCACCAAAAGTTTATGTAATAATTTAAACCCAACCACCTGAAATGAGTGTGCCACACAGGAGTGTGAGGGGGATGAAGGTGTAGTGGTGAACAACAGATTAAGGAAACATTCTG
Organism: Cetorhinus maximus; assembly: GCF_964194155.1. NCBI lineage: Eukaryota > Metazoa > Chordata > Chondrichthyes > Lamniformes > Cetorhinidae > Cetorhinus > Cetorhinus maximus. The sequence continues at coordinate 72,121,094 of NC_135897.1, read as the reverse complement.
CTGTGGTCCACAAAAGGCCAAGGATATGAAAGTGCATTTCAAGGCTTGAGATGTTATTACCACTTAGATCTTTGATCCTCTGGGATCATCAAGTGCCTATGTTGTTGGAAAGTTAAGCAGTCCTTCCTTAAAGATTCACTCCATTTTATTCACTTTGACGCTGCTTTAAAATGAGATTATCCCACTAACAAATCTGTTTTACGTTACAATCCATCCGAGACAGGTTTCTGCATTCACAACCCCTAACCATGTCTAAGTCATGATCCTTGGTCAGTTTTGTCAGGTTTATATCGTTATCTGCCAGCCCAATAATAGTTCAGACACTGAGGATCAGAATAATATACTGTACATTCAATCAGAACCAGACACATAACCCCAAACATGTGCAGAACACAACTTCCTACTAATATTTCACAAAATTCTGAATAAAAGGGGGCTTATAAATCAATTTTATTATACAAGAAAGCTTGTCATAAAGAATGGATAATCATTCACATTAATGGCATACATATTTTCTCTCCAAGAATACAGAATACACCACTGATAAACCTATTAGAGAAAGATAGAAGTTATAGAATTTACCTGTCAGCCAAGGATGAGAACATAGTACTGAAATATTTAGCAACACAGAATAAGCATTGACACAGTCACTAACTAGGCGACAGAAATGCACCAGTCTTCTGTAAAGATCCTTAACTAACTGGGTCACATATGTGTAATCTTGTGTGTTCCCAAAGATAATTAAGTAATATAGGGGTGTAAATTTGTCTAGGGCAGTGGCGCAAAACAGTGGGGAGGGGAGTTTATCAGTTCAGCCATGCATTATCCACACCCCGACACACAGTTCTATTGCAGTCAATGAAATTAAATATCAGGCATGGTGGAGGCTGATCTGATACCACCCATTTGTGCCACTGCCCACGGCAAATTTCTAGCTCCCAATCCTTTTCTCAACTTGTTGGAGTGGATTAGTGAATCTGATTTCTAATTTGTTAACATCTAATCCCACATCAGTAATTTACAATATTAAAAAAAATAAGCTACTAATTAATACTGAATACTGTCAAACCCAAATTATTTATAAATATAGAAAATCACCTTGGGGATTTTAGACTTCATGGCCAGATTTTTCCGTTGGTGAGCAGGGGGCGGGGCCCACTCGCCGACGCGAAAATGACGCGGGATGACGTTGGGGGGGGAACCCTTGATGTCATCCCGACCCATTTAAATATTCAGGAAGGCGGGCGGACAGCGAAATCAGCCCATTAGCAGGATAATTAAACCAATTAAAGGCCCTGCTCGTCAACCTTAAGGCTGGTGGGCAGGCCAGGAGCCCTAGCGGGCTTCTGAAAAAACATGAAACCTCATCCACCGGCGGGATGGGGTTTCATGTCTGTTTTAAAAAAACTTTAATAAACTTTATGTGATATTTATTAACGTGTCCCATCTCGTGTGACATTGTCACATGAGGGGGACATGTTAATAATTTTTAATTTTTTCTTTTTTTTAAGTTTATAAAACTTTCAGCGCTCTCCCTGAGCGGCGGGGCCCATTTCGGCGGCGGCGATCAGCTGGGCAGGGCCCACCCAACCATCAAGGGCAAAATTCTGCCCCATTAGTGAATCCAGGAAATGATGTAGGGGGATGTGGTGGTTGTACAAATGATGAAAGAGCTGAGAATTGAAAATACATTTGCTCACCATGGGGCTAGGATTGTATCTTCATTCTCAAGGAAAGTTGTTGCATTCAATAACATGATTAACATGATTAAAAAATTACAGCATTTAGGTTTCTGATTGAAGCACACATGAGCAGTGTACTAAATGTTTTTAAAGCACCCATAGGCTGTCTGTGTGTTGGCTCATCACGTCCAGTCACTCCTAGGTCATGGATCTGAAGATTTATACTGATCCCAGACAAAGTGCATGCCCCTCTCAGTTTTTCCCTTGGGGGGAACCTGCCTTTCGCATTTACACTGATAGCCACGGTGACCGGCAGCTATTTAGTCACGGCCCCTCTGTAACTTCTTGAACTGTTTTAACAGTCTTTCTGAAAATGGTTGCAGCTTCACTAATCATGCCAGATCCAAACACAAAACAGTTCCAGCTGGCTAGATTGACATTTACTGTTTTTTCTATTGCAGTGATAAAGATCTCCGTTGTTACAAAGTGTGTTACTGGACATGAACATAACATTAAATAATCAGTTTCAAGCAGAATACTACTAATCTTAATTCTTATTTATGATCTGCAAAGGTGCACCTACACTTCCCTTAAAGGAAGCACTGTCCGTTACCTTTCTGATGTTAAGGGGGACAGAGTCGACCCCCTAGATGACTGTGACAAGACATAGGGTGGGATTTTGCCATCAGCGAGCAGGGGGCGGGGTCCGCTCGCCGACCCACAAAATGACGCGGGATGACGTTGGGAGGAACCCCCGATGTCACCGTGCCCTATTTAAATTTTCAGGAAGGTGGGGGCACAGCCAAATCAGCTGTCCGCCCGCCGACCTGTCAATGGCCAATTGAGGCCATTGACAGGATCATTAAAACAATTAAAGGACCTGCCCGTCCAACCTTAAGGCTGGCGGGCAGGCTGGGAGCCTCGGCGGGGAATAGAAAAATCATGAAACCTCATCCACCGGCGGGATGAGGTTTCATCTAGGGTTTAAAAAAGTGTAGTAAAGTTTTTGTGAAATTTATTAACATGTCCCATCTCATGTGACATTGTCACATGAGGGGGACATGTTAAGGATTTTTTTTTTCTATTTTTAATGTTTGTACAACTGTCAGCGATCTCCCTGATGCAGCACTTAGCCTCAGGGAGATGTGTGCTCTGTCGTGCACATGTGCGAAAGAGTGCACTCTGGCTTTTGGGGAATCACCCCCCCACCCCCGGAACAGGAAACGCATAGCGCTTCCCGCCGGGCGTCATGCTGGGTGGGCCTTAATTGGCCTGCCCACGTAAAATGGCGGCGGGGCCCGCTTCTCCGGCGGGGATCGGCTCCCTGCCCGCCAGAGATTGGGCCCACCCGGTAGGCAGAAAATTCTGCCCATTGTTGCTTCCCTTTCAAATGATGTAGTAGAGGTACTATCATCTCTTTTAATATAATGCGGGGGCATATTGACTCTCTCCATTCAATGAGTAGGAGGGAAATGATGCACCACTGTTATAAAAATATCACATTTTGTAAACTGATGGGGACTTAAGACATAACTGTCCTCTGCACTAAAGGAGTAGCTCGCATTAAACATGTTACTGAAGAGTCACCTTACAACAGTTTAAAAGTCACTTATCTGATTTACATTTAGCATTTGATATTTAAAATATGTCCTAACGACTTCCTATTGATGTGCAAGTCCCAGCTGCAGAGAGGGCTGGAAAATAAAGACAGTGGCCCCCCATATTTCACTGCCAAATTAACTCCCTACAACTATTTCTATCAGCCCTTCCAATCCATTTTGTTCTTTGTAAGTAATTTTATAAGCCTACTGAGCACTGTCAACAACTTGGAAAGAAAAATACAGAGGGAACCTCAGATGGCATTGGTTATAAAGTGCCATGATAATAATGAACATTACACAGCAGTAACTGGGTGGCAGAGTGGGTAGTGCCAACTTTTCATCACTTGGACCTGATTTGAATCTAGCTGTTGCCCAAGACCAGGTGGTACATTGACAAGTTTACCATGTTCAGTGGGAATCTTCCATGTGTGATCGCCACCCTCCATACATCCTCATGGAGATCCCAATCTCTCACATGTGTAGGCTCTGGTGATTATTCCTTGCATTTTCCCTGTGTCCTTTTGCTTGAAAGCAATAGACACAAGAGAAAATGCTTCCAGAACCTGCTGCCCCATCTATACGGGTCCATGATGGGAGGGGAAGAAAAAGTTGAAAAGAAAAAGAGGTTAGAGAAAAGGAGAGAGAAAAAAATAAATCAATGCCACATTTAAACTACTCATAAGACTATGGTTTCATAGCGATGCAAGCGGGAGCCACAATTTTGACAGTAACTGTTACTGCTGTGAAGTTGGAGAAGCCAGTGCTCGCACATGGTTTTCAAACTGCATTTTTATGATTGAAAACAACTGACAAGATGGTCAACAAATTGTGAAAAATGGTAAAGCAGGCTACCAGAGCTGATTTTCACTTTAAAAGTTGGCTGTTACTACCAGTGCTTTGAATCAGCTGCTTAAACACTACAGTTAATGGCTCTTCTTTTTGAGTGATTATGGGCAGAATCTTGTCCATTGAGTCATTGCATAAATGGCGGGAAAATTTTTGGGTCAGGGACTGGAATAACCAAATTGCGCATTTTGCCATTGTTCCTGCCCCAAGCAAATCTCCCAGTTCCCTGACTGATCAGAGATGGTGGGCAGGATGATGCACCTAAACAAGCAATGAAGGATCTCAACTGAAAGGAACCCCAGCAGGACTCACAATGGCAGCAATGATTGCAGCATACAATCCAACGTGAAGGAGCAAGACCTGTGGTATGGGTGGAATACATGGAAAGGCTGCCCCATGGTTCATTGACTCATCCCTGGGGGTGATAATTAACACAGTGAGGGCATGGAGAGAAGTCCTCTCCCCTGTGAATGGCAGGCGAACGCCAGCCGGCCTCACCAAGCAAGTGTGGCTACAAGTTGAAGAGGCTGTCAGCAGCTGTGGTGTGATGCCCAGAACCTGGATCCAGAGCTGGAAAAGGTTTAATGACCATATGAGGTCCTGCAACTCTCAGTTGGCATTCACCATTCTCTCACCTCCTTAGCATTCCTCTATACAGCACTCCTCTGACTGACACATCTGGCTGTCACACACATCCCTTTCCCTCCAGTTTCCTCCTAGAATCTCCATCTCAACAGACAACATTTGCACTCACCCTTAACCTATTGCCCTCTTGCACCCATCCCTCACAGTCACCCTCTGCAAATGGTTACCCTCCATCCTCAGCAATCAGTTAAGCTCTCACACTGTGAACTCTTTGCCTTTCCTCACAGCAGGAGAGAGCCCACATAATGTCAGAAAGATGCTGGAAACTAGTCAGGGGGATGGGGGTGGAGGTGGAGTTGTAACAATGGCCACCCTGACCACGAAGGAGGAGGAAACCCTGGAAATCAGCAGGCCAGCACCAGCACAGGGTGTTGGTGATGGAGAGATGGGAGTGGCCCAGAGACCTGGTGACAACCTTAGATATCACACTGCCACTTACTACTTAGTTGTCGCTCATGTTGAATCAATGTTACCAATATAGTAAATGTCATGCTAACTTGGAGTCCTATTCACCTGGGTGTTGAGAATATCATCTTCTTCCAGGTGCAACTCTGTGTTCATCTCTTCTGTTCTGTGTAGCTGTGGAGTTGCTGCCCCTGTCAATGTGGCTGCTGAGCTGGAGTAAACTACAGCTCCTCCTGAGAGGTCCAACCATCTCCAGAGTATGTGACAGGTGAGATTACCTTCAGTGACTTCGGGCTGAAAGAACTGCTCCAGTTAGTGCTAGCTTTTTACAATGGCTGACCACAGGCTTGACATTTTCACCCTTTGTACTGGTGGTATCAGGTCAGTTTCACTCGATCATCAGTTCCCACTGTGCACTCACCTTCTCCACCCTGGCAAGGTGCAGACAAGCATGGAACCTGTGCACTATTGGAAATGCAGGATTCCACGGTTTACAATTGCCTGTTTAATTAGCTCGTTTGCTTTCCCACCAGACCCAAGGAGGCTCCCCTCCGTATGCAGAACATGCCCTGGAGAAAGCCAGAAGAGGACGGGATCCCAACACAATGTCAATTTGAGGGGCTTTACCACTCCAAATGCACTGAAATCTGCCTCTGCCCAGAAAGAATCTACCCTATGCCTTCCAGTTGATTCCTGATTTGAGATAACTAAACAGTTCAGCAACTCCAAAAAATGTAAGAACATAAAGAATAGGAGCAGGAGTAGACCATACCACCCCTCGAGCCTGCTCCGCCATTCAATGCAATCATGGTGGATCTCCTGCCTCAATTCCACATTCCCACTGGCTCCGCACATTCCCTGCGAGTCCAAAAATCAATCTACCCCAGCCTTAAATATATTCAACAATGGAGCATCCACAACCCTCTGGGGTAGATAATTCCAAAGATTCTCAACCCTTTGAGTGAAGAAATTTCTCCTCACCTCAATCCCAAATGATCGGCACCTTATCCTGATTCATAAAGCCTCACCTGTGGCAGTCACACAGTAAATGCAGGTTAAGACAGGGCGGCTGCAACTTATCTGATGGGCATAGCCCAACTGTTATAATTATATTTAGGTTTATGGAAAGAGGTTCTATTGCAGGTGTGCAGCTGAAAATAAATGAAACTCTCTCTTCTTGAAGTTATCCTAGGTCAGCAGCTCTGTTCACTGTTTAGTCTTTCAAACTTTTTAAACCTGGGTTCTTAGCCAGCCCAAAATGATGGCATGAAAATCTCCCGACTCCGCCAGCTGTAAAACTCCTAAGTGAAATGAGATCAGGCAATCTCCAACTAGATCCCAGTGGGTGCAGAAAACTATGCATAATTCAGCACTAAATTAGCTACCTCAATCAGAGAGGTCGTGGAAATCACTGATGTGGGAAATGAAAATGTGCACGGTGATGCACCACTGGCGTTCTGGGGTTGTAACATGGGCATGGTGTTGGAATTAAAATAGAATATCTTTGAAATTATTTAAGGCATTCATAAATATGGAATGAAAGGCAGATTTTACCGTCAGTACCACTTAGGGCATTCACAAAAATAGCTGTGAATTTCTGTCTTAAAGTACAACACAGCTCCTGCATACACTTCCTGATTGAAGACTTTCCTGGCCAAACTGTTTGACCACAACAATGCAACCTTTATTTTCCCCATGACCTTGCTCCATGTGCGCAAAGTACTTGCCAACCTTCTCCTGAAAGACTAAACTTCGTAAACACAAATCAATGAAAAAAAAAGGCAGCCTTTTCAACTTTCTTTTAGCGTTATTAAAGGTTGGAATTTGATACCAGAACACTCAGTGCTGCCAATCTTCCAGAAAATCCCTGGTGCATGGGGAATGGTTTGTAAAGTGCATTGTGGCCAATAGATGGTTTGTTGTTAAGTAGTTTAGTCTAAAGTGCCAGTATAATGGAACAGAGCATCCAAAGACACAGTGGCAAGAGAGACGGCCTCTCCAGCACTTTAATGTTCAGTGTAGCCCCCTTGCTTTGGATCTCCAGTCTATTCATAGATCTGTGAATTTTTACTTCATCCATAATTCAGGGATAAATATGTCTTCGATTGGGCTTCCATTAATAAGACGCACCACAGCTTGAGAAACTCTATATAGAGCCTGAAACGCCACCAGCAATATTCGCATGCTGACACACATCCAGTTTCATCATTTCTTTCTTCAAACACTTTGTACATGGGCCTAACATGTACTTAAATGGCTGCAACATACATGGTCTATAGTGGAGAATACAGAATGGTCTATCCGGCACAGAACAGCACTGCATCACCCTATCCTTGGTTTGCACATCTGCAGATGTTATTTGTATAATTTGTTAGTTATTACTTAACTCAGAACACGTTGAATGTCAAATAGTTGTCGGCCATGGTTAATCAAATGTCTAGGACAGGACATTTTTCGTCATTGAGAAACAATAAATGTTGCTGAGTGGTAACCAAACTAATTAACAGAGAAACAACATAAATTAAAAGGACAGTAGTATGAGGTGGTGGGGGATGGTGGATTTTAGCTCTTCCTGCTGGGGTAATCAGTTAAAATGAAGCAGCTCCATTCCCTGCACTATTTGTGACGATTTCTGATTTTAATTCCTTGGGTTTTGCTGATGATTTAAGCGCTTACCTGATGTAAACATGCTAATTGGTGTCCTACGCCATCAACAGGGCCCCACTGGCTGCCTGAGTGAAGAAACCATCAGGGCTTTTTCGTGAGGTAGAAGGTGTGCAGTTGGCCATTGGACAGGAGAGGCCGTTCAGGAAAGTGGCTGACTCTTCTGCCCAAGACTCCCTCCCATGGAAACCCCCTAGCCACTTTCACAGAAGTTGAGGGATTGAAACTTGTTGCCTAACCTGGTCTTCTAGCAGCCACTCTGTACCCTCTTCACAGGCATTCCATAAGTAAGTGGATGATGTTTATATGAGGCCCATTTGTTAACATCACCACAGCTCAGCATGAAACAAACTCAACAGAGCCGTTTCTTACCAGCAATTCACTCCGAAATTTGAATCCACTGCACTATGCCTCAAGCATCTCCCTTTAGGAACTGTAGTGCCTGTGTATTCAAAACATGGGCCAGAATTTTTGGGGTCCAGGAGTGCAGAGTTGGGGCAATTCCTCAAACCTGACCCAGGAAAAGTGCCCTAGAAATTCATATTTTTGGTCTGGGGTGGTCGGGTTGTAATTGGAGTCATGGCAAGTGACCTTCCAAAAAGTTCGGAGGCAGCACAAAAGTTGCCAGATGTGGAGGCAGGCTGGGCAGAAAGGTCCACTTCAATGCTGTGGGATTTTGTCACAGCTTCAAAAAAAATAAACAAGCACCCCGCTGTTATAATGATAGGTTGTGAGATCAGTCATGTAGCACAAATCCTATAATACTAACCCTCAGGCTTATGTCAATAGATGGAATGAAATTGCAAGCACTGATTTTATACAAAAACACTGCAGGCAGTTATTTCAAATGTTTAAAGGGCAGTTGATATAAATCCCTTGACAGCTTGACAGTTCCATTTGAAAGTTCACTTTGACAGTTGTATTTGAAAGTTGCCTTTGCCAGTTCCAATGCGCTTATCCACTTCTTACACACATTCATGTCAAATTTTAACAATCCCAAAGGGCACCTGGCCTCTCCCAAAGGTGTCCTAAACCATATCCAAAAGGGTACCCTACCTCTCCAAATAACTCCGCTTGACTTTAGACTTTCTCCTACCAGGTCTTAATGACAAAAGTCATGTTTTTGGACATCCCGTTAGCCAAAATCAGATCAGCCTGAAGGCAGCTGCATTTTAACATGTGCAGTTGCCACCGTGAACCACAGATGTGTAAAGTGCAACCTGTCCCCGTGAAAAGATGGTGAGGGCCAGGTTTGGGGATGGGATTTGTGAAACCAGGCCTCCCCAGTCATTTTCAAAAAGACAGAAATTCAGACTGAAAATGCGCAAAAATTCAGGCCATGGAGCTTGTGTCCCACATTTTACCAGAAAAGACACTGATATCCTGTCTTGGCTGAGGAAGGAGAGGGCAAGAGAAATTCTCTCCATTAACTGGATTCCTAACCGTCATCCATTGGGAACCGTGAGAAGCTTCCTTCCTCTGTATCATCATTTTGTTCCAGCAGATGAATTATCTGACCCTTCACCAACATCATTCCTCTGAGAATACTATCAAACTGACATTACATGTTATAACCTAACCTGTATTTTAACTTAAATATCTGTTCAAAGAGAAAACAGAAGCTCCCAGATTCATTCTCATCTGTTTTCACCTGGAAGGAGATTCTCTTCTTAAACATCCTGCCATGCAGATATATCTTTCCTGCAATCTATGAAATCAGAGATTTTAGTATAGGAGGAAGCTGTCTGACTTTTTGTGCCTGTGCTAAATTTAGGTTCCTCTTATGGATTAGCTTTATGCAGTTCAATTTTCTTCCTTTCTCCTCTAACTAATTGAATTTTACAAAGTGAATGCAAAAGTACACTAGAAATATTTTAAACCAAGCCGATTAAGCCAAGTATAGCTAAACTGTACATTATGGCATTAAACAGAATAGATGTTCCAACAGAATTCCACCCCATGTTAGTCACTATTGCAGGACACGGAGATTAAATCGAACCTAGCAAAGAGAATTTGTCCTCCATTTGGAAAGCACCCAGCCTTTGTAGTAAGCCACTATCTACCGACATGTTTTGAACAGCAAATGACAAGTAGAGACAACAGGCATTAAAGTCCACCCTATTATTTTGAGGTGTAATGCATTGACATGGCAATTTTCTGTATCAGGATCAACTGAAACTCCTTTGAAGCTGACAGATTTAGCAACTAGAGTGCATTATACATAGAGAGGGATGCACTGATTATAGGCTAAGTGGAAGTATTGAAAAAGGAAATGGATAGATTGAATAACACTGCCTATGTTCCAAAGTGAAACCAACTTGTCTACTATCAGCTCAATGAACCACATCAGCTTCTGAAGGGAGGAATAAGCCCTATATAAGAATGACCTTGGCAGGTTTCAGTGAAAGGACAGAAAACCAAAGAGCTAAAGTATGAATGCATATGTCTATGCTACCCTACACCTTGTCCTAGTCAACAAGAACCAATCACCAGTTTTAATGGTTCTAGAATAAAGTTAAAAAAAAGATATTTCTCTGTACCTGAACAAAACTCAGTCACTGGGACCTGAATATTGAAGGGTACATGACATTTAGGAAGGACAGAAAGTTAGGAAAAGTTGGAGGGGTGGCTCTGTTACTTAATTTTGCTATTAGCACAATAGAGAGGGATGACCAAAGTTCAGGAAACCAGGATGTAGAAGCGGTTTGGGTTCAGATGAGAAATGATAAAGGCAAGAAGTCACTTGTGGGACAAAAACAAAAATAGCTGGAAAAACTCAGCAAGTCTGACAGCATCTGTGGAGAGGAAGACTGAGTTAACATTTCGAGTCCATATGACTCTTCATCAGAACTGAAGAGAAATAGAAATGAGGTGAAATATAAGCTGTTTAACTGGGATGGGACAGGTGGAGCTGGATATAGGGCCAGTGATAGGTGGAGGCAAAGGAGAGATCGCCAAAGATGTCATAGACAAAAGGACAAAGGGGTGTTGACAGTGGTGATATTAGCTAAAGGATGTGCGACAGCATCTGTGGAGAGGAAGACAGAGTTAACGTTTCGAGTCCGTATGACTCTTCACTTGTAGGAGTGGTGTACAATTGTATATTTGTATAATTTTTATAATATAATTGTAGCTACATGGTAGGACTGAATATAAAAGAAGAGATAATGGGAGCTTATTAGAAAGGTACAGCAATAATTATGGGGGATTTTAACCTACATATCGACTGGAAAAATCAAATGGGCAAAGGTAGCGTAGATGAATAGTTCATAGAATGTTTTTGGGATAGTTTCTTAGAACAGCACATTCTGGAGCCAACCAGAGAGCAGGCTATATTAGACCTGGTACTATGCAACAAGATAGGATGAATTAATAGCCTCATAGTGAAGGCACCCCTCAGTAGCAGCGATCATAATATGATTGAATTTTACATTCATTTTGAGGGAGAAACGAGTGCGTCCAAGACTAGTATTTTAAACTTAAATAAGGGCAATTATCAGGGCATGAAAACAGAGCTGGCTAAAATGAACTGGCAAATGAGGTTAAGGGATAAGTCAACAGAGGTTCAGTGGCAGACATTTAAAGGGATATTTCAGAATACACAGAATATATACATACCAATGAGAAAGAAAAATTCCAAGTAGAGGGTCCATCATCCGTGGTTAACTAAAAACGTTAAAGACAGTATCAAACTTAAAGAAAAAAACATAATTATGTAAAGATGTGTGACAGGTCAGAAGATTGGAAAGAATATAAAGAACAGCAAAGAATGACAAAAAGATTAATGTTGAGGGAAAAATTAGAGTATGAGAGTAAGCTAGGTAGTAATATAAAGATGGATAGTAAGAGTTCCTATCGATGTTTAAATAAGAATACAGCTAACAAAGTGAGTGTTGGTCCTAGAGATAGTGCATCTGGGGAATTGATAATGGAAAGTAGGGAGATGGTGGATGAATTAAACAGATATTTTTCTTCAGTCTTCACTATAGAGGACACGAGTAATATCCTAGAACTAGCTGTAAATCAGGAAATGGGAGGGAGGAACTTTGGAAACCAGGGAAGTGGTATTGAGCAAATTGTTGGGGCTGTGGGTTGACAAATCCCCAGGTCCAGATGGACTTCACCCTAAAGTCTTGAAATAGGTGGCTAGTGAAATAATTGATGCACTGGTTTTAATTTTCAAAAATTCCCTAGATTCGGGGCAGGTTCTGTTATATTGGAAAATAGCAAATGTAACTCTTTTATTCAAAAAAAGGAGACAGGAAGCAGGAATCTACTGGCCAGTTAGTTAGCCTAACATTTGGTCATAGGGAAAATGTTAGAAGCTTTTATTAAAGATGTTATAGAAGGGCGCTTAGAAAAATTCAAGGCAATCAGGCAGAATCAACATGGTTTTGTGAAAGGGAAATTATGTTTAGCCAATTTATTGAAGTTCTTTGAAGGAGCCACATGTGCTGTGGATAAAGGGGAACTGGTGATGTACTTAGATTTCCAGAAGGCATTTGATAAAGTGCCATATCAAAGGCTATTGCAGAAAATAAAAGCTCAAGGTGTAGGGGGTAACAATGGCATGGGTAGAAGATTGGCTAGCTAACAGGAAGCAGAAAGTTGGCATAAATGGGTCTTTTTCTGGTTAGCAGGATATGCCAAGTGGTATGCCACAGGGATCAGTGCTGGGGCCTCAACCTTTTACAACTTATATAAAAGACTTGGGTGAAGGGCATAAAGGAATGGTTGCTAAATTTGCTGACAACACAAAGATAGGTAGGAAAGTATATTGTGAAGAGGACATAAGGAGGCTACAAAGGGACATAGATCAGTTAAGTGAGTGGGCAAAGATCTGGCAAATGGCGTATAATGTGGGCAAATGTGAAATTGTTCATTTTGACAGGAAGACTAAAAAAGCTTATCATCTAAATGATGAGAGATTGCAGAGCTTTGAGATTCAGAGGGATCTGGGTGTCCAAGTGTATGAATTATAAAAGGCTAGTATGCAGGTATAGCAGGTAATTAGGAAAGCTAATAGAATGTTATCATTTATTGTGAGGGGAATTGATTACAAAAGTAGGGAGGATATGTTTCAGTTGTACAGGGCACTGGTGAGACCACATCTGGAGTATTGTGTACAGTACTGGTCTCCTTAATTAAGGAAAAATGTAAATACATTAGAAACAGTTCAGAGAAGGTTTACTAGACTAATACCAGGACTGGATGGGTTGTCTTATGAAGAAAGGTTGGACAAGTTAGGCTTGTATCCACTGGAATTTAGAAGAGTAAGAAGCGACTTGATTGAAACCTTTAAGATCCTGAAAGGTCTTGACAGAGCACATGTGGAGAGAATGTTTCCTCTTATGGGAGAATCCAGAACCAGGGGTCACTGTTTAACAATAAGGGGTCGCTCATTTAAGACAGAGATGAGGAGATTTTTTTTCTCTCAGCAAGTGTTGAGTCTTTGGAACTCTCTTCCTCAAAAAGCAGTGGAAGCAGAGTCTTTGAATATTTTAAAGGCACAGCTAGATAGATTCCTGATTAACCTTTCACCCCCTTATTATCGATAGTAGGCAGGAATGTGGTGTTGAGGTTACAATCAGATCAGCCATGATCTTATTGAATAGTGGAGCTGGCTGGAGGGGCTGAGTGGCCTACTCCTGCTCCTAATTTGTATGTTCACATGTACATAAGGTTATCAATCTAGTATTGCTGAAAAAGAGGCATGCTGTCAAGTCTTATCATTTTGTACTCATCAGGATAATTCGCAAGAAAGCCAGATCATAAAGGAAACAGCAATTTATACTGCATGCGAAGTGAGTGCTGATTAGTTGGCAAGTGGACACTGAGTGGTAGAGGCATTGTTTTGGAGAATGCACCTGCAACTGACAACTGACAGTTAGCTGCCAAGCTTTTCCAACATTTTTATAACGAATAAACGTCAGTGCTTGAGGAAAATGAAGAGAATATTATTTTTTATAATGCCCCATGATGTTTTTTTCCACAGCAGTGTCCAGGAGATTAATTCCTGGAAAATCCAGGTCAATCCTGGAGAGTTGGTAACCCTAGATTCATATCATGAAAGCATCATGAGAACAAATATCAAGCATCATCTGAATCTCAACACTGTTAATTTTTTACTTTATTCCTATATATCTGCTATTGTTGGGCCTCTGGCAAGACTTAGCTGGTAATTGCATTGCCTAAAATGAAACTGAGCAAAATAAATCAGAAAGGATTCAGGGTCCATCCCCAAGCTGCAGAGGTAACAGGAAAGTTATGATTTGCCTCAGTGTTCCTGCACTGCAGGAAAGGAAGATATCACCAGAACGCATGAAAGGCCTAATTTTAATCCTGCCACCTGACAGAATGGGAAGGGTAGGTGATTAAACCTTCATCTCAGCTTTCCTCTGAATTCATGAGCATTCCTGCCCACCATCATTTTAACCACGCAACATTTGTGTTGGGGATGGAGCTTGCCACAGGCTGGCATTAGTATGACACAGTTAGAGCCCTTCAAGGATTTGAAGACCCGATCTTGCAAGTGGCATTCAGTGCCAGACCCACTACTGAAACTTGGCACCAAACAGTCACAGGAGCAGAAAATCCCCAGGAAAGTACTCATTTTTATGGTTTCCTTGCGAGCCAAAAGGAGCAGGAATACTTGTCAAGGCCCCACAATGAAACATGGGGATTCCCCTGCTCTGAGCTTCTGTTCCATTCCCCAGCTGTGATCCCCACCGACTACTTACCTCAGCGATGAGGTCCATTCCTTCGAGGCCTTGGCAGTGGCCTCCTAATACTCCTCTGACTCACCAGTCAGATAGTGATTCCTGCTGGATTTAAGCAGGAATCAGACATCCAGCATGGAAATGAAGCCCAGGAATTAAAATCTCTCCAGGTCTCTGCAAGCTCACGACTTGTACCAGCTTCCACATGCCACACTCAACTGAATAATTGTAACAAGGTGCCAGAGATTGGGCAGTGCCAGAATCTCACTCCAGCAAAATTCAGAGTATTCAGGAGATGAGATAGATGGGAAGAGGAACAAAACATGTGCCACACCATTGTCATTCTTACTATTTTGTATATTCTATTGTCAGTTTGTACATTGTTTTACTCTTTTGGTTCCTTCATCATTAAAATTAGAAAATAATTCTCCACCACAGTAATTTTTATGCACAGTCACCAGAGCAGCATTGGTGAGAGGGCCAGGAGCATGTTACCAAGATCTTAATCTTAAGGTATTTTTTCCACTTCTGTAGTTTGGATCACAGAACAAAGACAAAATGCCATCTCCCTGACATTTCTATAACTGAGTCATCCTGACAACAGAATTGTAGACATACACACAAGTATTTTATGAAATGTAAAACTATCTGTTGGTGGAAAATATATGCCATGGTTTAGTGGTGGCACTTCTACCTCTGAATCAGAAGGTTGTAGGTGCAAATCTCACTTGAGCACAAAATCAGGAGTACTGAGGGAGTGCTGCGTTGTCGGAGGTGCCTTTTGAATGAGATGTTAAACCAAGACCTGCCTGATCTCTCATGTGGGCGTAAAATATCCCATGGCACTATTTTGAAGAAGAACAGGACAGATTTCTTCAGTGATGAAAACAGAAAACGCTGGAAAAAACTCAGCGGGCAGAATTTTACGAGTCAGCGAGCGGGGAGGGGGGCCCACAGGCCGACGCGTAAAATGACGCGCGGTGACATCGGGGGGAACTCCCAACATCACCGCATCCAATTTAAATTTTCAGGAAGGCGGGAGCGCAGCAAAATCAGGTTTTGTAAAAATTATGGACATGTCCCAACTCATGTGACATTGTCACATGAGGGGACATGTAAGGGAAGTTTTATTTTTCTATTTTTGTCTTTTTTACATGTGCAGCCGATCTCCCTAAGGCGGCACTTAGCCTCAGGGAGATGAGTGCGCTCTTTCATGCACATGCACAAAAGAGCGCACTCTCGATTTTGGGATTCTCCCCCCACCCGCACAGGGAGCACATAGCGCTTCTGTGCAGATGTCACGCTGGGCGAGCCTTAATTGGCCCACCCACATAAAATGGCGCCGCACCTCTGATCGGGTGCATCGATCGGAATCACGCCCATACGCGCCCGCCCATCAACCTTCCCTCCAGCGGGGGGAAATTCAGCCCAGCAAGTCTGTCAGCACCTGTGGAGAGAGAAACAGAGTTAACGTTTTGAGCCCGTATAACTCTTCTCCAGCTCTGAAGAAGAATCATATGAACTCGAAACATTAACTCTTTCCCTCTTCACAGACCTGCTGAGTTTTTCCAGCATTTTCTGTTGTTATTTCAGATTTCCAGCATTTGCAATGCTTTGCTTTTATCTTAGATTTCCTCAGTGCCCTGCTCAATCTCTCAATCAACACCATCAAACCAGATTTAATGATTGTTTGTGGACGTTTCTGTGTGCAATATGGCTGCTATGTTTCCAAATTCATAACAGTGACTGAACCTCAAAAGTATTTTATTGGTTGCAAAGCACTTTAGGATAGCCTGTAGGTTATGAACGGCGCTATATAAATGCAAGTCTTTCTTTCTTATGATGGAAGGGAATACAAAGTGGAGGAGAGTGAAATATGATTCAAAGGTTAAAAATACAATTAAAGCTGCAATCTTGTTACACGTACACATCTCCATTTCTGTTAATGAGAGGTTCTGAAGCACATTATCCCTGTGGTTTACATAATAAATCCTGATTACTCATAGCCCCTTGTGGTGTTCATTAGAAGTGACTGAAATCATGTTGCCCTTAGGTAACAACTAACAACAGTAACCTAACTCTCAAGTTGCTGTTGCATAAAAACAAGATGCAGTAACGGGCAGTTGATATGTGGATGTTGGCCTTGCTCTGAATGTCCCATCAGTCTTTCCTGAGTAAGTTTATCCCTATTCAGAAGTTCTGTTCACCTGATTGTAGCACGCTGAGAGAGGAGAACGCAGTCACAAGACACCTGAGCGACTACACTCCCACCAAGTAGAGACAAACTCAAAGCCCACTCTGCAGGTTCTACTTTGCAGGAATAGGAGCTGCCACAAGGAATTTTCCAGTCATAATTTCCCAATTTTTGAACAAATTGCCCAGCAAGAGAACACAAACCACAAACACTAATGCTAGTTTAGTTGATCACCTGAGTTGCACCTGTAGATTATTCAGCTCTAAGCATCAGATTATCCACCTTCTATTTGAAGCTAAAATAAAAATAGCTGGAAAAACTCAGCAGGTCTGACAGCATCTGCGGAGAGGAGTAAAGTTAACGTTTCGAGTTCGTATGGCTCTTCATCTGATGGAGAGTCATACGGACTTGAAACGTTAACTGTATTCCTCTCCGCCGATGCTGTCAGACCTGCTGAGTTTTTCCAGCTATTTTTATTTTTGTTTCAGATTTCCAGTATCCGCAGTATTTTGCTTTTTATTCTATTTGAAGCTGTTGCACAAGAATGACCTTGTTGGAAAATTGACTATTATACAGGATACACCACAGCAACTCTCCAAGGCTTCTTTGATTGCATGTTCCGAACCTGTAAACTTGGCCACCAAGAAGAATAAGATGTTAATCTTAAAGTATTTTTACCACTTCTATCTTTGGATCACAGGACAATGATATCATGTATGCCAACTCTTTCTATTTGCTTTACTGAATCATGCTGACAGCGTTAATTGTAGATGAACACAAATGTATTTCAAGAAATGTAAACCTGTCTTTGGATGGGAAATATAACCCGCCATGGTTCAATGGTAGCACTTTCGCCTTTGAGTCAGAAACTTGTAGATTCAAGTCTCAATTGAGCACAAAACCTAGCTGACACTGCACTGGAGGGCAGCAGTTACATCAAAATTCCATCATCTCCATTCATCTCCAACTTCGACATTTATCACCGTTTCTTCACTATTGCTGGAGCAAAACACTGAAGCTCCCTACCGAAGAACATTGTGGCAGTGCCTTCACCAGAAAAACTGTAATGGTTTAAGAAGTCCTATCAGCACCTTCTCCAGGGCAATAAATGATGATCTTGCTAGCTACACCTGTATCCCAAGAATAATTGAAACAAAAGCATTACCTGCTGTGGTAATGAATCCAGAATTGGACAGGGACCACTTTCACTGGCCTCAGTGCTCCAGGCTCCTGAAGTAAAAAGGAAATCCACCAAACTCCTGTCCCTGATCATGGCCCAGGAACAGTCCTGGGAAGTTTAAATCTATTGACATCAGCTGAGAACAGGGACCAGTACAGATGTGACCCTTCCACAGTTGAGAACTCCTCATATTCACATTTGGAGAATGCCTACATAGACAAAGTACTGGGAAGCTGTCACTGCTTCTGGAACTGTATCACAGCATGACAGACAGTCTTCAGCACAGGAGGAAAGAAATTGAAAAAACACTCAAAAATCCTCACTGAACGGGAACAGTACAAGTTCAGTTTGGGAGTGTCTAATGTGAGAGCAGTCATGAAAGGCATAACTTTTAAAATAACAATGTTGTTGATAAACATCCTACATCTATCTTGAAACTTGGAGCAAACAATATAACAAACACCATGGGCAGAATTTTCTGCCTGTCGGGCGGGCGGGCCCGACCCAATTGCCGGCGGGCGCAGAGCTGATCACCGCCAGTGAAGCGGGCTGCACCGCCATTTTACGTGGGCGGGCCAATTAAGGCCCGCCCAGCGTGACGTCCGCCGGGAAGCGCTGTGTGCTCCCTGCGCGGGCGGGGGGGAATCCCTAAAATTGAGAGTGCGTTCTTTCACACATGCGCACGAAAGAGTGCACATCTCCCTGAGGCTAAGTGCAGCCTCAGGGAGATTGCTTCGACTTTTAAAACTATTAAAAATAGAGAAAAGAAAAATCCCTTACATGTCCCCTCATGTGAGTTGGGACTTGTTCATAATTTACAGAACAACTTTGTTACAATTTTTAAAACCTACATGAAACCTCATCCCGCCGCTAAAGAGGTTTCATGTTTTCTATATTTGCCGCCGGGGCTCCTGGCCGACCCGCCAACCTTAAGGTTGAATGGGCAGGCCTTTAATTGGTTAAATGATCCTGTCAATGGCTTCAAGTGGCCATTGACAGGTCGGCGGGCCCGCAGCTGATTTTGTTGCGCCCCCGCCTTCCTAAAACTTTAAATGGGGCGGGATGACGTCGGGGGTTCTGCCCAATGTCATCCCGCGTCATTTTACATGTCGGCGAGCTGGCCCCGCCCCCTGCTCGCCGACGACAAAATTCTGCCCCATGTGTGACGTCCTGTGTGACAAAATTAAGTGACTACAATGTACCATAATACTGGTTGTTTTTTTTTCTAGCATTGTATGTATGGGGTCAAAAACCAGATACATTTAGAGAAAATTTCCCAGCTTGCTTTGATACAACACCAACACAATATGCATTTTGTTTGCTAGAATACCTAAGAAGAGGATCAAACCTAGACAAATATAAGCGTTTTCCAAATTTTATTTGTGAAAATAATTGTTTGACATCGTCTATTTTTGGGTGCCACACATTTAAATATCCTTTGTTTTAGTCCTTTAAGTGTTTCTCAGCCTGAGTTGTGAAAATTAAGTTATCCATCTGAAAGCAACAGAGGTAATTAAGCTAAGAAGACTCTTCATATATAAGTCAGCTGCAAAATGCCACTTAAAAGTTAATATTCAGTCTGTTTCATTAAACTGAAACTAATGTCCTGTTCAGTTTACTTTTCAGTTTAGCACAGCAGATGTGACTGCTACTTTTCTAATGAACCTGATAGATACTTAAGCATGTAACTGTTGTGTGTTTCTCCTGTACACTTAAGTTTGTAAATGTGTTTGACAGTTTATAACCCAAGTCATGAGCTAGTAAAACCACAGTCTACATTTGAGGACAATGATATGATAAGCATGAAGTCAAAGTACGGTAGCAGAAATTTTCTGTTCAATTCCCCTGGGCTCACTACAACTTAATAAGATATTCAACAGGTAAAGACACATATCAGTTTGTAAAACCTGAAGGCTTGCCTGCAGAAGTGGTCCAACAGACTGCACTCAAAAAAAATATGCAGAGCAAAAACTCAAACACGACTCTCTTCCCCTCCATTTCGACTCATAATATTCATGTCGAGAAAGCCTGCCAGAATAGTACAATCCCTGCACCATGCTTCCTTAACATTTTTGAACCAATATCACAGATATTTATAGTTTATAATAATATGATAATATAATAGAAATATAATAATATAGCAATACGTGACATATTATTTTAATATAGTAACATAATATAGTTATAGTTTATATAATATAATCCTTGCCTCCTTGCACTATGCCTCCTTAACATTTTGACCAACATCACAGATAATTATAGTTTTGCTCTTTCGAACACCACTAAGTATTTGCTGATGTGCTTTCCTTATTCTTTCTTTGAGTCAGTTCCTCCTTGCTTTGGGAAACGTAAACCTTGAGGTCTCAGACTAGAGACAAAGGAAGCCTTGCTGTAAACAGCTTTTGCCTTTCAACAACAAAGGAATTTGAAAGAACAATTCGTTTGTTTCAAATATTTAAGTTCAGTAAAGAGACATACAGGAAGGAAAGAATTATGCTGTAATCTACCTGACATCTAATCACCTCATCATTCTTTGTGCCTTTTGCTTAGACTTTTCAAAAATGAAAACAATTTCCTTTCAGTACAAAACTCTAGATTCTTGGAGCTTTCTCAGCAGGGAAAGACTTAAAAAAATACACATTTAACCCCAGACCCAAGTGAAGTAACATCTGCCAAACCTATCAAAAGCAGAGCCATGAGGGAAGTAAATGACAAGAAATGAGATGAAGAATTTAATCCATTTCTATCTATTGAAGAACATCTCTCCTACACAAGAAAACTCTTTTTAAAAAAAAACCACTGGGTATTCTTTGACATTACAAATTATTTTACCATTTTTCCTTCTTGTGTATCTAAACAGCAGTACTATCTGTTACTTTGTCTCTGAATGATTTACACATTGAAAAAAATAATTGTTTTATCCAGGGATGCAACTATCAGTGGACTGATACACAAGACAGAACTTGTCCACCCACAGCCACCTCACACATGGCCACAGAGTCAGTCCAATCCCCTCATACATTTGGTGTCTTTTAGTGGTCAGCAGACTGTACTTGGGCTGCCCTCATGCCCTTTTTGTTAGTCCATTATCCCATTCTTTACCAATTCAAAAGGTAAACAGGGCAGGACTGGACTGAAAATTGGTTCCAAATGATTTAAAATCATTTGTTTATTTACATTTTACTCATATCAAGTGACAAAGTGGAAACAGATCAGTGTTAAAGGAACATGTTGTTTCACACCCAGTATTAACTGCTGGATGAAGTGTTGCATCCTTCCTGAGTGGCTGTCGCACTAATGGCTCTATTCGATATGCACTTTACACAACCTCATTCATTTCATAGTCAGTTGTGAATGAGAGGCCAAACTACATCTCACATAGAAGCTGCATTATTAGATCATCTCTTGCACAGCAATGAGTTTTGGGATATCCTGTGATTATGAAAGATACCATATAAGTGCAAGTCTTTCTTTTAATCAACACATCCAGAAGGTTAAGGAAAGATTGGAAGGTGTAGTATCTGTTCAAGGTACCCATTCCTCCAAATCTCCAAATTGTCATTTTTATATGCTTTATCTCCTTGAGGCCAACATTATGTGCTTCCATTTTACTTTTCCTGGGAATTGTAAATATTGGACATTGTAATGACACACCAATGGCAAAATCTGATTACTCTCATTTCGCCACAGATTAACACGACTCTTAAATTTGCACCTGGTCAGTCGCTACTAAACTGACTTGCATCCCATGACTCGATTGGTAAAGAACCAACCAAAATTCAACTGAGCCAAACAGGCTAGGTTGGCTCCAGCTTTAATTCCTGGTCTGTGTGGAGTTAATCGATCTCTGTCTGAGTAGTGGTAGGAGTCCTCCTACCAGCGTCACTGCTTTTTGGATCAAACAAATATATTTCTCACTCTTGATCATGACTCAGTGATTCCTGGGGAAGTGGGCTGAGATCAGGTGAAGGCTGGATCAGCCTGAGTTATGATACCCCCACATTCTAACAATCTGCTGATGCTCACTATCTCATGTCCACATTAGAAAGGGATGGGGGAGCAGATGGTGGATTTGCTTCATCTGAGCACGAATCCAAGTTTCTATCAGAGGAGAAAAGAAAATTGGTGAGAAATAATTGAAGTAACAATCCAGGGAGCCTCTCTAATTTGGTCACAGCTTAACTCCCGAAAATCATTTTAGCTCTAAGAAATTTGATTTTTTTTTTGCAAAAATTTGAACTAAGAAATATTAGTAACACAGCAACGTGGGAACTTAATGCATAAAAAGTTCAAATTATCAATACATTATACGAAGCAACTTTGAACTAAATGATAAAACAGAAAATGCTGGTGCACTCAGAACAGGCAGCATCTGTGGAGAGAGAGAAACAAATTAATGTTTCAAGGCGATAAGCCTTCGAAAGGTTCACTCTGTTTCTCACTAAATAGATGCTGCCAGACTTGCTGAGTGCTTCCAGCATTTTCTGTTTTTATTTCAGGTATCCAGCATCCACAGTATTTTGCTTTTCAATGAAAAAAAGTAGACTATATTAACAGGATTATCTCTGGACATTTGGGGTGTTAAATTGAAGATTTTGCAAATTTATATTAATATAACCCCAAAACCAAGTTCTCGTCAATACTCAAACAATCCAATGGAACTGGTGGAATTCATTTTCTGAAACAAATTTAGTGATGGGCAGTTTTACACTGTTTTTTTTCTGACAACCAAACAGTTCCTTACTTTGCCCAGTAATGCCACATTGCGCTTTGTCTAAGGTGCTGTGTCCTGCCCAAGTAGGTGCCCTATTTATTCTACCATAATAAACTACATGGGGAAGGGCATATCAAAATGCCTACACTGATGCAAGTTGTTTTGAATGTCTTGCTAGCTTTCAGCAGCTGGGAAGACTTCCAGCTTACTCATTTTTATGGTCTTGGAAACACACTATCTCCGTTCTTGTAGGGAATGTCTAGATGTACAAACATGGTCCATTTGCGACTGCTTCAATCTTGCGGAACTAATGTTCCCTACTTCCACATGTAATTGCACAGTGCATAGTAAGCATCTTTTTTAAATCAACCATCTATCTGCAGGGGAGCTGCTCCTGACATAGAAAATTAAGATTCCAACAGAATGAACTCACAAATCCCTTGACCAAAACAAAGGTTTTGGCAGAACACCACAAGATTTTAGTCCTGAGGCTATATGAATCTATACAATACTAACTGAGTGAATTATTTTGACTTCTATTACTGTTATTGTTCCAGCTATGATACAGCTTTGAATATAAAGCTAAAGAAATGTTGATGTTGATACTTTTTGCTGAACTGTTTTCTCAATAACTATTTCATAAACAATTATCAGCCTTAATTTTCATTCCTTGTCTACCTAATAATTGCACATTATTTGACACTTCTTTTGTGGCCTCGGGTTGGGGAGTAGGTTGAGGGGGTCATCAATTTAAAATTGCCACAGTGTGAGTGAGGATAGAGGTTAGAAAAAGAAATCATCATGCTGAGGGTAGCTGGAGCATGGAATGCTTTGCCACAGGGAATGGTTGAAGCAGAGAACATTGAACGTTGTGAGGAGAAATTGGAATAGTTCCATAAAAACAGGGGAAGATACAGGACGATGGGGAGAGGGAGCAGGGTGTGGGATTAGCTTTGAACTGCTTGAGCAAAGGAGCTGGCAGGCAGGATGAGCTGAATGGCTTCTTTCTATGATGTAAGTCTCTATGGTTGTGCAATCGGTAAAGGGCAGCATTCTTTTGGATCTGGAGCTGCATGGTTGACTTCTGGTGATATACAGTGCCAGACAGGAGGGAATTATCCCCTTCAGCAAATATGAACTGAGGGCGTACAAGGTTTGACACACAGACATACCAATAAGGCAAGTGAACTATCACCTTTTACTTGATATGTTTACAAACTATTCAAAAGAAATTGCTTAGACATTTTAAACACAGCATAAAATATGCAGCTCAGCCTTCAATCTGGTTTTATATTCACTACACTTTTTACTATTTCTTATAGAAGGGTTTCATCACTCCCAGGACCCCTATAAAACCCACAACTGATTTTCCACATTTGAAACACTATCATTATACTGTGAGCGGGAGTCTATATGAAGAATGCTGCAACCCACAAAAGAATTGATTTGAAAGCCTGTTTTATATTCCTAATAACAGGACTATTTTAAAATGCTTAAAGAGTTAGCACTGTGATATTCACACTGTCTAGACATTATATGGATGGAAAATTAACAGACATTTACAACAGTGACAATGAAGTGTCAACTGCAAAATCATAAGCAATACAAAAAATTGACTACATTCTTAGACACTGAACAGAAACAGGACCCGTGTCAAATTAATTGGTTAAAACTGTGAACCCAAGTTCAAACACAGCTCAGAATGGTGGGTAGAAGTCCCCTTATTTTGCCAGCTGCAAAAGTCCTACATGAAATGAACTTGGACAGTATAAAGCTGGTTTCTGCTGAAAATGTCCATTCTACAAATTGCCTGTGTCAATCAGACAAGTCAAAGAATCACAGAATCATACAGTGCAGAAGAGGTCCTTCGGCCCATCGAGTCTGCACCGACACGTGAGAAACACCTGACCTACCTACCTAACCCCATTTACCAGCACTTGGCTCATAGTCTTGAATGTCACGAGGAAGAATGATACTTCAGTCTGCTCTTCAAAGTGCACAGCTTAGATTAAAAGAATAAAGTTGTGTTTACATAGCATCTCTTATGTTCTTGGGTTAATTAATTGATTAACAGGGTAGTCACTGTTGGTAGGTAAACAAATAGCAACGTCCCATGCAGATAAAGGAATCAGTCTCCAGATAAACTGGTTTTGGTTGAGGGCTAGATATTGGCCAACATAGCGGGGATTGGATTTTCTTCCATGATCCCGCCCTGACCAGCACACGACAGGCAGCTCCTGTCACACACACTGCAATGTAAATAATGAGTACTGGGCCAGATTTCCAACTGATTCACCATTATCATCCACATCTTACTATCGCTCCCTGGGACCAGTAGGTGGAAGGTGACAACAGGATCGGGGTAGTAACAGTAATGGCTCTGATGCACTCAAATAGAGGGAGCGGTCTAGTAAATGCCTCCTCGCCGTCAATTTTGACCCAAAGGACTAAATGTTTTAGTTGTGACCTCATATCAATGGTCTTATAATGTTATGGTTATGGCGATTGATCCTTAGCTCCATGGTATGTTATCCACTTCACAGAATGCATAAGAGCATAAACATAGGCATGCTGATATGTGATGCCTTATTGAATTCTTAGGTCCATAGTCCTTCTTTCCTCTATCTGTTCTGTTCTTTTTTCAAACAATTTTATAAATTTATTCAAGCACAATCTTCCTTTCAGGAATCTAAGCTGACTGTCCCTGATTAGATCATGTTACGGAGATCAATGTCATCTGAGAACCTGGCCCCTTATGTCGCAAGACAAAGCAGCTATAACATATTCAACATCTGGAACATTCAGCAAAGCAGCAGAGCAGCTGCCACACGCCTAATTTTAGTTGCCTGTAAAGCAGTGTCACCTTATTTCCTAATCCTGAAAATGAATGTGCCACTGGCAATATTTTACAAAATACAAGCTTAGCAAGAAGCAGAACTTTCTGCCAAGTACTGCAATAACTGTGACCGCAAATGCCTCCACTCATAGTGACACAACCCCTGGCAGGGCTCTCAGACCTGTGGCTCTGAATGAAATAGCTTGTGGTTTTATGCAGTTCCAGTGTTTCCAATTCTCCACAAGAGCAGTTGAAGTTACTATGAGCTATCTTGAGATTAATGTCTCAAAACACTTGCCCAAACTATAGTCAGGAGCATGTCAGCCTGCTTCTAATCCGCAGCCTTTAAAGTGGCTAATTTGGTGCACCTTGCCTGCTTCGTGAACAGCAAAGATCTCACTCCAGGAATGTACTATTAGGATGTGAACATAGTTATGGAGTCATGCATATGAATGTGCGCTGCCCAGATCAAACAAAATCACTGCACAGTCTAACCCTACATTAGTCTTTATAAATATAACTCCACCGCCATCTTGCTCTACCTCATCACAAATGAACTGTCATAATGTAAAGCCAAATTACATTTTCCCTAATGGTGCAGTTGTGTTTTCTTCTACTTTGCCCTTTCTGGAAGTGAATGACGTGTATCTTCTATACCTTAAACATTTACTTCTTCTGAAGGACTCCCCTGTAGGAAATGGGGTGAGTGTCTCAACTTGTGGGACTGGAAAGACCATCTTAAGGGCTACTGTAGTTGCTAGGCCCAGGGGCTTGGACCTTATGAGACTTGTCTCTAAAGGCTGTTTAGTAACTCAAACTCAGCAGTTCATGGATCATTGGAAAGCTTTCCAAGCAGTCTGTGCAGTATGGGGCACTTGTGGAGAAGAGCACGATCTTCGGAGTGCTACATGGTCAGCTGGCTGAACTGCAGAGAATCATGGGTAGTTTAGCCATTCCAGGGTCATCTGCTGCTTCAACAAAGACTTTTCTTCTTGCAGCCATTTCTCCATCTGCTCGGCGGAGGGAACACAGGGACAGGAGTGGGCTTTGAAGAGCTGCTGCTCAGGATAACTTGAACCTTGCACACTTATCATGTTACCCTTTACATACCAACAGTGTCACACTAAAGGTGAAATTAGTTAGATCTTACACTGTTGTGAGGTCAGTAATAGGAAGGATTTCCCGGTCGGCGAGCGGGGGGGCGCTCACTGACACGTAAAATCATGCGCGGTGACGTCAGGCGGAACTCCCAACGTCACCGCGCCCCATTTAAATTTTCAAGTAGGCGGGGGTGCAGCAAAATCAGCTGTGCACCCGCCGACCTGGCAATGGCCGATTGAGGCCATTGACAGAGTCACTAAAGTAATTAATGGACCTGCCCGTCCAACCTTAAGGTTGGTAGGCAGGCCAAGAGCCCTGGTGGGCATTAGAAAAAGTATGAAACCTCATCCAGGGCGGGATGAGGTTTCATGTAGGTTTTTAAAAATTTAATTAAAGATGTTTTAAAAGTTATGGGCATGTCCCAACTCATGTGACAGTGTCACATGAGGGGACATGTCAGGGATTTTTTTTTCTATTTTTAATATTTTTCAATGTGCAGCTGATCTCCCTGAGACAGCACCAAGCCTCAGGGAGATGAATGCGCTCTTTCGTGCGCATGCGAGAAAGAGCACACTCTCGATTTTAGGGATTCCCCCCCAACGCTTCCTTAATTGGCCTGCCCATGTAAAATAGTGGTGCACCCCCAATTGGGAGCGCCAATCAGAGGCGCGCCTCCGCGCACCCGCTCCTAAACTTGCCCCCAGTGGGGGGAAAATTCTGCCCCTGCTGTCTGAGGAGCAACAACACTATACCAGAACTGTAGCCCCTTTGTCATAACTGCCTTAAAGCGGAGATAAAAACTCCAAATCATTCATGCAATATTTTGCATACAGAATAATGGATAGTAGGCAGTGGTTGCAATGCTGTGATTTCATGAGCCACATATGTTTATAACCATCCTCTAAACGTCACCACAAATCATAAATTAGAGCTTCTCATGATTCCATTATTCATGTATGCTGTTGAGTTCATGAACTCATTTTTATTCTGCTCTGGGTCTCTTTTCCTTCTGACAGTATGCTTTATGATGCATGTTAAGAGGCACTGTAGTCTGTGTATTTGGCACATTGACATCCTGACTGAAAGATTAGCGGTTGTGAAATAATCACTTCATATTTATTGAATGATAACACAATTGTTTACTTCGGCGTATCTCAAATCATTCCACCACATGTGATTGGGGAGGGGGTGAGGACAGTGAATTTTCATAGCTAGAGGTTGTATATTGGAAGTCTAAACTGAGCTAGATCTGGGTCACTGAGGAGAACCAGCTGCAGGCTTGGAGTGAAGTATAGTTTAGCCAGGAAGACAGCGTTATATTTGCTATTATCATCATTCCTTCAACTACAGTACCAATGTCTCCTATCTATCTCTCTCCTTTTGGGTAAATGTCCTAATATCTCCTTATGTGTCTCAGTGTCCAATTGTATTTGATTACACCCCTAGGTAGTGCCGTGGACAATTTTGCTACACTAAAGGCACCAAATAAATGCAAGATTATGTTATTATTGTTACTGTTAACATATGGCTGATTCTATGGCCAACATGCACACAGGTCTGAATTTTTGTGCAGGCGGAGAGGCTCTCCACCTTTGCAAAAATGATGCCATGGCCCAGATCCAGGCGTCCCATCCCCGAACCCAGCCCCCAACATTTTTGCAGAGAATGGGAACAGGGGCACTTTATACATTTGTGGTTTATGGAGGTACTGTCATGTTAAAGTGCATCTGCCTTCAAGCTGATCTGATTTTGGCTAGTGGGATGTCTAAAGCAAGGCTTTTACAAGGAAGGGAGGAAGGGTTAGTGGGAAAGAGTGAAGCAGTGGCCAGGCAAAGGCAGAGTGGGTAGTGCAGGGTCTCCAGGTGCCCTTTAAATATGGCATCAGGAACTTTGACCCCATGAGGTAACAGCAGGGATGGTGACTTCCTGCGTTCTCCTGCCTTAAGAGTCAGCAAGCTCCTTAGGGGTACATATTTAATGAGCTGAACAGTGCAAGATCGTGCATGGTCATCCACCCTGCCCCTATATCACACCCCCCCACCAATCCCCCACCCCATCCAGCAGAAATAAATGCCACTTCCACGCCTACAACCAAACTTAGACTCCAGAATGGAAGATTCCGGCCATTGTAACTATCAATCTCACTGGAACTGTCAAGCTGTCAAGTAATTTAAATTTCCTGCCACTTAAATGTCTGAAAAAGCTAACCAGTGTTCAAAAAAATCAGTGCTTGCCATTTCACTGTGTTGACAGAAGCCTGAGGGTTATCATTATAGCAGAGACTTAGTGTATTGGCAGGACTGCCAGAAAGCCTGCATTCAATTTCAAGGAGCATGAAAGAGTCCAGCACCAACTTTGTGCAGAGCTTTGCACAGGGCTTGGAGCTGTGCCACTGAGTTCACAACCTATCATTATCACAGTGGGGTGCCTGTCACTTCAGTTTGATTGACAGCTCCAAGGGCTTATCAAGTTGAAGTGGGACTATGAATACAAATGCTTGTTGTTATAAGGGATTAAGTATTTGAAGAAAGTTAAATATAATGAATGGGTTTTTAATCAATGAATGCTTCTTTTTAAACTAGTGAATTCATCAATAAACACTTAAGAACTGTATTTAATCTCAGCATGGGCCCTAACGTCTGTCATTGCAGATACTGGGTGAGCTGGCATGGAGGGTGTAAGGATCAAGGGTGGTGGGTTGGGATCATGGGTTGGCACTAAGTTAGCATAGAAGCTATAAAGGCCATGGGGTGGGTGGAGGGCCATAGGTTGGTATGGCGTATGAATAATGGGTAGACAGGTATAGGTTAGGTCGGCATGGAGAGTATGATGGGCATTGGGGGTGGTGGGGTGGGGGGGGGGCATAGTTTAGCATGGAGAGCGTGACTTTTGAAGATGAAGAAAAGAAAAAATGTTCTGTTGCCCAGGCATTCTTCATCTTAATCATAAGAACAGCTCACAAAATAAAAAATTAAAGGCAAATGTCATAAGCAATTCCAGTCCACGTTTCTGTAATCTCAACACAGTTGAGAATTGATAGCTGACCCTTTCAACTTTCAGCTTTCAGTGAGATCTTTGCTGCTAACGTAAAGAAAGTCAAGCTGCCTTGTATTTCATCATGAAGCCTACAGCCCATAACTGCCAAGTAAAAGTAAATCATAGGTCTAAGACTCAGTTATGTATTAAATAAGTCAAACAATGTGAGCAGTGATTTATACATTCAGAGGCAGAGAGAGCTGCTGTGTATTCAACCAGCACAAAGTTTTTAAAACTTGAGTTGATTTGGCACCACTGTTTCCAGCAAGAGGAATTGCTAATATTAAGAAATACTTGCTTTCACAAAGCATTTTTCACAACCTCAGGACATCTCAAAGCACTTAACAGTCAACCTGAAGTACAGTGTTATAATATGCTAATGCAGCAGCAATTTGAGCACAGCAAGGTCCCACAAAGACAAAAGTGACATGACCAGATAGTCTGGTTTTGGTGGCTTTGGGTGAGCAATAAATATCGGCAGGACACCAGGGGAAACTCTCCTATTCTTCTGTGAAATAGTGCCAAAATATTTTTTGCATCCATCTGAGATTAAGCAGGGCCATGGTTTGACATTTCATCTGAAAGATGGTGCCTCTGGCAGTGCAGTGTCAGTCTAGATTTCTGCTCAACTCTCTGGAGTGGGACCTTATAATTCAGAGGCGAGATGTCTAATGTAATAAATGCTACTGCAATCAGCATTCGACCTCATCAACTCGACTGCAATTTTTAAACATTACCTACTAGTAATGTTGACAATAAGGGAGATGGGGAAAGACAATAGATATAATAGTAGCAGGTAAGCTCAGGGGACAAGTTTATGACTGAAACTGTTCAGTGATAATAAAATGCGCAGGGAAGGAAATAGAATAAAAAGTAAGCTCCACATTTCCATAAACTTTATTTAAAGACTTGCAATTTACAACGATGCTTAAACTGACTTAAGGGTCCGGGTACATAGATCATTAAAATGTTATCAATAGGTACAAAAAATAATCAAAAAGGCTAATGGAATGTCAGTCTTTATATCTGGAGGGATAAAATACAAGGGGGTAGAAATCATGCTTCTCGCTCTCTAACCGCTTTCCATTTTGGATACTGGTGAGTGACATGGTTCCTCAAAGGACTGTAGCAAGAACAAAGTTCATGGCACTACAGGTAGCTCAGCTCCAGAGGAGGGGAGGAGGAAGAGTGGAAGCACTATAGTGGTAGGGGATTCCATTATTAGGGGAGCAGACAGAAATTTCTGCAGCCATAGATGTGACTCCAGGATGGTATGTTGCCCCCTGGTTCCAGGGTCAAGGATGTCACAGGAGGCTACAGGACATTCTTTTGGGGGATGGTGAACAGCCAGAGGTCATAGTCCACTTTGGGACCAATGACATAGGCAGGAAAAGGGATGGAGTCCCGAAAGCAGATTTTAGGACCTCAAGAGCAGTAGTCCCAGAATTATTCCCAGTGTCATGTGCTAGTGAGCATAAGAATAGGAAGATTGAGCAGTTCAACATATGGCTGGAGAAATGGAGTAGGAGAGAGGGCTTTAGATTTCTGGGGCATTGGGACCAGTTCTGGGGCAGGTGGGACCTGTACAAGAAGGATGGGTTACACTTTAACAGGACAGGGACTAATGTCCTCATGGGGAGGTTTGCTAGTGCTGTTGGGGAGGGTTTAAACTAGATTGGCAGGGGGATGGGAACCTGAGGGGAAATTCAAAGTGGAGAGGAGAAAAACTAGCAATGGGAAGTAGAGGAGTATTAACTGGTAAGGAGGATGTATCAGAGAGTATTATCAAGGTAAATATAATACTTGGATATAATAGCAAAATACTGCAGTGCTGGAAATCAGAAATAGAGACAGAAAATGCTGGAAAAACTAAGCAAGTCTGGCAGCATCTATGGACAGAGAAACAAAGTTAATGTTACGAGTCCATATGGCTTCTTCAGAATACTTGGGAGAGTTTGGTAGAATTAGAGTAGGCAACAGTAAGTCATTCGATGGGTTCACAGTAAGGGGCAAAGTAAAGCCTAAATCAGGGTTAATGGGCATGTATGTGAATACACTGATTTTAATAAGATTGGTGAACTACAGGCACAGGTTGACAAACGGAACTAATATTATTGCTATAACAGAGACCTGGCTCAAAGAAGGGCAGGACTGGGTATTAAATATTCTTGGGTACAAGGTATTTGGAGAGATAGGAAAGGAAGAAAAGTGTGGGGTGTGGCAGTATTGATTAAAGATGGCATTACAGCACTGGAGAGAGAGGAGGTTCCAGAGGGGTCAAGGACAGGATCACTGACTAGTGGTAAGGAATTAAAAAGGTGCAATAACATTGATCAGTGTAGTATACAGACCACCGACTAGTGGAAGGGATGTAGAAAAACAAATTTGCAAAGAAATTACAGAGAGGTGTAAGAATTATAGAGTAATTATAACGGTGGACTTTCATTATCTAAATATAGACTGGGATAGGAGTAATCTAAAGGAGCAAGAAGGGAGAGAGTTCCTGAAATATGTTCAAGATAATTTTCTGCAGCAGAATGTTTCAATAAGAGGGTAGGCACTGTTGGACCTGGTTCCAGGGAACGGGTTGCTCCAAGTGGATTAAATATCAGTGGGAGAGCAGTTAGGGGACCATTGTATCATAAGGTATGGGTTGGTCATGGAAAAGGACAAGGAACAATCCAGAGCAAGGATAATTGGGGGAAGCCAACTTCAATGGGATGAAAATGCATCCGAGTTGGAATCAAATATTTACAGAAAAGAAGTATTGCAGGCAACGTCAAGGTATTTTCCCTTGGTGTATGTATACATATGTCATTGAAGGTAGAGGGGCATGTTGAGAGAGCAGTTAATAAAGCACATAGTATCAGGCTTTATTAATAGCAGCATGGAGTAAGGGTAAGGAGGTCATGTTGAACTTATATAAGGCACTACTTAGGCCTCATCTGGAGTACTGCGTCCATTTCTGGGTGTCATACTTGAGGATGTGAAGACATTGGAAAGAGTTCTGAGGAGATCACAAGAATGGTTCCAGGGATAAAGAACTGTAGCTATGAGGATAGATTGGAGAGGTCGGGACTATTTCCCTTGTACAAAAGAAAGCTGAGAGGAGACTTGATATTCAGGATCCTGAGGGATATGGACAGGGTAAATAGTTAGAAACTGTTCAAGACAGCATCAAGAATTAGAGGTCACAGATTCAAAATAATTGGCAAAAGGAGTAAAAGTAATGTGAGGAAAACATTTTTTCATCCAGAGGATGGTTGGAGTCTGGAACAAACTTCCTGAGAGGGTGGAGGAGGCACCCTCAATCAAGGTATTCAAAAGGGAATTGGATTGCTATCTGAAAAGAAAGAACGTGCAAGGTTACAGGGATAAGGCAGGAGAGTGGGACTAGGTAGAATGTTCTTTCAGAAAGCCAGTGTAGACTTGATGGCCGAATGGCCTCCTTTTGCACTGTAAAGATTCTGTGATTCTGTGACCTATAAAAAGCAGTGTTTAGATCGCACCTTGAGTAGATTGAGTAGTTCTGGGCACCACATCTTAAGGGCAGAATCTTCCACTCTCACCAGCAGCAGGATTCACTTTCCCGCCTGCCACCGGACTTAGTCACCAGAACGGAAGATTCTGCCCCTAAAAGGATCTATTGGCCTTGGAGGGATTGCAGCGTATTTTTGCAAGAATAATACCTGAACTCCAAGGTTTAGATTATGAGGGTTTAATTCCCTGTAATTTAGAAGGTTAAGGGGTGATTTGATCAAAGTTTTCAAAATATTAAAGAGCATAGATCGTTCATAGAGTCATTTACAGCACAGAGAGAGGCCATTTGGACCATTGGGTCAATGCCAGCTCCTCGCACTGCAAATCACTCAGTCCCACTCCCCAGCTCGATCCCCATAGCCCCGTGAGTTTATTTCCTCCCAAGTGCCCATCCAGTTTCCTTTTGAAATCATTGATTGTTTCCACATCCACCACCATCATGGGCAGCGAGTTCTAAGTAGATAGAGATAAACTATTTCTGCTGGTTGGTGAGTCTGGGACCGGGGGCCATAGCCTAAAAATTAGAGCCAGACATTTCAGGGGTAAATTAGAAAACATTTCTTCACACAAAGAGTGGCAGAAGTTTGGAATACTTCTCCACAAATGGCAATTGATTTTAGATCTATTGTTAATTTTAAATCTGAGTTTGACGGCTTTATGTCAACCAAAGGTATTAAAGGACATGGGGCAATAAGCGGTATATGGAGTTAGGTCGCAGATCAGCCATACTCTCATTGAATTGGTGGAACAAGTTCAAGGGGCTAAATGGCCTACTCCTGTTTCTATGTCCAACAGTGTTACTGAAATCTACAGATCTTGCTCTTCATCATTTGTAAATTTTTTCTGAAGTTATGAGTGACCTTTTGATTACCTTGTATAAATCCTTGTCACCGAATGACGTAGATGTTACAGCATAGAAACAGGCCATTCGGTCCAATCGGTCTATGCCAGTGCTTATATTCTGTGAGACCCTCTTCCCTACCCCATCTCATTTGGCATCCCTTTCATGCTTTACTTTCATCATGATCAGCGATTCACTTACACAGCTGGTGCCAGCAATCTCCAATCCAGCCAATTGGCCTAACCAAGATTCGAAGAAAACGTTGAGTTACTGCATCCTGCTTGAAGATCAACACAGAATATAATATGAACATGCTGCAGCTTTGCTATCCAGTCACGTTCAACTCTCTCTTCATTCAGAAGAAAGTAGGAGAAATTATGTTCAAAAAGAGGAATAGCTTTCCTTTGACATTTCTTTTTGCATTAAATTTTATTTTCAGGTTATGCAACACAGACCTGTCTACACCATCCTGTTTTCGAGGTCCTGTATGTGAAACATGATGATTCTTATTTATCTTTTTGCTCTTTGTGCTCTTCATTCCACCTGCACTCCATCTGCACTAGCAGGACAGGGATTACTGTCATCTTCAAACTCATTACTTTGCAGATTCAATATTTCAATATTCAAATTTGCAAGGTCAATAATTACAGCAAGATGTACAGCTTAATATATCAATATCCAACTGGAATTAGGCTTGGATTTCCTGTTAGATCCCCTCTACATGCACCTCCCCGCCCCAAGCAAAAGAACTACTTTGTAATGCCCACAATAATGAGCAAAACTAGTTACTCACTCTGGGCTGGATTTTACAAACCCTGCCAGCATATTTGGAGGCGGATGGCATGGGGCTCATAAAATAAAGCAGGTGGCCTTCCCACACTTACCTGCCCATCCCAAACCTATCGCTCATAGTACAATGGACAGGGAAGGGGTCAGGCAGCCCACCTGTCCCTAGGCCTATTGAAGCCCTTAAGTGGCCAATTAATGGCCACTAAAGGGCCTCATTCTGCCTCCACTATGATTTTATCCTCAGCAGGGGAAGGCGGAGGCCAGGTGGGAAGCCCAGCAGCTTTCACTGAGCAGGTTGCTGACGGGCAAGAAGTCTCCTTTGAGGGTCCCATGTGCCCATTGGAGGCAACCCCCAAAGATTATCCCCCTACTTTAACCCTTTCCCTGGTCTCTCAAATCCGGTCCCTTAACCCCCTCACCCTCCTTGCTGGGATCTGCCAACCAGGCCCTCCCAAAGCTCCGGACTTACCTTGAAGTCCAGGCTCCAGCAATTCTTCTTTCCAGAGACTGCCTGTAGTGCCAGCAGTGGCCACTGCTTGAACCTGGCGCTGCTGGGACTACAGAACTGCCGGCCAATCAGATTTGTTGGCAGCTCCCTAAGGCGGGATTTCCGCCCCTGATGGGGGCAGAATTCTCAACTTTAGACAATTAATGCTGCTTCCAGCATAAAATGGCTGCAGGGCAGCTGGCTTTTGGGTGGGCGAGGTTATAGCCGACTTTTCAGTAGGGGGGCGGGGAGGGGTCGATACGAGGGACAGAGAATACAGCATTCCGTAAAATCCACCTTCTCCAAGCACATACCCTAAAAATTGAACCTTGCATTGGGTATTTCTTATTACATACTTTTAGAGTCATCTCATTACATCATTACTCTCATTATATGTCAATTTTAGGGCAATTTCTTTGTATTCCTCAGTGTCCAATTCAACAATGTTGCATCACTTGAATCTTCTCTTGCTGATAGTTTCAACAAGACACCAGGAAGGTTGAAGTGGAGAGGGAGGCAGCTCAAAGAGGAAAAGAAGAAGAACGAGATAAGTATGGGTAAAAAAACAAAGACTGGAATTCATGGGAGTGTAAGAAAAGAACTGGGTCAAAAAAGAGACTGCAGTCCAGCAGTCTGGTCCCAAAATCTTAGGATACCTCTCAATTCCCTAGTCCATCAAATATCAATTTAATAGTTGCATAAATTGAAGGAAAAATCTATTCTGAATATCCCTGACAATAAGAACTTTAATACAGAAGCAAAACATTGCAGCTCCTCAAAATTGGAGTAATATATTGTATTAAAAGAACTTTAATGATGACTAAACCACATTGAACAGTAAACTGAGCAATAAGAATGTTATCAGACAATATGTCACACAAAGGCGACTGGTAACGAAGGACAAATCTTGGGTTGCTATGGGATTAATAGAATGGAGTGGTACAGACTTGAAATGAGACAGTATTAAGTTGCATCAATTAACACACATGATGAAGTAACCCTGCTAATCTTGAACCAATTATGAACAACAATGAGTATAGGCATGGATGACGGAACTAATCAATGTGATGTGCATGTGAGCAAAAAATGCTGCAGACAGAAAGATTACAAGAATGATATAGTGCCTAACATTTTCACTGCAGCCTGCTATGGCTGTCCTGTAATGATTTTATGACTCGTTGACAAGGCAGGTCCTAGTCTAACAGAAAGAAGATGTGTAAAGGTTCAACAGATTGGTTGATTATTGGCTCGGTCAACCAGACACATGTAAACTCCAGGTCTACCAGGCA
Organism: Cetorhinus maximus; assembly: GCF_964194155.1. Lineage (NCBI taxonomy): Eukaryota > Metazoa > Chordata > Chondrichthyes > Lamniformes > Cetorhinidae > Cetorhinus > Cetorhinus maximus. The sequence goes on along the minus strand of NC_135897.1, from coordinate 72,084,525 downwards.
CTTGTAAACTCCAGGATTCCAGGGTTTAGTTATGTTTCTAATTTATTCCATTTATTACTGATTAAATAAAGATAATCTCTGAGAGAGATCGTGTATCCATGTAAAGTGGGAGGTGGTAAAGTCATAATGAACTCCTACACTATCAAAAACTATTCCTGTGCTCCTCCTCACATTTATCACCCTGTATAAAAGCAGTTAAATCTAAAAAGTTCCTTATTCTAAATTTGAACCTGTAACCATGGCTGTAGGATTTGTGGTAATTTCAAACATATCAGCCAGATACGAATTACACATTCACTTAAGTATCACGAATATCTGAAATGCTCTCCTGACCTTCCTCTTCTCAAGAGTGAGGAATCCAAGCTTCTTCAGCCAATTCCCATCACCCCCTCCACCCCCCAAAGACATCCCAAAACATGTCACTTAAACTGAATTACATTGAAATGCACTTAGTGTTGCGTAAGCAAAGAGTGAGTGACATTGTAATTTGTCAGCATCTGTATGATATCTACACCAGATTCTGCTTTACCAATTCTGAATCAGAGAAACAGCTAAGTGGAATTCATATGGACTGCAAACCATTATTTTATTTTCGCACAACCATTATTTTATTTTCGCACCTCACTTATTTTCTTCCCTCCTGTCCTGAAGAACAAAGAACAAAGAACAAAGAAAAATACAGTACAGGAATAGGCCCTTCGGCGCTCCAAGCCTGCGCCGATCATATTGCCCGTCAACTAAAACATTTTGCACTTCCGGGGTCCATATCCCTCTATTCCCATCCTATTCATGTATTTGTCAAGCTGCCTCTTAAACACCACTATTGTACGTGCTTCCACCACCTCCTCTGGCAGCGAATTCCAGACACTCACTACCCTCTGCGTAAAAAACTTGCCCCGCACATCTCCTCTAAAGTTTTCTCCTCTCACCTTAAATCTATGTCTCCTAGTAATTGACTCTTCCACCATGGGAAAAAGCTTCTGACTATCTACTCTGTCCATGCCACTCATAACTTTGTAAATTTCTATCAAGTCGCCCCTCAATCTCCGTTATTCTAGTGAGAACAATCCGAGTTTCTCCAACCTCTCCTCATAGCTAATAACCTCCAGACCAGGCAGCATCCTGGTAAACCTCCACTGCACTCTCTCCAACGCCTCCATATCCTTCTGGTAATGTGGCGACCAGAATTGCACGCAATATTCCAAGTGTGGCCTAACCAAGGTTCTATACAGCTGCAGCATGACTTCCCAGCTTTTATACTCAATACCCCTGCCAATGAAGGCAAGCATGCCATATGCCTTCCTGACTACCTTATCCACCTGCGTTGCCACTTTCAGTGACCTGTAGACCTGTGCACCCAGATCCCTTTGCCCATTGATGCATTTAAGGGTTCTGTCATTTACCGTATAATTCCTGCCTGTATTAGACCTTCCAAAATGCATTACCTCGCATTTGTCCGGATTAAACTCCATCTGCCATTTCTCAGCCCAAGTCTCCAACCGATCTATATCCCATTGTATCCTTCGACAATCCTCTTCACTATCTGCAACTCCTCCAACCTTAGTATCGTCTGCAAACTTACTAATTAGCCCAGTTACATTTTCCTCCAAATCATTTATGTATACTACAAACAGCAAAGGTCCCAGCACTGATCCCTGCAGAACTCTAGTAGTCACAGCTCTCCATTCAGAAAAGCACACTTCCACTGCTACCCTCTGTCTTCTATGATCAGAGGTTGACTCCTTCCTGGAATTCAGTTCCACAGTGTTGGACACCCTCCAAAATTTGCCTAGTGGCCATTAATCACATATCAATGTTGACGATAAATTATGGATGACCCTTTGCTTGTGATAGAGATGTCAATTCTATGCTCACCCAGTATTGATGTATATACATATACTGTAGGGGTTGCCGAATAGCAATCTTTACCTCTGTAACTCAGGCGCACTGAGGTCAAATGCCTCCCACCATTCTGACTGAGAGCAGCTAGCTTAGTACAAACCTGAGATCCTGCTCAGGGTCTTCCTGTTATGTAATTAGCTTTCAAGATTACGCTGATGACATCCAGCTCTATCTCACCACCATCTCTCTCAACTCCTCCACTGTTGCTTAAATATCAGACTACCTGTCCAACATCCAGTACTGGATGAGCAGAAATTTCCTCTGATTTAATATTGGGAAGACGAAGCCATTGGTTTCAGTCGCCACTCCAAACTCCACCCCTCTCCCTGGCAACAGTCTGAGATTAAGCCATGTCTTTACTAAGACTGACTAAGACCAGCGATCTTTGTAAGATAACCCAACTTCGCCTCTATTTCAGCTCATCTTCTGCTGAAACCCTCTGTCATGCCTTTGTTACCTCTAGACTTGACTTTTACAACACACTCCTGGCAGGCTTTCCATGTTTTACCTTTTGTAAGCTTGAGGTCATCCAAATCTCTGCTGCCCATGTCTTAACTTGCACAAAGTTCCATTCACCCTGTGCTTGCTGAGGCTCCCAGTCAAACAATGTCTTGACATTAAAATTCTCATCCTTCTTTTCAAATATCTCCACGGCCTCACCTTCCCTATCTCTGTAATCTCCCCCAATCCCACAACCCTCTGAGATATCTGTGTTCCTCTAATTCTGGCCTCTTGTGCACCCTGATTTTAATCCCCTCCACCATTAGTGGCAGCGCTTTCTGTTGCCTTGGCTCTAAACTCTGGAATTCCCAGAATTCCAGAACACCTCTCCGCCTCTCTATCTCACTTTCCTCCTTTAAGGCACTCCTTAAAACCTACCTCTTTGGCCTATCTTTTGATCACCTGGCTTAATATCTCCTTAGGTGGCTCAGTGTCATATTTTGTTTGATAATGCCTCGTGAAGCGTCTTGGGACGTTTTATTACATTAAAGACACCATGGGCGGAATTTTCCCCACCTGCTGGTGGTGGGCGTATTCGGTGGCGTGAGCGGACAATATGGCGAGAAGGCCAAAAATCAGCTTCACAACATTGTGAAATCAATTTACGATCGTCCACTCGACCTATCAATGGCAGGCTGCCTTTCCTGCCATCGGATTTCGGGAACCTTATTGTAATACATTTGCATATCATTATAAGGCCAACTAGCCGGAATTATTCCCCCCCCATGGATCGTCCGCCCACATAGGTGGGAAAACGTGCCAGTGGAGAACACGTCTTCATGAACGTGATGGGCAGAAGTCCAGACTTAACGTCAGGACATTGCTCACTTCGCAGACATCCGAAGAGCAGAAGATGCTGGAGCCCAACAGCTCCAGCATCCTCCAGACCCTGGAAAAGCGTCCATAGCATACTGGGTGGATTCTCATGGACATGGCTCTGTCATGAAGCAGCTCACGGAATGTGGAAAGTCACCATTGAAAATGCTCAAAATGGATGATGGTTGAGGGGGTGGAGAGGAAGGTCCAGTTGTGTTAAGGAAAGGAAGATGTACCGGGGGGTGGGTGAGTAAGGTCTAGGATCGAAAAGGAGAGGAAGAGGTGTCTTGGATGGGGGGTGGGTAAGGGGAGGGAAGGGGGAACAAAGTTGTCAGGGGGTGGTGAGTTTGGGAGGGGGAGAACAAATGTGTCAGGTAGGGGAGAGGTTGGGAGGAGGAAATGAAGGTGTCAGAGGGAGGGACTACAAGGGTTGAAGGGGTAACAGGGGAGAAGATGGCAACTGTGGAGGTAGGTGTAAGGGTGGGTGTAATGTGTAAGGGAAGGAGTTTGGAAGGGGGGAAGAGTGCAGAGAAGGAAAGGAGTCTAGGGGGAGGTAGAAGCCAGGGGAAGGGGGAGTGCAGAGAGGGGAGGTAGTAAGAGTGGAAGTAGAAGTAAGGGTGGAGGAAGAAGTAAGGGTGGAGGAAGAAGTAAAGGGTGTCTGAAGGAGTCAGGAAGGGGGAAGGACTAAGGGGAGGAGTCCAGTGGGGGTGGGGGGGAAGAACTAAGTTGGGGTGAGAGTCCAGGGAGGGGAAGGGGTTCCAAATGGGTAAAGAGTTCCCAGGTGAAGGAATTCCCAGGGGGGAAGGAGTTTCGGGAGAAAGGAGTTCTGAAAGCGGAAGGGGTCCCAAGGGGGAAAGGAGTTCCGGGGGGAGGAATGCCAAGGGGGGAAGGGGTTCTGGGTGGGGGGGGAGGAGTTCCAAGATGGAAGGGTTGCAAGGGGGAAAGGAGCCCGCAGCGGGGAGGGAGCCTAGGGTGGGATCGATTGTCCAGGTGAATGTGCAAGGGAGGGCTTGGAGTCCATGACTGCATCCTGGGGAGTGAACTGAGGGTGGGTGTGGTACAAGGGAATGGTGAGAATGACCAAGGGTAGAGTGAGGCGGAGGGTGGCAGAGTGAGGTAGAGGGTGGGAGGGTGAGGGTTCAACGGTATCGGTAGAAGGGACAGTGAGGGTGGTTGATGGGGACTTGGAGGTAGACACGGACCCTGGGGTTGGGAAGGAGGAGGTCGGTGAGGCTAATGTGGATGGGGGTGGGATTTTCGGGAAGGGAATGTGCACGTTCACCTGGACATCCCTGAAATAAAAGGGTTGTGGCTGGTAGGTCACAGAGGGGAGGTGGAAGGTGATGCCGGGGGGTCGACAGTGATGGGGGAAAGGAAATGTGTGACTGGGGGAGGGGAAAAGATGAGGTAGCGAAAGAGAAACTGTATTACCACCACGCTGGCTAAATCGAAAGTGAAATGAGTGTCGTGGTGGGCAAGAACAAGTGCTGCATGGGAGTGTGATCAATGGGTGGGCGGAGATGCAGGTCAGCTCAGATGGTCAACTGAAAGCGAAGCCCAGCAGGCTGCATTGAAAATGCTCAGGACATTGAGATGAGTGACACTGGAAGGATCCGCATGTGTGGGAGAGTGCTTGCACAAGGCTCTGAAAGCCCCTGCCAGAAGTCCCTCCAGAATCACTTGTGGGCCAGCTGTATGCAGCTGAAATGCTAGTGGGAGGGGGATGCACTGGGAGGACTCGTGAAGCCTGTCAGTGAAGCTGAAAGACACCATTACACATTATTCAGTGAAAGTGAATACATTTCCAGATTGTAAAATGACAAAATGATAACCAACTGTGATCAGAATTTCTTAACTTTTGAACACCTTAGACGTCTAGTTGCTGCCCTGACATCTGCAGCAGGGGTGGAGACAGCCTGTGCAATGGTTGGCCCTGTTGCCTCTGATGCCTTCGGCATGGGTCCTCTGGAGAGCCGAGGCCTTGGGGTCCTCCAGTGGGCCAACTGCTCCCTCTGCAGTGACGGGGTTAAGGTGGTCACAGGCAAAGGGGGCTGGCAGGGAGAGGACACTGAGTTGCTGAGTGGATGACCCAGAGATGTCCAGCTGCCTCTCCTCCTCCCGTCAGGTGCCCAAGGGCCCTGGCCTAACTCCTTGAGGGGAAGGAGCACTTGGGGGTACATCAAAGTGCCCCGTTTCCCTCTCGTGTTGCCACTGCAGGAACTCACGCATGGCTACCGCGACGGAGTGCAGGTCTGCACACATCTCCATGTTCTGTTGGACCAGGGTCTTCATTGCATCCGCCATCCTCCCCATGAGACCTCCATATGCGCACATGTGGGCACCACTTCATCAGAGAGCAAGCGGACGCACTCCTCCGACTCCCGTGCCACTCTGTTGAGGGCTTCCAACAGCTCTGCATGATGTTCCCCCACCTTCTGCTTACTCTCTGCGATGAGTTGGAAGGCCAAATCCAGAGGTTCATCATCTGATTCCTACCTCACAGATGCCTCTTCCCCAGCAGTCCTCCTGCTGCGGACACATGTCTGTGCGGTGACCACCAGATTGTGCACCCAGGCCTGCTCTACATCCAGGTCCCACAGAGGTGTGTGTCTCTGGTGCAGGGTGTGGGTAAATCCTGTGATGGGTCTTCCAGATGCATATTTCCAGCTCTTCAATGGAGGAGTTGTCGTCTTGGCTGGAGGTAAGGACGTGGATAGAGCTGAGAGACTGGCTGGCTGAGGGTGCCGGTCACTTGGCAGAGCTCCCTGTGAACCGAAGTAGAGATAATTAGTGCATGGCAGCACAGTCAACAGCAGGAGAGAGAGCACTCACAGTAGAGTTGAGAGAGGGAAGATGTGGTGCAGGATCTTCACATGGGTGCTCGCCACCAACCTCTCTGTCGCCGCAGGCATGGTCTATGTCCTCACCAGCCAGCCCAATGGCACACTCCTCAAAGTGAGTGAGGGGCCTAATGTGGGCCACTGCAACCCAGGCCTGGGACCTCTTCCTGCTGATGTGAGCCAGCTTCTCCTGCATGAAAACAGATGGAGAGAGTGTGAGCAGAACGCATAGCACTGCGTGTGGTGTGTGGTGAGCGTAGCCACAGGTGGGATGATGCCACGAGCTCCAGAAGATATGAACCTGAGGAAGATGTGAGGGTGTGTGTGAGAGTTAGTGGTGTTGTGCCTTGAGGTGTGAGATCCCTGTGGATGTGTGATGGGTTTGTGAATGTGTGAGTTGAGAGTGATGACAAAATTGGCTTACCCTGGCGGAACGGATAAGACCATTCATCCTGTTGCAGCACTGGGTGGCTGTCCTCTTTTCCAGAGCATTGGTGCTGACCACCGCTGGATTGGTGATGCAGCTTCCTGTCCTGCAGCCAGAGCAGGGGTTTGAAGACATCATGGCGGGCATCCTCTGTGTCCAAAAGGCACTCAAAGGACACATCATTAAACCAGGGAGTTGTCTTTTTGCCTTTCAGGGCCATGTCTTCTTTGCAGCAGTTGTAGGCTGGAAGTACTGAAGTACTAAAATGCAACAGCACTTTAAACATGGCGCCCAGTGTGATGAGGGTGAATGAGAGCTCGCCAGCAATTGAAACCGCGAGTTTCTTGGGAATGCATGATTAATGCGGCAGGACTGGGACGATACGGTGTGAGAAGCCACCATTGCAGCTGGCTGGTAAAACGTCATTTTCTTCCGCCATCTACCGCACTTAGTGCAAGTCTGGGATGGTTCCATTCTATATAAATGTAAGTTGTTGTTGTATGGCTCATCTACTTGATGGATAAACTCATTTAGGCATCGGTGGAGTCACAGAAGTGATGGATTGAAGGATGAAATTATTGCAGACGCTGCAGAGTCAATTTGTGCTTTTTAAGGAAATGCAAAATTGGTGTTATCTGTAAACTGGAAATCATTAACTGCCAGCATTCGTCATACCATTGCTCCAAATCGGTTGCTATTGGAAGTGACTCTGTGTTAGATGGAAGGTGATAAGATGGTAATCAACTAGCATTAATAACAGCTGTGCAAGATTTTTATTCACAGCCGCAACTCTGCAACAAGAGAAATTTAAAAGATAATATTGCAAGATTCCTGACATATTGGGGGAAGGTATAAATGAAATAAATAAAAAGGATCACAGAAATAGCAGGAAAGTTAGGAGGAGTGACCATAGGAACATAGAAACAGCAGTAGGCTATTCAGCCCATCGAGCCTGCTCCATCATTCAATACAATCATGGCTGATCATTCACTTCAATGCCTTTCTCCCACACTATCCCCATATCCCTTTATGTCATTGGTATTTAGAAATCTGTCAATCTCTGCTTTTAACTTACTCAATGGCTGAGTTTCCACAGGCCTCTGGGGTATAGAGAATTCCAAAGATTCACAGCCCTCTGAGTAAAAGAATGAGGTTTCCTCTTATTTTGAAATTGTGTCCTTTGGTTCTAGACTCCCCAACCAGGGGAAACATCGTACCTATATCTAGCCTGTCTCTCCCTTTAAGCATTTTGTTGATTGCAATGAGATCACCTCACTCTTCGAAACTTTAGAGAATACAGGCCCAGTTTCCCCAATCTCTTTTCATAGGACAGTCCCTCCATCCCAGGAACAAGTCTGGTGAACTTTCGCTGCACTTGGGGACAAAACTGCACACAGTACTCCAGGTGCCGTCTAACCAAGGCTCTGTATAATTGAAGCAAGACTTTGCTACTCCTGTACTCAAATCCTCTTGTTATAAAGGCTAACATGCCATTAGCCAGCCTAATTGCTTGCTGCACCTGCATGCTAGCTTTCAGTGACTTATTGATGAGGGCACCCTTTGTACATTTATACTTTCTAATCTCTCACTATTTAACAAATACTCTGCACATTTGTTCCTCCTACCAAAATGGATAACCTCACATTTTTCTACATTATATTCCATCTGCCATGTTCTTGCCCACTCACTAAGTATGTCCAAATCCCCTTGAAGCCACTTTGCTTCTTCCTCAAACACACATTCCCACCTACCTTTGTGTCATCCGCGAACTTGGAAATATTACATTTGGTCCCCACTTCCAAATCATTGATCTGTATTGTGAACAGCCCAAGTACTGATCCTTACAGTACCGCACTAATCACAGCCTGTCATAGCAAGAATGACCCATTTATTCCTACTCTGGCTACTCTCTCCAAGTGCATTACGTCCACCGACTCCCCTTTATCAATTCTGTTAGTAACTTCCTCAAAAAACTCCAATGGGTTTGTCAAACATGCTTTCCCTTTCATAAATATGGGCATCATGCCCAATCAGATCATTATTATCCAAGCGTCCATTTATTAAATCCTTTATAACATATTCCAGCAGTTTCCCTACTACTGATGTAAGGTCTGTAATTTCCCATTTTCTTTCTCCCTCCTTTCTTAAATAGTGGGATGACATTTGCTTCCTTCCAATCTACAGGAACCATTCCAGAATCTGTAGAGTTTTGGAAGATGATCACCAAAGCATCCACTATCTCCATAGCTACCTCTTTCAACACCCTGGGATGTAGAATATCAGGTTTCAGAGGCTTATCAACCTTCAGTTCCATTAATTTCTACAATACAACCATTGTACTAATACTAATTTCCTTTAATTCTCTCTAGTCCTTTGGATCTCTAACTCTGGGAGATTTCTTGTATCTTATAGAGTCATAGAGTTCTACAGCACAGAAAAAGGCACTTCAGCCCATCGAGTCTGCGTCGGTCAAACAAGTACCTAACTATTCTAATCTCATTTTCCAGCACTAGGCTCATAGCTTTGTATGCCATGGCATTGCAAGTGCACATCCAAATACTTCTTAAATGTTATGAGGGTTTCTGCCTCGACCACCCTTTCAGGCAGTGAGTTCCAAATTCCCACCACCCTCTGGGTGAAAAAGTTCTTCCTCACATCCCCTCTAAACCTCCTACCCCTTACCTTAAATCTTTGCCATCTGAGATGGTTACTGATCCCTCCACCAGGGGGAAAAGTTTCTTCCTGTCTACCCTATCTATGCCCCTCATAATTTTATATACCTCAATCATGTCCCCCCTCAATCTCCTCTGCTCCAGGGAAAATAACCCCAGTCCATCCAATCTCTCCTCATAACTAAAACTATCCAGCCCAGGCAACATCCTGGTAAATCTCCTCTGCACTCTCTCTAGTGCAATCACATCTGTCCAACCCTGTTAGAATTATTCATGTTTTCAATGAGACCTCCTCTCATTCTTCTAAACTCCAGTGAATACAGGCCTAGTCGGCCCAATCTCTCCTCATTCGGCAATCCTGCCATCCCAGGAATCAGTCTGGTGAACCTTCACTGCACTCCCTCTATGGCAAGTATATCCTTTCTTAAGTAAGGAGACCAAAACTGCACACAATACTCCAGGAATGGTCTCACCAAGACCCTGTACAGCTGCAGTAAGACATCCTTGCTCCTGCACTCTCACAACGAAGGCCAATGTACCATTTGCCTTCTTAACTGCTTGCTGTACCTGCATGCTTGCTTTCAGTGATTAGTGTACAAGAACGCCCAGGTCCCTTTGTAAATCAACATTTCCCAATCTATCACCACTTAAATAATACTCTGCCATTCTGTTTTTCCTACCAAAGTGGATAACTTCACACTCATCCACATTATACTGCATCTGCCATGTATTTGCCCACTCACTCAACCTGTCTAAATCACTTTGAAGCCTCTTAACACCCTCCTCATCGTTCACATTCCCACCACATTTCGTGTCGTCAGCAAACTTGGAAATATTACATTTGGTTCCCTCATCCAAATCATTGATATGTATTGTGAATCGCTGAGGACCAAGCACTAATCCCAGCATACCCCACTATTCACACTGCCTGCCACCCCAAAAAGGACCCATTTATTCCTACTTTCTGTTTCCTGTCTGCTAAGCAATTCTCAATCCATGCCAATATAGTACCCCCAATCCCATGTGTTTTAATTTTGCACACTAACCTCTTATGTGGGACTTAATCAAAAGTTTTCTGAGAATCCAAATATACGACATCCCCTGGTTCTCCCTTATCTATTCTGCTAGTAACATCCTCAAAAAACTCCAACAGGTCTGTCAAACATGATTTCCCTTTCATAAATCCATGTTAACTTTGTCTAATCCCATTGATATTTTCCAAGTATCCTGTTATCACATCATTTATAATAGATTCTAGCATTTTCCCTACTACTGATGTTAGGCTAACTGGTCTGTAATTCACTGTTTTCACCCTCCCTCCTTTTTTAAATAGTGGGGTCACATTTGCCACCTTTCAATCTGCTGGGACTGTTCCAGAATCTACCAGAATTTTGGAAGATGGCAACCAACGCATCCACTATTTCCATGGCCAACTCCTTTAGTACCTTGGGATGTAGATTATAGGGCCCTAGGGATTTATCGGCTTTCAGTTCCATTAATTTCTCCAGCACTATTGTTTTAGGAATACCAATTTTCTTCAATTCCTCCTTCTCACTAGATCCTTGGTTCCCTAGTATTTCTGGGAAGTTATTTGTGTCTTCCTCCATGAAGACAGAACTACAGCAGTTGTTTAATCGCTCTGCAATTTCCTTGTTTTCTACTATAAATTCTCCACTTTCAGGCTGTAAGGGACCTACATTTGTTTTCCCTAATCTTTTCCTTTTTACATACTTATAGAAGTTTTTACAGTCTGCTTTTATGTTCCTTGCAAGTTTACTCTCATACTCTATTTTTCCCCTCTTCATCAATCTCTTGGTCTTCCTTTGCTGAATTCTTAACCGCTCCCAATCCTTAGGCTTACTACTTTTTCTAGCAACTTTATATGACTCCTCTTTGGATCTAATACTATCCTTAATTTATTTTGTTAGCCATGGTTGGGCCGCTTTTCCCGTTGTGTTTTTGTGCCAGAAAGGAATGTATAACTGTTGCAGTCCATACATTCGTTCCTTAAATTTTGCCATTGTCTATCCACTGTCATGCTTTTCAATGAAATTCCTCAAGCTATCTTAACCAACTCACGCCTCATACCTTTACTGTTTCCTTTGTTAAGATTTAGGACCCTAGTTTTACTTCAGACTACTTCCCATCCTAATCAAGAATTCTATCCTGTTATGGTCACTGTTTCCTAAAGGACCCCGCACAACAAGGTTATTAATTAAACCCTTCTCATTGCACAATACCAAATCTAGAATAGCCTGTTCCCTAGTTGGTTCCTTGACATACTGGACTAAGAAACCATCTCGTACACACTCCAGGAATTCATTCACCATAGTATTATTGCTACTTTGATTTGCCCAGTCTATATGTAGATTAAAGTCACCCATGATTACTGTAGCATCCTTGTAACATGCATCTCTAACTTCCTGTTTAATGCCATCCCCTATCTTATCACTCTTGTTTGGCGGCCTATAGACAACTCCCACTAATGTTTTCCGCCCTTTGTTGCTTCTCAGCTCCACCCAGACTGATCCTAAATCGAGATCTTCTGAGCCAATATCTTTTCTAACTATTGCACTGATTTCATCTAACTAAAACGCCACGTCACCTCCTTTTCCTTTTTGCCTGTCTGTCCTAAATATTGAGTACCCTTGGATATTCAGTTCCCAGCCTTGGTCACTCTGCAGCCATGTTTGCGTAATAACCCATTTATATATTTACATCTATTTGCGCTGTTAATTCATCTCTCTTATTGCGAATGCTCTGTGCATTCAGATACAACAGGCAGAACTTTTCGCTCGGCATGTGGCCTGGTCGAGCATGAAATAGCGCGTGATAATGTCGGATGAGCCTTCCGACGTCATTGCGCACTCACACGATATTTCGGTCGGTGGGCGCGCGCGAGAGTCGGAAGCACGGCCACCGACATTTAGGCGGCCTACTAAGGCAAGTAAAGTTGTAATTAACCGAGATTTTTCGTTCCCCGTCCGATGGGTGGGCAAGCGAATCGGCAAGGTGGCCTTTGCATTTTTCAGAAAGCCTCATCCATGGGGGTGATGTGGTTTCCGTTATTAAATTTTTAAAACTTAAAATGTATGGACAGGATTTTCATCTTGTATATGTCCAGCTGATTGATTGTCAAGTGTGGGCATTTTTCTGGAATTTAAAATCTTTTTTTTATTGCATTTTAATTCTTCATCTCCCTGAGGCAGCTCTCTGCATTCAGGGAGCTTTCATCCCACGCTACCCCACGCACACTGACTTCAGCACTCGCTCTCCTCCCGCCCCCACCCTGGCAGCACTGAGCTTCTCAATGCGCACTGGTTGGCCAATTAACTGCCAGACAGCGTGAAATCGCTCTGGGGGTCCGACCGCGGTAGGGGGTCTATCCCCCAGCCGCTCCCAGGCCCACCAATCATGGGTGACCGCCATACTAAACATCCCGCCCAGTGCCTTTAGACTTGTATTTTTAACATTTTTACACAATCTTTTTGTACTATGGCCCTATTTGCTGCTAGTCCTTGTTTCCTCTGCTCTCCACTTTTGCTTTCTACTTTTCCATCTTTCATTCCTATCTTTGTTTCCCTCTCTTGTGTCTCCCCACTCAGGGTTCCCATCTCCCTGCCAATCTAGTTTAAACCCTGCCCACAGTAATAGCGAATACCCCTGCAAGGATGTTGGTCCAGGGCCTTTTGGGCTGCAACCCATCCAGCCTGCACAGGTCTTAACTTCCCCAGAATCAGTCCCAATGCCTTAGGGATCTAAATCCCTCCCTCCTACGCCATCTCTCCAGCAACACATTCATCTGGTCTATTCTCCTATCCCTGATCTCGCTAGCATGTGGCACTGGGAGTAATCCTGAGATTATTACCTTTGAGGTCCTGCTTTTTAATCTATTTCCTAGCTCCCTATATTCTACTTTCAGGACTTCATCCCCCTTTTTACCTATGTCGTTGGTACCGATATGGACCACAACCTCTGGCTGTTCACCCTCCCCCTTCAGAATGTCCTGCAATCGCTCAGTGACATCCTTGACCCTGGTACCAGGGAGGCAACATACCGTCCTGTATTCATGTCTGTAGCCACAGAAAAGTCTATCTGTCTCCCCCCACCCCCACCCCAACCGGCCCCACTCTGTGCAGCTGAGCCACTCGTGATGTCACGGACTTGGCTGTTGCTACATTCCCCTGGGAAACCATTTCTCCCAGCAGTATCCAAAATGGAAAATCTGTTGGAGAGGGAGATGGACCCAGGGACCTCTGCACTACCTGTCTAGTGCTTATGATCATGGCTGATCATTCAACTCAATAGCCTGCTCCTGCTTTCTCCCCATACCCTTTGATCCCTTTTGTCCCAAGAACTATATCTAACTCCTTCTTGAAAACATACAATGTTTTGGTCTCAACTGCTTTCTGTGGTAACGAATTCCACAGGCTCACCACTCTCTGGGTGAAGAAATTTCTCCTCATCTCAGTCCTAAATGGTCTACCCCATATCTTCAGACTGGGTTTGTGCCAATTATCTCCTGTCAGTGGAAAGAGTATCTCCCTATCCACTCTATCAAAACCCCAAATATGTATTAAAAAGATTCCTGATTTTGATGAATCATCTGCTTTATTTGCAAAGGTTAATATAGAAACAAAACCTCAAGACTAGAACAGGCTAAAGATCCATCCTGTCTGCCTTCCTGTTATTGTACCCGATCATTTGTTTCTCTTCAAGCTATTAGTGTGAACAACCTCCCTCAAAAGCTACTCCAAAACCAACCATTCTCTCAGCAATGTTTCCTTACATTCGGCCTGAATCTAACTCTTCTCTGCGTACACTCACTCGCATTTTGCTCTCTTGGGCTATTAGAAATAGCTCTAATTCATCCTGTCCACTCCACACCTTATTAATATGAAACCTTAATCATATTCCCCTTTATTCTTTTAGTGAGCGACAAAAGTCCCAGTTCTTGGAACCTGCTCTCACATATCATTCTTTAGCCCATTATCATCTTAAGTGCTGATTTCTATATCTTTTCCAGTTCAGTTACATCCTTTGTGTAGTGTCAGTTCCAGAATTGTACCCAATATTCTAGGTGGAGTTCAACCAATGCTCTACACAATGGCAGGATTAATCCCTTTGATCTACACTCCAACCTCTTTTTATGCAACCTAACATCCCATAACTGTCATGATGATAAGCTGTGGCTGACCAGGCAGGTCTACAAACTCGCTATTCCATTCATCTACTTGCAGTCCCTGTTTGCTATGCTTTGTGTTAAGCTTCAAACTTGACAGCGATGTTGATGTAAAGGGAAGATTCAACCTCTGCATCATTCATCTTCTACCTGCCAAGTAATGTCATCACAATAAGATCACGTGATCAAACACCTGCATTTTCAATATGGCCAGTTCTCGGGGGAACAGTTAATGGTGGTATTTGTGATCCTGCCTAAGGCTTACAATACTAATCAACTACATGCCAATGCTTTGGATTAGGAGAGATGACTCGACCCACAGCAAGGGTCCAAATAATCAACCTGTCAAAATATCTGCCACAGCATCTGACAGACTCGGCAGCTTTGTTAAAACTAGCAACAAACAGATTACATGATTCGAAATTCAAATGTAGGGCTTAACCTAAATTCCAAATAAATAATAGAAAACACTCTGTATTATTGGCTTTCAGAGGAATAATGTTCTGTTTTGACAACACTATAAGCAAGTATCTGACAAACAATACCAGAAGTGCACCTTGATGTGTGTGTCCTCACAGTCCTTAATCAGTAATGTTTAGCATTGCCTACTGTGAAAACAAAGCACTGCCTCACCTGGGTGATCTATGGCTTAAAATGGCTGCAAAGAAACATGGGGTGGAATTTTAGGGCCCTGTCATGGCGGGGGCGGGGCTGTAAAATGTGGCAAGCCTATTCGAAAGGCTATTGACTTCAGCTGGACCATAAAATCCTGCCGGCGTAAAATTCCGCCCATGGCTCCAAACCACGACTATTTCCTGGAAAATAATTTTTTTTGAGGCTGGTGCAAAAACATAAGCTGAAGCTATACCATTGACCTTTGAGAAACTTCCTCAGCTGGGCACTCAATAGAATAACAAGTGCCTGGGGGGATAAAGAAAACAAGATATTCAGGTTTTAAAATTCTGCGATTATACATGTGATGATGGAAGACTATAAGATCAAGAGGAGATGAAGTTGTTTGCTCAGGATTCCACAGTGTTATCCAGGTCCTGGCTGAGTTATAGAAAAAAGTGGAATGTAGATTTGTCAGTAAAATACCCAGGATTGAAAAAATATATTTAAGACAAGAGACTTGAAAAACAGAGCTGCATGGGGCATGGGAGGTTATATGGCTCTACAGGCTGGTATTTTACACACCTCCCCACTGCCCCCAATAGTGGGCTGGCAGACTGGGGGATGGGGGTATGTAAAATTGGGTGGGATGGCAAGGGCGCTACACCAGTCACCTACATGCCTCCACTGGTAATTTACCAGTGGTGGGGTAGGAAGTGTTTGGCTCGCCCATTCCTGGGCCACTTCAGGTCTTTAAATGGCCAATTAATGACCACTTCAGGGCCTCTTCCTGCCACCGCTGGATTTTACCAACAACAGGGGTTGTGGGTGCAGTGACGCACCATGTAGTGAGGCTGCCAGACCAGGTATACCCTCCTGGCTGGCTTGCCTATGGGTTCAGGAAGGTGTCCTCCTGATCAAGCACCTGTGCCCCACAGAGAGCCCTCAGCAGTAAAGGCTGCCTGACAGGTTCCATAGGCCACCCCCAACTCACCTTCTTGTCGGGCCTCCATCACTGGCTTCTGGTCCAGGGTCTGCAGCAATCCAAGCACTGGCCACCACTCTGTCATTGGTGGGGCTGAAAAGCTTCTGGCCCTCTGATTGGCCTACATCCTGCCTCTGAGGAGTGGAAGCCACAACTTAAAGCAACAAACTGCCTGAGCCACATAAAATAGAGTTGTGGCTTCCAGGGCCGGAGGAGGCAGGCTAGCTCCTGACTCCAGCCGGAGGGTAGAGTCACTGCCTCTCTGTTAAATCAAGGCCACAGCGTTCAAAATTCAGAGAGTTTAAGATGGAAAACAGTGAAAGATCGTTTCCACTGATCAGTTAATAGGAAGCAAAGAAGGATAAACACAAGGTTAGTATATATTGGAATAAAGAGGGACACGATTTTTTTCATGCAAATGATTATTATGATGTGGAATGCATTGCTACAGATGGCAACTGAAGCTGATTCAATTACATAATTTATGAGATTTAGAAAAATATTTGGAAAAGAAAAAATCCAACACTGTGGAGAAACAGCAGGGAAATTAGATGGAACTGCATAGCTCTAGTACGGAGATAGCAGTGGCACAGGGACAACGGGCCAAACCCTTTTGTCTGAGAGCGTTTCAATTTCTATGATAATAAGATATACCTGCAGCCTCCTCACTTTTATGGTATTTACCATAGTGCCCTGAATATAAAATGTTAATACAGACTCACAGCTTTCAAATAAAACATAATGGAAACATCCGGCAGGTTTTACACTGACCACGTCACACAAAAAATAGTGGTATCAGGAAGTCATGAAACCTTAAATATCTGAAAAACCTTTACATGACAAAGGGTTTGCGTGGTAATCCGATGTGTAATATACCTTTAAGAAGAATGTTAACATAGAAGATCACGTGATCTTATTATCCAATGACAAAGTAGTGTGGGCTACCTTAGTTGTCTGTAGTCAGTAGTAGTTAGTAGTGAGTAGCCCAGAGTAAGAGTCTGTAGTGTAGAGACAGAGTTTTAGTTGTAAGCACACAAGTGTAGCTGCTGAGTTCCTTTGTAAATTATTAGACTGTGCTCTACATGAGAGCTGCCTACTGATCTCCTATGTCTATGGTACCAACTCGGTCATCCCGAAACAAGCCTGCAACCTGGATCCAATAGTCCAACTAAACTAGTGACCAAGGATCCAACAGTTTGACATACATGTCATGTGGAAATTTCTATAAGTCTGTTTATGACCATGTTAACAGGATGAGTAGTAAACATGCACACACAATCACGGATACACCTGGAGCAGTGCAGGATATGGAGAAAAACAGTTGAAACAATAATTAGTGACAATGCACAATGACAATATAGGGCCAGATCTTTGCAGAGTCGTGGAGACTCTGTGGACCTTTAAAAATGGCAGGTGGGACCCAGATCCAGAAGTTCCACCCCCATTTCTGGCAGAACCCATTTTTGCTGGTAGGCGAAAGGGGGCGGAACTTCCTGATGACTTATTACGGCAGATCTGGAGAGGAGTGAGCTGAAACATGCTCAGGAATATGTTCCATTGCAGCTTGACCTCACCTCATCCCAGTTTCCCATTTGATGAATCTGGAGTCACAAAGCAAGCGCAGGTAAATTACACTGAAAGCAGAGGTTCCAGTCACTTATCCCATTGTTGTCTGTTGGGCCTTGGTGTCCAGTGTTTAATGGTTGCCAGAGGATTGAGAAGATGGTGCCAGCAGCAAAGGCTTAGACAATGGCACTCCTGATAGTTTATATTCTTCCACTTCGCTTGCTATAGTGGGACCCAGCACTTTGGAACATGATCCCTTTTGCTTGCTGTTATTCCTTCACAGGGCAAGCAGTGCAAGTGGTCGCATCAGTGAACAGTGAGTTTAAAAAACAGACTCTTCTCATCTTCTAACCATGTTCTGTGGTTTTTAACTACCGCTTGTAGTACTGTAGCAGACAGTTATGTGCGCAATTGTCCAAGTTTTTGCCTAAGCATGGTCCAGAACCTAATCCCAGTTTAAAATTTAGCTACTCTGAAGTCATGATGTCCATACATGTAAAGTTGTTTCATTATTAATATTTTTATCTATGAATACATATGAAAGATTGGCAGGGTCTTCAGTTGGAAAAGGTATTCTTTCATCAAACTTTACACTGAGAAGGTATTAATTCAGGCCATGTCAATAAACACCGTGCCTGACATGAAATTAGCCAAACCTGTTTTAACTGATTCACACTTACACTTTTGTATCAATAACCATCAAAACTGAGTCCCTTATTCCGACAACTCCATTGTTATTCGCCATTGGTTTCTACTTCTCCCAGTGTCACTGCAATCTGGCCTGTGTACAAAATCTTCATAATTTGGTGGAATTTGGCATGTTGCTTAAATTAGGAAAACTGGGTTTCCGCTGTGGTTTAGGATTACAGTTGAGTTTAGGATTTGAGTAAAATTTAATTTAGTACCTGTTATAAGATTAACAAAATTAGTCTCGATGCAGCACATGCTGCTATCCCTTGCTATTGTCTATGTTACCACTGTTGCTCAGGGTCAAAAGATTCGGAGGCAGGGTCAAAAATTGTGAGTCGTCCAGCCATTGCAAGGATGGAATAAAAGATGTATGGAATAGCAGAGGGTTAGTACTCAGTTCTAATTAACAAATGATTGATAATTACTTGAAGTAAAGTTGAGCTAAAATTATATACTGAATCTGTAATGTATTGAATAGGCAATTAGGAGCTGAGCTATGCTACAGAAACTGAACATAATCTAGAGTTCCAAATTCTAGGTAAAGATAATGAGATAAAGCTGTCATACCATTGTTGTGTTGTTAGCAAACTGAACTTTCTGAAGGTATTGCAGGGTCCCTGATAAAACATTGTCAATATGCAAGTACTGTTGATCAGTTACTGACTGATGAAAATGTGTGCTGGGATCTTAGTTGTGGACAAAGAATCTGCCACGCTAAAGGTAACATTAAAGTGGGGCAACATTTTCCCCCCGGGAGCGGGTGTGGGCAGGTGGGTTCCTGATCGCCACCCCCAGTCGGGGGCGCGCCGCCATTTTACGTGGGCGGGCCGATTAAGGCCTGTCCAGTGTGACGTCCTCTTGGAAGCGCTGTGCGCTCCCTGTGCGGGCTGGGGGGGTGGGTGGAATTCCCTGAGCCGGTAGTGGACTCTTTCGCGAATGCGTGTGAAAGAGCGCACAGGTCTCCCTGAGGCTAAGTGCCGCCTCAGGGAGATCGCTGGAAGTTTTAAAAATTTGTGGAAGTGTGGGAAAAAAAGTTCCTGACATGTCCCCTCATGTGACACTGTCACATGAGCTGGGACATGTCAATTTCTTTCATTTCAACATTTCATAAACATTTTAAAGTCCTCATGAAACCTCATCCTGCCCATGGATGAGGTTTCATGTTTTTTCTAAAGGCCACCTGGCCTCCTCGCCTGCCTGCCAACCTTAAGGTTGGACGGGCACATCCTTTAATTAGCTTAATTACTTTTTTTAAAGGCCTTAAATGGCTGAACTGAAAATCTAAATGGCGCAGGGTCTTCGGGACACACGCCCGATGTCACCCCGCATCATTTTACACGTCAGCAAGCGGGCACTGCCTCCCCACCCTCCGCTCGTCAACCGGAAGATGCAGCCCGTGTAATTAATGGGACAGGGTGTTACATCTCAGCCCTTGATCACACTGAATTACACTTAAATAAATACAAAATCCCATTGATGCTGGAAATCTGAAATGACAGAAAGTGTTGTTTTGGAATGGTTCCAAAGGAAAGTAATGTTGGACTCGAAACGTGAACTCTGTTTCTCTCTCCACAGATGGTGTCAGACCTGCTGAGTTTTTCACTGTTTTCTGTTTTTATTTCTCACTGAATAGTATCACGTTGGAAGTGGTTAGCAAATTCTGCTGCCTTGGTGCCATGGTAACAGACAATCTGTCTCTTGATGCAGAACTCAATATACAAATAAGGAAAACAGCTACCACCATTGGGAGGCTTGCAACACATGCATGGAATAACATCTAGCGGACTCTTAGGACTAAGATGCTGGTTTATGAGCCCCGTGCTCTCAGTACCGTGTTATATGGAAATGAAACATGGTCAGCTTACAGCTATCAAAAAAAAAGCTCAACAACTTTTATCTTAACAGTTTGTGGCATCTCATGGAAGGACAAAGTCACAAATGTGGCGGTCCTCTCAAAGGCAAAACTCCCATGTATGTGGACACTCATCAAGCATAAATGACTTCTCTGGCTTGGGCACATTCGCAGGATGGAAGCTGGACGCATACTCAAGGATTTTTTTTTTATGATGAGGTAGTTGGATCCAGAAGACCAGTAAGATTCCCAGAGCTCTGCTTCAAGGAAGCTTGCAAGGGTGACATGAAGGCCTAAACATTGATTTTTGCATCTGGGAGACACTACCCAACAACAAAAAGAAATGGTGACATCATCTGTGAATCGGCATCTACCAGCATGATGATCAATGGTTACAGTGGCTTGGCAACAGGCGCCAACACTCAAAACAACAAGCCACAACAACACTTGATAACCACTTCATATGCAGCATTTGTGACAGAACCTGCCTCTCATAGACTGGCCTTTCCAGCCATCAGTAAAAGTGCATCATATGAAACTACCCGATCACTAATGGATTTGCTGCATGTCCATCATCTTACTGCCCTTCTAAAAGGCAATTGGAGGTGGAAAATAAATGTTGGCCTTGCCTGTCCACCTTCCATGAAAAAATTTTAAAAAGGTGGAAGGATGCTGATGACGATAACGTGGAATGACGAGTGCACTCAGTGACAGCTTGTATTGCACTACAGAAGCTTTTGAAGGTGGCTGTTGATGAACTAGTTGTAACAGATGTGTTCACTCCCGAGAATGAACCCACGAAGTTGGGATCAAGTTTGATGATGGCTGTGAAGCCAAATAAATCGGGAGCCTGCACAGATTCTCGGGATTTAAATGAGCAATTAAGAAATCTCACTAATTGGCAAGACAAGGTGTGCCGCTTGTATATGTTTGAAAGGAGCAGTCACATGGAAATATAAAGACGTCAAACAGTAAAGAAATGAGCAATAAAATCAAACCTATAAAATGAGGGCTTGTAATAAAGGAGTTTATGATTGTGTTGTACATAACAAAAAGAGAACGTTTCTCCCATGTGTCACTCTAAGCAGCAGTTTTGAATTACATAGGGAGTAGTTAAAGATTGACCACTTTCCTGTGTGGTGGCAGAACCCTTAAGACTGGAATTGGAGCAATCAAACTGGCTAATCATTTCATCTGGATTTAGAGTTGACATTTAAAGCACCAACCCTCTGTTATGGTAATTATATGGAGTTTGCCTTTTGTTCTTTATTTCCTCCTCTCTACAGGGTCAGGGTTAACATTTTTATTTATTAACTAAAAAAAAAAATACGCTAAACTGTTGAGATCGGCACTGAGATTCATTCCACTGAGATTGCCAAAATTCCAGGAAATCTCTCAGCATCTCTGAAGCAGAGCTGGAGGTCAGCCTCAGTGGGAACAAAGATCTCTCCTAATTGGAAAACCTGTAATGAAGACAGCAGCATCTGTCACTGGGCTGTGGCACTCATCAGCTCAGCAACATCTGCAAATGCTCACCCAAGGGAACAGGCTAGAAGACAATTTATGACGTGGCCCACAAGAGGCAAAGAGATACAAATGCACAAATTCTGTAATGGTGTCTTCGAGACATTTTATTGGGACAACAGACTGTTGCATTGAATGTGTAATAGAATCAGGGTGACCAAGTGCCCCGCATTTTAAGGGATTGTCCTTAATTTTGACTGTCTCACGTTTGTTTATAGGATAGCCAGTGGGAGACAGCTCCTGGGAGTCTCTAGGGGGAGTCTGAGTGATTCAAGCGGGACTGCAAGTGAGTGAGCTGGCCAGCAGAGTGTTGTGACTCAACAAGATAAGTTGTAAGTTTTAATTGATTTCAACCTTCCCCTGCTGCCCCCACCCCCAGCCCCACCGCTATTATGGTCTCAAGACCCCCTTTCCCAACCCCTCTCATGTTGAAACCACCCCCACGTGCCACTCTCGTACTTACCAAACACCACCCCCCAACCCCTCCGCAGGTCACCGGCACCCACCCTAGCAGCCCCCCACCCCACCCCATCCCATCCCACCCTGGTCTTACGATCAAAGTGTCCCTTACCTTATTTTGTAAGATATGGTCACACTATAAAGAACACAGAGGGGGAAAATATGCAATAAACAAAAGCAATGTGTTGCATTTTTTTACAAAAATGTGCCACTACAAAACAAAAGCTGACCAATGAATGAATTTACACTGCCTCAAAGATAAAATTCACAATTAAAGTGGACTTGAATGTTGGCCTGTGAAACTTGGTCATGCTAAAAGTTCTACAGGACATTGGTTTGTTATAAATGTATCAGTGGCACACCCAATATTTCATTACTAGCAGAATGGAAGATTGTCATATCATAGCTTGTCAGTCAGTCACCGGTCACAAGGCCCCTGAAATTCCTGCAGGGACACTCCACCATAGAAGAGTGTCAAAGTGAATCCTAAGTCTATCCATATGTACAGGCCCAGAATACTGGATTAAGTCAATTCAATAAGGATGAATCAGTGCCTTCAAGGCCACATCACCTAGAAAACGCCCCTCTAGCCTGGAACAAGCTATTAGTGTCCCTAGGCCCTTTCAGGCCAAATATGAAAAAACGACTACAGTAGTTGTCATCCCCTAAGCAATTCTACCTCAAGACAGAAGGTAACAGATTCCATCTAGGATCATTTACTTTGACTGATATAGGTTTAGAGTTTTTCAGTAGACAAACAGGGACTCAGGCTAG
Source organism: Cetorhinus maximus (assembly GCF_964194155.1). Classification (NCBI taxonomy): domain Eukaryota; kingdom Metazoa; phylum Chordata; class Chondrichthyes; order Lamniformes; family Cetorhinidae; genus Cetorhinus; species Cetorhinus maximus. The sequence goes on along the minus strand of NC_135897.1, from coordinate 72,061,723 downwards.
CTTTTACCTGCTGAAAGCTCCACTGAGGTTTTATAAAAGCAAGTTGCCAGGAATTCTCAGGATGGGCTGAGAATTTCCCTGACAAGTTACCTTGATATGGGAAAAAGATGGTAAATCCCCCCCTAAACATGACAAGACAGAATGAGAGAAATAATATTGGACCCACTCCATTTTGTAGTCCCAAATCCAGAGATGCACTGGGAATCTACTGTAGTAAGGGCCGGAATTTGGGGCTCAAAGAGTGTAAAAATTCAATCGGCTACAGTTAGAACCTCTCCTCTAGTTGACCTCAATATAAGAAGTTTCCTTAATTGTCTACAAAGCTTAAAGGATTTGGTTGTCTCCAAAGCAAATTCTCCTTTGCAGACAGGTCAAGAATCAGGAGGCATATATTTAAAGTAATTGGTTGAATGATTAAAGGAGAGCTGAGGAAAAGGTTTTCACCCAGAGGGCGGTCAGGATCCGGAACTCACTGTCTGAAAGAGTGGTAGAGGCAGAAACCCTCATCGTATCTAAAAAACACTTGGATATGCACTTTAAGTGCCATAACCTACAGGGCTAAGACCAAGAGTTGGAAAGTGGGATTAGGCTGGATAGATCTCTTTCAGTCAGCACGGAAATGATGGGCTGAATAGCTTCCTCTGTGTCGTAAGTTTTTATGATTCTGTGATCAGTCTAGGTTCCTTTGGAGTACGTGTTTTGTTTGCAAATGTGATGTCAGCCATTTATTTTCAATTATATTGATAGTTATTCAAATCCAAAAAAGCTCTATTAACTGTTCTCTGCCATTCAAAGAGGAAGGGGCAGAAAAGAAAATAAGGATGCGAGATAAATTAATTGGAGAGAAAAACTCTTGTTTTATTTGTTTATGAAGTATGTGGAAGTTATTTTTCTATTCGGAAGAGACAATGTAAATAAAGTACCGGGTCATTATGTCTTTTACTTCCCTTTGCAGGGGTTACATTAAACTATTTAATGACTAAATCAGAATACAACAGCTCTTTGCCAACCAATATGTTTTATTGGCATGGGTTCAAATATGTGGTCCTCATGTCCAATTGAGGACTGGAAAATAGGAAATAAGGCCCACAAGACATTAGACAGAGCTCCTTGTCAGAGATTTATCCAGAACCATATTTTTTGAGGTTAAACGGACTTCAAGATGAAGAGAAATTTTAATCTGGCAGGAGTAATTATAGTAAATATGGGATCTGAATAAAATCTCCCAGGGCAAGATTGGCCTAATGATGGATTGAAAATCCACAACAGCAAATTATAGGAGGCAGGTTTTCTGTCTGCAATTCCCTCAGTAATGAGGGAAAGCCACTTGGCTGCACACACCAAGTATGTGAACAGATAATCTCCTCCCAGTAGGCTACATCATTCACCTTTGCAGTTCTGAGTATTTGTCTTTGGAGTAGTTTGGGAATTATCACCTCACTCCTTGGTTGAAGGCACATGACGGAGGGACTGGGTGGGAACTGATATGAGAATTGGAATTTTGTTCCCCTTTTACCAATGTTCTCTTATTCCCCAAAAAACTACTTTCACATCCGGATGTCAGAATTCTTTTTGACCACACTGGATCACACAGCCGAGGCCAATCCTTTCCTTCCGCCATTTTGTTTTTGTTTCAGCTTTCAAGTCCGTGAAGTTTTGTTGCTTTTATTCAGAGCCGTATTTAAACCGATCCTTCCCTTAAAAATCAATGCTCAAGCTGTCCCCGTGGAGAAGACGTAGAAATAAGCAATTCTGAATAATTGTTTTTAAATACCAGCAGTCAAGTAGGCAACAATTATAGCTACTTGTAAATTTATGGTTCTGGGTCAGACAACCCAGAACTCTTTCTTTCTAAGACTGTTTTGGACCTGTAACAAAATGCAACATCTAAAGTGTGATAGACATGTATTAAATGCAAGCCAGATAGACAGATGTTGCTGCTCAATATCCATTTCAGTTATATCTGAAAGCCAGCTTTGGTACTTGCGGGATCAACAGCTACATTTGCTAAAATGCCACAAAGAATGTACTGTTCAACAAGCTAATCCTTTACTGTTAAAAGATAGAAAGATAAAAATAAACTTAATTGGAGTCTGAAAAATACACTAACAAAAGACAATGAACATTCAAAAAGCATTTCTTCCCAATGCAAAGACATTCAAACTTTAGAGCTCAATTAATAAAATCAACTGTTTTTCTTAACTCCTTCTCCAATAAGATGTTCTCAGCACAAAGCAATATATCTCTGCCTGAAAGCCCTGGTTAGAAATGCCTTCAGGTCTCTTTGTTATTGTAAATTATGTTTAGTGTGGGTAAGAGTCATTTACATTGGAGTGTTCTGGTAATTTCTTCATTCTCATTATTCTCCCGCCAAGTTGTAATCCATACTAACTGTTCATTCAAAGATCGTCACCCAAAGCCTTGGAAACCAAGTATGGGTCGCCTGTTTTATACATCATAGGCCTCACCCAAGCTTGATTTCCAGGGCCTGCAGGGCTATTCTGTTGCTGATGTTCATAGGAGGCAAATCCCTTTAAAGTCACTTGGCTTTATTTCTTTGCTGTGTTAGAAGAGGATGTCAAGACAAGTTGGCACTCCATAGAAACATGGCTGCCAAACTCAGTGCAATTACTGTCCAAAATAAGTTTCCAAAACACAAAGGGCAACGCAGATTGCAAAGCCAGTGAAATACAGAGAATTATGATCTGGTTTTACTGAATAAATCACACAAGAGCAGGTTCCTCATTCAAGATACGGGAGTGTGCCTTACAAAGCATTGTACCAGATAGACTTTTAAGCATCCAAGTTTAAAGCAGCCAATCAATTATTGGGAACTATTACTGAAAGTAAACCTTTCAGAAAGATGCAACATGAATCATCAAAACTGGATTGAGAATAGTCCAGTCCAATTGAAAATATTCTCAAGAAGTTCTAAGAGGTATGATGCATTTGAACAAACTGATAACTCAAGCCGCCACCCTCCCAACCACCCTTGACCTGTCCGCAATTTTATGAGACTCAGATGAGGCCTAGGGCAGACTGCCAAACTTCACACCTGGCCTCAATTTCCCCTACCCACCGTGAGACCCCCTAAACGTACTTGGGGCTGGACTCCAGGGCCTAGAATATTGAGACTTCTTGTAGCCCCAAGCCTGGCCACTGCTGCTGCTGAGGCTGCAGAGCTGCCAGCCAATAGAGTGAGGGGCGGAAGTCCTGTCTCCAGCCAAGTAACACTCCTTAGAGCGTTAAATAGCTGTGGGGCTGCTGTGATCCCCGCCCACCCTTCAAGGGTGGAGTTAGGGAACACCGCCATCTGAAAAATCCTGCCCAAAAATAAATTGTTGACCAACTCTTCTACTGCCATCCCAGTGGAAATCAGATAACTCAGCAAAGATCAAAGAGTAGGCTGGGACTTTCCTTATTTGCATGGCTCAATACTATTAAGCAACAAGCACACAGGTGGCACATTTACCTGCTGAGCAATTAAGGCATTTCATAGAAAAAGCCTGGTGTATATTTACAGGCTGCAGACAATCACGAACCGGGATGAAAAGGATTAGCAAAAAAGGGATCCAAATTATGTTAAATGGCTAATTCTGTAGCTTCTCTTTAGAAGTTTTCTACATCCAGGTATGTGGCTTATGGTCAATAAAAAGAATCACAATCTAGACTTCAGAGGCTATGTAAACAAGAGAGCTTGAAGTCACAAACCAAGGCTAGACTTGATTCAAATATTCTGAGCTCACAACTCCTCTGTGGTGGCCTCACAGATATCATATGCTAGGATAATTGTATGATCATCAGAGTCTTCAGGCCAGCTAAAAGAGAAGGATTTTAATGTCAAAGATTCAACCTGTGTAATCGCCTTTCTGAAGAATTTGTAACTGGAGGACTGTAACTGAGAGGATCAAAACCAAAGCTCCACATAATGTCCTGCATTGTTATTCCATTAATATGTTCGCTACTCCTTGACAAAAGAGTGTAACCAAAGTATATGGTCCAGATCCTCACTAACCACTTCCTGGAATTTCTGGAGAATTAATAATGTGCACGGTCTATAATGCAATTCAGGCCCACAAAACAGAGATCACACCAACTCCAACTCCCATCACAATACTTTTCAATTAAGCCTTTATTTCCCTGGATTCAGATATCAATGGCCTGAATCGGAATTCTGAAGTCAAGTTTTTTAAAAATGTACTGATGATTTACTAATTAGTTAAATTTCATACTTAGGTGACTCCTTTAAAAAAAACAAACCTAAATCTTCCGTGCAACACATCTGCATATGGCTAAAGCGTGCACTACCCTCAAGATTTGTAGTGTTCACAAAACCTCTGCTGGAAGATTATCTTAGAATTTTACAGGCAACACTGCAAAACAAAATGCAGTGCATTTCTAACTTAAGGTAAAGCTTCCAAAGCTTAACTGGTGTCTGCAAAGTTCTCTTCTCGCACCTGAACACTCAACACAGGTCAAACTATCTCTAATAATCAACAATGGGCACAAACCTCATCTGCAATGTCATCTCCCTTCACACTATCATGAATTTTCAGGGTAATTGTATATTAAAGTTGTTGGTCTAGTTTTAGGGTCATTTATTCTAACATGGTATTCCAATGGCAGGCAGTAAAAGTGGGAGAGATTTCTGGTCGGCCATGTGATGGAAAGAAATTGGAGCTTCTACCATCACTACCCATAGCCCCAGGCTACAATAAGCACAAAAAAGTGCATGTTGCCACAGTGACTCAGACTCCTTGGGATGGGGGTGGTGGGGGAGCAGTTTGTTCAGTTGGCTGGATGGTCAGTGTGGATCAGATTGGTGCCAACAGCATGGGGTCTGATCCTATTCTGGCTGGGGAGGATTCAGGACCTGCCCCATTGCCCTACCCGTTATGGCACTGTGGGCCAAACTTTGGGCAGAGTACTGAAGAAGATGATTCTAAGAGGGTATGGTTTTAAGACTGATGATGTGTGCTGATTTAGAATTAGAAATGATTACTGTGCCGCAGTTTAAGTTTCGAGCTGTAAAGTGTACTCTTTTAACTCCGATTTCTATTACATTGCCATGGAACACTTTGATCAAGATGGTATCCTTACCACAGTCAGTATTATGCATTCATCTCTACAATGTCACAATAAGCATAGTTAGTTTGCAGAGAAAAATAATTCACTTTGAAATGAATATATTTGCGAATGTTCTGGGTTTCTGCAGAACTTCTGGATTTTCTCTCATTGAGCCAATGTGAGAGAATTCTCCCCACCCCCACATTCCTCAAACAAAATGTTTTAATGGCATTTAAACTGAGATCAAATGAGCTTCAATCTGCAATACGACCCTTTGAAATCACTCTTCAACTTGGTTTATCCCTGCACAGCACTTCTGTTTAAACCATCAGCCCTGGGAAAAGAAAGAGACCGACTAATTGGTAAGCAAACAGGTGCAAAGGTGACGTAAACATGCCAACTTGGGATTTCACATGCCAACTGTTCTTGTTATGTGCTGTTACCTTTTGCTTTGCATACTAAGTGGCAGAACAGATGGATTCAGCTGGAAGCTACCTCTTCAAGGACAAAAATCTCCTGAATCTGACTCTAGCTTGATCACTGAGGTAAGTTACTCAGGTAGTAATGAGCAAGTCAAGCTTTCCCATGGTCTTCAAGGACATTCACTTGATATATGTAGATCTCACTGCAATATCATACACACAGGTTTATATCACTATAAACTCAGTGCATATAACCTGTTTACAAAACTTAATCCCCAAACACCCTGGTAAGCCAACTGGTGACTTGCACAACCTGTGTAATACTCAGATGAACATGCACTTTAAACAAAGTCCTCTCTAAGTTTCTAAATACATCCAACAGAAAGTAATTTGCCTTTAAAGTATTCACTGCTGATTTGTATTTTGTATGCTAGCATGTGTGACTCTGTAGTATGGTTAACTATACATCTGTGCTGGGGCAAGCCCATTGGCTCCATGTCTAACTGTACCATCAGCATAAGTAGTACACAACTACTTAAGCCATGCATCACCAGATCAAGCCAGACTACACCAAGTATTATCAGGCTCGGTCTCCTTTGTCCAGTATTCTAGGATCATCCTGGAGAGCAGACAGTTTCTTATTTCCACTGACAACCCCTCTCCCCTTCCCTCACATTTAATTGCAAGAAGCTCATTGACTTCTCTATCATTAAAACTGAGACCATCAAAGATTGATACCAAAAAGTTGCTTTTCATTACCCCTTCCCCCAACACCCATCCCCATTCCTTGGCTCTCACTTGCTCTAGCTTTGGATCTACAACTCTCTCTAATTTCTCACCTATCTCCTCTCATACCCTCTGTGAATTCATCTTGTCCGTAGGTTCCAGCTCCTCCCTTGACCCTATTTGCACTAAATTGTTCATTACCCACCTTTCTTTCCTGGCCCGTGTGTTAGCTGACATTGTGAAAGGTTCCCTCTCCTTATGTACTGCTCTTTTTTCTCTTTTAAAACTGCCAATGCACTCGAGCAAATAGCCTTCTGAAAATCATTTTCCAACCTCACACATGAAGAGTATCCAGGTAAAATGGCTACGTGCAGTCATTGAACTGCACCTCAATAAAGATCAGTGCCTCCAAGAAAGGTGAATGGGAAGAATGGAACCGCACTGCATCAGCGCAGTTGTATTGACTACACCCCGTACATCAGTTTACTAGGACAGGCTCAGCTGGCAAATGTTTGTCCTTAGGTGGAATGCAAGTCATCACCAATTGACTGATGCACCTGTCGCAAAGTCACATCCATCTCGAACAAAAAGGAAAGCAAGCAGGAAAGATCAAGGTGGGAACAAAGAATTGGAGAGAAAACATAGAAAACAGGTGACAGTCAAAAAGAAAATGAAGTGAAAATTGAAGAAACGAAAGAAACAAAATGGGCAATAGAAAAAGAAAATGCATAAACAACACAAAACATAAATTTTAGAAAAGCAATCTGAACACAGAAAAGTAATCAATAAGGGAATTAAACAAGGTGCTCAGGTTTAATTTGTCTCCAGATACATTTTGTTTATACTCAATGTAAAAGTCAACATCAATAAACCAGGATGTAATGTCTATTGTCCTGGCACAAAGCAGTCAATATATTTAACTTGAGGTATGTGATGGAAATAGCACAGGATGTCACCGTACACTTCCCATCTCTCAAGTTGATAGTAAACACCATGCTAGGCTGCTAGTTCAGTCTAAAATGACTAGGTTGTGCTTAAGAAAGTTCTGCAGATGCAAACAAAAAGAACAGCGGATTTATTTGATTTAGTTTTTGCATTTGCTTTAACTCAATTGATAACCAAATAAAATTGTTAAGGATAAAATAAAGGTTCCAACATTTTATGCTGTTCACTCTCATGAATTGGAAATTGGATCAGTGATTATAAGTTTTATACAGGACTGAACACTCATTGTGGAGCCCAGCAGGGACAGTGGATTAATAAACCTAAACTATCAGCCTGTGTTACATATCTTCCTTAATTCCCATTGAGGGCAAACTTTTTTTTTTAATTAAATAGAAATGTAACCTTCAAGAATTCAGTGGGACATCCAAGTAAGCAACTCATCTGTTCTAATGAGGGCCTCCCTCATGCAACAGCAATCACAAACAATTAGTATATGTTCTTTGACGCACTAGGGGTATCCAAAAATGAAACATTCATTGTTCTACACCATGTGCATAAGTTGGTCTGCAGAAATCAAAGGGCTCCGGAGGCATTAAACCAGATGCTCCAACTTCATATACCAGGCAACAAAAACAATAACTTCCCCTAGGAATGGTTGATAATCCACAAAAGTCCCAAGGACATCGGCCTTGTTAAACTTCCATTTTAAAAGTTTATAATACAGAGCTTCCTATGATCTGAAACAAAATGAACCTTTGGATCTGTCATACTAGGATTAATTTTTAAAAAAGGAAAGGGATAGAAAGAGAACCTAATTAATGATAGAATGGTGACAGGTCTGACAACTGTTACAGTCAGGGATTACTCCCAACAAGACCAAACAAATCCCTGGAAGCTGGAAGTGTCCCAATCTCTTTTCCAGCTCAACTCAATTTTCTTCTCTACATCTGCCATTAGCAAACTGCTTTCTTCCACCTTTTGCTACATTGCTCATTTCTGTCCCATTTCTCCCATTCTGTTTCCATTGTCAAACATTCATGCATCTTAAGGTAAGGAAATATTTCAGATATAGTTAAAATGCGCAGATGCTTTGGATTTTTCTATATGCTCCTAGCTGGCCTAGCTACCTCCACCTTTCACAAGGTCCAACTCTTCCAAAATGCTGCAGCCCTTGACCTTACCAAAGTCCGCACTCCCATCCTCTCCAAGTGTCACTGCTGCCCCATGCCTCATTATGTCAATTTCAAAAATTCTTACCCATGTTTTCAAATTTCATTGTGGACTCACTCACTTCACCTTAGTGATCATCTCCTGTTTTGTATCCTTACATGCACCTTCCGGCTCCCTATCACTGGACATCTCTTCATCTTGCTTCCTCCACTACAAATATCAACTGCTTGTTCAACCATCATGCTCCTGCCCTCTATAATTCTCTATCCAGTTCCCTCTGCCTCACCCCCTTCTTGTTGCTTTCAACAACCTCCTTAATAATCTTTTCTTTGACCTTGCCTTTGGTTCCCCATTTCAGCCTCTCTATCTTTTCCCCTTTCCTCATGCTTCCTAGAGTAAAGTGTTCAGCGTGCCAGGAGTGCCATATAAATGAAAATTATTGTTATCTATCATTGACATAGATTTCTTTTTGTCAAACTTCACCCCTCCCTTCCTCAGGACATTGACTCTATGCTGAGGTATGATTCAACAGACTCTCCAATACTTCACATAACTGGTATTTAATTGCATGTTAGCCTTGTCAACAAGTGTCAGTACAGTCAATCATAGGAGATATTGTAACTAAGTCCAATCCTAACCTATTTCTTTAACTTCTTTTGGACACCTGTCTTAATGACTCCTTAGGATGCTAGATAAATGAGAGTTGTTGTTGTTGTTGTCCACAATTGAATTTTCATTCAATGTCCACAAACACACACATCCAGCAGTGCTCACTGGATATTGGTCAGGAGCAGTATGTTGGGTTGAGTTTCCTCTCCATGACCTATGTGAGTTGAGGCCAACTCCTGTCCCTTTACTATTCCTTGGTTCAGATCTACTGGCTCACTATAGCCTCAGGAAACTTCCTGCAACTTACTGCTATTCATCAGATAAATTTGTTGAACCGAAAGGGGAACACTTGATATACCAGATCAACCTTATTCATTTGACCCATCCCTGCCTGCCCCGCATGTACCATTTTGCAAAAGAGAATAAGCAAAAGTAAACTGTTCTTAGGCCTTTGCTGTGTGATCTGTAACCAGCTGCCTCAAGAGTGGATGCAGTAACAATCCATAAATCTTCCCTCTCACCCTTTGCACACGATCCTCTCACAACCTCCCTACCTCCACAGTTAGCACCATTAGGAATTGACCACATGGAGAGTTGTGAGAGCCTTCAGCTTCCAAGAGAGTGAGAATCCTTCTTCATTGAAATTAGTAAACAATAATAATCAAATAATAAAAATTGCTGCTGAGCTTAAGTTTTTATTGAGTGTTATATGGAGCCACAAAACCACTTTCAACAGCAGTTGGAAAACTGCACTGCAGAGTGTCTTTGCAAAAGGACTAACAAGGGTTGTGACAGCATCAACATGTTCTTATTGTCTGACTGATGGGTGAGTAATTAATGTATAATAGTTCAGTTAAAACCACTTACGTCCAACTGCGACCATTCAGAATAAAACTGCATACTCCTAAAAACTCACTTGAGTTGAATCCAACTTTTACTGCCAGGGTTTAGAAGACACTTCAGATATAATTCATAAAAATCCACAGCCTGTTTTTACATCCTGCCTTTGAACAGGCTCCAATTCTATAACACTTGTTATAATTCCTTCTGTTCAAGATCAGACATTCAGTCGAATGGAGGAGTAGAAAATCCAAAGGAATGGTAGTCCACATTAAACAAGTCAATTGTAAATCAGTCCACATCTCCCTGCCCATCACCCCCCCACCCCCCACCCTTCCACCTACGATGTCAGTAATTCTCTCCACATTTACCCCATTCATTAGGGAGGCTTTAACAGAAATAATAGCATGCAAGCTGTAGCTTGATGCTATGAAATGTCAGCTAACTTTACAGAGTTTGACTGTGCCACTGTCATTATAAAGTGACAATAGAGGGAATTCCAGACTGCACTTCCTTTCCATTAACTTTTTATTCAAGCCCCAGTAATCACGTACTTGGCATTTTAACAAGCAGCCTGAGAATGGGGCTTTAGTCCAGGGACTAAAATAGAACAGACTCAGGAGCCAAGCCAGGAAGGAAAGGAGAGCAACAGAATACCAAAGCTAATAAAAATGGAAGTACTCAAGAGTACAGCCTGTCTTGGCCACCCAGTGTCAGATCAAAAATGCAAAGCAGCAAGATAATAAATTATTTTAAGCAAATGAAGCATCATCATCCCATGCATGACTGAACTACCGTCTCTTTACAGGCACTTCTACATAAATTTATTTTTTCTTTTCATTTAACTGTGAACAGAACTGTAAAAACAACACTGATATGATCAAGGAGAATTGCTTTATACTTGCATTGCTTTTTAATTAAATTTAACAAAGGAAAATATACCATGGTTAGCATTAGATCAACATTCAACCAAACAAACTGTGCGTTTGTGAGCATTTGCACATGTGTGTGTTAGCTGCAAAGATGGGACCCCTAGATTCATAGGAATGCCCAGCAGGGGAACAAGACCCTTGCCTGACCCAATGGCTCCAAACCACTGTCTCTCCCACATCCTCTGTCCATAACTCTTCACCAATAATTTACTCTGGAGAGCAGCCTGAGCAATCAGACTTATAAATCTTTACTTGACATTCACATTGTTTATAAAAGGTATTGAATAACTCCCTTGGTTAAGATATGTACAGTTTAAATAATAACGGCATTTTCTAAGGATCAGAGGACATAAGAAACTGCAATTCTCAAGGGTTTAGGGGCCAAACCAAATTGTTGGATACCATCTAAGCCAGGTTCCTTTGCTTTTCAGGTGAAAACTGGTGAGCAAACCTTTCGGCAAAAAGTTGTTTTTGAAAAGATACCACAAGTAATTTCATTCATCAGCTTGACAATAATCTTCCAGTGAGACGTAAAACAAATGAAGCGGCAAAGTGGCTTTTGTCACGGTTTTGTACTCTGCTCCTTTTCCTGTGGAAGTACAGGAACAAGGGTTGCAATTTCAACTTCAGGCAATAGTGTAAAACAGGTGATAGTCAATCAGCTGCCTGTGTGAATCTTTCCCAATTTCTTTTTCCATTGAATTCAACAGAAATGAAAATCGAGAGAGACGTACATTGGGGAACTAATCTGATATTGCTCAGTTTTTCACTATCAGCCAAAGTCAAAATTACCACCAGATTGTCTTTTTCTTGTACCTTGGTTTAATGCACTAGCAAATAGAGAAAAATCAGGCAAGGGGATAGCATGCCATCAATTTAAATTATTGGACAGAAAATTGATCTGCATCCTTATGGGGCACATGATGCCCTGCATCCAACTTTCATCTCAGGCAATCCAGGATAACCAGATGCAAAAACACAAAATCAACCCTATGCATTGTTCCAAAGGTAAAAAACACACCATTCATCAAAGTTGCTCTCAACCTGATTGAATAAAGTTTGTTGTTGGTCCTCTCTTCTCTGCTTCATCTGCCTCCCCCAACCTAATATCTAAATAATGGTATGGGCTAGTGATTTATGGAGTCTTGTGACACAGTTGTAGTGTCCCTATCTCTGAGTCCGGGTTCAAATCCCACTTCAGGGCTTGATGGCCATGGAAGATGTGTTCTTAATGTGGCCAAACAAGTTGATTAACAGCTTGTTAATCCTTCTGGTGCACCTATGGCAGGTGGTTAGAGCCATGCTTGATGTTGAGTGGCGCCCTCAAGCTATAGCCTCCAGCGACAGGCCAGCAACCTGTTCCAGGAAAAAATGAGCTATGGAAACAGACATGTTTGTCTGCCTCATGTGTCGCTGGGCATGGGGGAGAAAAGAAAAAGCGATTTGCTGCAGAAAACATCTGGATGGATCTCAGTATACAGCTTATTGCGTTAGTCTCTTTATTTCTGTCTATCTCGCAGAACCAATTTCCCTGTTCCATATTTATCTTTCCTCTGGCACTGCATGCCAGCTGTGCTAAAGTTATATGCTAACAGCAACAACTTATATTTATATACCACCTTTAATGTAATGAAGCGTCCCAAGGTGCATCACAAGAACATTATAAAATAAAATATGACTCTCAGCAACATAAGGAAATACTAGGTCAGATGGTCAAAAGCTTGGTAAAAGAAGTAGATTTTTAAGGAGTGTCCTAAAGGAAGAAATTGAGAGTGAGAGGCGGAGATGTGCAGGGAGGGAACTCCAGGGCGCGAGGCCTAGGCAACTGAAGGAATGGCACCAAAGGTGAAGTAATTATAATTGGACAAGAGGCCAGAATTAGAGGAGCGCAGATATCTTAGTGGATTGTGGGGCTGGGGGAGATTACAGAGATAGGAAGGGACAAGGCCATGGAGAGATTTGAAAACAAAGTTGAGAATTTTAAAGTGAAGATCTTGATTGACCGGAAGCCAATGTAGGTCAGCAAGCGCAGGGGTCATAGGGGAACGGTACTTGCTGCAAGTTTAAACAAGGGCAGCCGAGTTTTGGAGGGCCTCAAGTTTACGGAGGGTAGAATGTGGGAGACCAGCCAGGAGTGCAACTGCTTAATATACTGAGTATGTTAATGCTTTACTCTTTCTGCCACTAGTGCTTTTGAGGTGCATCCACTTGCTGTATCTGGTGGACACATTGGACAGAAACCATTACTTTACTGTCTCCACGACCTTTTACATAAAATTGCATAAACTTGGGCAGCAAATCCCACTATGGCAATGTGAAAATTTGCTGGAATCATTGCGAAATGCCATCATGTGGCGAACCATTTTACCCAGTAATAGCCAAAAGGCAGAGTGGGGAAACACATGATCCTGCTCCTTCCTGAAACAATCTTTCACAATCAATTCTTTGAAATTGGCTGCATTTACAAATCAGGCTGTCACCACCAAGACAGAGACAGTTATCCCAACATGAATCAAATAAATCCAGGTTTCATATTAGAATTCAGCTTACAGGATGTGAATCCGTGTTGCAATCCAAAATTTTAACTTCCTGATAGTAATTCCACTGAAATTACAGTAATTGCACTGGCTCCACAACTGCACAAGCCAATGCAGATGGTTGTAAATTATGCCATTATCCTGCTCAGGGCCAGATAGATATATTTACATCAATTCCAGCATAACATAATCAAAGTCTGGACTGTCGCATAATATTCAAAAATCACAATTTTCAATATTAGTACTCCTATTGCTTTTACACTGCAATGCTCCTTAACCAAGTGTTTGAATGCCTGTCCTAATGTCACTTTATGAGGCTTGGTGTCAAATTTTGTTTGGTAACACTTCACTGAAATGCCTAGGGACATTTTGCCATGTTCAAGTTGTTGTTGGAGTCAGTCACATGAAGGCATCCGATTAACTCAAATAGTTGTTTACAAGCAAAATTGCAGCTTAATCTAATGATTATCTTGTTTAACCTGTTTGCACATCATCAACTCATTCCATTATCATAGCATGATGGATAATCTTCACTTAACATCTAACAGCGAAACAGTTTAACAGTGGGAATATGCATGTCAAGGCAGAGACTGAAACACCTGACCTGACGCACAAGTAGGCAACCCATGTGGTTGTTAAAGTCAGCAAACAGAAACCATCAAGTCAACAAATAGATATTACATATTCCAAAAATGTTGATTCGAGGCATCCACTTTAAACAGCTGTGGATCCTGAAGTTGCACTGAAAACTGATTTTCTCTCCACACAATTCTGATAGTTTGTGCATTTTGACTTCATACTATTTGTATGAAGTAACATACAGTATCACACCCTTACTCTTCACTTGTCATGATACGAAAAGTTTGCAGTATCCACCCCCAAAGGAAGTGAAAGAAAATATAAGGTCAGTCCTGATACCTGCCTCAACACCTCTCCCCACTTCCCTACCCCAGCACTGCACAATCCTCTACAACTGAGTCTATCAATTACCACAAAACTACTGAATTATAGAAAAATTATAGAGAAAAAAGCACATTTCCTATTGACACACCCAAGTTCAGTGAATAAGGTGGTCCCACCAACTTTTTGTGGGACATCTTTGTTTCTATTCCCTGCCTTTCCAATCCAGGAAAATGCTCCTTGCGAGCACAAAAATAATTGGAAATGTATACAAACGTGACCGGGATAGTAGATTAATGCTTTGCACCCATGTAGTAAGCACACATAAAACTTGCTTATGTTGCTCCAATTCTGATGCATTGTCATTGGACTTTGTTGCATTCCTAACCTCATTTCCCAATTCTAACCATGAGTCAATAATCCATCAAATATTTTTTAAAAATCTGCAAGCTGTTAAAATGTTCAGTTCCTGATTGATTGCTAGTGGTTTTCTGTAAATCTAAAATCCTGCTTTAAATTTGACTTGGCAACAATGTGCTGCAGTCTGTCTTGTTTACATGGTGTGGACTACGGCATTGGCTTTCCAAACCTTGAAGAGCAGCAACAATTGCAGCCAATTACTTTGTACTGTACCTGGAAACAAATTTTGTATTTTTCCAAATTACATGGATTTTCCTCCCACTCCAATTTCCATTCCAACCCATCTCACCACAGTTTTCAGGACATTCTCCACAAAGCTCAGACAGAAAACATGTACAGTTAAATATCGTATGCATTTTATTTTAAAGTATATATGAGTGCATAGCCTAATGCATCTTTTCTCTCCTCAACTGGGCTGATGCGATACACGTTTGATCACCCAAAGTGCTATCCTTGGGTCTCCTATTTCTCATTCACATCCACTTGGTAATATCAGCTGGAAAAACAGCATCCATTTCCACATGTACACTGACAATACCCTGTTCTACATCACTATCGCCTCTCTCAACAACCGCCTCTGATTGTCAAGCTGTTTGTCTGCTATCTTTGCCTTTTTTGCCAATTATTTTAAATCTGTAACATCTCATTCAAGATCCTTTCACAGGTGGGAACAGTTTCTCCCTACTTACTCTGTCTAGCCCCCGTCATGAATTTGAATATTTCTATCAAATCTCCTCTCAGCCATCTTTTCTTCAAGGGAAGCAGTCCTAACTTCTCCAATCTACCTTCATAACTGAAGTTCCTCATCCCTGGAACCATTCTCGTGAATCTTTTCTGCAGTCTCTCCAACGCCTTCACATCCTTTTTACAGTGTGGTGGCCAAAGCTGAGGCCAAACTAGTGCTTTATACAAGTTCAACATAACCTCCTTGCTCTTACACTCTATGTCCCTATTAATAAAGCCTAGGATACTGTATGCTTTACTAACCATGCTCTCAACCCATCTGACCATCTTCAATGACTTATGCACATATTCATCCATGTCCCTCTGCACTTGCATCCCCTTTAGAGTTGTATCATTTATTTTATATTGTCTCTCCATGTTCTTCCAACCAAAATGGATCACTTCACATTTCTCCACATTGAACTTCACATGCCACCAACTTGTCTATATCCTTTTGAAGTTCTACAACATCCTCCTCACAGTTCACAATGCTTCAAAGTTTCATATCACCTGCAAATTTTGAAATTGTGCCCTTTACATCAAGGTCTAGGTCATTAATATTCATCTGAAAAAACAAGGGCCCCAACACTTATCTCCGAGAAACTCCACTACACGCCTTCCTCCAGCTCAAAAAACATCCATTAACCACTACTCTCTGTTTCCTATCACTCAGCCAATTTTGTATCCATGTTGCTACTGTCCCTTTTATTCCATGAGCTATAACTTTGCTCCAGTCTGTTGTGTGGAACTATAGCAATTGCCCTTTGGAAGTCCATGTTCATCAAATCAACAGCATTGCCCCATCAACCCTCTCTGGTTACCTCTTCAAAAAACTCCAATAAGTTAGGTAAACACATTTTCCTTTAAGGAATCCATGCTGCCTTTACTTAATTAACCTGCATTTCTCCATGTGACTATTAATTTAGCCCCGAATTATTGTTTCTAGAAGTTTCCCCACCATTGAAGTTAAACTGATTGACCAGTAGTTGTTGGGCTTATGTTCACACCCTTTTTTGAACAATTTAAATGGTTTGCTGCCGTTGGTACTACACAGAAGTAAGGAGGATAACGAACAATGGCTGCTCCTATTGAGTTTGCTACTCTCAAGGTCTTCTTCCAAGAGATGCAGCAAAAGGCTCCTTATAGCTGAGAGACACCGCCAATCACATCTAATATAAGGAATACCTGGGTGGAGGTGGTGGGAAGTAATAAATGCGGTCTTTGTGGATTGTGGGAGCAGATGAGAAGAAAACTTTCTGGTATCATGCAGATTAAAAGTATCCACATTGCAGATGCCAGTCTTCAACCAATTTGATTCACTCCATGCGACATCAAGAAATGACTGAAGGCACTGGATAACGCAAAGGTTATGGGCCCTGACAACATTCTCACAATAACACTGAAGACTTGTGATCCAGTCTAGTCATGCCCCTAGCCAAGCTGTTCCAGCACAGCTACAACGCCAGCATCAACTTGGCAATGTTAAAAATTACCCAAGTATGTCCTGTCCACAAAAAGAAGGACAAATCCAACCCGGCCAATTACCATCCCATCAGTCTACTATCGATTATCAGCAAAGTGATGGAAAGTGTCATCGACAGTGCCATCAAGTGGCACTTACTCAGCAATAACCTGCTCACTGAAGCTCAATTTGGGTTCTGCAAGGGCCACTCAGCTCCTGACTTTAGCTCAAACATGGACCAAAGAGCTGAACTCAAGAGGTGAGGTGAGAGTGACTGCCCTTGACATCAAGGCAGCATTTGACCGAGTTTGGCATCAAGGAGCCCTAGTAAAACTGGAGTCAATGGGAATCAGGTGGAAAACTTTCCGCTGGTTGGAGTCATATCTAGCACAAAGGAAGATGGTGTGATTGTTGAAGGTCAGTCTTCTCAGTCAGAGGACATCATTGCAGGAGTTCCTCAGTGTAGTGTCCTCGGCTCAGCCATCTTCAGTTTTTTCATCAATGACCTTCCCTCCATCCCAATGTCAGAAGTGGGTATGTTCGCTGATGATTGCATAATGTTTAGCACCATTCTCGACTCCTCAGATACTGAAGCAGTCCTTGTCCATATGCAGCAAGACCTGGACAATGTTCAGGCTTGGGCTGATAAGTGGCAAGTAACATTCACACCACACAAGTGCCAGGCAATGACCATCTCCAAAAAGAGGGAATCTAACCATTGCTCCTTAATATTAAATGGCATTACCATTGCTCCATCCCTTACTATTAAAATCCTGGGGGTTACTATTGACCAGAAACTGAACTGGACCAGCAATATAAATACTGTGGCTACAAGAGCAGGTCAGAGGCTGGGAATCATGCAGACAGTAACTTAGCTCCTGACTCCCCAAAGCCTGTCCACCATCTACAAGGCACAAGTCAGGAGTGTGATGGAATGCTCTCCACTAGCCTGGATAAGTGCAGCTCAACAACACTCAAGAAGCTTGACACAAATCAGCACAAAGCAGCCCCCTTGATTGGCACCCCATCCACCACCTTAAACATTCATTCCCTCCACCAGCGATGCACAGTGGCAGCAGTGCATATCATCTACAAGATGCACTGCAGCAATGCTCCTTCAAAACCCACAACCTCTACCATCTAGAAGGACAAGGGGAGCAGATGCATGGGAACACCACCACCTGGAAGTTCCCCTCCAAGTCACACACTATCCTGACTTGGAAATACATCTCTATTCATTCATTGTTGCTGGGTCAAAATCCTGGAACTCCCTCCCTAACAGCACTGTGGGTGGACCTACACCACATGGACTGCAACGGTTCAAGAAGGCAGCTCAGCACCACCTTCTCAAAGCAATTAGGGATAGGCAATAAATGCTGACCCAGCCAGCGAAGCCCACATCCCATGAACGAATATAAAGAAACGGGGGATCTGCTGAGTAAGGTGTGAAATTCTCATACCTGAGAACAAAAGGCAAGGGCAGCTGTGCTAACAGTTAATAGACTGACCAGTTCCAGGGTTTTGCGCAGCAGAAAAAAGAGAGAGATGAAAAGTACAGCAGTTGATGTGGTCAGCAGAGAGGAGGCTATAAGTTCTTTGCGAGCTACTGAACTCGTTGAAGAGATGCATATTTCGCAACCATCGAAGAAATCCAGGAGAGTCATTCCTGGCAAGGACAGGAGGGAAGAAGAATCATTTGAACTGGCTTTACTGTTGTTAGTGGCCCTGGGAAATTCTCTGAAGACTGAAGGAAGCGCCCCGAGTCGCTCGAAGTTATACACGGTAAAACAGGAAAACGTGAACTCATTGGAAACTGGAAACAACTGTCTGCTATACGGACTGTAGTCCTGTGAAGAGTGAAACATGTGCTAAGTAAAAAGAAAAGGAACATTCCTTTCTCTGGTTTAAAGTATAAGTTGCCTACAAAAATAGTGTTTAGTCAATGGTGATTTAGTCAATTGTTGCAGTAAAAATATTAAAACGTGGAATCTTGTTGTGTCAACCTTTTCAACTATTAGCTACAAGTTCAATTTTTTTTCCAACATTACCAGTTTCTAGGGGTATTGTAACAAGGGGCATTGCACAAGATCATCCTCTGGACTGAAACCAATGCCAGTGCACAAACTGATGCCCTCTGCAGACTGGACAAAGAACAAGCCAAAGGCCTGCTCACCTGATTTCCCCTTCCCCCATTTACTGCAGTTATTACCAGTGCTCCCAATCAGTAAACTAGCCTTAACTTCATAAGAAGTGTTACATAGGTGTACAAAATCATCTTTGTAAACTGCAGTTAACTGTAGTCAAGCAATGGCTGGACTATTATTGTATACACTTGCACAGAAAACTGAAATGTTGCACTCTATTTTATGGGACTAAAAAGTCGGGCGAGTTATCATATACGTTGATCACATCGTCTCTCATGTTTCCTTCATTGTGAAGCAATTCTGTCAAAGAGACCAGACACAAAAATAGCAGCGTTCCACCACACTCCTATTGCCCACTGCTCTTAGTTATTGCTCTATACTGTCCTCGAACACTGTGATACTTAAACCCCAACTTTCACTCCTGGCACCAGTCCAAGCTCCCATGTTGATTTAAAATTGGATAAAACCCAGCAAACAGATAGAGGGAGAGGAGATTTAATATAGGTCATAGCGGCAGGAAATGAAATCACTTCAATATGACAGCGCTGAAGGAGTGGAGCAACAGCAGATGCCAACTAATTGCTTGAAATGAGCAAGAGCAGAAAGAAAATATATTTGTGAATGCCAGAAAGCATGAAGGTGAGAATTTTAGTTGGTTAAAGCTTGACGTTTGTTGCCTTACATTTTTTAAATGCGGTGTTCTCTTCTTGTGGGTAAAGCTGGTAAGACCACATTTATTGCAGACACCTAGTTATCTGATTGTTTTTACAACTAAGTAGCTTACTGGTCCACTTCAGAAGGTATTAGAAGTTGACCAGTTGATGTGGAAACGGAATTGTGTTTAAGGGTGGGATGGCTAGGTTTCTTTTTAATTGCTATTCATGAATCAGTTGGGTTTTTAGTTCAGTCTGGCAGCTTTCACAGTCATTTCCATATTGATGCCACACTACACGTGGCCAGTTCCATTTGGCTCAATTTCACAATTTACAAAGGAGGGATCTGAACTCATAGTTTTTTGGGTTGCTAGCCCTGTACCATAATCGTTACACCCCAGAAAATATAGTAAATGCATAGATTTTTTCTGTTGAAAAAAGTAACGGTTTATGCTTGGAGCTAGAATGATGCACAATGGTAGTAAAACATGAACGAATTTGGTCCAATTAAGCTCCGTGCAAGGGCCATTTGGGTGTCCAAATTTCCTTAAGGGCTCTGCTGGACTCCAGCAGCAAGGTTCACAGAACCACCTGAAAAATAGCAGCAGCCAGTACATCTAACTTAGTTTGACATTTTACAGACTGCCTTCAGCCTCTGCCCAACCCCCACTCCCTCCACTCCCCTTTTTCAGATCAATGACATTGGAACCAGCCAGGGGTCATAGACCCCCTACGCTGGGAGTTCCCATTCCTTGACTCAGTCAGCGCCTGCCATAAGACTGAAGACTGGGACATTGAGTGAGACAGGGCAAAATGGCCTCTGGCTTAGATTAAGTGGGCCCCACTAGGGAGAATAGCCTGCAATCCCCCAAAAACTGACCTTTTCAGACTTTATAAATGAATGCACAAGTCCCTTTGCTGGTTCCCTAGCTCAGAGTTTTCAGGACTTAATTGAGTCTGTTTGACCTGTTGTCATGCAGACCACTAGCCCAGCACAGTCTGTGCTCAGTGCTATAGTGGGATGCAGGGAATGGTAACAGATGCTGCTTCTTTTGGCTGACCCTTCCAAAGGCAGCAAAGGAGGGAGCTACTGGTTTGCACCCAGTAGGTATTGACCACTTAGGTTATGTGGCACTCAAAGCAGGTCATTCACTGAGACGAGTGCTCCCTCATTCTTCAAGGACTCTATCAATGCACTCCCAGCAGCAAACATTAATAACCCCTGACAGTGAGGTAGCAGTAAGCACCAGTGAAAGGTAAGGACCATGAGTGAAAAGGATTTTAAGCAAATGGCTAGTCACAATAATAAGAGAAAGCAGTGAAGAAATGCACAAGATTGTAAGAAATATTAACTTCTATCAATTCCATGTGTTTGTGTATTTTTCCAGGGAGGCCTCCTGTCATTCCTCTTATATAGTGATTAATGTTTATAATTGTTCTCTCCTGGAGAAGATATTAGAGGCATTAAAGATTAGCCACTTGTTTAAGTTGATCAGTGCCAAAAAGCACCACCACTTTTTACAGGATGTCCTACAGGGGACCCCCCCAAAGCTGGAATCTGGGATGGAACTGATTTGCTTCATTGACTTGCTCCAGTTCTTTCTCTCCATCAATTGCAGAGCCTCTTTAAATGATCAGCAGCCCTTTAAATGCAGCTAATATCAAATAATCCACTCTAGTGCACTCCCAGAACACTGTGCATGATATCACAAGGTCCGTTCACAGCACTGAAGCCGCATGAAATGTCCGAAGAGGAATGGTCCAGCCACCACTGAACCAGGATTGCATTAACAGCCCTACAGTCAATAATAAAGTTGCTGAGTTAAATTCATTGAAGTATAAGCTAATGTAAAAAAAAATCCTCACCTGAACTTCGTATTCACATAAATGGCCCAGATTTGGCAGTAAAAGTAATACTGAGGATAATGGCACTCGCTGTTATCAAAGAGTAAACAGGACAGCATCTTCCAGTGACCACATATACGCAGTTAAATGCAAAAATGAAAAAGCTGTTGTCCGAATTGTGCTGCTCCTCCACACGGCTTCATTATACTGAAATCTTGCTGAGAGACTCAGCATTGTCTCAGTAAACCAGAGCCTATCGCTTCTATTTCTTTTGATCAGCTGACCTAATATCCCCTTATGTGATTCAGCAACAAATTTCCTTTGATAAAGCTTCTGTGAAATGCCTTGGTATGTTCGATTACATTAAAGGTGCTATATAAATGCAAGTTGTTGACGGAACACAGTTGCTTACCCTGTTCACAGAGGCCCCAGGTCCCCTGTAGAAGATGTTGTGCTGGTTTGAATTTCTAATCACTGCAAGTTTCAGTGTAAAAGCCCACAGAAAGTTTCTGGTCAAGTGTAACTAAATTAAAAGGCAAGTGCCGTATGTTTACCACTGACTTCAAAAGCCAGACCCTTATGTTTATGTAAAATGTAAAAGAAAATTGAGGTGTGGAAGATTTGCTGCCATCGCAAAGAACTTGAAAGTTATGATTGCTAATCCAAACAAAACAAGAGCTAAACGGCTGTCAATGTCTTTGTATGTGATGTGAGGAAACTGAAGATATTTTCAAATTTCTACATTTACAGTGTCACCAAGACCACGTACCCAGGAAAATAAAACATCTTAAGTGTGTGACACCAATAAATATCTCTGGCCAAGGAAATGGCTGATTTCATGACTTAATAACATGACTGTTCTTTTTGAGTTATTCAGTCAGCCCTGCTTGTGGAGCTGCTCAATATAATGTTCTGCTCTAACCATTCATACGTGTCCTTCAGCTGTGTAATTCATTAGACAGAAAATCCAGGTAGAGCAAAATAAATATTTAGAACTAACGTAAATTTGTTTAATGAAGGTTTCATTAACATGGACAAATGATTAAACTGAATTAACGTCTAGAACCACATGGATAGCTCATCACTAAGGAGTAAGAAGGATTAAGCATTGATTGAGAGAATTTCAGCACCCCACCCATCAGCTGCATCCAAAGAAAAAGAAACTACTTATTGATGCCCCTAGCTACTTTGATGTCATTCCCTTAGGAACGATCATCTGTGTCATTCTACTCAATTATCCTTGTCTAACACAGTTTGAGATGCTTCACTGAATTAGCCTCCAGATGTAGCTGGAGTTGACACACAGTTCAGTTAGGTGGAGAGTTAAGGTCAGACCCCCTCCAGCACTCAAAAACAGTACCAGCTGTATTTTTTTTTAAAAATCACAAAGTGATGCGTGCACGAATGTGAGACAGAGATACGAGGTACCTTGGACGATCATGGTTCAAGAAATCAGCCATGAAAATACTGCAGTGAGTTTGCACAGAAGTTTTGCATTATAGCACAGTTTGACCACAAAATTAGGAGGCAATAATAAAAAGGGAAAGAAATGCAATTTGAATTCAATGCAACAAAGTCAGCAGAGTAACTGTTCTGTGTGCCGGTCCACGCCAGCCTGAGACCTGAGCCAAATTTGGCTTCAGGCCTCATTTACAACGCTGCCAACAAGCTGCGGGCACAAAGTTTGGCAGTTGGAGATGGTAGGAAACCACGCCGATTCTGGGATGACCCTTGAACACAACGGCAGTGAGCTGGAATATTTTGGTGGAATATTTCTACATGTTCTGGGCCCACAAAAATAAAAACTGAAAATTTCTAGAGCCTGTTTTGAGAACCCAGCTGTCGATTTAAGGACCAGGTAAATGAATGTCACATTCTGGGTACCACAACTGGCCTAGGTCCTCCATTTACATATTTAAGGAACCTAGTGTCTATTTCAGGCAAGCGCCCAGGACGACTAAAACTCACCCCAAACCAAAATGATACCTACCACACTTCCAGTTCAGATCAGGTGTGATAGGCCAAAGTGCAACATTCAAAGGCCTAATAACTATTTTATGAGCAGAAACAGGCTGCTGTAATTTGAAATTTTCTGTACTTGTCATTCTCTTTACAGCAGCCTTGTAACACAAACAGATTGACTGTGATTTTCCTTTGAGCCACACACCCAATCAATTAAAATTCTAGTAGTTTAGGAAGAGCAAACTATTACACTAAAGGAAAATGTTGGGTGCCAAGTGGTAAAATGGATTGCAAGAGTATTATTTCAGGTTGAGACCTGTGCTGGAATCCACATTAAATTGGCTGTAATAACTTGAGGGAGGAGCAGATTTAGTGCAGATAAACTTAACTTTTATTGAGGACACATGTTACAATGCTTACCCGCTTGTTGTCATCTCTCTACTGGAAGCACCTCACATAGCGTTGACCTATGGTTGATTGACAGGAGGGAGGGAGGGACAACTAATCTAATTACTACATTGGCCAAGTAAAATTGGCTCCTTCTTCTGGGCAGCTGGGTGTTATGATTAACGTTTCCGTTCTTCCACCATTCGTCCTTCAACATGAAACTAGAAAAGTGAAGTTGTGCCTCATTCCATCACAATATTTCAGCTTCTATGTTCTTTGAAAATGATTTGAATGGAATTTAGATTTTGAACTTGCCTCCCTACCTCTCCTTCATCCCTTAAAATCTATCTCTTTGACCAAGCTTTTGGTCACCTGTCCTAATATCTCCTTTTGTGCCTAAGTGTCAATTTGTTTTCTATTCATTCATGGAGTGTGGGCATCGTTGGCTAGGCCAGCATTTATTGCCAATCCTTAACTGATCTTGGTCAGAGGGCAAATAAGAGTCAACCACATTGCTGTGGGTCTGGAGTCACATGTAGGCCAGACCAGATAAGGACAGCAGATTTCCTTTCCTAAAGTGCATTAGTGAACCAGATGGGTTTTTATGACAATCAGCGATGGTTTTATGGTCATCATGAGTCTTTTAGTTCCATATTTTTTTTACTGAGTTCAAATTTCACCATCTGCTGTGGTCTCTAAAGCATTACACTAGGTCCCTGGAATATGCCACCACCTCCACATTCCAAGGTACTTCACAGGAGTGTTATAACATTAAAGGGACCATACAAATGCAAGTTGTTACTGGTGTTGTTGCATTTGAATCTGTTCTCAATTAAACTTCGAATAAAAATGTTCATCTTGCTTCAGGAAGTATAGCAGGCAAAGAGGGAAGAGATAGAAAGTATCTTTCATTATCCTAATTTCAGTTCTCTCTTCTTCACCAAAAAATTCAAATGTCTCAGACAAACAAGACATCTCTGATTATTGTCAACTGTGTTTTAATGATAGTGGGAAAGCAGAAGCATTCTAATTAGTGCCAGTTATAGGACACAGAGGGACAAGAATCCAATTAGATGAATTCAGTGTTTGTAGGGTTCTTTTAGAAACTTACAAACCAGTACTACCATGCCTAGGACCTCATAAATCTAAAACCTACATCCATCACATACTCCCCCCAGTTCTTCTAAGTTTTGGGTTCCTTCACCACAATTGTAACAAAACACAGGAACGCTTCTCACATCTCCAAACTCCAGGACCACGTGACTAAATTGTCAGCCATAGCTCAGTAGGTAATACTCTTGCCTCTAAGTCAGATGGTTGTGGGTTCAATTCTCCCTCCAGGTCTTGAGCACAAAAATCAAGGCTGACAGTCCAGTGCACTACTGAGGGAGTGCTGCACTGTCAAAGGTGTCATCTCTTGGATGAGATTTTAAACTAAGCCCCTGTCTACTCTCTTAGGTGAATATATAAGATGCCATGGCACTGTTGCAAAGGGAAAAAAATTGAGTTATTCCTGGACAATATTTATTGTTCAATAAGAATCGGTTTAAAAAAATTATCTGATCATTACCACATTGCTGTTTGTGGGAGCTTACTTTGCGTAAATTGGCTGTCACATTTTCTACATTACAAAAATAATTACATTTCCAAAGTACTTCATTGTCTGTAGAGCGCTTTGGGATGATCTGTGGTCATGGAAAGTGCTATGTGAATGCAAGTTTTTTCTTTCTTTTCTGAATATTGCCAAAGTGCAACACTCCTTGTCATTATCCAGCCAAACTCCAGGCCTGAACATTGCCAAACCCTAGGGCCCATTGCCTGTATATTGCTGAACTCCAGGATGTGATCCTGATTCAGTCCAACCCCAAGACCATTCCCAATGCTACTAAAGCTCAGAATGCTCCCCAATACAGCTGAACCATGCCCCCTCCTCAACACTGCTTAATATCAGGTACCCGCATCCTACTGGTATTCATCATATTGCTTTGCATCTCCAACATTAAAATGCTGATAAAGCAATACATTACCTCTACAAATAAAAGCTGTTATTTATTTTCACAGAATAATGGACAGAGATACAGAATTTAATGCCCAAATAACTAGAATATTATGCAATAAAAAGAGAATTGGACTTGTAAAGTTATTTAGCCACCAGAAATCAGTAGCCCTGTGATGCCTTACATTAAATGACACCCCTGTTGTTCATGATGACCAATGCCAGAGAAAATATATACACCATTAAAATATAAAATGTTGATTCAAAAGGTTTGCACTATTACGCAATATGCTAGAGTTTATAAAGCAATCTGTTGAACTACATACCACAGGTCTCATACTACAATACCAAGAGGCTCATATCATGGGTGCTAAGGTACACAAGACACAGACGCTGTTGATGTGGAGTTTCATTTCACTTAATAACATTGGGTAATAAAAATATACCATGCTTTCTATAGTTACACACTTTTCTTGGATCTTTTCTGGCAAGGCAGAAGATTAAAATATAAACTATAATTTTATGGAAGTCACAATCTCCCTCTTCTGCTGTCCCCATTGCTTCATGAAATTTACGTCCATCCTATGAAATAAAACAGGGTATTGGCCAGCTCTGCACTTAGAAAGTGTCCAACTAGTTTGCCAACTGCTTTTCATATGGTTGTGTGTAAAATACAACCAATTGAAATTGATAAATTACCCAATATTGTCAAATGTTGACCTCTGTAACATTCCACAGAGCTAAGTACAAATGATTTATTAATTTTTTTCTCACTTTGTTAGTTACCTTCTTTGACTAGAATTGAACTTCAGTTACCACAAACATTTCATTATTAAAAATGCATACATCATTCACTTATTCATATCTAATAATTTGGTTATAAACTAAAGCTTATTCCGTTTTAAGCCAATAGTGACAAGGCCACAAACTCATTGTTACTCTGTCATCAATGTAACACAATATAGGCACTGGCTGCGACCATACTTTTCTGTTTTCTGCATACTTTACACACGTATTAAAGCCAGGGCCTGACAGAAAAATTACTTCTTCCAATATTTTCAAAGTCCAAGTGCCCAAGGGCCTAAAACGTCAAGGGACTTTCCTGAGACTTTTCCTTTCCCCTTGGCTCAGCTGCGATGCGAATGTTGCAATGGTACTAAACATTGCAAAGCGGCAGATGTATTGTCAAATATGTACCAGACACAAAGAGGAAACAAGTCACATTTAAGAATTAATTCTTAGAGTTCTTTATACTCTAATACAGTTGTTGATTCTGGGTATAGTGAAGGTCAGACAACCTATCTATCCCACAGAAGGTTATAACTCTCATAAAGTAGTTTCTTTACATGTGCTGTTGGGTAATCCCATACATTATTCCTTAACAGACTGATACCCACTTTATTCCTGGAAAGCTCGCTAGGCACTTGAACAAGGCCAGCAAACAGAAAAAGCTTGCTGTCCCTTTGCCCATTGATCAAGTCTTTAAAAAGCAGCTTATATTAACTGCCACCTAACTACATTACACAGGAAAAATTAATTCTGTTCAGAAACCTCCAGAGTAGTTAAGGTCAGACCCATGCCATTTTGCAAATTTTCATCCTGAATTCCCAATGAACACATCAAACAGTTTTCTAGGCTACAGAAATTAAGTGGAAAATTGCTCTGTTGCTTCAGCTTGTGGAAATTTCCAGAACCGGGTGTGATTAGAGCTAAGACGCCATCGACATTTATCTTCTGTCAGAAGAGTTCCTCATGTGGAGTGTGCAATGCTCCTTAATGAACACTCATTAACAACACTGTGTTTTCTTAAAACAAATTTTATAATTCTGTTGGAGACTAATAGAGCATTCCAAATTAGTATACTATGTGTATACAGAGAGAGGTATGTGTATGTGCAGATTGTAGATATGTATTGATATGTAAGGTTAACAATATGTATTTTCTACATATGGATGCTACCAATATATTAACTCCACAAGTTTCATAATCTCAGATATGCAGCAGGAGAGGTGCAGTCGAAGGCAAAGTCATTCCATACCTATGAATACACAGAGCACAGAGACAAGAAGTGGACATAAAAGCAAGTGACCACAAGGTGCTCGCCCGAATTTTATACCACGTGGTATGAAAACATTAGGGAGGGTGGGGCAGTGGTCATCTACCCCTTCTGAAAGATAGTTTGACACATAGAGCACAAAACGTGCTGGCAAAGACCAAATCAGCAGTGAAATATATTAGAGACTAGAGTTGAAAATGTTGGAAGCGGCAACACATCAGATTATCAAATTGCTCAGGAACAGACTGATCTCAGGCATATATGTCCCTGCTCATCATGGGGGCCTGAAGCTAGCGGTCAAGACAGCAAAATCTTTAGCACACTGCAACAGAAAAATAGTGTTTTGTTGAAAATCAGCTGGTTTTGCTAGCTCATAGATTATATAATCAGCTGTAGCACAAGTGTGACATTGTAGTTTTGATATGTTTCCAAGGTCTCTGGGCAAGAATTTCAACCTCGTTTCACCCATTTTTCATGCAAAAAAAACCAGAAAAGCTTATTAAAATTGGGCCATCAACACGCCAAGTTTAGTAGCTGCCATATTGGAATGGAAGACTTTTAACTGGCCTGGGTGGTCACTTGAAAGGGCTGAATCAGAATATTTAAATAGGGTCAGGAGATATTAGTGTGTGACAGCAAATAATTCATCTACGCTTAGACCCACCTGGCAAATCATAGTAGGAAGAGTTGGCAAGCAGCCTGTAGCAGCAGCCTGTGTTGTAAAGAATGCTCACGTCCATTAAGCTGGTTCCATGGTTTGTCTTCAAAATGCCATGCCGGTGCTGTGCTTTGGGAGACCTTTCTGGCCATTTTGGATGCTTTATCGCTATTGGCAAGCCTTGGAGAGTGAGTTTGGGTTGATGCCGCTGTCTTTGTGAGGATTAGTTTCATCACAATCTTAGAAGATAGATGTGCTGCTTGGTCTGCCTATGGGACTGAAACATGAGGAGAAGGACCAGCAGCAGCAGCAAGGTGGCAGCATAGACCAGGAGAGGTTGCTGGGCACGTGTCAAAGACAAGAGCGCACAGGAGGCCTTACACCACGCGTGTCTTCAGGAATCTTGTACTTTACTCAATTGGGACAGAGGATCAGTGTCAGGGAAGCTGTGAATTGCCCATATCACTTGTTCCAGATTGGAGTCCAGAATGAGAGCATACGTGGAATTGTCTCTGCTTGTTATGGTCACTATACTCTCAACCTTCATGCCTTTGGGCATTTCAGACTGCCACAGGGCACATAAATCACATGTTAGTTTGCTGTGCACTGTCCCATCAAGTGGGTCACAGATACGCTCTTTGCTAAGTGGTGCAATTTCATCAACTTCTCCATGGAAGTTATTGAACAATCTCCCAACAAAGACTTGATGTAAAAAAAGTAATAAATATAGAAAATGTTGGAAATACTCAGCAGGTCAGGCAGCATCTGTGGACAGAGGGTGGATGATGTCTCGTCAGAACCGCTCTGACAAAAGGTCAAAGGTTAACTCTGTTTCTCTCTCCCCAAATGCTGCCAGACCAACAGAGTATTTCCAACATTTTCTGTTTTCACCTCAGATTTCCAACATCTGCACTCTTTCGCTTATATGCAAAAATCAGTGATGTGTCGTAATTACACCACTGGGCACCACACCAAGAATGTATGATCACAATTGAACGAGTGAAGGGTTAAAATATTCAGCCATTAACTTAGGATGACTTTACCTCACCTTTTAAAAATGTTCATTTGGACTTCCTGCTAAGGGCATTTTCTGAAGTCCTGTTGCCAATCGTCAAGTGATCATCAAACTCTGCTGCAAGTGGATCTCCTGTCATATTACTCAGACCCAAAACTGAAGCTTAGTTTTCAAAGCAAGGTCAGAGACACAGATGATTATTGTTAGCTGAAGCCGTGAATCACAGGCTACAGAAGATCACAGATGCATTTTGGAATCACCCTCCTGCCATTTACTTTGTTACTAATTGTACTGCATAAATCAGGACTTGACATAGTGTATACTTTTCCTGCTACACCAATATCGCCTACTAATTAGGTGTGGGTGAAGAATGAGAAACCCCTAATGTTTTCACAGCCGGTTTTCCCAACTCTTGACTGTAACTCTTGTTTGAGCAAAGTGGATTTTGTAAAAAGGCTTACCAGAAAATGTAGTGAATACAATGGGTGGTAATTGATGCCACCGCTCTATCCTGGGAGTGGGCTGGGAGGCAAGAGGGCCGTTTAGGCCTAGAGTGGAGAGAGCATCACCTTCCTGATTTGGCCCCCATTCCCTGATTAAGTCAAGGGCAGGAAAGGTCGAGGTCAGCCTCCCCACCTGCTAGGCCAGATGAGTCCCTTCTGCAGTCAATTAAGGGCCACTAAAGAGACTCATCTCGCTGCTGCTGGAATTCTACCAGCAGAAGGGGGGAGGGGTGCACCATGTGGGCTTGCCTGTGGGCTGGGGTGGTTCCTTTTCGGCACCCATGCCCAATGCAGGGCTCCAGTGTGAAGACACTTCCTGCCCTCCACACCAACAACCCTACCACCTTGACTGGCCCTGGTAATACATTCCACTTATCCCTCCTATGGAGCCGCCATGGCTGCTCCTCATCACAGGGCCCCTGTTCTTATTCCTAGTGCTGGAACTGAAGAGCTACTGGCCTCTTATTGCCTGGCAGCCTTTGGTGGCAGGATGTTCGTTTGGAAGAACCTGGGAACCCCAACTACAGGTAGGTACATGCCTAATTGGTAAAAACATAAAAACAAAAAACTGCGGATGCTGGAAATCCAAAACAAAAAATAAAAAATAAAAAATACCTGGAAAAACAATTTATTTATTTTATTATTTTTTATTTTTTATTTTTTACGTGCCTAATTGGGATTAGTCCCATCAGGGCTCTTGGGAAAGGCAATGGCAGAGTTGCCACCGGCTCCTCAGCTGATGGACAAGGTCACCAATGTGGCCATTAAATTCTGCCTAATGGGCAATATTTGTGCATTTATTTACATTTTCTCTTCTCTCTTTGGCCTACAGGGTAATGGCAGAAACCAGTGTCACGATCAGCCACATCCAAACCAGATCCAAATCCTATTCCAGCTGCTCTTTCAAATGAAACATTAAACTGCACCAGCCCTCTCAGACATGGCACTATTGGAAGAGAGGGGTAGTACTCCCTGGATCTTGGCTGATATTTATCTTTCAATCGACATCGCTAAAACAGATTATCTGATCATTACCATGGTGGGAGTGGTGGGATGAGATGCCCATCCTTGTGCCAGTTGAGGCCCTTAAGTGGCCAATTATTGGCCACTTAAGGGCCATTCTCTGCCCAGCCTCAATTTTTAGGCTGGCGGGAGGATTGAACTGGTGTGGGGGCAGGCTGCAAATCAATAGTTACACGTCCGGTGTTGGGAGGCGGTCTCCATCAGAAAACCCCCCCTGAAGTCAAATAGGGGTGCTAGATTTTATTCAATTCTTCCAATTCCTCATTTTTTAAAATAGATTCATATTCCCCATCCTCTTGGATTTCCAAGTAACATTTGACATTGCCTGCTTGAGACAGTGAGGGCAGATGCCCAAGTCCCCAG
Organism: Cetorhinus maximus; assembly: GCF_964194155.1. NCBI lineage: Eukaryota > Metazoa > Chordata > Chondrichthyes > Lamniformes > Cetorhinidae > Cetorhinus > Cetorhinus maximus. The sequence goes on along the minus strand of NC_135897.1, from coordinate 72,030,365 downwards.
CCAATTTTGCTCTTGACCCAGCCATTGGACATAACAACTCTCAAATCTATGTTTCTCAAAACAATGCTTGGTTTGGGATGAGAATCAAGAATTGCAGCAACATTGGAAACATGATGGCACTAGCACAATATTGGACTTGACTACAGAGTGTTGTAGGGTGTTGGATACAGTTTGGTAGGTCTGAAGAAGTCTTTGTAGTCATACATGGCTTAACTGTAAGTCTTTATTGACTTTTAGAGCCATTCACAGATATACAGTAAAGGTTACAAGCTAGAAGCTGTCTCCATGCTTGCAGGTACGCATGGCTCTGTCCAACACTAGACTGACCCTGGGTGTGGATCATGTGCTTTTAGATCACTCCGTGGAAGGCATTGTACTCAGTCCCACATTTACTCTATATGTGCCAGATCCTTATACTACAGAGTGGGACAATGGCAATAGCTGGTCTACAGGCTTATGAAGAGCTTTCCTGGTGCACACGAAAAGGAAACACACTATGCGTCATCGTGCTAAATTTGATCTTATTCGGAGTAAGAAAGCAGAACTCTAGCAACAGAGGAGGTTTAGACAATATCTGAATAACTCTATCAAATTATTTGTTCTTGACTTTGCCTTTTGAAATATCAATGCACTTCCCTTTCTAGCACCAACTACACCTTGATGTGATTAACAAAGACTGGTTCTATGAAACTTGAGCAGGGCTATCCAGTTACATCTTAATTAGACCCTGCAATTAGGCATCAGCAGGCAGTACATTGACTAATGATCGTTATTAAACCATTGCATGCAAAAGGAGTCTCTGGAACTCTCATAAGTCACATTACAAAAATGTATAGATTTGACAGTACTGCAGACAACTTTCATGATAATGGGGACTTGTTCTCACTTAGCATGCTCATACCAAGAGCAGAAAATGGCCAAAATGAAATGTGAATAGTTGGGGCCATCAAAGTAGCAAGAGCATAAATCCCTCGAAGAACAGTTTGGAGATTCCTCTAAATCTCTTTTCACTCTCCTAATGGGGGTTTCAACGATGTGGTTTAAACAGGCTATTGACATCTACGATCTGTGTGTCCTATATGATTAACACTGATGATAGAAATTGCCAACCTAACATCACAGCAAAATTATCACAAGCACTAACAAGAGGCTTTTCAGTCCTTGATTTCACTCAATAAGGACACCATCTTTCCGTACCCTGCAATTTTAACAGGCAATATAGCAATTCGAACACTTGGGAGAAATTCTCGCCCTTGTCTCACTGTTAAAATGGCAAACATTGCCATGTCAGCACCAAGGCAAAGACGACAACGCCAACGTGTATGAAGTATTGCTTTTGATCCTTGAAGGTCAAAGGCTGCTGCACAGTCCTTTGTGAAGTACCAGACACTAAACCATCAACAACAAATAAAAAGATCTGTTAATACACTGAAGTTGAAAGCAAGAAAAAGATGGATGTGGCACTTACCTGTCAAGAGACGTCAACAAGATTGATGTGCAATTCATCCAATTGTTGATTCAGCACCATACGGGAAAACAAAAGTAAAGTTCTCATTAGGGGTTAATTCTTTTTCAGTAGATTTACACATCTCTCTTCAACAGAAGGGAATGAAAAAATGTCCGCAAGATAAAGCCGGCAGTAAGGATATTGGTTTAAAAGCAGCAATGAACCATTACCATGGTTCAGAGTTAAAGCAGTCGATTTTAACCCTACTTGCTTGGCAGAAGCTGGGCAGGTGGGCAGTTAAAAACAAGCCGTTGACCTGCTCAGAATTTGAAACTTCCCCAACACCTGTGAGATTCTGCAGGTAGATGAGTGCCCCAATAGTCTTTTCATCTAGATCTGAATGGGGAAACCCATTGCCATTCTCTCACCAGGCTAAAGCACCTGGTGAGAAGAAAAAAGTGGCCCTTGATTTAAGACGAAAATTTTGTTTAGAAAGGAGAGGCTGGGATTTTCCATCAGTCTCCCCCTGGACTCTCTGAAAATTTCCTCACCATCGCTTAACTGGAACACTGAGCTGGCTACGGGCTGCCTGATCTTTACCTGCTGACAGTTGCTTTGTGCCCTCTTCCCATGCATTGCAAGCAGCAAGTGGACCAGCAGTATTTAAATGAGGGCTAGCTGCATGTTGAAATCACTGTGGCTTCCTGTTATCTCTGACAGGCTGGAAATTAAGTCAGCAAATTGGTTTCCATCTCTGATCTGTACTGACCAGGAAGGTCACTGATTTAATCCCTGGTTTGCACTCGGTTAAATGATTTCAGCCTGTGTAGCCGTGTGTGTGTGTGTGTGTGTGTGTGTCTGTGTGTGTGGGCACCACCCTTTAATTAGGAATCTATTTGCTAACTTTTCTGCCCCGTTAATTTGGGCCAGATCCCCTTTCACCTCCCTGAATGGTGCATTTCCCAGAACTAAACCAACCAATGCTTGTTTCCTCGTGAGACAAGCAACACACTGACCTAGGAAACAGTCCTGGGCACATCCTAAAAAGCAAACTCCACATGCAAGAATTACCATTATTCCAGTCTATCTTAGATAATTAAAATCACCCAGTATTAATGCCCTGTTGTTTTTACCACATCTCTCTGAATTGCCTGTAAATCTCCGTCTCTACCTCATCCCCAATGATTGGTGGGATCTCAGGCACATCCCAAGAAATGTTACTGTTTTGTTTCCTATTTCCTATCCATATGGATTCTGTCTTAACACAGCCCCCTTGGACTTTCTTACATTCTAGTGATGTGCTAGAACCCTCACAAAAAATGTCAACCCACCTCCTGCCTTTCTCTGTCCCCCTCTTCTGAAAATGTTATAATCAGGCATATTAAGTCTCCAGTCCTGTCCAAACTTAAGCTATCTCTCTGCTATAGTTATTAGATCATACCTCTCTGTAATCATGAATGCTCCTAACTCTCTTGTTTGTATTCAGTTGAATACCAGACTCGCCTGACTCCAAATTTTAATGGAACAATGATCTTTTTTCCTGATTTACTATTTCATTTTTGAATATCTCTACAATTGTGTTTCTATGTCTCAATCAGTCTCACCCCTTTGCTCCTTTAAAAATATTTTCTCATTATTTACTCTAGTGAAGTTTTGCCACTTTTATTCCAATCGTTTTATTAATCCTGTTCTCCCATTATAGTTTCAAATCTGGACTATTCTCATCCTCTGCCGTATTAGTTAAAATCCTTTCCCTCTCGGCTCTATTTCTCCTCTCTGTAAGGACACTGGAACCTTTATAGCTCATGTGAAGGCCATTTCTGTAGTATTGCCTTCGCTTTCCAGAAATTGCTCCAATGAACTCTATACTGCTGCACCAGCACTGCAGCCATATGTTCCTCCTGTTCTTAACCAGTGAATGGCTCAGGTTGTAAACAGAGATTCGTGCCCCTGTTTCTTATTCTAGTTCAGTCACTAGCTTGGTGGCCGCTGCCAGTAATGCTCCAGGGTCTTCACCAGAGACCATCATGTGATCTCACACTCTGAGTGAGGGTGGGATGGGGGTCACAGGGATGAGAGGTGGGGGTGGTCACTAGGCAGGGGTGGGTCAGAGGCAAGTGCTGTTGGGTCCCTCGATTGGGCACAGAATGCCTTTAAAAGAGAAACCTCCCCCCAAAAGGTCGCAGACAAAGCTGACAGGGTTTGCCTGGTGGCCTTCAGAAGTCACACAAAAGCCATGCCACTCGTATTTAATCCCTGAGCTACCAATCAATTCCGGTAGAGTCAGGGATAATTGGTGTCAATTGGCTCAATAATGAAGCTGCTTGACATCAGGCTGCGGGTGGACAAGTTTCCCCCATAGTTGGGTAGGCCTCCAACTTAATTGCAAGAGGTTTTCGCACCACTGTGAAACTGATGTGAGACCTCTCCAGCGATTAGGGTGGCCTGGCCACCAAGTTTCCATCGCAGCGAGCTGCATCCAGCCCAATATCATTACCTGGAGGGTCAGGAGCAATTGTTACCCCACTTGAGAGGTGAATTTCTACCACTGCTGAAACATGTCCAATGATGTCCCGTTCTCACAAAACTTGCGATAAACATCACAAGATCATAGGCAACCATTTAAAAAGGACTAAGTTTGTGATTGTTGATGGTCAGGCCATTTATTATTTATGTATTCCTCTCCTATACTTCCCAGATTCTTTTCTTGTTCCTCTGTGCTGCCAAAATCAACAGCACAAATATAGAAATTTCTGTACCAGGTGGTATTTGTATAAATAGTACAAAAATATGAGTGCCAATTCACCAGAATAATCAACATTCAGGAAGTGTTAGCAATGAGATTTATGATCACAAAACATGAGACCGACTTCAAGTGAGTGCAGATGTAGCTGGTCTGATAACCCACAAGTGGCACTTCTTCAATGTGGCCCCAAGCTTTGAATAAGCACTAACTTATTGATGGATGCACCAATCATGCATGCACTGTTCTAGTTTAAAGTCAACCACGATAGTCAACTTGGTAAGTTATTGTTAGAACATGAGGACATGCCTCTCTCTCCAGTCACTGGTCTACATCTCATTGCAAGTGGATCATTGTACTTGGGTCATTTTCACTGTGAAATAAAAATTCTTAATGCTCAGGAAATGCTGTAATATCGACCCTCCAATTCAAGCTCCAGTTATTTCAACAATCCTTTAACATAAGGCTCTTGAGGAGCGAAACATATCTTGCCTTTTAAACATTTAGAAACATTTAGAGAGAGGAAAGCCTGTATATCTCCTCTTTGCAGAGGTGGAGATCATGATAGGAAAAGAAGGAAAGTGAAAAAGAAGGCTGTAAAGGAAATAAAATATGAAAGAACTAGGAAAGATGGTAACAAATGTTATTCAAGTGTGCTAACAATCTAAAGATGTACCATTCAAGCCAATTTTGAGAGTTTGTATGTATTCTAAATTCTCATCAGCAGATCATTTATGAACAGGGTACAAAGTTTGTATGTATCTTTTGTTAACACAATATTCTTCTCACCCCTCCCCCACACCCTATTTTTGGCATCACCTAATCTTGATATGGGTTCTTCCAATCTTCCTTGACTAGAAAGCTACTGGTTCATTCCCAAAATCAGTTATGGGTCATAAAAAAAAAGATTGTAAACTGGCACTGTGCAGAACCAAAACCGAGGAACTTTTGAAAGTTTAACTCATGATAAATTATTTATGTGTCAGAAAACAATAAGAAAATTGGTTATATTTAGAAGGAACGAAGAAATCAAGCAGATCATGCTTAACTCTTAACATTTGAAGCTTAAAGACCTGTTTGCAGATATCTGTACAAAAGCAGCTGTATGAATGAGCCACGATCTGACTTCCCTGGTTTTCTATGGTAAAGCACATGGTCCTATTCTTCTGTTTAGAACGAGATTGGAAACTTAACCATATGGAAAACTGCAAGTTTGAACAAGTATTCTCCATGCCTTAAGTACACTGGAACATCAATAAATAGCACCACCAAGTCATTTTGTGATAATTGCTTATTATACAGCTAAAGAGTCACTTTATTTAAGATGTATTGTATTCCCAAGCCTGTTTTGGGACCAGAATAAAAGTATGCATACAGTGAAGCAAAACTAAAAGGTTAACATTTGCTGCTGACTACAGAACAATGTTTCCACTAGATAGCGTGCTGGCTGCAGGAATAGTTTTCAGATGTCCTGAAGTTCGGATGCTGTGGTGATTTGGTGAACGGGCCTAACCACACGTCCCACAGTTACTCATCTCTAAACAGCACTGCTTCAGGGCTGACTTCAATTCACAAAGAATCAAGTAACCACATCCAAACCCTGATCATGCAATCAGTAAGGAGACAGGGCTAGCAACAGTGATGCTCTCTGAAAACAGCAATAAAATTTCAAAACAATTTTTATGGATTATCTTAGACTGTCCATTCTCTTCAGCATAAATGGTCTAATTCTGCCTGTTTGGCATTACAGTTTTGGAGAATATTACAAGAAGAAAGAAATACATCTTCAAAATATTGTCCCCTGCCTTGCAAACCTAAAGCAAATCCAACACTGCATTAAAGCAACTTTTCAGGTGCAAAATCTTAAGCGCATAATTTCTGATCGTGCCAACCAAAACCTATCTTTTTTTAAAATTATAATGTCCAAAATACTGAATCGTAAACATTTCACTTTAATTCCAAAGTCAACTGATGACATCATCTAGGGGAACAGTTTACATAAGAACAGATTTGAAACATAGGGGTCAACTTCAACTCCTGGGCAGGCACGGGGAGAGAAAGCAAGAAGAGGTAAAGAGGGGAGAAAGGAGAGAGACAGAGAGGAAGAAAGAAAGACAGAGAAAAAGAGACAAAGAGAAAGAAATAAAGAAAGAGAGAGGGAGGGAGGGAGAGAGGGAAGGAGGAAGGAAGGAAGAAAGGAGAAAGGACTCTGTAGCAACACTTATCTCCAGTCCCTCTTGCCCATTTCCAATCAGAAATTTGTCAATCTATATTGGCAGATTTAACTAACATTTTGAAGTAAATAAAGAGTGAAGGTTTTTGGAATGATTGAATTGTTTAAAATAAGAATGACAGTGTATATCGGGGTATTTCTTTGTAATGACTGATTTCCCTGCACCTTTAAACAGCCCTGATGTTGGATGATTAAGTGTTTAAAGACACAATTTCCTGGTCCACGCTGATTAAAGCTTTCCACTTCTCTTTCAAAGGTGTTTTAATGTTATTACAGTAACCAATTCACAAATGGTCCTGTCTTCAATTACTCAGAGCGTACAGGTCAATGGGATAATTGCTTCAGAAAGAGGAAAAAACTGAGAAGCAGGTCAGTTAGTCTAAAAGACAGACTGCAGTTTGGGTGGGGAGCTCCAAGTTTAGTTATTTTATGCTGTTCCCACATTTGTACATTTCTACCCCTCCCCCACCACTTACCATTCCCCAATCAAAAATGCAGCAAAGTGACTCATTAGTTCCAGCCCAAAAATTTAGCTGGGGGAGGGTCCTGACTCTCCAGTTTTACCTTTTTTCGCACAGGGGAGATCTTAACTGCTTGATGGTCACCTCTTTCTCCACATTGGCTGGTGAAACTCACTCTGCACAAAATCCAAAGATATCAGAGATATTGCCATTTTAATTATAAGCAACATCCACAACATGTAGCTGCTGTAAGCAATAAACTAGTTTGACTAAAGCATCAAAAAAGGCACTTTAGCTATAGCTATTATAATCATTCCAGGAGGATATTGGCGCTATAGTATCAACATCATATTCCATAGGACATGAAACACACATTGGACAGAAGATAATGATTACTGAGTGCACACAGACACTGTAACAGTGGAAATGATCCAGTTCCTTCAATTCACTGCACTTCATTACTATATTAGACACAGATGGGGGTATTTTGGAACCAAAAGGGGAAATAAACTCACACATACTGAATTACAGATCCAGTTCCATAATCGGTTAACCTCAGACCATCATGGATACCATTTGAATTCAACTCCCTTCTCTCCCCCAAGCAATTTTTAAATTACTCACATTTTAGTAGATAAATGACTAACAGCTGGCAAGAAAACTGGTTCAATATTTTTCCTCAACCAGTCAGATTCAGAAATAAGGAAACATCCTAAAGGGTTTTTATTTGTGCGATGAATGTTTCGGTTGAAGTCATTTTCCTTTCAGTGAATGGGCCATTTCTCTAATTCCTTGCCCAAAGTCAAACTGCACCAAGACCAGCCAAGTACTGCAGGCTGCCAAGTAAAGCTCCATCCATAGTCACCCTACAGATGTTCCTTCCACCATCCCGAGAGAAGCATTCTCTGCTGCACTATAATTCCAGATATTTCAACATGAAAGAAATGCTAGAACACAATTTACGATCAGCAACAATGACACAAGTTGAAAATCTATTAAGTGCAAGCAGCCATGATTATTTTTTAAAGAAAGGTGTAAGGAGGGGGAAGGTGGTGCTGTAGTGGTATTGTCACTGGGCTGGTAATCCAGAGACCCAGGGTGATGCCATGGGGGGGCCAAGGTTCGAATCCCACTACGGCAGATGGTGGAATTTTAATCCAATAAAAATCTGGAATTAAAGTCCAATTGTCAACTGTCAATTGTTGGAAAAACCCATCTGGTTCATTAATGCCCTTTAGGGAACGAAATCTGCCATCATTACCTGGTCTAGCCTACATGTGAATCCAGATCCACAGTAATGTGACTGACTCTCAACGGCCCTCTGAAATGGCCTGGTAAGCCACTCAGTTGTACCTATAGCCTATATGGAATGAAACTGGACAGACCACCCAGCATCGACCCAGGCACCAGAAACGACAAAGACAAATCAGTTCTGTCAACCCTGCAAAATCCTCCTTACTAACATCTGGGGGCTAGTGCCAAAAGTGGGAGGGCTGTCTCACAGACTAGTCAAACAACAGCCTGACATAGTCATACTCACGGAATCATACCTTATAGATATTGTCCCAGACACCACCATCACCATCCCTGGGTATGTCCTGTCCCACCGGCAGGACAGACCCAGCACAGTGGGATGCAATCAGGAGGGAGTTGCCCTGGGAGTCCTCAACATCGACTCCGGACCACATGAAGTCTCCTGACATCAGGTCAAATATGGGCAAGGAAACTTCCTGCTGATTACTACATATCACCCCCTTGGCGCCCCCCCCACCCCTTCAGCTAATGAATCAGTACTTCTCCATGTTGAACACCACTTGAAGGGTGCGGCACTTCAATGTCCATCACCAAGTATGGCACAGTAGCACCGCTACAAACCAAACTGGCCAAGTCCAAAAGGATATAGTTGCCCGACTGGGCCTGCAGTAGATGGTGAGGGAACCAACAAGAGGGAAAAACATACTTGACCTCATCTTCACAAACTTGCATGCCGCAGATGCATCTGTCCATGACAGTATCAGTGGGGAGACCACTTCACAGTCCTTGTAGAGGAGGTCCTGTCTTCACATTGAGGATACCCCCCCATCGTTTTGTGTGGCACAAACATCATGCTAAGTGGGATAGATTTCGATCAGATCTAGCAACTCAAAGCTAGGCAACCATGAGGCGCTGTGGGCCATCAGCAGCAGCAGAATTGTACTCAACCACAATCTGTAACCTCATGGCCCAGCATGTCCCCCACTCTATCATTGCCACCAAGCCAGGGGATCAACCCTCGCTTAATGAAGAAGGCAGAAAGGCATGGCAGGAGCAGCACCAGGCATACCTAAAAATGAGGTGCCAACCTGCTGAAGCGACAACACAGGACTACCTGCATGCCAAACAGCATAAGCAGCAAGCGATAGACAGAGCTAAGTGATTCCACAACCAACGGATCAGATGTAAGCTCTGCAGTCCTGCCACATCCAGTCATGAATGGTAGTGGACAATTAAACAACTCACTGGAGGAGGAGGCTCCACAAATATCCCCATCCTCAATGATGGAAGAGCTCAGCACATCAGTGTAAAAGACAAGGCTGAAGCATTTGCGACAATCTTCAGCCAGTTGAGTGGATGATCCATTTCGGCCTCCACCAGAGGTCTCCAGCATCAAAGATGCCAGTCATCAGCCAATTCAATTCACTCCACGTGATATGAAGAAATGGCTGAAGGCACTGGATACTGCAAAGTCTATGGGCTCTGACAATATTCCAGCAGTAGTACTCGACTTGTGCTCCAGAACTTGCTGCGCCCCTACCAAACTGTTCCAGTACAGTTACAACACTGGCATCTACCCGGCTATGTGGAAAACTGCCAAGATATGACTTACACAAAAAAGCAGGACAAATCCAACCCAGCCAATTACCACTCCATCAGTCTACTCCCATCATCAGTAAAGTAATGGAAGGGGTCATCAACAGTACTATCAAGTAGCAATTGCTTAGCAATAACCAGCTCACTGATGCTCAGTTTGGATTCCACCAGGGCCAACACAGCTCCAGACCTCATTACAGTGCTGGTTCAAACATGGACAAAAGAAATGAACACCAGAGGTGAGGTGAGAGTGACTGCCCTTGACATCAGGGTAGCATTTGACCGAGTGTGGCATCAAAAAGGCCTAGCAAAACTGGGTTCAATGGGAATCGTGGGAAAACTCTCTGCTGGTTGGAGTCATACTTAACACAAAGGAAGATGGTTGTGGTTGTTGGAGATCTATCATCTCAGTTCGAGGACATCAATGCAGGAGTTCCTCAGGGTAGTGTCCTAGGCCCAACCATCTTCAGCTGCTTCATTAATGACCTTCCTTCCATCATAAGGTCAGAAGTGAGGATGTTCGCAGATATTTGCACAATGTTCAGCACCATTCGCAACTCCTCAGATACTGAAGCAGTCCGTGTCCAAATGCAGAAAAACCCGGACAATATCCAGGCTTGGGCTGACAAGTGACAAGTAACATTCATGCCACACAACTGTCAGGCAATGACCATCTCCAACAAGGGAGAATCTAACCATCACCCCTTGACATTCAATGGCATTACCATCGCTAAATAACCCACTATCAACATTGTGGGGGTCACCATTGACCAGAAACTGAACTGGGCTAGCCATATAAATACTGTGGCTACAAGATCAGGTCAGAGGCTAGGAATCCTGTGGCTTGTAACTCACCTCCTGACTCCCCAAAGCCTGTCCACCATCTACAAGGCACAAGTCAGGAGTGTGATGGAATACTCTCCACTTGCCTGGATGAGTGCAGCTCCAACAACACTCAAAAAGCTTGACCATCCAGGACAAAGCAGTCCACTCGATTGGCACCCCATCCACAAACATTCACTCCCTCCACCACCAACATACAGTGGAAGCAGTGTACCATCTACAAGATGCACTGCAGGAACTCACCAAACCTCCTTAGACACCACCTTCCAAACCCACAAGCACTACCATCTAGAAGGACAAGGGCAGCAGACACATGGGAACACCACCGCCTGGAAATTCTTCCAAGCGACTCACCATCCTGACTTGGAAATATATTGCCATTCCTTCACTGTTGCTGGGTCAAAATCTTGGAACTTCCTTCCTAACAGCACTGTGGGTGTACCTACACCACATGGACTGCAGCAGTTCAAGAAGGCAGTTCACCACCAGCTTTCTCAACAGCAATTATGGGTGGGCAATAAATGCTGGCCTAGCCAGCGACACCTACACCCTGTGAATGAATTTTTTTTTAAAAACTATATCAAAGTAGTTAAAAGAAAAATCTATTGGGAGATGCTCTTCAGACCCATGCCAGATGCCATGCCAGTGATCACTTTTACAATGATAGGGAATGATTATTTTACAGTAATAGGTATCAATGCACCACATAGAATAATTACATTACATTAAGGTATGCAGGTGCATCATGTCAAATTATTAATTTACAGTAATGGATGCCAGAGTGCCAGGTACAATAATGACATTACAATTAATAGTCAACACATCTGACTGTGACCAAGGCTTCCTTTCTTAGTTTATCCTTTCAACCTCTCAGTTGCCTTCAATATCATTGTTCATTTAAACTGTTCTCGTCCATTTAAACAGCTCTCCTCTGCATTCCGTCTCTGGGACATTGTATTCTCCTCCTTCTGCTTCTCTGAGTTAACACAAGCACTACATTGCTGCCAATAGCTTTGTCCTCCTCTGCTCCCACAGTACACATTGGTGTACTTTAAGATTAATCGTTGGACCACTTTTCCTCTCCTGCAATGTGCTAAGCCTTAACAACATGATCTGAAAATACAGAAGCATCTGCCGCACATGTGCTGCCCACATCTGGTGAAGGCTCCTCCACTGACCCAAATGTGGTTCCCACAATTTCGAATCATCTACCTGATATCAGGTTTTGGAGTGACCCAAATCTTTCTCCATCCGCAAAGTCGAGACCATTCTCCTTTGTTCCCATCAGCACTTCTGCATAGCTGGCTTCAACATCCCAGGTATTACCTCATGCTGAGTGAAGAAGTGCAGAGCTTTGGCATCCAGCACAACCCTAGATTCAGCTTCCTCCCATACATTCATTCAGTTAGAAAAATCACTTCTTCCATCTTGTTTAAAAACACTTACACACCCATCTCTTCTTCCCTGCTGTTCAATCCTTCACCTCTTTAAGGATGGATTTCCATAATGTCTACTCTACAACAATCTTCCATTTTAAATACGTATCCTCTTTAGCCAGGGGAAAGCAGCTGGGAGTGATTAAATTTAAAGTGACCTATTACATCTCAAATATCTTTTAGGAATATACAAACATTATAATTCCAAATGCAATAAGAATGCCTATTCAGGGAATCCATTTCACACAAGGATTGCAGAATTGATTAATACTGTACTCATGCTACATGTCACATCAAGGGCACTCTTCTTATGTAGACTCAGTTTAACTGCAAAGCCAAGTAGAAACTGCTTAACACAGACTTTTGTCCTGAAATCTGTCAAGTACTGGGTGGCACATGCAAATGGATTGGCATTTTCCATGATGGGGTAGTGAGAAGGTGGACAGGGATGGCAGCTCAGCAATCCATTGCGTTAAACTGTCAACAGTGGGTAGAGAGTTCCAGAGGCCAGGGACAAGATAAAAAATGATGCTTCTTTAACATTGTCCCATCATGCATTCAAATCATCACTGTCATCAACTACTCCTCGAATTAAGAATGACGTCTACACAGAGTTGTGGACCTCTGCCAAGGGTCTTCATGGGGCTGAACAGGCTGATTCTAAACATGCAGATCTTTGGGCACATATGGCAGGGTACCCCACAAGGTAGCGGCATTCAGAGTGCAGGATTAGCTTCCTGTTCTTTCCTTCTCTGCTGCTGCTCTGCCTCATCATTAAGGCATTTGGATTCGAAGTGTGATGCAACTTGATAGACAAATTATCGCCATTTTGAACAATTGGTAGCGAGCTCCTCTCAGTCATGAACGTCAATGCTGTTGCATTTCAAGGAGACATTCAGAGTGTCATTGAAGTGTTTTCTTTATGCTTCCCGAAATGTTAGCCATTTGAGAGTTGAGAAAACAGGACCTGGTGGGGTAGATGCTTTTCAGCCATTCGGACACAGTGTTCAGTTCACTGTAGTTGATTTTGCAGGCGTTTATCTGAATATTTGTGGAGCTGGCTTCAAGAAAGACACTGGCATTTGTTTGACGGTCCTCCCATTGATCCGGAGGGTGTGGCAGAGGCCTTGTTGATGGAATTTCTCTAGCGCTCTTATGTGTCACTGATACACAATCCAGGTCTCATTCCAGTACAGGAGAGTGGTGATGACAAGGTGATGCAGAGGTCTTTGCTGTCAAATACTCACTGCCACAGTTTGTAGAAGGTTGAGCTGCGCAGCTGATCTGGTGTTCGATCTCCTCATCAATGGTGGCCTTTTGAGAGAAGTAACTGCCTAGTTATGGGAAGATGCAGAGTAGCAGTCCCTCTACACTACCTCATCATCTACAAGTAATAAACAAAAGAGTTGCTGATTTGGAAATGTGGTAAAGCTGATTGGTAATCATCACAGGGATTCTCAGGAATTCAATTATCCAAACAACCTGTAGCCAAACTGGAATAAATTTATATTGATGCAGAACTGTACTGCCATTTTATCAGAACAAGAAAAATAGTGGAACTTCTGAAGTGCAGACCATGTGCATAGTGGGAGCAGATAAAAATTATTGCAGACTTGCATTTCATCTGTCTGGTAGACTCTGTTTCCTGCTCACTCAATTAGGAAATGGAAATCTGCAGTATGGAGACGTAGCTATTAGCAGGAGCCATGGCCATGGTGCAATCATTCGACAAAGTGACCTGCCTCCTTCATTGCAGTGTGATCATTCCATCATGCCTATGGACAAAAATCAATGGGGCATTTCAGAAGAGTCAGAGGCCACGAAATTCAATAACTCCCGAGAAAGGGCAAGGATGGTGATGCACGAGTAATCCGCATCTATTGCTTCCAACATAAACAGCACACAAACTTTGTGCAGCCTGCTAATTTAAATGATTGTAGCATGCAGTCCAGCGCTGTTAAGTGACTGCATGCTTGAACAGGGAGCTCAAAATCTTGAAAGACTAGTCGGTGTTAAAGCTAGCCTGCACTACTTAAGTACCTCTTAAAGGGGTAAGTGTATTTCGGCTGGAATAGGTGCTGGATGTCATTCTGAAAATGTTTTTGATGTGAGAAAGGCACAAGGATGGCATAACATGGCAGAGAGTGGGCTCTCAAGATATTTCAGTGCTGCACCAGAGGCCTTGATGCAGGAGGTGGAGAAAAGGAGAGAAGTCATCCATCCACAGGGGGCTTAAGTCCCTGCAGACAAATTTTGCAAAGGGAGTGAGAGCAGATAGCTGTGGCAATCAATGCTATGAGTCTAGCTCTGAGGGCCTGGATCCAGTACCACAAGCAGTTCAATGACCTCATACTCAGTGAATGTAATTTCAAATACTGGATCCCACCAACTGCACCACTAAGCCTCGTGCACTGCTCAATTTACCACCCCCCACTCGATCACTCACCTAAAAACAATTACTATGAAACACAACTCATACCTCACGTTCATAGCTTCACCTCAACCTTACACACTTGGCACTGCTGCAAGCCTCACACCCACGTCTCACAGCGTGCACACACTGCAAGCTATTCAACCATGACAAGCACTAGACTCCATGCTCATTGACACACTTCTCTCTTTCTTGTAAGACAAAGTGACACATCACCAAAGGCATCAGCTCCCAACTGGCAGGGAATAGGCAAAGCTCCTATCCTTGCACCCCCCTATGGAGGAGACGGTGCTTGCTATCATTGGTGTGGCCATAACTGAGGCTGTGACCAGCAGTGGGACTGAACTCATAGAAGATGATAATATCCTTATGCCTAATCATCCTTCTCATATCCCACTTCCCCCTCATCCGACAATCTCTTCTGATTTGCAAGCTGCTCATGGTGTAAGCATGTACCCTCTTGCTTTCACCTGCTTCCCTCACCACAACTCTACCCTTGTGTCTTTCTCCTTTCAGATGCCCAAGAACAACAATCATGCCAGACACTGGTGTGAGAGCAAGAGATACAAGAGGAAGAAGACAATGATTTTGAAGAAACACCATCTGTCATTCGTACACTCTCAGCCACCAGATATCAGATAGTGACAGTATGGCCTGAATTTTTGTAAAGATGGAGAGCCTCTCAGTCGTTACGAAAATAGCAGCAGAGGCCCGAGTCCAGAAGTTCTGCCCTGAAGACACACCTACTATTTTCGCATGTTCAAGTGTAGCTGTCTCCAGCTGATCTGATTTTCGCTGGTGGAATGTCCAGAACACAACTTGCACACTTTAGACCTTGTAGGAGAAGATTTAAAGCTGCCAGAGTTCTATGGAGAAGTAGGGTACCCTTTTGGATATGGTCCTGGGACATGTTTGGGGGAGGTCAGGTACCCTTTGAAAGAGTTAATGTGGCCTTTGGGAGAGGTCAAGTGCCCTTTGTGAGAGGAAAGGTGCCCTGAAACTCATGGAACTGTCAAAAGGAGCTATCAACAGAGCCGTCAAAAGGAATTGTCAAAAGGAGATGTCAAAAGGAGCTGCCTAACTGTCAAGGTATTTAAAACTCCTGCCCTTTGAAGACTTGAAAAACTGTCTGCAGTGTTAAAAACAATCAGTGCTTGCTACTTCACTCTGTCTGTTAACATAAACCTGAGGGCTATCATTACAGAAGAGACAGGATACACAATTAAATACTTAGTGTATTGGCAGGGCTGCCAGAAAGCCTGCATTCAATGTCAAGGAGCAGTCAGCACCAGCTTGCTGCAGAACTTTGCACAGGGGTTGGAGTCTTTCTAGCATGCACTGGTGGCAAGCTCCATGAACACACTTTTTTATTATTTGTTCATGGGATGTGTGCTCACTGGCTAGGCCAGCTTTTATTGTCTATCTATAATTGCTCTTGAGAAGACAGTGGTAAGCTGCCTTTGTGAACCACAGCCATCCATGTAATTTAGGTACATGCACAGTACCTTTAGGAAGGAAGTACCAGGATTTTGATCCAGCACCGATTAAACGACGGTGATATAGTTCCTTGTCAGGACGATGTGTCACTTGGAGGGGAGCTTGGAGGTGGTGGTGTTCCCCTGTGCCTGCTGCCCTTGTCCTTCTAGGTGATAGTGGTTGCAGATTTGGAAGGTGCTGTCAAAGGAGGCATGATGAGCTGCTGTAGTGCATTTTGCAAATTGTGCACAATGCAACCTCTGTGCACCAGTGATGGAGAGAGTCAATGTTTAAGTTGGTGGATGGGGCGCTATCTAGCAGAACCCTTTGTATTGAATGGTGTTGAGATACCTGCATGATGTTGAAGCTGCACTCAAATTTTGTAATTGGAGAGAATGATATTACACTCCTGACTTCTGCCTTGCGGATGGTGGACTGGCTTTGTAGAGTCAGGAGGTGAGTTACTTACCCCAGAATTCTCAGCCTCTGGCCTGCACTTGTAGCTACAGAATTTATATGGCTGGTCTGCTTAGGTTTCTGGTCAATAGTACCCCTAGGTTGTTGATGGTGGGCATTCAGCAATGGTAATGCCATTGAATGTCAAGGTGGGCTGAATGGCCTCTTTCTGTGCCATAACTTTTCTATGGTTCTATGGGAGATGGTTAGATTCTCTCTCACAAGAACACAAGAATGCCTGGCATTTGCGTGGCATGAATGTTTCTTGCCACTTACCAGCCCAAGCCTGAATGTTGTTCAAGGTCTTGTTGCAACGCAGGTATGGACTGCTTCATTATTGAGGGGTGGCAAATAGTACTGAACACTGGACAATCATCAGCAAACAAACCCACTTCTGACCTCATGATTAAGGGACAGTCATTGATGAAGCAGCTGAAGATGGTTGGGCCTAGGTCACTACCCCGAGGAACTTCTACAGCGATGTCCTGGGGCTGAGATGATTGGCCACCAACAACTACAACCATCTTCCTTTGTGTTGAGTATGACTCCAACCAGTGGAGAGTTTTCTCCCTGATTCCTATCGACTCCAACTTTGCTCGAGTTACTTGATACCACACTCTGTCAAATGTTGCATTGATGTCAAGGGCAGTCATTTTCACCTCATCTCTGGAATTCAGTTCTTTGTCCATGTTTGGAGCAAGGGTGCAATAAGGTCAGGAGCCAAGTGGTCTTGGCAGAACCCAAATTGAGCATCAGTGAGCAAACTATTGCTGAGTAAGCGCCACTTCATAGCGCTGTTGGCAATATCTTCCATTATTTTGTTGATGACTGAGACATAACCATGACGTAACATTTGACGGCCATTGTCTCAACTTGCATTACAACACAAGTAGCCACTCAAAATGTGGATGCTGTCGTGGAAGATCAGATTCAAGACATGCAAAATCTGTTTGCTGCCATGGAACATAGGAAATAGGAGCAGGAATAGGCCATTCAGCCCATCGACCCTGCTCTGCCATTCAAACATGACTGATCATCTACCTCTACGCCATTTTTCCCCCACTATCCCCATACCCATTGATATCATTCATATCCAGAAATCCATTGATTTCTGTCTTGAACATGCTCAATGATTGAGCCTCCACAGCCCTCTGGGTAGAGAATTCCAAAGATTCAGCATTCTCTGAGCGAAGAGATTCTTCCTCAACTCAGTCTTAAACGACCTGCCCCTTATTTTGAGGCTGTGTCCCCAGTTCTAGAATCACCAGCCAGGGGAAACATCCTATCCACATCTACCCTGTCACACCGTTTAAGAATTTTGTAAGTTTCAGTGAGATCACTTCTCATCCTTCAAGACTCTAGAGTATATCGGCCTAGTTTCCTCAGTCTCTCCTCATAAGACAACCCTGCCATTTGAGGGATGAATCTGGTGAATCTCCGTTATGCTCCAACTATGCCAAGTATATCCTTCCTTAGATAAGGGGATCAAAACTGTACACAATACCCTAGGTGCGGTTTCACTATAAATTTTCAGCAAGACATCTTTACTTCTGTACTCAAATCCACTTGCAATGAAGGCCAACATACAATTTGCCTTCCTCATTGCTTGCTGCATCAGCCTGCTAGCTTTAAATGACTCATGAACAAGGACACCCAGGTCACTCTGGACATCAACACTTCCCAACTGCTCACCATTTAAGAAATACTCTGCCTTCTGATTTTTTCTACCAAAGGGGATATCTTCATAGTTATTCACATTATATTCCATCTGCCATGTTCTTGCCCATTCACTTAATCTGTCCAGTCCCTTGACGTCTCCTTGCATCCTCCTCACAACTCACATTCCCACCTAGTTTTGTGTCAACAAATTTGTAAATATTATAATTGGTGCCCACATCCAAATCATTTATATAGATTGTGAACAGCTGTGGCCCCAGCATTGATCCTTGCAGTACCCCACTAGTAATAGCCTGAGAATGATCCATTTATTGAAGCTCTGTGTTTTCAGACTGCTCTCATGCCAGCTCATAAGAACATTAGACATAGCAGCAGAGATAGACCATAGGGCCTGTCGAGTCCGCTCCACCATTCAATAAGATCATGGCTGATCTTCAGCCTCAACTTCACTTTCCCACCTGCTCCCCATATCCTTGGATTCCCCGAGAGACCAACAATCATCTCAGCCTTAAATACATTCAATGATGGAGTATCTACAGCCTTCTGGTTCCAACGATTCACAACCATTTGAATGAAGAAATTTCTCCTCATTTCTGACCTCATTTCTGTCCTTTATCCTGAGACTGTGACTTTATATTCTAGATTCCCCAGGCAAGGGAAGCAATCTCTCAGCATTTACCTTGTCAAGCTCAGCTTGTTGTCATCAAGATCAGATTACTGTCATCGTAGCTGCAGATACCAGTGTTTACAGGGTGTCAAAGCAGTCCAACAATCTGTCACATGATCAACACATGACTAGGATTGTTGAGGTGCCGCCCTGGGAAAATGGCAATGGCTCCTTGGAGCATGATCCTGCTGTCCTCTCTCAGCATGACTACCACTGGCACACCATCTGTGCCCTTGTTGCTGCCTGTCATCAAGTCAGCCCAGAGAGTTGCCATTCCCACTAAGATGGTGCAAAGTCAGGCCTTCTAGGGCCACAGCTCCTCCACTGAAAGTCAGCAGCCTTCCACCAGCCATGCGACATCCACTGGGGCAGCACTACATAGGAGCACAAGGGTTGTTATTGAATTTTAAAATGCAGCAATGTTTGATTTCTAAATTTGGTCTGAAATATTTGTTTTGTGGTGACTTTTATTTTTGCACTTTGGCCAAGTGGACACTGTGATGGTCAGTAACAGAGGGATGGCAAGGTGTCGTACTGTTGGGGAATGGAGAATTGGTGTTATTTACTGGTTTCTCAGTCAAACAAGCTGATCATGGACATCCCAGTCAGAAAGGGCTATGTAGGTTACCTCCTCCTTTCCTCCTCCTTTTTCTCCTCTTCCTCAGCTGGTCGGCAAATCATGATGGTGAGGTTGTACAGCATGCAGCAGACCATCATCAATCTTGACACGTGCTCTGTTGATACTGCAGGGCTCCTTCAGAACAGTCCAGGCAGTGTAAGTGTTGTTCAGGCACCCCAATAGTCTGCTCTATCACATTAGATTGGTAGAATGGCTTTCATTGAATGCATGCTGCCCATGGTTAGCGCACCAGAGTCATGAGTCATGCCATCAAAGAATAGCCCTTGTCACCCAGTAGCCACCCTGTAGTTTGCTGTGATTTTTGTGCTGACTCAAATGCAGCTGGCATAGCAGACTGCTGCCTGGATACCAGGCATTAACCTACTTTGAAAACTGCCTATGGTCACACACCAGTTGGACGTTGAGGGTCTGGTATCCCCTTCAGTTGCGTTATATCTCAGAGTTGAATACGATGCTTGCTTAGCAATCTGGGTGTGCGCAAGTGCCTCCTGCATCCACAGATGCTGCCAGACCTGCTGAGTTTTTCCAGGTATTTTTATTTTTGCCTCCTGCATCATGGGGAAGTCTGCAATCCTCACAAAGCCACATGCTCACTTCACCTGCTTCACAAGAGGAAATTAAATGTATTCAGCTCATTTGAAATACACGAGCCTCGGTGACCTCCTTTATACAAAAGTGGACGGCAAACTGGGCACTATGGAGCTGAATTTCATAATGTTTATTCAGTCTGTAACCACCACAGGCCAAGTTATGGATTAAAATACACCTGACTGCAGCCTCACTGGCTCATGTTACACATCACAAAGGAAAGAGAACACAACCTGTTACAGGGTGAGGATTCACTTTTATAGACTCTTCTTGCTCAAGACAGTTTTACAATGTCAATGATTGTTCTACATTAAAGTGTAATCTAATTACATTTTTGCAAAGATTGCCAGTTTTTTCAGGAGCCTACAGCTTTTTCTAGTTTCCTCCCAGATTAAAGTAATTAGACATCTGGAAGGAAGATGACTGATGTCTGGACAGAACTCACCAAAACATCATGAGAAGAAACCTAGCAATGCATTGGTGAAAAAGAAAACAGTCATTGACGACAACTTCTCAAATACAACAAGCATGTTGTAGAATAATAAACAACAAAGCGATAAGTACGCAGGTTCAGTGTAGAAACAATCAGGAGCCAAACTGAGGATGCAGTACACACCTCCAGAAAACTTCTCAATTACAATACTCAAAGGCACATCATGCTTTATCACACCAAAACCCTGCAAAGCACTTCGATTAAGTACTTTTGTTTTTAAGCACAGTGAACGTAATGCCAGTAAAATGCGCCAACACCTCGCAAACAGCAATTGTGTTCTTCACAGTGAAGGTGCTCATACTGTGCTCATACTAAACAACGTCAACTTATCCACGTATTGTGCAAATCACCAGCAACTGGTACATGCAGATTTGATGCAAGGTGAATACTTTGCTCATCAAGCACTTCCAGGCGAAGCTGCAGAGTAGCATTCCCTGTACATTGTCTCAACAGCCATGAGTATTAAACAAGGGTGTTCCCTTCTGCAAATTGAGAAAGGGACTGGTAATCATTACAAGGATTCTCAAGCATTCAGTTTTTGAAACAGCCTGCAGCCGAACTGGAATGACTTTGCGCCAGAGCAGATTGTAAGGCCGTTTCATCACCACAAAGAAAAAGTGATAGTCTTGATGTGCAGACTTGCAAAATGGGGGTAAATATGCCGTGATTCAGAATACTTACTCCATGTTGTTGTACTACATTTCGGTGCAAATTTAATCGAAACCCTCCATTCTTTTTATTTTTATTTTGCAGCTCTGAGGTATCCATCAGTACTGGGATTTATTCGAAAGCGTGTACAGTACTGTCCTGAACTGTAATCAGAGTCTCCCGCAACTTAAATCATACTAATAGTCTCCTGTCTCTACCTTAGTATTTGATTTATATGTAGCACCTTGTTACATCAAAACTCTACAAAACCCTCCACATAATTAATTACTTCACAAATGTTTTGGAAACTACTAATCATTCTGGAATGAGTATTTTTGTGCACTTCGGTGGATTATATATATATATTTTAAATGATTTTATTCTCTCACATATATTTCAACTATTTTTCTCAATCTTTCAGTTCATTCCCTCTCTCACATTATGTCATATACCAAAATCAAGATGATCTACAAGGTGGGAAAGTGTGAGAGCTATTAAGTGCTTCTCACATAGGAGAGATAGAAAAATCAGAGGATATACTGCCCTGTATCATTCAGGTGCACACTCCTAGTTTATAGTTTAAGAGTAGTATTGACAAAAGATTGCAGCATTTCCTAAAACAGGCTACAATTATAGTTCAATGGATGAAGATGTGCACGCAAAATGTGTTAACTCATTAAAATAAAAGCAAAAGCTGGATATCTGCAATAAAAACCAAGTGCTGGAAAAACTCAGCAGGTCTGGCAGCATCTATGGAGCTATATAGAATCTGAGTTAATGCTTCAAGTCCAATATGACTTGACCTGCTGTGTCTTTCCAGCACTTTCTGGGGTAACTCATTGTCCATTTAAAGGTCCAAAGCAATTTGCAATTAACTTTTTAAAAACATTTTCTATATCAGTCCCCTTTCTCTGAAGTAAGGCAAGCGGACTGGCAAAAGCTGGGAATTGTGTTCATCAGGGATCTGGGCTGAGACCACTATTGTTCACAACTTACATCAATGAACAGGAGGTGCAATTTCAAAACATGTGGACGACACCAAATCCACTGTCTCCCTCAGAGTCTGTCCCCTGTCTCCCTCAGAGCCTCTCCACTGTCTCCCTCAGAGCCTGCCCACTGTCTCCCTCAGAGCCTGTCCACTGTCTCCCTCAGAGTCTGTCCCCTGTCTCCCTCAGAGCCTGAACACTGTCTCCCTCAGAGCCTGTCCACTGTCTCCCTCAGAGCCTGTCCACTGTCTCCCTCAGAGCCTGTCCACTGTCTCCCTCAGAGCCTGCCCACTGTCTCCCTCAGAGCCTGTCCACTGTCTCCCTCAGAGTCTGTCCCCTGTCTACCTCAGAGTCTGTACAAATGTCTCTCTCAGAATCTGTCAACTGTCTCCCTCAGAGCCTGTCCACTGTCTCCCTCAGAGCCTGTCCCCTGTCTCCCTCAGAGCCTGAACAAAAAGGAAGAATCTAACAAAATACAAGACAACATTCATAATCCAGCAGAATGGACTTGTAATTGGCAAATGTATCTCAATATACATAATTGTGAGGTGACAAATTTTGATGGGGATAATAAAGAGGCTTGTATAATAGGAATAATAATAACCTCCAAAAGTAGATATGCAAGTTAATTAGGCCATTAAAAAGCAAACCAAGCATGGGGATTTATTTCTGGTGGGATAGAACCGAAAAGTAGAGAAATTATGTTAAGCCTCTATCAAAGCTCGATTCGATCACATATAGAGTACTATGCACAGTTCTGGCTTCCATATAATAAAAAGGAAAGAGAGGCAGTGGAGAAAGTATAAAAAAAATTCAAAAAAAGGGTGATACTAAAACTGAGAGGATATATTTACCAGGAAAGGTTGAACAAGGTTCTTTTTTCTCTGGAAAACAGAGGATAGAGGTCTTTGAAATTCTGATCGAGCTGTAGGATAGACATAGAGAAAATGTTTCCACTTATGGTGGAGTATCAAATGAGACATCATAAAAAGAAGTTAGTAACAAGTAAATACAATAGGAAACTCAGGAAAAATTACTTACTCAACGAGTGATTAGAATGTGGACAATGCCATGAGGAGTAGGTAAGGAAAAGGGTTATTTAAGAAGAAGCTAGATAACATGAAGGGGTAAATGAATAGAAGGTTATGCTGATAGAATTAAGCAAGAGGGGTATGGGATGAGGCTCATGAGCAGCATTAGTGCTGGCACAGGCCAGTTGGGCTAAATGGCCTGATTCTGTGTTGTACACCTCATGTAAAATGGATGCCCATAGTTGGGAGGGGTGAACTTGGGCAACCCCTCCACAATGGCAGGCATGCACCAGAGCTTCTGGCCTCAGACAGTAGGCAGGCATGAAAGATGCAACCATAGTGATTGCTTGTGCCTACCTGCCCCATGTCAATTAGATGCCATCCTACAAACCACAGAGGGACTGGAGGGCACCAGCAGGCGCAATGCAGGCATAACTGCTGAGGTCACATTCTGAAGAATTTCAGCTCCTTCACATGCTAAATGCCAAAATACATAAAGATCGCCTTTCTGATTTAAAAAAAATTACTGATCCATAACCAAAGTAAACGTTGGATGATTTCTTCACATTTATCTCTGAACCAACACATTGTTCTAATATAGAACAGAATCTGGGATTAATTACGGCCTAACATGATCTCTTTACCACAAAATAAAGCACTTGTGTGATTCTGACCAACCATCATATGTCCTCTGGGCATGGAATTCTATCATCATCTAGAGGAGAAACACAGTCACTCCTTCATACCCATAACTTCAACAATTACAAAAATAAAATTATTCCAGAAATTTGGTACTGCATTGTGTTAGAACACAATCTAAAACGAGGAGTTGAGTGCAGTGCAAATGTATGAGATGGACAACTCTCGTGCTCATTTCATTACATCCTATGCAAAGTGAATTTGGGTGGTCTTGATGTAGCTCCAAATGGTTTTGGTCCATAACATAAAGGTAGCGATAATTCAGCAGAAGTTGGGAGTGGCTAAGCAGTCTCAGTCGGAGAATCACTAAAAAGTGCTTTTCTTGGATTTACTAGGATAATATCAGAAAGGAGTGGATGTAGTTTTGGTAAGATTTAAAAGAAAATGCTAGAGTTTTATTTGCTTATTTATGGGGTGTCTTGGGAGATTTCTTTATGTTATGTCAATACAAATGGAAGTTGCTTTTGTTGTCGGACTGTATCCATTTAAGAGTTCAAGGGGGAATCAAGTAGAAAAATTCAAAATTATAGACGGTCAGATAGAGTGAATTCTGAAAGGTTAACTGGTCACTGAATCAGTAAAAAAATGACAAAAGCAAAACTGAGAATGAGTGCTTGAACATAAAAAGGTGCTAGAAGGGATTTTTAAAATGGCTTTTAGCAGCATCTTAAATTTTACCACAATCTTTCCCTCTAAATTCCACAATTCCTGCTCAATATCTGGCCTGTCAAGCTCTCAAATGTCTGTTTATGTGAATAGACTTATGTAAATACTGGCAGTTGGTTCCAACTCTTGGAAGTAAACTGGAAAGTGTTTTATTTCCTAACTCTGTTTTCTCCTTCTTTGAAGGCACCAAATCTTAAGCTCCCCCTACTAAAAACCTAATCTCTTTTTAAAAAAACTTCCCATACTTCTTTCTCCTCTCTCGAGGAACTGAACAACTAAGATAAAACTCGTGTGGGTTCTGCAGGAGCTGGGCAATCTGCTGCACCTCACTGCTATCCAAGTGGTGGTGAAAATTACCCACCTCCATATTCATAGAAAATGGAACTTAAGTGAACACATCTCCAGCTCCAGTTTGCTGATATATATTACGTGATTGTAAATGGCTTTCCAGAAAACAATCTTTGTGGTATATTCCTGAAAGCTGGCTGTTCGCACAACTCCCAGACTTTGTTTTTCCAATGGACCCGCTAAGCTGCATGAGTGCATGGCTGTGCAGCAGCCTGGTAGCCACCACGCAGGCCTCGTTCTGTGAGAAATAACGCCCATAAAAAGTTTATAGGAACTGCGCACTGAAAATACTGGCTGTAAATAGTAGTGATGAAAAAAAATGACAAAAAGAATGGATGACTGCTGAAAGCCTTGAAATTCTCTAGCTAACCAGCTGCGCAGCTACCTTTCTCACATTTTATCAGTAGTTGTGTATTTCTCCAGCGACTGGAGATCTTTGAA
The DNA here is from genome assembly GCF_964194155.1 of Cetorhinus maximus. Lineage (NCBI taxonomy): Eukaryota > Metazoa > Chordata > Chondrichthyes > Lamniformes > Cetorhinidae > Cetorhinus > Cetorhinus maximus. Next base: position 72,005,105 of record NC_135897.1, on the reverse strand, counting down.
GGGTACAAGTGCTTCCCTGCATCCCAGCAAAGGTAACCATCCACGTAGAAGTGAGTTTCTGTTCCTCAGTGCTGGCTGCAGATTACTAACCACAGACATTTGATTTTAATTAGACAATTATCAATCTCAGCAACATCACAGACTAGAAATAGGGCAGTTCCAACAGATCAGAAGCCTAACATTGTTAAGAAACCCATCAATGCTTATGCTGATTCCACCAGGCAAGTAGAAGGCAGCCTACCTCTTACCAGACTGTAGTGTTTATCGCAACATCACCTGATGCACTTTCTCACACCCAGCCATGCCTCTATACTTTTAACATTATTAAATATACTGAGTGCATTTAACAACAAGAAGCATTTCTCCAGCATCTTTAACACAGTAAAACATCCCAAGGCACTTCACAAATGCGTTAGCAAACAAAATTTGACACCAAGCTACATAAGAAAATACGAGGACAGGTGATCAAAATCTTGTTCAAAGAGGTAGGTTTTAAGGAGAGTCTTAAAAGGTGAGGACCGGGAGGAATTTGAAAACAAGGATGAGACTTTTGAAGTAAAAGCAAAATACTGGGGGTGCTGGAAATCTGAAATAAAAACAAGGAAATGCTGGAAAAACTCAGCAGGTCTGGCAGCATCTGTGGAGAGAGAAACAGGGTTAAGGTTTCGTGTCCATATGACCGGACTCGAAACGTTAACTCTGTTTCTCCCCCCCACATACGCTGCTAGATCTGCTGAGCTTTTCCAGCATTTCCCATTTTTTATTTGAGAATTTTGAAATCAAGGCAGTGTCAGGCCAGGACGCAATGTAGTTTAGCGAGCCCAGGTGAACAATATGGGCAGCGGAGTTTTGGATGAGTCCAAGTTTACGGGGGGTGGAAGATGGAAGGCCGGCCAGAACAGCGTTTAACATACAAACCATTTCCTGATGTAAAAGTAAAATGACATCATGGACAACTTCAAGAGTCAGTGATTTACAGACAAGTACTGGGATATTTCTGTGCTGTCAAACTCAAAACAATTACATCCTGAAAATCCATTGGATAATATACTTAATCATTTAATTCTAATTTTTTTGGTTCCACTTCCTCTGCTTAGGAAAAGAACAAGAATAAAACTTGTGCCTTACAACATTCAGCTAATAGAAATGAGGGAAGGTAGCCTGAAGTATTTCCCCTTCTGTAAGGAAGGGGTCTGAATGATTTTTTAGATTATTGAGTGAAGGCTGTGACTGAACTCGTCATGTTTGCACTGGATAAGATCTGCAAGTTCATGATCATTAAGAGAATCTCTGCCACCAAAACATTAGGAATAGTTGTTGCAAAAAAATGGACATGATTAACAACCCACAAAGGCATGAAACATCCAAAAGGTCAGATTATCAGATTGACAATCAAGACAGCGTTCAAGAATTTATAAATAGAGACATGGAATACAAAAGCCAGGAAGTTATGCTAAACCCATATAAAACACTAATTCAGTCCTGTCTGGAGTATTATGTCAAAGTCTGGGCATCACACTTAAGGAAGGATGTGAAGGCTTAGGCGACGCTACAGATGAGATTTATTAGAATGGCTCCAGGGATGAGTGATATGTTATGTGGGTAGACTGGAGAAGATGAGGTTGTTCTCCTTAGAGCAGAGAAGGCCAAGAGGAGGATAAGATGAGATTTGATACAGGTGTGTAAAAACATGAAGGGTTTTGATACTGTAGCTAAAGAAAAACTGTTTCCATCAGCTGACAGGTAAATAACTAGCCAGTGTTAACATGAGGAAAAGCTGTTTTATACATTGAGTGACTAGGATTTGGAATGCACTGCCTGATGAGGTGGTGGATACATATTCAATAGTAGCCTTCAAAAGGGAATTGGATAAATAATTAAAGACAAAAAATTTGCAAGAAATAAAGAAAGAACGGAGGGGTGAATTAACTGCAATATGCTTCGAAAGAAGTGGTGTAGATTTGGTGGGCCAAATAGCCTCCTTCTACCCAATGAGTTCACAAAGATATGGTTCTAGCCAAAAAGCTACAATGCAAATCTACACTAAAACTGTAATGGAAAAAGCTACAATTGGTCTTAGTAAGGGATTGAATTTAGACAAAGATTGTATTATTATGCCCTCAGGACATCTCAAAATGCTCAAGATCAATTAGTTAGATAGGATTGACTTTCTCGCAGGACAGAAACCACCTGGAAGGGACAGAAAATGAACTGAGCTACTCAAGTACAGAAAGCCCCAACTGGTGCCATACCTCCAGGACCTCCTCCTTCTCTGTTGGAGAAAAGGCTCTGTCCCACAGGCTATGCATGGTGCAGGCATCATCATGTTCCAGAAGAACAAAGGCGACCAAGGGGATTCCAACAACTACCAGGGCATCTCGTTCCACAGCATCACTGGGAAAACTTTTTCCAGAGTCATTCTAATGAAGATCCATCGATTAGCCAACAGAATATACCAGGAGGCACAATGTGGCTTCAGAGCAGGCAGATCCTCAGTCAGCTCCAAGAGGAGCTTAGAGAGCAGAAAACACCATTCTACCTTGCCTTTGTGGATCTCACAAAAGCATTTGCCACTGTAAGCAGGACGGGCCTCTACCGGATATTAGAGAAAAACCAACTGTCTTCCTAAGCTTCAGTCCCATATAGTCCTTCCATGATAACATGCATGACACCATTCAGTTTGACAGTTCCACCTGAGTGTTGAGATCAAGAGTGGGGTGAGACAGAACTGCATCTTAACCCCTACTCCTTTTTACATCTTTTTCTCTGTCCTACTGACCTATGCTTTCCCTGCCAACATGTAAGGAGTGAAACCTCCGCACGAAATCAGATGGGAAATTCCTCAACCTATTAAGACGCAAAGCCGAGACAAAAGCAAGGTATGTCATGATCAGGGAACTTCTGTATGCTGATGATGCTGCACTAGTTGCCCAGACAGAAGGCCAGCTTCAAAGGCCCATGGATCATCTGTCCAATGCCTGTCATGTTCTCCCTCACATTCAATATCAAGAAAACTGTAGTAACGGGACAGTGTTGTGTCTTCACCTGTGATCAGACTCAACGATGCACCACTAAAAGCAGTCAGCAAATTCCGCTGCCTTGGGTCCATGGTGACAGACAATCTGTCTCTTGACGAAGAGCTCAGTACATGCATTGGAAAGGCAGCCACTAACTTTAGCCGGCTAACGAAACAGGCATGGAAAAGCAACAAGCTGACCTGCAGGGTGAAGATGCTTATCTGCAAGGCCTGTACCCCCAGCAGATTGCTGAAGCCTGGACAAATTACACTTAAGAAGAAAGGTGTCTGCAACGCATCCTTAGACAAAGTCACCAATGAAGCAGTCCCTTCCAGGGCAAACATGCCAAGCATGCTAGCACAAATCAAGCAAAGAAGGCTTTTGTGCTGTGCACAAGGTGGAAGTTGGCTGCATCCCCAAGGATATGCTATACAGGGAGGGAGCCCATGCCAAAGGACTAGCAGGGCACCCAAAGCTTCAGTTCAAGCTGTCAAAAGAGACACGAATGCCCTCAAGATCAATCACAACAACTCGAGTTGATGATTGATGCAAATGGTGACACCAGCTGTGGGCAGGAATTTGACATGTCGTTTCAGAAGCTCCAAAGCAGACGCCAGCCCGGTACATCAGTCTGGATCATCCCGCAGCACCAGCAAGGGACAGCTTTATGTGGTACTTTTGACAGACTTTCAATTGGCTTGTTCAACCATCAAAAGAAGTGCAGCAGATGATCTCAGCTGACTTCACTGAAGTTCCGAGGCTGAATTCCCATCATCTCTCACAGGTGAAAGGATGCCAATGACATAGACTATACAGCACACAAACAGGGCTTTCAGCCCAACCAGTCCACGTTATTGTTTATCCTCCACTCAAGCCTCCTCCCAACTTTCCTCATCTAAATCCACAACTGCAACTATCTGCTCACTTCTCCTTCTTACGCTTGTCTAGTTTCCCCTTAAGTGTACCTTAACCTTTGAAGGGGTCACAGTTCAGCAGCCAATTTGCACAAGGTCCCAAAAGTCACAAATGAGATGAATGATCATTTGCTTTGCTTCTTTTTGGTATTGTTGTTTGGGCTGTAAATGTTGGTCAGAATACTATGAGATCTCCACTGCTCTTCCTGGAATGGTACCATGGGATATGTAGGTCGACTTGTACAAGCAGGCGGGACCTTGGTATAAGAAGCATCTTATCAAAATGGTTATTGTAATACAAAAAATGATAAAGATAAAACATCTGCTCCTGATCACTGTCCGTTGGAAAGTGAATGTATGTGGAAATTGGGTGAGGATAGAATTGGGCTTGGAAGTGGAACCCTCCCCCTGCCCCCATGGTAAAATAGGTTGCCATCATTCAATGTGCAGGACATAAGAGGCTCGATTTTCACAGAGTTGGGGAGACTCTGCAGACCTTGAAAAATGGCAGCCAGGACCCGATTCCGGGATTCGCGGCTCCATTCCCAAAATTTCCAATTTTCACCAGGGCATTTTAAGAGTGCAGGTTCGTTCAGGTCACAAGCCCACACCCTGCATCCCCACATTGCCAGCCTGGCCAGCTCCATTGCAGGGATCGATATGTTCTAGTCTTCCACAAGTTTCATGGAGTTGAGCCAGCTTTTCAAAGAGTCATGGTTCAGGGCGCCTCAGGGGTGTCATGGACCATAATCTGCAAAAGGCAACCTTTTGAAAGATAAGTTCAAAAGGTCCTCCTCATGTCTTCCCTGCCAAGGGAAGCCCCCACCCACCCCCATGGCCCTTCATGCCCCCATGTCAAGGTATGCCCCCACCCAATCCCTATGACTCCTTATGCTCCCCATGCCAATGGATGTCTCCACCCACCTTCATGGCCCCACAAGCCCCCTTGCCAATATATGCCCACCAACCACCCCCTATGGCCCCTCATGCCCACCATGCCAAGGTATGCCCCAAACCACCCCCTCATGGCCCCTCATGCCCCCCATACAAAGCTATGGCACGCTGAAGCCTATTCATCCACAATACACTGTATAGAACTAATGAACCCTATGGTGACAGTAGGTTGTGTAAAAAAAGCTTTAAAAAGCAGTCATTCATTGACAATTTTCCACTTCTTTTAAAAAAATAAACTCCTTTTTACTACAGGCCAATAAAAATGTCAATCACCCAGACCTTCTGAAGTAGCAGTTGCAACCCCTGCCTCTAAACTCTTTCCTGAGTCAGCCGGCCTGGCTGCAGCCCAAGCCCACCACAGCCACCCCGCACCCCCCCGCCCCACAACCCCCAACCACCCACCCCACTAACCACCCACCCCCCGGCAAAATGAAGATCCTATCTTTGCTTTTCTCAAAGCAGGTGGCTGAGCCAAGCAAGTTCCTGACTCCCACTAACTGCCTCAAGGATGAAAATCCGGCCCTAGGAATCTTGATAAAGTTTCAGAGAGCGCCTATACCCTTGAAACCACACCAAAGTATAAACCACAGCTCTCAGGGGATCAAGGAGGGGGGAAAAGTCAGTCGGAAATTTGAGGAGTAAGAATACCATAATGGTACAATGGCACAAGAAAAAGCATTCTCCCGAGACTGGCATCAACATATATACTCGAGGTCAAAGAGAGGCAGCTTATACAACCAACCCTGTGTTACACAGAGTGACTGACTCCTGTTGAAAAACGTTAAGGGGCACATTGGCATTGGCGCCAGCCTGTAGGTAAGAGCTGAGCAGTGGAGGGTGGGTGGGGGGGAGCGAGATGCTGCCAGAGCTGTGACACCTGGGGCGAAGGTGGGGTGGGTGATAAGGCGAGAACTGTGAGAGTGGGGGTGGAGGGGGGTGGGAAGTGCTGCCAAATCTATAAGAGAGGACCTGTGGGCTCGATCACGGTGTCCCTAGGCACGCACTAGGGGTGACATATACACAAAAAAAAGTTGTCAATACATGTGCAACTAAAATTCTGGCCAAGACAAACACAAACCGAAGACTGCCAAAGCATACAGGAAGACCAGCCAATGCAGATGAATTCCAGGACAAAACACGTCCTGGGAAGGCATGACCCGAGATGTGGGACAAAAGGTCAAGTTACAGGACAGTCCTGGATAAACTGGGATGGTTGGTCACCTTGAATGCTATACCTGACCTGGACATATATGCTGCAGACAGTGGGTTGAAAAAGTCGGAGAATCTTCACTTCCTCACTCCTACTTACCACTTCTTCAGAAGCACAAATATTTTTTTGACAGACAGATATGAAACAAATCGCATATGACAAAACAGGTATACTTTCCACCTGTGCGAGATTCAAAATGTATCCCACTGACAAAAATATTTGAAACAGATCATTCCATCACCAACAAAATCTCTCCCAATAACAATAAGGGTTATTTCATATCAGACGTTAAAATATCTAAATGGATTAGATTAAAATCATTACTTTTATTTAAACCCTGGTGAAATCTAGAAGTAGTTGGATAAATAATTTTGGAATTTGCCTTACTGCTCATGGTGGCTTCCTTCTCTTTAAACTGAGGAACGCATGTACAATGCAGAATTTTAACATTTTCATCGTGACAGATCACAGTATTGCTGTTGAGAGCTATAATATACAGCCATGCACAGACATAAAATACACACACACACACACACACACACACACTTTGCTTGGAGAAAAAGGTTGCAATTCATTGCATGTAGCAATGTGCCTGAAGCTATGTTCATGAGTTCTGAGATTTCAAATCAGATTATTTTCCTCGATGAACAGACAGAATGAGAAAAGGACGACACTAAGGCTACTGTTTGGATCACTGCCTCTTGCTGCCAAACCAAACATGAAAATAAGAAAACTGATTTACGAGTGCCCTGTAATGCTAATTCCCTTTCGCTCGTTCTGAGCTCGATTCACATGCCATTGCATACATACATTGTGGAAACTGTACAACTGCTCTTCTTTAGTACAGAGAGTAGGAAAACCATGTACAGTACTTCATGGCTGACTATGCACATGGTAAATAGTAACTGGCAATAGCGTGGTTGCAGTAAAAGTTTGTGGTCAGCAGGATGATGTTCGCTAAATGAAAATCTGTAGTTGAATTTGAATTAATTAAGTGCAGTGCAGCAAGGTGAAGTATGTTAGAGCTTCAATGAGGAATGCATTGTATCAAACTGCCCCTTTGTCCTGAATACTGTATTTACATTAGTAGCTGAGCAATTATTAACACCAATTTAAGGACTCTTGAGCAGGATAGCTTCATAATTCATTGGAGGGCTAGCATGTGGCAAGGTAAAAAAAAAAATTTCAGCCTCTGGTCAGTTTCTGATCTTACCTGCAAAGTCACAGACCATGAGGATGAAACCAATCCTTGCCAGTAGTGTACAATGTGTTCATATTGAATTAACAGTCCATTTTACACCATGCACAATTACAACAGGTGTATAAAGCACCGTTTGTTCATTATGAGCCCATTTAGCACTCTTAGTGAAGGTCAATTCACAACCCTCATGTTTCCATTAAGCTGCCTCATATCTCTCCTGACGAGCTTAGCAGAGCATTGTTAACATGGTGGGAGCAAGCTGGTGATCCATGGCATGTACTATGTTACAGAATAATTATTAAGAGGGGAAAGTTGAGAGTGGAGGTGTGCAAGTAGATGACATATATGATGCTGCAACAAAAAAACATTCTCCCAAAAAGAAAAAAAGATGGTGTTGCTGAAAAAGAGAGACATGCTATCTAAGCTTTTCATCTTGCACTCATCAGGGTAGCTCACAAGAAATGAACAACTATTAGGGAGGGGGGAACAGCAATTTATACTGCATAAGCAGAGAGTGTTGATTGTTTGACAAGTGGGCTCTGATTGGTGGAAGCATTGCCATGGAAAATGCAGCATGGAGCAGTTAGCTGCCCAGCTTTGTTCACTTGCCAACCAATCTGCACTCTCTTCTCATGCAGTATAAGTTGTCGTTCTCCTGTTACAGTTTGGTAATTTCTTGCGAACTATCCTGATAACTGCAAGACCAAAAGCTTCAATGGCATGTGTCTTTTTTCCAGCAATACTCAAGTTCTGTACTACTAAACGACTACTTTTAAAATATTGCAATTCTACAAGTTAAAATTCAAGGTCTGTATCTTCACTTAACCCTGAAGGGGAACTGCAGAAGTTACCACCACCAACCACACCGTACCACCATCCTCCACCCCCCGAAAAATACAAAATAATGAAAAGCCACCAATCCCAAGCCACTACAGTTCCTGAGGGAAGGATTAGAAAATCTTTAGCTACTGCCAAGTGTTTTTTTTTTGATGGAATTAAAACCAAAAATTTATTGTGCTTGTTATGTTCTTCTAATCTATCTGCCTTTCATTAGCTTTCATTCCAAGCATTCAGAAAGAAACTGTGTCGTATATTGACTGAAAAATGTTTATTTTCTCAGTCCAAATGTGACTTTGTTGAGAACACAGAAATCCTTTTCCCAGAAACTTTTAAACACTAGAATAATTTCCTAATGAACCTCCACTCTAACGAGTTGATCCTTATATTGACACAGCCCATTAGGAAATCTACTCCTTAATCCTCGAAAGATTAAATTACTGCTCAGTAACCTTCCAGACCGTTTAAGAGATATAGAGTGTGAGAAAAAAGGTGCCAAATGGAAGTTGTTCTAATAAGTCACACCCATTTACAAGTAACTCTTTTGAGTTATCAACAGTCACAGATTGTAACTCTTTCGAGTACATTCACAGTTCTTGGTTTCCGGGAGTGGGGCATGAACCCACAACCTTCTGATTCAAAGGCGAGGGTGCCAAGAACTGAGCCACAGCTGATTCAGCCCACAACTTTTGTCCTAATTGCTGATTACCAAATTTTGAACTTCCCTGGAGGTGTTAAACCAGAAACCATTTTCATGGAGCAGTAGATATGTGTTCCTCACACCCACTTCCACTGAAGGTGTGGCGCACTCTCACTGACACACAACGATGCTTTGCAGCATGGCTCAGGGATCAAGTGAGAGGGGGCACAGGTTCACGGATGGGCCACTGGAGTTCCTGGTGGAAGAGTTCCAGAAAAGGAGGGATATCCTGTACCAGCAGGAGGAAGGGCAGCACCTCACCCTCCTGCCCCATGTTCCACCTGGCCTCATATCCTCCTTCTGCATTACATCCCCACCAAGGGGGATCCCAGAAAGGCACCTGGTGTGTTTCAGAGGTCTTCTTCACAGCTCCGGCAGTGAAATGGTTAGTCTCCCTTCAAGTAGTGCTTTAAATAGACAACAATGCCATGTTTACTCCCAAATGGCTTGTCACTGTTAGGAGACAGCGTTAATACAGCCACTGCACTTGAACCTGACTTGCGGGTTTCCTGACCGATTGGAGTGAGCGGGCGATGATGACTGGCAGCAACGTATTTAAGCTGAAGTATTTAAAAGGAGCAGAGTTGCAGAATGTGAGATTGTCAGACAGAGCCCAGGAACTGCAAAAATGGAGGCACGACATAACAAGGCAGCACCAGGCTTCAGAGAGATGAGTCTCTGAACATGCTGCTGAAGCCTGCAAGGGCCCACCGGGAAATTCTATTCCCTAAAACAGGCGTGGGAAGTGGCAGAGGGGATCAGCAGCAGGTGTGTGGTGCCATGATTCAGGATACAGTGCTGCAAGAGGTTCAATGACCTCCTATGGAACGGCAGGAGGAGAACACTGCTGCTGGTGGTGCTGCTGCACATCTTGTTCCTCATTGAGGTCCAAGGTAAAGCTGCATTAGAAACTCTCATACTGATCCGATGGTTGGCAGCTGGGAAGCGTAGATCAAACACAATGTGAGCTCCAAATTAGTAGTAATAACCTCCAAAGTAGTGGAAACGGCCCCCATAACCAGGAAATCACTCTCTCTGAACAGATCCTGTGAGCAACAGCCTTTCATCTAGGCAAGGAAGCAGGTGTCAGATCTTAGATCTTTAAAGCATTTCCTGCCTGTCAGTTGCTCAGTCTCCCCAAATCCGGCTGTCGTCTCACCTCGTTCCCCCCTGGCGAGTTCCAGGAAACCTATGCAAACTCAGTTGAAATTGGAATTCAGAATTAAAGAAGCAGACAATTAGCGCTTTGCTTATTTAAGCAGCAGACCTGTCTGTCACACAGGGGTTTCCCGTGTACTTCAGATCTTGCTCAGGCTAAAGTTAAAGTCAATGGGTTCCTGCCAGCTTCCCAACATGCCAGCAATTTCAGCCCTTTGCAACATGCCTTCCCAACATGCCAGCAATTTCAGCCCTTTGAACCTGTTGCCCACTTGCGTACCAGGTCAAAATTCCCCTTAGACCTGATAAGATTAAAATGGCAGGTGAAGATGTTGGTTGATTCCAGGGACTCACAGGTGTTGATAAGGATTGAAGCCTCAGCTGGGAGAAGATTAGGCATATCAGATTTGGATTTGAAGGTTTGGCAGAGTGTGGTAAAGTAAGGCAGCAAACAGAATTCCACTTAAATTCAGAATTTTCGAAAAATTTACATGAAGAAGATTTAGACAAGATGAGGCCCAATTCTTGCCATAGTCATTGTGAAGCACATGAGAATGGCATTGGATGGCATTACCTCTGATTATCGCCTATTTCCGGATGAAGAAACTCGGTGCTATCACCAGATAAAATGGTCAAGAGCAGGAACTATTTAAAATTGCGACTCAACATTTTTCCCCTTCTCACGTTAATTTAGAAGGCGGTTTTGCTTGAGATTTCTTTTCCTGGAGAAAATAAAGGATAAAACTGCCTTCTTAGCAAAATGGAGGCACATGGTGAAAACAAAGAATTAAGTCATAGGCTAGACTTACACGGCACTTGGTGTATACGACATGCGGAATAAGATCTCCCACTTTGGTGGTCCTTCAGAAGAACATTGCCCAAGGCAAAATTTACAGCCTAGTGCTGAAGGGAATTAGATTCAGATTCATAATGCAATGTGCATGAGAGGGATGTGAAAAGCAGAAATGCCTAACGGTGCAAAACGAATAGATGGGTGTTGTGTGGAAAACAGTGGAGAGGGTGAAATTCAAAGGTTTAGATCAAGTCTTTGCTAAAACATATGTTAAAACTGAACACATTGTGCATGCAGGGCTGTTTTCCTACACTTTGACAAAGTTGACAATAAAATATTACCACATCACACATAGACTGGAAAACGTTTACAATCAGTAACTTACGTGTACAATGCTAAGAAGGGACAAGTAGGAAGAATGCAGCAGAAGCTGACTGACGGCACCCAGGGGCAAATTTCAGGTAGAGAGAATCCTATGGGAGCATTTAGAAAAATGCAATCCTGTGCCAGAGTCCTTTCATCACAAAGATTTGTCTATGCTAACGATTTTCTAGTGACCTTTTACCATGCTTTTGAATAGGATTTATTAAAAACCATTTCCTGCTACCAAGCTTCTGAAACATAATCAAATGCTGGAGATAGATTTAATTAATTTAATTAATTCTGTCAGAAATTTGAAGAAGTTTCCAAAACCACTTGGATGATTCTACTTTTCACAAAGGTCTGAAACTGGATCAGAGATGGTGGAACAGTTTGGGTAGGGGATGGGGAATGTGGGGTTCTATGTGGGGGCAGTGGGGGAGGTCAAGTCTGAACTGTTCTGTATTGCTTTGAAAGTTAGATTGCCAGACCTATGATTCAGTTAGAATATGAGCTAAAGACAGGAGTATTACATCACTCCCTATTGTTTCCACAACTGGAAGTGATGGAGAGGTTTAAAACTAATGGGGTAAGAAAATAACAGGAAATTACCTCTCTGGCGGTGTTAAACAGCAAATGAGCTGTGAGTGCCATTATATCAGCTAAAACAGGAAGTGACATAACTCAAGCTTTTGACAGGAAATAGGCTGGGAATGCGAGAAGCAAAATTGTTCACATGAAGGCATCAAAAAGACAGGAGTGGATTGAGGGAGGGAGTTGGAGGCATTCAGTCAGTTAACAGCCTTAATCGAGTCAAAGGCGGTGAAATTAAAATCTGCTCTGGCCGCAGAAGCCTCAAGTGAAATCAATTTAGGTAGTTTTAATCCAGCTCTCATTGGATGAGCATCTACACTATAAAATTACCCATAATCAGCATTTTTAATTTAGAGAAGCTGAAGGTGGTTGAGGTAGAAAATATCTCACTGGTGTTCTCTTGATGCACAGTTTGAGACTGTATATAGTGGTTGTTTTGCATTGAATCTGATCTCTGTTTTCTCTGACATTGCAGCCCTACATTCATTGTTCCAAAAGAAATAGCTGCAGAAGTAGTGATGTGCTGGTTATGATTTTCCAAACACTGTAGAATCTAGAAAGTCCCAGCAGATTGGAAGTTAGCAAATTCAACAGCACTATTTAAGAAATTAGGGGAGAGAAAACAGGGAAGTACAGATCAGTTAAACTGACATCAGCTGTCAGGAAAATGCTGGAATCTATTACTAAGGAAAGCTTTAACAATGCATTCCGAAAATTAGAAAAATGGTATGATCAGTGTTATGGCATATGAATGTACAATTGTTTTGCAATTTATATGTTTCAAAATGCGAGCTTTGAATTCAGTAGTAATAAGACCACCGAGCCTTATAGGTTTTTACAAAACTAGATTAAACATTTATTAATAAGAAAAATGATTTTAAGTACATACATATGTCTACAAATTACTAATATAATAACTTCTAAATCCCCTAATTAATCTGACTCCCATTTACACCTCCATTAAGGCAACAGTAAAGCTCATAGATTTTAAAAGACCCAGGCAAAAAAATGATACCCTAAACAATCCAATTCAAAGTGAGTTTCCTTAACTTCAGCTCATTGTAGATAGCTGCTCGAGTCGTAGATGCTGAAGGCTTTTCACACTTGCTAAACCTTAAAATGCCTACCTTTAGACACAGCCTTCGTTCCTTTATACATATTTTCCCCTTTGAATGCAAATTCCCATTTTTTCACTGTGTCTTTGGACTTTACCTTCCTAGTCATAAAAAAAAATCATTGTACTAATTTTACCAGTAATCTTTGGGAAATATAAGCACACTGGGCAAGATATTGAGGTTGGTGAGTGGTGGGGGGGGGGTCCACTCGCTGATGCGTAAAATGACACAGGGTGATGTCAGGTGGAACTCCCGACGTCATCCCGCTTCATTTCAATTTTCAGGTCGGCGGGGGCACAGCCGAATCAGCTGTGTACCCGCTGACCTGTCAACGGCCAATTGAGGCCATTTAAAAAGTAATTGAACTCATTAAAGGACCTGCCCGTCCAACCTTAAGGCCGGGAGCCCGGGCAGGCTTCAGAAAAAGCATGAAAACTCATCCATGGGCGGGGTGAGGTTTCATGTAGGTTTTTAAAAATTTAACAAAAGTTTAATTAAAAGTGATGGACATGTCCCAACTCATGTGACAATGTCAATTAAGGCCCGCCTAGCATGATGTCCACCAGGAAGTGCTATGTGTTCCCTGTGTGGGTGGGGTGGGGTTCACTAAGTCAAGAGTCCGCTCTTTCGCGCATGCACACGAAAGAGTGCACCCATTTCCCTGAGGCTAAGTGCTGCCTCAGGGAGATCGGCGCCAAATTCAAAGATGTTAAATATAGAAAAATAAAATTTACCTGACATGTCCCCTCATGTGACAATGTCACTTCACCTGGCTAGGTGACACATTTCACCCCTCCTTTGAAAACAATCCAATCTGGTTTATTTAAAAATGCAAATGTACTTTTATACCTTACATTCTAAACAACTCCCCACGATTACCTACTTAACATTTCAAACCTAACTTATCTTTTGTTACATCAAAGCCTCCAGATAGGCTGCCTTTAATCCAATCAAGTCACACACACACATACCACTATTTTCCAACAAATTCCAATAACATCATTATATCTTCCTGACATCAGACAAAGTCAACAATGTTGACAAAAGGGAAATTGTGGTTGACAAATTTATTTGAGTTTTTGAAGATGCAACTATAGGCTGAATAAGGGGAACAAGTAGATGTAATATACTTGGCTCAAGTCATGAAAACTGAATGTGTTGTTTATTTAAAAGAAAAATCATATCAAACAAAACAAAACCACTGCTAATTTTATACTGCAAATCAAAACTAACATATACGCTAGGTTGATCATTTACGATATCCCAGCACATCATTGTGATGTAAATATTAGAAGATCCCATCAGTTCAAAATATTTCAATCCAAAATTAACATTATCCACACAGAATAGTGGGGAACATAGAAACATAGGAAATAAGAGAAGGGAGTAGGCCATTCAGCCCATCAAGCCTGCTCCACCATTCAAACAGATTATGACTGATCATCTACCTCTATGCCATTTTTCCCCCACTATCCCCATATCCCTTGATATCATTCATATCCAGAAATCCATTGATTTCTGTCTTGAACTTGCTCAATGATTAAGCCTCCACAGCCCTCTGGGTAGAGAATTCCAAAGATTCGGCACCCTTTGAGTGAAGAAATTCCTCCTCATCTCAGTCTTAAATGACCTGCTCCTTATTCTGAGACTGTGTCCCCTGGTTCTAGATTCATCAGCCAGGGTAAACATCCAATCCACATCTACCCTGTCATGCCCTTTAAGAATTTTGTAAGATTCAATGAGATCGCCTCTCATTCTTTGAAACTCTAGAGAATACAGGCCAGCTTTCCTCAATCTCTCCTCATAAGACAATCCTGCCATTCCAAGGATTAGTCTGGTGAACCTCTGTTGTGCTCCCTCTATGGCAAGTACATCCTTTCTTAGATAAGGAGATCAAAACTGTACACAATACTCCAGCAGTCTCACCAAGGCTCTATACAATTGCAGCAAAACATTTTTACTCCTGTACTGAAATCCCCTTGCGATGAAGGCAACATACCATTTGCCTCCTAACTGCTTGCTGCATCAGCCTGCTAGTTTTTAATGATTCATGAACAAAGAACAAAGAAATAAGAAAAGTATAGCACAGGAACAGGCCCTTCGGCCCTCCAAGCCTGCGCCGACCATATTGCCCGTCAACTAAAACATTTTGCACTTCCGGGGCCCGTATCCCTCTATTCCCATCCTATTCATGTATTGTCAAGCTGCCTCTTAAACACCACTATCATACCTGCTTCCACCACCTCCTCTGGCAGCGAATTCCAGACACTCACTACCCTCTGCGTTAAAAAACTTGCCCCGCACATCTCCTCTAAAGTTTTCTCCTCTCACCTTAAATCTATGTCCCCTAGTAATTGACTCTTCCACCCTGGGAAAAAGCTTCTGACTATCTACTCTGTCTATGCCACTCATAATTTTGTAAACTTCTATCAAGTCGCCCCTCAATCTCCGACGCTCTAGTGAGAACAATCCGAGTTTCTCCAACAACCTCCAGACCAGGCAGCGTCCTGGTAAATCTCCTCTGCACCCTCTCCAACGCCTCCATATCCTTCTGGTAATGTGGTGACCAGAACTGCATGCAATATTCCAAGTGTGGCCTAACCAAGGTTCTATACAGCTGCAGCATGACTTCCCAGCTTTTATACTCAATACCCCTGCCAATGAAGGCAAGCATGCCATATGCCTTCCTGACTACCTTATCCACCTGCGTTGCCATTTTCAGTGACCTGTGGACCTGTACACCCAGATCCCCCTGCCCGTCGATGCACTTAAGGGTTCTGCCATTTACTGTATAATTCCTGCCTGTATTAGACCTTCCAAAATGCATTACCTCGCATTTGTCTGGATTAAACTCCATCTGCCATTTCTCGGCCGAAGTCTCCAACTGATCTATATCCCGTTGTATCCTTTGACAATCCTCTTCACTTTCTGCAACTCCTCCAACCTTAGTGTCGTCTGCAAACTTACTAATTAGCCCAGTTACATTTTCCTCCAAATCATTTATGTATACTACAAACAGCAAAGGTCCCAGCACTGATCCCTGCAGAACTCCACTAGTCACAGCTCTCCATTCAGAAAAGCACCCTTCCACTGCTACCCTCTGTCTTCTATGACCAAGTCAATTCTGTATCCATCTTGCCAGCTCACCTCTGATCCCGTGCGACTTTACCTTCTGTACCAGTCTGCCATGAGGGACCTTGTCAAAGGCCTTACTGAAATCCAAGTATATAACATCCACTGCCCTTCCATCGTCAATCATCTTTGTCACTTCCTCGAAAAACTCGATCAAGTTAGTGAGACATGACCTCCCCTTCACAAAACCATGCTGCTTCTCACTAATACGCCCATTTGCTTCCAAATGGTAGTAAATCCTGTCACGAAGAATCTTCTCCAATAATTTCCCTACCACTGACGTAAGGCTCACCGGCCTGTAATTTCCTGGATTATCCCTGCTACCCTTCTTAAACAATGGAACCACATTGGCCATTCTCCAGTCCTCTGGGACCTCATCCGTAGCCAGTGAGGATACAAAGATTTCTGTCAACAAGAGCAAGAGCACCCAGGTCACTCTGGACATCAACGCTTCCCAGCCTCTCACTATTTAAGAAATACTCTGCCTTTCTGTTTTTTCTACCAAAGTGGATAACTTCACACTTATTCATATCATATTCCATCTGCCATGTTCTTGCCCATTCACTTAGTTAGTCCAAATCCCCTTGAAGCCTCCTTGCATCTTCCTCACAAATTGCTCCCAATCCTCAGGTTTACATTTTTTCTGGTAACCTTATAAGCCACTTCCTTTGGTCTAATGCAATCATTAACTTCTTCTGTTAGCCACAGTTGATTTACCTTCCCTGTTGGTTTTTGTGTCTTAGAATAATGTATATTTGTTCTAGACCATGTAATGCTTCTTTAGATAATAGCCATTGCCTGTCAACTGTCAAATCTTTTAATGTATTTTCCCAATCCACTGCAGTCAACTTGGCCCTCATATCTTCATAATTTCCTTTGCTCAGATGTAGGACCCTAGTTTCAGAATGAGCTATATCACTTTCAAACTTAATGTAAATCTCAACTATATTATGGTCACTATTTCCTAATGGCTCCTTTACAGCAGAGTTATTTATTAGCCCTTTCTCATTAGATAATACTAAATCTAAAATAGCCCAATCCCTAGTTGGTTCCTCAATGTTCTGCACCAGAAACCCAACTTGTACACAATCCAGTAAGTCATCCTCCACAGAATTAGTGCTAATTAAGTTTATCCAGTCTGTATGTAAATTGAAGTCACCCATTGTTACTGTATTACCCATGTTACATCCAGCTAAGGTTCATATCATGTACAACATTACCACTACAGTTTGATGCCCTGTAAACAACTCCCACCAATGTTTGCTGCTCCTTGCTGTTTCCTAGTTCCACCCAAACTGATACTACTTCTTGATTCTTTGATCTAAGACCCTTTCTCACTAATGTATTGACCTCGTCTCTTATTAACAGTGCTACCCCACCTCCTTTCCCCCTCTGCCTATCCTTTCTGAATAACGAATATCCCTGAATATTCAGCTGCCAGTCCTGGTCATCCTGCAACCAAGTCTCCATAATGGCAATTAAATCATACCCATTTACCTCTATTTGTGCCTTCAAATCATCTATCTTGAAGCGAATGCTACGTGCATTCAGCTAGAGTGCCCTTAACTTTGTCTTTTTAACATTATTCTGTATTCTGGTCCTATTTAATGCTTGCCTTTGTTTCTTCTGCCTTCTAATTTTGCTTACTACTTTTCTACTTCCTGTTACCAGTTTTGCTCCCCTCCAGTCTAAGTTCCCTCTCAGGTTCCTATCCCCTGCCAATCTAGTTTAAACCTTCTCTGACAGTGTTAGCAAATCTTTTAACGAGGATGTTAGTCCCAGTCCTGCTAAGGTGCAACCTGTCCATCTTGTACAGGCCCCACCTGCTCCAGAATTAGTCCCAATGCCTCAGAAATCCCTCTCTCCTACACCAATCCTCCAGCCACATGTTCAATCATTCAATCCTCCTATTCCTATGCTCACCAGCACGTGGTACTGGGAGGCATCCTGCTTTTGAGGTCCTGCTTTATAGTTTCTTTCCTAACTCCCTAAAATCCTCTTTCAGGACCTCATCCATCTTCCTACCAATGTCATTGGTACCAATGTGGACCACGACCTCTGGCTGTTCGTCTTCCCTCAGAAGAATATCCTGCAGCCGCTCTGTAACATCGTCAACCCTGGCATCAGGGAGGCAAAAGACCATCCTGGAGTCAAGTCTATGGCCGCAGAAATGGCTGTCTGCTTCCCTAACAAAACCCTTACCACTATTGCCTTTCCTCATCTTTCTCCCTACACAGTGATGTTATGACATAAGACAGGAGATAATTTTTATTTATCATTTTATATTATACAGTAATAAAATAAGTTTGTAGTCTTAAAGTTAAAAATGCCACGTTTGAAAGAATGTACTAAATAACTCTGTCAGGGTCAATTGTTTAAATTTTTATTTGGCTTATTTGATAGACTCCAGGGATTCGATACAGAAACCAGAACATTTATAACCTTCAGACATTTATGTCACTATTCTTTGCACTGAATGCTAACCCATTAACTCACCCCAGCAAAAACACATATATCCTCCAAGTTTATAACATCACTTGCATCACATTAGGAAAAGCAGTCAGCTACAATATAAATCAACAATGTTAGTTATCCTGCTGAAACATCTGTAATATAAATTAAACCTAACTTCCAAGCCTGATCTAGCATTCCTGTTTGTCCAACAACAGCAGTTCTCATAGGCTACAAATCAATTGGGCCTAAAACAGCAGGTTAAAGATGTGAGATTGTTGTGCTTGGTACAGCTCAAGCTTTAACAATAATTTTATAGGGCGTGTAGTAAAGGGAGACTGCTTATGGATGCAAGCTGACATTAACTCTTACTTTCAATCTCCTTGCAGGTATATAGAACATGTGCAACATAGATTATTCAGGTAGAGAAGATGCAATTTAAGTCCAGGTGTCTGGCTACCTCAAAGGACTCCTAAGTTTAGATTTAACATTTTGGATGCCGATTTTTTTTTTGTGCATGTGGGGAACACAGTCACAGCAGATAATCCAATCTAGGCCAGACGTTTCTTTTAATTAATCTCCCTTGGTATCTAATATATGTCTGGTGGGGGCGGGGGCAAAAATCTTTGCTGCAAAATCACTATCATGGAATGTTCACTGTTGCCTCCATCACTGAAAACATTTGCAAAATAAACAAGACTTAACTTCAAAGCTTGATTGAGCACGTTTGTATGTACAGCAGTGGCAACCTACAAGGCTGCAAACCCATGGGATATAACACAGCTCATTAGAGCTGCAGTTCTCATCAGACCCCAAGAAAATAAGACTTGGACCACTTCAGGAATCAATTGTTAAAAAAAACAAACAGCATTGAGGGTAAATATTAAGTAAACACAATTACTTTAATAATTGTCATTCAAAAATATACATATTTATAAATGAGCTTGACTTTCAATTGCTGGTGGAATTTTCATGTGCTTAGTTTATTTTTGCTACATTCCGCATATAACTTTGGTCCAGTGATAACCAGGTTTATGGCAAAGCAGAGAATGGAAAAGAAGTGGCGGGGGCGGGGGGGGGAGGCGAAACAAGAAGTGCCAGCATTTTTGCCCTGATTGCTATCTAATGGTCCATAGTGGAAGTGTACATGTGCTCATCAGGTGATGCCGAACTCAGATTCAGCTGTGATGCTCTCACAGTTGAATAATAGACCAGTCACTGTTTAGATTCCCACCTAAATAAGTCATACTGGCAGAATGAAAAAAGTTGGGGAAAGGAGAAGGAATGAAGGATGTATCTAAATATTAGGATTAAAACTTCATTTCAGGCAGGGAATATTGGAATTCATGAGGCCACTGCTTTGACTTAATATGGAAAGATTGCTTTAAACATATTGCATTTCTAAGATAGTATTAGGGAGAGGGCGAGTAAATGTTATTTCTGCACTTGACTTGTTCTGCCCCCTCCACAACTGCCAGGCATGTTACTTGGTATTTCACGCACACATTACGGTCACAAACTGCATGTGCTAACTTGCTGTAAGAACACAAAAAGGGAATTGGTACATAGCCCTGTTATGTAACGCTGCATTTTGAAAGTCAGGCTCTAGAAAGATACCTTTTCCCCTAACTGCCATTCAACTCTCTCTTTGTCCATGTTTTAGCAGCAGCATAGGGAATTTATAAAACATTACTTCATACTTCACCTAATTTAGAGACAAAGCCAGCAGCCTTTGACATTCTGACTTGATTTTTATTTGGAAGTAATACACATGAAACAAAGAGCCTCTGATTTATCACATTAATAAGTCTTTGGTGATGAAAGAGGTTGGTATTTCTCTGGACTTTCGAAAAAAACACAAGCAGAAGGCAAAAAGAACACACAAGGAGAAAAGAATTAGAAATGTGAGTGATCTGTATGCAGTCTCATACAGATTATGAAGCAAACACCTCCAGGCTCCCTGATGCTCTCAGTGTTTTTAAATGGCCATGATAAAGTAGTCACAATAATTCCTATAATAAACCATTATGAATGGATTTGCAGAATAGCAAGCAATAATTGACAGTAAGCACTGCACCACCACTCCCTCTTGTACATCATGGACTGGTGTTTCCATGAGGTTGTATTGATATTTTTTCAATGCAAATCACCCAAAATTGATCAACCAGCACAGAAGATTGAAGAATTTCAAGTGTAAATTACATCCAGTGTAAATTGAGTTTTTGCCGTCCTTTGCGCTAGTTTAAGCAGCGTCATGCCTGCAGCCACGAAGTCCCAGCCATTAAACCCCAGGTCGAATTAATCACCTCGGGGAGTTTCTGCTGAATGCTCTTAGAATTAAGGTCTTTTTTAGGCATGGAGTAATAGGTCTTAAACATTAAAATAAATGTTTACTAAGTAAATAAATAGTGTACGCCAAGTAAACCAGTAAGTCTTCTGCATTATGTTTGAGAGTCATTTTTATTTATTTAAAATTAGGTTATCAGAGTTGGTGAACGAGATAGTCTGGTTAAAAACACTTTTTTTTTTTGCATGATACCCAGTTGAGCTGTGTAAGTAAAATGCAAAAGTATTTTTAATGTCATCATGAAGCGGGTCCAATTTCTGATGAAGTTGAGTTGTGAGGACTGTAACCACTAAAGTGAGGAATGGAAACCAGGTGCATTGAACTATCGCAGGTATGGATGTCAGTATGAATACTCATCTGAAAACTATGAAGACGACACATTAAAAAATACTATGTTCTAAATGGCACCCAATTGTGCTATTTCATACCAGATTTTACTTCAGTAATATGCATTTGAGTTTTAGCGGAAACTTAAGCAAAAAAAATCTTTGAAAATGTAGTAATTGTAAGTTAAACCTTTCACACTGTTATGGCTGTATAGACGAATCAGCCCTAAGAGCAGGTAATCTTAAAGGCAGAGCTTTCTAGCCTTGATCTTGGAACAAGCTTGTAGCTTCATCAGGAGCTCTGTAAATAAAGATTACTGTTTCTTGCAAGAAATCCATCCTGCGCTCCAAGTTTATTGCAGAAAACTAAAACAATTTTAAGTGTGATTTATGCCCAGATTGCCAATTGTACCCAAAATGGAAATGCTACACCAATATATATTTGTTTTAAACCGATGAAAAACATAGCAATAGTGCTCCCACAGACATGACAACATAATCTTTTAACAGTCCATATCTGACAGATTAGATCACAAGTTTGATCCAGATTGGTAAAACCTACAATACCTGTGAAGCACTCCCAATCTCATAAAGAGAATCATTTTAAAATTCATTGCAGGAAATCCATTATACTTCAAGCATTAATATAGCATATACAGTTCTTCAAATTATCAAGATTTCAAAATGTTTGAATTCATCCAACCACACCTACTGATCCTAAATTGCTGTTTAATGAAATTGCCTGTCAGGGGAAAATAAAGAGCCAGAGTCTAATCCTGATGGCCATGCTACTCTAAACAGGTTTGGAGTTATTATAAACTATTTAACTGAAATTAGTTCCCCAAAGAGAAACATCCTCTAACATTCTGGAAACATTTCCAAATCCCAGACACTGACTGGAGCACATTAGTGTAACTACTGCACCATTATGAAATAATCAATACCATAATTTCTAGAAACTTTCATGACCATTCAATATGAACTGGATACAATGGGAGAGAAATACTGGACAGGATTGCATTCGATATATGGCACATCAACAGGCCATTTAACTGAACCAATCCATAGCAGTGTTTATGCTCCACTCGAGCCTCCTTTCATTTTTCCTCATCTAAATCTATCATTGTAACCCTTCTAAATCTATCATCATAACTCTTTATTCCCCTATCTCTTATATGCTTGTCTAGTTTCTCCTCTATTCACTTCAACCACTCCCTGTGGTAGTGAGTTCCACATTCTCACCTCTCTTTGGATAAAGAGGTTTCTTCCGAATCCTCTTTGGACTTCTCGGTGACTATCTTATATTGGTGCCCTCTAGTTATGCTCTTCCTCACAAGGTGAAATATTGTCTCTGTATCCAGCCTATCAAAACCTTTCATGATTTGAAATACTTTTATCAGGTCACCCCTCAGCCTTCTTTTCAAAGACACGAGAGATCCAGCCTGTCAATCCTTGATATGTATACCCACGCATTTCTCGTATCATGTCCTACGTATTCTCCGAGAATTACAGGCATGCTATCAGAATGGAATCCTTTACATGCAATAGGTTGAGCACACACAAGACTTGCTCATAGCCAGGGCTCTACATGGGAGGTTGGTAATACATTATTGGACGGGAATGCGCACCTGGTGTACGCAGATGTATGCAAAAATGTAAATATATCAGTATTCATTTATTCATTGTTTTATCCCTTTTTCTATTCTTTTTCCCCAACCTCTGCCCCCTCCTCCCACCCCAACCCCAAAAGGGTCATCTGTCACTTGTTCTATGTTGTTCTTTCACAGTACTGACCCTTGTGTCATTCACACATTCTGCTTTCTTACCTTTATGCCACTACCAGTACTTTCTTCAGCCCTTACCACTACCATTAACATTCTCTTTGTCTTGTGTCCATGACATCTTTTTCAATCTCTCCTTAGCCCCCACCTATTGCTAACCTTCTATCTTGCTCCACCTGCTCCACCCCACCTTAAACAGTATAAAATCCATCACATTTCTGCTTCTCTTTAGCTCTGAAGAAGAGTCAAACGGACTTGAAACGTTAACTCTGTTTCTCTCTCCACAGATGCTGTCACGACTTGCTGAGTTTTTCCAGCATTTTCTGTTTTTATTTCAGATTTCCAGCACCCACAGTATTTGGCTTTTATCCATGTGAATATGTCAGGATGTTATCAAATAATGCATACATGTAAAATATTGCATAGAGAAAGGAAAACTATTTGTGCCAAAAATTAAACATTTTGTCTAAGATTTCGTTGATATTAGCTTTTTTTAATTCAGTCACAGTACACACAGAATTAAAATCAAGCTTTGTTTACAGAAATCATATCCCAGGTGAAGCAGTATTTTGATAACTAGTGAGTTGTCCTGAGGGGAGCAGTGAGTTTGCCAAGATATTCCTTACAAAGGCAAGCAAGCAGAAGAACCATTGAAGGGCAGTCTGCATTTTGGAATTTTCCACTTTTTTTTCATGGAAAAGATTTGCATATGATTTATGCTGAAACGTTTCTTATATCTTAAAATGATTTTATAAAGATTGAAAAACAACCTTCCAGCTATACACTGTGATAAAGCGGGGATCAATATGTTAATGCATTCACCCAGGAGGTAGTGAGCAGCCACTGAAACGGTTACCCATAATAACCTGGAAGAAGAGGGTATCTGTTACCTTATTTCAGACATCTCAACTCACACCTGAGATTTAGAGGAGGTGATTTTCTCTCCCTCCCTTTACGGTTGTGTCACATGTCACCTCAGCGATTCCTCTCAATGACCCCAGTTAGACTGTGAAGTTAGCAGGTAGCAAATATGCATTATGCCACCCCCATTATAGCTCCTATGTGTCTAGGTGATTTTTCAGTAATTTTTTTTTTTTCTAGGCTACAATGTTATCTGATTCAACTATACAAATCTCAGGAAATAAACCTTTATGCTACAATAAGTTCAAAGCAGTCTTGCCACCTTTGGTACAGGCCTAGGGAAGCATTTTAATTAAACAGAATCTAGAAAATCTGATATTGACCAGTTAAGTCGTGAATAATAACTGTACCCATAAAAATAGTACAATGCCACATGATGAGTTGCTACAAAGGCAACCTACAGCACCTTTGGAACCACATCATTTTGCTGCCACAAATGAAGGAGTAATTGGACTAAAGTCACATGAACCCCCCCCCCCCCCTCCCCAGGCCTTTAGTGATGTACAATCTACCCCTTATACACAACCCACTTGTATTAAGACCCAATTTACAAGGTAAGTAGATCTGGGAAATTAATGGGCAGGATTTTCCGGTCGGTGAGTTGGGGGGGGGGGGGGGGGGGTGGGCCCGCTCGCTGATGCGTAAAATGATGATCTCGGGCAGGACTCCCGACGTCATCCCGCCCCATTTAAATTTTCAGGTAGGTGGGGGCTCAGCAAAATCAGGTGTGTGCCCACCAACCTGTCAATGACCAATTGAGGCCATTGACAGAGTCATTAAAGTAATTAATGGACCTGCCCGTCCAACCTTAAGGTTGGCGGGCAGGCCAGGAGCCCTGGCGGGCATTAGAAAAAGCATGAAACCTTATCCACGAGCGGGGTGAGGTTTCATGTAGGTTTTTAAAAATTTAATTAAAGTTTTTTTTAAAAGTTATGGGCATGTCCCAACTCATGTGACTGTGTCACATGAGGGGACATGTCAGGGATTTTTTTTTTCTTATTTTTAATATTTTTCATTGTGCAGCCGATTTCCCTGAGGCAGCACTCAGGGAGATGAGTGCACTCTTTCGTGCGCATGCGAGAAAGAGCGCACTCTCGGGTTTAGGGATTCTCCCCCCACCAGCCCACACAGGGAGCGCATAGCGCTTCCGTGCGGACTCACGCTGGGCGGGCCTTAATTGGCCCACCCATGTAAAATGGTGCCGCGTCCCCAATAGGGGGCGCCAATCAGAGGTGCGCCTGTGCGCACCCGCACTTCAACTTCGCCCCCGACAGGGGGATAATCCTGCCCAATGTTTTGCCAGCTAGGAGGTTTTGTATGTTTCCAACTTACACACTGACATTAGAAAAATACACAGTAAGTGTGGGCGGAATTTTCCATAAATGAAACTGAGGACGGTGGCACCCACCCTGCCGACCAAAATGGCAGAAACTCGCGCCAGATTCTGTGCTTGGAAACTCATTAATTAGGCAAAGGCGCGTATCGGCCCGAATCGCCTGGTGGGTCAGGAGTTGATTCATGCGGCCACCATCAGCTGATAGGTTCACAGGTCTGGGCGCTATTTTTAAATGCCAGTCCAACACACAATCTCACTCTCTCCAGCCCACCAGATAACTCTGGCAGCCAGAAGAGGAAGGCCAAGAGCCTGAAGAACAAGGCAGCACCCTGTTTCACATACCAGGCCCCCCAGGCCTTGATCAAAGGGGAACAGGCACACATGCTCTACCCCAGGAACAGCTGCAGGAAGCACAGCAGCCTCACCTCTCCAGCCTGGGAGACCGTCACGGAGCAGGTCAGTGTGGCTGGCACCCGCACCCAGGCGCCACCCAGCGCAAGAAGAGGGTAAGTGATCTCATCCGCTCCGTCAGGGTGAGTCATCCATCAACACTCTCCAATATCAAACTCTCATCATGGCATCATGCACTCAAACGGCTACTCTCTTCAGGGGTCTCACGCGACCATTAGTGGGGGACACATACCAACACTCATTCTCTCACCGAGGCTTTCACATTACCACCATCCCATCGATCATGTTGCTCACACTCCATCCTCTGGCCCTTCTGGGGAGGGCTTACCACACACAGGGAACATGCATCTCACCCAGCCTCTGTTCCATCCCTTCTCATCACACACCTTTCTTTCTTCTTCAAACAGGCCAAGCTGGCGCACAACAGGTGCAAGAGAGCACAGACCCGCGGAAGAGCGGCCGACATCATCACCCTCACTGAGTTTGAAGAGGCTGCAGCCACAGCCAAGCTGGCTGGGGAAGACAGGGCTCGCTCCTGTGGAGAAGGGAAAATCGGCCTCTCCCGCCAACCCGGTACGATCACAGCTCCATCACTTCATCAAATCCTGACATTCACAGTGAGTCACGTGCAGTCTTATCTAGCTCATGCTCATTAGCTGAAACCCTATTTTCGATTTTCTAGGCACCAGAAGATCGAGACCCCCAAGCCAGTCCAGCACCACCAGTGGTAGCCCCCAGACCCCATCCGAGGAGGAAGCTCCAGAAGAACTATCACAGTGCTCACACACACACCCTCCACAGCTCAGAGACACACACGTTGGTGGGGTTGAAGGCCAATCATCTCAGTTCCAGGACATCACTCCAGGAGTTCCTCAGCATCACGTCCTACTCCCAACCATCTTCAGCTGCTTCATCAATGACGCTTTCTCCCTATCAATAAGAAGTAGGGATGCTCGCTGATGATTGCAGTGTTCAGTCCTATTCACAACTCCTCAGACAATGAAGACCTGGGCAACATTCAAGCTTGTGCTGATAAGTGGCAGGTAATATTTGTGTCGTACAAGTGTCAGGTATTGACAATCTCCAACAAGAGAGAATCTAAACATCTCTCCATGACATTCAAGGCATTATCATCGCTGAATCCCCCACTATCAGCATCCTGGGGGTTACCATTGACCAGAAACTTAACTGGACCAACTATATAATTACTGAGGCTACAAGAGCAGGTCAGCGGCTAGGAATTCTGCAGAGAGTAACTCACCTCCTGACTCCTCAAAGCCTGTCCACCATCTACAAGGCATAAGTCAGGCGAGTGATGGAATACTCCCCACTTGCCTGGATGTTTGCGGTTTCAACAACACCCAAGAAGCTCAACAAAAATTCAGGACAAAGCAGCCCATTTGATTAGATCCCCATCCTTCCCTTTAAACATTCATTCTCTCCACCACTGGTGCACAGTGACAGCATCTACAAGGTGCAGTGCAGCAACTTGACAAGACTCCTTCCAAACCCGCAACCTCTACCTCCTAGAAGAACAAGGGTAACAGATGCATGGGAACACCACCACCTGCAAGTTCCCCTTCAGGTCACACATCATCCTGGCTTGGAAATATAGTGAGGAATCATCCCAGATTTGCACTAAGTGCGGTAGCAGGTGGGTAAAACGGTAAAACGGTGTTTTACCCACCGCCGCAATGGTAGGTTTTCACGCCGTATTGTCCCAAACCCGCCGCATTAGTTATCCATTCCTGGGGAACATGTCGTTTCTGTGGCAGGCAGGCTCACATTCACCTGCCACGCCATCACCTTGCCACTTCATCAAGCCAGGTGCCATATTTAAAGTCTAGCTGTGCACACACATCTCAGTGCTTCCAGCCCATGACTACTGCAGGGAAGATATCCGCGAAAGGCAAAAAGATTGCAGCCCTCAGGTTTAATGACGCGTCACTGGATTGCCTTTTGGATGCCGTGGAGGCCTGCCGCGGTGTCCTCTACCCCCGCTCTGGCTGCAGGATGGGCAGCAGTGTGACCAACCAGGCTTGGGAGGCGGTGGCAGTGGTGATCAGTGCCAATGCTGCACAGAGAAGGTTGGCCAACCAATGCAGATAGAGGATGAATGATCTCATCCGTGCAGCCAGGGTGTGGCAACCATCTCAGCACTCTAAACTCACAAACTCAAGCCTATCACACATTCACTAGTATCTCACTCACTGTCAGCTCAAGGGACATCACCACCCATTCTCACACACACACCCTCACATGTCCATCTGTCCTCATCTCCTCTAGAGGCTGCCTCCTCAGGCATCACCATCTTAAGGCCACTTGCACAGATCCACATGTGCCCCCACAAACACCGTGGGTTAACCTCGCCCTGCAACCTCTTCCCTTGCCTGAGGCCACTTCTCCCCCTTCCCCAAGCAAGCCCTAGCCCTGTAGCCATTGAAAAGCCACCCACATATGGCTGATCTGATAGGTAGAGACCTGCTGTGTGCCCCCCTAAAAGTGATGTGGTGCTGTCTGTGAAGCCTGGCGCTGATGACTGCAAGTGCTGACCGAAGCAAGGTAGGCAAACAAACCTTGAAGTCCTGAGCGAAGTGCAGCCCACCAAGTGCACATCGCTTATGTGCTGTTGTGAAACACATCGGCATGTTTTCCCACCGGCGTGGGTGGACGATCCAGCAGTGGGGACAGGCCTAACAATGATATGCTGATGTATTACAATGAGGTTCCCACCGTCCAACGGCAGAGAACGGGTCAAGCGGACGATCGCGAACTGGTTTCACGCCATCGTGAAACCAATCGCACCATATTGTCCCCTCATGTCACCGAACACACCCGACACTGGCTGGCATGGAAAATCCAAGCCATATTGTCACTGGGTCAAAATCCTGGAGCTCTCTCTTTGAAGGTGGCAGGACATTTTGAGAGAATAAGTAGCAAAGCATGTGGACTTCACAAATAAAGAAATTGAGCGCAAAAGCAAGGAAGTTAAACAGAGCCTGTATAATGCTCCAGTTAGGTCACAACTAGAGTATTGCATCCAATTCAGCTCACCACATTCTAGGAAGATGTGAAGGTCCCTGAGAGGGTGCAGAGGAGATTTATCAGAATGGTTCCAGGGATGAGAAATTTTAACTACAAGGTTAGCTTGGAGAAGCTGGCATTGTTCTCCTTGGAACAAAGGAGCTTGTGGGGAGAAAGAGGTGTACAGGATTATGACAGGTTTAGATAAGGTAATCAAAGAAAAGCTGTTTCCATTAGCTAATGGTACAAAGACTAAGGCACACAGATTCAAAGTTTTGGCTCAGAGACACAGGGGGACCTGAGGAAGGAATTTTTATGCAGCAAGTGGTAATGACCAGGAACTCGCTGCCTGTAAGTGGTGGAAGTGGAGACAATCAAAGATTTCCAAAGGAAATTAGATAGGCACTTGGGAGAAAAAAACGTGCAAGACTGCAGAGATACAGTGGAGAAATGGGACTGCCTGGATTGCTCTAGAGAGCCGGCATGGATTTGATGGGCCGAATGGCTTCCTTTTGTGCCATAATGACTCCATGACTTTATGTGTACCTACACGACATGCAGCACAACAATTCAAGAAGGCGGCACCCTATTTCCCTTGATCTCCCAAATTGACGCCAAAAAGTCCACAGGGCCTTTATACCCTGGATACCAGTGGTGGCATATCCATCCTACAATTCTCTTCAGTGCTGACCCTGCCATAAATTGCAGTCAGTTCATTTCCCTATCCTTTAGCATTGAGTGTACTCACATGTAACACAGACGTAGTACACTGGGGGAGATGGAAATGGCAAATGCAGCGATTAAGGGTCTCAAATGGCTGAAGATTTCAACAGGAGGTTGGTGGGGCAGCAGTTAATTATCAAACATTTTGCCAGACAGAGGTAACTGTCAGGTATATGTAGTGGATGAGATTTTTTGGCAATTCTAAAGCATGTCTTCAAGCATGGCACAGACACTCAAAAGAAGAGAAAAAAATGGCACTGAAGGCAGGCAGAAAAGGACAACGTAAATTTTTTAAGAATTTGACCAACTAACCTTCCAGGTGCAGACGCATAAGCGAAAAGTCGATTGCTGCTCATGAGAGGAAACTGTATGGTATGTGGAGAAAAGAAGCAATGACCCCTCTGATCGTTTCAAATTTGTCCAAGGGTGGGATTTTCTGGTCCCGCCCTCGTGGGAAGCATCACGGGCAGAACGGATAATTTGACGGACCAGCAAGAGGTCCGTTGACTTTGGGCGGGAATTTCCGGTCCCGGGCGGGTCAAGTCTTCAGTTATTCTGTCCGGAATAACACATTCTAGTAACTTTCCCAAAACTGACATTAGACTGACAGGTCGGTAGTCATCCGATATCTCCCTCCATCTCCTCCCAATTAATGGAGAATTATTAGCTATTTTCCAACCCAATTCCATTCCCAAAACGAAAGAGCTGTGAAAGATTATTACTAACGCAGCTGCATTTTCTTGCCTACTTCTTTTTAATTACTCCAGGATGCGAACAATCAGGGACTGAAGATTTGTGTATCTGAAGTCTCATTACTATATTCAACCATTTTTTAAACTTATGTTAAATTCAATAAGTTCCTCCCCTTGATTTAATTTTAGTTTCTCTTGTACCATTAGTTTTTCTGACCTCTTACTCTATTGTGCAAATGGATGCAAAGTATTCATTTAACAAATCTGCTATTTTCTTTTTTGCCTGCATCTGTCTTTAATGGACCAAAATTTCTCTTTGCAACTCTTTTTTTCCACACATTTATCAAAACTTTTACTGTTCTCCTTGATATCCCACACAAGTTTTTTTTAAGTATTTCCCTTTTACATCTTTTAATACTGCTTTCACCATATCCCTTTCCCACATTACAACAGAGAATATACTTCAAAAGTACTTTTCTGGCTGTAAGGTGCGTTGGGACAGCCGGTAGTCCTTCAAGGTGTTTTCTAAATGCAAGTCTTTTCTTTTGCTTTTCATAGCTCTCCTGGTCCTTTTCACTTTCCTTTGCAGTTAAGTGAGTGTTTTCTTTAGGTTTACGGGCAGCTATTCCTTCGAGCTTTCTGATAGTCCAGCCAGCTGATTTATAGACACAGAGACCCAAGATACAATGGCAATGGCTAGAGTTGACTGCATGAAGCTGCAGTCACTCAGGGCTGCACTATCATGTAGACATGAACTGTTATTCTCAAGGAGGCCGTTCACACTTTTCTTTGAATAGTGCCTGGGGATCTTTATTGTCCTCCAGAGCCTGACTTGTATTCACAATCTTCTGAATTAAAGGTAAGAATACTACTGCTAAGCCTAGGCCTGAATTTTCAGCTCGGCGGGCGGGCACTATTGGTGGGCCTGGGAGCAGTTGGGAAATGGTGCACCGACTGCGTTCGGCCCCCGCGCGCTGAATAGATCAGCGCTGCCGGGGTGGGGGCAGGAAGAAGGTGGGCGATGATGTCACCGCGGGCGCAGACGAGCACTGACAGAAGGCTCCCTGAAGGCAGAGAGCTGCCTCAGGGAGCTGAAGACCCGAAGCCCAGGAAATAAAGTTTTTAAAATCAGGGAAAAAATGTCCAAGCATCAGAATCAATCACCTGAACATATAGATTATAAAAATGCTGTCCACAGGTTTCTATTTTTATTTAATTTAATAACGGAAACCTCATCCCGCCCTTGGATGAGGTTTCATGAAAAATGTAAAGGCCGCCTAGCCGATTGGCCCATCCGCCAACCGTAAGGTTGGACACGTAACGTAAAATGACAGACAATTACGCCGTTAAGGGGCAAAATTTCTCTCATAATTGTCGGCGGGCGTGCTTCCAACTTTTGCACGCGCCTGCCGAACGAAATATCGCGCGAGTGCAGGATGACATCAGGACGCTCGCCCAATGTCATCTTGCGCGGTTTCACGCCCGATCAGGTCGGGCAACGTAAAATTCAGCCCCAAGGCTAAGGACTTACCAGAATGATCTGAGCTCCCGACGGTATGTTATTCTCAATTAGAACCGTGTTAGCATTGCTCTGCGATGCTATTTCCCTATATTAAAGTCTCACAACTTCAGGGTGAACCGTGTTAAAAACTAACTAACAATACAGCTGCACAGAAATTTGGAACTGTAATTATTACAGGAACATAGCTAAATAGTCAAATACAATGGATCTCCTGGGTTTCACTTAAGCAGACGCTTAGCATCTCAGCCATCATCAAATTCCTGCCTTCATTTCCACATTAGTATTTTGGATCAGCAATAATGCTGGTGACAGATGCTGACTTGAGCATCTGCAGCCCAAACTCAGATGTAAATGAGATGGCTGTTACACAAGCTAAACTCAGCATTCTGTTGTTTTGCCAGTGCACCATCATGGAATGATCAGATGTTTCCAAAATAATGCTAGGCTTCTCAAGCTGAAAACCAGATAAAAGTGTCCAAAAGATTTTAAAAGCAATTGGCTTAATTCAATTTTATGTCAAAATGTTAAGAGCTCCATCCCTCCTGCAGGATTTATCACTTAAAGACATATTTTAATTTTAATGCAACACTTCCAAAAGGCAGGAACTGGATTTCTTTTGGAAAATCTTTATACAAGTACTCAACGATTTATGAGATCAACCTTCACAGACCAGAATGTAAAGGAAGGATCATTTCAATTCTTCATAAAATAATTAATTTCCATCTCAACACATAAAGGACAAGATCATCATCATTGGCAGTAGCAACTTGAGCAATGGCGTGGACAGAACTGAAGTGTTCCTTTTAACTGCCCATGATCGACATGTGTGTTTTATTACCCTCAGAGTGATTGGTCCAATTAAGTAATTCCAGCAATAAGCTTTTAGTGAGTTTTAAAATAAAGAAGATTATTTATTATCACACACTTACCCCAGATGTTTAAAACACGACGTGTCACTCACTCATCTCATACACACTATCACGCACATAAAGATTAGATACAGATGAAGATAAAACAATATGGTTACAATTTATAATTATTTCAGTCTCGTTCATGGCAGGCCCGTGGTTTCTTTGATGGGCTAATATTTTAATTAAAGTCAAGGTCTTGTAAAGCAGAGGATTCTTGTTAAGCTGCTAGGCTTCTTGTAGTCAAGTTTCCAGGAGGTTGGTTCTCAGATGAACTCGAAGTTGGAACAGGTTGAGGGGAGTACTTCTCCCACTTGCAAGGCGTTGCTGTTTATTACCTTAGCTGCTTGGATGATTTGCAGCAGGTTTGATGGCTTTCAGTGGAATTCTGTCTGCAAACAGCTTCTTGCTGAATTTTTAAAGCAGACAGAAAAAAATGGCTCTCTCACCATTAAACTTTTACAAGTTCAAAGTCCTTTTCTAAAAAAGGGTGGTGTGTTGATTACACATCCAGTATTGTCATTCCTTGGGAGTTTGAGACAGCCAGTGTCTTTGTGCTTGAATGACACATTCAATTTTGACCGTTACCCTTTTGAATTAGGTTCAGAAAAGGGCATTGATACCACAGCAGTCTGGAATGTTTCTTTTGTTCCCTCTTGAAGTTCCAAAGCAAATGGGTCAATCTCAGCAGAAGTTGTTGGTACAGCTGTGGAGATGCTGTGTGCATTGTTTGATTGAGTTTTATGAGCAGCCACTGGGTTAAACATTTTGAAGAGGTTTTTGAATGATGGCTGTTTATTTATTTTAACAGATTAATGAGCCTTTGAGAAGATAGAGCTTTTTCAAAGCGAGTTTTAATGGCTACATGTTGGATTGACTGCTTTATAAGCTTTTAAGGGAGGTAATTTTTTTCAACTGGTGTTTCAGTGGATTTTTAAAATTTCATGAGCACTTCAAAGACTTCCCAGTGTTATTTTATGGCTCACGAGTTCTGTACATAGTGGATACTGGGTGAGTGGGCATGGGGAAGATGTGGAGAGTATGGAGGGGGCATGGGTGTAATGGAGGTATGGAGGGTGTATTGATGGGGTATGGAGGTATGGAAGCATGGGAGTAGGTTGATGGTGAGGGGTCAGGGCTATGGAGTAACAACCATGGAGTGAATTGCGCAGATGTCCCAGTGAACGGAGGTGGGCCATCTAACCTGCTGGCTTCAGCATTTGCTCGCCTCCATTGCCACCTTGGGCCAGCTTCGGGAGGTGGCAGCCACAACTCCAGCCCAACCCTGACTCTGGCAGATGAAAATTCCATGTGAATGGGCTGACTTTCAGAAGTCCAGAACGCAATGTTGGGAATTGGCTCAACTCAAAGGGGAGGATGTTGCCCATTATGTCTGAATTAAACATATAGGGTTGAATTTTCCTGAAGGAGTGGTCTCCCTTTTATCCATCCCAACTTTGGCAGAAGTGCTGAAGAAACCCAAGGACAGTGTGGATACTGTTGACACTGTTCCCCCAGCTGGCTCATCAAAATTATGGTGAATGAGAGAGAGGAAAACCTCTTTGGAAATTTACCTTGTTAAGCTTTTGAGACAGAACCTTCTCAGGTAATATAAATGCATGTGACAACATTGTATGGATGTATCCCACTGGGAATTGTACTATCTGGTCAAACGCATTTTATCTGCGACCCCTACAAGCGTTGTTTCAGACCAAAGTTGTGTCTAACAAGTGGGAAATCCTCCTGTGGAAATTAGCCTCGGATTTCCATTCATGGATGAAAGGGTTTTCCGGCCCTGACACCAGCCGGCATCGTCACAGGCGGGACAGGAAAACTTGCAGTGTTACTAAATGTCAACAGCTGTCCAAATTTTCCCGCCCCACCCACGACGATGCCCTTGGTGGCAGGGCTAGAAAATCCCAGCCTAAGTTTTCCAAATTAAAATAATTTAAAGCTAGAAAGTTATACTTAAAATAATTAGATTTGGTAGAATTTTTACATTTAACATTGTTTAATAAGACCAGTTATAAAGCTTTTCTTCTACAGCACTGGTCATGCTGATATACCCCCTAGTTTCAATGGAGTAGGTAACAGCTGCAGATTTGAGAATATCTCAGAATGTCATTGCCTACAACATGCAAAATAGCCCTACAAGAGAGAAAAAATTATAACCTTGTGAATCCAACTTCAAGAAGGAATAATAACAATGACATACAATTCTCATTACAATAATATGCACAAATTACTAGGTTTCCTTTGTATATATTACAGGCTACAGCACATCTTAACAGACTCATTTTTAACTAATGATCCATGTGAACCATAATTGTTCTGTCTCTTATTACTGGCTGAGAACAAGGTGCTATCAAAGAGTAAGGAAACAAAGTTGCCTGTGGAAAGTCGCAGGCATATTAATGTGTCAAGCTCCTTGGGTCAATCATGCATTACAGGAGGGGCCAAGCAAAGGTTCAACACTGATAACCCATTGTTATTCCAATATCAGGAGATGCCTGATCAAAAGTGCAGGATAGGTTTGAAGACTATTTTTCATTCAGGTAATAGCTTTAATTCTTGGGTGGATTAGAATGTTATTACCTGAGCCTCTCCCACTCACTTGGTTGTGTAAGCAATGACTTTTATGCAACATTTGCTAGTACCCTGAGCCACAGTAATGGGTGCACTCTCAGAGGCCAAATCTTGGACAATCAGGATTCAGGTCCTTCCAGTTTTCCATATCAGCACCAACCTTCAGTCAATGCAACGTCACTGCTGTTTATCTCCATGTTATAACTTACCTGTTTTCATCTATTCTAAGGTGATGGTCATCACCCACTGGATTTGTATGGAGCAGTCTTGGCCGTATACAAGTTCTGCTGTGCTGCCATTTGTAGTGAATTCTCCTGTGAAGCAACTATCTTAGATAAGAAGACATTTCTTAGAGCTAGGTAAAGGTGAGGGAGGGTGGGTAAATGAAGTTGAGGTACAAATCAGCCAAGATGGAATGGAAGAAGTGGCTTGAGGGGCTGACTAGGCTACTTCTGCTCCTGTGTTACACATAACATTGGTGTCAAGAGGCTCTCCAATACAGAAGGAGCTCCAAGATGGAAACCAGAGCAGTTATTCAACATCTGCGCCTATATTAAAACCTGTGCACAGATACATATAGGGAAAGAACACAGCCACTTCAGACTCCTCCAACCCACACCACCATCAACAAGTCTCATACAAGCAATCACAGAGCCAAACTCCAACATCAATGCACAAAGCCATGAACCAACAGATGCAAAAATCAATATCTTCCCTCACATGCCAGGATTCCGGACTGCAAGGCATATTAGGAAATCAGCAATGGGCAGGATTTAACATGGAGGTGATGGCTCCAGCCACTGGCTGGGAAGTTGAAGGTGACCCCGCCTCTGTTGAACCTGGAAGTCACAAGTGAATTTTACATTGTTTAGGCAAGTAGTTATCTGAAGTTGTGGCTTCCACCTCTCTTAGGCAGGATGTTCTGCCTCTGAGTGCTACTGGCCAATCAGAGGGCCGGCAGCTCTTCAGTCCCGGCAGCGCCAGTGGAAGCGGGGGCCACTGCAGGGACTACGGCAGACTGGGGCCAGCAATCACTGAAGGCCAACCTTAATTAGCCATTTAA
Source organism: Cetorhinus maximus (assembly GCF_964194155.1). Lineage (NCBI taxonomy): Eukaryota > Metazoa > Chordata > Chondrichthyes > Lamniformes > Cetorhinidae > Cetorhinus > Cetorhinus maximus. The sequence continues at coordinate 71,969,029 of NC_135897.1, read as the reverse complement.
AGGCCTCAATTGACCTAAGGGCAGGCAGGCCACATGCCACCCACCACTGCTGGTAAAATACCAGCAGAGGTGGGAAGCCACAGGCACAAGCCCCTCCTCTGCCTCTCACCTGATTTTAGACTACCCCACCTTCCAGCCCACTCTTGGCGGGGGGGTAGCAAAATTCTGGCCAACGAGCTGATAACAATCTTCAGGTAGTCGTTTGGTAGTACAGAGCCTGAGCGTTGCTGAAAAAAGGGGCATTTTTTGTTGAAGCTTTATCTTGCACTCATCAGGACAATTCACAAGAAAACACCAGTATCAGGGAAACAACACATTTACACTGTATGAGAAGAGAGTGCTGATTGGTTGGCAAGTGGCCTCTGATTGGTAGAGGCATTACCATGGAGAATGCACCAGTTGGTGACTGACAGTTAACTGTCAAGAATTGTTTGACATTTAAACCAGGCAGCTAAACTCTAACTGATTAAAACATTGCCCTTAGGAATGAACCAGCGAATAGCTGTCACTTATTTTGTTTAGCTGAAACAGGTGCAATGTGTGTTACATGTTCTTTCTGTCTGTAAAGAACAGGGCCCTGTGTATTAATATATGTAGCTTCCAGTACACACAAATGCGCCACACTGCAAGCCCAACTGACAATCTTAAATTGATTGTCAGCGTAATTCTTAGCACATTGAGGATTATTTATCAAATGTTGTCCAATCACAGAATCACATCTAATGTTGGACACTGTGTTTTGAGTTTTGCAAGCATGGGCTGGTTGGGTATGCGAACAACAGAAGGGACATGCTGTTAGATATGATCTGCCAGTCTTTGGGACAGATAGCCTATATACCTAGCATCACACTGGCACTGAAATTCATACACCACATTACTCATTTGGGTGATTGTGTGTGAAATGTCCTGATGAGTACAAGACGAAAAGCTTCAACAAAAAAGTCTCCTTTTTCAGCAATGCTTATGTCATCAAATAACAGGATTGGAATTTGCAGGTTCATAACAGATCTGAGATGAAGGATATTTTGCATCCTTAAAAGCACAGATCATGATGCATGGCATGGTGGGAAGAGAGGTAAATCCTAATATAGGCTTTTTAAAAATCAAATCCTTAGAAAGTAAATGATACGTTTCCTTTTCTTTGAATGACTTGTGAAGATACTTAAGATTTTATTTTTGTTTCAGAAGTGAAATGAAGCATAGAGCCCCAGGGTGATCTCAAATGAATCCACATAACTTTTAATGCACTGCACTATTAAAATAGTCGGGTGGCTGAAAAAGATTCATCTGAATAGTGTTCAGGATTCCCTGAATTCCTGCCTTTGCCATAGCACCTGAGATATGGGGGTGGGGGTGAAGACAGCTAGCAAAAGTCGAACATCCCTTTGGTAAACAAGAAAAGTCATGAACCAACCTCCTTCTTCTAGACCTTCCAGCAGCCAGTTTTAGGCTATTGCTGTACAATCAATGCAACTTTGTCTTCTGGGAAGATGTGATACATGGAAAGGGCAAAGAAGAAAATTGCCTCCCCTCGAAACTTCAAATCAAAATCCCACTTACTTGGGGGAAAACACAAAGCTAAATCCCATTATTCAGAGCTAGCAATCTGTGTTTCTTATCAAATCCACTCCATGCTTTTTCTATGGTTCTGAATATCACGCACTCTTTTGCTTCACTCTACTGTGTAGGGGGAAGGGGAGTTGCTAAGACATATATGTGTTGGGAGGAGAGGAGTGATTACAATGTGTGTGGGGGTGGAGAAGACAGGGGTTTCACTGAGTCTTTTCTCACCAGGGAATATGGAGAGCTTGGCTGAAACCTACATGAGTACATATAATAACATTTTTACAAAGTTCTTTAAAAACATTTTCATATTTAATGATGTATTATATATTGATCTATAATATGCAAACTTTAATAATTATATACTGAGTGTTACTATGCTGCTTTTCTTGCCGTATTTTTTATGCTGGGGTCCGGGGTGACATTAATTTTCAGGTGTTAAAATAAGGTCACATTGGAAAATAGTTTGGGAAGCAGTGCTCCACGGGGAATATCAAAATATATAAAGGCAAGAGCTAAATGAAACTGCATTGCTTTCTATATCATTCCCTGAGAAGGTCAGGAGGACCCTTTGACCTGTGATGTGTGAACACTACCCAGGGATTTATTATTGGAATTCTAGCTTGCCAAACCAATCTCTCAGCTTTAATTGACAGGCATGTACAAGTAAATCTCTCAGCAACTAATGGAGAGATTATGTGAAATTCTGGCCTGGATCAAAAGACATGAGTGAGAGGTTGTCCACTGTGGGTTGGAACAGTTCCAGGGACTTAGCATCTAATTTTTGCTTTCTCCCTTGGTGTATGTTTTCAATCTGCACTCTACTTATCACCCCATCCCAAAACTGTCATCCAAACTCAAGGTGCGTTTACATCATCCCTTATTATGCCTCTCAAAAACATCTGGAAGTACTTGGTTGGTATAAGGGCCCAGGTCATCCGGTCAGTGTCGATGCTCCTGTATTGACATTGCCTGTGAAGATTTCTGAGTCGCTACTTTTTGCGATTGTTCAGCTTGGACTTTCAATCCAATGGGTCAGAATACAAGAACACAAGAGATAAGAGCAGGAGTAGACCACACGACCCATCGCGTCTGCTTCGTCATGAAATACGAAAATGGCTGATCTTGGGCTTCAACTCCATTTTTCCACCCACTCCCCATTTCCCTTAATTCCCTGAGAGACCAAAAACCTGTCTATCCCAGTCTTAATCATATTCAACAATGGAGCAGCGATAACCCTCTGAGGTAGTGAATTCCAAAGATTCCACTATGAACATCCTGGGGGTTACCATGGGCCAGAAACTGAACTGGACCAGCCATGTAAATATTCTGGCTACAGGAGCAGGTCAGAGGCTGGGAATTTTGTGGAGAGTAACTCACCTCCTGATACCCCAAAGCCTGTCCAACATCTACAAGGCACAAGGAGTATGATGGAATAGTGCCAAAGGTTCGCATGGAGAGTATGAGGTCCATGATGGGGGATGGGTGGAGGGGCTTAGGTTGGCATGGAGGTATAAGGGGCCATGGGAGTGTATATGGAGGGGCATGGGTTGGCAAGGGGGGATGGATTGGCATCTCTCAGGGGCCATGAACCACCACTCCTTGAAAAGCTGGCCCGACTCTACGAAAATTTTGGGGGAGACTAGAGGATGCCTATCCCTGCAATGGAGCAGCCAGGTCAGGAATTCAGGTTGCGTGACCCACACCAGCCTGCACCCTTGGGGGTCCCAGGAATGGTTCCGCAGTCCCCAGAATTGGATCCTGATCACCATTTTTAAAGGTCCCCGGAATCTCCCTGACTCTGCAAAAATCCAGCCCTTAAGAGTACAAAAGCGTGAAAGTTATGATGAACTATTATAAAGCACTGAATCATCCTCAACTGGAGTATTATGTCCAATTCTGGGTACCACACTTTAGGTTGGATGTGAATGTTTTAGAGAGGGTGCAGAAAAGATTCATGAGAATGAGGGACTTCAGTAAGGTGGATAGACTGGATAAGCTGTTTTTCTTAAAGAAGGGAAGATTGAGAGGAGATATTAGTGAAGTGTTCAAAATCATGAGGGGTCTAGACAGAGTAGATAGAGAGAAACTGTTCCCTTCGGCTGAAGAACCATAGGATACCAATTTAAGATGAATTAATGGCAACGTGAGGAAAAACCATTTTAAACAGCAAGTGGTGAGTGTTGGGAATGCACTGCCTGAGAGTGTAGTGGACAAAGGTTTAATTGCGGCTTCCAAAAGGAAATTCAATGAGCACCTGAGGGAAAAAATATTTGCAAGGCTACGGTGAAAGGATAAAGGAGCGGGACTTGCACTTGCCAAAAACTGGAATAGACATGACTGGCTGAATGGCCTCCTTCTCTGCTGTAACCATTCTATGAACACCTGAATAAAAGCAATCTTCCTCTCGAAAAGATAACTCTCCAGAAGACCTAGCAATTTCACAGGAAGCAGCTATGCAGATTTTTTGTGAGTTTTTTTAGGAGACGATTGAATTCAGCAAACTTATGGATCATTCAAAACTGATCATAAATCAACTGGCCTCAGCAGATTGCAGGTGGGACTCTAATACACAAACTGAAGGAAATTGCTGGGGCTCGCCAAACAAAGGCAGGCAATTGATTGTTCTATTGAGTCCTGAGACAGTTGATTGGGTCTGCGACAGTTGATTGTGTTACTATGGTCTTGAGAAGTCCCCGCCCACGTGTAGCAACTGCTGAGATGGCAAAAAGGTGAGATTGAAGAACTTAATGTGATAATACAACAAAGACCCTATATAAACTGCCTCCCCACAAGAAGAACACTTGGAGAATAAACCAATGAGTTAAAGACATCAAGAAGACACCAGGAAGCGACAGCAGACTGGACACCTACTGTCACGGACCTACTCCATTGCTGGAAGACCAACTGAGCAGGTGGTAGTATCTATAGAAGACGACATTGGGTCTGCAGACAAGCAGGAAACAACAGCAAGCTGGTCACCTACTGTCACAGACCTACTTCATCGCCAGAAGACCAACTAAGCAGGTGGCAGTAAGTATGTATGTATTTATGTATATATGTTGGGGAACTTGATGTAATTGAAGACCTTGTACTGTGCTGTAAGGAACAATAAATTAGATATCAATTGAACCAATCCAACTTGTGCAGTCTACTTCTGTTCCCACACATCTCAGTAGTAATTCTAGTGTCCAAGAACACATGAGGCATGTTGGCCTTCAGTTGGCATTGTAGCATTGTAACAGAGATCCTTCCTTCACCAAATGAACGGATCAGAAATACAGGGACTGGGTTATATGGTAAGGGTGGACTTCCCACAGCCCAGCATAAATGTCGGGGGCGAGGCTGCCTCTGCTCAGCTGGCTTGCCCTCCAATAATTTTTCAGCTGACAGGTCTTTAATTATTATTGAGGCAAGACTTCCACCCCATTCCAGGAGAATGTCCCATCTCATGGAGCTGCCAGCCAATCAGAGGCCAGCAGCTCTGTAGTACCGGCAGCACCACAGAGAGCAGTGGTCACTAGCCGAGGACATCAAGCAATGAAACAAACCTCCACGTAAGTCCCGGATCTCACTAGGACCGCCTGGCAGACCCTGACAAGCTGGTTGGAGGAGCATGTTGGACAGGGCAGGAGGGAGGGTGGAGATGGGGAGGGTAAACTGTAGGGAGGGGTCGCCAATTGGTAACAGGGACCCGGAAAGGAGGCACCACCCACTTCACCAGCTGGCAGCCTGTAGGGTCCAACATGTTGGGTGCAGGCCCCGCCACCTATTAAATTGAAGCGGCGGCAAGACGAAGCCCTTAAGTGGGCATTAAGGGCCTCAATTGGGCCACAGGTGGGCAGCCCACCTGATGCCTCCCCTGCCGCTCTTAAAATTTCAGCGGGGGTGGTTGGGCTGGTGGGAGGCACACTGCTGATGCCAAGGCACCCTATCTTATGGATCCACTTGCCTGCTTTCCTGCCCACGGGTTGCCTGTAAAATTCAGCACTGGTGTGTTCAGAACATTACCCCTTTTATGTTTATTGAAAGAGCGGTCACCTTCAGAGTTGTTAAGTCTATCAACCTCATTCATTAACTCTCTAATAAATCCTTTCTGTGCCAATCTATTGTTACAAAAAAGTTTGTTACAACAAACTCCTGTGAGCCCAACAAGTTCCTCAAGGTTTGAGCTCCTACATGGTTTATACCAGTGCATCAGATTATGGGGGACCAGCAAGAATGGAGTCTGCTGGGACAAGATGTTTCTAATAACAAGTTTCACTGTGCAGATTTATACATTAAATTTATAATGTTATTGAGGTAGTATTTTCTATTTGTTGGCAGTAAAACAACATAGGATCGATTATGTGTCAGGACCACAGATGCAAGCGAACAAAGTAATAACCAATTTTCATCATCTTTGCCCCTATAAGCTTTTGAGTTAAAATGCGCCAATGCAATTTTGGAGAATTTCTACCACCTTATTACCTAATAAACACACTCCTCCCGAGATGCAATATCCTGTTAAAAAGGATTATATTCTTGTCTCAACAGAACATTAGTAGAAGTAGTGTTGTAGGTTAATTGTTGCCAGATGGGCAACAAGACCATTGTAATGTAGGCATTTATCACCTCACAAGTGGAAACACATTCAGATAGATACAGATTGCAGTGAAATATGTGCGCTAAAAACAAACAGCTGGAAAGAATATCAAATCATATATGCTCTTATGTAACTATGCAAAAATGTACAGGTATTAGCAATAAAGCTGTAACAACTGGGAGATGGGGGAAGAAGAGAAGTATTAAATAGGGCAAATGGAGCGCCTAATCTTAGTCAAAATCATTTTCAATTAAGCTCAAAATTAGTGGTAGCCCAAAAGATTGGGAAAATTTTAGGAACTAGCAAAGGATGACTGAAAAAAAACTAAAGAGGAACTGTTAGAGTCTGAGAGAAAACTGGCAAGAAATATAAAACAAGACAGTAGAAGCTTCCACAGGTATATAAAAAGGAAGAGAAGAGCTAAAGTAAACATTGGTCACTTAGAGTTGAGACTGGTGAATTAATAATCGGAAACATGAAAATGGCAGAGACTTTGAACAAATATTTTGCATCTGCTTTTACAGTAGAATACACAAAACCAGCCCAAGAATAATAGAAAAGCAGCTGGGCAGATGGTGGAGAGGAACTTAAAACAATCACTAGAGAAAATGTACTAGAAAAACATGGGACTAAAGGTTGACAAGTCCCCTGGACCTGATGGCCTGCAACCTAGGGTCTTAAAAGAAGTGGCTGCAGACATACTGCATGAATTGGTTGTTATTGTCCAAAATTCCCTAGGTTCTGGAAAGGTCCCAGTGGATTGGAAAGATGCAAATGTAACACCAATGTGCAAGACAGGAGGGAGACAGAAAGCAGGAAATTGCAGGCCAGTTAGTATGACAAGTGTGATTGGGAAAATGCTAGAATCCATTATTAAGGAAGTAGTAGCAGGGCATTTAGAAAATCATAATACAGTCAGGCAGAATCAACATGGTTTTGTGAAAGGAACATCATGTTTGACAAATTTATTAGAGTTATTTGAGGATATAACAAGCAGGGTGGATAAAGTGAAATCAGTAGATTCTGTGTATTTGGATTTCCAAAAGCCATTTGATAAGGTGCCAAACAAAAGGCTACTGCACAAGATAAGACTTCACTGGGCAGAATTTTGCCCTCGGATGGCGGATGGGCCCCACCGGCTCGGCGGCGGGCAGACAGCTGACCCTCACCACCAAAACAGGGCCCGCTGCCATTTTGAGTGGGTGGGCCAATTAAGGCCGGCCCATCGGCCTGCCCAACAGGAAGCGCTATGCGAAGAATGCCAGACCTGCTGAGTTTTTCCAGGTAATTCTGTTTTTGTATAAAAGTAGGGAAGTCTTGCTACAATTGTACAGGGCATCGGTGAGAGCACACTTGAGGTAATGTGTACGGTTTTGGTCTCCTTTCTGAAGAAGAAATGTACTTGCATTGGAAACAGTTGAGAGAAGGTTCACTAGACCTGATTCCTGGGATATAGGGGTTGTCTCACAAGGAAAAGTTGGGCTTATACCCACTGGAGTTGAGAAGAATGAGAGGCGATCTTATTGAAACATAAGATTCTGAGTAAATGCTGAGGAGGATGTATCCCCATGTGGGGGAATCTCGAACTAGGCAGCACAATTTAAAAATAAGGATTTTCCCATTTAAGATGGAGCTGAGGAGGAATTCCTTTCCTCAGAGGGTCAATAGTTTTTGAAATCCTCAGACAGCAATGGAGGTTGGGTCATTGAATATATTCCAGGCTGAGTTAAACAGATTTTTGATCTACAAAGGAGTCAAGGGTTATGGGGAGGGTGGCAGGGAGGGGGCAGGCTGGAGAGTGAAGTTAAGGCCACAATCAGATCAGCCATGATTTTATTGAATGGCAGAGCAGGCTTAATGGGTCAAATGGCCTACTCTGCTCCTATTTATTATAATATTATGGCAAATTAAAAGAAATATCTCTATTTTAAAATTGCAGCCATTTCCCCTTTTTATTGATCTGCATCACTGTTTGACAAACTGCACCCAAGGCCTTGACACATTGGCTTCCAACTGCTCATAGACAGTACAGTAAGAGCAGTGGCTTCATGATTTTCCTTTCCCATTGTGAGAGACAGTATTTTGTCTCACTCCTAACTTTTTGAATCCCAGTACCAAGCCTGGGCAAGAATGGAAATACTGCCAAGGGAGAATCAAGAGATTTGCCCCATCACTGTATAGTAGTAGGTTGCTAACACCAATTAATGTAAGTTTGACCTGCCTAGAGCTCAGAAGTAGGCCATCATGAATACAATCACAGAAACCAATGCAATATATTAACAAAGTAACAGACTTCCAGCATCCACAGTATGCTGTTTTTCAAATTTTACATTAATATTTAATCCCAGCAGCTTTTATAGTACAAGTAGCGCAATAGTTAAGAGTTGGGTTATTCGTCTTTATCATTTTACTGCAGGCTAATCAACATCCCAGTGCATTACATACAAGACACCAAGACCAACGGGAGTATTTACCTTCTGCAGGTTGGGGGGGGGGGGGGGGGGGGGTGGGGGGGGGGGTGGTGGAAGTTGTTGGGTAGTTGAACCAAGGCGACAAATAGTGGATAAATGCAGAGGAGCTGAGAAAGGGGAAAGTATATGGAGAGAGACAGACATGCGCAAGAGAGGAAAAAGCAAATAGAAACGAGAGGAAAGAGAAAGAGAGGAAAGAGAGGAGAGAGAATGAAAGAGAGATAGAGGAGAAAATAGGGAGAAATGAAGAAAAGAGGAGGAGGAAAAGGAGAGGGAAAAGGAAAAATGAGGAAAAGGGGGGAGGAGGGGAGATAATGGTTAAGAGTCCAAGAACAATTAGGTTCAGCAGCCTCCACCAGTTTTTTAGTGCATTCATAGCTGCAGCACAAAACTGTCCATTGAACATGAAAATGTTCTCCATATACCCACTTGATTTTCATTCCATTGGAGTGAAGGTTGAAGAGAAACATGACACTGGTTAAGTGCCAAAAGAATGGGAGGAAACTATTTGATTTGAACTATAAATTCAGAGTTACAGAACAGAGGATTAAAATTAACAAGGCACGACTGAGGCTAGATGTTAGAAAAATATACATTTTCTGCCCTGCAATAGTGAATAGACAGAACAAATTCCCAGCAGAAGCAACGGAGACCATTGACATAACTCCTTCAAAAAGAACCCGACAAATACTAGTGTGGAAATGAATTTGCATGTTCATGGATTGTCCTTGATTGAAATGTTGAAATACGTTACAGGACAGAATAACTGTTCATCTGCTGGATCCAGGTGTGTAACTGTGATTGGGAACCCAGATCCACCCCACCACCCACTGTAACAGGAGAGCACATGCACATATTGCAGTTCTCATGGACCCTGAAGTTGAGACATTACATTATTTACAAATCAAAACTATGATTGATAGGTTAGCTGTCTTTTTATTATACTCAGTATGAGTATATACTGAAAGAATAAAAAGTGATTTATTCAGTTAGAATCTTAGACAATGCAAGTAAATGGGAAAGCGGTTTGTATACTGGAGCGTTTTACAATGTGAATGAAACAGATGTAGGTTGGTACACTGAAATTCAATGCAGTGCGAATAAATAGGAAGGGGTTGTTGCAATGAAATTCCCTGCTTTGCATAGAGAAAACTATATTCAAGAATCAAGATTGGACCCTTCATCAATAATAAAGTAGAAAATGAAACAAAAGATATCAGTCAACAGCTGGTATACAGATGTGAAGGCATTGGGGTCATGGGAATTCAGCTAGTAAACTTTGACCCAAGCAGGATATAAACCTGTGGAAGACATCCTGTATGTTTTCCACTTATTTAGCACAAGCAACTTGCTTGGTACAGAATGTAAGGTCTTTCACAATCTTATCTTTTAAGTTACAATATTTTGACAATGGCTTGTATCATCTATCCAGATGACTGTATGGGTATGAATTCAACCCTTACCCTTGCCCACCCAGTTAAAAATCGCCATTTGGACCAATAGCAGCAAATTTAAATGGTGGGCCTATGCAGGAAGCCAGTGGAAAGATGAGCCAGGGCCGGAAAGAGTCCATGTAGGTGATGAGTGCTTTTACTTTTTATGTGGGTAAGGAGGAATTGAAGTTAAACAAAGAAAACTTCGGTCTGAATGCTCCCCCTCCCTTATTGCCAAACAGGAGGCTCATGGAAGAAAGCCCCAGAAAACTAAAAGTAATTTAAAAACTAAAAAATATAACCTAAGTTTTAAATGCGTGGGCTAATTAATTAAATAAACAAAACAAGGTTATATAAGGATGGCAGTGCAGATGGTATGCCGCAGCTGCAACATTTTGGAGTTTGTGGAGAACATTGTGATCCCAGACAACCATATCTGCAGTAAATGGCAGCATTTTAAAAACTTCAGCTCAGAGTTTTTGCACTGGATTCTGAGGTGCAGATCTTGCAGGGCATCAGTAAGGGGGAGTTACCTGAACACTTTGATCCAGGAGACAACACTGAGCCTAGAAAGTATGTGATGACCCATGTGCTTTGGGAAAGCATGTGATTTCTTTTTGTGCAATGCCCCCTTTAAGACCAAGATGAACTGGGTAGTATTGTAAAAGAGGATTTAACTGGTTTCCTAATCATGACAATCATTATGTTCCAGGAAATGCCCAATGTAACCAAAGGTTGCATTGGGGGAGGGTGAATGGCTAAGAAGCAAAGTGTAAATAGAAAGCTAATTGCAATGGTGTAGAATTTCTGTCTGTTCTTCTGTTTGGCAGCTCAGAACACACTGAGAATCTGTGTGTGAGGCAGTAAGCAAGGCTCTCTACAAATAGATCAGTTTTCAGTTTGACAATTCAGAATAGATCCTTGTGTTGAAGCAGGTCTGAGAATAGAGCAGAGATTGTGTTACTGTGTGTATTATATAGTTGGAAAAGACAGGGAGCTGAGGACAAGAAGAGCAAGGGACTGTGGATTGGACAATACCCATTGCTGCTGTTTCAGTGTTGCCAGAGCCAGGCTGTTTAAAGGAATCAGAGAAGGGTGTCTTTGCAGATTCTGTGCCATCAGGACTGTCGTGACCTGAGTAAGAGAGGGTTCATAGACATAAGCTTTTTCACCGTTAACCAAGTCCAGGGACTTTGGATGGAATACGGCTGCTGATGAATGCAACTCAAAGGCTAAAACGATTGAGTGAGAAGTGAGTGATCCTACATAGCAAAGGTCAAGTTGGGGAAAATGAGAGATTACACATGGTCCCATATTTATACAGGAAGAATATAAGTGCTCATAACCACGTGAGGCATATCTTTGTTGTATCGGCTATTGAAAGTGAAATTTACCTTTTTATTTGAAATATCTTTCATTTGTTAATTAATGTTTGAATGATTGTTGATTTTAGGTGGCTTGTTACAGTAAAGGTTTTAAAAAGTGAAATCTTGTCCAGCAGTTTTCTTTCCATTGGCATCGTGGGGATTCCTTTCTCTAAAAAGTTATTGGTCTCTAGGTAGACTGTAACAAGTGGTACAGGTATAGTTAGTGATCAAGGACAGAAGGGCACGACTGTGAGTCAGGCAGGTAAGGGGACCTCAGGTGCAGTCCTGAAGGAGCTTCAGCTTTTGTGCTTATCCACCAGGTAACAAGGTTCTTGCTGCCTGTGTGGATGAGGGCAAAGTCTGCAGTGTGGATGAGTAAACTTCCATGGGACCATGGCACAAAGAGGCTATTCAAGTGGGGGGAGTGAAAGGGGAAATGGTAGTGGTAGTGGGGGGATAGATATTGTTCCCTGCATCCACGACCAGGAGGTCCGAAGGCTGGGTTGCCTGCTCATTGATAGAGTGAGACATCTCCTCATAGATGAAGAAGAACTTGGAGTGGGAGCTTTCCTGGTCCATGCAAGACAAAGGTAGAAGCCAGAATGATATCCTGCTGACAGAGTTTGAGGACCTTGAATTAAAACGCAGAACTTGGCATGCCATAATCTCTGGATTGTTACCTGAGCCATGTGCAAATTGGCACAGGGAAAACAGATTAGATGGTTAAACGTATGGCTGAAAGCGGGCTGTGGGTGTTTCAATACTGAGGCACTGGCACCAGTACTGGGGAAGGAGGAAGCTGTTCCATTGAAATGATTCATTATCAACCTGAAAGGTTGACTCTGTTTCTCTCCACAGATGCCCCCTGACTTGCTGAGTATTTCCAGCATTTTCTATTTTTATTTCAGATTTCCATCAACTGCAGTATTTTGCTGTTGCTTTCCACTGGGATAACTAGAGAGCAATAGACCACACCCTAACCTAATGAAGGGGGGCTGGGGTTGGGGGCAGTGGGAGGATTCAGGAAAGGGTAACTTCAAAAGCAGTAACAGAATTGTCAAGGCTGTAGGGCAGAGTAGCGATTTGGGTAAAAATAAGCAGACGGTCAGGAAGGGGTAGAATGCTTAGGAAAGGTTATATGATATTAGGGACTGAGGTCATCTCAGGGAAGAATGGAAAGAATTAAATTGGCAGGAGGCATAAAAATACATTGGCCTGGATTTTGAAGTCTATGGCAAAGTGGTCGTGTCACTGACTGCACAATAAAATCAATGCTTACCTGGTTTGGATGCTAGGTTGATTATAACAAGTGGTACAGGTCTGGGGGCAGCAGCGGCTAATGTCAGAACAAACAGTGAAGGCTTCCAGTGCGGTGCACTGCCAGTGAATCCACACCCCCTAGAGACATTACGACATTAAGATACAACCCTTGAGGTCAGTCTTCAGCTCAATGGCAGGTGATTGTTCTTTATGATGATTTTAAATATTTGATTGATTTTAAATACTTTAAAGCAGTTGCGACATGTATTAAAATGAAATAAAGGGCTGGATTTTACGTGCCCCCTTTCGGGTGTGTTTTCAGCAGTGGGGTCGTGTAAAATAGGGCAGGTGCTCACCCCACCACCTTCCCATCCATCCACGAGCTCACCATCACAACAGGTAGGTGGGGAGGCACCAAAATCACCAGCCCGCTTGCCATATTTAAATAAATTATCATGGGTCAATCGAGCTTGTTAACAAGCCAATTAACTCTGATAATATGCTGCCACGCCAGAATACGGACAGTCCGGCAGGAGTGGGCAGGCCTTTTTAACAAGTTTTTAAAAGGTTGGGTAGGAAAGGTCAGGTTACTATCTTCAGGGGATGCCCCTTACACGTCTGGAGGCAGCCCCACTAAGATGGTACCCACCTTTCTTCCTACCCACCTGCTCTGTAAAACCAACCACCCCCCCACCCCCAAGCTGCCCAAAACCTCCCCACCCAATATCCCGGAATTATTTTACTCCGGGATCCATTGGGCCTTCTTCTTGGAACTGGTTGCAATTGTGGCAGTGTCCACTAAAGCACCCCTGGTGCTGCTGGGACTGCTGGAGCTGCTGACCAATCAGATTGGCCAGTAGCTCCTGAGGGTGGGACTTCTTCCCCAGAGACGGGCGAAAGTCCCACTGTCAGGCAATTTAGCCTGTCCGCAGCGCGTTATCGAAGTGGGGCGGGCTAGCGTGGAGCAAGTCAGCTCCACACCAACTTCCCATCCACACCACCCCATAATATTCAGCCCAAACTTTAAAATATTTTTAACACTTTTATAACAGCTTTTAGGAGTTTATTAACTTTCAAATACTGAGACAGAAGGAGAAGAGACTGAGAGAGAGAGAGAGGGAGATAGATCCAGGGAAAGACAGACACAGAAAAGTTCCGTGACAATTCTCTCTTGCTTTGTCTAAACCTCCGATCTGTGGGGGTCTGTGTCTCAGGTATCAAGGCCACCTGGCTCCTTTCCACCCGCACCCACCCCCCAACCACTTGCTCCCCCGTCACCGCTCCCCACCCTCGGTTCCTCAGTCTCCCTGATTTATTTTTATTCATTCACAGGGTGTGGGCTTTACTGTCTGGGCCAGCATTTATTGCCCATCGCTAGTTGCCTTTGAGAAGGTGGTGGTGAGTTGCATTCTTGAACCACTGCAGTTCAGGTGGTGTAGGTACACCCACAGTGCTGTTATGGAGGGAGTTCCAGGATTTTGACCCAGCAACAGTGAAGGTGCAGCAATATATTTCCAAGTCAGGATGATGACTGACTTGGAGGGCAGCTTCCAGGTGGTGGTGTTCCCACCTATCTGCTGCCGTTGTCCTTCTAGATGGTAGTGGTCATGGGTTTGGAAGGTGCTGTCTAAGGAGCCTTGGTGAATTCCTGCAGTGCATCTTGTAGATGGTACACACTGCTGCTACTGTGCGTCGGAGGTAGAGGGAGTGAATGTTTGTGGATGTGGTGCCAATTAAGCAAGCTGCTTTGTCCTGGACGGTGTCAAGCCTCTTGAGTGTTGTAGGAACTGCACTCATCCAGGCAAATGGGGAATATTCGATCACACTCCAGACTTGTGCCTTGTAGATGGTGGGCAGGCTTTGGGGAGTCAGGAGGTGAGTTACTTGTCGCAGGATTCCTAGCTTCTGACCTGCTCTGGTAGCCACAGTATTTATATGGCTAGTTAAGTTCCGTTTCTGGTCAATGGTAACCCCCAGGATGTTGATAGTGGGGATTCAGTGATGGTAATGCTATTGATCGTCAAAGGGTGATGGTTAGATTCTCCCTTGTTGGAGATGGTCATTGCCTGGTGCTTGTGTGGCGCGAATGTCACTTGCCACTTGTCAGCCCAAGCCTGGATATTGTCCAGGTCTTGCTGCATTTGGACTGGACTGCTTCAGTATCTGAGGAGTCACAAATGGTGCTGAACATTGTGCAATCATCAGTGAACATCCCCACTTCTGACCTTATGATGGAAGAAAGGTCATTGATGAAGCAGCTGAAGGTGGTTGGGCCGAGGACACTATCCTGAGGAACTCCTGCAGTGATGTCCTGGAGCTGAGATGACTGACCTCCAACAAACACAACCATCATCCATTGTGCTAGGTATGACTTCAACCAGCGGAGAGTTTTCCCCCTGATTCTCATTGACTCCAGTTTTGCAAGGGTTCCTTGATGCCACACTCGGTCAAATGTGGTCTTGAGGTCAAGAGGAGTCACTCTCACCTCACCTCGGGAGTTCAGCTCTTTTGTCCATGTTTGAACCAAAGCTGTAATGAGGTCAGGAGCTGAGTGGCACTGGCAGAACCCAAACTGGGAGTCAGTGAGCAGGTTATTGCTAAGCAAGTGCTGTTTGATAGCACTGTTGATGACCCTTGATGATCGAGAGTAGACTGATGGGGCAGGAAGTGGCCATATAGCTGTCTTATATGCCTGGTTGACACCTCATTTTTAGGTATGCCTGGTGCTGCTCCTGGCATGCTCTCCTGCGCTCTTCATTGAACCAGGGTTCATCCCCTGGCTTGATGGTCATGGTAGAGTGGGGGTATGCCAGGCCATGAGGTTACAGATTGTGTTCAAGTATAATTCTGCTGCTGCTGATGACCCACAGCGCCTCATGGATGCCCAGCCTTGGGTTGCTAGATCCGTTTGAAATCTATCCCGTTTAGCACAGTGAAGGTGGGACTTCGTCTCCACAATGACTGTGCAGTGGTCACTCCTACCGATACTGTCATGGACAAGTGCATCTACGGCAGGCAGGTTGGTGAAGATGAGGTCAAGTATGTTTTTCCCTCTTGTTGGTTCCCTCACCACCTGCCGCAGACCCAGTCCAGCAGCTATGTCCTTTAGGACACAGCCAATAGGGCCACTCTTGGGTGATGGACATTGAAATTCCCCACCCAGAGTACATTCTGCACCCTTACCACCCTCAGTGCTTCCTCCAAGTGGTCTTCAACATGGAGCAGCACTGATTCATCAGCTGAGGGAGGGCGGGACGTGGTAATCAGCAGGAGGTTTCCTTGCCCATGTTTGATCTGATGCCATGAGACTTCATGTGTTCCGGAGTCGGTATTGAGGATTCCCAGGGCAACTCCCTCCCGCCTGTATACCATTGTGCTGCCACCTCTGTTGGGCCTGTCCTGCCGGAGGGACAGGGCATACCTATGAATGGTAATGGTGATGTCTGGGACATTATCTGTAAGATATGGCTCCGTGAGGATGACTATGTCAGGCTGTTGTTTAAATAGTCTGTGAGACAGCTGTCCCACTTTTGGCACTAGCCCTCGGATATTAGTAAGGAGGGCTTTGCGTGGTTGACAGGGCTGAACTTGCCATTGTCATTTCCAGTGCCTAGGTCGATGCCAGGTGGCCCGCCCAGTTTCATTCCTTTTTTGTGACTTTGTTACAACTGAGTGGCTCGCTGGGCCATTTCAGAGGATATTTAAGAGTCAACCACATTGCTGGGCATCTGGAGTCACATGTAGGCCAGACCAGGTAAGGACGACAGATTTCTTCCCCAAAGGGCATTCATGAACCCGATGTGTTTTTACAACAATCAACAATGGTTTCCGTGGTCATTATTAGACTTTTAATTCCAGATTTTTATTGAATTCAAATTCCACCATCTGATGTGGCAGGATTTGAACCCAGGTCCCCAGAGCATTACCCCTGGGTTTCTGGATTACTAGTCCAGCGACAATGCCACTACGCCATTGTCTCCCCCTGATGCTGGGAACAGCACTCAATGGGAGGGGGATAGCACAGCAAATCCCCCCTGGGGAGCCAGGGGTGAGGGAGGAGGTGTGGGACAAGTAGCTGGGGGGTTTGGGTAGATGAAGAATCAGGTCACTGAGCAGGGGGAGTGTGGCAGGAGTTGGGGGGTAGGGATGAGGTGCTTGGGAAGAGGAGGAGGGGAACCGAGGAAGTCAGGTCTTTTTGTGACCCACTTTCATTCATGTCAGCGAATCATGAAAACTGTGATATTATTATTGCTGATATGTTCAGCTACATTGCTTGACAGATTTTACTTCTCATTAATTGAGTCCTTCGTTGCTGACTTAGGCCTGTGATTATCAGCCCTGGCTCTTTATCCGTGCAAGGTGTGGGAGAAAGTGGCAAAATTCTCCCACTGCTTTGAGCATCGGGATGGCAGGGCCTTCAGCATGGGCTCCTCTGAAGTCCATTGAGGTCAACCGGAACTTCTGGATTTCAGCGTAAGTGAGATCGCTGGAAGATGTGGCTTCAATCGTGACAAACTTCTCAGCGCTCACCACTATTGGGAAAGGAAAATCTGGGCCATTGTCAGTGTTTCTGCAGGTATATAAAAAAATGAGAGATTAGCAGAAGTAATCCAACAAGGCAGAGACAGGAGAAATGGTGGTGAGTAAAGAAATGGCAGAGGCATTAAACAAACACTTGGGCCAGGATTTTCCAGGCCCGCCCACTACAGGACCGGAAATTCCTGCCCAAAGTCAACAGGCCTTTGGCTGGTACATCAAGTTTTCCGTCCCGCCACATTGATTCCCACTGTGGACAGGACCAGAAAAATCCTTTTGCATCCGCCTTCACAATAGAAGACACAAAAAACATTCCGCAAGTCGTCGGGGGACCAAGGGTTCACTGAAAATGAGGGACTTAGAAATCAGTTTTAGTAAAGAAAGAATACTGAAAAAATTAATGGGACTAACTTTCAAATCTCCTGCACCTGATGGCCCGAACCCTAGGATTTGAAAGAAAGTGGCTACAGGGATAGCGGATGCATTGGTTTTGAATTTCACAGGGCTGAATTTTCCAGTTGGCAGGGGGGTCAGAGTGGGAGCAGGCGCGGACCCGATCGCTGTCCACGAGGATAGCGGGAGTGGGAGGGCGGCGACAGGAGCGCACTGTCCATCGTGTCCAATGGTGACCCAGCGGCCTGTTTATATAAAGCACTGGCAGCCTTTGCAAGGCTGCTCACAATGGCAAGTGGAAGGGCTCAACAGAGGGCTTCTGGTAAGCAGGCCAGTCCGGAGGGTAGGGCAGCGGGACAGGCCAGGCTGGAGGGTAGGACAGTGGGACAGGCCAGGCCGGAGGGTAGGACAGTGGGACAGGCCAGGCCGGAGGGTAGGACAGTGGGACAGGCCAGGCCGGAGGGTAGGACAGCGGGACAGGCCAGGCCGGAGGGTAGGGCGGGTGGGGGGGGGGGCGCAGTGTGCCACTCGTTTTTCGGATGACTGCCTTGCTGCCTCCTCGAGGAGGTGGCAGCACAACAGGAGGTGCTGGTTCCCCAGGATGGGAGGAGGAGGCCCCCCCACATGACGAAACGTGCCTGGGAGGAGGTGGTGGAGATGGTGAGCTCCCGCGACGTGGTGCGGCGCATCTGGATCCAGTGTCGCAAGCGCTTCAACGACTTGGTGTGCTCTGGCAGGGTGAAGACAATGTTGGCATTGGTCACTTACCCAATAGGTCGGCTTTCCCCCATGCTGCCCAACCCCCACCCAGTCTGAGTGTAGTGACTGCATTGAATCATTGATGGCATTTGTCCTTTGCTGGGTGGGCCAACAGATATTGCCCATGCCGAGGTCACCCTGAGAGGGTGGTGAAGAGATGGGTTCTGCACCCGCAGCATGTGGTACACTGAGGCCCATATGACTGGGTTGGGGGCAACCTGGAGGAGCTGCATCTAGGCGCAGTGCTGGGACTGCAGGACATGTCCAAGTCAGGGTGATGAGATGCTGGGAGGGGAGCTTCAAGGTGGCGTGGCAACGAACCATCTGCTGCCCTCTGCGCACCATGTGCTTGCACCTCCTTGCTAGGAAGGATATACCGTGTGGTGCCTAATGTGATGTAGGCAGCATGTGTCCAGGGTGGGGAAGGGGGTGCGGGAGGTGGGGGGCGGGGATAGGCCAAGTATCTTTGTGTGAGTGTTCGGCAGCAGTGGGGAGAGGAGGCTCTGGAGCCCTGATATGTCCCACTCTGGTTGGGGTGGGCCGTGTGCCAAGAGAGTCCATGTACAATTTGCACAGATCAATGCTCTTCTCTCATTTTCAAGAGAAGAATACTCATAATGCTGCAGAACGTGTGAGGACTGGCAGCGGCCAGGCGCAGATCGCCATTCTCAGCCGGTTTGAGCAGGAGGCCCTGGATCTGGAGAGGCACCATGCATCCAGGTCCACTGGTGTCAGTGAGGCTGGGGTGCCATGGCCAGGTATTTATGCCCAACAGTGAGGTCAGCATTGTTCTCCCAACAGCCATAGCAGTGCTGAATGTTAATTGATTTAATTTTGCAACATGGCTTGACCATTGCTTATGGAAGGATGAGCGCGTAATGACCCGGGAGAGAGGAATGGACTTTATCATTGTCTCCACGTTAAGTGATCCACTGTCCTTGTTCTTCCTTTCAGCATCATCGAAGCAGGGCCGGGAGGAGGAGCAGCAGAGGCCCCTTCTCACACCTGAGGGGCCTGAAGTCTCACCAGTGTCACACCATTTCTGCGAGGCAGGCACCAGCGCAGATACTAGCTCCTCGGTGGGAATTCGAACAACAGCTAGTGTCCCAGGGTACTGCAGTGAGGGCACTTCACAGTCGCTGGAGGAGCTGGCAGAGACAGAGAGTGCAGTCGGAGGACTGCAGGAGACCAGGCACATGCTCAGTCGGTGCCTGATGATGTGCCTCTGGAGTCAGAGGTGCAGAGATGCAGCAGGTGCAGGAAATGCGGCCGGGTGTGCGGGAGAATCTGGGGAGATACATGAGGCTATGCTTAGCTTGGTCTCCATGGTGGAGGAGTCTACGCAGACGATCGCCAAAGCAATGAGCCACATGTCCAAGCGCCATGCGTCCTCCATGGAAAGAGTGGCGACTCTCATGGAGAGGCTCCTCCAGGAGACCCATCAGGGCCTCCTGGAGATGCGCTCTGACCAGCAAGCCCTCAGATCAGCGTTGACACCAGTTGGTCAGTGCCAGCGTGGGAGATGGTCTGGGCATCAACTTTCCCAGCTCGGTGCCCACCCCTCCAAAAGTGGGCAGGGAGGTCCGAAGCGATCTCACATCGTTGCAGCAGCTGCCTGGCGTCTCTGCGGGCACCTCTCAGTGCGCCCCGGACGAGGGCAGCAGCTCCTCCACCCCTCTCCCCATGATTGTACCATCCGGTGAGGCTGCGACGACTGGGGAGATGCCAGCTGTGGAACTGGCAGCTCCCTCCCAGGTGGGGCCAGCACAGGCTCCACGGGCCAGAGGACGACTGCCAAGGTCATTGAGGCCAACAGGACAGCAGAGTCAGCAGGCTGTCTCAGATGCCACTCCCAGCGATGGGGTAGCACCAAGACACAGCACCCGGAAACGTAAACATGAGGCACCTTAGGCACACCATGGGTTTATCACTGGTGCTTTTGTGTTGTACCGAGATGAGGTCCTTATGATTTGTTTTGATTTGTAACACTATTGTCTTTTTTTTGGAATAAGTTGGTTTGCTTGACATATTAAATTCAGATATGTCACCATGGCCTCTTTTCTTCTGTATGTGTATGGTTTCCAAAACTATAATGGATGCTTTGTGGGGACATTCAGCTTTATTAACAAGGGCCTTAGTTACTGTTCCTAACCTGGAAGATTTGGCACTTAGGTATCGAGTATGGAGCCTACAGCCCAGGCTTGTCCTGGAGGTCCATCTGTGGTGTGCTAGCTGAAGGTTCATTGAATTAAAGCCTCCTGGGTGTTCCTGCCTCCCTGCAGTATGCCCGGGTCAGCATCTACCCCCTCAGCATTTCCCTGTGTGTGCTCATCCTTGGACTCACTGCTGGACTCATCGTGTGCAGCCGCAGCCACTGCGTCGACGTCTTCATCGTCCACTGCATCCCCCCTTTCCAGCGCAAGATTGTGGAGAGTGCAGCATTCAACCACTATCACTGAGACACGATCTGGGGGGCACAGGAGTGTGCCCCCTGAGCGGTCCAGGCATTGGACGCACATCTTGAGAAGACCGATGGTTCCCTCCACCACTGCCCTTGTGGAGCTGTGGCTCCTATTGTACCACTGCTCAGCTTCTGTTCTTGGATCGGGGAGAGGTGTCATGAGCCACCTTCTGAGGGGATAGCCCTTGTCACCCAGCAGCCATCCATCCAGCCAGGCTGGAGCACTGAAGAGCCCCGGCACCTGGGAGTGTGAGGATGTAGGCATCGTGGGAGCTGCCTGGGTACCTTGCACAGACTTGTAGAATCAGCATCCTGTGATCACACACTATCTGCATGTTCATGGAGTGGAAGCCCTTCCTGTTGACGAAGGCACTGGGCTCACCTGCTGGCGCCTTGATGGCCACATGTGTACAGTCTATAGCACCCTGGACACGGGGGAAGCCAGCAATGGCCGCGAAGCCTCTGGCTTGCTGTGTCTGACTTGCCTGGTCCCAAAGGTAGTGGATGAAGGTCAATGCACGCCTGAACAGAGCGTCTGTAACCTACTTGACACAAGTGTGGACAGCTGATTGGGAGACACCGCAAAGATCACCCACCGAACCCTGGAAGGAGCCAGTGGCATAGAAGTTGAGGGCAGCTGTGATCTTCAGAGCTACTGGCATGGGGTGTCCACCCACACAGTTCACGGAGATCTCAGGCCCAATCATCTGACAGATATAGCTAACTGTCTCCCTTGACAAATGGAGCCTCCTTCAGCACTGCACCTCAGACATATTGAGGTAACTACTTCGCTGCCTGTATACCCTGGCAGCAGGATAGTGACATCTTCTGCAGTTCCTTCCGCCTTGGACTACATCTTGGCCCGGCGCTCCTTGTGCCTGCGCCTGTCCTCCCAAAGGTGGCTCCCCTAGAGGCTGAACGTGCACTCCTGGCCTCCACCCCTTCTAGCCCTCCTCAAGGAGGTGCCTCCAGTGGACAGTTTAGCTCCCATTCCCAGACTAAGGGAAGGCTTCCTGAAACCTGCAGGCCCAGAAAAGATTCCTCACTGCAGAGTGCTGACCTGAAGGTTAAGAGTCCAGAAAAAGCAGCTGGTATGCATTTTGAAATATTGCAGATCAGACAGGCAAGTTTCAAAAACTTTCAAAAATAAATACCTGACTGTGCATATTCACGACCCCAGTCAGCCCTCTTATCCCGTCCGTGGATTAATAATGTGTCCTGCCCGTCGCGCCCATGCGGCAACCCGAAGATTGCACGGGCGCCGAAAAATCAGCGTTGATTGGAGAGTTAAGGGCCTTAAGTGGCCTGTTAATTAATGGCGGGCGCACGTCAGACATCATCGCGCGCCCGCTCAGCAAATTATCGCGATGGTGCGCGGTGACATTGGGACACTCACCCGACATCACCGTGCGTCATTTTACGCATGGACATGCGGGGCCCGCCCCCTCACGCCAATGGGAAAATTCTGCCCATAGTCTTTTTCCATTTCCTGCCTAACAGCTGGCTGTATGGACATGCTGTTTTGTAACCATTTACGGGATGTTGGGGTCACTGACAAGGCCAGAATGTGTTTCCCAACCCTAGGCAGGCCAGATGGGACATCTATTGGCAGAAGACCACAGCTGAAGAGCATTGGGGATGGTCCCTAACAATAGGGAAAGGGTTGGGGGGGGGTCATGGCTTTTGGTGAGGAGGGGCGTGGAGCAAATAGCCTTCTAGGAAGGAGGAAGGTTGGAGTCCAGTGCTTGTTGGAAGGCTGGGGTTAGGAGATTTGTGATTGTGTCAATGGGGAGAGAGAGGCCGCGACTTGCACCAGGGAAGCTGAAGTCTTTCTTGAGGGCACAAGAGAACATTCCTGCTCCTCCTGCTCCCAAGGAATGCTGTAAAAGGCACAGACTTCCTGGAGCTGACAGTTTCCACTTCCCTTTCACTGCTGTGTTTCCCGGGCCCTGGAAATTCTAGGCAGCAACAGGTAAATTTAAATCAGGCTCCCAATGGCACTGTAAAAGCCTGATTTAAGTATGTTAATAACGTGTCCCATCTCTCCATTTCGGGGCATGGTGGGGACACTTGCATATTACTAAATTGGTATGCAGCAGGTTGGGGACATGTTCCCCGATTTTTAATTATTAACACCCCCCCCACCCCGATCTTGTTCCCAACATCCTGTGAGGATTAATATTAAGGTTTATAACTTTGTTTTGAATGGGTATTTGACTATAAAAGGATATTGGGAAAGGAAAGGGAAGTAGGATTAGAGTAGGTAGTTTTGGTTGAAGATCTATTACCTTGCACAGGTGCAACACTCCAAGTAACCCAGCTTTTTGCCTTAATTTCTACCACACCTTCATTTTTAAGAACAAACATAGAAAATATATTGATTATTTTAATTCATCAACCTCCCATCTACATCAAGCAACTCATCCTCAGGACGAGCCCCAAGTCTTAACACAAGCACAAAATGAATTGATTCTCTTGCAAAATTGTGATTTGGCATTGATCAGGCGGCCAGGAACTGATTACATAATGTGAAACTACATGGCTTTGGGGGACAATGATACAATCCAAGGATTTTATACAATCTACATTTCATTTTACCAACATTGTTATATTCAAATGTGCATTAAATTGTAACATCCATCAAAATAAATGGTTTGATAAAGCATTTAAAAATAGCAAACTGACCAGAGAAAGCGGGAGCAGGCTATTGAGTTGGATGATCAGCAATGATCATGATGAATGGCAAAGCAGGCTCGAAGGGCCGAATGGCCTACTCCTGCTCCTATTTTCTATGTTTCAATGTAATTTGCAATGTAATTGTAATGTACAATCAAGGGACCCTTTTATTTTACCAGACTACACTTAACACCTGTATGGCCTAATTCCATTTAGAGGGGGATTATAGCCTGAGGTCACTTCACATTACAAGTCAGCTGCCACTAATAACATATGTTTAAAGAATTAGCCCCATAAAAATGACATGATGAAGCTATGGGGAGGAAGACATCTCATCAATTATGTTTCACACCAGCCACACTGTCTTCCTCAAGTCGACAGAATAAGATAAAAGTGCCACTCTTAATGCAAAGTTATTTCTCCTCATCAATTTATTTACAAAGGTAAAGGGATTTACTCCCAAGATTTGCACAACTCAACACATTGCAGTGTTTCTGCAAGAGGGACATTATAGTGGGTGATTAGAAAGTCTCATTTCGGCAACACTCTGAAAGCACCCACAGGCTCAACAGGGGCTTTCTTCCTTCTGGTTATGTTTCCAAGCCAGCAAAATCCCTTGCCATACAGGCCAGACCTTCAATATCACACCTCCAACGCTGCCAAAATCCCAGAAATGTTGTCAAATTATCCTGACTTCTAAAAGCATGTCATCTGTATCAACTGTAGAGCCAAGTCCAATGTACCAATGTGTTTTTTTTATATCATATGACAAAAAGATACATTAAAAAGTGTGACTTCATAAAATATAATGTATTCTTTGCCCTGGATGACAGAAAGCATCATCAATCAAATGTGAATTGATAAACCAATGGCAGATACATAAATGTGCAGGCAAAAGATATGTGATTCGACACTCATTCTGCCAATCAGCCTGCATACTCGCAACACTAATATATTGAATTTATCCTGCTTCAGGGAAATGGTTCCTTTGTGACTGTTCGAACCAAAATGTTGCTAACTGGTAATTACAAACAGCTGTTTCTAAAGTGCCTGCTGGACAGAGTGAGCCCACAGAACAGCTCGTGGGGTCAAGAGCAGAAGTAGTGAAATATTGTAGAAACTCTCAGGAATTGTCTTATTCATCGAAGTGTTGGCAGTGTCTCAGACCCTCAGTCAGCACTGCTCTTCAAACACATCAAAACCATGAGGTAGATTTTGGAAAGGTAGGATGCAGGACACATACTAACCAGCTCTCAGAAACAAAGACTGTATTTATATAATGCTTTTCACAAGCACCAGACATCTCAAAGTGCTCTACAGCCCATGAAGCATTTTTAAAGTGTAGTCACTGTCGCAATGTAGGAAACGTGCTAACTATTCCACACAGCAAGCTCCCACAAACAGCAATGTGATGATGATTGAGGGATAAATATGGGCAGGATGCTGGGGATAACTCCCCTTCAAAATAGTGCCATGGGATCTTTTAAATCAACTTGAGAGGACAGACAAGATCTCAGTTTTACATCTCAATGGAAAGACAGTACCTCCAACAGTGTAACATTCCCTCAGTACTGCACCAAAGAGTCAGCTGTGATTTGTGCACTTAGGTCCTGGAGTGGGACTTGAACCCAGAATATTATAACTGGGAGCAAGGGTTCTACCAACTGAGCCACAGCTGCTTTTTATAAGAGTAAGTTGCAAGGCTTTGAACCCATTAAGGCATCCAAAGCATGTCAAGAACTCCAGCACGACCTTCAAACTATCTGCCCATAACATCTGAATTCTAAATTGAAATGGTTTGTTATATAGCTTACTGAATCATTTTATAGTAGCTTGCTTAAAATCAGACACTGGGCACACCAGGCCCATACCATGAAGCTGTATTGCCAAACTGAGTACGCAAGAACACAAGAACAGTATTTTGCCCTCGGTGTACGGGATTGGCGGGGGCGGTTGGGAAGCCGACCACTGCCCGCAATCAACAGCGCACCGCATTATAATGCTGGCGGGCCAATTAAGGCCCACCCAGCGTGATATGCAAGCGGCAGCGCTGAGCGCTGCCTGTGGGGGCGAGGGGAGGAGGGCAAGCAGGCCTAGCGCGAGCCTCGAGCATGCGCACGAGAGAGCGCTGAATAATCTCCCTGAAGCACGGAGCTGCCTTAGGGAGATGAAGAGATATTTTTAAAAATAATAAAATGCAGAAAAATGTCATAAAACATGTCCCCTCATGTGACTTGGTCACATGAGCAGGGATATGTTTTCAGTTAGAAAATAAGGTTTTTATTTTATTTGTATTTGCTTTTGAAAACCTCATCCCACCCATGGATGAGATTTCCAAAAAACTGCAAAGGCCACTTGGCCTTTTTGCCTGCCCGCCAATCATTAGGTTGAACGGGCAGTGAAAAATTAACGTCAATTGATAACTTAATGGCCTTAATAGGCCTTTTAATTGCCGGCGGGCGCATTGCCGGCTCCGGCACGCGCCCGCCAACCGAACTATCGCGGGACTGCGCGTTAATGTCGGCACGCTCGGCCGACATCATCGCACGTCATTTCACGCTCGGTTGGGTCAGGTGCGCGCCCGCCCGCCAACCTAAACATTCTGGCCTTAATTCCCTGCAAGACCAAAAATCTGTCTTTCCCAGCCTTAAAGGTATTCAACAATTCTTGCATCTCACATCACATGATAGATACAAGCAGCAAGGGGCCACCTGAGCTTTTTGTACATCAATAAATATATGAGGGGAAGCACAATGTTATTAGCTTTTTGTTCTTTACTCCTTCATGGGATGTGGGCATTGCTGACAAAGCCGGGATTTGTTGCTCAACCCAAACTGTCCTTGAATTACAGAACAAAAACAAAAATACCTGGAAAAACTCAGCAGGTCTGACAGCATCTGCGGAGAGGGATACAGGTGACATTTCAAGTCCGTATGACCCTTCATCAGAACTAAGACATATAGAAATGAGATGAAATATAAGCTGATAGAGGGGGGTGGGACAGGTAGAGCTCGATAGGGGGCCAGTGATAGGTGGAGGCCAAGAAGAGATTGCCAAAGATGTCATAGACAAAAGGACAAAGGGGTGTCGACGGTGGTGATATTATCTAAAAGATGTGCTGATGGGGGCATTAAGGGAAGCAAGCTAGTGGCAGATGGCCCTAGTGCGGGTGGGGTGGGGGGAATGGATCGAAATGGGCTAAAAGGTGGAGATGAAACAATAGGTCAAAATAAATTTTAAAATAGGAGGAAAAAGAAAAAAATATAGTGTAAAAAAATTATAAATTATTGGAAAAAAGGGGATCAGAAAGGGGGTGGGGATGGAGGAGAGTGTTCATGATCTGAAATTGTTGAACTCAATATTACGTCCGGAAGACTGTAAAGTGTCTAATCAGAAGACGAGGTGCTGTTCCTCCAGTTTACGTTGAGCTTCACTGGAACATTGCAGCAGGTCAAGGACGGACATGTGGGCATGAGAGCAGGGTGGTGCTGAGTTTTTCCAGGTATTTTTGTTTTTGTTCTAGATTTCCAGCATACGCAGTATTTTGCTTTTATCTTACTGTCCTTGAATTGAGTAATTTGCCAGATCATTTCAGAGGGTGGTTAAGTATCAACCACATTGCCATGGGTTTGGAGTCATATGTTAGCCAAACTGGGTAGAATGGCAGATTTTCCTCCCTAAAGGGCATTAGTGAAACATATGGGTTTTTACAACAATCAATGATAGTTGTCATGGTCACCATTACTAAAACTGGCTTTTTATTTCAACTTTATTAATTGAATTTAAATTCCACCAGCTGCCATAGCGGGATTTGAACCCATTTCCCCAAATCATTAACCTGGATCTCTAGATTACCAGTCCAGTGACATAAGCACAATACCACCATCTCCCCAAACCCAACAGCACTCTTCTGTTCTACTTACTCGGACATCCACAACACTTGACCAATAAGATCTATTCACAAATAAAATACAAACCATGAATGAATCCAAACTTTTGCTTCTGTACAGATCAAAAGCTACAAAATATGATAATAGGCACACAAAATTAAGATCGTTGGGACTGCAGGATTGATCACTTTTTACACATGTATGTCCAGTGTGCATGCAAGACATAAGCATTTGGTACTTCAGTACACCACACTTGTAATGACCTGGTCATGACCAGTTAAGCTGCTGAAAGCCCCGCTTCCTTGATAGAGCACATGTTTCAGACAATTCATGGCAGGACCAAGCAAGGCAGACTTGGCTCCTTTCCCAAATGGGAATGAAGCTTTGAAAACATGCGTAATGGATAGCACACAGCCCACAGATCAAGAATACCTGGTATAAACAATCTCTGCTGTACAGAAATAAAAGCAGAAAATGCTGGAAAAACTCAGCAAGTCTGATAGTTTCTCTCTTCACAGATCCTGAGTTAACATTTCAAGTCCTTATGAGCTCTGAAGAAGAGTCATACAGGGGACTCAAAACATTAACTCCGTTTCTCTCTCCACAGATACTGGGCAGAATTTTCCCCTCGGCGATTTGGGGGCAGGACCCGCTTGCCGAAGGGAAAATGACACGGGATGATGTCGGGAAGAATCCCCGACGTCATCCCGGTCCCTTTAAATTTTTAGGAAGGCGGGCGGACAGCAAAATCAGCTGTCCGCCCGCCAACTTGTCAATGGCCAATTGAGGCCATTGGCGGGCCCATTAAGATAATTAAAGACCTGCCCGGCCAAGCTTAAGGCTGGCGGGCAGGCCAGGAGCCCCAGCGGGCTCCAGATTATTCATGAAACTTCACCCACTGGCGGGTTGAAGTTTCATGTCCGTTTTTTAAACATTTCATAAATTTTGTGTGTTTATTATTAACATGTCCCATCTCGTGTGACATTGTCACATGAGGGGGACATGTTAATAATTTCAATATTTATCTATTTTTAGACTTTACTTACCCGTCACTAATCTCCATGAGACAGGACTTTGCCTCAGGGAGCAGTGCGCTCTTTCGCGCACATGCGTAAAAGAGCGCACTTTGACAGATGGGGATTCCCTCCCCCCCGGGTCGGGCAGGCCGGTGGGCAGGCCTTAATTGGCCCACCCACTCAAAATGGCGGCAGGCCCCGTTTCGGTGGTGAGGGTCGGCTGTCCTCCAGCCGCCGAGTTGGTGGGGCCCGAGCGCCATCCGAGGGCAAAATTCTGCCCACTGTCAGACCTGCTGAGTTTTTCTAGCATTTTCTGTTTTTATTTCAGATTTCCAGCATCCGCAGTAATTTGCTTTTATCTGCTGTACAGAATCATATTCAAAACTCTTGATCGCTTTTAAATGAAGTCAAAAGAGAATTGATTTCAGTTGGGTGTCTGTAGATTGATGTTAATCCCAAGCTGCCTTTATACTGAAAAGTATGTGGCCTTTGGCACAACAGTAGATGAGCTGTGGAGGATAAGGCAAAGGATCATTGTTAAAGCCAAAGCTTCAATCAACAGACATTTAAAGAGAAATTTATACTGTATCTTCCACAGATGTAGATCACCAATACCTAATTCATCCAGTTGTTAAAAATCGATTGTTTTACCTGGTACAAAGGAAGATGGTTGAAATTATTGGAGGTCAATCATCTCAGTTCCAGGACATCACTGCAGGAGTTCCTCAGGGTAGTGTCCTAGGCCCAACCATCTTCAGCTGCTTTATCAATGATCTTCCTTCCATCATAAGGTCAGAAGTGGGGATGTTCACTGATGATTGCACAATGTTCAGCACCATTCCCGACTCCTCAGATACTGAAGCAGTCCATGTCCAAATGCAGCAAGAACTGCACAATATCCAGGCTTGGGCTGACATGTGGTATGTAACATTTGTGCCAAGTAAATGCCAGGCAATGGCCATCTCCAACAAGAGAGAATCCAATTGACATTCCATGGCATTACTATCACTGAAACCCCACTATGAACATCCTGGGGGTTATCATTGACCAGAAACTGAACTGCACTATCCATATAAGTACTGTGGCTACGAGAGCAGGTCAGAGGCTAGGAATCCTGCAGTGAGTACTCACCTCCTGACTCCCCAAACCTGACCACCACTACAAGGCATAAGTCAGGAGTGTGATGGAATACTCTCCACTTGCCTGGATGAGTGCAGCTCCAACAACAATCAAAAAGTTTGACACTATCCAGGACAAAGCAGCCCGCTTGATTGGCACCCCGTCCACAAACATTCACTCCCTCCACCACCGACGCACAGTAGCAGCAGTGTGTACTATCTACAAGATGCAATGCAGGAACTCACCAAGGCTCCTTAGACAGCACCTTCCAAATCCACGACCACTAGCATCTAGAAGGACAAGGCAACAGACACATGGGAACATCCACCACCTGCAAGTTCCCCTCCAGGCCTCTCACTATCCTGACTTGGAAATATATCGCCGTTCCTTCATTGTCACTGGATCAAAATCCTGGAACTCCCTCTCTAACAGCACTGTGGGTGTACCTACACCACAAGGACTGCGGCGGTTCAAGGAGGCAGCTCACCACCTTCTCAAGGGCAATTAGGGATGGGCAATAAATGCTGGCCTTGCCAACGAAGCCCACATCCCATGAATGAATAATTTAAAAATACTGTAATAAGCTCCATCCATATAGAATACCGTAGGCACTCTCTTAGAATATTTCTTGCATCACAGACATTTTTAAGTGATGGAGGTATTGAAGAACTATAAAATCAAGAGCAAATTTTCTTGATTATAAAATGAACGTGAAACATTATTGGGCACTGTTAACAAGGAAAGGCAATTTTACGAGTCTGCACTGTTGGCAGAGGGCCTCACCCACTGGCAATGGAGACCTGTTAAATTATCCTTGAAAAAAGTAATAGGGCTGCTAATGCAGGGCAGAATATAATTGTACAAGAGAAGGTTAATCCAGATCAATGTCAATTCAGTGCCGAAGCTGATGGAATGCAAGCTTGGCAACACTCACATTGCTCCATCTCAATTTTGAGTGTTGTGCTGCTCTAAAGCCGTGCACAGGGAGACTGCAACACCTACAGTTGCCCCAGTATTCAGGCAAAGTAAAATAGGATTTAACTAAGAAAGAAAGAGAAAATAAATATCTTGCATTAATATAGTAGATTTTGTAATACCCCAAAACAATGCAGCCAATGAATTATTTTTGAAGTATAGACACTGCTATTAGGTAAACCTGATATCCAATTTGCAAACAGCAAATTCCCAAAAAATCAATGTGCAATTTCATCTGTTTTTGGGGAGGCAAGGCCAATGAGGAATTTTGGCTGGAATACTAGGAGAACTCACTGCTCTTCCTCAAATCTTACCATGGCATTATATCTAATCCACTCAGACAGGCAGAGGGAGAAATTTGTAAAATTTCCTCCAAAGTAAAGCATCTGCTTATTGTCTCGCCACAGTGATACGGTTGAAGTCAAAGGTCAAAAGAACGAAAGTCAAATTTGTGGTGTCACACATTGTTGCTGCAAAATGTTAGACAAATGTGAAACCATTCCATTGACTGAGCTCAGAATGTTCACCACATTTGCTGAAAACCACAATGTCTCTTTGCCCAACCTTACCTCCCAGTACCTCTTGCTGTTCAATACATTTACTACATTAATAGTTGGTGGTGGTGGGAGTCTAAAGGCAGCAAGCCAAGGGCATGACATCTTGTCTCAGAAATGCAGCAAAGGCATCAGCCCACTGTGAGCCTTATACTGAAGTAGTCTTCTAAATTTTATTGCAGAAATCTGGTTCTCTGCCATCACATGCAGCAATCTCATCAGATTGGAGCAATAGTACATTTTATGAGAATCTATCGAGTTTTTTTCATTTTAGTGAGGTGCAATTGGATGTCTTAACTCTGTGCTGAGCCTTAAAGAGATGCAGCACATATGAGAAGCATAAAATGAAATTAAATTCCGTCATCATCAAGACTTTTCATTATTAGGCTTGGTGGCACATGGATTCTCAGTCAGATAGTCTATGGTTTGAGGCTCAGGTCAAAAGTGGCTAATGTATCAATTCTTCTAATAAAAATTCTTGGTATTTCCTATGGTCTGATACAGCTGATGATATACGCTACAGGCATCTAAATTATATCTTGCAGTCAAAGTTCAAAATCCAAGATGCAGTACAGCCAAATAGGAAAAGCCTTCGTTTCTCTTCACAAGCTCAAAAGAATTAGTGAACCAACAGGCATCAATGCAAAAAAGTATTTTCAAAGTAAATATTTGGTGATATTAACCATTATGATCACTCAGTTTTAATAAGGCACTCTTTATAATGATTGTTGACATGTTCTGAAGTCCGGCTTTGAGGATAGCACAGAAAATTCAAAGCAAATGTGAAGAAGCTCAGGCTAATGTGGTTCCTGATCACGGTAACTAAGTTGCTATGAAATGTTTCTGCTCTGGATTATTACTGCAAAATTGTGAGAGAATTTTGTAATAAGCTTCAAACCAAATGGCTGATATGCTCACTCCCAATTTCCAAATAGACGCTCAGGGATACATCTTAATACCCAAAAGTGGGTATGTTGAAGTTGGTTCAAAGGTTAAAACTTTTTAACAATCTTAAAACCGACCCAAACTTGCCGACTTCTGCTTTAAGGGAGGCAGAACAACAGGCAGACAGCCAACCCACTCCTAGGAGGCAAGTTAGCAATTTAGCTATTTGGGTGAGGCTGGCTGTCTCTAATTTAACCTGTTCTACAGGTTTAATGTGGCTGCTTATAGACAGAGCTGAGTGATCCCACAACCAATGCATCAGATCACAGCTCTGCAGTGTTGCCACATCCATTTGTGAATGCTAGTGGACAATTAAACAACTAACTGAAGGAGGAAGCTCCATTTGGCCCTTTGAGCCTGCTACGCCATTCAATAAGACCATGGCTGATCTGGTTGCGATCAACCCCACCTTCCTGTCTGCCCTCCCATAACCATTGACCCCCTTGCCTATCAAAAATCTATCTAACTCAGCTTGAATAAATTCAATGACCCAGCCTCCACCGCTTCCTGGGGAAGAGAATTCCACATACTAATGAGCCTCTGAAAGAAATGATTTCTCCTCATCTCAGTCTTAAAGGGAGACGTCTTATTCTTAAATCGTGTCCCATAGTCCTTGTCTTCCCCCACAAAAAGAAACATCCTCCAGGTATCCGCCCTATCCAGTCCCCTCAGGATCTTATATGTTTCAATAAGATCACCTCTCATTCTTCTAAACTCCAATGGGTATAAGCCCAGCCTGTTCAACCTTACTTCATAAGATAAGCCCTTCATCCCAGTCAAGCAAACCTTTTCTGAACTGCTTTTAATGCTCCTAATTCCTATGTTCCAATGTTCCTATGAAAATCCTCATCCTCAATTCTACTGAGCCCAGCAAGTGAGTGCAAAAGACAAGGCTGGAGCATTTGCAACTATCTTCATCCAGAAGTGCCAAGCGGCTGATCCATCTCAGTCTCCTCCTGAAGTGCCCACCATTACAGATGCCAGACTTCAGCTAATTAGATACATGGTACCAAGAAATCACAGAATCACAGCATGTTTACAGTGCAGAAGGAAGCCATTCAGCCCATCAAGTCTGCATTGGCTCTCTGAAAGAGCATTCCACCTAGTCCCACTCCTCTGCCTTATTCCCGTAACCTTGCACATTCTTACTTTTCAGGTAGCAATCCAATTCCCTTTTGAATACCTCGATCAAACCCATTTCCACCACCCTTTCAGGAAGTTTGTTCCAGACTCCAACCTCCCTCTGAGTGGAAAAAATTTTCCTCACATCACATTTACTCCTTTTGCCAATTATTTTGAACCTGTGCCCTCTAGTTCTTGATGTTCTCTTGAGTGGGAACAGCTTCTCACTATTTACCCTGTTCATATACCTCAAGATCTTGAATACCTCTATCAAGTCTCCTCTTAGCCTTCTTTTCTCCAAGGAAAAGAGTCCCAGCCTCTCCAATCTATCCTCATAGATACAGTTCTTTATCTGTGGAATCATTCTTGTGAATCTCCTCTGTACTCTCTCCAATACCTTCACATCCTTCCTCAAGTATAGCATCCAAAACTAGATGCAGTACTCCAGATGAGGCCTAAGTAATGTCTTATACAAGTTCAACATGACCTCCTGTCATGAAAATATGATAATTTTCATAATATTATTGTGATTTATTGTAAAAGTAGGTTAATAGTGGGGTTTGGATTAGTTTCTGTGTGTCAGGTTGTGTGTGTGGAGGTTTTAATTGAATTGCAGACAGCTGGTCTGGAGCTTTGAGCTATCAAAAGAGAAGCTGGTTTGAAATGCTAAATACGTGAACATGGCTGAAGTTTTAGAATGTGAGGTGTGAGGAACATTTGCATCTTTAGATAAACCAGAGTCATGAATTTCAAAGAGATGGTAAGGTGTTACACCTGGCTAAGCCAAACTGTGTTTATTTTTCCCAAAGATTACTGATAATATGAGTACTATGGAAGATTTATATTATGGAAAAAGTAAAGTTGCAAAGACATATTGGGACTTATGGGTTTTACATTAAAAAGGGAGAAACATGTATAAAGGAGATGAGGTTATGTGTAAGGAAAGAAGGAATTCTAAGATCTAACAAGTGTGAAAAGCCTCCAGCCTCTATGTACCAAGCTGCTGTCTCCAGGAACCGAAGCTAAGAGAATTCACTTTGAATATCACTGTCCAGGGTATTGTGTGCTTTGCCTTGGTCTGCTGAAATCTATGTTTTTTTATTGTTGCCTTAACAGAGGTAGATTATTTAGGGGATTTAGGAGTTATTATAGTAGTAATTTGTAGACCTATGTATGTGCTTAAAATCTTTTCTTCTACTAATAAATATTTAATTTAGTTTTGTAAAAGATCTCTAAGTCATGGTGGACTCATTACTACTGAATTCAAGGCACACATCTTGAAATAAAGTACAAATTGCAAACAGTTGTGGCAGTTGTTTCAAGTTTCCCTCTGGGATTTGAGCAACTCAGCATTTATCATCTGCTGTGCCATAACACCTCCTTCCTCTTGTACTCATGCCACTATTAATAATAAGATATTGTATGCCTTATTAACTGCTTTCTCAACATGCCCTGCCATCTTCAATGATCTATGTATATATACACCGAGGTCCCTCTGTCCCTGCACCTACTTTAGAGTCTCTCCCTTTATTTTAAACTGTCTCACTATATTCTTCCTGCCAAAATGGATCACCTCATATTTCTCTGCATTGAATTTCATCTGCCATTTGTTTGCCCGATCCACCAACATGTCTATGTCCTTTTGAAGTTCAAGACTATACTCATCACAGTTGACAACATTTCCAATCTTTGTATCATCTGCAAATTTTGAAATCATGCCGTGCACACCACAGTCTAGGTCATTAATAAATATCAGGAAGAGCAAGGGTCCCAACACTGACCCCTAGGGAACTCTACTGCAAACCTTCCTCCAAACTAAAAAAAAACATTTATCATTACTCTCTTGTTCCTGTCACTCAGCCAATTTCTTATCCAAGTGCCTACTTTCCCTTTTATTCCATGACCTAGAACTTTGCTCACAAGTCTGTTGTGTGGCACTGTATCAAATGCCTTTTAAAAATCCATATACACGTCAACAGTGTTTCCCTTATCAATCTTCTCTGTCACCTCCTCAAAAAACTCCAGTAAGTTAGTTGAACATGATTTTCCCTTAATGAATCCATGCTGGCTTCCCTTAATTATCCTGCACTTGCCTAAGTGACTATTGATTTTATCCCGGACTATAGCTCTCAGAAGTTTCCCTGCCACTGAGGTCAAACTGATTGGCCTGTAATTGCCAGTTATATCTTTGCACCCCTTTTTGAACAAGGGTGTAACATTCACAATTCCCCAGTCCTCTGGCACCACCCCCATGTCTAAGGAAGACTGGAAGATTATTACTCGTGCCTCTGCAATTTCCACTCTCACTTCCTTCAGTACCCTTGAATGCATCTCATCTGGTCCTGGTACCTTATCCATTTTAAGTAAAGCTAGACTTTCTAACATCTACTCCTTCTCAATTGAAAATTCTTCTAGTGTACCAGTTACCACCTCTCTCACCTTGGCCTGGATAGCATCTTCTTCCTTTGTCAAGACAGATGCAAAGTGTTCATTCAGTACCTCCTCTATTTTTCCAGCCATCACATGCAAGCCCCCTTTATGTCCCTAATCAGCCCTAACCTTTCTTTTACCAGCTTTTGATTAGTTACATGCTTATAGAAGACCTTGGGATTCCCTTTGATATTTGCTGCCATCCTCTTTTTATTCTCTCTCCTTGCTTTTCTGATTAGTTTCTTCACTTCCCCTCTGGCCCTTCTATATTCAGCCCGATTCTCCATTGTATTTTCTAGCTGACAACTGTTGTACATGCACTTCTTCCTTCTCATCTTCATCTCTGTCGCTCTCATCATCCAGGGCGCTCTGGATTTATTTGCCCTACCTTTCCCCTTCAAGGGAATGTACCTTGACATTGCCTGCAATACCTTTTCTTTGAAGGTAGCCCATTGTTCAGCCACCATCCTTTCTGCCAACATTTGATTCCAACTCACTTGACTCAGATGCATTCTCATCCCATTGAAGTTGGCTTTTCCCCAATTAATTATCCCTGCTCTGGATTGTGCCCTGTCCTTTTCCATGATCAAGCTAAACCTTATGATACAGTGATCACTGCCCCCCAGAGGCTCTCCCACTGATATTTGATCCACTTGGGCCAACTCATTCCCCAGAACCAGGTCCAAAAGTGCATGTCCTCTTGTTGGACCGGAAACATACTGCTACAGGAAATTATCTTGAACACAGTCCAGGAACTCTCGCTCCTCTTGTACTATTGTATAGCCCTTTGAACTATTCCTATCCCAGCCTATATTTGGATAACTGAAGTCTTCCATTATGATTACTCTATAATTCTTTCACCTCTCTGTAATTTATTTGCAGATTTGTTTCTCCACATCTCTTCCACTAGTTTGTGGTCTATATGCTACACCAATCAATGTTATTGCACCTTTTTCATTCCTTACATCTAGCCAGAGAGATTCCATGACTGAGTGCACATGATAGTCAAAGGCTATGTGTCCCGACAACATTCTGGCAAGACTGTTGAAGACTTGTCATCCAGAACTAGGCGCACCCCTAGTCGCGTTGTTCCTATTCCAAGTTACAACAATGGCACTCGTCTAACAATGTGTAAAATTGCTCCGGTATATCCCGTTCACAAGAAGCAGGACAAATCAAAATCCAACCAATTACTGCCCCATCAGCCTACTTTCAATCATCAGCAAAGTGGAGGACGGTGTCATTGACAGTGCTATCCAGTGACACTTATTCACCAATTGCCTGCTCACCAATGCTCAGTTTGGGTTCTGCCAGGGTCACTCAGCTCCAGGCCTCAATAAAGACTTGATCCAAATATGGAGAAAAGAGCTGAACTCAAGAGGTGAGGTGAGTGTGACTGTCCTAGACATCATAACAGCTTTTGACTGAGTGTGGCGCCAAGGAATGGTCATAAAATTGAAGTTAATGGGGATTGGGGAAACTCTCATCTGGCTGGAGTCATACCTATCAAAAGAAGATGGTTGTGGTTGTCAAATACCAATCATCTCAGCCCCAGGGCATTGATCCAGGAGTTCTCCAGGGTAGTATCCTAGGCTCAGTTTCTTCAACAATGACTTTCCTCCACCATAAGGTCAGAAGTGGGGATGTTTGCTGATGATTGCGCAATGTTCAGCATCATTTGCAACTCGGCAAATATTGAAGTAGTCTGTGTTCACATGCAGCAAGGCCTTGACAACATTTACACTTGGGCTGATAAGTGGCAAATAACATTTGCAGCACACAAATGCCAAGCAATGACCATCTCCAACAAGAGAGATTCTAACCACCTCCCCCTGACATTCATCAGCAGTGCCATCGCTGACTCACCCACTATCAACATTCTGGAGGTTACCATTGGACTGAAATCTGGTGTCTGTGGTATCCTGAAGTGCCATAAGCTTTGTTTAATATTTCCATCTTAAACACTAGAGAGTTTCAGAAGTTGTTTCTACTGCACTGTGTTTAAGTTCCTCATTAAAATAAGTTGAGCGTGAAATGGTAAGCAAAAACAAAGTGAATTCAATCACATGGTTTTAACATTGTGCACCCCATAAATACTGAAGTAATCTTCACCCCAGTCTAATCACTGCAAATATTACACTCTAAACTCTAAGCACTCAAGCTATGGTAAATATAAAACAGCATGTTCCACATAAATCTCTTTCACAGAACACTTCATAACTATGACTCCAAAGTTGATCAACGCATATTACTTCTTATTTATTTTACACACAAAACCCAAGTTACAGCACACTTTACAAGGAATGTTATTGTAATAGGGGCAATAGTCACATCTGACACCTATAATTCAACAGACGCTTGTACTATACAACTTAATAAAAGTATTAATGAATAAAACACCTTTTACAAATGTGCAAACCCTGCACTCCCAGTCTGAAATCCATTGCATTGATCCCTGCAGGAGAGAAGAGCTGGTTCATTTGTACTTAAGCAATATTTACTTTTTTTTACCGAAGAGTCAAATCTGATCTTGACTCTTTCTGAGGTTAAGTCCTCAATGTCTGCTGACTTGACCTCCTTCTGACCCTAATTTCCAAATGTCTTTCTTTGCCTGGACAAGCTGTTTGGTGGCCATGTTGAAAGACGCAGCCAAGTCCTCTCTCTCAACAGGTTTTCCTTGTGTTTCCCTTAACTGTCCCCACCCCTCCAACACTTCAAAGTTCTCAATCATTTCAATAGGTTGTCCATCTATCATGCACCTCTACTTGGCAGCATTAACATCTGAATGGTGCATACTTACATAACTGGAAGGTATACCATCACTCCTTAAAAACAACCATCAGCTGCACTTATTTATAACAATATTTTATTCTCAATGTTTTAAATGTTTGGATTGATTGACACAATGATAACCATTATGAGAACCTCAATATGTTGTTATGAGGTCACTCTGTCACGTTGTCTGTTCCAGGACAAGGATAGGAATGAGCACCAGGCAGTTGCATGATAATTAAAGGAATTCTATTCAATTCCTCAAAAAACTGTTGTTGTCTGATACCCTACTACAATTAAAATATGGCACATTCTACAGCATTGAGGGAGTCTGAATAATCCTGACATGACCAATGCAACCTTACCCTCTTTCAGTGGTCCACTGCAGACTCAACCCTTTCCCTGGCAGCTCTGGGGAAGATGCTAATGTATAATGTTTGAAGTGCTTTTTAGTTTAATTTTTTTTCACCCAGTTACCAGCCTGAATCTTTGCGTAACGTGAATCATTGTCGGGTAAGTATCTATCAATGGCTTTATGCATTGGCCACAGGAGATGTACTACAGTAGCTAAGGAGATTTTAGGATCTAAATTAAGGCTAGTCATGCAAAGGTAGCCTAGAGGAATGGCACATTACTGCAACCCTGGGCTGGTGCACCGACATTTGCGATCCACTACAATAAAGCATCATGAGCCAGACTGGTGTCTCTGAAGATGCTGGAGGCAAAATTGGGTTTGATATTGCCAATTTTTGCCAAATTGGTAAAGTGGTTACCATGAGCAAAGTAAACATCTACCAGAAGTATGCAGGACAGGCAGATCATGGCGTCAACCAAGGTGCACTGTTATTTTGACGCCAGTGCTGCTGTCTTGGAGCTCCATGCACCAACTGATGACACCTCTTAACCTTGCATGGCTGAATATGTATTCAGCATCTTGAGGATCCCCCATCAGCAGTATTTAAAGGGGTTATCAACTACTTGCAGGTTAGATCAATAGTTCTCAAACTGTGGCTCATGACCCCAATTGGCTCTGAGAAACAGCAAATGGGATCACAAGCTCTCCCTCCTCTGAGATTGCACCCTGCATCATGTGGCTCAGTTGCCATGGACAATGAACTAGGGAACTATTGTTCCCCATGCTTTTGTTTAATTCAAAAAAGCTTTTGTTTATTTCATGGCAATGTCTCAACTAATCAGAGGCAACTTGCCAACCAAGCGGCACCCTTTTCTCAAGCAGTATAAAGTGCTGCTCCCTTAGAAATTTGGCATTCTTGAATCTGTCCTGATGAGTGCAAGATGAAAAGCTTCAACAGCATGTCTCTTTTTTTTCAGCAATACTCAAGTTCTGTAGTACCAAGTGACTAAAAGCTATCCCCTGACAACACTGTACATGATGCTGGCTCACAACCTATGCATGTGTGTGCAACAGGCATACAACGAGAATCATGTTGCCACAAGAAATCTGATAAGAGCGGGCTATTGACGGGCTGAAGCAACCTGGATCACTTTGCAGGAGCGCTGCAGTACTCAGCTGAGCAGATCATGATTTTTGGTGGTATACTGCATACTGCACAACCTCACCATCATGAGAGAACAGCCCTTCCTACAACCTATCAGGCAAGAAGCTGAGGAGGAAGATCACAGGGAGGAAAAGGAGGCAGAGGAGGAAGAGGAAGACAAGGAACAGAAAGGGGTAGGAGAGGAGGAAGCTCATTGTGAGGTCATTGAACTTCTTGCGGCATTGTATCTAGATCCACGGAACTTGACCCCTGGCATCGACTTCCACGGCTATCTGTTTCTGCTGCCTGTTTAGCATGTGTATGGAGGGCTGCCTGATCCCCTGAAGATCCAGGGCATCCCTTCTCCTTTTCCACTTCCTCTACAAAGACATCCACTCCAGTGGCTGGAAATCTGGATGCCTGCGCTCTCCCACGATCAGCCATTCTTCATTATCTCCCGGGTCAGACTCAGTTGCAGAATGACTGCCATCACCTGCTCCTGCCACAATGCACTTCCCCTTTAAGAGGTGCACGTTAGCTTTAAGTAGTGCAAGTTACTAACAATAATAGACCCCTTGCTGCCTGTACTACACTGACTGAGCGTGAGTTCATTGTAATCCCCACACCCGTTTGAGATCTATCCAATTTAACCCCTAGTGCTTCTACTTCCTGAAGGAGGGAAAAATGAAGTTGATCATTTCTTCCAGTCTCTATCACATAGTTTGTAGATGTCGCACAAACTACATTATCAAAGCAGCCAGTGAGCCTATCATCTGTCCACCTTCCAAGACCAGGAAACAGTGCAGCACATTCATACAGGGGTAAGAAAAATAAATGCAATTAAAATTTGAAGATATAAACATAAAACAAATTTATTCAATGTAAGGCCAGTGCAGTCCCACAAACAACAATAAAAGAAAGACCCAACAATCTGTTTTTATGTTGTTGTTTGAGGGATAAATATTGACCAGAGAAACTCCACTGCTCTTATTTTAAGCAGGCCCTGGGATCTTTATATGCAGCTGTGATGCCAGACAGGGCCTCAGTTTAAAATCAATACCCCCTTAGGGCTACATTGGATCATGAGCCTTCATTTCGCACTTAGGTCTCTGGATGGGACTTGAACTCCGAACCTGCTAAGCAAAGGGCAACTGTGCTAACAACTGAGCCACAGCTGACAGAAAAGCTGAGGCCTCCACTTTCACAGTCTGCTCTGCCCTCCCCAAATGTGAGACACACATGTGAGACCACTCACCGTGTGTTAGCAGGCAGCCTTGAGTCCTGCCATTTTCCACTGCTTTCCCATAGGATCCAACAGCCCCGCCCCAGGTGAGTAGTGAGGTGAGTTGGAAACGCCCTAACTCCAAAATTTTAAAACAAATAAGCAAAGGTATTCAAAGAAAATGAATAGAAAAGCCTTTTACTGAATGCCCCCATGATTTTTCTCCCAGGTCACTTGCAGAAGAATCCACGAGATTAATGTTTAATTCCTGGAGACTCCACAACAAGGATTGATAGCACTACTTGCCTCCTGAATAAGCCAAGTTGTTAAAGTGGCCCCAGGTCTCATTTCTGCCAACCCACCTCACTACTTACCTGCCTGAAGGCCACCCATGCATTAAAATTGAGGCCAAGAATCGGTCTCAAATATTGGCATATATATATATTTATATAGGAAATCATCAGTTTTAATTCATGAGTAAATTCACCTTGAGAAGCACCACAGCAGGAGGAAGATTTACCAATCCAGTTAATACTTCCTGGAGCACCACATGGAAATAAGATTTGTGTTGATGAAACAGTCAACAAAGAATCCATTCCCATTTAAAAGAATAAGAATGACAACAGCTGACTTTAAACATGACTCGCCAAACAGTCGTCTGAGTGGTGTGCAGCTGTTTGGTGGCTAAGTCCAGCTGTTGACATTGCATTTCATCTCCACACCGATGACATTTTAACTCCTTCCTGTTGGCTTCACTGTGCTTGGAACACAGGCATATTCAGGTTAGACCAACCACTGTCAGCTACAGAGGGAAGAGTCTTTGATCTCCGTCTAATAAATCCAATCTCTAAAACAGGATCCACTTGTTTGGACCCCTGTGGACATCTCCACATGACAGTGGCCAATTTCATAGAAATTTGTGTTCATTTTTTTCATTGCTTTATTCTGTGTACAGTATTTGCACTCAGTAAAATCTGGATTGAGACATCTGACTTGGATTCTTCTGAGTCAGAAGCGAGGGGAATTATCTTCACAATAGACTGGGCTGCATGCATACATGGTTGCCAGAAGTATAGCACAGTGGATTGACCCACTGCTTCACCCAGCTTCCTGTAAGGATAGCTTTGAATAGAGTGCAAAATACTTGAACAATGTGACACTTGCCGTTGTTTATACTGTAAAACGCATTAAAATTATCTGTGTGCTATCGAGGGAAGCACACCCAAGCTTTTTTATAACCTGTATTTTCTTTTTTTTACAAATGTTGATTAGCCTGCTTCATATTTCCAGCACTTTCTACTTTAATTTCACTGAAAATGTCACAAAGAAGAAATCAGTTTGCACTGTTAAAACAATAAAGAAAAATACATCTTTTTAGATGGAAGCTGTGGCTCAGTTGATAGCACTCTTACCTCTGAATCACAAGGCCGTAAGCTTTAAGTCCCATTCCAAGACTTAAGCACAAAAATCTAGGTTGTCACTCCAGTGCATTGCTAAGGGTGGGCTGCACAGTTGGAGGGACTGTCCTTTAGATATGTCATTAACTGGAGACCTTGTCTATCCTCTTAGGTGGACATAAAAGATCCCATGGCACTATTTGAGGAAGAGCAGGGGAGTTATCCCCGGCATCCTGACCAATATTTATCCTCAATCAATATCACAAAGACAGATCATCTGGCCATTAGTACATTGCTATTTGTGGGAGTTTACTGTGTGCAAATTGGCAGGTGCATTTCCTACGTTACGACAGTGACTACACTTCAAAAGTACTTCATGATCTGTAAAGTGCTTTGAGATGTCCGGTGGTCATGAAAGGAGCTATATAAATGTTAGTCTTTCTTTTAATAAAAATGGGCCCCAAGAACCCACAGAAACAAAATCCCACTGGTTTTGCCAGAATTGTACTTAGCTGCTCCTTCCAGCATTGGTCCTGCCAGAGTTTGTAAGGTCTAGAAGAGGCCACCCAATTTGCACAGAGCACATGGGTGTAGCATCATTATGGGTACATCTTCAGTGTCTACCTGGACTATGTAATTAGAAAATCCTGCACTAACTTACCGTAGTGAGGAGCAGGTGTGTTCCCAGGAATTGGGCATGTCCCTTTGGGTCACTGTATAAGGGGGAGCTGATTTACACACTTTAAAAAAAAATGTTTATTTCTTCAGGAGCCCAATTTCCCCCTTTGACAGCATGGTGGGTGTACCTACACCACATGGACTCCAGCAGTTCAAGAAGGCGACTCACTACCAACTTCTCAAGGACAATTAGCGATGTGCAATAAATGCTGGCCTAGCCAGCGACGCACACATCCTGGGAAAGGATGAAAAAAAATCTCTTGCTTGACCTGGGCATTCTGCACCGATTTGCCCACTCTCCCATCGCTTCTTTAATGGGACCCACAGCTGCCTATCTGAATGCAAGCATGGCTCCTCTCACCTAACACATCATTCACAAGTACTACCTAATTAAGCCAAAGAACTCTTACCATAGAATGTTGCTGCTCTTGGCTCCACTGCCCAAAAGAAAACACTTGGCTTGCAAGGGGCGGACAGCTGGTTATTCCCTATAAGGTGCACCAGAAAATCCCGGAAATGGCAAACGTTCAGCACTACTGAGTTCTTAGCATGTTCCAATGGATTCCACCTGTCTCCCTATCACAGTTGGTAAAAAGGGTGGTGGAACCCGAGCAGGTTTTTGAGAATGACTGAAGCTAGAAACTAATTTTGTTTTTTTTCACTAGTTAAGGTGTCGTTGGGTTACAAGCCAAATCCAAGCCAATGGATGA
Organism: Cetorhinus maximus; assembly: GCF_964194155.1. Taxonomy (NCBI): domain Eukaryota; kingdom Metazoa; phylum Chordata; class Chondrichthyes; order Lamniformes; family Cetorhinidae; genus Cetorhinus; species Cetorhinus maximus. The sequence continues at coordinate 71,925,196 of NC_135897.1, read as the reverse complement.
ACAGGCATATGCCTATTTTGTTCCCGGTCTGTCCTTGCCTGGATTCATTCTTACCTATCCAATTATGGCCAGAAAATCAGCTGCAATGGCTTCTTTTGTCACTCCCAAACCATTACCAATGGAGCCCTTCAAGGATTTATTTATCTGCTTCTCTATCTCTCCCTCCTTTAAACATAGAAACATAGAAAATAGAAGCAGGAGTGGGTCATTTGGCTCTTTGGGCCTGCTCCACCATTCAATATGATCATGGCTGATCCTCTGTCTCAACGCCATACTCCCGCTCAAACCCCTTGACGCCTTTAGAGTCTAGAAATCTATTCCCTTTTTTAATATATTCAGTGACTTGACCCCGGGGTCATATGGAGAGGGCATAAAGTCCTTTTAAAAAAAAACAATCTTAAGATGTTCCTTAAGCCCTACTTCTTTGAGCAAGCTTTTGGTCGTAAGCCCTGACACCTCCTTAAGTGCTTTGTGTCAAATTTTGTTCGATAAAGCTCTTGTGAAGCACCTTGGGATGTTTTACTGCATTAAAAGTGTGATATAAATGCAAGTTGTTGTTTGTTCATTGATTATTCGGAGCAGCATGAGAGTAGTCAGTGGTTAATCCTTCTACTCTTTGGGAAATTGTGTCTATAAGCCTCCCTCAGGACATGGCTGTGGTTCAGTAATACCTGCTCTGAACCATTTATGACACATGTTTGAACTCTGATGTGCTGTTGCACATACAATTGTGGGTTTAACATAATTCTACTCCCCTCACCCCCTACAACTGCCCAAAGCCTTTAAAGTAACAGCTTTAGTACAAGCTTTTCCCCTTAACTGGATCCAAATGTCCATCTAATTCCCGTTCAACTTCAGAGGAATTCTTGACATTTCCAGCAGGATGCAGGTTAAGTACGGGCTGTTGAATGGAATGCCTTGCTGAGTAAATACTCTTCAAAATTTATGTGTCACCCAACTCAAGTAGTCATTTGAGAAAGCACAGATGAGAACCAAAACATCTGGAGTCATGTGAAGAGGACATAAAGACTTTTTTAAAAAAAAAAGTACGATATTAGCTGGATTAAAATTAGCCTAAATTTCAAATTAGATTACACCCGTAAATTGCTACAGTGAGGCTTGGACACACAACCGTCCAACTCAGAAGCAACAACTTTACCATTGAGCCAATGCAGCTATTTAAATTTTGCACCAGGATAAGGGATTTGAAGTGGGTAATCTCACAGCCAAATTCAAGCCCCAAATCTGCACAGTAAAAATTCATCATTCTAGCAAGATCTGGCCCATGAGCTCAGGTTAGCCACTCTGTGGTCATGGAATGGTATAGCTGTCTCCTCTTCTATTGGTTCAGCTCCTAGCTCCTCCTCCATCAGCATTGCCAGTTTCTACCTTGACATAATCGTGGCCTAGGTGGGAATTTATATGTTGTCAAGAAGTGAAGAGCCATGTTGAGGACAAGAAAGCGAGGGATATAGAATAACAAGTGACAGTTTGAGAAGGTGGTGGGGAGGCAGAGAGGGAGGGAAGAGGAAGAACGCCCGCTCAAAATTCGGACAGAGGGAAGGAAAAGTGCCAAAACATTGGGGGTATCTCAAAAGAATAAGAAAAGCTGGGCTAATTTAAACTTGTTTGCAATGATGGCAGAATTCCCAGCTAACTGTACTGAATATGGAGACTTCAGCTGTCAGTTGCCTGCCTCCTATAGGTCCTGCCAGTTTTTCATCCCATTGAAAGCAAATTACTGCCCAGGAGGCAAAGATGATAATGAGGCTCCAAACTTTTAATTCAACTTGAGGTTTCTAAGTCTTGACATTTCAAATCCTGCAAATAGATGGGGAGAAATTTAAAGCACTCACTTCAGTGTTACATAATATTTACAGCACAGAAATGGGGCTTTCAGGCCAACAGGTCCATGCCAATATGCAAGATGTTAGCATACACCTGTCAAGCAGTGATAGCACTCTCTGAAACTAGTGCTTTGAACAGTAGTCTCAAGGTGGCCATGGCTGGAGCCCTTCAGTGTAACTGATCACTTCAGGGACAGGATTTTACAGCCCCGGCCCGGCAGGGGTGGAAAATACAGAGAGCCTTTCAAACTTCGGCGGGACCGGAAAATCCTGCTGGCAGGAGGGCGGTAGAATTCTGCCCCAGGTTTCAGCTGCAGCTCAGTTGCTAGCACTTTTTCCTCTGAGACACTAAGGTTTCAGTTTCAAGTCCTATTCCAGGGCTTGAACACATAAATAAATGCTGGCAGTGCTAAGGGAATGCTGCATTGTTAGAGGTACTGTCTCTCAGATGAGATGTTAAACCCAAGGCTCCATCTACCTGCTCAGGTAGATGTAAGAGATCCCTTAGCACTTGCTTGAAGAAGAGCAGGGTACTTATCCCTGGTGACTTAGTCAATATTTATCCCTCAACCAACGTCAGAAAGAACAAATTATCTGGTCGTTATCACATTGCTGTTTGTGGAGAGCTTACTGTGTGCAAATTGACTGCTGGGCTTCCTACATCACAACAATGATTTCACTTCAAAAAATACTTCATTCATTTGCAAAGCACTTTGAGACATCCGGGGATTGTGCAAACATTACATCAATGGGAGTCTTTTTCTCTCACCAAAGCATTCACAGCTTGCCAGTTTCACTGAAGAAACTTTTCCTGCTACACATTCGCCTCAGTGACGCTAATAGGTTGGGATACATATTCCATGGCTGGGAAATGCAGGATTCAATGCTAAGGATCTCATAATTAACTTCTTAACAAGCTCTTGACTGATCCAAGGGAGTTTCCCCACTTGCCTTCAATACCATCCTAGGGTAAGCTGGAAGATGGCAGGATCACATCGAGATCCCAACTCTTCATCAGTCTCCAGGATTTTCCCACTCATTTTGCCCTGAACCCACCACCAACAATCTGGGAAAATTCTGCCCGAAGTGGGTGAGGGGTGATGGATTATCATCTCTAAGCCCCCATTTTTGGAGGGATCTGTACATCTCAGTAATTTCACATTTTCAATGTCAGTACTGCTATAGTTTACACCAGTTACCTTTCGGGTTGCCTGGGTTATGGCATTAAAAAAACAGTAATCAGAGGTCAAACATCTCTAGAAAGTTAAGTTCAGAAGCATAAATATGTAATGCGTAATACGTAAGTGTAATGGGACAGGGAACAGTAAATTGAAACAGTTCTTTCTGCAGTAAGACTGGGAATTTCCTCAGAGCTGCTCATGCTCTGACATCATAATCTTACTGCAGATACATAAGCGGGTTTCCTGCTACACTTCTGGCAAATTTATGACCATGGAGTTGGTGAAGCTGAAGAGAAATTTCTAGCCAAAACAATGTCCTTTTGATCTCTCAAAACCACATAACCAAGTGGATATGCAGAACATTTGTGCTCTCAGAACATGTTTCCTGATGAATGGTACGTAACATATAGGCCGGGTATTTCCCTGGAGCGGCTTCTTATCCACTGCCCTAACATCACCCGAAGTGCAGCAGAAATCCTGGTCACATGCATAGAAGTATGTTCCCACTACTCTTGCAGAGGAGTTACCGCAATAGAAGGGAAGCAGCTTCAAGGATATTCCCAGCCATCTACGCACGCCAACAAATACTGGACCAAGAGAGCTCTGAACTAAACTCCATATGCAGCAAGATTTGAACAATGCTCAGGTTTGGGTTAAAAAGTGGTAACATTTGTGCCACACAAGTGCCAACAAAAGAGAATCTAACCACCTCCCCATGACATTCAATGACATTACCATCGCTGGATCCCCCAACATCAATATCCTGGGGGTTACAATTGACCAGAAACTTAATGGACCAGCCACATAAGTACTGTGGCTACCAGAGCAGGTCAGAGACTAGGAATCCTGTGGCAAGTAACTCATCTCTTGACTCCCCAAAGCCTGTCCAACTTCTTCAAGTCACAAGTCACGAGTATGACAGGATACTCTCCACTTGCCTGAATGAATGCAGCTCCAACAACACTCCAACTGACTCCAACCAGCGGAAAGTTATCCCTCTGATTCCCACTAACTTCAATTTTGCTAGGGCTCCTTGATGCAATAAATGGTCCAATGCTGCCTTGATGTCAAGGGCAGTCACTGTCACCTCATCTTTTGGTTCTGCTCTTTTGTACATGTTTGTGCCAAGGCTGTAATGAGGTCAGGAGCTGAGTGGCTCGTGAAGTTCTCCTGCAAGTCACCAAGTCACGCACCATCCTGACTTTGAAATTTATTGCCAATCCTTTATCAACGTTGGGTTAAAATCCTGGAACTCCCTCCCGAACAGCACTGTGGGTGTGCCTACACCACGTGGACTACAGCGGTTCAAGAAGGCAGCTCACCACCACCTTCTCAAGGGCAATTAAGGATGGGCAATAAATGGTGACCTTGCCAGTGATGCTTTCCCCCATGAATGAATTAAAAAAATCTGGCAAAGCAGGGCTCACCTCTAAACATTTGCCAAGGCAAAGCAGCATTCATCTGAACATTGCCCTGAATAAGTAGCACAGGAATTCTAAAGAATAGGAAGTGGCTATTTGGCAAAGCACACTTGCCTCTTTCTCACTGGGGTCATTTTTCTACTTTCTTTCCTATTCTTTCCATTCTCTCTTATTCTCCAGAAGTTGTCTTTTAAACTTTATACTCTTAACTTTCCCTCATTACCTATTGCTTTTGTCAGCAATGCTTTTGTTGATCTAAATTCCTTATTTTAAAGCTATGGCCCCCCAATTTTTGAACCCTTTGTCAGTGCAAACAGCTTGTCTTGTCTGATCATCAGCTGTTACAGCCAATCAGGTGCTGATATAAAGAAGGATAAGAATATTTATTTTAAAGTTAACCAATTGTCATGCACGGACACACAGGGTCTCTGCATGTCTGTTCTGCATGATTTTTACCACATAAAATTCAAATCTATTCAATAAATAAGTCAATGAATACATTCTACTATAACTTACCATACTGGCATCGGGGGCCCTGGAATCCCTCTGGACACTGGCACACCTGAGAAATTCCTTCAGCACACTTCCCTCCATTGAAGCAAGTACCAATAGCACATGTAGCTGGGGAAATACAGACACCATACACTTGAAAATGTTGGAACATTTTTCAGGAATTCAGATAAAACTATTTATCTTCATTCTAAAGGCAATTAATTTGCTTCCACCTCTATTGCATACACCCAAGGGATGTCAGTTTTGGGAATTTAAATGCTTCCTTTTTTTGCATTTATCATCACTAATAGAGTTAGATGTAAATTAAAATTCTCTCTTCTTTGCCTAAATATTCTGCGCTAACCTCATAGAAAAAGAACTTCAGTGGGCATTTTCTTTCTCAACCACAATGTCCCACTGGCCCTAAATTCAATCAGGTTTCAACCAGTGCCTTGGATTCAGTTCCATTAAGAACTCAAAACAGGATACTTAGATTGTTTATTGTCTGCAGAGAGAGATTTGTATCCTCACTGTGGATTTGAATCAAAACCCGGTTCTAGAGATGAAAGGAGATTGTGCCAACCCATTGTCCCGCATGATCGGCACTTTTTTAAAATGTACCAGGAAGCAACAGATTATATCCTGTAACACCCAAGCACTGGATGAGGGCAGAGTTTGAAGAAAAATTACAAGGGATGGTCTAATATGGTCACTTGTGTCCAACCCTCTACCAGATGATTACAGAGTGCACAATCATGCAGCAGATACAGCTTAGTGAAGTACTTGTGCTTAATGTATAACAAGAAAATAATTAAATGGTGTGTTAAATGGCTGATTATCCTCACTTGATGAGGCCCGCCATACATTTACAGCTGCAAGTGATGTATTTTGTAAAATTGTATTTCATCAACAAGAGTGTTTCCCAATATTATAAGAAATTTAGAAACTGCTTGGATGGAGATCTCAAGCCTCATTCAACAATATCACTCTGATTGTAGCAACTGCCTTAGTTTTTGCCAAAAAATTCATAATTTTAGGGAGATGTCAACATATACCAATATATTTTACAACTTCACATTTTTATCCCCACCCCAAAGACCTGACGGTGAGCTGATCTGCTGTCAGGTTTACATACTTGCTTCCACGATGAATTCCTCAGTACCCATATGACAACATCTTCATGTCATTGGATTGGAGAGAATTGGGCTGTAATAACATCACGGGAAGATGACACTTACGATGTAAGCAGCCAGGCTCCTCGTTCTGCTGGTTCCACCCTGGGCAGCATTTATAGATGTTCTGGAGCTCCACATTGTACACCTGTCTATAGGCAGTATAATACCCAGTCCTGCAAGGTAGAGGCAGAAAGTGTTTCAATGCATCAGACAAATTGGATTCATTTGCAAATATCTAAAACAGTTCAATCAGCCATTTGCAGCAGCCTGCATCCTGGAACATTAGCATGTGAAACCACGTTCAAGTTTCCCCACATCATGGCAAGCATTTGATCTCAGGAGGTGGACTTATTAGGAGGGTAAAATGGACAGGGCATCTCATCCTGCATCATCACTCATGGGCCAGAATTTTATGCTCCTCCCTCCCCGGGGGCGGCGGGGGGGGGAGGTTCTGAGGTGGGGGGGTGCATGAAATTTCATGGACAGGATTCCCTCCAGGTTCCCACCAACTCTGACCTAGTTGCAATTTTACGGTGGGGCGGACAGGGTCTCAGACAGGAAGACTGCCCTCGCCCCGGTTAAGGCCCTTAAATGGCCACTTATTGGCCACCTAAGGGTCTTTTCCCACCCAGCCTCCATTTTTAGGCTGGCGAGCTGATGGCAGATCAGGGGGACAAGCCCGATAAAGAACAGAGTTCGATCGTTCAGTCTCGGGCAGGAACCTCAGTTGCTCCCCCTCGTGACCCTCAGGCCTTCCCTACCCTCCCCGCCCTGTGACGCCTGCCACTTACTTCTCCTCCAATTACCAACACTTAGTTCCAGGCAACTCCCTGCAGTGCCTCTTCCGGCCACTGCAGCGCTATTCCTGGATTGGCCGGCAGTTCTCCAAGGTGGGAATTCCTCCCGGTGATGGGTGGAAGTCCCATCTTATACCAATCAATGCTCGTTAGAACATGAAATGGCATCGGGCCTGCTGGAGTTGGCAGGAATGTTTTCCCCACTGACTCTTCGGATGGCAGCAGCCAAGCCCCCTGAAAATTCAGGTCATGGTCAACTCAAGAATGGGCCTCTGTAAGAGTGGCTTGTCACTAGCTCATGCCCTGCATGGAATCACCATGTGGCATTTACAGAAACAGGCCATTGAGCCATCCAATCTTTAATGGTGTTTATTGCCACAGAAGCAGTAGCCCTAATCCTGTCTGCACGCCATGTTCCCAATATCACGTTGTTCCTATCGTGTATTGCATTGAGTAAGACTAACACTTGCTCATCTGCCAACAGCCATTATTGAACTAATTTTATTTACACCTACCCAGGAGCAGAGAGGGCAGCAAATGGGGAAGTTCATACAATATATTATAATTCCCTTTTCCGTGAACCACCTATCTGAACTATTCAATCATGAACTCAATGCACGGTGTTATGAGGCTTTGCCCCTTTATTTTTGAAAATATGATTTTTCAACATTCAACTGATGGGAGATTTTGCAAATTGAACTGAGACAGTGCAAACTGTTTAAAAATGCAAGCCCATATTGCAAGGTAAAGGTGAGAAGTCAACAGATTACCCTTAAGAGAGCATGAAGAGAGAGAAATTTCCTATAGTCCAGACACCAATCAAAGCTCATAACTGTTTAAGGAAGAGGCATTAAAAGTGCAAAGTACTGGGTATTGAAACAATGGCTGCCACCAACAGACCCACCCAAAACCTCTTGGAAATACACAATGGGTGAAGTGTTTCAAGGGTGCCCAGCCACTAGGGAGAGATTGCAAGTGACACAGGAGATGTCAAGAAAGTCCTCAGAAGAGGAAACAAGCTGAGGGCTCTCTCTCTCTCCTTTTCTCTCTTTTGAAATAAGAATGTCGCCCGGTACGAGAAGCCAACTCTACCAACAACTCACCAGTGAACTGAGATTTCATAATAATTGCGACATTTTCTATTTCTGACCGCATCCGAGAAGCCAACTAACCTAAATCGGCCGCAATGTTTAAAATCCACACCTCAAGGACAATCTAAGGACATTTCATCATATATTGTTTGACCTTTTTTAAATGGACTATAACTCCCTTATTTCTGATACGTGTGTGTGTGCGCACACGCTTGCCTGCATGTGTCTGGGCCCTAATGACTGCATGAGGGCCGAATGCTTGACATTGCGTTTTTATTATTTTTCTCGGGCTCAGTGGTTAATAAATTTGTTCTTTCTTTGACTCAAGAAAACCTTGTTTTGATTGGTTCCTCACTGCTCACAGCTTAAATAGCAAAATACATTCTGAAAAGGTATGAAAAAGAAATCAAACCTTTGCTGTGGCCAACCAAGAAGGTTGAATAGAGGGGAGCCAGTTCACACCTTCTCACCTGGTCATTACAACAGAATTATGAATTTATACTCATAATTCCAAAAGCTAAACATCCATTCTCCACAATCCTACTGTGAAGAGACAAAAATATGGACACAAGGTGCTTACGCCCAGGAAGGGAATATTGGGAGATCCTTCCCTCAAAGGCAACTCCTATGCATAGCTTTGGGTCGCTAAAAATGGAGATGGCAGGGGTCTAGCAGCAGTTCTAAAGCCAAATTTCTTGCCTTGTGAAGGTATATGGTTTCTGATGAAGGGAGAATAATGTTAAAATAATAAATGTTTTACTTTTTAAAAAAACACATGTGCCAAATACAGAAATGCAGCAATGAAAAGTGCTTTGACTTGCCTACGTGCACTGTCAGAAGTGAACAGCTTCCCTGATGCCTCAGATGGTGGAGGTCAATGAACCACAAAGACCAGAAATATCTCAGGTTAACTCCCTGGCCTGTACTGAGTTATCTGAGATCTGAGTTTCAGCCAGGAAACAATCAAGAATACCACCACTTTGGTGAATTTTGTATAGGGCCTTGGAGGTATCCAAGGTCCTTATCAATTTAACAACATTTCACTCACCTCCTTTCATACCCAACACACCACCGCTGTGCAGTACATCCCTGTTTCCACACTTTAACCATCCGTGTGAAAGCCTGCACACAAGGTTGTCTGTGTCCCACCATGGCCAGCTCCTGCTCCATGCATACATGTGGCCTGCAAGAAATGTGTCCAGGTTAATAGAAGCAGTTCACAACATCACCTGGATGCCTTGATGAGTTTAACAGATTTTATTTTTGGTTATTTCTAAACCTCTCTTCCAGTATCCATTAATTTAAATGCAAAAAATCTGAACAGCTCCTTTAAATTATAACCTGTAACCCATACATTGGTCTTACTTATATTCTTTTATTAAAGATAACAGCCCAAAGGAAAGTAATTCTCTATACAAAAGGTATCAGGAAGAATATGCCCATAAAAAAGTATATATTTTATATCTTTTGCCTGGGTTGTAATTTTAAGATTTTTGTACCTGTTCCTTACCATCTTTTGATAGCTAACTTGTGCCTGAGATAAATTTAGTTGTCCATTTTCTAGGCATTTACTATTTTCAACTCTTCCAGGAAGTTTTTATTATATGTAATCTATGAAAGGTCCCTCATCCTGTTTTGCAAGCCAAGGAGTACTTGTTTCTCAGGGGAGGATGAGGCAAGTACAGTCCATCAAGCAACGATTTGACATTACTGATGAAGGCAGTGGATGAAGTTACACCATCTAGTGGGGATGTTATGCCTGACAATCTTTGTTTACCCTTCTATTTGCAATCTTATTGCCTTTAACTCAGCTTTCAGTCTGGCAAGCTACTATAAACAAAGACTTCACTGCAACCAATCTTGTATACAAGTAATTTCAGGTAGCCCTAGTAATTCCCTGAGAAATGAGTGTTTGATAGAAAGTTATACTTTGACATCCCACAGATAACTAAAGTAAATTCCTTTAGCATACAAGAAATCCCATTTATGAAGAGTGGTACAAGATTGTGGATAGTTCTACAATTCCCTCCAAACTGATAAATGACTACTTATATATGATGAAGTATAAAGTTTCATCCCCACAGACATTAGTAAAATTTGCATTGATATAGCACTGCTCTGAGGATCTTAAATGCTTTATCTGCAATTAAGTACTTTTGATGCACACTTGTAATTTATATTAAATTGTAATTTAGAAATCGCAGCAGTCAGTTTGGACAAAGCAAGAGCCCACAAATTGCAATGAGATAAATGAGCAGTAAATCTATTTAAATGATTCTGGTTGAGGGATAAATGATGTCCAGGACACTGGGAAATTCCCCTGCACTTTTTCAGATAATGCCTTTCAAGTTCATCTAAGAGTGCAGATGGGGCCTGGGCTTAGTGTTTCATCCAAAAAACAGCACCTCCAGCATTGAAACACTCACTAAGTACTACTCTCAAGCATCAGCCTAGATAATGTGCTCAGGTTTTGAGTGGGGCGTGAACGTACAGCATTCTGACTGAGAGGTGAGAATGTTCCACTGAGACAAGTTGTCACATGTATCTGTAAATTATATACAAAGTGTTGTATATTATTTACAACATAAGATGGGAACAGGACATTCGGCCAATAGATCCACACCAGTGTTTTGATCCACCCTCCTCCTACATCTAGCCCTGGCACCAGATCCTCTATTAAATCCTCCCTCATATATTTATCTAGCTTCTCCTTAAATACATCTGTGCTATTTACTTCAATTATTTCCTGTGGTAGCGAGTTCTACATTCTTACCGCTCTATAGATAAAGAAGCTTTTCCTGAATTCCCTGTTGGGTTTATCAGTGGCTATCTTATATTTATGGCGCCTAGTTCTGGTCTCCACCGCAAATGAAAAGATCTTTTTTACATCCACTCCGTCAAATCCTTTCACAATCTAGTAGTGTGCATACATTTAATTCCACTTTAAATTAGTAATGATGTAGGATTACATTTAAAAGGCCAGAGTAAAGAAGGCTGCAGAAAAACAGATCATTTGTAATACGCTACACAGTTGTGGCAGGTTATTTTGTGGGACCACAAAGCACCAATAGATCAGTCAGCCCCAGAGATGGAAAATTGGGAACACTGGATTAACGTTTCCATGACCAGAAAAATAATATTTAGGGGTCTGAACAAAAGTTATAATGTTTTCTGTCCTTTGAAAAATTCTGATTCTTATGCAGCAGAATTGGAACACAGTTTCAGTTCTGATAACTACATGCTTAATTCTCCCGTGGTGAAGTAATTCAACTCACTTTCTATAAATAAATTCCCACCATCTATCAATACATTTGTTAAGATCAATTCCCCACAGTCCCAAGTTACCTGAGTCATGTTACTGGATCCAATTGCAAATGCACCTGATGGACATGACATGTACGTTTGGATTAAAGGCGGACAGATCTTTAATGCTACTTGAAGTGCATAGGGAGAAAGAAAGCAACCCTTGAAGACTTCTGTTGAATCAGAATTAAAATTCAATTTTATACAAATATAGATATTGCAAGCAGATAAATTTTAAATGGTTTTGTGCGGTAATGGAATTTGTTGGAATAATGCACGTTATTTAAGACATACATCACTCCCAAGGTTTTCCCACTTAAAACTCATTCAGTGACAATTCACTACTTTTGCCAAAACAACTCAGACTATCTAGACTCAGCAAATGGAAAGCTTTTACTTTGAAAACCTGTTTTTCTTTTGCAGTTAAATTGATGAAAGATTTATCAGCACCAACATGTAGACATTTTACTGTGGGGAACAGAACATTTTTTGGACTCTCAATTTTTAATACAAACAGCAGTTGTGTAACCCAGGCTTGCAAAATAAAGCTCACCGCAACATCCACCCTGTTCTCCCATACTCCACTCACTATTTCTTTTCCCACTTGACACACTATTTTGCCAGGCCTCTGCCAATACAGCTTTGTAACCATCTGCACGGAAATGTGTGAGGGCAACTTGGGAAAGGTGGCCTTCTGATGCTCATTTCCATGTGATTAAATCTGCTTATTTGCAGTTGTTGTTTTATTCTGCCCACTGCTAACTGTCATAGAGTCATAGAGTTCTACAGCACAGAAAAAGGCCCTTCAGCCCATTGAGTCTACGCCAGCCAAATAAGTACCTAAACATTCTAATCTCATTTTCCAGCACTAGGCCCATAGCCTTGTATGCCATGGCATCGCAAATGCACATCTAAATACTTCTTAAATGTTATGAGGGTTTCTGCCTCTGCCACCCTTTCAGGCAGTGAGTTCCAGATTCCCACCACCCTCTGGGTGTAAAAATTCTTCCTCACATCTCCTCTAAACCTCTTGCCTGTTACCTTAAATCTATGCCATCTGGGATGGTTATTGATCCCTCCACCAGGGGGAAAAGTTCCTTCCTGTCTACCCTATTTATGCCCCTCATAATTTTATATAACTCAATCATGTCCCCCTTCAATCTTCCCTGCTCCAGGGAAAATAACCCCAGTCTATCCAATCTCTCCTCATAACTAAAACTATCCAGCCCAGGCAACATCCTGGTAAATCTCCTCTGTACTCTCTCTAGTGCAATCACATCTGTCCAACCCTGTTAGAATTTTTCATGTTTTCGATGAGACCTCCTCTCTCTTCTAAACTCCAGTGAATACAGGCCTAGTCGGCCCAATCTCTCCTCATACGGCAATCCTGCCATCCCAGGAATCAGTCTGGTGAACCTTCGCTGCACTCCCTCTATAGCAAGTATATCCTTTCTTAGGTAAGGAGACCAAAACTCCACACAATACTCCAGGTGTGGTCTCACCAAGGCCTGTCAGCTAAGCTCATAAATTTATTCTGCAGACAATCGCAAGACCAGAACAGTGACCAACTATTTCATGATGCTAAGCATTATGCATGGTCCTTCAACAGTGGTAGAGATGTATGCAAACTGCACCTCATCTCACAGGTCCTAGTATTTCAGTGGACCTCATAAATGCAGGAGGCGAGTCCGGCAGGTTGCTCCTATTTCATTCATGTAACAGGACAGATCCTTCCATCCCATGATTTTACCATCAAAAGACAATGAGTTCTTTATGCCTTCAGTTATAAAGTCCAGAATTAATGCAATATTAATCTCATTCAATTTTCCCGGTAGGAAATGCTGCAAACATTCCCAGATGGCAGTTCAGATACTGTGCATATTCACATCACAGTTACTGAGAGACAAGATTGCAAAGAATACGCTGTTGCCATTTTTTATCTAGTTATTTTGTGTTCCACAAGGGCAGCCATGGGAGTACTGCCCTCCATAGTTCACATTCCTTCCCAAGTTTGGAACATATTTGCTAATTAGTCATTACATCTCACATCCTCTCTGCTCCAGGTGGCCAAACCATCACTGAGGAAATCGCAAGCACAAATCCGTGTCCTTTCACTCTTTAACTCAGTTTATTTTCCTCCATCAATACTATACACATACAGGCCCACAATAAATATTTCTGCAGCTGCTTATAAAAACCATACAAACTGTGTCATATGGTGAATTGATCAACATAACAGGGCAAAAATCCTTGCACTGTTATGTTCTGTGGTATGGGGTGTTACAGTGATCCACAGCACCCTGACAACATTACACAGAATTACATAGAATTTATGGCACAGAAACAGACCACGTAACCCAACCAGTCTATACCAGTGTCTATGCTTCGCAGAAGCCTCCTTCCACCCTACTTCATTGATCAGCATATTCCTTCCCACTCAAGTACTTATTTAGCTTCTCCTGAAGCGCATCAACTACTCCATGTGGTAATATTTCAGGTCGGCGACCTCTCATCAGGACAGTTCTACTGAAAGGTCATCAACCTGAACGCACTAACTCTGTTTCTTTCTCCACAGATGCCGACTGACCTGCTGAGTATTTATTTCCAGCTTGTGCTGTTTTTATTTCAGGTTTCCAGCATCTGCAGCATTTTGCTTTTGTACTCTATATGGTAGCAACCAGTCTCTGGGTAAAGATTCTCCTGAATTCCTTATTATATTTAGTAGAGATTGTCTTATGGTTACGCTCCCTAGTTTTAGAAGCCCCTAAGCGGTGGTGTTGTGACATTGTGACTGGACTAGGTAATCCAGGGGCCCAGGGTAATGCTCTGGGGACCTGGGTTTGAATCCCACCACGGCAGATGGTGAAATAAGAATTCAATAAAAAAAACTCTGGAATTAAAAGTCTAATGATCACCATGAAACTATTGTCGATTGTTGTAAAAACCCATCAGGTTCACTAATGTCCTTTAGGGAAGGAAATCTGCCGTCCTTATCTAGTCTGGCCTACATGTGACTCCAGACTCACAGCAATATGGCTGACTCTTCCTTGTCCTCTGAAATGGCCTAGCAAGCCCCTCAGTTCTCAAGGGCAATTAAGGATGGGCAATAAATGCTGGTCTTGCCCCCAAATGCCCCCATCCCATGAACGAATAAAAAGAAAAGTGGCAGTACCATTATCTGTAGCACTGATGATTCCAGTTGCTGCATGAATAAGAGCAAAACTTCATGGCACAAGAACTTTTTATTTCCCACGTGGAAGATTATTCACTTGCGACTAGCCACTGCAAATTTTTTAAAATAACCGATGTCTGTGCTATTATAAAATCAAAATACAGCGGATGCTGGAAATCTAAAATATAAACAGAAAATGCTGGAAATATCAGCAAGTCTGGAAGCATCTGTGAAGAAAGAAACAGAGTTAATGTTTCAGATCACTGACTTCTTGACAGAACTTGAATAATTTAGAGATATAACTGATTATAAGCAAGTTTGGAGGCACGGAAAAGGAGGAGAAAAAAGGGACGATCTGTGATAAGGTGGAAGGCAGGAGAGGTTACATGGCAAATCGCACGTGTGCGAACGAGCGCATAAATCTCCCTGAGGCATGGAGCTGCCTCAGGGCGATTAAGCTCGATCTGAAACTTCAAAATAAAAAAAATCATTTACACATGTCCCCTCATGTGACAGCGTGTGGCATGTTTATCAAATGTTTGAAAAATATTTATTCATTTAATAAACCCTTCATGAAACCTCATCCCGCCAACCTTAAGGTTGGATGGGCAGCCCCCTCAATTGGGTTAATTGGTTTGTAAATGGACTTAACAGGCCTTTGACAGTTTGGCGGGCGCACAGACGACTCCAGTGAGCGCCCGCCGAACTGCTGGAAATACTCAGCATGTCAGGCATCATCTATACAGAAACAAAGGCCGGGATTTCCTGGCTATGCTGCGGGGAAAGGTGTGGCAAGCCTTTCAAATCTCCGTTGACTTCGTTGAGACTGGAAGATCCCGCCAGCAGGAGGGGTCAGGAAGATCAGAATGACGCACGGTGATGTCGGGATGCACGCTTGACGTCACCGCACATCATTTTACGCGTCAGCGTGCGGGACCCTCCCCCGCACGCCGAACAGAAAATGCTAGCCGTGGTGATGGGGCAAGTAAGGGAACAAAAGATGGGTCTAGAGGAGGTTTAAATGGGAATAGCAGAATCATCACCAGTAGTTGCTGTCCAAAACAAAATGGAAGCAGAGATAATGATCTGAAATGACTCAACTCAATGTTGAGTCCGGAAGACTGTAAAGTGCCTAATGAAAAGATGAGGTGCTGTTCCTCGAACATATTAAGCTTCATTGGAGCAGTATATGGGACAGAGGTGAGAATGAGAGTGGAATGGAGAATTCAAAAGGAGGGGAGACTGAAAGCTTGGGCCTGTGATTCCAGGTTGAGGTGTTCCACCAAGCAGGCACCCAATCTGCTTTTGGCCTCCACAGAGTAGAGGAAACCACATTGTGAGCAGCGAATACAGAGGAAAAAACTGAGAAATTGTACAAGTAAATCACTAACACAAAGCCAGACACTGAGGGTAATGGACATCTGAACTAAAAACAAAAACTGCTGGAAATACTCAGCACGTCAGGCATCATCTATACAGAAACAAAGGCCGGGATTTCCTGGCGGGGAAAGGTGTGGCAAGCCTTTCAAATCTCCGTTGACTTCGTCGAGACCGGAAGGTCCCACCTACAGGAGGGGCCAGAAAATCCCGCCCGGAGTTAATGTTTCAGATCAATGACCTTTCATCAGGTCAGATCGCTGTTTCACCTGGAAGGAGAGTTTCAGGCCTTCGATGGTGCAAAGGGAGGGCAGGAAATTTCTGCCCCACTTTTCTTTCAGGAATGAAATTAGAACAATTTTGCACGCACGAGGCTGGATTTTATGTTCCCCATCAGCAGGTTTGGAGGCAGGGATGGGCGTGGAGGGTGTAAAATCCAGCTGGTTGCCTTCCCACTGCCTATCCGGCCATCCCCAATATGTCTGAAGGTTTACAGGGACAGGGGAAGCGCCGGCGGCCCACCCACCCTTGGGCCTATTGAGGTCCTTAAGTTAATTAATGGCCGCTTAAGGGCCTCAGCCCACCTCTACTAGTATTTTCCCTGCAGCTGGGGAAGGCCCATGCCGCGCGTGAAGCCCAGCAGCATTAGCTGGGTAAGCTGGTGCCGGGCAAGGGAGAGCCCCCCCGTGTGGGTCCCTTGGGTCATCGCCTCCTTTAACCCTCCCCCGGGCCTCTTGAACACACCCCCCCCCCCCCACCCCTCTTAGCCCCCTCGCCAAGACTCCAAACCCCAGGCTTACCCGAGCTCTTCGGCATCGGGGACTGCCTGTAGTCCCAGCAGTGGCCACCTCTCCCAGCTGGCGCTGCTGGGACTACAGAGCTGCCAGCCATCTAATTGGCCAGCAACTCTCTAAGGCCGACTTCTTCCTGAGATAGGGGTGGATGTGTCACCTTAAAGTAATTAACACTGCTGCCGGTGTTAAATTGCTATGGGGCAGCTGTTAGGATCATGGACAGGCTCCCCCCACTCCCCCCCACAACAACCCCCCAACTTATTAGCCGGTCGGAAGGGTGAGGACAATGGTGCTCCGAAGAATCCAACCCCAAGGGTGGTAGAAGTTTGAAACACTCTTTTGAAAAAAATCAATTAATACTAGATCAACTGTAAATTTTAAATCTGGGAGTGATAGATTTTTTTCAACTCAAGCACTAAGGGATGTGCAGCAAAGGCTGATATATGAAGTTACGCTGCCATGATCTCACTGAATAGGGAACAGGCACAGGGGTGCGAAATGGCTTACTCCTGTTCCTATGTTCCTATGGCTTTGGCAACTCTGTTAATAGCATGTATTTTGAAGAGGACACTTAAGTAGGGTAAACAGGGCGAGAACCAATAGACTGCAGCAATCAATACTCGATTTTTGAAGGGGCCATAACCTCCCTGGGGCAGAGAAGTGGCAGAGAAGGGAGACTTCTGCCTGCCCCTTTGGAAACCAGGCCCATCTTCCTGGATTAGGGTTACATAAGCACGCATGCAGGGCCGGCTCCTGGTGGAATGTCCACCACTATTAGTGAGCCCACTGTTACAATTAAAGAAGCAAAGGACTCACATTTATACGGCACCTTTCACAACCTCAGGACGTCCCAAAGCACTTCACAGTCAAGTACATACATTTGAAATGTGCTTATTGTTGTAATGCAGGGAACATGGCAGCCAATTTGTGTACAACAGGCTCTCAAAAACAGCAATCAAAGTTATGATCAGATAATTTGTTTTCCGGTGTTCATTGAGGGATAAGTATTGCCCAGGATATCAGGAGAACATCCTGGAAATAGCACCTCAAGATTTCCTAGTGTGTACCTAAGTTTAGTGCCTCATCTGAAAAACAGAACCTGGAATCTGGAGCAAGGGTTGAAAGGACTCAAAAGTTCAGGAAGCAGGTAGGTTTTCAGACATATAATTGTCAATTAAGAGGTTCAAGGGAGCAGGTTACTGCACCCAGCAAATACCTGCATGTAGAAGTTTCAAAAATGTGTATGATGGGCAGCAAAGACCTGGGCCTGAAATTTTTTGGATGGCAGGGTTTCCCTTCCCACCATCCAAAGAGTCGGCGGGGAACACATCCCCACTGACTTCGAGTGCCCCGCAGTTATTTCATGCTCGAATGAGCATTAAGTGGCTGCAGGAGGAACCTCCGCCCCTGAATCAGCAGGAAGTCTGGCCTTAGAGAGCTGCCATCCAAGCGCTGCAGTGGACTGAAGAGAACACAGGTTTAAAGTGCAAAAGAAGCAAGTGTGATGTGAGAAAATGCTTCTTCACACAACGAGTGGTTCGGGTCTGGAATGCATTGCCTGGATGTGCGGTGGAGGCAGGTTCAATCAAGGCATTCAAGAGGGCATTAGATGATCGTTTGAATAGAAACAATGTGCGAGGGTACAGGGAAAAGGCAGGGCAACGGCACTAGGTCATAATGCTCATTTGGAGAGCCGGTGCAGACATGAGGGGCCAAATGGCCTCCTTCTGTGCCATTAATATTCTGTGATTCTGTGAAGATGCCTGAGCCTAAGTCCCGGGACTGGAGGGCAAGGTAAATTTAATGGGTCTCAGGGAGGGGAGGGGAAGCCTGGGTGGAGTGCAAAGGGGGTGACTGGGGTGTCGACAGAAAAGCCGGGGAGATGGTGGGGAGGGAGGTCCAGCAGCCACCAGACCTCAAGTGGAGTCAGGGGGCTGGAAGTCATGGGGGTGCTTCTGATGGAGGCGCCCCACCTTCCAGCCTGAGATCTAAGCCTGCTCATTTTCAGGCTTCCTCCTTGTCAGGTAAATTCTCCCACCAGCCTAAAAGTCACAGAATCACGGAATTGTCAAGATGCAGAAGGAGGCCATTCAGCCCATCGTGTCTGCACCGGCTCTCTGTGCATTTTAATTTAGCACCAATTTCCTGCCTTTTCCCCGTAACCCTGTACATTGTTTCTATTTAAATAATCATCCAATGCCCTCTTGAATGCCTCAATCGAACCTGCCTCCACCACACTTCAGGCAGTGCATTCCAAACCTTAACTACTCGCTGTGTGAAAAAGTTATTTCTCACCTTGCATGTGCTCCTTTTGCAAAGCACTTTAAAACTGTGCTCTCTGGTTCTCGATCCATTTACGAGCGGGAACAGTTTCTCCCTATCCACTTTCTCCAGGCCCTTCATGATTTTGAAAACTTCTATCAAGTCTCCCTTTAGCCTTCTCCTCTCCAAGGAAAACGGTCCCAACTTCTCCAATTGTTCCTCATAATTGAAGAATGAAAAATTGAGGCTGGGCAGGAAATGGCCCTTAAGCGGCCAATAATTGGCCACTTAGGAACCTCAATTGGGGCAAAGGCAGGCATCCCGTCCGAGGCCTAGCCTGCCCCAATGTAAAATTGTTGTAAGGTCAGGAGGGCGGGAACCCAGAGGGAATTCCATTCCTTCAATTGCATGTTCCCCCTATCGGCAGGGGAGCATGAAACTCAGGCCATGGCTTCACTGAAGGTCCAAGGACTTGCTGCCTGCAAGTTCCACCCTTCCAAGCGAAAATAAGATAGAATGAAATCCCAAGGTTGGTATTTATATGAGCAGTGAAAGAGATAGAAACAGTGAAACAAGACAGAATGCAATAAAGCATGAACCTAAACTTTCTTGGAGCAATTTTAAAAGAAAATCATTTATAAATCTCTATAAAATAGCCAATCCCCTACAAATACATACAGGAAGTACAGTAAAAAAAAACTTAACACAGATGGACCAAAGCAAACCAGCAAGCTGGTCTCAGTGGGGACAGCTCAGAGTGGGTCTTTACATTTTGTAATGCATCCTAAACGTTTATGGCCAGCTGCAGTTCTGTTTATACATAGTACTCTGAAGCATTCCCCAAACTCTGGAATTCAGTCATGAATCCTCTCTACCTCGTTTTTCTCCTTTCAGATACTCCTTAAAACCTATCTCTTTGACCAAGACTTTGATCCTCTGTCCTAACTTCATATGTGGCTCCATGTCAAATTTTGCTCGATAAAGCTACCATGAAGATGGTTTACTCCAGTAAAGGAGCTATATAAATGCAAGTTGTTGTTGATGCTATAACATAGGAAGTTCTTTAAAGACTGCATCATTGTTCAAGTTTTCAAGAAGGGTAAGAATAAAATCTTAAATTTAAACATACATTGAAGCAGAA
The DNA here is from genome assembly GCF_964194155.1 of Cetorhinus maximus. NCBI lineage: Eukaryota > Metazoa > Chordata > Chondrichthyes > Lamniformes > Cetorhinidae > Cetorhinus > Cetorhinus maximus. The sequence goes on along the minus strand of NC_135897.1, from coordinate 71,905,143 downwards.
TATTTTAGTAACACTCAGTACTGCTGCAGACATATTTGTTATAGGAGGAAAAGTGCAAATAGGTTGAATAATTTCTTAAGTTTATTATTTGATATAAAAAAACATCTTAAATAGATGGACAATAAAAAACTATTTAAAATTACATAGAGAAATTATCTGATTGATTTATGCAAGTGTGATATGTGAGTAAAACAAATGTATTAATTTTTCAAACTCAAATGAATATGGAAAATATTAGTCATTTATCTTGCACCAAGTAACAATGCAAGCATTGTTTCATTTTCTCTTATCTTTCTAAACCCTTTCACACGAGATGTCTAAACGATTAACAGGTTTAAAAATTGCCCAGAAGCCTCAAGGGAACAGGAGCTGCACTTCATACGGTTTCAAACTGAAGCCCGTGAGATGGGCATTGAGGGTCTGCCAGTTGCTTCTTTAGAGTCCAATCAATCCCGTCAGTGGATTCACACTATTAGCACTTTGCACAAACATTAAAGATTTGAGGGCTCAATGGTGAGAGCACTGCTTCCAATTTACCAGGATTTGGAACGTCAGCACAAAGTGGACAAGTTTACAGATGGTAAAATAGGAGGGGCAGTGGAATCAAATGAGACAGCTCAGAAACTACTGGTTGGCTTAACCTCTCACCCAAAAGGTGTACCTCCAGCAGTGCAGCACTCCATCAGTGCTGAGTCTTAAAATTGCCTGCATTGTAATGGACTATTTTCAGATCTGTCAGATAGAAAGCAATTGGGCTTGTTTGAAGAATTCATGAGAATCGGTTCCACCTAGGGGATAGTTAGAATATGGAACTTGCTACCACAAGATACTGTTGAGGTGAACAGCATAGATTAATTTTGAGGAAGAATGGAATTGAAAGGCATACTGGTGGGATGAGGTGAAGTGGGTAGGAGGAGCCTCATGTGCTGCACAAACACCAGGACAGGCCAGTTGGGTTGAATGGCCTGTTTCTGTGCTGTAAATTTTGTGTAATTCTATGTAATGGATAAGATATATAAGTGAATAGAACAATGGCAGATGACATTAAGTGCAGACAAACATAAAATGCTACTCATAAGTTGAAAAGAAATTGATATACACAGTATCATAGACTGCATGGATGGTGCTGAATTAGCTATGCTTGAAGCTAAAAGAGATCTTAGGGACTTAATGGATATAACATTAATGTGTCCCAACAATGCAGAGCAGCAATCCAATGGGGTGTTGATCTACACACCCTGAGGAAGAGAGGTAATCTTGGGTGGGTGGGAGGGGAAAAGGTGATTTGTTACAGATGGATAAGATTGAACAGGGCATAGAGAAAGTTAACTTGAAGTATTACTTTAAATTAAACTACAGGAGTACACTGAATTACATAAGTACACTGGTTCAAACCGGAGATGTGTAATGTTGGGGCTGCATATCGGGAAATTCTTCACACAGTGATCAACGAATGTGAAATAAACTTTCAGATGGCATAGTGGAAAGCAAACACTTAGGATCTTCAATGGGTCGAATAGCCTTAGTCATCCATAACTGTGATCTAGTGTTCAATGTTGTCCCAAAATCCGTGTTTATAATACTAATAGCACATTAATAATAGCTATCCTAACGCTTCAACAGACCACATTATTATAGCCTGCAACTCCTAATTCAAGGTTCTTCAATTATAATTATCTGATCATCTTTCAGTACTTTTCTGTTATTTACATTGCATAGATCACCTATAGTGTAAAAAAAACCTTAGCATTATTATGAAAAATGATGGCGATCCCATTTTCCAGCTGGAAATAACCCATCCAGAAGAAAGGATTTCTCCCAGAGCGGACACACTGCTGCTACTGACTCTCTTTCAAACCGCTCCAAACATGTAGCGCAGTCCCCACCCGTGGCTCACACTGACCTCTGGAGACAGATTCACACTAGTTCATTTGTTGTTGTTGTTCTACAAAATAATGCGCTAGAGTCCCTGAATTTTAACATACAAAGTGCAAGTTCTAGACAGGGGAGGAGGGTGGTCGAAAATGGTCATATCTGGCAATCGAGCATTTATAAACTAATAAGTGAATCCTGACACTTATCCCTTTAATTCTGGGGAAATAAGAAGGGCCGGAGCTGCACATCGTGGCATCATCATCCATCATACAGCAATGCCTTCTTTCGCTTAAAATGAGATGAATTGCAAGGCTATTGAGATAAACCAGAGCAGCCAAATAAACCTGCATACAGAAGTTTCCAATCGTTTGCCCACTTACTAACCACCATCCTACGATAAAATCCCAGTCACGGTGCCAGTTATTGGCAAATCCGACCCTAGACAGTTAGTCCTAGTCTATACCGTGCAACACTGGAGGAAACGTTTGTCTGCTTTGTCCTGTTTCACACAACAAGAGTTCTCCGGTGCGTTGTTCTCAATTGTCTCTCTGTTTCCGTGCACGGATTTTGCCTGCGGTTAGGAACGCTTAAAATGCAGGAAAAGAAAAGGCAGAGGGGCCAGATGGAGAGAGAGAGAGGTGGGGGGAGCCCTCGGTCTCTCTTAAACAGACTTGGCTTAGGGATTAGTTAAGAGATAATTCCCTAAACCAGAGGGATGAAATGTTTCAGCTGAAACTCCGCCGTGCTAGTACAGAACACATTCAAGAAACATCCCTGATCAGAAGTGGGCAGCTGACAGTTTAGCCTTTGCCCGCTTTGACCCTCTCACTCGTGGAGGGGTCACTTCTCAACATTACCGAACTTGCAATTAAGGCATTACAAATATATTAATGCCTCAAAATGCGTTTCTGTCATCAGGGTTTCCAAACAGCGAATGTGATTGACACGAACAGGGTCTACTGTGCTGCAAATTGCAACGTGAGGATGACGGTCAGGAACGGAAAGATAGTCCGTCATAAATCACACACATGTCATAAATCACACACATGTCATAAATCACACTTACATGTCAGCTTGAAGTTCCATCGAAGCTGCCTGTCTAATTACAAAGTAGTGAAGGCAGATCAGCACAACTTTGAAATCCATGCCTGCTCCGTGCCTGCCTCCCTCAGTAAAGGTGAGAAATGAGTGGTATGGGGGCTGCCGGTCTCGGCTCTGCTCGGCTCGGTGTGGTCCCTGCTCCCGGACCCTTCAGTCTGAGAGAAAACTGCTCTCAATTAGTTCATCCCGTTAGCCGCAACGTGCTGCAGCCCGTAAACCAATGGCTGTATTTAATTGTGATGTTCCCCGAATAACGGGCAGAACTTGTTCTTAGGATTTGTTTCCTTTTTTGCAATCCCTCTCACGACTTTAACTTTCTTTCCCCTCCTCCCAAGACGTTCTCTGCCTCTTTAGGGGTAATTTCCCCCTTCTCTCTCTCTCTCTCTCTCTCGCCAATGCTCTCCTGTCTCAGTTGCTTCCTTGGCATGAGTGTCGAGTCACTGGCTTGCAGGACCTGCTCTGGACGATCACTAACTCACTCACCGGCTCTTTCAAACCACAAGCACCAAAACCACACTTCCGCAAAGTAGCCCCCCTTCTCCTCACATGTGACCCTATGGAGTCATGGTTACTGCACACACACACGGCGGGATCTTTCCGGCTGTGCTCGATCTGTGTTGCTCATTAGTTTGCAACATCTAATCTATATGCAGTCATCCTCGTATTGCTTGCCTTCATATACATGAAACTCTTTCGAGTTATCAACAGTCACAGATTGCAACTCTTTCGAGTACAATCACAGTTCTTGGTTTCTGGGAGTGGGACATGAACCCACAACCCTCTGATTCAAAGGCGAGGGTGCTATGAACTGAGCCACAGCTGACACCTGAGGCACACCTCCGTGCCAGTGTTAATCACATCGCACTGTCCGTCAGGACTTGCAATTTAAATTGGTGGCTGCAATGCTTGTTGTATTTCCCATATGTGCGTCTTGTTCGACTTTACGCAGGAGCACTCATGAATCGGTCACAAATTCTCCGCTCCTTCCTGCCCAGAGGCGAGTAGAGCAATGGTTAGAAGAATCTTCCAGTCGGGCAACGAAGGGTCATGTGGACTCGAAACGTCAACTCTTTTCTTCTCCACCGATGCTGCCAGACCTGCTGAGTTCTTCCAGGTAATTCTGTTTTTGTAACGGCTTCCCAATATCAGCTGTGCCAGAGGAGGCTTTGCCTTCCCCCACAGCAAGAAAGATCCCAGCGTTCGTTCCACACTCCTCTCATGTGTGCCCCTCCCTTTTGGTTCAAGAGTTTCATTGGCAGAGGGTTGGGAGCGGATAGGCTGAGTACCCCCTCCGTGAGGAATAGTGAGCGCTATGAGAAAGCAAAACGGTAGAATAAATGGGGCGCTTTCTATTTGATATTTAGGACTCCAAGCTGAAAAAATGTCACCTGTGATTTTGGGGGGAGAAATCCTGCCTGTTCTTTGGTTAAATTGAAGTTGGGGAGCCAATTGGGGTTACAGCCTCCCAAGCTCAAGTTCACCAATTGTTAGATTGGAAGCCAGCCACTTCTAGGTTTGCAGTGTGCCCATGTGAAAGGAGCATTCGGTGCCCTGCATATGCAAATTGCAGTCCTAATGCCAGTTGCAGGATGCCAATCCAATTGACCAGTGAACAGACAAAGCTTGTACCAGTCCTTGAAGAGCCAGGAAGAGCAGGCTGGCACCCTACTCCCTCCAATTTGCTTCCCCCAACCTCAGACACATCGGCGGGCTTCTTCACCATCTAAACCAACCATAGCTTCCAAGGCCCCGACTGAATCATTATCCGCAGCTCACAACTTCAATTAAAATGAAGCTCGAGGGTGAATTTTATTCAGGCCTCAGGCCGACAGCTTCGGGTGTTTGTTGAAATTGCCCAGTTTGCACCAGAATCTGGCACCAGTTGAATTTTCCCCTGCTCTGTCCGCTTTACATTTTTAAAATTTGTGTTTGATAATATAATCAGATCTTGCATGTAGAAGACACAACACAATGAACAAAGAGAGACCTCAAGAGAATTATTTAAACCAAAATAACAGTCGCAAATAAAGCTCTCAGTAGCAAAGAATTCCAAAGTAAAACCAGCCATACTTTTCAGTTAAACCTTTCATATTTTACTTTCAAACGGAAATTACATAATTGTAATCTTTGCAGGGTAGAAAAGATTAAAAAGTGCACTAAAATTTTAATTTAATATTAATTCATACAAGATGATCATATAATTGTTGGTTATGTAAGTAGCAGTTATGTAATGACTAGTTAGCTATATAAGTCATTGTTCCTTTTTGTTTATTCCAAAAATCTCTTGGATTCTTTGATAAACTACAAATTTCCTGTACTTGTTACCATCATTTTCTCATCTCGTGTGATGCCAGTCTTCCCGAGATCCTGTTGCACATCATATGATGGGGTGGGAAGAAACTCAAGTAGAACATAAATACCATCATGGATTTATTGGGCTGAATGACCTGTTTCTGTGTTGCAAATTCTATATAATCTTATGTGCTGTTCGCAGTTTTCCAGTTTTTCCCTTCCTGTTCTCCTTCCAGTTCTTGCTGTTCCAACAATTCACATTTATATATTTCCTTTGACATAGTAAAACTTCCCAAAGCACTTGCATAGCATCTCTCATGCCATAATCTCCCATGCTATAACCTCCATGTTCTCCCTGCACTACTAGATTTCCACACGGTACACTGTACCCGTTGAAGTTTCCAAGATGATTAGTCATTATCACTCGTTTCAAAGCTATTCTTAAAATGTGTAATTTGATGCAGCAGCTCCCTGCAGGAGTTCATTTTATTCACCAAACAGTGGAGCGAACACACTCAGGTGATATCAGGTAATCGGACCTTCAATGTGTTTCTTAGTATTGGCATCAACATGATCATACAATTTCTTTCCAGATTCTACTAAGCATTTAAGGTGTTTTAGAAAGCATTCTCAGAAATTGGAAAAAAAATAAAGTGTCCATCAATTGAAACCTGAGCAAAAGAGTAACAAGATCATAATGAACATGTGCTTAAGATCATAAGAGGGAAGGTGAGCAGATAGTTTTGTACTTCACACAGGTGGTGGCAAATATATGGATTTTATTTGGCAAAATAAATGATTGAGAGGTAGAAGAGATATCATTTTTCAAACTTGGGGAGCTGCCAGAAGAACTGCAATGATCTTTTTCTGGTTTTATACATTCGCATGTTTCAAAGTTTGGAAAGAGAAAATGTGCTGATTTATGTTGCTTTTGTGCTTCAGCTCCACTGGTGGTTCCACAGAGGAGCACTGTAAAAGTGATTATGTGAAAGTAATCATTTTGTTTAAACTCTTAGAACTGATCTAAGCATACATACTTACTGCTGAGACTCTTTTAAAAGTGCATTTCTCCACCATTTTTCACTATGATTGAAAGGCAGCCTTGTATACCCCACGGAAACAGCTGTTAAAAAATACACTTTAGCTCAATATAGCTGGAATTTTGAAATTCAAAGGATTGACACTGTAATATTTTATAGGCACCACCAATGGGATGGCAGGTTAACCAATAAAATCAGAGCACAAATCAGCTTCAAAAACCACCTTTTCAAAAAATGTAATTCTCATTCACTTTGAGGTCTGAGTTCTAAATATACATGAATGTAAAATATCCTGAAAATAGTACCATAGAGTACCTACCCCCTTTTCCTCAATGTGACTGACTCCAGGAGCATAATGGCCTACTTTATGCCCTATCAATTCACACATCTATATATACAAGTGAAGATGAATTCAGGAAGCACACTGCTTTGTCCTGGTGTTTGCTGATTCTCAATTTTAATTTATAGTAATCTGTAAGGTGATCAGCAGTGATCCAGATACACAAACCAAGCATGTTCTGGTCTCAGTTCTCCTTTAAAAATATTTCCCACAGGGTCATTTAAGGAAATCAATTTTTTTAGCTTTAACCTGAATAATGAAAAGGAATTCATTTTGGCATTGTACAGCATTAAGATTCACAAACAGAGGTTTATGGTAATCACAGAGATAAAAACAAAAAGCTAAAAGCTACTGCGGATGCTGGAAATCCAAAACAAAAACAGAATTACCTGGAAAAACTCAGCAGGTCTGGCAGCATCGACGGAGAAGAAATCAGTTAACGTTTCGAGCCTTCATGGCCCTTCGGCAGAACTGAAGCATAATTAGGAGAGAGGAGAAATATAAACTGGTTTAAGGTTGGGGGTGGGGGGGGGGCGGGGAAGAGGGAAGTTGAGGGTGTGGTGATTGTGGCGATAAGCAAGCCGTGATAAGAGCAGATAATCAAAAGGTGACATCTTTTGATTATCTGCTCCTATCACGGCTTGCCTATCTCCACAATCACCACACCCTCAACTTCTCTCTCCCCCCCCCGCCCCCCACCCCACCTTAAACCAGTTTATATTTCTCCTTTCTCCTAACTATGCTTCAGTTCTGCCGAAGGGCCATGAAGGCTCGAAATGTTAACTGATTTCTTCTCCGCCGATGCTGCCAGACCTGCTGAGTTTTTCCAGGTAATTCTGTTTTTGTTTATGGTAATCAAGCCATTCTACAGGGGTGCCTTGTAAAATTCCACTCAAGATACCATAATGTTAAAGGCACTAAAGTATTCCTCTCTGCTGTTTGGCCAGCATTTAAAAGAATGTCTAATGCATGGTCCAAAAGGGCTGATGTTGGATTGTAGGATAGAGAGCTGAACAAATTAAATGCTTACTGGTAACCCAGACTGGTAGAATACGAATCTCACCTGAGTTTCTAAGTGAGAACTAACATTCAGAAAGAACATGGCTTGTGTACATGGATCACTCATCTTCTTTTCACAAATTCCTGTAAATCCATCAGACTTTAAAACAGCACGGTGAGAGGTGAGACTTCATTTTAATACAGCGTAGAGAGAGGTGAGACTTCACTTTAAAACACAGCGGAGAGAGGCGAGGCTTCATTTTAATACAGCTTGGTGAGAGGTGAGACTTCATTTTAATATAGCGTGGAGAGAGGTGAGACTTCATTTTAAAACAGCGTGGAGAGAGGTGAGACTTCATTTTAATACAGCGTGGAGAGAGGCGAGGCTTCATTTTAACACAGCGTGGTGAGAGGTGAGACTTCAGTTTAAAACAGCGTGGAGAGAGGCAAAACTTCATTTTAATACAGCATGGAGAGAGGAGAGACTTCATTTTAATACAGCGTGGAGAGAGGTGAGGCTTCAGTTTAAAACAGCGTGGAGAGAGGCAAGGCTTCATTTTAATACAGCATGGAGAGAGGCAAGGCTTCATTTTAATACAGCATGGAGAGAGGCAAGGCTTCATTTTGATACAGCGTGGAGAGAGGCAAAACTTAATTTTAATACAGCGTGGAGAGAGGCGAGGCTTCATTTTAATACAGCATGGAGAGAGGCAAGGCTTCATTTTAATACAGCATGGAGAGAGGCAAGGCTTCATTTTAATACAGCATGGAGAGAGGCAAGACTTCATTTTAATACAGCGTGGAGAGAGGCGAGGCTTCATTTTAATACAGCATGGAGAGGGGCAAGACTTCATTTTAATACAGCATGGAGAGAGGTGAGAATTCAGCCCAAATCTTCCAATCAGGTTCGGAACCCCTATTTTTGACTCTGATCAGACAAAAAACTACCCAACCACCCCTCTAATTTTTCTGGCCAATCTTCCAATGGAGGATCCTACAGAACTCAGTCAGGGCAGGAAACCTCGGAGACATCAGCAAAGGGAATCCATGCAGAAGCCATATCCCCTTTTTCCAGAACTAGCTGCCATATTCTGGGAAATGTTCACTAACACACTGAAAAGCTTTGGGACATTTAAACACTTTTTCAGTGTGTTAATGAATAAGTGTTGCAGGATGGGTGAGGTAAGTGGATAGGGGGTAGGGTTGTGAGGTAAGTGAGTAGGTTGGATGAGATAAATGGGTAAAGCGGTAGGTTGCAGCTGGGTAGGGTGGTAGCTATGTAGGGTGGCAGCAGGGTAGGGTACTAGATAGGTAGAGCAGTGAGGTCAGATCAGGGAGACGGGGTGGGAGACAGGGGATTGGGGAGAGTCGAGTGGTAGGGTCTCGGGTTGGGAGAAGTCATGGGTAGTGCAGGAGTCAAGTGGTGGCGACTAGTCAGGTTGGGTCGGGGGGACTCAGGGGCAAGGGTAGTCAGGGCTTCAAGGGAGGAGTCAGGGGTGGTCAGTGTGAGTGATGGTATGGGTTCAGTTCTATAATTAACCAGGAGTTAGACTAGGATTTTTCTGTCTAAAGTTTCCTGGGTAAGTTGGAATCATCCAAAGTCTCCGAATCTAACTCAGAGTTGGAGACTTTTTCGGAGGGTCCTGGGCAGCAGGGGAATTGCCCATTGGCAGTTCAAACTTCCCAGGCAAATCCAATGGAATCAGTGCTTTGGTACTTCCGAGGGTCTCTGCAGAGCTTCTTGGGAAATATGTCCAGTCACCAACGATCTGGTGCCCAGAAGATCTGGGTCATTATTTTAAAAGCAATGCGGAGAGAGGTGAGATTCATTCCAGTTCTTGCTATTCCAACAATTCGCATTGATAAAGTTCCTTTGACGTGGGCCATTCAGTATGTGGACCGAATGCGTTATGAAAAATGACATCACAGGGAAACAGGTAAGTGATTGGTTCATCTTTCAAAACCCGGGTAATTTATTAATAATTATAAGATTTTATTAGTAGTAGTAAGGTTTACCAGCAGTAGTGAAGCTTATTAGGAGCGGTAGACCTTATTCGTTAAAATAAGTTAAAAATAAATTAATACATAATCAAGATGGCAGGACCGGTGATGTGTTGCGGCTACAGCATGTAGGTCCTGATGGCACCTTTGTCGTTCACAGAAACCACATCTGAGGTAATTATTTGCAGCTCAAGGAGCTTCAGCTCGAAGTTAATGAGCTGGGGGCGAGCTACAGACACTGTAATACAGGGAGGGGAATGTTACAGGGACACTTTGTTCCAGAAGGCAGTCACATCCCTTAGGGTAGGGTCATCTGATTAGGTCAGCGACCAGGGACAGGAGGGGTTGACTGCGAGTGAGGCAGGACTGGAGATTGAGAGGGAATAAGTGGAGGAGCCTCAGCCTTTGCAATTGTCCAACAGGCTCGAGGCTCTTGCAGCTTGTAAGGATGAGAGCGGGGTAACAAGGTGGGTGAAAGAACTGACCATGGCACCGGGCTACAGGAAGTCATTCAAGTGGGGGGAGTAAATAAGAACGTGGTGGTAGGAGGGGACAGTATAGTCAGGGGGATAGACACAGTTCTCTGCATCTGATAGCGAGAGTCCAGAAGATTCTGTTGCCTGCCCAATGCCAGGATTCAGGACATCCACTCGGGGCTGGAGAGGAATTGCAGTAGGAGGGGAAGGATCCAGTTGTTGTGGTCCACATGAGTGCAACAATACAAATGGGATTCAGAAAGAGTTTCTGCGTAGCGATTTTGAGCCACTGGGGGCTAAATTCAAAAGCAGTACCACAAAGGTAATAATCTCTGGACTATTACCTAAACCATGATCAAATTGACATAGGATAAATAAGATGAGAGAGATGAATGTGTGGCTGAAAGACTGATGTGAGAGAAATGGGTTTGGATTCATTGGGCACTGGCACCACTACTGGGGAAAGTAGGAACTGTACTGTCAGGATGGCTTTCACCTGAACCATGCCAGGACCAGTGTTCTGGTGAGCCGTATAACGAGGGCAGTAGAGAGGGTTTTAAACTAAAGAGTGGGGTGAAGGGATCATGTGAAAAGAGATGAGGTAATTCAAAGGGAAACAACGAGGTTATAGAACAGGGCAGCAATTTGGGTAATGATAACCAGAGTACGGCAGGAGGGGACAGAGTGCACAAGGTTAAGAATGCACTGGGAGATAAGGCCAGAGATTGCAAAAATGGTAAAAAGACAGAGTTAAAGACTCTCTATCTGAATGCATTTTTTTTTTAGCACAGATAGAAATAAATATACATGACCTAATAGTTATTACACATGCATGGTTGGACCAAGGCTGGCACCTGAATATTGAAGGGTATTTGACATCTCAAAAAGGTAGGAAGCTAGGAAAAGATGGTTGGGTAGCTCTGTTAATTGAAGATGTCATTAGCATAATAGTAAGAGATAACCTTAGCTTGAAAGAATAAGATGTAAAATCAGCTTGGATAGAGATAAGAAATAGGAAAGGTAAGAGGTCAATTTTGGGAGTAGTTTGTAGGCCACCTAATAGTATTTACACTGTAGGACAGAGTTAGAGGAAGAAATAAATGGGCGTGTAAGAAAGGTACCCCAATAATCATGGGTGACTCTAATCTACATGTAGATTAGGTGAATCAGATTGGTAAAGGTAACCTGGAAAATGAGTTCATAGTGTGTATTTGGGACAATTCCTTAGAGCAGTATGTTCTATAGCCAACCAGGGAGCAAACTATTCTAGACTGGTAATGAGCAATGAGACAGGATTAATTAATAACCTCATGGTAAAGGAGCCTCGAGGTGATGGTGATCATAACATCATAAATCATAGGATTTCACTTTCAGTGTGAAGGGAAGAAGTGTGTGTCTAAGACCAGTGTTTTAAACCTGAATAAAGGTAATATAAGGATACGAAGGCAGAGCTAGCTAAAGTGAACTAGGAAACTAAGTTAAAAGGTAGGACAATAGAAATACAGCGGCAGACTTTTAAGGAGAAATTTAATAATTCTCAGCAAAGATTTATCCCAGTGAGAAAGAAAGACTCTTTGAGAAGGATGCTAAATAAGGAAGATAAGGATAATACCAAATTGAAAGAAACACTGCACAAATCTGTAAAGTTTAGTGGTAGGTCAGAAGATTGGTCAGATTTTAAGAACCAGCAAAGAATGACTAAAACAAAATAAAGAGGGAGAAATTACAGTCTGAGAGAGAGCTGGCTAGAAACATAAAAATAGATAGTAAGAGTTTCTGCAAGTATTTAAACAGGAAAAGAGTAACTAAAGCCATGTTGGTCCTCTAGAGTGAGTCTGGAATGGAAAACAAGGAAATAGTAGAGGCATTGAATGGGTATTTTGTGTTTGTCTTCACTTAGATCAAGACTTAGAAAACTTCACAAAGTTACTTGAAAATCAAGAGGTAAAAGGGAGGGAGGCACTTAAAACACTCACCATCGCCAGGGAAAAGCTGCTGGGAAAATATATTAAACTTAAAGGCTGGCAAGTCCCCGGGACCAGATGGCTTGCAAACTATGGTCTTAAAAGAAGAAAGAAGTGGCTGCAGAATTGTAGAGACATTAGTTACAATCTTCCAAAATTCCTTAGGCCAGGATTTTGCCCTCGTCGGGCGGGCTCAGCAGCGGCGAGCAGGAGCTGTTGGGAAGCCGACCGCCACCTGTGATCGGGCCGCGATCGCAATTTTGAAGCTGGCAGGCCAATTAAGGCTCGCCCAGCGTGAAATGCGTGCTGCAGCACTCAGCGCTGCCTGTGTGGGGTGGGAGGAGGGTGAGCGGGGAACTTGGCGCATGCGCACAGGTGGGCGCAGGAAAAGCTCTCTGAGGCAGCTGTCACATGAACAGGGACATGTTATTAATGATATGTTAGGCCAGAATTTTTCCCTCGGCGATTTGGGGGCGGGGCCCGCTTGGCGAGGGGAAAATGACGCGGGATGACGTCGGGAGGAACCCCCGGCGTCATCCTGGTCCATTTAAATATTCAGGAAGGTGGGCGGACAGCGAAATTAGCTGTCCGCCCGCCGACCTGTCAATGGCCAATTGAGGCCATTGAGAGGCTAATTAACCTTGTTAAAGACCCTGCCCGTCCAAGCTTAAGGCTGGCGGGCAGGCCAGGCGCTCCAGCGGGCTCCAGGTTATTCATGAAACTTCATCCACTGGCAGGATGAAGTTTCAAGTCCGTTTTTTAAAAATTTAATAAACTTAATGTGTTTCCTATTAACATGTCCCATCTCGTGTGACATTGTCACATGAGGGGGACATGTTAATAATTTTAATATTTCTCTATTTTTTGACTTTTGTTACCTGTCAGTAATCTCCCTGAGACAGCACTTAGTCTCAGGGAGCAGTGCACTCGCTCTTTGACAGATGGGGATTCCCTCCCCACCGGAACAGGAAGTGCATAGCGCTTCCTGTCGGGCAGGCCGCTGGGTGGGCCTTAATTGGCCCGCCCACTCAAAATGGCGGCGGGCCCCGTTTCCGCGGCGAGGGACGGCTGCCACCGAGCCGGTGGGGCCCGATCGCCCATCAAGGGCAAAATTCTGCCCTTAAAATTTTAATTTAGTTTTTAATAGCTGTTGGAAACCTCATCCCGCCTGTGGATAAGGTTTCCTAAAGAATCCAAAGGCCGCTTGGCCTTTTCATCTGCCCGCCAACCGTAAGGTTGGATGGGCAGTGAAAAATTTACTTCAACTATAAGTTTAATGGTCTGAATAGGCCTGTTAATTGTCGGCAGTCGTGCTGCTGACTCCCGCGTGTGCCCGCTAACCGAAATATTGCGTGAGTGTACGATGACATCTGGACATTCGCCTGACATCATTGTGCGTCATTTTACACTTGTTCGGGTCGGGCGTGCGTCTGCCTGACGAGCGAAAAATTCTGGCCTTAGTTTCTAGAAGGTACTTAGAAAATCATAATGGGGTCAGGCAGAGTCAACTGGTTTTGTGAAAGGGAAATCGTGCTTAACTAATTTAGTAGAATTCTTTGAAGCAGTAATAAGCAAGGTGGATAAAGGAGAACCTGTAGATGTGGCGTGCTTGGATTTCCAAACACATTTGATATTGTGCCACATCAAAGGTTACTACACAAGATAGGAGCACATGGTGTAGGGGGTAACATATTTGTATGGATGAATGATTAGCTAGCTAACAGGAAGCAGAGGGTAGGGATAAATGGTCATTTTCAGGTTGGCAAGCTGTAACTAATGGAGTGCCACAGGGATCAGTGCTGGGGCCCCAACTATTTACAATCTATATCAATGGCTTGGCTGAAGGAACCAAATGTAGGGTAGTTAAATTTGCCAATGACGCCAAGATAAGTTGTCAAGAGGAAGTAAAGAATCTATAAAGACATTTAGATAGGTTAAGTGAGTGTGAAAAAATTTGACCGATGGAGTATGATGTAGGAAAATGTGAATTTGTCCACTTTGGCACAAAGAATAAAAAAAGCAACATACTGTTTAAATGGAGTGGGATTGCAAAACTCGGTGGTACAGATGGATCAGTGTCCTGGTACATGAATCGCAAAATGTTTATGTGCAGGCACAGCAAGTGATCAGGAAGGCAAATGGAATGTTGGTATCTATTGCAAGCGGAACGGAAAATAAAAGTAGGGAAGTTTTACTGCAGCTGTTTAGGGCCTTGGTGAGACCACATCTGCAGTGCTGTGTACAGCTTTGGTCTCCTTATTTGAAAAAGGATATAATTGCATTAGAAGCAGTTCAGGGAAGACTCACTCAACTCATTCCTGGGACGAAGGGATCATCTTATGAAGCAATGAACAGGCTGGGCCTATACACATTGGAGTTTATAAGAATGAGAGGCGAACTTATTGAAACATATAAGATCCTGAGGGGACTTGACAGGGTGGAAACTAGGAGCATGTTTCCTCGTGTGGGGGAGACTAGAGCTAAGGGACACAGTCTAAGAATAAGATGTCTCCCTTTTAAGATGGAGATGAGGAGAAATTCTTTCTCTCAGAGGGTCATTAGCCTGTGAAATTATTTTCCACATAAAGCAGTGGAAGTTGAGACAATAAATTTATTCAAGGCTGAGTTAGATGGATTTTTGATAAACAAGGGAGTCAAGGGTTATGGAGGGGAAGACAGGAAGGCGGAGTTGAGACTGCAACAAGATCAGCCATGATCTTATTGAATGGCAGAGCAGGCTCGAAGGGCTGAAGGGCCTACACTTGCTCCTAAGCCCTATGTTTCTATGTTCCTAAACAAAGTGAGAGCAGTGGAAGATAGAACAGGTGTAAGTTTAAAAGGAAAAGGGCATGCTCCCTTACATTTACTTTAAAGATTATCATTGGGTGAGTATTTTCCTTTAGCTACTATATATACTTTAGAAGGAAAACCTAATTCGACAACAACTGTTTGCTGGTATTGACATTCCCCTCTTTTCTCTTTCTTTTTCTTTGGCACCTGTTAATGATTCTGCCATTCACACCTCTTCTAGGCACATATTTTGTTATTTTGCTTGTTCCATTACCTTTCTCTTTGGATTTGCACCACCATCTCTCTTGTCATTTAATCTCTCATGTCTTCCACACTATTGCAGACCTTCCCTATTTTTCCTTTTTTCCACCTTCCCTCCCGCTTTCAGTTGCTTTAAACCTATTTATTATATTTCTAACTTTTCCCAGCTCTGCTAAAAGACCATTGGGTTGTATTATTAAGTCGTGGTCAGGAACCCAACACAGGGGTAAATTCCGGGTCCCGGCCCCACATCACCACAGCATTGGTAACACAACACAATTTTCAAAGGCAGTGTAACTAATTAGCCCAGGGTGAGTTCGCCGCCCAAACAGGATTGTTGGGAGTGGCCTGGAGGTGGGACATGGATCTAAAGAGCCCTTTGGAAAGGGGAACAGCAGCCATGCTTGGGCTTGATGTTCACTGAGGATATGTCACAGGAGGGTGTTGATCGGACAGGCATTCAAGGGCAGCGCCCATGTTTTCCATTGCTGACATAAGAAAGTCATCTCAAGAGAGCATAAGGGCCTGGCTGGAGGTCACCATAGAGATCATCAGTAGAGGAGTGACATGGAGGACGTGGATCAAATGTTGCAAGAGGTTCAATGCCCCGCTAAGATCTAGGAAGGTGAATGGTAAGCAACACGCCGGTGATAGGCCTTTAACTTTGCCTGCATGCACACGAACTAAGTGGACTGAATGCCCATAGTTCTCCCTAACATTGTCAGAGTAAATGGCCAGTTCCATCACTGAGATGTCAGCTACCCTCATATAGGGAGCATAATTGAGAAAGGGCATCACTGAAGAGCACAACAGCTCATATCAATGTCATGCTGGATTGGTGAGAGAGGCCAGCCTACTCATGCATCTTTATCTCATCATCTTGCAGGAAAAGTGAGTGCACAACAGGCACAAGATGGCTTGAATGGGTGGTGGTGTGGCTGACCTTCATGACCTGAGACCAGCATGGGGGAGATCACGACAGGTTGTCTGCGATGGCAAGCCGTGAAGAGCAGGGTCATTTGAATGTCCTATTTCAGGTGAAGGGCATGGAGAAACTCTTGTTCGATGTGCAGTGTGGCACTTGGACCACTGTCATCTATGGGGTTGGTTGTGCTGATGCACTTGCTGAGTTGCCCGGGTTCTCATCACCACCTCCTTGTGTTTCCCACAGGGCCTGCAGTGGAGGCAGGACAGAGTGGTCGTGCACAGAGATTGCTGGCTCCCTTGGTGGGGGAGACTCCATACCTCCGCACCATGCGCCAGCACAGACACACCCACCCCAGTTGGGCCTGAATCAATAATATAGCAGGGAGCACTGAGTTAGCAGCACCTCAAAAGTGAGCAAGAGGAGGAGACTGAAGCATCTGTGGGCAGTCTCCTCAGAGGACAGAGCATAGACACACCCATGCTTCGCTGGGCAAAGATACTGGGCCTCAAGTGTGACACACAAGGAGAGTTTTCTGGAACAGCAGAGGCAGATGAGTTCCCAAATGACGGAGATCCCCAAGGTATTGCAAAGCCATGGGCAGACAATGGACGAGTCCATGCAGCCCATGTGCTCTGTCATAGCTCAGGGCTTTGAGCGCACGAGCTCCTCCATTGAAAGAGTGGCACTGTTCTTGAAGAGCCATTACAGCACCACTCTGAGTGGGTACAAGAGCAGCACGCTGACATACAAAGAAAGAGCAACTGTCTCCATAGCATTGACTACTCAGTGCCACTGATGGCGCTGTGATGCGAGTAAATGCCAACTGTCTACCAGTTGGTGACCTCGGTAAGCATGTTAGGGCACCAGGAAAGGGCTGAAGAAGTTGAAGAGGTTGTGCGGGGGGCCGCCCCTCAGGGTGCACCAGTGCAAAATGTCGCCTCCTCAGTCCCTCCAACTGAGGAACCATATATGGTATTTGTGCAGTTGCATGATCAATGATATGTGGCAATGGTGACGGTGGAGATCCCGTTCTCAATGTCACTGGGTAACAATGGAATTATCCAAATGTGCATGTTTGTTGGGTCATTTCACTCTCATTGGAGGTGAGTTACAGAGTCATCTGTTATAAGAGCTGAGAGGCGCAGAACTGAAGCGTTGCTAAATGGTGAGGTGAGAGTGACTGTCCTTGACACCAAGGCAGCATTTGACAGAGTGTGGCGTCAAGGAGCCCGAGTAAAACTGGAGTCAATGGGAATCAGGCGGAAAACTCTCCGCTAGTTTGAGTCATACGTAGCACAAAGGAAGATGGTTCTGGTTGTTGAGGGTCAGT
Organism: Cetorhinus maximus; assembly: GCF_964194155.1. Taxonomy (NCBI): domain Eukaryota; kingdom Metazoa; phylum Chordata; class Chondrichthyes; order Lamniformes; family Cetorhinidae; genus Cetorhinus; species Cetorhinus maximus. The sequence goes on along the minus strand of NC_135897.1, from coordinate 71,887,746 downwards.
CATCTCAACTCCAGGACATCACTGCAGGAGTTCCTCAGGGTAGTGTCCTAGGCCCAACCATCTTCAGCTGCTTCATCAATGATCTTCCTTTCATCATAAGGTCAGAAGTGGGGATGTTCACTGATTGCACAATGTTCAGCACCATTCACAACTCCTCAGATACTGAAGCAGCCCATGTCCAAATGCAGCAAGACCTGGACAATATCCAGGCTTGGGCTGACATGTGGCAAGTAACATTCACACCACACAAGTGTCAGGCAATGACCATCTCCAACAAGAGAGAATCCAACCATCGCCCCTTGATGTTCAATGGCATTACCATCACTGAATCCCCCACTATCAACAACTTGGGGGTTACCATTGACCAGGAACTGAACTGCACTAGCCATATAAATATTGTGGCTACAAGAGCAGGTCAGAGGCTAGGAATTGTGTGACTCACCTCCTGACTCCCCAAAGCCTGCCCACCATCTACACGGCACAAGTCAGGAATGTGATGGAATACTTCCCACTTGCCTGGATGAGTGCAGCTCTTACAACGCTGAAGAAGCTGGACACTGTCCAGGACAAAGCAGTCTGCTTGTTTGGCACCACATCCACAAACATTCACTCCCTCCACCATCGACGCACAGTAGCAGCAGTGTGTACCATCTACAAGATGCACTGCAGGAATTCACCAAGGCTCCTTAGACAGCACCTTCCAAACCCACAACCACTACCATCTAGAAGGACAAGGGCAGCAGATAGATGGGAACACCACCACCTGGAAGTTCCCCTCCAAGTCACTCACCATCCTGACTTGGAAATATATCGCTGTTCCTTCACTGTCGCTGGATCAAAATCCTGGAACTCCCTTCCTAACAGCACTGTACCTATACGACATGGGCTTCAGCGGTTCAAGAAGACAGCTCATCACCACCTTCTCAAGGGCAACTAGGGATGGGCAATAAATGCTGACCCAGCCACCGAAGCCCACATCCTGTGAATGAACAAAAAAAACTCTGCGCTGCCCTTGCGGATGCCAACCTGCTGATTGCTGGGAGACCAAGGATGACATCGAAAGTCTCATCCAATTGCATGGGCATTGGGCTCCTCTACAGTGCCCCTTTTGTCCTCCTATTTTTCCTCCTCCTGTCCTCCTTTGAGGAGGATTGGCATTGCAGGTCATCCTCTTCGTTCAGCTCCAGCCCTCTTTGTATACTCACGTTGTGCAACATGGAGCAAATACCCACAATGCAACACACCCTGGTTGGTACATACAAGAGGGCACCACCCTTACAGTCAAGGCAATGGAAGCACATCTTCAAGACACCAATGGTCTGTTCAATGCATGTTTGTGTTAGGTCTAGGCTTAGGTTGTAGCACAAATCTCCCTCCACAAAGCAGCAGCCACCCCCTCTGAGGATAACCCTTATCCACCACGGAACTGGGTGTTGGCCTAAAGAGGTGCAGCACCTCCAGCAAGATGAAGAATCATGACAGCTGCCCAGGAACTGAGTGCAAATCTGCAAGATGCACTTCCTGTGGTCAAAGACCAGCTGGACATTCAGTGTGTGAAGTCTTTTCTGTTGAGGAATTTGGCTGGCTGGTCTGTTGGCATCATGTTGGCTACCTGGGTATAATTGATGACCCACTGGACCTGAGGGAATTCATCAATGGCAACAAAGCTCTGCTGTCTCTGCGCTGGCCTGTCTTAAAATAGATATCGTCTCCCACCCTCTGGAATATGGCATCCATGATCTGTCAGGTGGCGCGATGAGCTGTCAACTGCAAGATGTCACCTAGGTCTGCAGCTGATCCTGAGAAATGGATCCCTAGAGATGCATAAAAGATCCTAGTGACGGTGACCTTGATGGCTGTTAGTGGAGGGCTGCCATGGGAGTCACGAGGCATCAGATCATTGTGCACCAGGGCGCAAAAGTCCAATATCATTTACCTGAATAGGATCTCGGACAGCCTCGCGCTACTCAGGGATATGATTGTCTATGTACCGGACAGGAGTGTGGACATCTGCCTCATCAGCCTGGACCAGGAGAAGCCCTTTGACAGAATATCGCACACCTACATGGTGAATGTGCTCTCCAAAATGGGGTTTGGGGAGGGAATCTGCAACTAGATCCAACTGCTCTACACAAACATCTATAGTGCAGTTTCAATCAATGGGTGGGAATCAGAAAGCTTTCCAATTAGATCAGGAGTCAGGCAGGGCTGCCCTCTCTCCCCTGTCCTGTTTGTGTGTTGCATAGAACCCTTTGCTGAGTCCATCAGGAAGGATCCGGGCATTAGAGGAGTGATGATCCCAGGCAGTGGAGGCACTCAGGTCAAAGCCTCCCTGCACATGGACGATGTCAGCGTCTTCTGCTCAGATCCGCTGTTGGTGCACAGACGGATCAACATCCGTGACCAGTTCAAACTGGCCTCAGGAGCCAAGGTAAATCATGGCAAGAGCGAGGCCATGTTCTTTGGGAACTGGGCTGACCGATTCTTTGTCCCCTTCACCGTCAGGTCAGACTGCCTGAAGGTGCGGGGGATATGGTTCGGAGGGACCAGGGCATGTGGTAGAAACTGGAAGGAGTGAATGGCTATGGTGGAAAGAAAACTGGGCATGTGGGAGCGACGGTCCCTGTCCATTGCGGGTAAGAACTTGATCATCAGGTGTGAGGCATTCTCGCTGTTGCTGTACGTGGAACAGGTCTGGCCCATTCCTCAGTCCTGCGCGGTGGCGATCACCCGAGCCATCTTTCGCTTTATCTGCAGGCCGAAAATAGATGGTGTTCACAGGGACGCGATGTACAAACCTCTAGATAAAGGGGGAAAAAATGTGCCCAACGTCGCCCTCATCCTGATGCCCACCTTTGTGTACGGCTGCATCAAAGTGTGCGTAGACCCTCAGTATGCAAACAGCAAGTATCACTACCTGCTGAGGTTCTACCTGTCCCCGGTGTTGAGAAGGATGGGTCTGGCCACGCTGCCACAGAATGCTCCAAGTAGTTGGACCGTGCCATACCACCTGTCCCTCATGGAAAAATTTATGCAGAGAAACACCTTTGACCACAAGTCCATAAGGCAGCGGTCAGCACCTAACATCCTAGAGGCCCTGCGGGAAAAGGAGATGGTGGATCCTGTTGATGGTTCCCCGAGCAGACTGTCAAAATCATTTGGCAGAATGCCTCATTGCCAGAACTTTCCAACAAGCACCAAGACGTAGCTTGGCTGGTGGTGAGAAAGGCCCTCCCCGTCAAATCCTTCCAACACGCCAGGAGTGTCACCCCCTTTGCACGTTGCCCTCAAGGCTGCTGCAGTGGGGAAGAGACCGTTGTTCACCTCCTTGTGGATTGTGCCTTTGCAAAGAAAGCCTGAAGAGAGATGCAGTGGTTTTTGTCGAGGTTCATCCCAAGCAGTTCCATGATGCAGGACTCTGCTCTGTGGGCTGTTCCTAGGGACACACAATGAGGCAAACATCAACTGCAACTGGAGGATCATCAACTCGGTCAAAGATGCTCTTTGGTCTGTCCGAAACTTATTGGTCTTCCAGTGAAAAGAGTTGTCCCCGACCAAGTGTTGCAGACTGGCACACTCCAAGGTCCAGGACTATGTGCTGAGGGACGTACTAAAGCTTACAGCAACTACTGCAAAGGTGCAATGGGGAAAGGTCGCTGACTAAGACCTTTCTGCCATAGTGCACCAAGGGGCTGGGAATTGTATAGACCCCTCGGGCTGTATGACTCACATTGAATGTATGCAGTGAAAACTACTTGTGTCACAATTGTATTGAAGCACCTCAAGAGTACAACATGATCTATGTAGATAACTTGAATACCATTGCACTGTCTGACTGTCTGTAATGACCATGTTGAAATGTCTGTAATGTTCATTGGTTGTATTGAAGCACCTCATGATCTATGTGGAAAACTTGAATATGATTGCACTTTTTGTGATGACCATTTTGAAATGTTTTATAATGTTCTTTCAGATATTTTATGAATAAAGTATATTTTTTCCAAAAAAAAGAATAGGCTCCAGCTGCTACGGTACTAGTACTCTGTCATTTGAAGGTAGCTGACTCTTGGGCAACACACACCAAGTTCTGCCTCTTGCACCCCCTTGCTGTATTTCTCTGGGCTCCTCCTGATCAGGAGGATACCTCTTTTGAAGCTCCTCCTCCCTGCTATGTCCAACGTCAGAAGAGCCTGTTCCCATTTCTGCTCCCTCGGCTGACACTTGTTTGTTCCCCTGGGCTTTCTCTGTCAACCTCTGTTGCCTAAGTGATTCCAGCAGTTGAAAGGGCCTCTCAGAAAGCCTACCTCCCCCTGTTGACAAATGCAAGCCACTCAGCACTAGTAACTCTGTGTCACCAGTTGTGCAGCTGAGCTTTATTGTCTCTCGTGTAAATGAGTTGCCCAGAATATCCATTAGCCCTGATGGCTTCCCGCTGTGTTCATGTCAGCTGCGCCTTGACCTGTCTCACACACACTGTGTGTTCCCAGTGCCTGACTATGAAAATTTTAAACTGCTCATCTGAGGCCTGTTAATGAGCTCATCAATGTGTGTAATGAGCACTTAATTGGAGGTGCGCAGGTTTCAAAATCTCCCCGCTCTCCTTTCTGGAGACAGCGGGGTCTAGTGCCACCCTCCAGGAACACGATTTTCAAATCACGCCCGCACTCATTGCCACCCCCTGCCAGCACTTGAACATCCAGTCAGTTACCTCTGTTTCTCTCTCCATAGATACTGCCTGACCTGTTTTTATTTCAGATTTCCAGAGTCTGCAGTATTTTGCTTTTGTAATAACTGTGCCTCCTAAGGACAAAGCTCTTAGGCAGAATTATTATTTCAACTCTGTTACAATCCATTTAGGGATCAGTAACTTTTTATTTAATGTAGACAAAGTTTGAAATCTCAGTTACCTACTAAGAGAATAAATCCACAAGATTCCGTGGTTTTAAAGAAAGAAAGAAAACTTCCAAATACAAAGTCAGAAAAGTAAAACAATTGACAAGATCTGTCTGATACTTTAATAGGCAAACTGTGGTTGAACACATCACACTGCATGTTAAATGGCAGATGCAACCAAAACAGATCCCACAGATTTCTGAGCAACCCACCCAGACATCAGTGACCAATATGAATCACAAAATCTCATTAAACTCTGTCTCCCTCATGAGGGATTTCAACCCCTCACTTTCAAAGATCTAGCCCCTGAATTCCCTCAAAAGCTGTTCTGACTCAGACTGTCTCAACAACTGCTCACCTCATGATGGTTCAAACTCTTCTCCTGAGACTGTGTTCCATAGGATTCAAAAAGCTGCACTTCCACCTCTAATTACCAGCATGATTCCAATTCTTTCACAAACCACGAGCTTCATTAAGCTGGAACTGCCCCTGGGTTTCTCCGAACATCAGGATCCCAGTTATACCAAGGTATAAATGGCTCCCAGGGCTTCTCTGAGCCCTAACCACCTTCTCAGCTCCCCAGGACTTTCCTGAGCCCTGACTACTTGGAGCCAGCTAACAGGTTGCAAGGCTTCTCTGTGAGCTGCAAACCACACAAGGTCCAAACTGCAACCAACCCCCTCTCCCAGAAAATACACAGATAAATTGAACCCAGAAAACCTTTTTAAGTTCCACCCATTTCAATGGTGATGTCACCTTTCAGGGTTCACTGAATGCTTGAAACTAATTTATTTCTAACTCCCAAAATAAAACATCTCTCTGGAGTGCACTTCTTTGCAAGTAGTGTAAACACCACATCTTCAGCTCTCCAGCTAAGTAAGCCCACCTGCTGTTTTAGAATCCTATCTTTCTAGCTGTTAACCCCTTAAGTCAACAATGCCCCAACCTTTTAAGTGTTATAGACTCCAAGCTGCTTTAGTTGCATTTGTGACATTTTCAACAGTTAAACTTTAACCTTCCCAGAACGAAACATAATCTCTAAAATATGAACATGAACCAAGAACTAGACATAAAAACTTACTCTTCATGTGTTCCCCATTTTGAAAACCTCAGTGAATGCCTGATTTCAGCTAAATGGATTGAGGAAAACACCATGCAGATGTTAGCTGCTTCTGACCAAATGGCAAATAAATATGCACTCAAGTCAGTCTAAGTGTCACTTTGAAACAGCCTTGACAGATACTTGCAAATAGACAGTTCACTTTAATATGATTTCCCACTCAGAAGTTGGTATGAGATTGAGAGTGCAAATCCCTCCTTGTCCTCACTCCTCCCGATCTCTGAAACATCCTCCAGTTCTACACTCTTTACTTCTCCAATTCTGTCCTCTTGCGCAGCCCTGATCTTCATCACTCCACTATTGGCAGCGATGTCTTCAACTGCCTAGGTTTTGAGCTCTGGGATCACTCTCTAAACCTTATTGCTTCTTCATCTCTCTTCTATTAAGATGATCCTTAGAACTTATTTATTTTTCTAAGCTTTTATTATCTGCCCTAATATCTTCTCAAGTATCAAATTTAGTTTGATAACGTTCCTATGAAATGCCTTAGGGCATTTCACTATGCTAAAGGTGCTACATCAATGGCAGTTGTTGTGTTTTCAATTCATAAAGATTGAAACCAGAGGGGATGGGCATGAACGTGTCTAACTTCTCTTTCCCCTCCTACAGCAAACAGGATACTCCCATGAGGGATACAAATAAACACTAACTTGCTTTGCAGCAATTAGCAACTTCCAGTTTTCATGGAGACTGTTGGACATTCTGTTGACTTCTCGCATTCTCCAAAGTCAGAATCAGCATTACAATCTGCCAACACATATTGACATTTTGATGAGGTGTGTTATGATCACATATCATACAGTTTCAAAAGTTGCAACATATATCTAGAGAAGACAGAAAGTAGTGGATAACAGAAAAATAAGATAACAGCAACTAAGCTCAGGACAAATGATGATATAAATGTGTTAAGTTGACTGCGCCAGATGTCTACATAACATTATCTCTATCCCGATGTGTATTTTGACTTTACCACATCCTGTAATTTTTCATTCTGTACTGATGCTACAGTCAATGCTTTTAGACACAAATCTGAAAATCTTTGTAATGCAAAATAGAACTTTAAGCACAGGATCAGGCTATTCGGCCCTTCCTTCTTGGGCTGGAATTTAAATACTCTCTCACGGGCTGATTTCACACAGGGCCTGTTTTCCTGTTTTGTTCCCACGGTGATATGGTTGCTAAGTTTAGAACATGCTGCTGTGATCTGTCACAGGTTGGTTTTAAGGAGTTGGCTTGGTTTACATGTTGCCATGTTCAAATCAAGGAGCAGGATGGATAACAGTGAGAACCCCCCTAGATCCCCCACCCCACCCCCATACTGCTGTGCCCAGTGGGTAAATGCGCTAAGGCCAGGATTTTACGGTCCCGCCTGCCTGACGGAACTGAATGGAGGTTTAAATGGCTCACCGCATCCGCTGGGGGGGGTGGGGAGACACACTGCAGTGGGGCTGTAAAAACCTGCCCTAAGAGTGCAGAGCCACAGAGCAGAAATAGTAAAGATTTGGGGCAAAACTTTACGACGCAGTCGTAGTGGTGGCAGGGCCAGGAAATGTGGTGAGCCATTCAAAACCCCACTGACTTTGGCAGGACCAGAAAATCCCACTGAATGGGAGGGGCCATAAAATTCTGCTCTTGATCTCTGGTCACTGTAAAGTTGATTAATCTCAGTTAGAATGGTCTTGCCATTCGTTTAGGGAGACCATCATGGGCTTTTTTTTTAGCAAAACACCCTTATGGGTTTGGTTTTATCATGTTCTACTTTGATAAGTGTTAAGTAAATTAACAGAAGAAGTTACATTTATGTTTATTTCATTCCAGCAATTTGCTGGTCTTCACGATTTGTTGTTAAAACAACAATAATACAATGCCTGACATACCTTTGTAGAGTTTAACCTTTCTCTTCCTAACTTTTCTCCAAAGCTGTGTGATAAATTTAGCTGCTGCACACATGCCATGCTGTTTCTTAAGTAGAAACATCATCAACAGAGCATATCCTGCACACATAAATTAAACTTCATTAATATGTTACATGGTCTGACATAGTGTTGCATTGCCAGAAGCGAAATTCCTGTTCTGCTATACTCCTAGAATGACACAAAACCCTCAACTCTTATTTCATTTTGTTGTACTTTTGTAAATCACACACTTAAACATTGCAGCCTCTTCTGCTGTGGCCAACAGTCGAAAATCAGGTGGGGAGGGGGGTGTTTGATCTGCCACATTGATGCCAGTTCTGCCGAAGGGCCATGAAGGCTCGAAACGTTAACTGATTTCTTCTCCGCCGATGCTGCCAGACCTGCTGAGTTTTTCCAGGTAATTCTGTTTTTGTTTTGATGCACCAAGGCCCAGCTTTATGCATAAAGGGACATGCAACCCACCATCTGCAAATAATAGGAGATTGTTTAAATAGGCAATTTAGGATCTTGCGCCAGTTGTCCTATGGTCTGTCCAATTGTGCCATGCATTCAACAGCCGAACCAATGGTTTTTAAATGGGCTGATGAAGACCCCTACTAAAAGAGCTCAGGCTGCTTACAGCTTGTTTGATGGTCTCAGGAAGTACAGGAGTCAGGTGTCAGATCTCGATGAGCTGCAGCACAAGAACTCGCCCCCTAGGCAAAAGAAAGATTTAAATTCTCATTTTCTTTCACAGAAGGAGCCGCTCTGTTACATTTGCTAGACAGAGAAGCCATTTCGACAAGTTACCTTCCCTCAGAACTCCCCGATAACCCACTCAGCTGTCACCAGAAGTTGTTAGACCCTAATCGTGGCATTCCAATCCCTTTCAGCAGACCCTAATTCCTCCTTCAAATGTGGCCACAGCAGTGGACGACTAGACCCTGAAATGTGAAGCCCTTAGCTGCAGCTACTGACTAACCGCAGTTTAGAGCTGGAGCTGCGAGTGGATTCACTCTGGAGTATCTGCGATGCTGAGATTGTCATGGACAGCATGTTCAGGGAGATGATCACACTGCAGGTAAAGACTGAACAGGCAGAAAGGGGATGGGTGACCACCAGGCAGAGTAGAGGAAGGTAGGTAGTGCAGGAGTGCCCTGTGCCTGTCCCCCTCTCTAACAGATATACCGTTTTGGATACTGTTGGGGTAGACAACTTCTCAGGGGAAAGCAGCAGGAGCCAAGTCCATGGCACCGTGGGTGGCTCTGCTGCACAAGAGGGGAGGAAGAAGAGTGGCAGGGCTATAGTGAAAGGGGATTCAATATTAAGAAGAACAGACAAGCGTTTCTGCGGCCGCAAAAGAGACTCCAGGATGGTATGTTGCCTCCCTGGTGCCAGGGTCAAGGATGTCTCAGAGAGGCGGGAGGGCATTCTGAAGGGGGGGTGCAAACAGCCAGTGATCGTGGTACATGCTGGTACCAACAACATGGGTAAAAAACGGGATGAGGTCCTACAAGCTGCAAATAGGGAGTTAGGACATAAATTAAAAAGTAGGATTACTACCAGTGCCACGTGGTAGCAAGAGTAGAAATAGTAGGATACATTGGATGAATACATGGCTGAAGAAATGGTGTAGAGGGGAGGGATTCAGATTCCTGGGACATTGGGACCAGTTCTGGGGAAAGTGGGATCAGTACAAACAGGACGGGTTGCATTTGGGCAGAACCGGGATCAATGTCCTCAGGAGGTTGTTTGCTAGTGCTGTCAGGGAGGGTTTAAACTAGAATGGTAGGGGGATGGGAATCTGAACAGGGAGACAGAGGTGGGGGAAACAAGGATAGAAACAAAGGACAGGAAATAAGAAGCAAAAGTGGAAGGCAGAAAAAACAAGGATGAAAAACAAATGGGATCGTAGTGCAAAATAAAGCTAAGATGACTAACAAGGTTGAAAAGACAAGTCTAAAGGCACTGTATCTTAATGCATTCGCAATAAGTTAGATGAATTAACAGCGCAAATAGATATAAATGGTTATGATGTAGTTGCAATTGCGGAGACATGTCTGCAGGGTGACCAGGATGGGATCTGAACACCCAGGGGTATTCAATATTTAGGAAGGACAGACAAATCGGGAAAGGAGGTGGGGTAGCTCTGTTAGTAAAGGAGGAAATCAATGCAATAATGAGGATGGATATTGGCTCGGAAAATCACGATGTGGAATCTGTTTTGGTGGAGGTAAGAAACACCGAGGGGCACAAAACGTTGGGGTGGGGGTTGGCTATAGGCCCCCAAGCAGTAACAGAGATGTAAGGGAAGGCATTAAACAGAAAATTAGAGACACCTGCAATAAGGGTATAACTGTAATCATGGGTGACTTTAATTGACATATAGATTGGACAAAGCAAACTAGCAATAATACTGTGGGGGAGGATTTCCTGGAGTGTGTACGTGATGGTCTTTTAGACCAATACATTGAGGAACCAACTAAAGAGCAGGGTATCCTAGACTGGGTATTGTGTAATGAGAAAGGATTAATCAACGATCTTGTTGTGCAGGATCCCTTGGGGAAGAGCAACCATAAAATGATAGAATTGTTCATTAAGATGGATAGTGAGGAAGTTGAATCCGAAAGTAGGGTCCTGAATCTAAGTAAAGGGAACTACAGGGTATGAGGCATGAGTTGGCAATGATGGATTAGAGAACCTTACTTAAAGGGTTGACGATGGAGAGGCAATGGCTAATATTTAAGGAACGTATGCATGAATGATAACAAGTATTCATTCCTGTCTGGCACAAAAATAAAACAGGAAAGACTCAACCATGGATTACAAAAGAAATGAGGAATTGTATTAGATCCAAAGAGGAGACATATAAAATTGCCATAAAAAACAGCAAGCCTAAGGACTGGGAGCAGTTTAGAATTCAGCAAAAGCGTTCAAAAAGATTGATCAAGAAGGAGAAAGTGGAGTATGAGAGTAAACTTGCAAGGAACATAAAAACTGACTGTAAAAGCTTCAATAAATATGTGAAGAGAAAAAGATCAGCAAAGACAAATGTAGGTCCCTTACAGTCAGAAACGGGGGGAAATTATAATGGGGAACAAAGTAATGACAGAAGAATTGAACACATATTTTGGTTCTGCCTTCACAAAACAGGACACAAATAATTTCCCAGAAATGTTTGGGAACCAAGGGTCTAGTGAGAGGGACGAATTGAAGAAAATCAATATTAGTAAAAAAATGGTGCTAGAGAAATTAATGGGGTTAAAGGCTGAAAAATCCCCAGGGCCTGATAATCTAAATCCCAGAGTACTAAAGGAAGTGGCCCTGGAAATATTGGATGCATTGGTGGTCATCTTCCAAAACTCTATAGAGCTGGAGCAGTTCCTATAGATTGGAGGGTGGCAAATGTAACCCCACTATTAAAAAAAGGAGGAAGAGAAAAAACAGAGAATTACAGACCAGTTAGCCTAACATCAATAGTGGGGAAAATGCTAGAGTCTATTATAAAAGACACAGTGACAGAACACTTGGAAAGCATTAACTGGATTAGACAAAGTCAGCATGGGTTTATGAAGGGGAAATCATGCTTAATTAATCTACTGGAGTTTTTAAGGATGTAGCTAGTAGAATAGATAAGGGGGAACCAGTGGATGTGGTGTATTTGAATTTCAAGAAGGCTTTTGATAACGTCCCACATAAGAGGCTAGATTAAGGGGCAAAATTAAAGCACATGGGATCGGGGGTAATATACTGGCTTTTTCCAGATGGCAGGCGGTGACTAGTGGTGTACCGCAGGGACCAGTGCTTGGGTCCCAGCTATTCACAATATATATATAAATGACTTGGATGAGGAAACCAAATGCAATATTTCCAAGTTTTCTGACAACACAAAACTAGGCGGGGTTGTGAGAAGGGCGCAAGGAGGTTTCAGGGAGATTTAGACAAGTTGTGTGTGTGGGCAAATACATGGCAGATGCAGTATAACGTGGATAAATGTGAAGTTATATGCTTCGGTATGAAAAACAGAGAGGCAGAGTATTATTTAAATGGTGATATATTGGGAAATGTGGATGTACAAAGGGATCTGGGTTTCCTTGTACCCCAGCCAATGAAAGTAAACAAGAAAGTGCAGCAAACAATTAGGAAGGCAAATGGTATGTCAGCCTTCATTGCAAGAGGATTTGAGTTCAGAAGTAGGGATGTCTTACAAGGCCTTGGTGAGACCACATCTGGAGTATTGCGTGCAGTTTTGGTCTCCCTACCTAAGAAAGGATATGCTTGTCATGGAGGGAGTGCAGCAAAGTTTCACTAGGCTGACACTGGGGATGGCAGGATTGTCGTACTAGGAGAGATTGGTTCAACTGGACCTGTATTCACTAGAGTTTAGAAGAATGAGAGGGGATCTGATTGAACCATATAAAATTCTAACAGGGCTAGACAGACTAGGTGCAGGGAGGATGTTTCCCCTGGTTGGGAAGTCTAGAACCAGGGGCCACAGTCTCAGGATACGGGGCAACCATTTAGGACTGAGATGAGGAAAAATGTCTTCACTCAGAGGGTGGCCAACCTATGTAATTCTCTATCACAGAAGGCTGTGGAGGCTGCGTCACTCAGTATTTTTAAGAAAGAAATTGATAATTTTTTTGATATTAGGGGCATCAAAGGGTATGGAGAGAAAGCAGGAATATGGCGTTGAGATAGAGGATCAGCCATGCTCATATTGAATGGCAGAGCAGGCTCGAAGGGCTATATGGCCTACTCCTGCTCCTAGTTTCTATGTTATACTGATATTTTGTATGTAGAATATTCAGATTTCTCTTTTACCTCTGTTCCCTGAGTATTTTCAAGATAACCTATGGTTTAATTCTTATGATGGCACCTTTGGAAAATAAACTCCTGATACAGATTTATTTGCATAGATTTCACATGCATGCCAGCACATTATCAGTCACCAAGGCCTCAAACAGCTGTAAGGAGGCTGCCATCATTGGGTACGCAATAAGGAGAAAGAGGTAGCGGAATAAAAAGTGGTATTGAAATCATGAGAACAATATAGTCCAATTCAACAACTCCCAATTAAATGTTACTACTGCAGTGACAGAACCGAATCAGGGTATACCCCACATTACACACTCAAAAAACAATTTTGTACCGAGCTCTAATTAGCACTAAAGAGCAAACCACAAACTTCAGGATAATGTTGAATATCCGCTCATCTTTTCATAGCTCACTTACACCTCTCAACTGGTTTCCTCTATGATGTCATTACCACTCACTGTTTAAACAAAATTATAAAAAGAAACCAAACAAATATGAAGTTAATGATAATTATTTCCAGCTGTTTTTTTATTTTAAAAATGAGTTCTGATTCCCTCTTTAAAAAGGATCCTGATTATGAGCCACTCTGTGAAAAGTAACAATCACATTCTAAAAACACAAGTTAAAAGAAACAGCGGAAGATTTTTTTTTGTAAAAGGATGTAATTAAGTTATAGTCAAAGAGAAATCATCTTCTTCCAAAACAGGCAATCTATTCTGAATCTGCCTCCCTCTGGTCTCTGTAATCTGCCAAGTTCCATTTCAATCTCCTGGGGCAGAATTTTCGGTTTGGCAGGCGGGCCAGTTAATAGCCAGCCAGCATGAAGCATGCGCTGAAAGGCTCAGCACTGCTGGGGTGGGGGGCGGTAGGAGGGCGAGCGCTGAAGTCGGAGTGGTCAAACGCTCACAGAAAGCTCCCTGAAGGCAGAGGGCTGCCTCAAGGAGCTGAAGACCTGAGCAACCTAAAATAAAGGTCACAGAACACGGGGAAAAAGTGTCCAAGCTTCATAATCCGTCACCTGAAAATGTAGGTCATGAAAATGCTGTCCACAGAAATTCATTTTTATTTTATCACGGGAACCTCATCCCGCCCATGGAAAAATGCAAAGGCCGCCTGGCCGATTTGCCTACCCACCAACCGTAACGTTGGATGGTTAACGAGCAGACCTTCACTAGCCATGGTCCTGTTGGCAGGCCTTTTCTTCTGCCCTTGTGCCGCCTTGTCATAGCTGCCGTAAAACACTCCCGAAAATTTTCACGCCAATGCCTGAAAAATGCAGCGGGCAATGAAAGATTGCAAATGATTGGTTTGTTAACAAGCTCAATAGCTTGTTAACTAGTCATTTCAAAATGGTGTGCAGGTTGCCAATTTCTGCTCACCTTCTATAATTTCAGAGACTTGGCGTGATGATGTCCTATTGCCAACCTGACGTCATCACGCCCAATTTTATGTTTGCACGGGGGAAGGTTTGGTGGGGGCGGGGATGGTGGAGACGGCCCGGGCGACTTGCGGATGTGAAATCCAGTCCTCCATATCTCCAGGCAGATGATCACAGATATCTGCAACCTTGTTGCCAAAGACCTTGTATCTCACAGCACTGGTCACCATTTCCTGTCAGTGGCTGTCAAAGTCACTGTGGCTTCGAACTTCTTTGTTTCCGGGTCCTTCCAAAACTTTGGACCTTAGTGACATCCCACAATTCACAGCACACCACTGCATCTCGCAGGTCACTGATGCCTGCATTGCCAATGCTGGACAACACATTAATTTCACCACAGGACAGACTCGCAGGAAAAGATTTCACCTCATTTGCTGGATTGCCCAGGAACAGGGTATCATCAATTGCACCATATGGCCATTATGGCACCCAGTGACCAGCCAGTGAGATCCGTCAACAGAAAAGGTTTCCGCTCCCTCAATGACCAGCTGTTCTGTGACCACAACAGGAGTTTCTTGCATGCGTCTCACTTTGCCAGCAGCTGCCAACACTCCTGCCTTTTCCAGTCCACACTGATGCAGGTCTACATTTCAATACCCTCCCTCCTCTCCCTCATGACCTACAGCATGACATTCAGGTCTGCATCTGAGACCTAGGGGCAGCCCTGTCCCCAGTTACCAGGTCTCTGGCTTTCCTGAGACGTTTAGTTTGACTCCAGTGCTGTCCAAGCCTCTGACAATCTTTGTAGCTTTCTTCCTTCAGTCCAACAGCAGTCCCTGTAAAAGCTATAATGGGAAGTTTAAATCAGGTCCACACTGCTTCTGACTCACCTCTGTTCCTTTTCCTTTGTCTCTAATTGGACGGTGAGCCCATCTCCATATCAATTAAGCGGTCACCCCAGTGAAAATCATGATTTTAATCTCTATTCCATATATATATATCAGTTGGCCTAACACTGACTGTTGGGAAACACTACTGCCTACCATCCTCCAGTCTGAAACTTAACCATTTGCCACAACATGCTGCTTTCTTTGCTTAAGTCAATCTTTTATCTAATCTGGCACTGACCATAATATTCCTTCAGCCTCAGTTTTGATAGCCAGCCTTCTAGGTGGTACCTTGTCAAAGGCTTTCTTGAAATTCATATAGACAACATGCATTTTATTCCCTTCATCAGCCATCTATGTTACTTCTTCAAAATACTCAATTAGATTTGTCAAGTTTGATCTAACTTTTACAAATTAGTGCTGGCTCTTCTTAACACAAACCTCTCCAAGTGCCTGGTATCATATTTCTCACTTTCCAATCCTCTGGCACCTCCCCATACCTAAGGAAGATTGGAAGATTATGGCAAACCTTCTGCTATCTCCACCTCCTCTTCCTTCAGCAACCTGGGATGCAAACCAACTGGACCAGGCAACTTAGCCACTTATCCAGAGCATAGCCAACATTTCCAGTACCTCCTTCCCATCAGTTTTCATCCCTTCCAAAACCTCTACAATCTCTATCTCTGCTGATATTTTGTCAGCATCCCCTTTCTTAGTAAACACAGGTACAAAATACTTCTTAAGTTTCTACGCTTTGAAACATATATCATGCTCTTTGTCCTGAATAGGCCCTAGTCCATTTCACACTATCTATTTACTATTTACAGGCTGGTAGAAGATTTTTGGATTCCCTTTTATGTTGACTGCTATTCTATTCTCTTATTCTCTCTTTGCCAGTCATATTTTCCACGTCACTGAGAACATAAGAACATAAGAACTAGGAGCAGGAGTAGGCAATTCAGCCCCTCGAGCCTGCCCCGCCATTCATCACGATCATGGCTGATCTCATTTTGTCCTCAACTCCAATTTCCTGCCCTCTCCCCATAACTTTTCAAACCGTTACTAATTAAAAATCTGTCTATCTCCTCCTCAAATTTATTCAGCGTCCCGGCATCCATTGCACTCTGAGGTAGTGAATTCCACAGATTCACGACCCTTTGAGAAAAGTAATTCTTCCTTATCTCTGATTTAAATCTATCACCCCTTAACCTAAAACTATGGCCTCTCATTCTAGAATGCCCCACAAGGGGAAACATCCGCTCCAAGTCTACTTTGTCTATCCCCTTTAGCATCTTATATACCTCAATTAGATCTCCTCTCATCCTTCTAAACTCTAGCAAGTATAGGCCTAAACTGCTCAATTTCTCCTCATAAGACAAGCCCCACATCTCTGTAATCAATATAGTGAACCTCCTCTGAACCGCTTCCAATGCAACTACATCCTTCCTCAAGGAAGGGGACCAAAACTGTGCACAGTGCTCCAGGTGCGGTCTCACCAATGCCTTGTACTGTTGCAACAACACTTCCCCATCTTTATACTCTATTCCTTTAGCAATAAATGCAAAAATTCCATTTGCCTTCCTTATTACCTGCTGTACCTGCATACTAGCTTTCAGCGATTCATGCACGAGGACACCCAGATCCCTCTGCACTGAAGCATTCTGAAGTTTCTCTCCATTTAAATAATAAGTCGCCTTTTTATTCTTCCAACCAAAATGGATAATCTCACACTAATCCAAATTAAACTCCATCTGCCAAATTTTCGCCCATTCACCTAAACTGTCTATATCCATTTGTAAATTTATTATTTCTTCATTGCAACTTACTTTCCCACCTATTTTGGTGTCATCTGCAAATTTAGCTATAGTACCTTCTATCCCTGAATCCAAGTCATTAATATAGATTGTAAATAGTTGGGGCCCAAGGACAGAACCCTGTGGCATCCCACTAGTTACAGCTTGCCATCCAGAAAAAGACCCAATTATCTCGACTCTCTGCTTTCTGTTGGTTAGCCAATCCTCTATCCAAGCTAATATATTACCCCTAACGCCGTGTGATCTTATCTTGTGTATTAATCTTTTGCGCGGCACCTTATCAAAGGCCTTCTGGAAGTCCAGATATACTACATCTACAGGATCCCCATTATCCACTTTGCTTGTCACATCTTCAAAGAACTCTAGCAAATTAGTCAAACATGATTTACTCTTCATGAATCCATGCTGACTCTGATGGATTGCATTTTGACTTTCCAAATGCCCCATTACTACTTCCTTAATAATGGATTCCAACAATTTCCCAACGACAGACGTTAAACTAACAGGTCTATAGTTTCCTGCTTTCTGCCTCCCCCCCTTTTTGAATAAGGGCGTTATATTAGCATTTTTCTAACCCACTGGAACCTTTCCAGAATCCAGGGAATTTTGGAATATTATAGCCAATGCATCCACTATCTCCACTGCCACTTCCTTTAAGACCCTGGGATGGAGGCCATCAGGTGCTGGGGACTTGTCACTCTTTAATCCCAATAGTTTGCTCAGTACTTTTTCTCTAGTGATGGTGATTGTTCTAAGTTCCTCCTTCTCTATACCCTCTGCACTACCTGTTACTATTGGGGTGGTATTAGTGTTCTCCACTGTGAAAACTGAGGCAAAATATTGATTAACTCAACTTATAAGGCTGGGATTAATGGCCATTTAAGGGCCTCATCCTACCACCACTGGTATTAAACCAGCAGCAGGCAAGACTGCTGTCATGAGGAGAGACCGAATAGAAAACCCAGGTAGGTTGCTTTCAGGCTCCAAGAGGGTTCCTGATTGTAAAGCACTCAGTGCCTAATTGAGGGACCCGGGGAAACTCCTACAGAGAGCCACCCCCTGCCCTTTCTGCTGACTCCTCTCTCCCCCCAACCAGCAACCCAATCCCACGATCTTCATCCCATCCTTACCTGTTGGACTGGAATCCAGTGCTGATCCTATGCCTCTCTGGTGCAATGCCATCAGCAGCGACTACACCTCCTTGGTGGGACATCTGTCCCTGGGGTCCTTGATCCCAGGGAAGGCCCCCCGCTGACCAGTTAAGTGCCTGGTTGGCACTTAGTTTGATGGGATTTCCCTAAAAGCGGCGATGCGGAGCTCTAACTAGTTCTCCAGCTGACAGGCAAGATCACTGTTGCCTCCATTAAATACTGCCCAATAAGCTCCTCTGGGTATCATCAGCATACATGTGGAAGCTGACCTCAGTTCCACCTATCACTGGCCCTCTATCTTGCTCTACCTGTCCCACCCACCCCCCTTAAGCCAGCTTATATTTCACCTCTCTTCTATTTCTCCTTAGTTCTGTTGAAGAGCCGTACGGACTTGAAACGTTAACTGTGTTCCTCTCCGCAGATGCTGTCAGACCTGCTGAGTTTTTCCAGGTATTCTTATTTTTGTTTTTGTTTTGGATTTCCAGCATCCGCAGTTTTTAGCTTTTATCAAAGTGATGGTAGAGTCTGACCACAAGCCACTTCAAAGCATCTTTCTCAATCTACTTCTATCTACTCTAAAGTTCCTACAAAAGATTTTTACTTCATTTGCAGAGATATCATTTGGAAGTGAAGTACAAGCAAGGGAAGCAGATGTTCAACGCCGACATGATGTTGAGAGCTGTTCTGCCTTTAAAGGAAGTTCATGTTACTAGTACAGAGTGTGAAATCTTTCAGATGCAACAAAAGGCAACATCATGGCATGCTCTGGAAATTGTCAACCAAGCAGAGATATTGGCCGGGTTTTTCCGACCCTGCTGTGGTGAGACCTTGCGTGGGGTTGCAGCGGGCAAGCTAAAAGCCCATTGACTTTTGGAGGGGCCGGAAGACCCTGGCAGTGGGCAGAGCTGGAAAATCCTGGCCATTGAATCTGACAGTCAAGCATCTTGCTCAGATCAAGTAAACTATGCAATGAGATGCAACTCTTCAAGTGCTACAGGAAGATGTCATAAAATGATGGCCTGAAACCAGTAAGTCATAAGTCATCGAGGAATTGAGCCTAGTCTCAGGAAGGCAAAGCCATCAGGGAATTGAGTCCAGCCTGAGGAAGGCAAAGGGAGTGCTCTACAGGCCAAACATAAGCAATGAGATTAAGGACCACATAAGCCAGTTCAGTGCTTATAATGGACATCAAGCTAAGCAAGTTAAAGAGCCACTCATGACTCACGACATCCCAGACAGACCATGGATAAAGCTTGGAGTAGATCTCTTCACTCTCACAGAAACTGATTAACTTGTCACTCCTGACAACTATTCAGACTACTGGCAGTTAGACCAGCTAACGTCAACGACTAGCAGTAAGTTTGTAGAATGCACGCTTCAGTCGCCATGGCATTCCTGACATTGTGATGAGTGACAATGGCTCTCAGTTCATGAGTGAAGAATTCAGGAACTTTATGAATGATTGAGAAATTCAGCACCACACATCATCGCCACACTATCCCCAGTCAAGTGGAAAAGACGAGGTGACGGTAAAAATTACCGAAGGGATCATCAGAAAATCGACTAGATCCAGCACAGATGTGTCCAAGTCAATCTTAGAGTGGAGAAACACACCTACTGAGGGCATGGAAAGTAGTCCAGTCCAGTAACTAATGTCATGCCACACCCAGACTTCCAATTGCAAAAAAAGCTACTGAAGCCAGAAGTAATGACAAGAGTGAATGACAAAGTCAAAGTAAAATAACAGAAAGCTAGATTTCACTTTGATAAAGCTGCCAAATCTTTGCCAGAGATGAGAGTGGGAGAGCCAGTCACAGTGCAAACAATCAACGCACTCAACAAAAGTCAGCCTGCTTGTCTACTTGGAATCTGTGTAGAACAGGTGTCACCTCAGTCGTACACAGTGGAAATGAACGACCAGGTACCTTGTCACAATCCCATAGGACAGGGGAGAGAGGGCAGCCCCGCCTGACTCCATGCTGGTGTGCGCGGCGCAAGGTTTGTGCGCTCACCTCTGAGTTCCCCTCGCAGTTCAGCTCACCAGGTGCACGCCTTTTCAAGGCAGTTGTAAACCACACCAACGTGGGAGGCAAATTTGACATGGGAGGATGACTCTGGCATGCAACCGCAGTGATGAGATGCAAATACATTAAAATTAAGCGCCTAGCATTGGGTGGCAGGAAACGCAGCCTGCCATTGATGGGTTGAATGGACGATCGCATACTGGTTTCACTGTGGTGTAAAACCAATTTTTGGCCTTCTCACCATATTGTCCACTCACGCCCACCAAGATGCCCGCCACCAACAGGAGTGGAAAATTCCAGCCAAAAGCTTTGCCTCTGCTGTCACAGCACCTGAGGGATTCTGGGCTCTCGGGGTATAAGAATATTCATGCTGTCTTCATTGCCTTTGCTTATGTACAATTAACATTCTTGCTTAATAAGTCCTACTTTGATTCACTACACCTGATTGCCTCTCTCCCTTGATTATACCATGTGGGTCAGCTCAGCGGGATGTAGAAATTGTGGATCTATAAATAAATTGACTAACAATACCTGCAGTCCTAAATTTTAATCAGGTCCAAACTCTTACAAGGAACATGCCCAAGAGCTGGGACTATCAATGGCAACTGGACTTGTAAGTGACACAGTTTTAATGGGTCTAGGAATTACTCCATTAACCTGGATGGTGCTAGGTGCACTATGTGATGTGATTCAACCTTGGGTATCTTGCCAAGGTCAAGATTGACCTGCTGTTTCTGCAGGAGTGTGATATACTGCACCCCAGCAACTGTAGACAATGGCCAAGATGGGCATTGGGCAACCGATCTGGTCAGGAGGAAACAATTCCTGTTCCTCAAGCCTGGGTATTCTGCTGAGGGGAGACAAGTTCACCGTCTTTGAAGTTAAGGAGGTGGTGGGTGGTCGCCTCCTTGTACAAAATGTACAAAAACACTCTGCTCTGTGTATACCCTGGCCCAGAACCACGAGCAGCTGGCCACCTTCCTGCAACTCTCACTACTGATGGTCATCCAGGCTGGTCATTCTAGGCAGTGATTTCAACTGCACCATCAATGTAGCAGGATGTTCTGGCAGGGCCGACAGCAAACTGAACGCCATGTCCAGACTCCTGGTGGAAACAGCAAAAGACACCAAGCTGCACAATATCCTCAGCAACACTGCAGACGGAATGCTGTGCAAATACACCTGGGTGAGGCCAGATGGATCCATGTGTTCCAGGGTAGACTTCCTGTTTGTATCCCGAACGTTCACAGTCATGACCACCAACACCTGATCACTGCCTCCTACTTGTGGACTGTCACTTACAAAAAGACCAGAGGGTTGGCAGGAAGACATGGAGGCTGAATGTGAATCTGCTGACCCCAGAGAACATTGAAGAACGGATAAGGGATTACTAAGGTTGGAGAACTGTGAAACCCCTCTTTAAGTCCTTGTTGCACTGGCAGGCAAAGAAATCAAAGTGAAGACCAAGAGGATTTTCATCCTCAAAGGTGTACAGCAAGTGAAAGACAGAGAAAATATCCCAACTCCAGAAAAGCATGCAGAATCTGCTCCTGCTACAGTCGATGGGGGTCATTGTCAAGGAGGATCTCCAGGAGGTGAAGGGACAGCAGGCTCAGTGCTGCGGAGGCCTCGAAGATCATCTTCTGATCCAGAGTCTGCTCCGTGGAGCAAAATGTGATGTGCTCACATTCCTTCTTCCAAAAGATACACAGAGAGAGCTCTGTGATCAACAGCCTGAAGGAAGAGGACAGCTCAGTAATATCATCACGGCCTGACATACTAAGGATCAGCACATCCTTTATGCTGGGCTGTATGACATGAAGCCCACAGACAGCCTGACCTCCCAATCCTTCCTGCCCTCTATCACAAAGGTCTTGCACGACAGTATGAAGGAAAGACCAAACAAGCCACCGACTCTGGATGAGCTGATAAAAGGCCATCAAGTCCTCCAAGACCAGTAAAATTGGCCCAGACCTGCTGGAAATGTACAGGAGCACACTCCTGGTGGGCAGCATGTCAGAATCCACAAGAAAAGGCATCATCACTCTCATTCACAAGTAGAAGGGGAAGTAGGAGGAAATCAGAAATTGATGGCTTTTTTCATTGTTTTAACATGGTGTTCATTGCCAATCAGGCCAAGTCTGCTTTAGAGTTGGTGATCTGCCTGGTCAGACTTGCACTGTACCTTGCAGGAGGATCTCTGATAGCCTCATGAGGCTTGGGGATATGATTACCTATATCCAGGAGTGTGATTTGTTGTCTGGATCAGTGGTTGTAGGAGTGGTTAAGAAATTACCTGTGGATGGAGTTGATTTGCTCCTGGGGAATGATTTGGCAGGATTGAAGGTTATGGCTTTGCCCATAATTACGGAAAGTCCGAGAGAGGCTAAAGAGACGGAACAGTTACAAGAACACGTTCCTGGTATTTTTCCATCATTTGTGGTGAACAGAGCAATAGCTAAACAAAGTCCATCCCCAGAGGTCAAAGTAATACCACAAAACAGATGTTAGAGCAGCCGAACTTTCTTTAAGAATGAAGATAATTCAAAGGAAGTGTTTGGCATGTCTTCATTAATTGAGTCTCAGAAAGCAGATCCAGAGTTAAACAAGTTAGCACAGTCAGCTCACACTTAAGCTGAGGCTGAAGGAGTTCTGAAGTGCTATTACATTAAAAACAGAGTTCCGATGAGGAAGTGGAGATACCTTCACAGACTTATGGATGAGGAATGGACGGTTGTTCATTAGATAGTGGTACCACCCAAATATTGTAAGGAGATATGGTGAGTAGCACATGAAATCCCTATGGCAGGACATGTAGGAATACAGAAAACCCAAGTACCGATAAACGGGCACTTTACCATACCAAGACTTCATGAGGACATAGTGACATTTTGTAAAACGTATCATACATGTCAGGTAGTAGGTAAACCTCAACATGTTATCAAACAAGCACCTTTAATGCCCATACCAGTTTTTGAAGAACCATTCAGTTGGATATTAGTAGATTGTGTAGGACCATTACCGAAAACGAAAACAGGACATGAATATACCCTTACAATCATGGATATGACAATCCAATTTCCAGAAGCTATTCCTTTAAGGACAATTACAGCTAAGGTGGTAGTGGAAAAGTTAACACAGTTTTTCACTCCTTAAGGCCTACCAATTGAAACACAACCTGACCAAGGTTCTAACTTCATGTCTAAAATTTTCCAGGACATAATCAGCAATTTGAGTATCAAACAACTAAAGTCTACCACCTATCACCCACAGACACAGGGAGCATTAGAGAGATACCATCAAAACCAATACTCTCAAAACCATGATTAAGACCTATTGCCATGAATACGCAAAGAATTGAGACGAAGGATTGGATTTCTTACTATTTGCTACCAGAGATTATCCGAATGAATCTATTGGATGTAATCCATTTGAATTAACCTATGGTCATGAAATAAGAGGTCCATTAAAAGTGATTAAGGAAAAGTTCCTAAAGCAGAAAGACAAACCCTCCATGTTGGATTATGTGTCCATGTTTCTAGAAAGACTCACAGGAGCTTGTAAAGTAGCATGAGAGCATTTAAAAATTTCCCAAGCCAAAATGAAAGAATTGACAGACAAACATGCTATAACTAGAACATTCCAAGCAGGAGATGAAGTATTGATATTATTACCTTTGCAGGGTGAAAGCCTGTACGCAAAATTCAATGGCCCCTACAAAATAGTCAGGAGAGTTAGTAAAGTGACTAATGTGATAGATACTCCTGAGCATAGGAAGAAGAAATGGTTATGTCACATAAACATGCTGAAGCAATATCATCACAGAGAAGATGATAAGACAGAGCAAGTGTGCCAGGTGGTAGGAGTACTGGAAGATTACAAGGACAGTAGGGGCAAAGTAGAAGAAGAAGGAGACAGTGTCCAAAGCGAACCTCCTACAATTCGAATAGCCAATACGACAATACTGGGACAGTGAGACACTGTGTTCTCATATTTAGAGGAAGGACTAAGGAAAGCTTGAATAAGGTTACTTAGGAAGTATTCTACAGTAGAAAAAGTAACTCTAGCGTTATTATTGTCTCCTCAACACTTTGAAATTTATGTCCAAAACACTAATCTGACCATACTAACCATAATCCGGTGATGTTTATCGAAAATGTTTAAAACTCAAAATGCAAGAATGTTTAGATAGAGTCTATTGTCTCAACCATTCAATGTAAAGATTGTTCACATTCCCGCAAAGATAATGTGATCGCAGATGCATTGTCCCGAATGTAAAATACTAAAATAAGTTAAAGGGATAAGAAATGCTAAAGATTGTATAAGATTGTATAAGGGGGAGGAAGGATGATTGAAAATAAGTCTCATGTGCCCCATGTTGTCACATAAATTGTGATGCAACACATTTTTGAAATGGCGTTTCATCTCTTTCAAGGGCAGAGGCACGTAAGGAACAACCTTTTATTTCTGTTGGACTGTCATAAAGAACATATCTTTTTATTTTCTGTTGGACTGTGGATTAAAATTACAATGGCTGCAGTTTGAAAGACATTTCCACTGGAACAGGATGAGAGATATATATAATGTTGCAGTCCTGGAATAGAATGTGTCATGAAAGACAGGATGGTGCCAGAAAGAAGTCCTGGACCAAGGGAGCTGCCTGGCAACAACATTTTAATTGGCTCCTGACCAGGCGACCAAGGTTTGTGTGAGAGCAGTGCAGCAGAATAGCTTCTAGCCTGAAAGGGAAAAGACCTAATACCTCTCTCTCCTGTGTGTGGAAGATTCCAGTAATTCCACAATAATAGCTAGCTGGCTTTTTCTCCTCATATTGCTATAACCTGCTCTCTCTCTGAAAGCCCCTGTCAAGAGGCAAAGGGGAAAATCAATGTTAGAGACATTGAAAGGCAAGTGCTCAATCAGTGAACAAAATACTGAAAGCGCTCGAAGACCAGCTCGTGTCATCAACAAGAATGGAAAGGAATTTGGAAGACATCAATCAAAAACACCCCATCAAATCCTGTACTCTGGGGCTAGTGCTATTGAACTATTTTACCCCACCCTTAACATTCATGTTTTTGTGTGTCTTTTGTGACCTGTATGTGTGCGTATAGGGATTTAAGAAGGTGTAAAGTTTAGGTTATAGAGTTAGAAATTAGCAGTTCATATTTCTTTCTTTTGCCACTGGTTAATGGCAGTTTGTTGAATAAATAGTGATTTACTTATTAAGTTTACAAACCTGATGCTTGTATTCTGTTAACCTAAATTAAACAGTTAGGTAGAATTGGGACAATCTGGTGGTTTGGTCAAATTTTTCACATTGTCGCAGCTTGGGGAACAGTGGGGCTTGATATTACAGTGCACTATCCCCAGTAAGATGTAACAATGGCTATTTTATTGTTATACCAATATGGCAGGCAGCGCTCTTCCATCTTGTAATGCACACGGAATTCCTACTTGCTATATTGGAGTCTTAAACATCCAGTTAGCAGCAGAAAATCAGCCACAGCGCCAGTGAATTTTTGGGCCATTATGTTTCATGTATCCATTGCCCTTTGTGGGTTTTAGCCACCCCAGAGCAGCTCTTGGTTTATATAGTGGTGAAATAGTTTCAACGCCTGTACTTGTTTTTTTCTAAACAGTCCCTAACTGAAAGAAAAAGCAAAATTTCAGTTTCTGGGAATAGCTGTGACTTCAGCCTCTGGCCCTCAGTTTGCTAGAGAACTGGGAACCAGATAAAGGACAAAGCCATGAACTGGGCTATGACCTTAGGTCACTAGGGGAACAGAAGTTGATTGGGGAAAAAAACAAACGCAAGGCTTTCAGGGATCCATTTTCAGCAGTGATCAGAACAGTATAGAGGCTATGAAGAGCTGTGTGAGCAGTCCACACATGCTGAGGGGCTGGGTGACTTTTACCAGAGCCAACCATATCTTGTAGCAGGGTTTTGTTGAGTGGCCTGAATGAAGGTGACTCAAGAGAAGCTATGCCATCAGGACTGTTGTGCACTGAGTGAAGCAAGTTCTGCAGAAGTGTGCCTTTTTGGTGATAATCATATCCATGGTGTGAAGTGTTGTTCGAGGCTACGAAGTAATCAAATCCTGTGTGAGAAAAAGCAGTTGAACTCTACTTGAGGAAACCTGAGCTGTGAAAGGCTTTGGGTCTGCACTTGGTGCCATTTGTGTTGGGGGAGCAGCCAATAAATCTTTGTTGTACCAGCTGATTAAAGTGTTAATTATGGTTTCTACTGAATACGATTTGTCTGTTAGTTCATGTTTAATTTATGTTGGTTTTGGTTTGATTGTAACAGGAAACGTTTAAAAAATTGAAATCTTGCCCATTGGCTTTTCCGTTGGGGTTTTTTGGGAAGATCGGTTCTTTCACATCTCCACATGGATCATAGTAAAATAAAAACTCCATTTTATTTCTCATTTTGTGAGGCTGGTTTAGTGGAAGCATTCTGGACTCTGAGTTGCAAGGTTTTGGATTCAAGCCCCACTCCAGGATCCACTGGAACAAACCTAAGCCGTCTCTTCAGTGTA
The DNA here is from genome assembly GCF_964194155.1 of Cetorhinus maximus. Lineage (NCBI taxonomy): Eukaryota > Metazoa > Chordata > Chondrichthyes > Lamniformes > Cetorhinidae > Cetorhinus > Cetorhinus maximus. Next base: position 71,861,224 of record NC_135897.1, on the reverse strand, counting down.
GTACTGAGGAATGCTGCATTGCCTGAGGTGCCATTTTTTGGACATCATGTTAAACTGATGTCTTGGCTGTTCAAATAGGTGCAGAACATCCTATAGTAATACTTGGGGCAGAATTTTTAGGTCAATGTGCGGGCGCGTGCCTGACCCAATCGGACGCGGAATTGCACGAGATGACGTCGGGCGAGTGTCCCGACATCATCCCACGCTCACGCAATATTTCGGCCAGCGGGCACGCGCGAGTGTCGGAAGCATGCCCGCCAACAATTAAGAAGACAATTAAAGTTGTTAAAGTTCCAATTGTCCCCAATTTTTCGTGGTCCATCCAACCTTATGGTTGGCGGACAGGCGAATCTGCCAGTCGGACTTGGCATTTTTGATGAAACCTCATCCAAGGGCAGGATGAGGCATCCGTAATTTAAATGCAAAAAGTAAAAATGTATAGACAATATTTTCATCATGTATACGTTCAGGTGACTGATTGTGGTGTGTCGATATTTTTTTCCGGATTTTAAATGCTTTATTCATCGGTTTTAAAGTCTTCACCTCCATGAGGCAGCTCTCTGCCTTCAGGGAACTTTCATTCAGTGTCCATCCGCACCCGCGCTTATGTCAGCACCCGCCCTCCTCCCGCCCCCACCCCGACAGCACTGAGCATTTCAGCGTGCACTTCACTGTAGCTGGCTGTTAATTGGCCAGCCAGCATGAAATCATGGTTGGGGGCTGATCACGGGTGACGGTCTGTTCCCTGGCCACTCCCGGGCCTACCGATCGCGCCCGCACATTGACCCAAAAGTCCTGCCCTTGAAGAGCAAGACAATTGATCTTGTTTATCATGTCTCTCATTACTATTTGTAGGATTTGTGTATGATTTGTCCACTATATTCACCTACAAAACAAGCGATAATATTTCAAAAAGTAATTCGGCAGTTGCGAAGTGCTTTGGGACATCCTGAGAATGTGAAAGGCACTATACAAATGCAACTTTTTCCTTTAATGGTTTATTCCCTAAAGCTTTCTGTCCATTAATAATTAAAATGGATTCAAATCAACACCTCAGTCAAGATTGACTCTGGCTTTTGGCCGCTCTCTAAATTTTCCTGTTCCACCCATGACAATGCCCACTGCTGGCAGGACAGGAGAATTACGCCCCTAGTCTCCAAGCAGCATGACCATGTTACAAAGAAGGGACACAGTTTCTATTAAAGCCAATTATAGTGTTCATCCATGTAAATCTATGGTGGCGGGGGTGGGGGGAAACCAGGAAGCAAAGTAGAATTTGCATTTGGGTTTAGCCAGCTTCATTTAACATGAAGTGCAATGATCAACTCCAATATCACTCAAAAATCTTGAGACCAACCAGGACAAAGCAGCCCGCTTGATTGGCACCACATCCACAAACATTCACTCCCTCCACCACTGAGGCACAGTAGCAGCAGTGTGTATAATCTACAAAATGCACTGCAGGAACTCACCAATGCTCTTTAGACAGCACCTTCCAAACCCACCACTACTACCATCTAGAACAAGGGCAGCAGATAGATGGGAACACCACCACCTGGAAGTTCCCCTCCAAGTCACTCACCATCCTGACTTGGAAATATATCGCTGTCCCTTCACTGTCATTGGATCAAAATCCCGGAACTCCCTCCCTAACAGCACTGTGGGCGTACCTATGCCACAGGGACTGCAGCGGTTCAAGAAGGCAGGTCATCACCACCTTCTCAAGGGCAATTAGGGATGGGCATTAAATGCTGGCCTAGCCAGCGATGCCCACATCTGTAAATGAATAAACAAAAAGAAAAATGTCCTAACCATAAAACTAGTCACTAACCTGAAACTGATTACTGGTCTACCAATAAATATTAGAGTTTTGGAAGTGTTCTGCCCATGAGAATTCTGTATTACAGAAATCAATGAGAGTTATGATCATTTATATGTTTATTTTATTGCAAATGAATAGTAGATGGTTTTGCAAAATTGAAATGAACAGGAAGGAGATAGGCCCACAAGAATTTTGCAAAAAGGGATTTGATAGTAGGATGTTAGGTACAATGAGATTTAATGCTTGGATCAATATAAATGTGTTATTGATTAGGTGTAATGGTACTGTCACTAGACTAGTTTTTTTTTTATTCGTCCATGGGATGTGGGCATCGCTGCCTGGGCCAGCATTTATGGCCCATCCCTAATCACCCTTGTTCAGAGGGCATTATTTTTAAGAGCCAACCATATTGCTGTGGGTCTGGAGTCATATGTTGGCTAGACCAGGTAAAGTCAGCAGATTTCCTTCCCTAAAGGACATTAATGAACCAGATGGATTTTTACGGCAATCGGCAATAGTTTTGTGGTCATCATCAGGCTTTCAATTCTAGATTTTTATTGAATTCAAATTTCACCATCTGCCATGGTGGGATTCGAACCCAGGTCCCCAAGTAATCCAGAGGCCTCAGATAATGCTCTGAGGACAAGGCTTCAAATCCTATCCTGGCAGCTGGTGGAATTAGAATTCAATTAATAAAATCTGGAATTGAAAACTAGTCTCAATAACGGTGACCATGGAACTATCATCAGTTGTTGTAAAAACCCATTGGGTTCACAAATGTCCTTTATGGAAGGAAATTTGCCATCTTTACCTGGTCTGGCCTACATTTGACTCCAGACCCACTGCAGTGTGGGTGACTCTTAACAGTCCTTTTGAAATGGCCTATGCGTTCAAGGGCATTTAGGGATGGGCAACAAATGCTGACCTTGTCAGCGATGCCCACATCCCATGAAAGAATAAAGATTCTGGGGAGAAGGGTTATGAATGAGTACAAAATGTATACACACAAACACACAAAGCAATATAGCTGTGCAGGAAAAATGCACAAGCCCAATCAAATGGATATCAAGAAGATGATGATGAGAACAAAGACACTACTTTAGTTTTACATTTTTATTGCCAAAAACAGCACTTAGTACTATAGATTTCTTATATTGTTGTAGCTCACAAAGCCAAATAGCAGCACCACCCCTAATTAACATACGTTCTAAGTACTGCACATAGTATGATAGAATAACCGAAGAGTAATCATTAGGAGGCTAAAACAAGGCTAATGTTAAAGTCAATAAGCGAGGACCCATATTTTCTATTTATTTTCTTGCCAGTGCATGGTTTTCCTATCCATTAAATTAAATGGGAGCGGGGAAATATAGCTGGAAATCTCACAAACAGAAAACTTTGGCCCATGAGTATAAACGTGGGCACCACGGGGCAACATCTTTCATGTTCATCAGCACTAATAAGCCAGTTTCTTCGCTTATACCAATTGTTGGTAGCATAGTTCCAATTGTTTCTAATTTTAAATAGTAGATATGGTTGTAAGTGATGGGCCAGTCAAGATTCACTATTGATTTGAATTTGAGCAGTGGTAGATATTGACAATTGGAGATGCGTATTAAAACTGCACTTTTGGTGAAGATAACTCACTTCATAGTTCATTACAACAACTGCAGCAGATATGGTATAAATCCAGTTATGCTAACTCCAGTGTAAATTACAATGGAGTAAACTAAAGATAAGTGCATTTATGATGCAGATTAAAATTGATTCTGTATGTGTTCTGATCAGCTCTTTACACTATGCAATCTTTTTGACTAATTTTAACAATATCTTTAGTGCCAATGTTATATTTAATCAGGAGATTATGCAGGTGATTAGTGGCATTTTCTGATAGCTGCCGTTCTCTAGACAAAAGCCAGGCGTAAGGGGTGTGTGCTATGCTGAGGAAGGATACGCAGGAGAATACCAAGGAGTAACTTGTATAGTCGGTGGCTACTACCCAGTAATGCAAAATGGCAGGGTCTGCGAAAACAAAAGGCACAGAACATTAATCTGGGATAAAACAAGCAGTTTTCATTGGCTAACTAGTTAATTGAATTAAAGGCAGTACCTAGAAAAAAAATGTTAGAGAAACTAAAACACAGCATTGCCAATAGTGAGATGTGAAATATATCTCCACTAGCTGATTATGGACCATCTCAGTACTGTCAGACTCCTGGCCCTTGTGCCATCATCCCAGGTCCTAGGACTGTCCCACTGCTAATAAGTCATTGCCTCTGGTAATACTAGCTGGCATAATACCATTAGTCTTACAAAACCTCCAACTCATGGTGGACAATGTCACAGGAGATCTGTTGTATAAAATCCTTGAGTTGGCCCTGAAGCAGCCACGGATCTGGCGTGAATCACCGCACTTTGCTACAGATGCAAAATTGTTCCAAAAATTTCTAATCTGCAGCAGAATTCTTCAGCAGGAGAAATTAGTTTTAAATTGAACTAATTTTACTTTAAAAGAAAAGAACATACAAAAGGACATGCCTGACCGCTAAATGATCCAAGAATTCCTGAAAAGCATATAGCCTCACATTGACCTGGAATGCTCAGCAATTACAACTTGTGGTTTTGAAAGAGTGCACACTAAGTTACACTGGGGCATCACATTGGGTTGAATTTAATGGTGGGGCTTGGCCCATTTTCAGAAACATTGAAACAATTTATGACCATTAGGCAGTCAATTGTCTGACATCAAGCCTTCAGTCCCTTTAAGGGCAAACATCCTGCCTCCAAGAGCTGCCAGTCAATTAGAGGATCAGCAGCTCTTCAGTTCCAGCAGCACCACTGGGAGTGGTGGCCACTGCTGGTACTGCAGCCAACCAGGGCCAGCAATGCTGGCAGAGGCTGCAGAATCAAAGTAAGTGTCTGGGCAGGCGCCCTTGAGGGGAGGGTTTGGGGAGAAGTGGTTATTGCTAACAGCAGGGGGGTGTGCTTCAGTGAATGTGGTCCTCCATGGCCACAGGATGTCTGATCAGGAGGGCCCCTGAGCTCCATGCCCGCAGGGAAGCTTTCACTGGGAACCTCACCATGAGGCAGCAGGATGAAGACCTTAACCCTTAAGCCCTTGACCACTTAAGGGTCTCGCGGCTTCTGCACAGGGAAGCTGTTCTCAACTTTATACACCCCTGACTGAATCTCAAGGAGGAAGGCAATGGATACTCCAACACCGCCTTCCCTCCTGATTCTAAATTCTCCCCCCTACACCCCTCCCCTACGACTCACCTGCTCTCGAGGGTCAAATTAAATTCCACCCATTGTATATTGCATGCCCTTACAAAACTGCATAGCCTACAATTTACAGCAGACAGCACCACAGGAAATCTATTAGAATCTTCAAAAATGCAAACAAGTTTTCATGCCTGTTTTGTTTTCCTCTCTTTAGAAGGTAAGTTCAAATGGCTGTTCTTCATCTGGAAAGGTTTTCATGATGAGCACAGATTGCACATAGATTACTGCTCTTACTCTGTGATCTCCACTCTCATCAAGAAAGGCTCATTTAAACTTCAGACCTGGTCATGCCATGTGTACAATATCAAAAAATAATTTTAAGATTTTGAATGGTGAGAATTTGAAAATTTTAAATATACTAAACTAGGAACATCTTTCCCAAAAACATTATTAAGTGACACATTAAATGGGTGATTAAGGCAACGGGAATCTTTCTCTCCTTCTGGTAGTCCCTCAAAGCGAGCAGGATGCTTGCCATGGAGTACAGCCTTTGGCAAGAACCAGCATGTGGACTCTTTTAATGTGGGGAGGCTACTGCGCTACAGCTGCCACACATGGGGTGACAATGGGGATATTCTGCAGGCAGTCAAAGAGAAACCTGTTATTCTGGGCACCCGTGTGTACAGGCAGCTCAGAGACTGGCAGATTCCTCTCTCCTATTTTGGAAAAGCAACATGGAGGAAATGTGCCATTAAGGTGGCTGTCCATTCTGAAGGAGCTTTTCTTCCTAATTTGGAACTAGAGATGCAGAATCCTCTACTCTGTCGCATGACCCTAAAGAATACTTAGTTATTCAGAGCTTGCCAGTGTCCTAAGCTTAACTCTCACTGTGCTCAAATAGTTACAGTTTGACTGGATGAAGAATATTCCAAAGAACACCTGAATTTGACTATTTGTTGCTATTATTGTCACCTTGGAAGCCACAGGGCATGCTCAACTGACAAGAGCATACAACCTTAGACACACAATGGGATTAATTCTACACTCCCTGTGGGGAACACTGCCAGAGCCACAATGTTGGAACCCTTTCTCATCCCAAGCTCATTGTCTATGACATCCCAGCTATGTGCACAGATTCACACTAAAAATACCACAATGTCAAATAAGGTCCCTACTTAATGTCTCAAATTAATCAGAGGCAAAAGAAATCTGTCCTGGAGTTTGTAGCTCCTTAAAGTTTCTAATTTAAGACTCATGAACCAAATGACTTCTTTGTCTATATAGCATTAAAAAGAATAACCTTCCTCATATGGCAAAACTTTTATACACTGCCTCTTCTGGTGATGGGTCAGATCATGAACACCATACTTGTATCAATCCTTAATGGCTGTTGGTACATTGAAATGTTCCACCACTCGGCATGATGCAGGAAATATTTTATGCCAATTATCAGCTGCCAGCAGAGTTTACTCCGAAAGCTTATTTTCTCAAAAAGAGACCTGTTGCTCCAGCTATCAGTCTGTATTATCGGAAATTTTGGCAGAAACTATTTTCTTGCTTTACCCCCAATAAGTGATGATACCAAACTCAAAGGTTAACAAATAATATGTAATCATTACCAATGTAATGAGAAACAATCAACAGGGATTACTAGAAGCAATGTGATCAGTAGTCTATACACCAAACTGCATTATTACATTCCAAGGCTGAATCTGATTTTGTTTGTTAGTGTGTATTAAATTTATTAATCAGGGACTTGTATTTTTGATACATACCTAGATGATCGTCCATTCCCCACGGGCGCCTATCTGTTGGATTAGCAAAATAAAATTTAAGTTACAAACACAAGCTACACTTTCTGTTGATCTCAAAGAAGAACAAAATTGAAGTTACCAACATTATTTCTTCATAAATTAAAGCACTAACATTCTAGTCTTCAGTTTTCCTTTCTGAAGGTGAGGTGAGGAGCACATTGCCTGCGTTAAGACTTTCAAGTTGTGCAGTTTAGAGGGAACATTGATGACCAGATATTCGGGTGGTCGTGATTGTATATTCTAAGCAAAAAAACCTCCTTGGCCAATGACATACCAACTACAGCCTCAGAAAGGGCTCAGCAGGGAGAGCATTCCTATCATCATGGAAACAAAATAAAGCTTTTGAAGGGAGATTTTGAAATCAAAATAAAAAACCAACAACAACTAATATTTATGCATCACCTTTAACAGAGTAAGATGTCCCAAAGGCACTTCACAGGAGGAAAAGATCATAGTGTCATTTACAGCACAGAAGGAGGTCATTCAGCACCTCGAGTCGATGCCGACACTCCACAGAGCAATACAGTCAGTCCCACTACCCCAACTGATCCTCTTAGTCCTGCAAGTTTGTTTCCTTCAAGCGCCCATCCAATTTCCTTTTGAAATCATTGATTATTTCTACTTCCAACAACTTCATGGGCGGTCAGTTCCAGGTCATTACAATATGCTGCATGAAAAGGTTCTTCCTGACATTCCCCCTGCATTTCTTGGCCAAGGACTTAAATCTGTGTCCCCTGCCCTTAACAAATCCATGCTGGCTTTACTTAATTAACCCACATTTTCCCAAGTGACTATTAATTTTGTTCCGAATTATTGGGTAGAATTTTCTGCTCCATAGACTAAGTGCGGAGGCAGGTGGGATAAGCAGCACATTTCCTGCTGGGCTGCGGGGCAGTATATTGCATCCAATTTTACTCTTGGGAGCTCATTAATTATGCATCGGCGAGGACCTCTCCAAATCACAAGGTGAGGCGGGCCCTGATTCGTCCACCCCCACCATCACCTTACGGGGGTCGAAGGTCCTGGTGCCATATTTAAACGCCACCCCAACACATACATTCACTCTCTGCAACCCAGCGGTGTTCTCCACTGACCCGGAGATGGCCCCCAAGGACCAACAAGGGTGTAGCCCTGAGGTTTAGCCATGACTTCCTGGAGGCTTTAATAAGAGGTGTCCGCCAACACCGGGATGTCCTTTACCTGAGGGGTGGTTCCAGGAGATCCACCAACCTCACCTCACCATCCTGGGAGGCGGTCGCAAAGGAGGTCTGCTCAGTGGGCAACTCCCAAAGAAATGCAACTCAATGAAAGGAAGAGGATGAATGATCTCATCTGCACCATCAGGGTAAGTCAACCTTCTGCTCACTCTAAACTCACACTCTCATAAAAGCTTCATACACTCAAAGGGTTAAGCTGCTCGGGGATCTCACGCAGTATTAGCGGGGGAGATATCAGCACTGAATGTCTCATGGTCACTTTAATATCATCAGCATCTCATCTATCATGTTGCACAAACAGCATCTTCATCCCTTATATCAACACAGCAGGCATGCTTCCCAACCTCTCCTCCATCTCTTCTCATCACTTTTCATCCATTTGTCCTCATGCAGGCCAAGCTTGTTCACAACAGGAGAGAGAGATCCCACACCAGAGGAGGGAGTACTGACATACATGAGCTGATGAAATTCGAGGAGGATGCTGCTGAGTTGGCAGGGGAGGGCAGAGATCGCTCCTGTGGTGAAGGTAAGATCAGCCTCTCCCAGCAAGCCAGTACAGATGAGCCCTCCATGATTTGATCACATCCTGATAATTGCAGTGAGTGACATGCAATATTGTATTCAGACTGCTCATGAACTAAATCTATCTTCTCTCTCTTACAGGCACCAGCAGGTCCAGACCGACCACCAGAGCTGCCATAAGTCCCAGCCCCCAGACCCACCTCAGAGGAGCATGCGGAGGATGCTTCAGATGATGACCCGTCACTGCGTTCACCGACACCCTCCACCAGCGCAGACACACACACCCCGGTGGGTCATAGATCTAGAATAGGCTCGGGCTGACATTCTGGAGAACAGCAAACAGACACGGCTCTGTAGCAGTCGGAGGCAGGCAGTAGCAGTCTAGGTTGGAGGACTGCTGGAGAACATGCACCTGCTGAGTCCAAGTCAGGTGATGAGGCTCTCGAAACGGCCATCACTAAAATGCTGGAGGTGAAACAACAGGTGGTGGGACATCAGACAGAGTTGCGAGAGGCAGTCAACAGACTACAGCGAAGGATGGTGAAGTCTGTCCACGTTTTGTCTGATATGGTAACTCCAACATGCAAGTGCCTCAAAGTCTCCATGGGAGGGGTGGCGGCCACTTTGGAGATCCTGGTCCAGTAGGTTCTGCCAAATTTGTGCTTGGAGCTGCACTCCATCACTACAGGCATAGATGGGATCCATCAGTGACTAGACAAGAGTGGGCCAGAGCACCTAGGTCTCCTTCCAGGAGCCCCTTCTCCTCAAGTAGGGGCCCTTGAGCACCCACAGGGAGGAGGACCATCAGCTGGGCACCCCAGGGCCATTCACCCAAGCGACTCCAATATTCTCCAGCCGATCCCAATACCCTCTGCCTGTGGCCCCATCACCTCTAGCTCCAAAGGCAGAGGAGGGTGCACCTGCCTCGCAGCAGGAGACCTAAAGCAGGCCAGGGCCCTCCAGGCCTCGTCCCTCCAGAGGACATCCGCAAAGGTCATTACAGGTGACAGGGCGGAGCAGTCAGCAGGCTGCCTCCACCTCTGATGCAGGTGTCAGGAGTAGTGAGGTTAAAAAACTAAGAAATTCTGAGATCCCTATGGGGGCACAGGTGTTCACTCACTGTATATATCATGCACCTTTGTAAAACATTTCCTGCTCATGACAATTGTCTTTCCATTTGAATGCGTTGTGCATATGCATCTTTATGCCCTCTTATTGAGAGGGAATTGAGAAGCTCCTAGTCCATGATTGCCTCTCTGTGTAAGCCTCAGATTTATGTGATGTTTAGCGGACTCATGTTAGATTCTCGCCCCTTGTGTAATGCCAGGGAGATGTGCCAACCTCTTTATTAACAGTGTCTGCACATTGAGTTTGGAACCTTTAGGCCTTACAACACACCATATACTTATGTGTGCTCATGTATCTTGGAGGGTTATAAGTTATGTTCATCAACACAGCTATTTTCATAGCTTGTGTGAAAGCCCAAGACCAGCAGCCATTATAGTCTCTACAACCATGTGCACATCTCTGTGGCTGCACAAAATGTCTCATCATGTGCAGTTGATGCAGGGTTTGCATTGGTCTGCTATACAGACTTCACTTCCCACAGTGGCTATATACAGCTTTGGCTGCTTAGCTTTCCAAAAATGACGGCCTCGTGATCCTTGTGGGTTGCCGGTCCAAAGCCGATTGCTAACTCTGCTTGCGATGTCACTGGTTGTAAAGGCCTTTCCGAGCACTGGCATGGCACTAAGGGACAGGAGAAATGCGCTCGGGTCCCCTTGCCTGGACCTTACTTCTGCTGGAACCTTGTGGCTATCAGCGTGTCATGGGCATGTCTTCCGTGTCATGCTGCTTCGAAGGCAGCCTCACGTGGAATCTGACCCTCATCTCTCAATTCAAGTTCCTGCCCATCTTGCTTGTCATTGCCTGAAGAGCTCTCAGCCTCCTCTATGTCTCCCTTTGGCAAGGGATTCCCCCTCTGAAGCACCAGGTTGTGCAGGGCGGAACAGACCACGATGATATGGGACACTCTCTGTGGAGAGTACTGCAGAGCCTCACCTGGGCAGTCCAAGCATCAGAAGTGCAACTTCAGGATAGCAATGGTTCACTTAATGATGGATCTTGTCACACAGTGCACCATGATGTATCTTTCTTCCGAAGCACTTTGAGGATGACGCACGGGTGTCATAAGCCATTTCTTCAGTGGGTGCCCCTTATCATCTAGCAGCCATCCCTATAAGCACTGTGGCCATGCAAGGCTCCTGGGAGTGACTCAGGATGTAGAGGTCATGAGAAGTCCCAGGGTATCTGGCACAAATGTGCAAGATGTGCTTTTGATGATCGTACACCAGCTGAATGTTGAGGAAATGGAATCCTTTCCTGCTAATGAAGATCAGGGGCTGCTGCCAGAGAGCTCTTAAGCCACATGTGTGAAATTGATTGTGCCCTGCACTTTCTAGAAGCCTAAGATCACTGCAAACCCCAGAAATCTAGCAACCTGGCTAGCTTCTCCATTGTGAAATTTAGATAATCATGAACTTTACTGTAGAGGACATCTGTCACCTCCTTTATACATTTATGTGTGGAGGACTGAGAGATGCCGTATAAGAACCCTATGGATCCCTGAAACGAGCTGTTGTGAAACAGTTTGTGGGACGGCAAGTCCTGGCTATGTCTCCAGCAGAGACTTGAAGAATCTGGAGGCTAAAATGTTGGGGGCAGTGGTGATTTTGGCAGCTACTGGCAAGATACAGCCACCATGTCCAGCAGGCCGCAGGTCTTCTGCCAGGAGGCTGCAGATGTTTTCCATGAACTGACATGGCAACCTGAACCTCCTGAAGCAGTGCTGCTCAGGCATGTCAAGGATACTCAGCCTGTGTGTTGTGGGTATTGCCTCCTGTGACCTGCATCCTCCCTGTTGCTGCCCTCTCTACCCCTCCCCTATCTGCTGTCCAGCTACATGTCTCTCAGGAGCAGGCTGCTGCTGTTGCTCATATTGGTCTTTAACCAAGATCAATATAAGACAGCCAAAGCACAAACCACCCTGATGTGATTCAGAGAATTTCCAAAGTGTAGAAAGTAACCTCTCAGCAACAGTACTGAGAAAAACACTTTCCCACTAGCAGGTAAGAAAGCAGCCACCAGTACCAAGTATTTCTTGCAATACTTCCATAAGTTTGATTCAGCTCCTTCAGTTGCCATTATGTTCTCACCTCATCTTTCACTCGAAATCCATGGATGCCCCATTGAATTTAAAAGTCAATTGAAATATCACCTGAGCAATTAGCAAATGTTAAAAGGCAACCCGCCTCTCCCAAGGAGATTGCACATAAGCATCTTAACATGTTCCAGTTAAATGTGGAAGTTGGCTGATAGGAACCAACATTGTGATACTTTTACCAGGTTCTCCAAGTTAAAATCGCCCCTGTATGAGTATGCTACCTCGATAGAATTAAATCCTCAGTACAAATAAACAATTGTTTCTCCAGTTGATTTTGTCCTTTTTGAAGTTGGATTGCTACAATTGTTTTCAAAGGGAATCCTGTGATGAAATCTAGCAGAGAGATTTCAAAACAATGTTTGCATAGTGCAACATAGCAATCCATGGGCAAGGCAACTACCTGTTGATTACCACTTATCCTGCCACCCACCCCCACCCCATCTCCTCGGCTACTGAATCGATACTCCTACATGTTGAACACCACTTGGCTCGGTAGCACCACTACTGACCTATCTGGCTGAGTCCTAAAGGACGCAGTACCTAGACTGCATCTGCAGCAGGTGGTGAGGGAATCAACAAGAGGAAAACAACTACTTGATCTCGTCCTTACTAATCTACCTGCCACAGATACATCGGTCCATGATGGAGTGTCCAGCGCACAGTCCTTCTGGAGATGAAGTCCCGTCTTCACATTGAGGATACCCTCCATTGTGTTATGTGGCACCACCACCATTCTAAATGGGTTAGAGTTTGAACTAATCTAGCAACTCAAAACTGGGCATCCATGAGGCACTGTCGGCCACCAACAGCAGCAGAATTGTTTTCAACCGCAATCTGTAACCTCATGGTCCGGCATATCCTCCACTCTGCCATTATCACCAAGCTAAGGGATCAATCCTGGTTCAATGAAGAGTGCAGGAGCAGCACCATGCATACCTAAAAATGAGGTGTCAACCTGATGAAACTACAACACAGGACTACTTATGTGCCAAACAGCATAAGCAGCCAGCGATATACAGAGCTAAATGATCCAACAGCTAACAAATCAGATCAAAGCTCTGCAGTCCTGCCACATCCAATTGCAAAAGGTGGTGAACAATTAAACAATTAACTGGAGGAGGAGATGCCACAAATATCCCCATCCTCAATGATGGTGGTGCCCAGCACATCAGTGCAAAAAACAAGGTTGAAACATTTGCAACCATCTTCAGCCAGAAAAGCTGAGTGGATGGTCCACCTTGGCCTCCTCCAGAGGTCCCCAGCTTCATAGATGCCAGTCTTTTCGATTCACTCCACGTGATATCAATAAACAGTGAAGGTGCTGGATATTGCGAAGGCTATGGGTCCTGACAACATTCTAGCAATAGTAGTAAAGATTTGTGCTCCTGAACTTACTGCACCCTTAGCCAAGCTGTTCCAGTACAGCTACAACACTGGCATCTACCTGGCAATGTGAAAAATTGCCCAGGTATATCCTGTCCACTAATAGCAGGACTAATCCAATCTGGCCAATTACCGCCCCATCAGTCTACTCTCAGCCATCAGCAAAGTGATGGAAGGGGTCATTGACAGTGCTATCAAGCAGCACTTACTCAGCAATAACCTGCTCAATGACACTCAGTTTGGGTTCTGCCAGGGTCACTCAGCTCCTAACCTCATTGCAGCCTTGGTCCAAACATGGACAAAAGAGCAGAACTCAAGAGTGAGGTGAGAGTGATCGCCCTTGACATCAAGGCAGCATTTGGCCAAATATGGCATCAAGGAGCCTAGCAAAGCTGAAGTCAATGGGAATCCAGGGGAAAACTCTTCGCTGGTTGAAATCAGTTGGAGTGCTGTTGGAGCTGCACTCATCCAGGCAAGTGTAGCGTATTCTATCACACTCGTGACTTGTGCCTTTCCGATAGTAGACAGGCTTTGGGGAGTCAGGAGGTGAGTTACTTGTTGCAGGGAGAGAACTGTCCATCTGTTGGAGTCATAATTAGCACAAAGTAAAACGGTTGTGGCTGTTGGAGGTCAATCAACTTAGTCCCAGGGCATCGCTGTAGGAGTTCCTCAGAGTAGTGTCCTAGGCTCAACTATCTTCAGCTGCTTCACCAATGACCTTTCCCCCATAATAAGGTCAGAAGTCAGTATGTTCACTGATGATTGCAAAACATTCAGCATCATTCACGATTCCTCAGATACTGAGGCTGTACGTGTCCATGTGCAACAATAACTGGACAATAATTCACGCTTGGGCTGATAGGTGGCAAGTTGCATTCGTGCCACACATGTGCCAGGCAATGTCCATCTCCAACAAGAGGGAATATAACCCTCTCCCCTTGGCATTCAATGGCATTGCCATCGCTGAATCCCCCACTATCAACATCCTGGGGGTTACCATTGACCAGAAACTGAACTGGACTAGCCATATAAATACTGCGGCTACAAGAGCGGATCAGAAACTGGGAATTTTGTGGTGGGTAACTCGTTTCCCAACCCTCCAAAGCCAACTACAAGGCACAAGTCCAAGAGTTTGATGGAGTACTCTCTACTTGCCTGGATTAGGCAGGTCTGACATAACTCAAGAAGTTCAACACCATCCAGGGCAACGCAGCCCATTTGATTGGCGCCCCATCCACCACCTTATTCACTCTCTCCACCACCCACACACAGTGGCAGCAGTATGTGCCATCTACAAGATGCACTGCAATAACTTACCAAGGCTCCTTCAACAGCAACTTCCAAACCTTCAACCTCTACCACCTAGAAGGACAAGGACAGCAGATGCATGGGAACACCACTAGCTGCAAGTTCCCCTCCAAGCCACATATCATCCTGACTTGGAACTATATTGCCATCCCTTCACTGTCACTGGGTCAATACCCTGGAACTCTCTTCCTAACAGCATTGTGGGTGTACCTACATCACATGGATTGCAGTGGTTCAAGAAAGTGGCTCACCACCACTTTCTCAGGGGCAATTAGGAATGGGTAAAAAATGCTGGCCTTGCCAGGGATGCCCACATCCCATGAAGGAATAAACAAAAAAGTACTTACTGATTTTGTACTGAAGTTTGGCTTTTTCTCCCTTTGTAGGTAAAATTAATTCTCCTTCTAATGCAACCACCTCACCTTTGTCCCTGCAAAACACAAAGAAGCTCTGTATGTAAAGAGAGTAATCCCTGTACTTTCAATTCCACATGAATGCATCTGAGGTAAAGAAAAGGTTGTGGGGTCAGTGGGGGTGGAGGTTGTATTCTCCTCTTCAGGGCAGATTTCCAATCGGGTGGATCCCCTGCCTGCCTTTTTATATCAGCCACAATGTACTCTAGAAAGAGGTTAATGTAGACAAGGAACGGGCACTGTGTCAATATGATTGGAGACTAAGGATAAAAAGGGGTTTGTGGGGCAGAAATCTGCAGTCAGAACTAAGTAGAAATAGCAAATTCATTGTCTGGGACATTTTAAATATCCACTTATCGATCAGGACAGAGAGAGTAATTGGAGGAAAGGGGACAGGATTCTTAAAATACACAGAGATAAAAGCAAAGAACTGAGGATGCTGGAAATCCAAAACAAAAACAAAAACAAAAATACCTGGAAAAACTCAGCAGGTCTGGCAGAATCGGCGGAGAGGAGCACAGTTGACGTTTCGAGTCCTCATGACCCTTCAACTGGCCCTCTACCTAGCTCTTCTTGTCCCAACCCCCACCCCACCCTTAAACCAGCTTATATTTCACCCCTTTTCTATTTTTGCTTAGTTCTGTTGAAGGGTCATGAGGACTCGAAACGTCAACTGTGCTCCTCTCCGCCGATGCTGCCAGACCTGCTGAGTTTTTCCAGGTATTTTCGTTTTTGTTTTTGTCTTAAAATACACAGGTCTTTTTCTTCAAGCAGCCTGTCATTAGGCCTGTAAATGTGGTGACATTGCTAGATCCGATAATGAGAAATAAAACAGATCGGGTAGATGACGTAAATGTAATGAACAACTTGTGAGTAGATACCACAATTTAATTAGGTCTAAGATCCAACTGGAGAGGGAAAACGCAAGTACAAACACCAGAACGCCATATTAAATTAGACAAGATTGGAGCAAGGTGAGAAGTTGGCACACTTTTTATCGATCAAAAATGCTCCATTAAAAGAGAAGGAAACAACTTTTTTTCAGTTTTCAGATGCCATAGATAACTAGAGATCAGAAAACAAGAAGAGATGATAATGACTACAAACATAACAGTGAAAATACTGAAGGAGAACATAAGAAAATAGGTGGTTGAGTGGGATAAGGATGGTCCAAAAAGATACAGTAAGGAATGCTGTATATCATTAAAAAAAGAATCATTAAAAGTGTGGTAGGACCTGTGAGAAATGAGGATTGGCAATTTGTAGAAGGCGATAAAATATTTGACCAAAGTAGTCAGTAAGTTTTTACTAAAGAGAAGGATATTACAGATTCCTGGAATTGTTAAGAGCAGGGTGAGTAATAGTATAGACAAAAGGAATTTTATGATAAGTGACAACAAAACGAGGGGGCCAGATGGGATATATCTAATGGATTCAGCAGGAAAGCCCTAGAAAATGATGCTTCAAAGCTCTATTAAGTGTAGGTATGTGCCACTGGATTGGAGAGTGGCCAATATTGTATCCATATTTTGATAAGAGAGACAGAGTTAATCCAGGTGTTTTCAAGCCAGTTAGTTTAACATCTATGGTAGGGAAGCTCTTTAGAGTCTATAAGTAAGAGTGAAATGATTACATATCCATATGAAGAGACAATTGCTGGAAGTAGCCAGCATGGATTTCAAAAGGGTGATTGGTCAAGACAAACCTCTTTAAATTCCTTGAGGAAGTGGAAAGGTTGGTTGTGAATGGACAGACTTTAAAAAAGGCTGCCCCACAGCAACAATACACTGTGGGCAGCCTTAACAAGCCCAGTGGAACTCCTCAGTGGAAGCAAGTCCCACCCCTCAAGAGCTGCCAACCAATCTGATTGGCCGGCAGCTCTTGCAGTCCCAGAATTCAGTAGCGGACACTGCTGAGACTGGAAGCAGTCCCACAAAGAAGATGGCATGGATATCGGACAAAGGTAAGTTGGGGCTTTTTGGGGAGGGAGAGATCAGGCACCCGAAGGAGGGGGTGGGAGGGGGTTGTGGGGGTCAGGTTTTGGAGGCAGGGGCGTACCATCTAATGTGAACAGGGCACTCTCCATAGGAGGTACCCCACCTCTTCCTTCCCGCTTTTTCACCAGAGTTGCTGCATTATGGCGTGGGCAGCGTAATATTCAGTCAGTTGGCTTCTAACAAGCATAATTGTCCTTTAGTGAGTTTTTTTTAAATGGCGGGCAGGCTGACGATTTCAGCACTCGGCCAACCAATGTATTATGGGAAACCACGTGTTGACTTCAGGTTTACGGTCAAAATCATAACACCAGATTTTACCCAGTCCTGATTTGCAAATGTAATATCCCAATCAAACTCACCCACTTCCAATTTTAACGGAGGTTGGATGGGTACCTAATCCTTTTGCAGGAAACAGGTTAGTCATTTAAGCATTTTATTGAGGCTGCAGCCTCCATTGTCAGTGACTCTATTTTTAACCAGGGGTGGCCAAGTTTCCTGGGCCTCCGGAAACGCTGCAGCTTAAAGGAAGCTAGAAGTGCTGAATTCATGTGGCAAGTGCCTTTGCTGCATTGTTTGTAGGCCCAGAGGAGCAGGAGTGCCCCATGATCTGTGGAGAGAAGGACAGAGTTAACGTTTTGAGTCCATATGACTCTTCTTCAGAGCTCTGAAGAAGAGTCAGACAGACTCGAAACGTTAACTGTCTTTTCTCCCCAGAGATGCTGTCAGACCTGCTGAGTTTTTCCAGCATTTTTTGTTTTTATTTCAGATTTCCAGCATCCGCAGTATTTTGTCTTTGCCCCATGATCTGTCTGTTTTCCCCACCACTATCAGAGGCTTTTAAATATCATCTGCTCCCATGGACCACTATTGGACGTCAAACCACCAGCAGGCCTTTTTTTGCAATTGGAAACCCCTGGGCTACCATTGGACCCATCACACCACTCACTCCATAATCAGGACACCCCACAGACATCTCTCACTCCCACAATACCCCACCCACTCTCATGGACTTCATCCTGTCATTCAGACTAACTCCAGGCAGGAACCCCATAGAGAAAAAAATTAAAAGTAACTCTGTAATTAAACTCTGCAGGTCATCCGGGAAACTTGTTCTTCCGGGTTTCCTGAGCTCAAAGCCCCTGACCCAGCCCAGAATTCACAACCAGGGTAAAATCTAGGCCCACGCCACCTTTCAACTGTAGGTTAGATAGATAGTTGAAGGAAAAGGGAATAAATGGTTGTGTATGTGGGATTGGGAGTTTTGTACGTGTAGAGGGTAAACTCCATCATAGACTGGTTTGGCCAAGCAGCTTGCTTCCTTGTTATAATTTGATGTTATTAAAGTCACTTTAGTTCCTGTGTAAGAGTTTGCTGATATAAAATGGTCAACATCATTGGATCCAAGGAAAATGTTTAATTAAAGACTAAAAGTCATCTCTGGAGTACTTACTTGACCATCCGAGTGAGAATCTCTAACCTGTCTTCAAAATTGTTAGGAATCTGCGATATTGTTTCTGAAATGCATTTGTGTTCCCCACTAACGTTATAAAGTCGCTCAATTTCATACCATGTTCCCATATACTGTAAAATCAAAACAAACATATTAGCTTAATGAATTTGTGTGCACGATCACTCAGGATCAAATGTTAACTTAAAAAGTAAATCAACACTGAAAACACCATACCTCAAAATATTTTCACAAGATTTCTATGAAGTTAAACAATACATGGTACATGGCATGGTTTTGTACCCATGATTCTCCATACACCAAATCACCAAGTTTAGGCTAATCAGGAGGGCCTTTGCTCTATTAAAAGATAAACATCTGCATTAGTGCTCCATGCAATTCCTCTTGGTAGATGGTTGCAGAGTGTTATAGGCAGACAGATGCAGCAAATCACCTGCCTCTCTTTTATGCTAGAAAATATTGTGGGGTTTGGGCCTAGGGAAAGGAATTTTTTCATAAAAAGTAAGGGCTCAGGAAGAAAATTAATTTCATATACGGATTCACTGCCTTTCATCTCTATGGGATTTCAATTATTAATGAGAGCAAATTAAAAGGAAAATGCTGGAAATTCACAGTCTTAGCATCTGAAAGAGAATGGACAGGTTATACTTTGGGTAGTCATCCTTTGTCAAATTGGTAGGGGAAGGCAGGAAGGTCCATTGAAATGAACTAACCTAAATGGGGGAGAAGTTGAAGAACAACAGATTTAGATTATAGGTACTGCTACAGTAGCTGTTTTTATAAACAGACAGCCATTGCCTTTAATAGCCTGCTAATAGCTCTAAAAACCCAGCAAAAAACAAACGCTGCCTACTGATGTGCAAAACATTCTTATGAGTGGAGCTGTGAAAATTAAAGGTAAATGTCACATCTGCAATGTAAGGAAATGCAGTAGGATATGATTAGGATAATATGGAAAACATAAAAATTAAGGGAAACAATTATAGTCTGAAGGCTATCAGTCTAGAAGGCTGAAGAGTATCCAATTTCCAGTGAAGTTAAGCCAGCAAAAAGGGAGTAGCTTCATGGAAATTTCCAACCATGGTAGTCCTGAATTCACATTGGATTTTTGAATTACCTCAAACAAGTTCAAAGATGGACATCTCTAAGCAAGATAGGAAGAGAGCTGTAATGCCAAACCACAGCAAAGTCCAGACCAGGATTTCAGGCAAAATGAAGATGTTTGGGGAATTAATCTCTCCTCTATAGAAAACATCAAGCCGGGAACAGTGGACGTCTCATATCTCTTTATGGATGTGCATGTCAATCACCAACTCAAATTTATCAGCTCTCCTAATTTGAATCAGGCACCGCCATTTTGTGAGTCATTTCAAAAACAATTCCGCTCCAGCAAACGAAGCAACACTTCTGACTTTTATTTCAGCATTTCCCATAAATCACTATTGGTCTCTTGGTCACTGTCTGATGGGCTCATAAATATTTTGAGATGGCAAATGTTGGGAAATAAAGTCTGAAATATGCTAAAAATAGAAGATTGTCACCTGAAATACATCTCATTCTTTCATGCTGTGTTGAGAACAGCAAACTTCCTGCTAATGCAGTGGCAGTTGTATATTAACAGACAATGTTCACCCCTTTCCAAAAATGACCTCGATATTCATTGAACAATATGTGCTACTGCAGCCCATAGGACACCGCTTTTGGTATCCTTTTACAAATGCTTGGAAAGGTGTTTAAATTAAAATCCTTAAATTGTAATACAAATTGTTCCATTATTTACCAATGCAAAACAAAAGAAATTCCCCCAACCCCACTCCCTTGCTCTTGTAGCTGACCCTGTATTAGAACCCCTGAAATACAATTATCGGCAATACTCCTGCTAAAAATGCTAGGATAGAGATTTGTAATGAGAAACTTCCCTTGACAGTTACAATTTTCAGAATGTGCTTGATCAACAGAATTGTACCTGTTAAAATGATTTACACAAATAAAAGCATTTTCCTATATTTGGGCAGGTCATCTGAATGTAAGTTACATTGTAATAGTGTAAGGTATTTGAGGCAAAACTTTCTTCATTCAAATCGCAAATTTAAGTCGATTATTGGAAAGGTTAAATCGAAGCAAATAGAACAATATTAAATATTGTTCTGATGAAGAGTCATATACAGACTCAAAACGTTAACTCTGTCTTCCTCTCCACAGATGCTGTAAGACCTGCTGAGTTTTTCCAGCAATTTTTGTTTTTGTTTCAGAACAATATTAAACACTTGTCAGATGTTATATGGACTTTAATGAACAGAACAAACATGTGAAAAGACAATTTTTACCAACATCATTCAAGTGCACCAGTGCTGCAGATTTGGCAAGACATCGGCGAATTCAATGACACAAAAGCAAGATACTGCAAATGCTGGAAATCTGAAGTAAAAACAGAAAATGCTAGAAATACTCAGCAGGTCAAGCAGCACCTGTGGAGAGAAACAGGGTTAACATTTTGGATTGATGATGATCCTTCCTTCAACAGAAAGTTCTGAAGGATCATCATCGTCCTGAAATGTTAACTCTGTTTCTATCCACAGATGGTGCCTGACCTGCTGAGTATTTCCAGCATTTTCTGTTTTCATTATTGGTGAATTCAGTGATTCCCCACTCTCAGTAGGGGGCCATGCTCAAAGGATTGTGTGTTGGAGGACCAGCACTAAAGTATTGTAAGCTCTATTTGTATTAAATTATAAAATGGGAGAGCTGGGCTATGAGAACCCAAACTGATTTTGTTTAGGACCTCTATAACTGGTCTAGTTTCAAATTCAGGTCCCAAAAATGGATAGAAAGGCAAACCCACTGCATCACCCAATCTATTTGGAGTATAGTGTGGGAAAATATGAACCTGTCCATTTTGGCCGGAAGAATAGAAAAGCAGCATATTATTTAAATGGAAAGTGATTGCAGAACTCTGAGGTACAGAGGGATCTGGGTGTCCTGGTACATGAATCACAAAAAGTTAGTATGCAGGTACAGGAAGTGGTTCGGAAGGCAAATGGAATGTTGTCATGTATTGCAATGGGAATGGAATATAAAAGTAGAGGTGTTTTGCTACAATTGTACAGAGCATTGGTGAGACCACATCTGTAGCACTGCATACAGTTTTGGTCTGCTTATTTAAGAAAGAATATAAATGCATTAGAAGCAGCTCAGACAAGGTTCACTTGATTGATAACTGGGATGGGGGCATTATCTTACAAGGAAAGGTTGGACAGGCCCCTTTAGACAGCACCTTCCAAACCCATGACCACTAACATCTAGAAGGACAAGGGCAGCAAACACATGGGAACATCACCACCTGCAAGTTCCCCTCCAAGTCA
Organism: Cetorhinus maximus; assembly: GCF_964194155.1. Lineage (NCBI taxonomy): Eukaryota > Metazoa > Chordata > Chondrichthyes > Lamniformes > Cetorhinidae > Cetorhinus > Cetorhinus maximus. Next base: position 71,839,473 of record NC_135897.1, on the reverse strand, counting down.
CTCACTTGGAAATTTTTCACCATTCGTTCACTGTCGCTGGGTCAAAATCCTGGAACTCCCTCCTACTAGCACTGTGGGTGTACCTACACTACATGGACTGCAGCGGCTCAAGAAGGCAGCTCACCACCACCTTCTCAAGGGCAATTAGAGATGGGCAATAAATGCTGGCCTAGCCTGTGACACCCATATCCTATGAATGAATCTAAAAAAGGCTGAGACTGTGTACATTGAGGTTAGAAGATTGACAGGTGATCTTATTGAAACATGTGAGATCCTGAGGGGACTTGACAGATGCTGGAAGGATGTTTCCCCTTGTGGGAGAGACTGGAACCGGGGGACACAGTTTAAAAATAAGGCGTCTCCCGTTTAAGATAGAGATGAGAAGAAATATTTTTCTCTCAGAGGGTGGTGAATCTTTGGAACTTTGTTCCCTGGAGAGCAGTGGAGGCAGGGTCATTGAATATTTTTAAGGCAGAGGTGGATAGACTAACTCCTTGATTAACAAGGAAGTCAAAGGTTCTGGGATGGCTGGAATGCGGAGTTGAAGCCAGAATCACATCAGCCATGATTTTATTGAAAGGCAGGGCAGATTGGAGGGTCTGAATGTTGGTATTTGGGAAGGTGGCGTTTACTGATCTTTTAGCAGTTGACAGTAATTCTTCTTTACATATAGTAAATAGGGTTGTCATGCAGCTGAAGAATGAACATTAAGACGACAAACCTTTTCGATAGTGAAATTTTGTTGCAGGTCTACATGTTCACAACCACCCCATTTGACAGCTTGGCCTCTTTTGATTAAACAAATAAAAGCGATCAACAGTGTCAACAATAACCCCCGCATGGCACCGGCTCCAGAGGAATCTGAAACACAAAAGGAGAGATGTCTGAACCACTTTACATTCGGAAATCGACTGAATCACAAGGAGGGGGAGAGGGAATTCCCTTTGTGGAGGCAATAGATTTGTCTGAAACTCTCAGCCAGCAACTCCTTTAGAGAGAACATTAAGGGCCTTTTTTTTATAAAAAGGGCAAAGGTAAAATACTGCGGATGCTGGAAATCTGAAACAAAATCAACAATTGCTGGAAAAACTCAGCAGGTCTGACAGCATCTGTGGAGAGAAAGACAGAGTCCATCGGACTCGAAACCTTAACTCTCTCTCTCTCTCTCTCCACAGATGCTGTCAGACCTGCTGAGTTTTTCCAGCATTTTTTGTTTTTGTTTTTAAAAAGGGTGCTTCCCCATTAGGAACGATTTCAAATTAACACTCCACTCCGAGATGTAACATCTGTAACACAGATGTAACACACATGTAACACAGATTCTTGTCCAAAGTACTGCACTCGTCTATTTTTATCATTTTTTAACTTGTTCTCTCATTCGATGCTGATAATCTTTATAGCATTTCAAGCCATCGGCACATTAACACCAGCAGCCGAAAGGCTGCACTATCCACCAGTAATACAGGTGTCCCTAGTCAGCTCCACAAGTATAAGGGCAGATAATTAAAATTAATCAATTGTTTAAGTTCTGTTTCATTATTTTTAAATGGCTCAGCGATTGTAACTCATTGAATTATTTTCCATTACTTTCCCCTTTTTGAGGAGTGCCTTCTCCTAACTGTGATTTGTCAGGCATTAGTGAAGGAGCTGTTAAAAAGCCTGTAAGGAAAACATTTCCCTTTTCAGATGCTGATAGGAATGTGCTCCAGCACCTTCTGCTCATACGAATTTCCAATATTTACTGGTTATGCTCAGAAAATCCAAGCTCCTGACAAGGTCAACAGCTGGGGCTCCAAGAAGAGGACCAGGGGCAAATCTGATGATTTGAGATGTATCTCCACTCGGATATTCTCGCTGCTCCGCTTTCCGAACAAGTGCAGCTGTTTCCAGGTTTGCGGCTGTAAAATGTTTGGTGTGCGAGAAGCAGTAATAAGAGCCTTAAATTCAACGTGCTGAAATAGTGAGGTGCAAACAATAAACAGGGAAAGCGCCCACTTTGCAACAAGCGAGGGGAGGGGTAGGAGCAGTTCCACCTTGAGTCCACCCGCCTCTCTCATGCGTTTTTACATCCTTCCTCATTCATCTCCAAACTACGCTTCAAACAGCCGCAGCAGTAAACGAATGTATCCTTCAGCTCATCATTATCACAGCGCTCTCCCTACAAACCTCTACCATGAACATGCGCTTCCCTGTCAGTTAAATGGACTCAAAACGCCCAGTTCATGAATTTAGCAGGGCTCCAATCTGCGCTACTTGTGAAAACCTAACCCTATCACTCCCCCTAAACTCCACTCCCCTCGATGCAACAGCCCTGCCTGTACAAATGAACTCAATTATACACAGTCAACTCACACGGTGCAATCATTTCTTCAACAGAATTATCAGTCTCTCTTCACAAGTGAACCTTTATTCGTTTTAGTGAAGCAACAGGTCAATCGCTAAACATCCAAATATACAGCCTATAGATCACCAATCTGTTTAAAGCAAGTGCTCATGTCCATGGGGTTTTAATCTAACCTATAGAGTTTCCCCTAAAACCCTCAACGAACGCTCGGACGGTCGGTCCCTTTAGTAACACACTGTTCAAAATGGGCAGAATATTGGACAAAAGGATCACATTTCAGTTGGGGAGGAGCCGTGTTCCGAAAACCCCCTCGTTACATCCCCCACCTCCAAGCCAATTATAATTACTCTCTTCAGTTTAAAATGCCCCCTCCCCGGTATTGTAATAATTCCCAATAGCTTACCCTGAACGGTGATGTGGTCTGCAGCTGACCCCCGAATACCAGCCGATGTGAACCAGCGTCTGCTGCGCAGCCCCACAACCGGTCCTTATATCCGAGTCAGCGCTACCCAAAGAGCCACGAGATTAGGGTTACCTAACAAGGAGAGGAAGAGTTAGAACAATGCTAACCCGCAGCCCCAGGGGAGATGCCAGTCAGTAATGTACACGTCTGTACAGGATTGCGAATCAGGTAGTGTAAGAAGTGCTGCCTCTCTCCAAACCACTGATCAAATTGTCCCTTAACTCCATATCCTATTCATCCCTCTATCCATTTTTAAAAGAATCACAGTGAAATACTACAAAATAACATTAAAATACAACTATGTTACAGTAGCAAATAGCTTGTCTTCAGTTGGATTTGTCACGATGAAGAATTTCATTTTTACACAATCTTGTCACCAATTTCAGAAAGGTTTCAAAGCACTTCATATACAATGAAGAACAGCACCTACTGTGGTGTCCTTTCTTAGCGCAATGGAATTCCACAAACAGCAGTGATACGCTGTTTTAATCTGTTTTTCAGTGGGTGATGGTTGAGAGAGTGATGTTGGCCAATCCACCGGAACAACACCCTGCACCTTTTTGAATAGTACCAGTTAGTATGTACCTGATCCTACAGAAAGGGCCTTGAGACAGTTCAACCCCTGACATTGCAGCACTCCCTCATTATTACATTTAGGTATCAGCTGAGGTTATGTACTCATCTCTGGAAAGGGAGTTTAAACCCACAGCCTGATGGTTTTGTAAAGCTTTATTTAGATCCCTTCCCAAGTTCAGCTTTTCATATTAAAATGCCGTGTCATTCACAAGTAAACTCAGAGAGCTGATTTTGGACATTCATGACACTTCCAGAATTTTAAAAATTCATTTATGGGTTGTGCGTTTTGCTGGCAAGGTCAGCATCTATTGTCCATCCTTAATTTCTCTTGAGAGGTGGTGGTGAATGGTCTCCTTGAACCGTTGCCTTCTGTGTGGTGAAGGTAGTGCTGGTAGGTAGGGAGCTCCAGGATTTTAACCCAGTGACGATAAAGGAATGGCAGCAATATATTTTCAAGTCAGAATGGTGTGTGACTTGGGAGGGAACATGCAGTTGGTGGGGTTTCCATGTGCCTGCTGCCCTTGTCCTTCTATGCAGTAGAGGTCGTGGGTTTGGGAAGTGCTGCCAAACGACCCTTGGTGAGTTGCTGATCTTGTATATGGTGCACACAGTAGTCAAAGCAATGGTGCACCAATGATGGAGGGAGTCAATGTTTCAGGTGGTGGATGTGTGATCAATCAAGTGAGCTGTTTTATCCTGGATGGTGTCAAGCTTCTTGAGTGTTTTGGAGCTGAACTCATCTAGGCAAGTGGAGAGTATTCCATCACACTCCAGACATGTGCCTTGTAGATGGTGGACAGGTTCGGGGGAGTCAGGAGGTGAGTTACTCTCCAGAGAATTCCCAGCCTCTCACCTGCTCTTGAAGCCACACTGGTGGCTAGTCCAGTTAAATTACTAGTCAATGGTAAGCCTCAGGATGTTGACAGTGGGGAGGTTCAACAATGGTAATGCCTTTAACTGACAAGGGCAGATGGTTAAATTCTCTCTTGTCAAAGTTGGTCATTGCCTTGCACTTTTGTGGCTTGAATATTACTTGCCACTTATTCGTCCAAATCTGAATGTTGTCCAGGTCTTTGCTGCATGTAGGCATGGACTCCTTCAGTTTCTCATGTATTACAAATGGAATTTCAGTTCTAAAGATTTTAATTTCACATCTATTTAAATAAACGGCTTGAAACGCATGAGGTTTTGGTCTGCAATTTCCTGGCTAGCACTTCTATAAGTGTTGCAAGTGCCTGATTGAGGAATTGGTTCTATAAACTGAAACATCGAGTTACATAGGATTTACAACACAGAAACAAGTCATTTGTCCCAACTGATCTGTATCAGTGTTCTGGAGATCCAAAACCACCAGTTGCTGAACCAGTCAATAAAAACAATGCAGATTTACTGTTCAATTTTTCTCCTTCCCTCAGAGGAAGTACTTGCCCTACTGGATGGTCCAATCTGAAGTCAAGACCTTACCACATGATCCCATAATTAAAGCTCTTTCAACATATTCCACACTGGCCTTTCTTATGGCAGAGAGAGATTTAATTATCTAGCAGGACCAAAAGCAGTAACCACCCTCCAACCTCCTCACATGCTGTTTCTTCAGTGAGAGAACCGAGGGACCAAACTGTACAACCTACTCAAGTTCCTTGGCAAAACATTGACATGTGACTGACAGTCTGTAAATTCAATAGTTAATTTGCCCCCACCCTTCTTTTAAAAAACCTAAGTTGAATCTGTTCTCAATTGTGTGATAGGACATGTTATATGTTAATTGATATGGTAACTGAGCAACTTACTTTGCCTCTGTCATTTTTTTAAGCTGACAATTATGAGGCGCCCAAGAATAGCATGGAGCAAATTGCCCACCAGTTCACATTTCTTCTTTGTACAAAAATGTTTTATTATTGCTTGGGGCTCATTCCATGGAGAAAATACATGGATCATTTGTTACCACTCCATTGTACACTGAGCACCAACTTGTTTCTCTCCATTCTATTTATATAATCCAGAAATGGCAAGAGCAGGGTCCATGTTCTATCTGTCAACAAAACAAACCCTCTGCTCCATAGCTCCAGATGCCACATAATGTGCAAGTACCCAGGAGACAGAGACAGAAATATGTAAACAGAAGCATTAATTTCCACATGAACCATTTTTTAAAGAAGCATTGCACTTATTTTCATATGGTATTTATATTACACTTTCTCTTTTCTTTTAGTCTTCCCACATCATACGTCATGTAACAACTTATTATCAAGCTTCTCCCAATTATCCAACCAATGGAATGTGTATGAGAATGGGCCACAATGTCTCCGAGAGTGATTTTCCTTCTCAGTCAGCGATGAAGTATATGTCTTCCTTTCTATATCTGCACACAACTGCATGGCTAAAATCATTAATTCATCATGTGAAGACTCTTGGACATTAACCCATGTGTTAGTTTTTTACTTTGCTGTGCACCCACTACACCCCTAAATTTCCATTAAAAGAAAATTGTGTTGTAACATTTTTATTCTAGCAGGCACGGAGAGTTATAAGTACTTCATGCATTTCAATGAAGTGAATACAGGTTGGTTATTGTTAGTGAACTCAGGATAGATTTTTGCACCCCATTAATGGGCTGAATTGGAGCATAATTGGACAGGATGGAAGAGATCAGTAATGCTAGGTCTCTGTCCATAATGCACATAATATCAGTCACAATTCTAGTCAAGTGCATGACTGACATATGAATTTCCTACAGAAATCCATGGAAACATTATTTCAATGTGTTAATATAGTGACAATAAGATCATTTGGCCATTAATGCTGTTTTTCTGGCCTGTACATTGCCTGGACGTACTGCCCAGTTGAATATATAAACTGAACACCCAAGATTGCTCACCTGTTTTTTAAAAGAAGACTATATAAAGGGAAAGCCTGCAACTTTAATGTCTACTTTTCAAGTGTTACTTCAAGTGATGGGGGGGAGCCTTGGGTAGATATGTGGCTGGGAGATGGGCTAAGTCCAACTCTGGGGTTGAAGACAATTTGAGGTATGGGTTTTAGTACATCTATTTTTTGTTACGGACCTCCCAATTGGGCAATGTCCCAATGTGACAGAGATGAAGCATCATTGTCTATGTGTCAGTTTGAAATTGATCCCTTTAAACCTGTTGCGTTACTTAGAAATAAAACTACTTTTACTCACAACAATCATGAGCCAGTTGAATTTCAAAACAATATGGTAACTATTGTTCAGTTGATCACTGCTTGGGGGAGGAGCCAAGATATTCAATTCAAACACAAAATCGTTCTGGGGTTTGTTCAGATGTGTGGCTGTTTACGAGATTTTTTGAAGTTAGCAGTTAGTTCAAATTCTTGGCTGCTTTGGAGGGACTTTCCAGTCAGCCATTTTCAAATCACTGGCCAGAATTTTACCCCGCTGTAGCGTGTCTCCCCCCCGGCGGATGTGACGAGCCATTTAAATCTCCATTCAGTTCGGTGGGGCCGTAATATCCTGCCAGGTGGGAGGGGCCATAAAAAGTTTGATTTAGAACCTTTCAAAATCAATTATTTGACTTAAATTTCTGAAGGGCATTAGATCAATGGACAACAGTAGTAGTTGCCAAGAATCAAAAATACCTAATGCATGAAAAAATTTTAGTGCAACATTTAAAATTATTTATTAGTTTTCCACACTCAAGGACCTCTCATTACGTAACAGCTGTTGTAAACCTACATTATATTTCTATTATTCTCTTGTTCCTTTCCAATTTAATATATTTATTGAACACTTAGAGTCTAAAATAAAGCCTAGAACTCGTGTTATCCTGCCACAATTCAAAGTTGAGGAGGAGGCATTAGATCAACTAATATTTGAAGTAATTTAAAAATTGTCTCTGTTTGATATCCTTATGCTTTTCTATTTATTTCAATATCAGAGCAAATGTAAACACTCTTGAAGATGTAGAGAATGAGAGCTCACCAACAAGAACAGTCTGAAATACAAAGGTCAAAGAAAAAATTCTTCCACACAGTGTGAAAGAATCCCTAAATCTTTCAGGATGCTTCTATGGGGATCTCTCTTTATCTCCCTATCTGAAAGAGGAAGATGGGAGGGATGTCAGCCATGTCAGATTAAAATAGATGAGGACAGTGGGCACCTGTCATTGCCCTCCCTGTTGTTGAGATGGGAAAGATGTGCTTGCTGGAATTATCTCAAGAACAGTGAAAGGCAGTGCAGACCAAAGTAATAATCATAGTCAAGAATTTGAACTAAATGCTAACTTCAAAAATCTCATAAACAGCCACACATCTGAACAAATCCCAGAACAATTTTGTGTTTGAATTGAATATCTTGGTTCCTCCCCCAGGCAGTGATCAACTGAACAATAGTTACAATAGTGAGAGACTTCTGTTGCAAATCAGGTGTGGTGCTCCCAGTGACTGCCAGGGTCATCACTACCTGAACTTCTGTACTTTGGTTCATTCCAGGGTGTCACAGGGGATCTAAGTAACATCAGTAAAAGCACAAAGAGCAGATGTGTCAAGCAGGTGACTTATGTGTTTTCCACAGCTAATGACATCATTACTTTCCCTATGGACATCTGACAATAGCATGACAGGGTGTTATATTTATTTCAAATTCATGATTCTTACCTTCTTACCTGCTGTTGCAAGTAGTAGTTATGAATACATAAATCACACAAGCTATCACTCCCTCAATGTGCAACTGGTGGATGACCAACTGCACAGGACCATGAATGTCAATGATCACTTCCAGGGCAGTAGTCATGATGACTTTATTTCAGGCAATCGACAGTGCAAATGCAGGGAATGGATTAATCCACGCTAGCCATCACGTATGAAAGGTTAAGAAGCACTGTCTACAATGATTGGAGCCATCTTTCATGGTTTAGGAAACAGGTCCCTAATGTCTGGATCCTTGTCCTCCATAACTGGGAAGGGACACAAACTAATACTCCAGAGTGTAGGTTCTTGTTCATCATGTGCCACCTGTTGCTCCTTATTTCTGTTTATCAACCATTACATTCTCCTCAACTTCATTTTCTAAACCTCCAGCGATTTGAAGATGGTGCAGTGAAGGCTTAGAGTGAGGGATAGTGTGTGCAACGATCTGGAAACCCTTGGCTTGACTCGCCTTCATATGATACACCTAGAGAAAAAGAAGAAATATGTTTTGATGTCAAATTCCTGCTGAATTTTTATTTGTTCTCAGGATGTAAGAGACATTGGCCAGGCAACATTTACTGACCATGTTTAGTTACCCTGAAGTGGTAGTCGGCTGTCTTCTTGGACTGTTGTAGTCTTTGCGGTGGTGTTAAATAGGGAATTCCAAGATTTTGATTTAGTGACAAGACAGAAGTTAATATATATTTTAAAGTCAGCATGGTGTGTGACTTGAAACAAAACCTAAAGGTAACAATGTTCCCATTACGTTGCTTTTCATGCCCTTCTCAATGGTAGAGGTCATGGGACTAGGAAGTATGTTGAAGGGAGTGAATATTGAGTGATGTGCACTACTTTATCCTAGTAGTGAGCTTCATTACTGTTGTTGCAGCTGCAACGAGCCAGGTGACTGATGAATATTTCATTAATCCTTGTGTTTTGTGGATGATAATAAGGCTTTGATGGATTAGGAATGGCACTCAATCAAAAAATATCAGCACATCGGTCTGCTCTTCTAACCACAGTGTCAATATTGTCAATATGACACCGGCTCAAATAAGCTTCTTGTCAATGGTAACCCACAGGATGTTGATGGTGAGGGATTCACTTCAAGATCACAGAGGGGGATAAGGAAGGTGGCTAGTTGAGACCACTGCCTGGTAGTTATTCCGTTGCAAAATATACCTTCCATTTGCCAGCCAAGCCTGTAATAAAATCCAGATCTTGCTGAAGGCTGACGTGGAAGAGTTGTAAATGGAGCTAAACACATATTGGCAGTGAACAGTTTATGATGGAGGGATGGTTATTGATTAATTACCTGAAAAGGTAGGGGCATGTGAACACAGTCCTGAGGAACTAATGGAGCAATGTTGTGGGGCTGCAATGATTGGCCTCTGACAACCATGAACCTCTTCTTGTGTGTCAGGTTTGGAAATGTTCCTTTGTGTATGCTTTACTGCCAGTAAGTGAGTTAGATGAGCAAAAAGAGCTGCAGAAGTACAAACTCTGAGCAAGAGCTAGATCTCCAACTTCTGTATCCCCCTTTTTACCACTCCACTCCTAATCTCTACAGCTGCCTTCTTGGAGGCAGTCAGAGGACAGAGGTTGGTTTGCCGACTTCCATGCCTTCTCCCCATCTTATTGTGTACAGTATTCTCCCGCAAACATAGTAGAAGAGTTGAGAGTTTGAAATTACCATGCACATAAATGGTGATGCCCGTGTGTGAGCATGACACACATCCTGAGTGTGAGCATATAGACATTAATCATGCAGGAACCATAGATGAAAGAAACTATAGAGGGAACAACATTTGAAGACGTGAGGGAAGAAGCACTTGAGGGAACTGCTGTATAATGGACATTGATGGGAAGCATTTAAAGTATTGTAAGACTGTGAATGAGAGGTACCTGTGCATAACCTTGCAATGCTTAATACATTCCATTATTAGAAAAATGTAGGGTTTCCTATTTGTTGTGGAAAATAAATCATTGATTTTCATATGAAATGACAGCCTTTGGAATTAATCATTCTGGCTACCTTCCATCACACAGCTTGCACCCTCACCCGACCATTCAGCTACCGACAGCAAAGGAAGAGGGTCTGAGGAGTCCTGGCAGCAAGCCTAATGCATCAGCCAGTGTCTTAGAAGTTGGCAGGCAGGTCCATTCCCTTTCCCTTTGCTGTTTCCCAGTACGAGGCTCAGTTGGATGTAGACGGCTTCTTCTGGGGATTGTTATGATCAGGTGAGGAAGGGTTGAATGGCTCCCCTCTTTGCCCTCTCGCCATTTGACTGCAGCAGGTTTTTTAAGCTTGAACAGGATATAATTGCCAATTCAGTGAGTGCTTAACTGTTCATGTGCTGTGAACACAAAGGAAACAATAGGACAGGTTTTCTTGAGTTTAACAAAGAAAGAGGTTAGCTTTATTATGCTTAAGCCACTCTAAGTAAAATAATAAAATACAGTCCTACTTTCGCACACACACACACACAAAGTTCCCACACACACAAATACAGATTACAAAGTGGGGAAGGATAGGTTGGTCAAATTAGAGTCCATAAAAAGTAAAAGGAACATACAGTCTGTAGTTTGTTGACATGGCTCACTTCAGGCTGAATTCTGTGGTATTGCAACTTTCCTTCAGTGTTCCTGATGCTTCCAATTCAAAGGTGGGGACAGCTGAGTTGGTTGTACTTCTGGAAATGGTAGTGCTGGGTTGAATTGTTTTAAGAAATCTCTGTCTCCAGCAGAGGTGTCCCAGGATGATCACACCCTCCACCAGTGCAGAGTGGGACACCTTGGTGGCACTAAGCTTTAGAGTAGCCTCGGGGTCACAATCTGATGAGCACACCGCACTATCTGACCCACAGCAGGTGGTGGCAAGGACTTCCCAGGTGTCCAGCACTTGGAGGACTGCTGGAGTCCAGAATGTTGCTGAGTCTGAGTCAGATGACGAGCCTCTGGACTCAGTCATGTCACAGTTGCTGGAGCTGCAAAGGCAAGCCAGCGAACATCAGGAAGGGATGTCCGTTGCACATCCGTCTTCAGGCTGAGGTGATAGCGCCGACATTGCAATGCACTGAGGTCAACACAGGCAGGAAGGCGGCTGCCATGGAGACCTTTGTCCAGGATGTCACTCCTGCACTGCTGCGTGGGCTTAACTCCATCGCTGATGCCATAGTTGGCCTCCAACAGTGTGTATGCAAGAGGGGTGCTGGGCAGCTCAATCTCACTCCAGCTACCCCTTCCGCTCACAGAGTCAGCCAGGGGACCTCGGGTACCCATAGGGAGGAGGATCAGCTGGTGCACGCTCCAGGGCCATCCACCCAGGTGACTCTGGGAGTGACCGGCCCATCCGAATCCTCTCTTCCTGTGAATCTCCGCAGATCCAGCTTCATAGGCTGAGGAGGGTGCCACTGCCACACAGCAGGGCCCCGAAAACAGGCCAGGGCCCTCCAGGTCTCGGCCCTCCAGAGGACGCCCACCAAAGTCATCATAGACAGGGCGTCACAGTCAGCAGGCTGCCTCCACCTCTGCTGTGGATGTCCGTGGAGAACCAATACGTAGTGGCAGGGTCAGAAAAGTTAGGTAAAAGTAGTTGCACAGCCTGGCCATGGGAGGGCCGAGACTTGGAGGACTATTTGGCTGTATTCTCAAGTCACCTTAGCCTCTGTGTTTCTTTTAAAAAGTCTTTTTTAAAAGTTCAATTCAAATTTCCAGCTCGTGGGTTAAAAATCATCATTTGACATAAGCATGTCTTCGTGACAGGGATGCAACTAGCCTCCCAAAAGCAGGTGCAGCTTTATCTGGACACCACAGCACAATTTGGCTTCCATGCACCTACCCAGGGCAAGGAAAGAGAATGGGTAGGGAGACTGAATGCTTGCTTAATGTTATAAGGCTGCTGTGACTAAGTAGCACAGTTGCTTAGCACACTATCCTCTCACCCCTGAAATTTGTGATTGACTCCAATCCAGCCTGATGCAATGGGATATTTCTCTGATTAAGACTTTGTCTTTGTGAAATTAATTTAAATCAGTCTTAACTCAGTTTTATGTGATGGTTGGGCACAGCATAAGCCTGTCCGTACTTTAATTTAGTGGGCAACTTCACTCAGAGACCCCAGTGATGATATGGGAAATAGAAGTATCTCACTGATTAAATAGTTTTACAGCCTATCGGGACAGAATAAAAAAGAATGTGCATTTATATAGTGCCTTTCATGGCCTCACAATGTTCCCAAGTACGTTACATCTAATTAATTACTTTTGAGGTGTAGTTGCTGTTATTCTGCAGACATACACAGCAGCCAACTTGCGCATAATAATGTCCTACAAATAGCAAGGAGATAAATGGACAGATAATCTGTTCCTGCAGGGGTTGAATAAGGATAAATGGTAGCCAGAAGAATTTCCCCGTTTTTCTTCAAATACTGTCATCTGGGTCGTTTACATCCATTGAACAAGCTGATAGGCCTTGGTCCACTCCCTTATGTGAAAGACAGCACCACCAATAATCCAGTGTTCCCTGCAATACTGCGCTGAAGTGTAAGCTTAGATCATGAGCTCAAGCCAGGGTTGGCTTTGAACACACAACCTCCTGATTCTGGTTTTTACCAGTAGGCCGAGTTGAGTGGAACAAACAAAACTATGTGTCTTGGGAATGCTTTATTTAACAGGGCGGCCAGAAGTGGAAAACATTCAATTCCCAGTATTAACATCATTACTGAGATAAACACAGGCTCCCCTCCTCCATCAACTCCAAATAAAATATTAAGATTGAATGAACAGGCTCCATTATACACTGGGCGGTATTTTCCGGTCCCGCCTGCCAGTGGGATCTTCCGGTCCCACCAAAGTTAATGGACCTTTGGCTGGTTCATCGCTTCCCCCGCAGGGGAAACCACTGTGGCAGGGCCGGAAAATCCTGGTCACTGTGAACCAAGCTGAGTCAGATGATTTCCAGTATTCAGCAACATTCTTTCTGCTTCACTATAAATAGCTGCTTGGATTTATAAAGCACAATTAATACAGTAAAACCTCTTAAGTACTTCACTGGAGCAAAAATGAATGCCAAGCGGGGGTAGGAGAAGTATTCGAGATGGGGTGGGATGTGGGGATAACTGAAGATGTGGTCTTAAAAGAAAAGTTTTGGAAAATCTTATGAATGAGGTGAAAGGAATACCAAGGTGTTTAGTAAGAGCATTCCAAAGTTCTCTTTTATTGCCTATCCCTAGTTGCCCTTGAGAAGGTCATAGAGTCATAGGCCAGGATTTTCTGGCCCAGTTGTGACCCACCACAGGAGATTCGGCAGCCCAGCCAAAAGTCCATTGACTTTCGGTGAGATCGGACAATCCCAGCGGTGACTGGGGCCAGAAAATCCTGCCCATAGAATCATGTACATCACAGAAGGAGGCCATTTGGTTCATCGAGCCCATGCCAGTCCCTCCATGGAACAACCCAGTCAGACCATTGCACAAGACCTTTCATCTGTGTCCCCTAGTCCTTGTACCATCAGCTAATGGGAAAAGCTTTTCCTTGTTTTCCTTGTCTAACTCTGTCATAATCTTGTACAGCTCCATCAAATCTGCTTTGCTTCCAAGGAGAACAACCGCAACCTTTCTAACCTAGCTTTGTAATGAAAATCCCCATCCCTGGAACCATCTGATTAATCTTTCCTAAAGTGTGTTGACCAGATCTGGGTGTAATACTCTAGTTGTGGCCTAACCAGAACTCTATAAAGGTTCAGTGTAACGTACCTACTTTTGAACTTAACGCCTCTCTTTATGAAGCCCAAGACCCTGTATGCTTTGCTAACCACTCTCCCTATATGTCCTGTCACCTTCAAAGACCGATGCACATGAACCCCTAGTTGTCCCTCATTCCTGTACGCTTTATAGAACTGTGCCATTTAGTCTATATTGCCTCTGCCTATCCCCTCTGCCAAAATGCATAACCTTGCACTTTTCATCATCCACCTGCCACTTGTCTGTGCATTCTGCTAGTCTATGTCCTGTTGCAGGCAATTTGTATCATTCTCACTGTTTGCTATTCCTCCAAGTTTTGTATCATTGGAAAATTTAGAAATTTTACTTTATATTCCAAGATCCAAGTCATTTGTGTATAGCAAAACAGCAGTGGTCCTAGCACACACTCTTGGAAAACACCACTGACTATCACCCTCCAATCCGCAAAACAACCTTCTACCACAACTCACTCAGTGATGTTGGGCCTTTCTCTTAATAAATATACATCCATACGAACATACAAGTTAGGAGCAGGAGCAGACCACTTGGCCCTTTGAGCTTGTTCCGCCATTCAATAAAATCATGGCTGATATAACAATAACCTCCCACCTATCCCCAATAACCGTACACTCCCATGATTATCAAGAATCTATCCACTTCTGCCTTGAAAACATTCAAAGACTCTGCTTCTCCTGCCTTTCGAGGAAGAGAGTTCCTAAGACTCACTACCCTCTGAGAGAAGTCAATTTCTTCTCATCTGTCTTAAATGGGTGACCACATTTAACCAATCCATATGGTGAAAGTGCTCTCACAGTGCTGTTAGGTAGAGAGTTCCAACCTTTTTACCCTGTGACAAATCGTAATGGCAATATATGTCTAAGTCAGGAAGGCGTATTACTTGGAGGAGAACTTGTGGAGGTGGCTAGACTCTCTCTTGCACCTACTATCCATATGCTTCCAGGTGGAGGAGTTTGTGGGTTTGGGAGGTTGCTGCCATACATTCTGTAGATAAGGCACACTGCAGTCATTGTGTGGCAATGGTGCAAAGGGGCATTTTTTAAGGTGGTGGATGGGCTGCTAATCAAAGAGACTGTATTTATCCTGGTTGGTGTCAAGCTTCTTCAGTGTTGCTGGAGTTGTGTCCATCCAAGCAAGTGAAAGGGATTTCATCACATTCCTGACTTGCGCCTTGTAGATGCTGGACAGACTTTGGAGAGTCAGGAGGTGGTGTTATTCACAGCAGAATACCTAACCTATGACTTGCTCTAGTATCCAGGACATTTATTTGGCTGGCCCAGTTGAGGTTTTCATCAATGGTGATCCCTAGGATGTTGATATCAGTGGATTTGGGGGCATTAATGCCATTGTCAAAGGGAGGTGGCTAGACTCTCTCTTGTTTGAGATGGTCATTGGCTGACACTTGTGTGACATAAGTGTTATTTGCCACTTTTCTAGTCAAGCCTAGGTGTTGTCCCGATCCTGGTGTCTCATTAGGACTAAGATGGCTAAAGGTCCAATCACTGAAAGCAGAGCTTAGGGGGGCAGGATGAAGGTGACCAATGCCAGAAAAGTGCAGGGCACTTGTCAGCGCTGAAGGCTACAGGGAATTGCAGAAATTGGACCATAAAGTTCAGGTGGAGCAGTTTGATAGCATGAGAAAAGAGGCTGGGAGAAAAGGCAATAAAGCATGGAAGCAGCAGCTGAGAGGAGAGCTTTCTGTGAGGCAGAGAAAATTCTGAGGGAAAAAATTCAGAATCTGAAAAGGTGATGTCAGATGAGTGATGGAGCCCAAGGAATTACAGCTAGTGTTTAATTTATTGCATAATTAAGTTGTGTTTAATTCAGCTATAATTAAGTCAAGTATTTGTGTAATTAATCAGATCTAGGAGGATAAAATTAAAGTTAACTAAATAGAGGACACTAACATTAAAGGATTTCAACTTCCATTAAATTAAAATCTGATAACTGTAAATAAGGGTTAAGAAAATAATAAAATAAGGAAATTAATAAACAAAAGTGAAGGTTAATTAGTTAAAATTTAATCTGAAATCAAGATCAATCCAAATATCTAAATATAATCTAACTCCCAAGTAATTGTATAATATCTGGAACTAAAACAATACCAATAAATAGGCTAGGATTTCCCGGTCAGCGAGTGGGGGCCAGGGCCAGCTCGCCGACGCGTAAAATGACGCGGGATGATGTTGGGCAGAACTCCCAACGTCATCGCACCCCATTTAAATTTTCAGGTAGGTGGGGGCTCAGCAGAATCAGCTGTGCGCCCACCGACCTGTCAATGGCCAATTGAGGCCATTGACAGAGTCAGTAAAGTAATTAATGGATCTGCCCGTCCAACCTTAAGGTTAGCGGGCAGGCCAGGAGCCCTGGCGGGCATTAGAAAAAGCATGAAACCTTATCCACGAGCGGGGTGAGGTTTCATATAGGTTTTTAAAAATATAATTGAAGTGTATATAAAAGTTATGGACATGTCCCAGCTCATGTGACAGTGTCACATGAAGGGACATGTCAAGGTAATTTTTTTTTCTATTTTTCAGATTTTTTATTGAAGAGCCAATCTCCCTGAGGCAGCACTTAGCCTCAGGATCTCAAAAGAGCGCACTCTCGGCTCAGGGAATCCCCCCCTGCCCGCACAGGGAGCACATAGCGCTTCCTGGCGGACGTCACGCTGGGCGGGCCTTAATTGGCCTGCCCACGTAAAATGGCGGCACCTCCGTGCGCCCACTCTTAAACTTCCCCCCAATGGGGGGAAAATTCTGCCCATAAATAAATATAAACTGAAAATTATAGTGCAGGTTGTTTGTCAGGATTGTAATCTGTGGGAGTTTGTGCACAGTTAGTCTGTTCCAGGTTGCCTGAGGTAAATGCTTCTGGCTTGAGACACTCTGGTTCAGAGTCTTTGAGCTGGGGAGCCAGGTGGACACATTGCAAATGTATAGTGGGGGGTGTGAGGTGGGGGGGCCAGGGGATAGGGCGTGTGGAATTTTTGTTACAAATCACAAGAAACAACAGGGACAGGAAGGTGAGAGTGTGACTGTTAGTCAGTTGGGTAAGGGAAAACAAGGGGAATTAGAGAAGGTCCCACAGACACTGGCCCTGGTCAGCAGGTACATTGTATTTGCAATCTGAGAGGGTAAGGGTGTGGAGAATGCAGACAGAATTTGATTACGCTCTTCTCTTGTGCCTTGTAGATGGTAGAATAACAAAAACATGTAGTAATATAGCAGCTTTAATAAAATAAAACATCCCAAGGTGATTCACAGAAGCATTATAAAAATTTGACACTGAGCCACATAGGGCAATATTAGGGCAGATGGCCAAAAAATGGTTTATGGAGTGTCTCAATGGAGGAATGAGGGGTAGAGAGATTGACAAGTGGAACTCCAGAGCTTTGGGCCTAGACAACTGGAGGCATTATCATCAATAGTGGAGTGAATAAAATTGGGGACGTTCAAGAATTAGAATGTAGCTATCTTGAAGGATTGTGGGGCTGGAGAAGATTTCAGAGATATGGAAGGGCAAGGCCATGGAGAGATTTGAAATCAAGGATGATAATTTTAAAATTGAAACATTGCTTAACTGGAAGCCAATGTGGGTCAGCAAGCACAAAGGTGGAGGGTGAGATGGACCTGATGTGAGTAAGAACATAGGCAGCAGAATTTCAGATGACCTCAAGTTATGTAGGATGAAGGAGGCCTGTCAGCAGTATGTTGGATTGGTGAAGTCTATAGTGGCTGGAAGAGGATTGTGGCAGATGAGCTGAGGCAGTGGCGGAGTAGGGAGATGTTACAGAGGTGAAATAGGCAAGTGCCGATGCCTGGTTGGAATCACACTTCATAGTTAAATATGACACCAAAGGTTCAAACAATCTGATTCAGCCTCAGATTGTTACCAGGCAGAGGAGCAGAGATAGTAGCTATTCATCAGAACTATTCTGATGATAGGTGATTGGCCTGAAACACTCTACCCATGAATGATGCCAGGCCTGTTGAGTATTTCCAGCCTTTTGTTTTCATATATTATATGTGAATAGTCATTTGGTAGTACAAAACTTGAGTATTGCTGAAAAAAAGAGACAATTTTGTTGAAGCTTTTTGTCTTGCGCTCATCAGGACAATTCGCAAAAAAATGCCAATATCGGGGGAAACAACATATTTAAACTGCATGAGAAGCAAGTGCTGATTGGCTGGCAATTGGACTTGTATTTTCTTACGAATTGTCCTGCTGAGTGTTATATGTAAGTGATTTTGTTCATTCAGCTTCTGCTGCTTTATTAGTAGATTTTCCATTATTCACGATTAGAGATAGAATTTTCTAAAAAATCACATGTAATTTGCCTATGCAAAATGTGGTGTAACTGTGACAGACAGGGAATGTGTAGATGTGTATCATATTTTTGATATCATACAGTTGTATCATATTTTTAATATCATTAGTGCATCCCTTGTAGCATCATTCTGTATACCATCCAATGTATAGAATAAGGTGACGCTGTTTTCCTTTAAGACAGCAGATCCTAATTGTTGTGAAGTAAACAACAGCTTAGTTAACACTGAGATTTTTTTTGGTTAGCAAACATTGCACACTGACAGGCTTGTCAGTTCACAAGGCAACAGCACGGAGTAAAAAAATACCTTTAAAAAAGTTTAGCAGTAGCAAATTATAATGTCTGGAATGTGATATGTCAATCTCAATTTACCAGTTTTAATATCAGATGACTAAATAGAGAGCTATGTTAAATCTTCCTCCATTATAGTTGAAAATGCAAATAAAGTAGTAAAAATTAATCTTTTTTTGAGGGGGCACACCACTCAACTGCCAAGAAAATATATCCAATACATTATGTGGAGTACCCAACTTCCAATGTACCATTGCTAAAACTGTACAAAAAATGTGCAATCCCGTTCAAAAAGATGTCATGGAGCTGATAAGAAATGCAGCCACTTTGATTTTGTATTTTTATTGCCAAGATTACAACTCATTGCTGCAAGTTTTTTTAATATTTTTACAGTCCACAAAGTAAAATAGTAGCATGCACGACAATTGAACTAGTTAAGTTCCAACAACTACGCACGTTATTAAATCAACTGTGATAGAAAAATTAAAATAGGGCAGTCAGGTAATTTGCATTGGGTGCTTTGATAATAGAATAAACCTTTAAAATAACTTTAACGCAACGCAGCCAACAATGAGAGATGAAAAATATCTCCATCAGATAGTTACAAACTAGTGATTTTAATGTCAAAACTGGATTACAATTTCAAATTGGTCGACAAGATGCAAGGCTGGTGTTACGGATTGGCTGCCTGACAGACTACCTGATTTTGGTTTCCATGGAAATGTATATTTTCCCTGGGAGAGCATATGACCTGAATGTCTTGAAAACATTCTTTATATATTATCGAGTAGTTTCTATAACAAGCAACTGATCTGGAATGCTAGTTTTACAACTGAGTAACAAGTTGAAAAGCTACCCCATAGTGAAGTCACACTGTGTTAAGTCATGGATACAAAGGAAAAGATGGCTTGTGCAGTCAGAAACTCAGGTTCATTCTTTTCATGCACATCAGTTTCAACAAGTCAGTTATGCCACCTAGTTGCTAACTTGACCTCAGCTAACCCTTTGTAATTTGGGGGGGAAAGTGTCATTGTATGCGTGTTGTGGCTCAATAATTTCAAGTGATAAAAGCAAAAAACTGCGGATGCTGGAAATCCAAAACAAAAATAAAAATACCTGGAAAAACTCAGCAGGTCTGACAGCATCTGCGGAGAGGAACACAGTTAACGTTTCGAGTCCGTATGACTCTTCAACGTAACTAAGGAAAAATAGGGGTGCACTGCTCAGTGTTTAAAATCACCACAGCTGTTTTTACTGCTCACTTTAATTTGAATGGGGGCAAATATTAACAACCGACGATGTTTTGGAGATGCTTATTATGACTTTCACATTTAGTACAAGTAAATTACACTTAGTTCACAGCTCAACACAAATACCTCAACATACACGATGCAATTCCAGTTACACTAACTCAGTTGTAATGTGCAATCATAAAAACTAAAAATGCTTTTGATACAGATTAAAATGTTTGATTTTGTATGGATTCTGATCACCTCTTTATTAAGGGCAATCCTTTTGATCAACTGTCTCCATATGATCAATGCGGATATTA
This sequence comes from Cetorhinus maximus, assembly GCF_964194155.1. Lineage (NCBI taxonomy): Eukaryota > Metazoa > Chordata > Chondrichthyes > Lamniformes > Cetorhinidae > Cetorhinus > Cetorhinus maximus. The sequence continues at coordinate 71,819,491 of NC_135897.1, read as the reverse complement.
TGTTCTTTCAGCATATCTTTCAGTTGCTTGATGGTACTTTCTTCTATTTGCGGTCCTCTCGAAAAAATCCAGGCATAAATTGTGGGATTAAAAGAATGCTGAGTGCAGGAGTACACCAGTGAATAACTTCTATAGTCAGTGGCTAATACCAAGAATGGGATAAATGAAAATTCATCTGCAAAAACAAAGTTCACAGAACATTAATCTGGGATGAAGCAAGTCATTTTCATTGGCTGTTTAGGTAATAAAAGTCAGTCCCAGTACCTGGATAAAGCTTTAAAAGTGCCCTGTTAAAAGCATGATTTTGTTTTAGCACAATTTGTACATTAGGGAAGTTCCCTGAATAGCACTACCTCCATTTTCATTCAAGCATGGTCACTGCGCACGCTCAGTGTTTTTTTTTACAAAAACAAACCACCGCTACCCTCCCCCCGATCCTCCTGCTCGCACTTCTCTCTCTCTGAACTCCCTCACTTCCTTCCCCTGACCCAGCCGCTCACCAATTTCCTCTCCCGACATTCCCACTCTCCACTTCACTTTCGCCGTTCCTCTCCCGACCCTCCCGCTCACTACTTCACTCTCTCAAATCCTCACTGCTTCCTGTTCGCCACCCCTCTCCTGGGCCCTCACTGTGAGTGAGGACTCGAGAGGAGCAGCAAGTGGGAGGGAGGGAGCAGGGGAAGGTTGGGAAGTGGCAAGCAGGAGGTAAGTAGAAAGAGTTAATAAAAATTATTAGTGTAAAAACTACAGGTCAGCACACCAGAAATAGGAGGAGTAGACCATATGGCCCATCAAGCCTGCTCTGTCATTCAGTACAATCATGGCTGATCTTGGGATTCAACTCCACTTTCCTGCCTTCTCCCTTATCCCTTGATTCTCTAGAGGACAGATCAAAAATCTGTTTATCCCAGCCTTAAATGTATCCAATGTCGAAGCATCCACAACCCTCTGGGGCAGAGAATTCCAAAGATTCACAACCCTTTGAGTGGTAATTTCCCCTCATCTCAATCCTAAATGATCGGCCCCTCATCCTGAAACTGTGCACCCATGTTTTAGATTCCCCGACCAATGGAAACAATCACTCAGTGTCCACCCTATCAAGCCCCAGAATCTTGTATGCTTCAATACCTGCAGAGGGACCTGGATATATATGTGCACAAGCCATTGAAGGTGGCAGGACAGGTTGAAAGCACGGTTAATAAAACATACCCTATCCTATGCTTTATTAATAGGGACATAGAGTACAAGAGCAAGGCACTCATGTTAAACTTGTATAAATCACTGGTTCAGTCTCAACTGGAGCATTGTGTCCAGTTCTGGGCACCAAACTTAGGGAGGATGTGAAGGCGTTGGAGAGGGTGCAGAAAAGATTCATGAGAATAATTCCTGGGATGAGGAACATCAGTTATGGAGATAGATTGGAAAAGTTGGGACTATTTTCCTTGGAGAGGAGAAGGTCGAGAGGAGATTGGATGGAGGTATTCAAAATGATGAGGGGTTTGGACAGAGTAGATAGGGAGAAATTGTTCCCATTGATGGAAGGATTAAAAACAAAAGGACACAGATTTAAGGTAATTGGCAAAAGAAGCAATGGTGACATGAGGAGAAACTTTTTCATGCAGCAAGTGGTTAAGATCTGGAATTCACTGCCTGAGTGTGTGGTGGAGGAATGTTTAATGAAGGCATTCAAAAGGGAATTGGATTATTATCTGGAAAGGAAGAATGTGCAGGTTTATGGGAAGAAGGCAGGGGAGTGGCACGAGGTGAATTGTTCATTTGTAGAGCCAGCACAAACAAGATGGACAGAATGGTCTCCTGTGCTGTAACAATTCTGTGTTTCAATGGATTGCATCATATTCTTCTAAACTCCAGAGATTATAGGTCCAATATGCTCAGTCTCTTGCCATAGGACAACCCCCTCATTCCAGGGACCAATCTAGTGAATCTAGAATCTAGTAACACTCGTGATTAAGGTTGTGAAATAAATATTGCAGAGTACACAAAGTTTTAGAAAGACAGACAGAATGGCAAAGCAGGAGGAAGAGACCTGACAGTAAAGGATTACATAAGGACATTTGTGAGAAAGTAAAGGATTACATAAGGACATTTGTGAGAAAGGATCTGGTCTCAGAAAATCATGAAGTAGAATTAGTATGGGCAGAAATTACGGGTAGCAACAGTCAGAAAAAACGCTGGTGGGAGTAGTTCATAGGCACCCAAACAGTAGTTATATCATTGGACAGAGCATTAAACAAAAAAAATGGAACTGGTAATAAGGGCAAGGTAATTGTGCAGGACTTTAATCTTCATATAGACTGGGACAATCAAATTCACGAGAATGGTCTAGAAGATGAGTTTGCAGAATGTTTTCATGGAAATTTCCTGAAGTAATACATAGTGCAATTGATGAGGGATAAAGCTATCTTAGATTTAATAATGTGTATTGATTTATTGACGTAATTAGTAATGGCATAGTAAAAGATTCACTACGAGGTAGTTATCATAATACCATTGAATTCCACATTAAATTTGAAAGTGACATATTCCAATCACAAACAAGAATCAGAAACATAAACAAAGCCAATTACATAAGTATGAGGGGAGAACTGGCTAAGATTGATTGGGTAACAAGGCTAAAAGGTATGGCACTTAATGAACAGTAAAAAAACGTTTAAGGAACAATTCAAAATGTTCAGCAAAAAATGCATTCCATTGAAAAACAAAAATTCAGCAAGTCTTAACAATGCTCACTCAGGAAGAATTAGATTAAAAGAAAAGCTTATAGTGTTGCAGGCAACCGTAGCAAGTCTGGGGAGTGTTCAAGAAACCAAAGAGCCACCAAAATATTAATAAAAATGGGAAAAAATAGACAGTAAACTAGCCAGAAATATAAAAACTGATTGTAAGAGGGTTTAGGTATATTAGAAGGAAGAGAGTAGCTAAAGTAAAATTGGCCCCTTAGAAGCAGAAACAGGAGAAATTATCATGGGGAAATAAAGAAATGGCAGAGACATTGAACAAATATTTTTGTTTGTCTTCACAGTGGAAGGTACAAGTATCATATCAGAAATAGATGGTAATCTGGGGCCTAAAAAGAGTGAGGAAATTAAGGAAATTAATGTCAGCAGAGAAAAAGTGTTGGAGAAACTTAAGGGACTAAAATCCAACAAATCCCCAGGACCTAATGGCTTATACCCTAGGGTTCAAAAAGAGATAGATTTTGAGATAGTGGATGCACTAGCTAGGATTTTCCTTAAATTTGAGAACAGTCCCATCAGATTGGAAGCTGGTAAATGTAACACTGCTTTTCAAGGGAAGAGGGAGAGAGAAAACAGGGAACTACAGGCCATTTAGCCTAAATCAGCCATTGGGAAAATGCTGGAATCTATTATTAAGGAAGTCTTAACAACGCACTTAGAAAAGTATAGCATGAACTGAATAGTCAACATGGTTTTCCGAAAGGGAAATCCTGTTTGATAAATTTACTAGAGTTTTGAGGATGTAACTAGCAGGGTTACAAACTCTCTTACAGCCCCTACGATATAGGTCATCAGGTCCCATGCATTTGTTGGATTTTAGTCCCTCAAGTTTCTCCAATACTTTTTCTCTGCTGATGTTAATGACTTTTTTTAGCCCCTAGGTTACCACCTATTTATGGTAGGCAACTTGTGTCTTCTATTGCAAAGCCTGACACAAAGGTGTGGATTCCAGAGTCTTGTGGAGGCTCTGGGAGCCTTTCAAAACGCAGGCCTGGGCAGGTGGGTATATTTTGTGGTGATTGCACAGAGTTCAGTATCAATCCCAACTCCCCAGATACTGAAGCAGTACGTGCCCACAAGCAACAAGATGAAGACAACATTCAGGCTTGGGGTGAAAATTGGCAAGTAACATTCGTGCCACACATGTGCTAGGTAATGACCATTTCCAACTAGAGATAATCTAACCTTTAACATTCAACAGCATTAACATTACTAAATTCCCTAACATCAACATCCTGAGCAGTTACCATTGACCAGAAAGTTAACTGCATCCGCCATATAAACACTATGCCTATAAGAGCAGATCAGACCCTGGAAATTCTGCAGTGGGTAACTCACCCACTTCCCCCCACTACCAGCCTCCTCCCCCCACAACCCCTGCCCAAAGTTTGTCGACCATCTACAAAGCATAAGTCAAAAGTGTGATGGAATACACTCCACTTGCCTGGATGAGTGTAGCAGCAATAACAACCAACATTTGAATTTATATAGTCACTTTAATCTAATAGGCTGTACCAAAATGCTTCAGAGGAACATTATAAAACAAAATATCATACCGAGCCACATAAGGAAATATTATGTCAGATGACCAAAAGCTTGGTCAAAGAGGTATGTTTTAAGGAATGTCTTAAAGAAGAAAAGCATGGTAAAAAGATAGAGAGGTTTAGGGCAGGATTTCCAGAGCTTAGGGTCCAGGCAACTGAAGGCATGGTCACCAATAGTGCAGCAATTAAAATCAGGGATGGTCAAGAGGCCAGAATTAAATGCAGGTAAATATCTCTGAGGGTTATAGTCATGGAGGAGTTTACAGGGTTAGGGGGAAGCCAGGCCCTAGATAAATTTGAAAACAAAGATGAGAATTTTAAAACTGAGGCTTTGTTTAAAGAGCCAGTGTAGGTCAGTGAGCAGAGAGGAAATGGATGAAAAGCATTTGGTATGAGTTAGGATATGGCAGAAGAGTTTTGGATGGCCTGAAAATTATGGAGGTTAGAATGTGGGAGGTTGGGTGGGACTGTATTAGAATAGGCAAGTCTGGAGGATTTCAGCAGCGGAAGAGTTGAGATAGGAGTGGAAATGGGGCAATATTACAAAGAGGGAAATAGAGGGTCTTAGTGATAATGCAGGAGTATGGTTAAAAGCTCATCTTTCATCAATAAGATTGAATATGACGCCAAAGGTCCAAGCAGTCTGGTTCAGCCTCAGACAGGTGCCAGTGAAAGGGATGGAATCGGTGGCATGGGACCAGAGCGGTGCAGAGCTTGCGCCAGGGACTGAAAGCTATGGCTTCAGTATTGCCAATATTTAATTGGAGGAAATTTCTGTTCACCCTGTACTGGATGTTGGATAAGCAGTCTGCTAGTTTAGAGACAGTGAAGGGATCAAGAGAGGTGATAGTGAAGTAGAGCTCAGTGTTGTCCATGTACATGTGGAACCTGCTGCATTTTTGGATGATGTTGCTGAGGGGCAACACATAGATGAGAAATAGGAGGGGGCTAAGGTGGACATCAGAGGTAGCTGTGTGGGAATGAAAAGCCATTTATGGTGATTATCTGGCTACAATTAGCTAGCTAAGAATGGAATCACGATGAGAGCAGTTCCACCCAGCTTTATTGGCAGTTGTTGCAAATGCATGTTTTTTTTAAGATCATTATGTTTTAGGATTGTATCTTTTGCTGGATAAAACTATGCTGCTTTGGGGAATTTGTTTAAATCCAGGAAAGTTGAAAGAAAACCTTGTCTGAAGGGCTTAGCAAGCAGGCCTGGGATTGAAGACCAAAGGGGAAGTCCAATTGTGTTACTGCATGGTGATGAGAGGTATTCACACCTAGGGTAATAGCAGCTTCTCTGAATCTCTTGATGAGATGGTCTGTCTGTAAGGCATCTCAGGAGAGGGTTTGAAGTTAAGGTTTAAATTATTCATGCAATTTCTCCAGATCAGAGAAGGGTTTGAAAAAATATTGTAAACAAGGGAAGTTTTAAAGTATCCATAAACTTTTCTGATCAAAGGAAATGTTGCGAGCTCAAAGAGCACTATGCTTCTTGTACTGTATCTTTATTAGAACAGAATGTAACATGGCTGCATTAAAAACAAACAATGATGGAAAAACTCAGCAGGTCTGGCAGCATCTGTGGAAAGAGAAACAGAGTTAACGTTTCGTGTCCGTATGACTTCTTCGGATTTTGAGTCCATGCAACTCTTCTTCAGATCTTTATTTCAGATTTCCAGCATCGGTATTTTGCTTTCATATAACATGGCTGCTTCCAGTCAGTGCCTCATGGAAGAGGTCACATGACTACAGCAAGGTAGGGCCTTTTATACGATTGCATTTCATTCAAAACAACCTCCTTTTTATAACAAACAAAAGACAAATTTGCATGCACTATCATGTGTAACTGTGAGTTGCCCAAGCTACCCACCATACAACAATTATTCTCATGTATTAACAAATGGTTCATTATTCTAGTCAGCCTCTGCACATGCTTTGCATATATAGTTGTTAAATTGTGCAGGTCTCTTGGCTGTTAATCTGGGTGATGTTCCCTCTCCAAGGGGTGTCATTCCCATGACACTTGTTGTTGTGGTAACTGTTGTTGTTGTTTCATTTCCATTGCTGAGGACCGGTGGACCTCTGGGAGTGATGGTCAGTCTGTACTCTGTGCAGCTGGTGAGATCCCCTCTTCCTGATCAGCTGCCTACAGTGAAAGTGCAGCTTCTCTAGTTGTGCGTATATGCCTGCGGTTGCTCTGATATATTTGGTCATTCACGTCCACTGCATACGATCGAGGTGACCCACTGCTCTATGTCCCAAGTTGCTGTTAAGAGCATTGAAGGTTTGTGCCCTGACTGGCTCTCCAATGCTCAACTCTGGCAATGGTTTGGCAGTTTTGTCAAATTGAAATTTGACTTTCTGCCTTTTTATCTTGGATTTTTTCCATACACGCCTGTTACTACTTCTGGCTTCAGTAACTGTTTTTGCTACTGGTAGAATACCTTGGGTGACATTAGTCTTTGGACTGGACTACTTTCCATGCCGTCAGTCAGTGTGTTTCGCTACTCAAAGATTTCCTTGTATATATTTGTGCCAGATTTGATCAATTTCTTTGGCAATTTTCAGTGCCACCTCAGCCTTTCTATTCAACTGGGGATAGTATGGAGATAACATATAGTGTTGAATTTCCCAATCCTTTGTGTATTGGCTGAATTCTTCACTCGTGAACTGAGGGCCATTGTCACTCATCACAATATCTAAAATGCCTTAATGACAGAAATATGCTTTCAGGTGTTCTACAATCTCACCAGCTGTCATTGAAGTCAGCTGGTCTAATTCCCAGTAGTCAAAATAGTAGATGACGGTGATAAAATAATCAGTGCCTGCTAGAGTGAAGAGGTCTACTCCCAGCTTCATTCATGGTCTGTCTGGGACGCCGTGCATCATCAGCAGCTCTCTAACTTGTTTAGCTTGGTACAAGCACTGCACTGACTGATGTGGTCCTTAATTTCATTGCTCATGTTTGGCCAGTAAAACACTTCTCTTGCCTTCCTCAGGCTTGACTCAATTCCTTGATGGCTTGCATGAATATGCTTCAGCATCACTCTTCTCATCTCCTTAGGGCTAATGACTCTATTTACTTTGTACAAGATGCCATCTTGGGCTGTCAATTCATTTCTGTATGCTCAATACGCTCTAGTGACCACAGGTGTATCCTTGATGCTCTCAGGCTATCCTTTCATCACTACTTCTTGCGGCACTTGGAATAGTTCACTTGATTTGAGCAAGGTGCTTGTCTGTCAGATTCAATGTCTCTACTGTGTTGATGACTTCCACAGCATGTACAGCTGCTGCTTCATGTTGAATCTGGAAGATTTCATATTCTGTTTGAGCATCCTCAGTTTTCTTCAAAGAGAGTGCTGCTCTTAACAGCATTTCAGCAATATACATCTGTCTCTCTTGCTTGTACATCACTTCCACATGATGTCCCTATAAACAATGTAACATTCATTGCAGATGCTTTGGAGCAGATAGTAGTGGCTTGAGGGAAATGCTTTGAAGTGGCTTGCGGTCAGGGTCCACTGTCACTTTGTCTTTCCCAAGCCGATATTGATGAAAGTGCTCACAAGCAAAGACAATAGCCAGGCACTCTTTCTCAGTCTGAGTGTGGTGTTGTTCAGTTTGCATTAATGCCCTGGATGCAAATGCAACTGGTTGTCCTTGCTGCATTAGGGTTGCTCCAAGAACTGTCTTGCTGGCGTCACACTGCAAGGTGACTTCCCCATTGACGTCATAGTACTTCAGCACTGGCATTATTGTCACTGGTTGTTTGATTTTAGTGAACGCTGCTTCTTGTTCTGTGCCCAATACCACTGTATACCCTTGGCAGTGAGCTGGTGTAATGGTTTGCACTCCGATGACAAATTAGGCAAAAACTTTGCTAAATAGTTCATGAATCCAACAAATCGTTGCAATACTTTCACATCTGTTGGTCACTGCATCACTGCTACAGCTCTCACCTTTTCAGGGTCTGGGCGAAGACCTTTTGCAGTCAGTATAAACCAATGTACTTGGTTTCAGACATCTTCAATTGCAATATTTTCTTGTTCAGCTTCAGGGTTTATCTGGTGAGCTCTCTCTAAGCAATCACGTTAGATTCTGATTGTGGTCAGCAATGGCTTCTTCCATTGTATCTCCACATCCATAGACTAGCAGATCATCCACTATGGCTTCTATTCTGGGAAGATCACTGACTATCTCATGCTGTCTGCTTTGATACTCTTCTGGAATACCAAACGGCATCCACAACCATCTGTATCTCCCGAACAGCGCCCAGAATGTAGTTAGAAAGCTGTTACTTTCAACCAGCTTCACTTGCCAGTAATCATCCTTCATATCTAGGGCAGTAAAGGTCTTTGCCTTGACAAGGTATGGCCAAATTCCTTTGATGGTTGGCATGGGGTAGTGAGATCTCTTCAAAGCTTTATTTAGATCCTTTGGGTTTATGCCATACTCTCAGCTTTCCAGGTTGTTTCTCTGCTACCATGCTGCTAATCTGTAGGAGTTGTTACTTTCTTAATTACTCCCTTCTTTTCCAGCTCTTCTATCCTGTTTTTTAGGCTGGTTCTGAGGGCAGCTAGAACTCTTCTCAGCAGATGTTGACTAGGTCTTACACTCTCATCTACATCAAGATGATATTCACCAGGTAGACATCCAAACCCTGTAAACACATCTTTGTACTCCTCTAGGATCCATCCAGCGGTCAATGGTTTAGTGTGCTGCACCGCATCGTAAATCTCTTTTGGCACATTTAGGGTTACCAGTTCAAGCTTTAGACTTGTGGCAGCTGAGATGAGTGGTCTTTGCTTATGTCTATGATCTGGAACTCCAGACCTTCAAGCTTGCCATTGCATAGGGCTCTTAGATTAATTTGTCCTCTCGGCTTAGTATCATTCCAGCATATAGCCTCAACCTTACTTTCGAGGGCTTCATTTTTGGATTGCCATGTTGAGCCACTTTGCACAGGTCTGTGAAGATCATGATGTTGTATGATGTACCAGTGTCTATCTGACACTTCATGTTCACTTGATACTCTCCTTCTGCAGTCATCATCCTAATAGTCACAAACCATTTATCACCTATAGACTTGATGGAGCCAGCCTGTTGTATGGTGTATAGTGATTCGTCAGACTCTTTGGCTGATATCTCTTCAGTGACCATCTCTATAGGCTTGTTTTGCCTCTTTCTACCCAAACACTTGTGTGTAAAATGATTCAGCTTCTTGCAGTTAAAATATTGCTTTCCCCATGATGGACAAGCCTTCTTTTCCTTTGTGTGATGTCCTCTTCAGTATTTGCATCCTGCCTTTTATCTGTGATCTGTTCTTTGGGCCTGGAATGTCCATCAGCATAATGCAAAGCCTGGTCTTTCTGCCATACATATACTCTAGCTGATGATTTACAACCTCAACACTTCTACACTTGTCTATCGCTTTCTTAAGAGTAACTTTCTCCTTTCTCAGTAGATGCACTCTCGCTGAAGGATCTCTTATGCCTAAGACAATCTTATCTTTAATCAGGTCATCTTTTGGTTGCCTGAATTCACAGGATTCTGTGAGCTGTGTTACTACAGTCACATACTGATCCATAGCCTCTTTTTCACCTTGAGCCCTAATGTTGAACATATATCGTTCATAAGTTACATTCACTTGGGGTTCAAAGCAAGCTTTCAAGACTTTCAAATTTCTGCAATCTGTTTTTTCTGGTCTTTGAAGGGATTTAGGGTGGAATACAATTTGTAGCAGTCTCTCTCCAATAGTGTTTAAAAGTGCTGCTATTCATATTTGCTCCAGCTTGTCATTTAAATCTGTTGCAATCTCATAGCTTTGCCATTGCAAGTTGTAAAATTGCCAGTTCTTCCGCATCTCGCCTTTCATTTTGACAGGACCTAGGAGAAAAAAATTGACCGCCATTTTGACTCACCTAGTGATTTATTTGCAGCCCACTTCCTTTGATTACTTTTCCATTTCAGTGGCATTTTTAGCAGCTTTCAGCAGCTCTGAACATTTCTGTGTTCCTCTTTTAATAGCTGTGCTGCTTTACAGCTCTTCAAAACTCAATACCAGCTCCGCTTCTGACACCATGTGATGAGTTCAAGGAGTCCAATGCTTCTTGTACTGTGGCTTTATTAGAACAGAATGTAACATGGCTGCTTCCAGTCAGTGCCTCATGGCAGAGGTCACATGATTATGGAAAGCTACGTAGGGCCTATAGTACATGGTTGCATTTCAATCCAAACAGGAAAAGTTTAAAGTTAAAGATTATTGAGTTGCATGTCTAACTGAAAACAGACCGCTTGTGCCATGCTGCCATAAAGCTGGGTTGGGGGTTGTGAAGTGGGGGGTGGTTGCGGTGGGTGGAGGTTTCTTTGTTTTGATATATCTCTGCTGTTTTGACAGTCTGGGGGCAGTCTGTGTTTGGCAGCAGCATGGAGAAGGAATCGGAGTCTGCCAGAAGCTAGGAACAGCAGCAGAAGAGGCCAGGAATGTTTCTGTGGGACACTGTGCAAAGATGCGGGTAGAGTCCATGGTCGGAATGAAAAGTACAAATTTATGAGAAATTAAAGATTGCCAGATCTGCCTAGTAAAGTTAGTGGAAGAGATCAACAATGGAATCCTGACAGAGAAAGTGTTCTGGAAGTGTAAGTGCCAGACTGGGAAACTCAGGAGAATCAGAGTGAATTCCTGGGAGCTGTGACATACATTGCTTGAGTCCAGGAGAATCGAAGAAACACTCAAGAAACTGTAACATAGAAAGGAGTTCTTAGTTGAATTTAAAGGTAGAACAGGGAGAGTTCTGTTTAGAATTTGGGTTTAAAGTATAAGTGCTTACAAGAGGTAGCGTTAATAGTGCTTATTCTTGTTCTTGTGTGTGTCGCAGTAAAAGTTTTATTTTAGAACACAAAATCTTGTCATGTAGTTTTTCAGATAATAATTGGGAATTAAAATTTCTTTTTATACTGTAATGAACCTTTACATAGATCGTAACAGTTAAGAGGTGTTGGATGGCGATGGTGTGATCAACTGTGTCAAAACTTCAGACAGTTCCCTTGGACTTAAGGGAGTGGAGATGAGGGCCGTACAAGTGATGAGAAAGGGTAACAGTTTTAATGGGGATTAGGGCACTTAGGATTCAACACTCAAGAAGCTCAACACCATCCAGAATAAAGCAGCCTGCTTTATGGCGAATGGCACTCTATTCACCATCTTAAACAATCACTTCCTCCACCATTGACGCACAGTGGCAGCAGTGTGTACCATCTACAAGATACATGCCAAGGCTCCTTCAACAGCACCTTCGAAACCTGCAGCCTCTACCACCTAGAACAACAAGGGCATCAGATGCATGGGAAAACCACCGCCTGCAAGTTCCCTTCTAAGTCACTCGCCATCCTAACTTGGAAATACATCATTGTTCTTTCACTGTTGCTGGGTCAAAATCCTGGAACTCCCTCCCTGTGGGTGTACCTACACCACATGGACTGCTTTGATTCAAGAGGCAGCTTTTAAAGGGCAATTAGGAGTGTGCAATAAATGCTGCTCTTACCAACCATCCCTTTAATGAATAACTAAAAACTTAGTGCAGTGAACTGGATTATTAAATTCCAAGGCTGGATCTGAATCAATGGCCCAGATCTTCCAGTCAGTGTTGATGCTGTGCACATTACCCGACCCTTTTGTGATTTTTCAGCTAGGATTTCCATATTCAGGTTAGGTTTTAAAGGTCCAAGTCTATAACTGAGTAAGTGAGTGAATGGGTGAGGTGGGTTGAGGGGTGGGGAAATTGGTTGCTGTGCTCAGTTGAGTTACCCTGGCCATGTATTAAAGGTATTAAACTGTGTAACATTTCCAGGGTAACTATGCAGCTACATCCTGCGTATCTAGCCCAAGTCTCTGTCCTGTGGTCACGGCCAAAGACATTTTCAGAGTGTCCCGGGCAGCAGGGAATCAGCCCATCATAGGTTTAAACCTCCTAGGCAATTCCCATGCATGTGCGCATGCCAGGACCTCTGCAGGGCCCTGGATGTGAATCTCCCAACTTACACCCCATGTCCAACGATCTGGGTACCAAAAGATTTGGGCCACTTTGTGAAACAGAGTTGTATATTTTAGTACGTACCTTGAGCAGGGAAAAAGTCCAGATATACCCCTGAATTGACAAAAGAAAAATACAATTAATTAATACAATTAATACAATGTTTGCCAAAGTGGAACAAAACTAAAAAGTAACAGTATCAATATTACTTTAAAAGTAAAAACACCTAAATTCAAAGTAAGTGAATGCTACACTCTCATCCCCTCTGATGAAGGCAAGAAGTGACACACAATCCCCAAATTATCTGGGAATGTAATCTTTTCCTCACACTCCAGCGAACAAATTTGCACAAAGAAAGTACCTAATCTGCATTTAGTGGGCTGAATTCACTAAATTTATTGTAAGACTGGATTTCATAAAGATTAGTTTTCTAAGGATAAAATTATGCACTGGGGAGCAACTGTAACATTGTTTTTGGTGCTTGATGCCTTGGTGTGTGAGCTGATTCCGTTGTTGATTGATGGCTTGTCTTCAGGGAACTCTTTGTCAGAACACTGCTAGCTAGTAGTCAAGGTCTGCCACTCACTCAGTATAAAGTCCTCACACTTGTTCTATGAGGAGCTTGACACTGATATCAGCAGAATCCTCAGCCAGAACATCTTTACCTACTGAGGGATTTCAGCACAAGAGTGAGCACAGACCATGAGGCATGGTCCATTTAGCTCTGAAGGAGGGTCAAACGGGCGCGAAATGTTAACTCTGTTTCTCTCTCCACAGATGCTGTCAGACCTGCTGAGTTTTTCCAGCATTTTCTGTTTTTATTTCAGATTTCCAGCATCTGCAGTATTTTGATTTTATAACAAACCATGCCACAAGGTGTCCTGGAGACATCCAAGATCAGGACAATGGCAAGAGCTGGACCTGATCATCAGCAGACCTGACTCTCTGAACAGTCTTTTCAACACACACAGCTACCACAGGACTGGCTTGATTCAGGAAAATCTCTGATATGCAGCAAGGTTAGAATGCAATACTTGAAGCTTTTTAATTCAAATCAGAATTGCTGTTCTCATTTCAACATCAGCAATACTGTCTACCCAAATAAAACCAAAAGTTCCTCAATTTGATTGTCCACGGTCTCTGCAGAGTGCAGCTGTGAAATGGGACATGGTTTGAGATATCATCTACAATATTGCATTCTCAAAATATGGGAAGCAAGAGTGGAAAAATGCTGACTGATTTAAGTTAACAACATTGTGATGGAAGCTGTCATTAAAGCCAAGCAATCTGCTCTCATTACTTACAAGAGAGATCCAAGAGACTCTGAATGCACTAAGGGTCACTCAAAGTAAAGTCCATCAGACTGTTAGGTGGTGCACCAATGACTACTGGTTACAACTTTGCCAGATCATCCAGATATCTTTCGACACAGGGAACGTTAGGGTCATGTTTGAAGGGATCAAAAAGGCAACAGGTCCATCAAAGAAACCAGCTCCATTGAAAACAAAGGCAGGGAAGATCATCACCGGCTGCAATGAACAGTTGGAGAGATGTTTGGAACGTTACGTTGAGTTGTGGTCAAGACTAAGTTATATTTTTGATCGATAGATCAAAAGAGAGAACACGGTCACCAAGGAAGCTCTAGACACCATTGCCTGTCATGGCAAAGCTGGATATCGAACCCACATTGGAGGAGCTTGCCAAACCTATTGGCTCGCTTTCCATGGGCAAAGCTCCAGGTACTAATTTTATACAGCCTTAATTCATCAAGCACAGAAAACTGGCACTCCAGCAGCATCTGCATGAACTTCTCAGTCTCTGCTGCATGGAGGGGGCAGTGCCCCAGGATATGCGTGATGCAAAGATTGTCACCCTTACAAGAACAAGGGTAACCAGAACAATTGCAACAACTATTGAGGCATCTCCTGCTGAGAATCATGTGTAAAGTGTTTGCTTGTGTTGCCCTTGTCAGACTGCAGATTCTGGTTGAACGCATCTACCCCGAATCCCAATGTGGTTTTAGAACTGGAAGATCCACAATCGACATGATCTTCTCATACCAGCAGCTGCAAGAGAAATGCCGTGAACAAAGACCACTATATATTGTCTTCATCGTCCTCACCAAAGCATTCGACCATGTGAGCAGAAGCAGTCTATATAAGCTGGAGAAAATTGCCCGTCCGCCAAAGATGCTCAATGTGATCTCCTCTATCCACGACAATATGATGGGTAAGGTGAGCTATGACAGGGAAATGTTGGAATCACAAGAAGAAGAATTAGGAACAGGATTAGGCCATTAAGCCCCTCGAGTCTACCCCACCATTCGATAAGATTATAGCTAGTCTGATTTTGGCCTCAACTTCACTTCCCTGTTTGCCGCCCCCATAACCCTTGATTCTCTTGTCGATCAAAAATCTAACTCAACCTTCAGCATATTCAATGACCCAGCCTCCACTGTTCTCTGGGGAAGAGAATTCCCCATACCAACGACCCTCAGAAAATAATATCTCCTCATCCTCCATCTTAAATAGGAGACCACTAATTTTTAAACTGTGTCCCCTAGTTCCAGACTCCCCCCACAAGGTGAAACATCCTTTTAGCATCTACTCTGTCAATTCCCCTCACGATCTTACATGTTTCCAAAAAGATCACCTCTCATTCTTCTAAACTCCTATAGGCCCAACCTGTTCAACCTTTCCTAATAAGATAACCCCTTTATTCAAGGAATCCTTTGAGATCCCACAGTGGGGCCAAACAAGGTTGTGTTCTGGCATGACAGTCTTTGGCATATTCTTCTCTTTGCTGATCTCCTATGGCTTCAGTTCATCTGCAGAAGGTGTCTACTTACATGCCAGAGCTGATGGAAAGCTGTTTAGCCTTGCTCGCCTGAGATCCAAGACAAAGATGTACTGAGTCCTCAGAGAGTTGTTCTGCACAATTCCGCACCAGCATTCCATACCAAGGAACACCTTCAGCAGCAAATGAATTGACTCTCTCACGGCCGTAAAAGGTTCAGCATCGCAAAAACTGCAGCTGTTATGTCCAAGCTGAGTAAGAAGGGGTGGAACAATAGCAACTGACCGAGAACACCAAACTACAAGCCTACCAAGTCTACCTCAGTACATTCTTCTACAGTGGTAAGACCTGGACAAGATATGTTGGCAAGATAAAAAGCTGACCAGTTTCCACCTTCGCTGTCTCAGACATATCATAGGCATCTCTAGGCATCACAAGGTCACCAACTCAGAGGTCCTGGAGCATGCTAACTCCATAAGTGTGGCATGGCCATGTTCATCAGATAAATACAAAAAATGCTGGAAAAACTCAACAGGTCTGGCAGCATTGGTGGAGAGAGAAACAAGATTAATGTTTCGAATCTGTATGACTCTTCAGAAGAAGAAACGTTAACTCTGTTTCTCTCGCCACAGATGCTGCCAGACCTGCTGAGTTTTTCCAGCATTTTTGTTTTTATTTCAGAGTTCCAGCATCTACAGCATTTTGCTTTCGTCAGATACATTACGGCTATACCCGAAGACCTTCTGTATAGTGAACTGGCCACTGGGTCATGATCTCCTGAATGTCCATACCTCTGCAACAAGGAAACCTGGAAGTGGGATATGATTATGGAAGACATCGACACTGGCAACTAGGATTCAGTTGCTGATGGCAGTCAGCTCTGTAGACAGACTACTTGGAAGGGCATTGGAAGAGATGAGCAGAAACGAAAAGCTCAGCTGGTCGAGAAGTGGGTCCAGGGAAAATGGAGGCCAGAAAATTGTGCACCTTCTCAGCCCACTGTCTTTCTCTCCAGTAAATGAGGCAGAGACTGCCATGCTAGAGTAAGGCTACTCAGCCACACCAGGCCATCACAGCATCAGCTCATGCGAAGGAAGGCTGCCAGGTAACCTGTACTCAAAGGTGATTCAGATCCTACTTTAAAAAAAATGCAAAAATTGCACGAGGGGGACTGACGTCATGGAAGAGGATCCATGCATCTCCCAGACCTAATATTTGGTTAAAAAAGTGAATTGGGAAATGTTGTTTTGGTAGAGGTATTCAAAATCATGAGGGGTCTGAACAGAGTAGATGGAAATAAACTGTCTCCATTGGTGGAAGGATTGAAAACCAGAGGGCACAGATTTAAGGTAACTGGCAAAAGAAGCAATGACGACATGAGGAGAAATTTTAAGTAGCAAATGGTTAGAATCTTGAATGAGAGTGTGAGGGAGGCAAGTTCAATCAAGGCATTTAAAAGGGAATTAGATCGTTCTGAAAAGGAAAGATGTGCAAGGCTACAGGGAAAAGGCAGGGCACCAGGTGAATTGCTCCTTCAGAGAGCCAGCATGGACACAATTGGCCAAATGGCCTCCTCCTGTGCGATAGCCATTCTATGATTCTATCCTTCAAATTTAGGAGGATTTTTTTTATGGATTATAAAATCTAATATCATTTATAAATGAAAATTAATAAAATCTGATTTTGAAGATCCTATTTAAGCCAGGCATTAGTTTGGATGATCTTTTCATGATTGCCACACGCCTAGATATCCTTGCTATAGGAGGATAACCAGTACAGTACTCCATATGTTTCCATACCCAGTGCCTTGCATAGACTGCAGTTAAAAAAAAATGAAAATACTCAGCAGGCTAGGCAGCATCTGTGGAGAGAAACAGAGTTAATATTTCAGGTCTAGGGCCTTTCATCAGAACAGAAGGAAGACAGGTGAAGATAACCTTGTACAGATTCTTAGGGGTTGGGCTTTCACTCTCCCTCTCTCTGTCTATTTATCTCCTTAGCTTCCCAAATTGCTGCCATATACTACACAGCGAGTTTTCTACTAATACTCCAGATCTTCTCTGTCCAGTAGCTTGTGGCTCCACAAATTATTTCCCTTCCTAGGTCTCATCATGTTGTCTTAGTCTTATGAGGGTTGTGCGACTTTGGAACTCTTTGCCTCAGAAGGCAGTGGAAGCGGGGGTCGCTGAATATTTTTAAGGCAGAGGCAGATAGATTTTTGTTAGGCAAGGGAATCAAAGGTTATCAGGGGTAGATGGGAATGTAGAAACTGAAACACAAACAGATCAACCATGATCTTATTAGATGGCGGAGCAGGCTTGAGGGGCCGAATGGCTTACTTCTGCTCCCATTTCATACATTCGTATGTCAAAGTTCATCAGCGAAGGTGATTCCCCAACTTATCCAGATCCCTTTGTATTTATTCTGTTTTTGAACACTCTTCCCGTTTCATGCCATCTGCCTATTTTGTTTCTACCCATAACAGTCAGCATTTTGTTAGCACTGTCAACATGATTCCAGTTCTGAAAAAGAGTCACACGGACTCGAAACATTAACTCTGTTTCTCTCCCCACAGATGCTGCCAGACCTGCTGAGTTAGTCTAGCACTTTGTTTTTATTTTTGTCAATATGGTGTTAGTTGCTAATCTAAAATCAACATTTGTTACAGCTTAAGTCACTTATTGTTAAATACATCCCAAAATGGTTTGAATCTCTTGTGCTGGAGTTCCATGTATGTTCAAATATTTGAAGTCCTATGCATGTGGAAAATTGTGCACAGGTATGAAGATTGGGGTACACATGGATAGAAGATTGATAAATAGATTAGAAATCATTGATTTCTTGTTTGAATTTGTGCACACTGTACTTAATCACAAGACTGGAAAGTTTATCATTTAAAACTTATATTTTATTATATTACCTCTTATAATTGTAGGTAAGTTACTTCTAATCATAATTCATTCTGAAATGCATCAAATGGGTGTTATAAAATAAATATTACTTGTTCTTCTATAATTGAGGAGAGTCAGGAAATAAAATTAGTTTTTCTTTGAGGGGGACAAGAAGAGAATAAGAACTCAATGTGGACAGTGGGAAATATGTGACTGCAGGTCAGGAGAGAAGAAGGCATGGCCTCTCCACTTAGTGATGAGGTAGGACGCTTTCCCCAAGAATGGAGAGCAGAGAGTCTATATTTTCTGTGCGAGAAGAGAGGAAGGTGCATGGTCTCTGAAAAGAGAATGTGCACTTTGTGTCAGCATGAAAGAGATGCACTGACACTGTTAGATGGGTAGAATGTGTGAAACAAACAGATAAACATGGTCTCTCTGTGAGGGAATAGGGAAACAGACCCTATTGTTAGACAATTCCTATGGAGGGGTGGATGTGCACTCTCTGTGGAGAAGGGATGACATGCCATCTCTGCACTGAAGACTGACATGTTCCCTTTATAGGAATGAGAGAGAAGGCAAATGCATTTTCACCTGGCAGGGAGAAGCACACTCACCATGAGTACATTCTTATCATCAGCAGTTGTGCAAAGCCGGTGTTATCACATTGGCAATCTTTTATATGCCCCGCCAAATATTCAGTTCTGTTGAAGCCAAATCCATTTCTATCCTTTTAATTTGGAGGTGGCAGGTAAGTACCAAATTCACATATGAAAGAAAAACCTGGCAAGAATTTTAGACCAATGGAGGTAAATTTCATTTCTTTGTGCACTTACCTTCTGCAAACAATATTTGAAGTTTAGCTGTTTCATTCACATGAGCTGGAGATAACTTTCCTGTATAAAGTATTCTTTTACCATCATCCCTGCATAAAACACAATTTTTTTTAAAAATGTACGAATAGTCTTTACTTCAGCATTTTGGGACTGTAGATGGATGATACAATTTGAATTCTCGGACACAGTACGTGAGCAGATCTCACTCAGTGAGCAAAAGTAGGTGAGTTGAGAACTCACTCACCACTCTATCACCCTCAGTAGCAATGCAGAGTGATTTCCCTTCCTGTCATTAAAAGGAAAACAATTTCTCCATCTTCTGCAACACACAAATATAGGGAGCCGGCTGACCATAAAACAGAATTTTATCCTGTACTGCCTTTTAAAAGAAGATGGATGAAGGGATGAAAGAATAGCGGTCATCAAAATTTATTCTGGATTGCAATTCTAGGGAAATCAGAAAGGTATTCAACCAAATGAATCAAATGATATCTTCATGGATAAAAACAAAAAGCTAAAAGCTACTGCGGATGCTGGAAATCCAAAACAAAAACAGAATTACCTGGAAAAACTCAGCAGGTCTGGCAGCATCGGTGGAGAAGAAATCAGTTAACGACTCGAAACGTTAACTGATTTCTTCTCCACCGATGCTGCCAGACCTGCTGAGTTTTTCCAGGTAATTCTGTTTTTGTTTTGGATATCTTCATGGACATGTTTAAAATGCTTCTCAATGAGCAGAAAGATTTTGAAAAGAACAAATGATTTTCAGAACCTTCTTTCCTAATTTAATCCATTTATTTCCAACAGAGGAAAGCCACAGCTTCAGTGGGGCTTCCCCACTAAATTAAGGCCGTGGGTTTAGAGCAGCCTGGGTCTCACACTGCTGAGGTCAAGGCAACTTTCCACCCTCCTCAGTCCCTGCCTGTTGATTCCTGCCAAAATTTGAAAAATGGAGATTGAGGGAGATCTAAGAGATTAAGTTCTAGGAATTGCTAGTTTAAAGCAAAAAAAAGTGTGCTTGAGAAATTAATCCTTTCCCAATAATTTGTGCATGCAAAAGACATTAATAATCAGTCGGCATTATAGTTCAACACTTTTGAGTTGGTTTGTCAATTTCTTTTCTTTTACATTGTTATAGAACGTTTACCTGGTTATATTTGGGTACTTTGATTATACAATAATCATCCTGCATTGATTCCTTCTTTCCAATCATGTTCTATGAAAGAAGCTCTTTGATACAAATCTCAGTACAGGTTTCTCATCCATCCCACCAATTGTAAGCTGCAGTTTATACTTACATCTTCCACTAACTGCACACATCAAATTGTAGAAATTTAACTTTCGCCATAACCATGCAGTTTTTTTTCCTTTTCATATGTCTAATTCCCATTTTAAACTTATCGTTGAATCTGTTTCAGGCTGTGCATTCCAGATTATAACACCCGTTTCATAAAAACATTTCTCCTCATTTCTTTTGTCTATGGGAACAGTTGCTCTTCATTTACCCTATTAAAACGCTTCATAATTTTAAACATCTCAGTTAAATAGTCTCTTAACATTCTCTGCTCTAAGGAAAACAATCCCAGCTCAAGTCTCTCCATATAACTGAAATCGCTTAGCCCTGCTACCACTCTAGTAAGCGTCCTCTGCACTCCAAAGCCTGGACACACTTCCTAAAGTGTGGTGCTCAGAATTGGACCCAATAGTTCAGCTGAGGCCAAACTAGTGATTTATTAAGATTTAGCATAAGTTCCTTACTTTGACCTTATTTATAAAGCCCAACATCCCTTATGCATTTTTTCAGAAAAAAACAAAGCCTTATCCACATGCTCTGCCACCCTCAAAGCTTCATGATTGTGAACCCCTAGGTCTCCCTGTTCCTGCATCACCTTTAAGTTAATCATTTTGTAATTTCTGCTTATCATCTTTCCATTGTGTCAATACCTTTCTCCTCCAATAGAATGCATTCAACTATTCAATTGCCAGGGCTCCTTCTTCGGGTAACTATTTGGTTGGCTAATTTCACTTCTGAAAATAGATATCCTCCAATCTATTGACTATTTTATCAACAGGTCCTTCTCTTTCATTTAGCTTTGAATATAACTTTCTCCTTCTGGCCACCATGTCCCAATCCCCCTCTATCTACAGTATTGCACACAGTAATTCAGTTAAGGGAGGACCCCATTTCTGTCCTGATCAAATGCTTAACTGTTGCATGTTGCCTACTGATGTGGCTCTTCCAATGACTTCCTAGCCAACATCCCATCTTACACCCATCAGTAAATTTGAGATTGTCCAAGACTCTGCTGCTTGTATTCTAACCCGTACAAAGTCCAGTAACACCTCAATTTTAAGGCCGGAATTTTTCATCCCTGTTGGCGTGGGCGTTATGGCGGGCGTAAGTGGACAATATGGTTGGAAGGCCATAAATTGGTTTCATGACATCGTGAAGCCAGTTCGCGATCGTCTGCTCCGCCCGTCAATGGTGGGCTGTGTTTCCCGCCACTGGACTTCAGGAATGTCATTTTAATACATCCGCATATCATTATAAGTCCTGCTCCCCAGAATCATCCCCCCATTCGGACACAACAGCATGACTGCACACCGAGTTTCACAACATTACATAAGCGACGTGCACCTGGCAAGCTGCACTTTGCTTGGGACTTCAAGGTTGGTTTGTCTACCTTTCTTCAGGCAGTACTCACGGTCATCAGCATCAGGTTCACAAGCAGCACCGCATCACTTTTAGCGGGGTTCACGGGCAGGTCTCATCCTACCAGACCAGCTGTAAGGGGAGGGTGGGGGTGGCTTTTCAACGGCTGCAGGGCTAGGGCTTGCTTAGGAAGGAGAAGTGGCCTCAGGCAAGGGAAGAGGCTGCAGGGTGAGGGCTGTACTAGGGAAATGGGGTATCCCAGGGTAAGTGTGAGGGCACATGTTGATCTGTGCAAGTGGTCTCAAGATGGTGAGGGCTGAGGAGGCAGCCTCCAGAGGAAATGACACTAGATGGTGATGTGAGGGTTTGTGTGAGAGAATGAGTGGTGATGTCCCTTAAGCTGGCAGTGAATGAGATGCCAGTGAATGTGTGATGGCCTTGTGAGTATGTGAGTTTAGAGTGATGAGATGATTGCCTTACCCTGGTGGCACAGAGGAGATCATTCATCCTTTTTCTGCACTGGATGGGTGACCTCTTGTGTGCAGCATTGGCACTGACCACCTCTGCCACTGCCTCCCAAGCCGGAGTGATGAGACTGATGGACATCCTGCGGCCAGAGCGGGGGTAGAGGACATCACAGCAGGCCTCCACTGTGTCCAGAAGGTGTCCCAGGGATGGGTCACTGAATCGGGGGAGTTGCACTCTTCTTGGCCTTCGGGGCCATGTCTTTGCTGGTGCCCTCCTGGGCTGCAAGTATTGAGATGTGTGCGTGCAGCTGCAATTTAAATACGGTGCCTTGCTTGGGGAAGCGGTGAGGTAACGGCATGGAGGGCAAATCAGAGGCCACCCGCCAGGGAGATGGTGTGTTTCCTGTGGCTGCATAATTATGAGGCAGGAATGGCCTCAAATACAGCACAAAAAGCCGCCATTGCAGCTGGCCAGTAAAACATCTTTTCTCCTGCCTGCTACCGCATTTAGTGCGAATCTGGGATGATTCCATCCTAGAATTCTCATCCTTATGTTCAGACCCCTCCATGGCATATTCCTGTAGCTCTACAGCTCTCAAAAAAACTCGAAAATCTTCCAACCCTGGATTCTTTTGCACCCTTGCTTCTTTCACCCACCCATTGATAGCGTGCCATCAGTTGTCTAGGTCCTAAGCTCTGGAACTCCCTCCCTAAACATCTCCAACTCTCTCTTCTCATATGAGACCCACCTTAAAACTTAAGTCCTTGACTAAGTGGCTCGTGACCTAAACTAATAGCTCTTTTTGTCTCAGTTTCAATTTTTATCTTTTTGTGCTCCTGTGACGATGCTTGGGGTATTTTAATATGTTAATGGTGTTATATAAATGCAAATTCTTTTTGCTATTGCTGATAAATTATAACTGCATCACGTAACTTACTGTTAGCAGTGGATTAAGAAGTACAAGATAAGAATACTGGGCATTGACAGATCTGCTGTAACTGAACAAATTTATACCTGAACACTGCAAAACCTGCCTTTGCAGCTGGATAAATAGGATCCAAATTAACTTTAAGAGCTTCTTGAGCTCCTGACTTTAAAAACAGATTTGTTTACAGATTTATTAAAACAATTACGCGAAACCAAAATACTGCAAATGCTGGTAATCTGAAATGAAAACAGAAAATGCTGTAAATAATCAAAAGATCAAGCAGCATCTGTGGCGAGAAACAGATGCTGAGTGCCCTGCTGAGTGTTTCCAACATTTTCTGTTTTTATTATTAAAACGATTAACTGGGTGTTTGCAATATTATTTAGCATATCCGCACTCTTGACTTTTATCTATTGCTCTGCTCTCGATCTATTTCTGGAATACTTACCGCTTCTCTGTAGTGTTAACCTGTATCCAATTATCAGATCTCTGAGCGAATGTGTGTGTGATGCAGCCACCTTTTATAAAACGTGTAGAAAGTCCTTCAACTTCATACCATGTTCCCATAAACTGTGAAATAAAAACGTTAAACATTAGATTACTCAACCTGAATGCACAGATTTCTCAAGATTCAGCAATAATGTAGAAAGAACTCTCATTCATTGAGAACCCTTCATGTCTTCAGATCAACTCAAAGTGCTTCACAATCAGTTCATTACTATTTGAAGCATGATCATTGTCAAGTACCACAGCCAGTTTGCACAAAATTGTCCCAAAGCAGCAATGAGATGAATGATCCTTTTGGTAATATTGTTTGAGGAATGAATGTTGGTTAGGACACTGGAAGAAATACCTGCTGTTCTTCAAAAAAGTGTAATGGAATCTTTTAAGCCTATCTGAGCAAGTTTTGATTTAATATCTCATCCAAAAGGCAGCACAATGGTCCTTCAGTACTGCACTGAAGTGTCAGCTTAGAGTGCATGTCCAAGTGAAACTTAAACCTAGAACCTCATGGCCTTGAGGAAAGTTCACTATCAGTGACAGTTATAAAAAGATGTCAACAATCTGCCATGTGTTTAAGTCATTCCCTTTCCACCCCAAACATATGCACTTGCACACAGACACAGTACTCAGTCTAAAGGATTGACTCGTCATTCTATATGAACATAATTCAAGATTAATGGTTAAAAAGCATCCAAAATTTCTCAGGACACAATCCCAGTGGTACCGTCCAACAACTTATTGCAGTTTGCAGGGTTCAGGGAGGACACCTCACTTACATGAGACAGGCTAGCATAAGAATCACTTCAGAAACTTCTGCAGCACCCACTTGCTCATGCCTGTCTGAAACACACTAGCTCATATGCCAGTGTGGGAAGGGTTGGCCCAGGTCACCTCCAACTCTGCCAATAGACTGATTCATAACCCACAAGAAATGTGACTACTTTGCCAATTTTCCACCCAATTTAAAATTATTCAGGTATCCCACTCATTTGCCTTGCCTCAGTGGTGGGGTCCACATACGGTCTTATGGAGTTTTGTATGTGGCCACTGAGTTGGCATACCAGCTTACCATGACCACACCAGGCCTCCTTCCAGCATGAGCAGCAGGAACTCTTGACCTAGGGAAGCCCCACCCATCTGCCATTTGCTCTGTAACGGGTGGATGGATGTTCTGCCCCTTAGAAGCCAAAGATGGAGCTCATAGGAAGAGTTAGATTATGGTGGGAGCATGGCAGAACCAAAGTGCCCCAAAGTGTTCATCCACCTGAGCACAAGACGTGTAAAAAGAACAAGGAATTAAACTCCCAGCTCTGAAATGTGCTTTATTTGTTTCTTCACTTTTCCACAATAACACCAAGTTCACAATTCATCTGCAGCGCATAGTACATTAATAAATAATCTTGTGCTCCTTCTTCCCTCCAAAAAGACAACTCTGTACCAAAAAATGTGCATCAATGAATGTTAACACTGCTAAGCTTTTCAAATAGTAAACATCAAAGATTCACCAATTGAGCCATGCAAATGATGGAATTTTCCTTTCAAATTGTTTTCAATAAAAAACAATGTGGATTCCTCACTATCAAGAGGAGACAATCAAACTGAAACAAAAGGAATTGATTTCCCCTTTGTCTTATTGCTTATTGCATTGTGTAAAGATGAAATTACCTGCAATAATGTAGGTTATAACGTTCCTACGTGTATAGTTTTTCATAGGAAAGGTTAGCTTCAACAGTTACATTTCTAAGAAGTTTCTAAGCTGCATGGTACTGAGCAATCAGTAGTCATTTCACGTTTCAGGTATGACTTGTAATTATAAAGATATCCGGGACATTATACCATGAACAGCAATTACCACTAAAGGTGAGGAGCCATTGTAGCCCTCTCAAAAAAAATCATGACATGGCTATGCATTTTACAGCAGAATCTGCAAACAAACACATCTCAATTGAATTATTTCCCTCGAAATGGTCATCTGATGATATGACAGAGTCCCTGCAATTTCTTTCCTTCCAATTAACATCAATATCTAGCAAATAAATGTGTCATTACTTGCTGTGGATACAACCTCCATATGACTACACATTATAATTTTTAGCAAAGACTCTGAACTAATCATGTGGTGTGCTTGGCAACATCTTCTATGTTGCTTTTGATGTAAATGTTGCAACCCTCCAAATGAAACGTGCCAATGCTTGAGAATATTTGTCAGCCATTGTGTATAGCAAGGATATAACAACCAAACCTAGAATAAAACTCTCTCGACTACCTCAAACATTTGCTTTGAAATCAAAGAAGCCTTCTGATAGCATTCTCAAGTTTTGCAACTACAACAATCATACTTTTGACCTTCAAGTGAATCTATTAATTTGGTTCTGATGAAGAGTCATACGGACTCAAAACATTAACTCTGTCTTCCTCTCCACAGACGCTGTCAGACCTGCTAAGTTTTCCCAGCAGTTTTTGTGGCTAATTTACTAGGCTGATTTACACTGAGTAATGCACCCATCGGGTGAACCGGGGCAGTAAGAAGCAAAATTCATTTCATTCAGGATTTCTATGGCCTTCAAGAGAGGAGAATTGGTTTCCTCAGGGTTAGGGTGGATTAAAATCCAATTCACAGAAATGAAAGAGTCATGTGCTGAGGCACTATACAATTCAGTCTTCTTATTAAGCGCTGTTCATGACAATTCTAAAAGCTGCAAGGAATATTTCTTGACATAGCAGGATGGGTGATGCTACATAACTATTTATTTAACATGATCTACTAACCTGTGTCAGAGTGAAGTTTTGTTGCACAGGAATTACTGGACATGCCTTGGAACTCCCTCTGGTGAAGCAAATGGCAAAAACTAACAGCATCAATAGCAGCCCCTGCATGTTAGCGTTTTGGGAGGATCTGAAAGCAAAGGAGGTTATATTAGATCTCTCAACCTCATCACTCCTATTCTGGCATCCTGGAGAAGAGTGACATTTGCGAATAACAGATAATGAGGAAAATGAGGCATCTCTTTAAAATATAGCAGAGGGACAAATCACTCTTAAACGACGCGAGATGCATTCTACGCATGGTGTTAACAGGCATCTTTATATAAAAGGGAGCTTACTCTTTAAAAAGGAATATTTTTAAACTGAGATATTCCAGGCATCCTCAATCTTTAGCAGAATGGGTTAGACTCGAGCAGACCCAGGCTTCCCCCCCCCGGGCTTTGTTCTGTTTTTCATCCTCCCTATCGTGCAACTTGTGTTATTTTCATCTTCTGTTGGTCCCTTCTCTAAATGTGCATTCTGTTCATGATTTATTGACAGGAAGCGCCCCCTCACTTTGCCCTAAAGTTGGCACCTGGCTTTTTCCCCACTCCGAATGCCTTGCCAGGGTTGGGGTTGGGGATGGGGGGGGGGGGCGGTTGGGGAATGGGGGATGAGGGAAGGGGGGAACCATGCGGTACCTGAGACCACTAAGCACCCTTTAAAACCGACCGAAGTTCCGGTAGCTCTTTTAAAGAGGGTGAGAATCTCACCCTTTGGGACACCTCGCGCTTCTTAAAGCGACAAATCACCACAGATTCCTTTCCCCAAATCTAACAATGAATTGTGGAGCAAATTACTTGTTCGCTTTCCTTTCCTCATAAAAAAAAACAGAAGTGCCGATGTAAACATTGGAAGTACTGAGATGAGGAGATGGGAATTCACATTGTTAGATGGTGGTTTAATGAAGCTGTGTATTTTAATCAGCTCCATTCATTAAGGATTGCCATGTTTTGTTTGTTTTTTTAAATGACAGAACTGTAGTGAGTTAGTGGCTTATTTATTTGTCATTCCTCTTTTAGACTTTCCTGACACCAATCTCAGACAGGCCCTTTGGCTGACGGGCTGTTCAACTTTCCCAATTTCAAGATAAAAGCAGATTACTGCGGATGCTGGAAATATGAAATAATACCGAATTTCAAGGCATTTATTTGTTTGCTCTTCTCGAAATGATGCCCGACCTGTTGTCTACTCCTAGCAGCCACGGCGTACATTGCAGTTTCCAGTATTTGTTCTACCTGCGTGAGCAGTCCCAGTATGTCCAGGCTTCTCAGTACCTTTCTTGCACATTCATTTCGACATCACGCCCCAACACCTGCACCAACAAACTGGGCTCTGTTGCTCATTACACTTCAGCTTTCTCCAATACATTTACCATGCTCCCCACCTTTCAGTTCAAACGCATCCAGCTAGGCAGCTCACCCTAAGCTCCATCACCCCGATGCAAATGGTATAAATTAACCCAATTTGTTTCAGTCAATAGTTTAAATATATTCTTCCAGTACTTTGCAAATCTCTTGCATAAATAAATCGACTCGAACCACGTTCATGGGGTTACCAGGTATTTCCCCAACAAAGATTTCGACAAGTCTTTGGCTAGTTTCTTCAGTGACATAACCCAAACACTGAGCTTAATCAAAATCCTCCCCCACCCCAACCCACTCCACCCCAAGCGGTTCATTACAATTATTACCGGCAGGGTAATAATTCCTAAATAGCTTACCCTAGAGCAAAGTGGAGATTGAACGGCGATGTGGTCTGCAACTGACCCCGAATCCCAGCCGATGTGAACCAGTGTCTGCTGCGCAACCCCACAACCAGTCCTTATATCCGAGTCACCGCTACCCAAACAACTGGGGTGCGAGTTACCTAACAGGGCTAGGTAAGAGCAATCCTACCCCGGGGTCTCGGGGGAGGTCCCAGTAATGTACACGCCCATATAAGTCATGTTAGAGATAGACAGTGCTAGCTCTCTACACCGAACTGCTTAGTAACTCAATTTTTCACTCATCTATTATTTTTGATGAATGATATACATTATAGATTTATTGCAAGGTGTGAATCCTCCTCAACTCGCACCTGTTAGATCTTTGGGAAGTGTCACTTCGGCCAATCGTGCACAGGGTGCTGAAAGGGCATTCACTTATAGGGCGCTTCATCCGAGCTCTGAAACATCACAAACTTCGTCTTCCAAGAACTGTGATTGTACTCGAACGAGTTGCAATCTGTGACTGTTGATAACTCAAAAGAGTTTCAATGAATCACAGATGTGAGTTATTTAAGGGGAAAAGGCTAGTTTGTGTAGGGCAAGAACCCAGAAACAGTAATTAAAATAATGACCAGTTCATTTTTTTCGTGAGAGATAAACCTTCAAAACTCGCCTCAAAATTAAACATTTTCCATCTAAAATCCCCATAGTATATACAATGCTGCATTGCAGCATCAGCTAGCTGCTGGGCTTCTACTGTAACTGCATAATTAGCATCATGGGAAATTGTAGCAAAGCAGGGCGGGTGGGGTGGTGCAGGGTGGAGGGGTTGGTGGTGGTGGTTGGCGGACTGGCTCAGTTGGCTGGATGACCGGTATGGATCAGATTAGTGCCAACAGGACATGGTTCCCTCCCTGTGATTTGGGACCTGCCTGCATGCCCCACCTGTGGTGGAGGTCATGGTACTGTAGGTCGGACCTGCCTTTGGGCAGAGAACTCAAGAAGAGATAACACGCCCAATTGCCTTTTGAAATTTCCGATGAAATCCACCACCCTTTCAGCTCCGTGTGGCAATCTTCAGGCTGCGGCCTGGCTGCACGTGCACACAGTTTAGCGGAGACTTTAATGTCTTGAGGCATTTCCACTGCATTGGTGGCAAAGTTGCGATGATGGAGTGGAAGCAGCATGAAAGAAGTTCCATTATCAAGTCATATTCCTGAGTCGATCAAGCACAGGGAACAGTGTCGAGAAGAATCACAAGACTGAGCCACAGGTCGATTTAAACTCAGGGTGAGATAAGTGTAAACATGGAAACATAGAAACTAGGAGCAGGAGTAGGCCATTCGGCCCTTCGAGCCTGCTCCACCATTCATTATGATCGTGGCTGATCATCCAACTCAAAAGCCTGCTCCCGCTTTCTCCCCATACATAGAAACATAGAAGGCTGATCCAACTGCTGCAATTATTGCCAGACTCAGTCAATTTTAATCACCAGGCTTCATTGTTATGAAACCGTGTTTTATATCAAAAATGCTTTTTGAATCTACTGGCTAGAAACCCATAATTGTTTTTTTAAGGACTAAATCAATGTCCCAGTGGCTTGAGACCACATTCAAAGATGGCTACACATTTTTATTACTGTACCTTCTGAATTCCAGAAACATTAAAATGGAGACAATCAACCTGCATACACAGCACCAGGAACAATGGACTTTAAGGAATATGAATGGGGGCCATCTCCTATCGCATTAGCACAGCATCCAGACAATCACCTGGGGTACTCAACTGGGCAGTGACAAACCTTTAAACACAATCACTTGGACAATGGGACTCTGGCTATGAAAGGAATATGTTCAGGCAGAGGGCAGAATTTTCCATGCCCATGGGCAGCGGGTGTGATAGGTGGTGGACAATATGGCGCGATTGGTTTCACAATGGCAAGAAAGCAGGCCGTGATCAGCCTGCCAACGGCGGGCCACATTTCCCACCAACAGTCATTGGGGGAGTTCATTGTAATATATCAGCACATCATTAAAAGGCCATCCCACCAGGTTCTTGGACCCCCACCGGATTGTCCGTCCACATCGGCAGGAAAACACATCGCTGTGTTTCACAATAGCATGCAGGTGATGTGCACTTGGCGGCCTTCACTTTGGGGGAATTGGAGGTGAGTGAACAGCATCGTTCTACAGAGATCACCAGGGGCGCCAGTTGCTTTGCAGGGGCGCCGGGGGGTGCTGGGGTGAAGTGCTGCCCTGCCGTGGAGGCGACTGTTGGCGGGGCGGGGGGAGGGCGAATGCTGATGCCAGGTCGGATCCCACGCACAAGAAATCAAGGTGGGGGTGCAGGGTAAGTGAGGGGATTGGCCATGCATTAGGGATACCTGTATAAACTGACCATTCCTCTGCAACTGAGACAGTTCAGGAGCAGCCACAGTGATATGATTGGGGTCAGGCTTCTAGACAGCCTGCCCACGCAAGCAATGCAGAGGCACCAAAAGGCAACCAAGAATTCCAGACATTATCCCCCTGCACCCCACCACCCCCCCACCCCCCACTCCCCCACTACCTCCCCCAGCACAGACTTTGATTCTGCCATCACTTTATTGGACCGCAGAGCAGTTGGACTGCACACGTTGTACAATCTCCTTGCCAACACTGGCCATGTAGCAGTCACTGCTGGAGGTGCTCACAGCCCCTCGCAATCTCAGCATGCCGGTTAGGAGCTGTTTCCCGCATATCGCAGGTTGACAGGGCAGCCATGCAATGCCCTCATTTGTGACCATCCAAGGGGTGACCAGCACTCTCCATGAAACGTTAAGGGGCCAATACACAGGGCCAGGAGAGGTGCTAAGTACACCCATGATAACCACGTCTCTCTCGCTCTTTCATGCTGCAGGCGATAATGAGTGCATGGCAGTGACCTGTGAAACAGGACACATCACTCACAGCATGGTTATCTGATGGATGTTGCACTGCTGGATCCTCACTTGGTAGAGCAGCACCGAATTCACCGTCAGCACAGGACTGATCCAGATCATGGCTGGCCAGCTGGATGGCTCTGTTTTCAAAGTCCATGAGGATCTTGATTTCGGGCACTCCGCCACCGGTCTGTGACCTCTCTCTCTTGTTGTGTGCCAGTTTGTCCTGCATGGATAGAGATGGAGAAGAAGTAAGCAGGATGCCTGCCAGGCCAGATGATAAGTATGCCAGGTCTGTGTGGGTGGTGAGTGGTCCCATGGATGGGATGATGAGAATGACGGTGAGTGTGAGAGAGTGAATGGTGATACCCCTTGAACTGGCAGTGAGTGAGGATCCTGATGTGTGATGAGTTTGTGAGTGTGTGAGTTGAGAGTGATGAAAAGGGTGACTTACCCTGGGGGAACAGAGGAGATCATTCATCTTCTTGCAGCACTGGGTGGCTGTCCTCTTCTGAAGGGCATTGGCGCTGACCATCACTACTACCGCCTCTCAAGCTGGATTGATCATGTTGCTGCCTATCCTGCGGCCAGAGAGGGGGTACAGTACATCCCAGTGGGCCTCCACGGCATCCAGAAGTTGCTCGGCAGTCCGTCATTGAAGCGGGGGGCTGCGGTCTTTTTTCCTTTGCTGGCCATGTGTTCCAGCCGGCAGGTAAAACGTCATTTTATCTGCCAATGTTCTTAGAATGGCACATTCTAGATTATATTATCACACTTTGGCATCTATCATCATAACATTCATTAGTACACCAAAAAATTCTCATTTAGATCCTACATACATTCCTAAAGGATCCTCTAATATATTTTCTAATACAACTATACAGCTAATCTGCTGCACACCATCCAATAATGTTATCTCACATACTCCACACACTCCATAACACTAAGGTATATATCCCCTCACAGGGGTATTGATGACCTCAGATGCTTCCAGTATTATTTACCCATCTCTTATTAATAGGAAAAATGAATAGGGTTATGTATTCAAAAGCAAGTTACTTGCCAGGAAATACCATTGATAGTACATTATGGAAAGTATCTATAAAAAAATGGATCCAAAAGGAATAGACAAAGAAAGTTCCGGGGAAGTTAACATCCCTTGCCAACTCAGAATGAAAGGCATCACACACCGAAACAGTTTGTTTTCCTTACAATTTCTCTAGTTGATCTTCACTCCTGATGTACAACTCTTTAGCATATTTTCTACAAACATAAAATTCTAATACATGTTTTGCTTTTTATAAAACACACAACTCCAGATGAAATGACATTCACCACATGATTCTGATTTGATGTTTTCTTCCTGAACATAGGCAGGTGTTAATATAAAGAGACATCAGAAAAACAGCACTGATCAGACAAACAGTAAGATCACGCTACACAGGAGACTGATATTTCGAGTCAACACTGGTTTTCCATTGCTGTACCAATTGTGCGGTACAGTGGTTGACTCTCCACTTCCCTCTGAAATAGCCTAGCAAGCCACTCAGCTCAGTTAGGGATGGCCAACAAATGCTGCCTTGCCAGCGATGCCCGCATCCCATGAAAAAATAAAGAGAAAAGAATCACTGATGCCCTTCCACTATGTTTCAAAACAGAAAAACTAAGGCAGGTGTCAGTTATTGCAATGTCATTTCCATCTCAGCCTGTGTCCCACCATCAAATAAATGAAGTGTTTCTTTTTGAACAAAAAAGTTGCTTTTTTTTTTAAATCCAGTGATTTCTATATAAGCTGATCACTAAAATGGAGCTACTGAACTCAAGCTTCTCAGATCCTAATTAAGGAAGAACTTATGTCATCACAGTGTCTTTCGCAACTTCAGAATGCCCCAAAGTGATTCACAGCTATTGAAGTACTTTCAAAGTGCCGTCACTGTTGTAATATAGGGAAACCTGACAATCAAAATGTGCACTGCAAGATCAAATAGCAATTAAATAAATGACCAGACAATGCTAGTTGAGGGATAAATGGTGGCCAGGATACCAGGAGAGCTCCCACACTCTTCTTCAAAGAGTGGGATTTTTTATCCTCACTTGAGAGGGAAGACAGGGCCTCAATTTAACATCTCGTCCAAAAGAAATCACCCCCAACAGTGCAGCATTTGCTCAGTGCAACATTGATGTCATGGCCAAGGCTAGAGTGGGACTTGAACCCACAACCACTTGACATAGTGGTGAGAGTGCAATCATTGACTCAAGGCTAATACTTAGGAACAGACCGCATCTCTCTCCCAGAAAGATTTATTGTAATGACCAAATAATCCACTATTAAAAGAGAACCTCTTTCTAGAATACATAGTACTTCTCCAATATCTAATGTCCTACACTATTTAATTTGTAGTCCTTTTATCTCTGCAGGGGAAAGTAAGTTGAATGAAATCTCTTTCACTTATGGAGAGTAGCCTTTGGTCACCAGCTTTCAATAAAGATGATGTTGCCCCACTTTCTACTGCTAACTAAAATTAGGGGGAAAAAATTAAAACAAGATAAACCCAAAACTGAGTTAAACTAAGGGTGAGAATTGAGCAAACTGTCCGGATCTCAGTAGTGTGTAGATCCAGGCAATTTTAACTCTCAGGCCCCAGTCATTTGCCTAACCAAAACTGGCAGGAAGTAGCAGCTGGTTACAGGAATGCAATGTTTGTGGCAAAAGGCTGTCCTTTCCTGTTTGGGCCTCTTCTGGCCCCAA
Source organism: Cetorhinus maximus (assembly GCF_964194155.1). Lineage (NCBI taxonomy): Eukaryota > Metazoa > Chordata > Chondrichthyes > Lamniformes > Cetorhinidae > Cetorhinus > Cetorhinus maximus. The sequence goes on along the minus strand of NC_135897.1, from coordinate 71,785,894 downwards.
ATCCTCTTCTGGCACAGGTACACCTGTCTTTGCTGCATGGGTTGAAATAGCATGACATCACGGTGCCTGATCTGCTTATTTAAAGGAGCCTGCCAGTTTTGGCCAATGCCCTTCCTGCCTGCTGAAAAGAGCAAATTAGAAAAGAAGACAATGGCAAGGGAGTGACCACAGTGGAGAATCGCGACTCTGGACTCCTGTATGATTTCAACCTACAGCAATGTGCATATGGCATTTTGATCTGGTACCAAATGGCTGCTAAGGACAAAGTGGATATGGTCACTAATTGGAAGAGTTTCCTCTCCAATACTTCTTTTATTATGTGAAACATCAAATAGTGTGATAAACTTCTGACACAGAAATTCTTCATATAGTAGGTAAAAGTAATTCAGTGAGTTGAATATTCCTCTCAGAACACCATTGCCATATTAAATTTGTTCCCTTGGGTCTCATTAAGTGTATTTGTGAACCTCCTGATCACAAGGCTGCTGAACTTGTCAAAACATGCTTATTGTTGCTTTAACAGCATGTTAATGCTCTACTGTATAAAGAATAACAGATGGCTCTATAATATGCTCAAGAGGCTTGGGTGGCATCAAAAGCTGTTAAAGCAGGTTTCACATGTACACTAATTAAAGCCCAGTTGTGTTACTGATATTGATATCTGAATGTTGCCAGTATTTTGAATTTAACTTCACCATCTGACTTTCGCCATCGGTCACCCCTAATGCTCTGACATCAAAAAAAACTATTGTGGACAAATGTGAAACTTCAAGGTTCAAATTTGCAGAAATTCGCAAAAGGGAACTAGCATTGTCACAATTTTTCCGATCTCAAACATACAGAGGTCTTTAATAAATAACTTCAGTCAGCATCACTTGTCTTCATGATTCTCCAGGAACACAAAATCAGCGACTGATTCATCAGCAGGCTGTTCTTTCCCACAATCCGGATCTTGAAATGAACAGGCATCTCAGGAAAGGAAAACTGCATGCTTATGAGGCAAAAACAAAGGTCCTGCAGATTCAAGACAGGCTTTGCAGGTTAAATTTGCAAAAGAAAACTTTTGAACGTTTATTTGGCTGGTCGCAACATGTATGGGTCTTGCTCAAGAGGGCTCAACATGAATTTATTGTGAAGTGCACCAAGGATTCAACTGCTTTAAAAAAAATTGCCCAAAGATCTAACGCTTAGAATCCAAGTGGATGATTTGCCACAACTCCTCCCTTGGCCACAAGCTCTTTCGATATAGCCTTCATGTTGCTGATGACCTGCATGCTGGACTCAGATTTTAGCGCATTCAGATTGTTGGTTATACGAGCAAATGCCTGAAATAAAGACAGAAAGTTAGTTAAAACATCGTGTACATTTTCTAAATAGCATTCAAGTAAGCCAGAATGTGAACAGTGAATCATTATCTTTGATTCTGTTGTAACGTGGAATCCCCGGAGACATAGAACAGTTTATAAATTTGACCATGTATCCTTCAAGTAAGGAGTATATTATTGAGTGTTTTTTTCCTGCATGAAGGGGTAATTGATAATACATTATTAAGAAAAACTTCTTAATTGACATTAGCATAAACAAAAGGAACAATAATTGGGATCTGAAATAAAAACAGAAAATGCTGGAAACACTCAGCAGGTCTGACAGCATTTGTAGAGAGAGAAACAGAGTTAACATTTCAAGTCTGTATGACTCTTCTTCAGAGATCTGAAGAAGGGGTCAGACGACTTGAAACGTCAACTCTGTTTCTTTCTCCACAGTTTATCTCAGCCCTGCTGAACTTTTCCAGCATTTTCTGTTTTTATTTCAGATTTCCAGCATCTGTAGTATTTTGCTTTTATATAATTGGGATCTATTTGTTATAATATTGCTTTATAGCATACATTTAAATCTATTTCCTCGTAGTTAGAAGTCTTTCTAGAATTTATACAACCTTATCCTTAAAATTGGCGGAGTGGAGTTGGTTATCTCGCCTTCTTTGAGGATGATGGTGTTAGTTAACCTCCTGAGATGTCAGAGTGATGAACTTGCCTGTAAAGATCTGTATCTATTCCTCCTGCATCCTCTGCTGCTGGGCTAATTCACATTCTGCACTAATAGCTACATTTGGCTTATATTTCACTGTCCTCGATGTTGGGGAAATGTACCTCTAAGTGGCACACTTATATCTGCATCTATCAGGCTAATACAGACGTAAATTTTTAATTTTTGTGATTTCTCTCTCACCCTCTCATCTTTTCAGAGTGTGAGGGCTGACTTATCCAGAAGCGCACTTTTTGCCTTTTGCAGAGACACCCTTCTACTTACAATAAACAGAGAACTCCTGTAGTACTTTACACTAAAGCTTAAAGCAACCTAAAAAACATCTACACCAACCAAAACTTCTAATTCTTAGTCTCAAAAATTGTTATGTATCCTTGATTCTCAAGAACCTCCTCACCTTTTTTCATGAACCAATCTGAGTGTCACATAACTTAAGGGAGTTCCCCTTGTTAAGGATCAATCACTGCAAAGTACTACAGGAGTTCTCTGTTTATTGCAAGTAGAAGGGTGTCTCTGCAACAGGCAAAAAGTGCGCTTCTGGATAAGTCAGCCCTCACACTCTGAAAAGATGAGACGGTGAGAGAGAAATCACCTTATTAGGAACTACGATAGCCTCAGATTAACAAATGACAGAATCCAAACATTCCCGGTGGCACTTTCAATACCTTAACTTCTCCATTTTCTTTTTTTTTAATCAAAGAGCCTTAAGCACCTTCAGGTTAGGAATGACATTTTTAATATCTCCCAACAAGCTAGCTTTGAACCAATGACCTTGAAAATTACACCTCCAAATTCTTTAAGGAAATGGGCATCAAAAGATCCAATCTGGGGGATGATGTGCACATACACATCCCATGCTAGTATCACCCATCATATTAGTAAATGCAGAAAAAGAGGAGTCCAGGGCCCACAACTGTCAACTACATTCACAGAAATATGGTGTACATACACCTCAACCAGCAGTATGTAAAGGGACCGCTGAGGCCATTAGCTGGTTAAAAAAATTATTTACCGGCCAAAAATTGTTGTCAGCTCCCACTCCCCCAGTGATGGCCCTCCCTCAATTGTCCTCCTCTATCCCAGTCACTTAGCAACGCTCCAAATTATCGCTTTCCATACCAATCATACCCCATGATCTCCAGATGTTTGCTATCCTTCCCAGTGAGCTGCCTGAGGATATCCAGCATGCAGCTACATCTCACCAGTCTCATTTAAATGAGCCCGAGGCTCAACATCAGGTGTGCCGCTGGCCTACCTATTCCACACATGACCTTTCTCAATTATTTGCGTATATGTTGTAATATAGGGAAATGCAGCAGCCAAATCACACAAACCAAGGTCTCACAAATGAGGTGAATTTAGAAACGCTGGGTGCATTATAAATGCTGACGGCAAGAACTCCGCTGGTCTTCTTTGAAACATGCCTGGGATATTTTACATTCAGCTGAGGGGACAGACAGGGCCTTCATTTACTATTTCATGTGAAAGCTGGCAGCACTGAAAGTGCAACATTGGCTCAGTGTTGTACTGAAGTATCAGCATAGGTTATGCACTGAAATGTCTGGAGAAAGGCTTGAACCCACATCCATCTGACTTAGAAGTAAGAGTGCTGTTTCTGAGCTAAGACTGACACCTGTAGGAGGCTGTGTGTACAGAAAAGGGTCCTTACCCTGACAAGGACTGCAAAAACCCAGTCAGTATAGTAGAAGTTCAACACAATTGTTACTTTAACTGCCAATGGAACAGCGATCCTAAAAGTTCAACTGACCTGCAGGTCATTTTAAGTGATGCCTTAGAGATTCAACATTCTTATCTTAGATCCTGGTCAGGTCATGAAACCTCTTCCTATATTTCAGTCAGTCCTCACGGTACAATATTCCTGACACTGACCTGTTCAACCACCTCTTGCTGGGATATTTGTCTGGAGACCCTTCTGCTCCACATCCTGCCCTGGCCCACCACTGTCATTTGGAGGAGCATCTCCCTCCTCTCACAAACCCCCCTCTACAATGCAACATTTGAGAATCTGGGGGCCCTAACAGTGCCAGCTGCTCATGCCATTTTCAATGTTCACAACAGAACTTAAGTTGCTTGTACCTCCCCTTTAAATGGTAAAAGCAATGCCCAATATTAGCCTCCACCCGTTCAATAAGCTGTCAAATAGCAGCATGAGTACTAGTGGCCGAGAATCTGTTTTAATCAAATATTGATCATGCCCCTTGTCCACATTGGCAGGCACATGGAGCAATCACTCCACACACTTTCTGACCGATTACAGGCCTGACAAATTTCTCCCCCTTAACTGCAATCCCCGCTTAAAAAAAACAGCATCAAACATTTGATAAAATTGAGTTTCCATCAGTGAAAAATGATACAGGGTTCACACCTCAAGGCACCAGGTTTCACAGAGAATTTTCTCGTGTTGGGCTGATGGGAGCCCTTTGTTGAGAGCGCGAGATGCCCTGGAATATAAGAGAAGAGTGAATCAGTTTCATTATGTTACCAAAGTAAATTGAATATTGAGAGGATAACATTCCAATCGTTCTGGTGACGCCATAATAGGGGATTTTAGGAATGTTAAATCCCCACATAGATCTTTAACTAGGAATATAGGAACAGGGTGAGGCCATACAGCCTTTCAAACCTGTTCCACTGGAGGAAAAAAGTCTCTAGCTATCCTACATAATACATCTCAAAAACACCTCAATTGGATTTCATGCCGTGATCCTCTATATTCAAGGGGATACAGGCTAACCCTAGCAAGTTAACCCTTGCTAAGTCTCCCCCATTCTTACTGCCTGCCATTGGCATGTATTGGTGTCATTCTGATGAAACTGCAGTACACTTATTTCAAGGCCAATACATCTTTCCTGAGGTGAGGAACTCCCTATGGAGTCTAACCAGACCTTTATATAACTGTAACATAACATCCAACGCCTTGTATTCCAGTCCAAGTGAGATAAAGGCTAACATTCCAGTAGCCTTTTTAATTCCCTCTTATACCTGTCTTCTGGTTTTTAGTGATATCTCTACATGGACTCCCAAATCCCCTGGCTTATCCACAGTTCCATGTTTCCCACCATTTAGAAAATATACTGATATATCTTTCTTAGGTCCAAAGTGGATGACCTCACACTTCCCACATTAAACCCCACCTATCACAGTTTAGCCCACTCACTTTATCAATCTTCCTTTGCAGCTTTCTTCTCCCATCTACACTATACGCTGTCCTACCTCACTTTGTATCATCAGCAATCTAGGATATACGGCTTTCTAAATTTAAGGCAAGGGTCTACAAGCCTGTTCTCTGCACCTGGTGGATGGTCTGCATAGTCTACTTACCTTTGTGCCCAAATCCCTGCAGGCACATGAATGCAATTCTAAAAAATCAACCCAATAAACTGGCTCAAATGTGGGCAGTTTACATCACCAATGCCTTAACAGGATTATTTCAATGAAAATTGCACAGTTATCCCCACTCTGAAAATGATGACACATTATTATGGTGTATTATAGTTCACTGAAAGAGTCAGAGATGCTGTGGTAACACACACTTTCACATGCATGTTGTGGTCTGGAGCTATGGATAGTGACAGTAGAGACTCTGACTTTCTTTCCATCACAAGGCTGACCAGGAATCTCCCCCATTCTTACTGCCTGCCATTGGCATGTATTGGAAGGATTTGCAAGTTGATATGGAACCTGATCGGCTGCATTATGAACGCACCTTCCTTGGCTATCGAGTCCTTGCATGGGCCTCGAATTCGGAGCTTCTGGTTCAGGGCATGGATCCTACCCCTTGTACCTCCTTATTATGGTCTGTATGCTGTATAATTTTAATTAGCTATAAGCTGTAGTATGTCTACCATTAAAATAGTGTTCATTGTACGCTTTCTAATCTCTCTCTTCTTAGGCAATCCCTCGGGATCGAGGATAACTTGAGTTTCTAATCTACAATGTAACACAGCACAAACATTCCACAGATTATAATACATTGTAACATATGCTCTACTATACATTTTATACCATATGTTGTTAACAATGATATTTCTAACAAACTGAACAATGGATTATTGAGTATTATAATTTTGCTATTGAAACAGAGCATGTGTATCCAAGAATCAAACTAAGCAACAGAAGGTATTCTTTGGTTCTTCCAAAAGGGTGTGAAATTCTACTTTGGACTGTTTGCAAAACAGGCAGTCGCAGGGCTTGATCGTCAGGGTCAGAATCGGGAGGGAAAAGGGAATTCAAGGGTTGAGCCTGGGATCAGGGGAGATGTGGGGTGCATTAAGACAAGCACCTAATGTTGAGAGGGCGGGGAGTGACATGATTGGCCCCTTTAATTACTGTTGCTCCACCCAGCTCCATGTTCAGCTAAGTTACTTGCCGCCTTGGTCATGCCCCACAAGTGATTCCAATGCTTCAATTCCCTGTGTGGAGTGGACACTGGTGCGGTTGCCTCTGGACAAATCAACATTGGAAAGGGAGCCTCAAAAAGTGGTTATTTTATTTGCATATGCAAAGGGCCTAACTCCTGCTTCAGGCGTGGATAAAGGGCACGTATTTTGCTGTCCTAACCAACATGGCAGATGGCAAACGTACGGCCAGAACTCTACACATATTTCTTGCTTAACATATTGGATCCTTGGCAGTCCAAGTAGCACCCCAAAGACAGATGCTGCATGGACCAATTTCGAGACCGCTATCAGTGACTAGCATCCCATATCTGCCAGTCAAAATATTCAGAGCTGCAGAATGCCATGGTATAGATTTTCCAGCCATCCAAGTAGCTAAAGACAGAATCTATGCAGCAAAGGTTTGACTGCAGACTTTCTGTCGAGGGACTCAGGATATATATTTGCAGAGAGCTCTGTTACATACAGAATAAAATAATGTATCTTACATCAGAGAGGTAGTGCCTTATAATGAGTGACATGGACCCTTTTTGGATTGTGGTGACAAACAGTGTTCTAGTGAGGTGTATATTTAAGTATGTTATCGTGAGACAGCAGCAAATTGTATTTCGGGAGTTTACCTGGAGATGACCACAGTCATGGCATAAATATCAATGGCTGCATCAGCAACTTTCTTCAATAAAAACTGCTGATCTGAAAAACAGCAAGAGGTTAGTGCAGACCCTTGGTTGTAGACACCTAGAGCAGGATGTCCAAGCCTGATGTCTTGACATCATACGATCCTCAAGACCTGGTGGCCTGGCCCCTGAAGCTCCAGCAACTCTGTCTCTTGTGCACTTATACTTCCCTTATTGGCTGCTTTGTCCTGTTTAAATTTTGGGAACCCAGAGGTTGGCAAAGATCTAGTTTCAGCACGATTGCGTCAGTGACGAATATACCTGTATCCTAAATCAGAATAGCACAACTTGAGATACATGCAAATTAATGTGAATTTACTTATAGGAGCAACCAAAGAGTCCTGGCTGCACAGCCCACAAAGACGAAAGGCTTGGACATCCCTGGGCTACAGGAGTGTTCTCTACACTTAAGAGCAAACTACATCAGTTTATCTTACTAGAAGGTAAATGGAAATGATTACATCTCAGAGTAATATCCTAGGTAGAAGACAGGCCAGCACAGAACTTTTCTCATCGTAGCTGCACCATTTATAGGACTGCTCGAAGATCGTAAACACAACTAAATAATCATTATGAAATAAATACTATGAAGTCGACCCCCTTAAAAATCCTTAGTCTGTAGGGGCACTGTAACAGGATATTGTTGCACATCTGAGAATACCTTTACACTCCATATATCGTAAATTCCTATTTCAGTTGGTCAGGAGGATGTGAAGAGCTGCAGTTGCCTTATGCTGAGCAAAGAAAATTATGTATAATTAAACAAGAAAAGGGTTATTTAACCAGCTTTTCCACATTTTACTGTTTAAATGTCAAGGTGAGGTAGAGAGCAGGAGTTTAAGAACATTCCCTTCCCCATTCCACAGAGTTCTGCAGTGCAATGGCACACCAGTGAATTTTCTGATTACATCTTCATTTAGGTAGTGGCTTATTAGCATCCACCCAACTGATATTATTGTCATTTCTGATTTTTCAATGCCAGCTTTATATACATAAAGGGGTTGTGGGCTTGTCACGTGAATCACCCCTTACAAAAGCCAGGGGTGGGAGGATTGTGGCTGTGGCACCATTGCACATGTGGTGCCAGATTTTCATCTCCCAGTGCGGGTGCAAATTGGGTTGCGAAACATTGAACTTCATTTTTCCTTTGCTGGAAAAACAATTTTCCTTCCCATTTCACCATTTTCACCAATTCACCATCTTCATGTGGCCTTTAGGCAAGTCAGGAAGGTCTTGAATGAAAAGCGCACGCGCACCTCTTCCGAGGTTGGTGTCCTTATTGTGACATTCCACAATTCCACAGGAAAATTGTATTTCCTCCCACACACAATTTTTGCATAATGGTGTGGGTTTTGGAACCCTTAAAAAAGGTACCTCCTTGGAGAGTTTGTGACCACTGGGGAAAGGTTGCTGAGGAGTCAGGAACATTCTGAAAGGTAGATGTAAAATGTTTTGACACCTTCAAATGTTACGATTAGGTACAGTACTGTAGTGTAAATGTGTTTTTAATGCAGCGATTCATCATAAGGGTCTGTTCTGCAAAGGTAAGTTGAAGCTTATACTGGCCAGCATTGTGTAATTGTTGTCATGCATTACAGTACTTTTCCAATTGTCAAGTGACATAATGCATTAAAAAATCTAAGATAGAAGAAATGTCCTGTCAGTCTCTGCTGTCATGTTTTGTGCTGTGATTTAGATTGACTGACAGCTCTGAATGTTAAAAAAAACAGCTTTTGAAAGTTGAAAAAGTTCTGCCCCTGCTTCCCTCCATTGATTAAGAGACAGTCTGCTTTGAAATGGAAATTGGACACCATTCTGTGCTGTCAGTTTCAGACAACATACTAGAAGCTTTTGTCATGACAGTTGTAGCCATTATGAATCAAAAACAGAAAATGGTGGAAAAATTCAGCAGGTCTAACAGCATCGGTGGGGAGAAAGACAGAGTTGATGTTTTGTGTCTGTATGCCTCTTTTTCACAGCTGCTTTTAGCGTTAATTGCTTTAATTGTTTTTAGCCATTATGAATGCTTGGCTGGGTTTCAGCAGTTCTAATGGCTTCAACTCTGCAGGTGTATATTGATCCAAGAGAGACTAAGACCTTTAAGAGGCAGTTACAACTGATTATGTTTTTGATGTTGTTTATTGTTTGTTTAAAAACTTGATAGACACTTAAAAGATTATATTTTTGTGCACTAGGGCAGCCATCTCCTCCCCCTAAAAGGCATGAAGATGTAACGAAATAGAAACAAAATACACAGCAAGCCTGCCCGCATCTGTGGCAGGATGTGAAGTTGGCTTATCTTTTATGGGATACAGTAAGAGTAGAGAAGAAGTTATGAATGCTGCAGGATTTCTACCACCAAGGGGAACCTGCTGCTATCAACCAGAAGCATCGGACAGTGCAGCTTCAACAACGAATAACTCACAATGTGTTAACACATCTGCAAAGTGCTTTCTGCAATGACAAAGCCAATGATGCATCTCACACAGATAGACACCTTGTATTCCACCAGATGCTCCCTTACATGTTACTTATTTTTGCATCACATGAGCAGGAATACACATACCTATTATTTCCTTTCTGTATTTCAATAGCAGCTCTTCAATAGATGTTCCAAAGTGGTCAACAGCTTTCACCACCTGTGAAACATAAAGGTCATTGTTAGCTTGAAACTTGTTTAAAGGGAGGTGCTCAACAAGGAAGGAGAACTTAGTACTGGGAAACACAGCAATCCCACCTGACAGAGCCAAAACCAGTATCAAGAACTCAAGGTAAAACATAGTTTGCACTTCTTACAGAAGCAGAATTGCTTGAAGCCATAAAATGCCTGTTATATGCTTTTTATGACTTTAATGACTTCAAATGCATAAACCTAGATTTTCAATCTGCAATCACATGTTAAGTATCTGTATCAAATTCTTGCCTGTGTTATATTAAAGCAGGCATCAATTTGCTTATGTCTTGCCTGCCTAAAAATAACACTGTAAGCAACTCTGATCAAAAATCTATCCTATATATGCCAAGTGACTGTTTTTAAACAAATTAAACTTAGTGATATTTTTCCCTAATAAAACTAAAAATGAAGGTCTGGAGTCAAGTGGCTGAAAGACATGAGCAAGGGTCTTTGATCAACAGATCAGCCAGGATGTTTGTCATCTGTGGAATTTTAATGTAGAAAGTAGAAGGCATATTTTCAAAATGAAGGCAGCCTGTGCCATTAAAAATCACTCTGGTAGCAGGTCAGTGTGCTTCTGACATCTATGTGTTTCATCTGAGGCCAAGCTGGATTCTGTTCACTGTACAATGGATATGTTTCAACAGAGTGAGACAGGCTTCACCTGCAATCAATGGGCTGAGAAACTTTAATAAGAATTCTGCTGTTTTTCCCAAGAAACAGAAGTGCCAGTTTGTGTCAGAATTTAACCACAGTCCTGCTGAGGACTAAACTGAGGGTCTTTGGCTGTTTCTACACTGGATGTATCAACAACAGCAATGAACTACATTTGTGTAGCACCTTTAATGTAGTAAAACATTGCAAGGAGCATCACAGGAGTGTTGTTAAACTGAATTTGAACCAAACTATATAAGAAGATATGAGGACAGGTGACCAGAGGTAGGTTTTAAGAAGCGTCTTAAAGATGGAGAAAGAGGTAGGCAAGCGGAGAGGTTTTCATATATTAAAGGTGGGAAAATTTTTTAAACCAGAATGCTAACTTTATAGAATTCTCAGATTTAAAAACAAAATTAGAATATTATCTTCCCATCCACTTTGCATTTAAAAAATTTTGTATGATGCACTATAATAAAGTTATTGCTGAAAAAGAGACATCTCTAAGCTTTTCATCTTGCACTCATCAGGACACTCGCAAGTGTGCAAGACGAAAAGCTTAGACATGTCTCTTTTTTCAGCCATACTCAAACTCTGTACCTCCAAAATAAAGATGTGAAGAAAATAGACCAAACATTTTCTCAAATTTGGTCCCACTCAATTTCCGCCACACTTTCTGCTAAGTAATGGTATTAAGGTAGGAGCAGTGATGAGGAATTTCTCGATAACAGTGTTCAGAGAATCAATGTATCAGGAGGGCCTGTCACACAAAGAACTACCCCAATGGCTACCAAGCTAGAATTTCAGTGCATGCTGCTCCAAGAATTGGTCTGCCTTAAGAAATACTCACAGCCCTGACAGTCCCTTGAAGTAATATTGTATTCACTGTATTATTAGAAATTATTACCAAATCCCCACTCGCCGTCAGATCAGGATGTATTACATTCCTTAGTGATAGACCACTGGACATGCCCAGTTTTCTGTGGAATACAAGGAAGTGATTAAAACAAAGAAATAACCAGGAAAAAAAGATAACTTCTGCATGCTGCAAATGACATAATGATCCACATTTGTCACCTCTTTACTCTATTGTCACTAGCAAGAAAAATTAACCTGTGAATAATTATTGCAAAATTCAGCATACAAAAGAACTGCATCTGGAATGTAACACTTGACTATTAGGAATTTCTGTTTCCTGTTGGCAAAATCATTCTGGTTCTTTTACAAGGTAATTGCACCAACAAATGACCCAACACTGTCCATCTCCAGACTGACCCTGGCTCTGGGTCATGTGCCTTCTTACATCACTGTGTGGGCAGTGCCATACTCAGTCCCGATTAACCCTCAATGTACCAGACCCTACAACTACAGTTGCGCCAACAAATGAGAGGCAAAATCTGACAGCAGTGATTACAAACCACAGCTGATATCCACTTGCTTTTCTCCCATCCTCCATTTGTGTCATAAGTTGTTTCAACAGAACCCAAGTTTATCGGTGACTCCTCTCAATGAGGTCCACAAGTAGAGCTTAAAATGCTCAATTATTATTAAAGTGCCAACACTTGATTAGTAACTGCATGTGTGAGGTATTTAAAATAATCTTTTGCCAGTAAGTTTCAACTTGATGGAAGATTTGATTATGAATCTTGGATTTCCTCACAAGCACAGGAAGCCATGAGGCCCAATGGCAAATACCTGCTACTTGTCATCTGGTTAACATCAAGTTTCTAGAACTGTGATTACGTTGTAAACCAGAGTGGCTCTTCCGACTGATAAACTGAAGCAACAAGTTTATTAAGTAGATCAGGAAGATTTGCCAAAAATAGTCACATTGTAATAATCACTTAGATGATTATTTGATCCTTTGCTGCTGGATCAGTTAAAAACTGCTTGGAATTTTTAAAAAAGTTAGTTGACAAATCTGTCCTCACAAAATTCATTTATTGACAGGGATATCATATGAACACTGTAGGTACAGCTATCCCACAAACTGTAGGGGCATTATACAAAATATCCTTGCTGCAATACATCACATAGCCAGTAAAGAGTGACTCCTGGTGAATAAAATGAGTAACTGAATAGAGGCAGTCTGAAGGGCAGGCATTGTATTGTATACAAAAACTGGTACTGAGACATAGGGTTACCGTACCATATCAGATGTGAGTGAATGATTGCATTTTACATTTCTTATATTAGTAGGAATAGAAATATATACAAACACATATATGAGCTCAACTGTAATTAATGTGAATGTGTTCTTTTGTGAAACTATATGAGTAGTCACTGACATTAATACATGTCAATTCATGTGAAATGAATTGCTCTTTTTTGCCTGGTGTTTCTAGTTCTTTGCTTTAAACTAAAAACCAAGGTGAAGAGACAACCTTCACTTTGGGTTATGCCACCAAAGTTCAGGAAGTAGTGATTAGATGAAGTTTAAATGGCAAGTATCGTTTTTGCCACACAAGTTCCAGGCAATAGCCATCTCCAACAATAGAGAATGTAACAACCCCCTCCACCCCCATCCATAATTAGCCATACTCCACAGGAGACCATAAGCATCTTAGTCGGTTAGAGAGCTAAGTAGTTATAGCTTGAGGGACACCACTCTGGATCAAGCAAGGAATTCCTCCTACTCTTACTACCTGCCGTGGGCTTGTTGGAAGGGTTAGCAGATTGATTATCAACCTGTTTGGCCACGTCTTGAATGTCCCTTCCATGGCCAACAAGTCCTGAACTAGGTCTTGAACCCAAAGCTTCTGGCTCAATGGCAGGGGCACTGCCTACTGAGCCACAAGACCTCCCTCTCAATGGCATTATCATTGCTGAATCCTCCAGCATATGACACTTGAGTCTGTAGGAGGCATGAAAGACTAAGGGAGGTAAGCAGTATCAACATTTGGAGGTAGAGTGGAAATGTGTACAATGTGTCAAATTTCAACAAAAATAAAAGGGAAACATTTTTGCAGCAGAGGGCGCTGGAGGATGAAGAGTATGAAGGATTGAATATCTGCTGTTTGGAAGAAACAAGAGAGGGTAGTTGGAAAAGCAGTGAGCAAGGACTATTGACAAACAGAGAGAAGGAAGACTGCAAGAGAGAGAGATCTTACAGAGAGAGAAATTGGAAGCTAGAGGTGAAAGAGGCCTCTAGTTTGCTCTAATATTATGTCAAGGCGTGTGAGAAAGGTCCAGGAATAAGTCCTCAGATAGGGAGGCAGCATTCATGTTTTGTACAGAGTTGGGTTTTAAAGAGTTAATTGTTGAGGTGAAAAGCAAAGTTTTGTATGAAAAAGGCATATATGTAGAGGACCTGAAACCAGGAAATGCATTGATCATTTGTGCAGCCCCAAATGTGTTTTTCCTCCATGTTAGCTGTTCATATATTTGTCACCAACAAAAGACATGACATCACGGGGTAGATTTTTACTTTCACCGTTGTGCGGAAAATTGGCCGTATTGGATTAGACACCCAAAATACACCCTACCAAATTTTCCTTCCCACAGGAGTCAACTGCAAGCAAATCTAACGGCACAAATAACAGATGGTCAATCCATAATGTAAGTTTATCACCCAGTGGGAAAAGTTAAAATCTACTTCAAGATTGCTTCAAGATATCTGCATGGGCCATCTCCTATTCCACCTACCAAGAAGAAGCATTCAAGGTCTATACACATAAGGGTCCACACTTACTCTATAAGTGCTGGAAAATGGGATTAGAAATGATAGGTGCTTGATGGCCGGCATGGACACAATGGGCCAAAGGGCCTGTTTCTGTATAACTCTGTGACTCTATGAGTTAGTTCCATCCTCCACAAAAACTCAGTCAACATCAAGAAAAATTATATTTTCGGGACAATTAAATTGAAATACCAGCAAAGTCAAAGATTTGATCTTGGATTTCCCAATTGGGGATCTAAGCTCTCTTAATTATTGGTTACTCCAACAGAACTCACAATACCGCTTAGCTCTTTTGAAGACTTGCTCCATTAGTGTTCCAGGATTACTCAATGGATCCTTCATGATCATCTGCAGTCTTTTAAAGTAATCTCCAGATTTCTGTTACATCAGCATTTAGAAACATTTAGAAAAATCAGTGAGCACATTTCATTCAGAATTGATTGATACAGTTCACCAATATACTGCACGCAATGCCTGCTTACTCTTTCAAATAAGAATATGAACATACGAACAAGGAGCAAGAGTAGGCCATTCAGCCCCTCAAGCCTGCTCCACCATTTCATAAGATCATGGCTGATAGTAACCTGAAATCTGCATCCCACTTGCCCCCACAACCTTTCACCCCCTTGCTTACAAAGAATCTCTCCACCTCTGCCTTAAAAATACTCAAAGACTCTGCTTCCACCACCTTTTCAGGAAAAGAGTTCAAAATACATTTTGAAACAGAGAAAGTTGAAATTAGTTGTGTTTTATAAAGAGTGGAGATCAACTTTCTTTTCCATCTTCTTCAGACCCACTCTTCTGGATTTCCACACACCTTGGTTGATAATTTGGATAATTGAGCTAACCTCCCAGATTTTTGTCAATACAGTATTGCTTTGTAAAAGGCCTTTAAAGAAGCGAAAAAGTTTCAGCACTGGCGTCTTGCTGTTTAATTCTCACTCACCAGGAAGTGCAATGAGTTTTTAGTGTCTTTTGCAAGCAGTTTTCCTGCCTTTTGTATCTGACAGCACATTTTGAAATCAAGGGCTTATTACATGTTCATTCATTGGCAGAACTGAGTTAACGCACAGAGTTGTGGAGGCTAGCTTACTGAAAATGTTTAAAGAGGAGGTAGATAGATTTTTGAAATGTCGGGGACTTGAGGGCTATGAGGAGCTGGCACAAAAGAGGAGTTGAGGCCTGGGGCAGATCAACCATGATCTTATTGAATGGCTGGGCAGACTTAAGCAGCCAAATGGCCAACTCCTGCTCCTATTTCTTATGTTCTTAACTCAATTTTTGCAATCCAAGGTACTCCACACTCCTCCCAGTGGCTCACCTTGTGGGATATCGTGGGGAATTGACCCCGTATTCATGGCACAGAGCATCAATACATTTTGCCATTGCATCTTTCATCAGAAAAGACTGCTCAGATATCCACTAGGTTTTCCTTCACTAATTCTGAATAGGAGGATATCTAGCCCATAAATAATAATATAGAAAAATAAACTCTAAACTGGACTGAAAAGATGTTCTTTGAATAGGCACAATAAAAAGGAACATTAATGGCAACTCCCATGTCAAGGGAAACATAATAACATTGATCCAGTAATAAATACATGATGCATTAGGAGAATCAAGTTTATATCTGTAATAATCCATTATATGACAAGTTCCTGGTCTTAGGGCAGGATTTTCCCATTGGCGAGCAGAGGGGCGGGGCCCGCTCGCTGACACATAATATGACACACGGTGACACTGGGCGGAACTCCCGACGTCACCGCGCCCCATTTAAATTTTCCAGTAGGCGGGGGCTCAGCAAAATCAAAATTGTCAATGGTCAATTGAAGCCAATTGAAGCTAATTAATGGACCTGCCCGTCCAACCTTAAGGTTGGCGGGCAGGCCAGGAGCCCCGGCGGGAACTAGAAAAAGCATGAAACCTCATCCATGTAGGTTGATTAAAGTTTTTTAAAAAATCATGGACATGTCCCAACTCATGTGACAGTGTCTTAGCCTCAGGGAGATGAGTGTGCTCTTTTGTGCGCATGCGCGAAAGCGTGCACTCCCGGGTTTAGAGATTCCCCCCTCCGCCTGCACAGGGAGTGCATAGCACTTCTCAGCAGACATCACGCTGGGCGGGCCTTAATTGGCCCACCCACGTAAAATGGCACCGCACCCCCGATCAGGGGCGCCGATTGGAGGCGCGCCTGTGCACGCCCGCCATTCAACTTCGTCCCTGATGGGGGGAAAATCCTGCCCTTAGTTTTGCCAACAGATGCCAAGAAAAGGAAATGTGTTTAGGAATGAAAATCAAGGCAAATATAAGTCAAGCTGCTCCTGCACACCTTGCAGTGGCTTGACACAAAGTAGCACTGAGAAAAACTCAGTCAGGAGGGGCAGTGAACAAGAGATCCGCATGTGTTGTACAACACTGGATGGATAGGAGAACTAAATTGCACTCTACTATTAATAATCTATGGTACAGAAAGATTTAATAAATTATTTTGTATGGATAGGTCGATATATTCCTTGTCATGATATTACCACACTATGTAAGCAGTCACAACTTACTTGAATACCAGTTAGTGCAATAAACAATCGGAGAATGTCATTGGTGCCCTCAAAAATACGGAAGATGCGCAGATCTCTCAACACTCTTTCTATACCTGTTTCCTATGGGATTGCAAAGAAGTAAAAATAAGTACGTAACATACATAGACATACTAGGTACAAAACATACACATGCATACTATTTGCATCTATAGATTACAGCTCTTAGATATTTAGATACAGAAAAAAGAACAAGTATTCACAATATTGTTAATTCTGCAACTAAGGTAATTGTTACCTCCCATTCACCTCCTACAGTAGCTTCATAAAACTACTACAGTTCCTTCACAAAAGTAGAAAATTCATGCGTCTTACAGTATATGTGGAGCATGTAAGACCATAAGACCATAAGACATAGGAGCAGAAATTAGGCCATTCGGCCCATCGAATCTGCTCCACCATTCAATCATGGCTGATAAGTTTCTCAACCCCATTCTCCCACCTTCTCCCCATAACCTTTGATCCCCTTACCAATCAAGAATCTATCTATCTCGGTCTTAAATACACACCATGACCTGGCCTCCACAGCCTTCTGTGGCAATGAATTCCATAGATTCACCGCTCTCTGGCTAAAGAAGTTTCACCTCATCTCTGTTCTAAAAGGTCTTCCCTTTACTCTGAGGCTGTGCCCTTGGGTCCTAGTCTCTCCTACTAAAGGAAACATCTTCCCCACGTCCACTCTATCCAGGCCTTTCAGTATTCTGTAAGTTTCAATCAGATCCCCCCTCATCCTTCTAAACTCCATCGAGTATAGACCCAGAGTCCTCAAACGTTCCTCATATGTTAAGCCTTTCATTCCTGGGATCATTCTCGTGAACCTCCTCTGGATCCTCTCCAGGGCCAGCACATCCTTCCTGAGATACGGGGCCCAAAATTTCTCACAATATTCTAAATGTGGTCTGACCAGAGCCTTATAAAGCCTCAGCAGCACATCCCTGCTTTTATATACTAGTCCTCTCGAAATAAATGCCAACATTGCATTTGCCTTCCTAACTACCGCGTCAAACTGCAAGTTAACCTTAAGAGAATCCTGGACTAGGACTCCCAAGTCCCTTTGCACTCCAGATTTCTGAATTCTCTCCCCATTTAGAAAATAGTCTATGCCTCTATTCTTCCTACCAAAGTGCATGACCTCACACTTCCCCACATTGTATTCCATCTGCCACTTCTTTGCCCATTCTCCTAACCTGTCCAAATCCTTCTGCAGCCTCCCCACCTCCTCAATACTACCTGTCCCTCCACCTATCTTTGTATCATCTGCAAACTTAGCCAGGATGCCCTCAGTTCCTTCATCTAGATCATTAATGTATAAAGTGAAAAGTTGTGTTCCCAACACTGACCCCTGCGGAACTCCACTAGTCACCAGCCGCCATCCTGAGAAGGACCCCCTTATCCCCACTCTCTGCCTCCTGCCAGACAGCAAATCTTCTATCCATGCTAGTATCTTGCCTCTAACACCATGGGCTCTTATCTTACTGAGCAGCCTCCTGTGCGGCACATGTACATATGTATATATAGACCATACAGTATCCAGAAGCATTGTATTCACTTACAGTACCTGCATATATCCCATGCCTCCTAGGATCTGGATACATTCATCAGTCACACACCAGGCAGCCTCCTGTAGAGAAAACGAAAAGAATGCACACGATATCTGGGCAGAAGACTTTTCACTGATCATCTCTTTTCAATAGATAGCTTAACTCATCAAATATTTCACTTGAAATGATAATTCCTTCCCAGGATATCTGCCAGAACTTCTCTCAATCATTTCATAAGGGTTTGCACTCTGCTAGTCCAAGGGCATTAGAAGTGAGCCAGAGAAATAACAGAGTGGTAAAATCAAAATACTGCGGATGCTTGAAATCTGAAACAAAAACAAAAATAGCTGGAAAAACTCAGCAGGTCTGACAGCATCTGCGGAGAGGAACACAGTTAAAGTTTCGAGTGCGTGTGACTCTTCAGTTAGTTCTGATGAAGAGTCATACACACTCGAAACGTTAACTGTGTTTCTCTCTGCAGATGCTGTAAGACCTGCTGAGTTTTTCCAGGTATTTTTGTTTTTGTTTCAAATAACAGAGTGGGTCCTAAATTAGATACGGAAACTAATCACATGCTCGTAAGCTCAAACACCATAGACACTCTCCAAGACTGAAGTCTAATATCCCAAAGGGCTCCAAGATATTGCCAAAGTTGCTTACAATCCATATTTTATCTTTTATAAGAGGGAACCTTTTTTGATATAGAAATATGCCTATTTCAAACAATTTTAATTTTATTGTGTAACAGTTATGCCACACAAGTGTCAGGCAATCTCCAACAAGAGAATCTAACCATCCCCTTGACATTCAATGGCATTAGCATTGCTGAATCCCCCCCTACAACATGCTGGGGGTTACCATTGACCAGAAACTGAACTGGATTAGCCATATAAATACTGTGGCTACAAGACAGGCCAGAGGCTTGGAATTCTCTGGCGAGTAACTCACCTCCTGACTTCCCAAAGCATGTCCACAAGGCACAAGTCAGGAGTGTGATGGAATACTCTCCACTTGCCTGGATGAGTGCAGCTCAAACAACACTCAAGAAGCTTGATACCAATCAGCACAAAACAGCCCACTTGATCTGCACTCCATCCACCAACTTAAACATTCACTCCCTCCACCACAGACACACAGTGGCAGCAGCTGTACACAAATACAAGATGCAGGAACCCACCAATGCTCCTTCAACCAGCCCTTCCAAAAGCACAATCTCCATTACCTAGGAGGACAAAGGCTGCAGACACATGGGAGCACCACCACCTGCAAGTTCTCCTTCAAGGCACACACAATCCTGACTTGGAACTACATTTCCGTTCCTCACTGTCACTGGATCAAAACCCTGGAACTCCCTTCGTAATAGCACTCTGGGTGTATCTGCATCAGGTGCGCTGCAGTGGTTCAAGAAGGTGGTTCACCACCACCTATTCAAGGGCAGTTAGGCTGGGCAACAACTGCTGGCCTTGCCAGTGATGCCCAAAACCCATGAAAGAATAAAAACAAACGTATATTCAAAATTTCTCATTACAAATCTTGCTCATTTTTATTCACTGATGGTATGTGGGTTTCACTGGCAATGCCAATATTTATTGCCTATCCCTAATTGCCCTTGAGAAGGTGGTGGTGAGCATCATCTTGAACCTTGCAGTCCATGTGTTGCAGGCACACCCACAGTGCTGTATGGGAATGAGTTGCTAGATTTTGACCCAGTGACAGTTCCAAGTCAGGATGATTTGCAACTTAGAGGGGAACTTGATGGTGTTCCCATTCATCTGCTGCCCTTGTCTGTCTAGATGGTAGAGGTTGTGGGTTTGGAAGGTGCTGCTGAAGGAGCCTTGGAGGGTTACAGAAAATGCATCCTGTATATGGCACACATTGCTCCCAAGATGCACCAGAGGTGAAGGGAGTGAATGCTTTAAGTGGTGGATGGGTGCCGATCAAGTGGGAGTGTATTGGATGGTGTTGAGTTCCTTGACTGTTGTTGGAGCTGCACTCATCCAGGCAAGTGGAGAGTATTCCATCCCATTCCTGACTTGCGCTTTTTAGATGGCGGATGCACTGGGGAGGCAAAAGGTGAGTGAATTGCCGCAGAATACCCAGCATCTGGAGTGCCTTTGTAACCATGGGGAGGATTTTTTTCCCTCGTCGGGCTGGCTCGGTGGGGGCGGGCAGGGGTGGTCGGGGCCGGGCCGCGATTTCATGCTGCCGTCCAGCGTGAAACGCAAGCGGCAGTGCTCAACGCTGCCTGTGTGTGTGGTTTGGCGGGGGAGGGGTGGGGGATGGAGGGCAAATGCAAACTTTGCGGACGTGCGCTGGGAAAGCTCCCTGAGGCACAGAGCTGCCACAGGGTGATGGATATTTTCCAAAATAAAAAAATAAAGATTTCTGAAATGTTATAAAACTCATGTTATAAAACTCATCTGACTCTGTCAGGGACATGTTATAGATAAAATTTAAACATTTTCATTTTACTTTTATTTGCTGTTGGAAACCTCATCCCACCCATGGATGAGGTTTCCTAAAAAATGCAAAGGCCGCTTGGCCTTTTCGCCTGCCCGCCAACCTTAAGGTTGGACGGGCAGCCAAAAATTAATTTCAATTACCTTTTTAATGGCCTTAATAGGCCTTTTAATTGTCAGCAGGCATGCTGCTGACTCTGGCGCGTGCCCACCAACCAAAATATTGCGCGAATGCGCAATGTTGTCGGGACGCTCGCCTGACGTCATAGCGCATAATTTTATGCTCAGTCGGATCGGGCACGCGCCCACTCGACGAGCTAAAAATTCCCCCCCATATCACCTATGTGGCTCATCCAGCTAAATTTATGATCAATGGTGACCCCCCCAGGATGTTGATAGTGGGGGATTCAGCAATGGTAATGCCATTGAATGTCAAGTGAAGATTGGCAGATTCTCTCTTGTTGGAGATGTCATTGCCGGGCATTTGCATTGGAGATGGTTATTGCCTGGCACTTGTGTGCACAAAAGTTGTTTTCCATTTAGCCCAAGTCTGTATGTTGACCAGGTCTTATTGCCTGCCAGCATGGATTGCTTCAGTATCTGAGAAGCTGAAAATTGAACTGAATACTGTGCAATCATCAGGTGACATCCCCACTCTGACCTTATGATGGAGGGATGGTCATCGATGAAGCAGCTGAAAATGGTTGGGCCTAGGACATTGCTCTGAGGAACTCCTGCAGTGATGTCCTGGGGCTGAGATGATTGAAATGCAACAACCACAACTATCTTCCTTTATGCTAGGTGTGTCTCCAGGCAGTAGAGAGTTTTCCCCCTGATTCCCATTGACTCCAGTTTTGCGAGGGTTCCTTGATGCCACACTTGGACAAAGGTTGCCTTGATATCAAGGACTGTCACTTTCACCTCACCTTTGGAATTCAGCTCTTTTGTCCATGTTTGGACCAAGACTGTTGTGAAGTTTGGGAGGGCAGTAGCTCTGGCAAACCTAAGTTGAGCATTGGTGCACAGGTTATTGATGAGTAAGTGCCATTTGATAACACTGTCACTGACAGCTTTCATCACTTTGCTGATTATTGGAGTAGACTGATGGGGTGGTAATTGGCCAGGTTTCAATTTGTTCTGCACCATATGGGCTGAAACATGCCTGGACAATTTTCCACATTGTCGGGTAGATGCCAATGTTGTAGCTATACTGGGAATAGCTAGCCTGGTGGTGCGGCTAGTTCTGGAGCACAAATCTTGACCACTATCAGCAAATCATCTTTCTCGTTTAGATTTTATTCTCCCCTTTGTTTTCCCAGGTGAAATCTCACTACAAAATGCTAAGAGATTGGATTGGAGTACTGCTCTTTAACTGACCACTAGGAGGCACCTTAGCCTAGTTCTCTGTTGCTTTGAGGAAATTTCTGGTTCCTGCTCAACACCTTTTCTCAGTGCTGTAGTTGAGTACAGGAACTCACTGTGCAGCAAAACTGCAAACAGAAACCACCACCCTATCATCATCTGGTGCTCGAGTAAGGTTGTCTTTATCAGAGGTTCATTTTGTCGAGGATTTGAACTGAAGCCCTACTGGAATATAGCTTCAGGCTGGATCAAGCAAATAAGGAAGTTTTGATACAAAGGAATATAGGTAATAAGAGTTTGTAACAAGATCCAATCAGAACAGCATTTCTTTATGCCAATACTCACTGAAGCAAAAACTTTGCTAATTGCAGCTTCAATCTGGAATTCACTCGCGCCTGCATCCATATTACCACTGACTGTATAAGCCATCGACTGTAGAAATACACATGAGCTTCAGTAAGAAAAGTATTATGTCATGAATTACTTCACAGTTAGACTTTTTACTTATGAACGTACCTACTGGAAAGATGTATTTACTGTAGACTCTTTACTCTTGTCGAGCCCAAAAAGAAATATGTAAAGCATTTTTAAAATCAAATTAGTTCAGAGGGATGGATCTCATCTTAAATGCTGTACAAATGGAGAAAAAAATTGCAAGGGCCAAATTGGTACCTGAAAAAATAAAGCCATGCTGCCTGACACACAAGATTACTGATACTTTGTGGTTTTATGTGGCATGGTATTACAGTGATTACAATTGTAAGTTGCAACTTCTCTACTGCACTAAAGAACATGCTATTCTTGATTGAAATGCACCTTTTAAATTTGTAATGAAAATTGTTTGCAGAGTGTACCATACTTTGAAAGCCTAATAGACTTCAGATGCGCAATAACAAAAACTGACAACTTTTGAAATGACCAAGGAGTTGATAGGTAACTTTCTTGGTCTAGAATGGGAACTAGACGGTGTTTCACAGACAAATTATGACATTCTTCACGTTAATCCCAGCATGTCAAGCATGTACAAACTGAAGGTAAATAAATCACAAGCCAGATAAGGTGCATCTGAGAGTTTTTAAGGAAGTAATGTAAATTATAGGGGAGGTATTGTGAATCAAACTTATCGGCTTGCTTTGAGGGTTTTTTTATTCGTTCATGGAATGGGGGCATCACTAGCTAGGCCAGCATTTATTGCCCATGAGAACTGAGTGGCTTGCTAGGCCATTTGAGAGTCATCTGCATTGCTGTGGGTCTGGGGTCATATGTAGGCTAGTCCAGGTAAGGGACAGCAGATTTCCTTCCCTAAAGGACATTAGTGAATGATATGGATTTTTACAACAATGGTTTCATGGTCATCATTAGACTTTTAATTCCAGCATTTTTATTGAACTCTAATTTCACCTTCTACCGTGGTGGGATTCGAACCTCAGTCCCCAGAGCATTACCCTAGGTCTCTAGATTACTGGTCCAGTGACACTACCATTATACCACCATGTGATAAAGGATTTTGATAGGGATATAATAGGGGACAAGCCACACTTGGATTTCAGGAAGCTCTTCAATATAATTCCTCTGGAAAGATTGGTACTGAGATAAAGGACGGAATTTAATGTCCCATGTTCAAAGGCGCACAAAATGCCTGATCAAGAAACTAGGCATCGGGAAGGGGGGTGTACCCGCTGAGAGACATCCCCTTGCCTCTGACGCCCGTGCCCCCACCATCCCACACCCCATAACCTCTATTATGCCCTCCGTTTTGGCCTGGGGTCCCTCATTGATCCTGGGCCTCTGGTGGGTGCATTACCGGTAGCTGCCACCACTCTCGATGGTGCTAATGGGTAATGGAGAGCGGCCGGCATCTGGTTGGCCAATAACCTGAAATGTTAACTCTGTTTCTCTCTCCACAGATGCTGCCTGACATGCTGAGATTTTGCCAGCATTTCCAATTTTTATTTCAGATTTCTAACATCCATAATATTCTGCTTTTTGATATACATTGTTAGATGTCCGATAAAGCCCAGAGAGCAATGGGTATAGAGATAGCATCAGCCTGGGAGAATGTTACAAATAGGTCCGATAGGAACCTCTTTTGTTTAATATTCTCATACATGTTCTGGAGCTAGGTGTCATAGACTCCATAGCTAAATTTGCAGATGATATAAGCTACTAAAGGTGGAGGCTCCACAGTTGAACAGGATGAGCTATAGGAGGATTTGAATATACTTGGGAGTTGGGCAAACACATGGAAGATCAAATTCAATGTAGAGAAAATCACATGAGAACAAAAAGTCCAGGAAGGTACTTGTTTGGGTTTTGAAATGCAACAGTACTACATGTCCTATCTGGTTTGTTGTAGTCATGGGACCTCTGCCATGAGGGAAGTTCTGTAAACTGCCATTTTACAATTAATCCAATAAAGACATACTATGACGAAGCACTGCTGTCTTGGAACTCGAAACATGGTGCCAGGAAGAGGAGATAAAATAGAGATTTGAAATCCTGGCAATTCTGCAGAGAAGACACAGCTTAGAAAGACACACAGAAATGTTCAAATCTGCTAAAAGCCGCTAAAAAAAAAAGACAAGGAAAAGCAAACACATACTGAAGGCTGCAAGTAAAATACTGGGTGAGTGAACATGGTACTAAATTTCCCAATCCCAGCTCCAGTGGAAATGAAATGCAATATGTGGCAGAACAGCCAGTTTTTCCACTTGCAATGGCAAAACTACGAGCTTGCAACAGACTTAGTTAACAAGCAGAACCGATTAGAGTAGCCATGCTTCTAACACTGCTGGGGAGGCACTGCTGCAAATTGTATACCACCCTAAATCTAACCAGCAAGCAAAGAAAACAGACAGCAGAGATATTAAAAGCCTTGAATTAATGCTTAGAACCTGAGTGAACGTTACTCATGGATGCTATATATTCAATACTAGAGTTCAAGGTGAAACAGAACCCATAGATCAGTATGTGACTGCAGTAACACAGCTTGAATAATCATGTAAATTTGAACAGCTAAAAGATGATCTGATTAAAGAGAGAATTCTCTTAGGCATAGGAGACCCCTCAGTGAAAGAACAGTCTACTGCAAGTGGAGAAACTTATGCTCAGGAAAGTGATAAATGCATTTGGAAATGCGGAGTTTGTAAAATGTCAGTTAGAGCACATGTATGGCAGAGCAGACCAGAAGAGACATTCCAGGCCGAAAGAGCAGAGCAATCGCAGACAAAGGGCAGGATGCAAATACTGCAAAGGACATCATACAAAAGAAAAGAAGAATTGTCTAGTGTGGGGAAAACAGTGTTTTAACTGTAAGAAGCAGAATCATTTCACACACAAGTGCTTGACGAGAAAAAAGAAAAACAAGCCTATACCAATGGCCACTGGAGAGATATCAGCAGAAGAGTCTGAATAAGAACTATACACAATACAACAGGTTGGTTCCATCAAGTCTGTAGGTGATAAATGGTTTGTGACTGTTACAATGATGACTGCAGAAGGAGAGTATCCAGTGAACAAGAAGTGTCAGACACTGGTACATCATGCAACATCATGATCTTCACAGACCTGCGCTAAGTGGCTCAACATGGCGATCCGAAAATGAAACACTCAGAAGTAAGGTTGAGGCTATATGGTGTCACGATACTCATACTGAGAGGACAAATTAGTCTGAGGGCCCAATGCAATGGCAAGAAGGAAGATCTACAGTTCCAAATTATAGATGGGGTGCAACAGCCACTCATCTCAGCTGAAGCAAGTCTAAAGCTTGGGCTGGTAACCCTAAATGTGCTGACAGAGATTCAACTTTAAGCAGCAGCTCGACATGATTTGGAAGTCATCACCCAGCAGGGACGTTGAATCTGACTGAAGTCAGCCAAATCGATAGAGATAATGATCAAACCTGGGACTTTCTGGTCTGTATGACTCAATTATATGCAATCTAGGAAGCTTTGAGAGAAATGTCTTTAGGGAATTGTTACCTCAGTTACATACTGCAGCATAGCCATATTTGCAATTTTCTCTTGAATGAGGCCATATTGGTGAATCTTGCTACCGAATTGTGTTCGATTGGCAGCATGGTCTACCTATCAAAACAGTTACAAAAGAAAATGCAAAAGGGCATCAGATAAACAATTATGACCATTAAAGTTAAAAAGAAAGAGACCATTTCAAGTGGAGTTTATTGCTCTTGTTCCAGTTCACATTATGTATCCATTCTTTTGTTGTGAAAGCACTATTGGAGCAAAGCTTTATCAAACTGCTATCATAACAATATATGCTCTTCTTCTTTCTCACCCATATCTGTTATGTTTAATCTCTTCAATTCATCAACTTAAATAAGATGTGCCTTGTGCAATTCCACTTGAAATGTTCTGCACTCCACTCCTCTCTACAGTACAGATACGTGTCAACCCTGCGCACTAACCCAGAATTTCCTGAGAAACAGCAGCATGCCTAGAGTGGGCAAAGCACGACAGAGGTGAAAATTGAAGCAGGGCACTTGGTCCTGGATTTTTAGCCTGGGGAGAAGTTCTGCACGGGCAGCTTGTAGCGAGGCTGGGAAACCTGGGAGAACGGATTAATTAAGTTCTTGCAGTTTTCAACTGCAGGGCTTCTTTAAATTTTTTTCCATCAGGTTCCCACCAACCGGTGGCCTGATTGAAAGGCTGGGGCCCTTCTGGGGAGAAAGCCTGCTCCATAAGGCCAAAGCCTATGAGAGCAGGTAGGTGCATTGAGGGAACGACTGAAATCATAGGGTGTTCTGCATCAGGGGAATGGTCTCAATTGTAGGGGTTCAGGTTGCTTGGGTGAGGGTGTCCCAAACAATAATCAGGGAAGGTCCAGATTGCGAGGGAATGCAATGGTGGTTGGGGGTCCCGATCACGGGGATCGTCCTATAGCAGCCCAATGGAGGTTGGGGGCCCAATTATGAAGGGGACTCCAATGGTGGTCAGTGGTCCAATGCTGGATGAGGGGCTGCAGATAGTGATTGTTGAGGTGGGGAAATTTGAAGATGGTAGTCAGGGACTCAGATCATGGGTATGGGGGGGTCCAATGGTGGTCAGAGGGAGACCCAATTATGGGAGGCACATCTGACTGTGGTCATTGGTCGGGTGGGGGGGGTGTTGGGGGGAGGGTTCTGATCATGGGGAGTGTATCCGATGGTGATCAATGGGCCTGATGATCGGGGGCAAAGGGAGTACAATGATCATGGGGGCAGGGTAGGTAGGTTTACCAAGTGGTTTGTTGTACCTGGAGGAAGCACCTCCACCTCCTGGTGCACAAGCAGTGCTGTAAAAGCGCTTATCAATGGGTTCAGCCCTTCTCACCTCCTTCCAGAAGCGTAGTTTTCCAAGGCTTAGCTGGGAAATCCAGCCAAAATGAGCTAAAAATAGAATGACTGCTAAAATGAAACTATGCAGACTCATTACAATATTTAGATATTTGTTTCTCATGAGCGAATTGGTTGTCAGCCCTCATCCTGCCTCTGATAAAACTGCAAGTGGGTCAGCTCATTGGATTCCTGTTTCGGATTTTGTTCTATTTTACCTTCTGACATGGCCCCAAGCCACGTGTTTTTGGGAATTAAGGACCACTCCTCGGTGTCTGCCCCAATGATTAGGCCCTGCAATTGGGGCAGATGGGAGTTACATCCATTCCCTAGTAGCCTGGTCCTTGAAAAGGAAGCCAAAGTAGTGAGATGATGTTATCCTCTGAAATTCTCATTGCTCCTGCTTCCTATGTCCTAATTGTGCTGGATGCTAGAATCCAGTAGAGTGGATTTTCCGTGATTGGAGCATCGCAGAAGATAGAAAACTACCAAGCTACTGGAACCTTTTAGCCAGTTCTTCCTACTTCTTCCCAGCGCGAATACTCAGAAGTTCAAACTCCAAACTCAAAATAAAAATGAAGCTGGGCTTGGTCTTGAGTTGAGACCTGAGGCTGATATTTACGCTCTCCTGCTAGTGGGTTTGAAGGCATGGGGTTGGGGTGGAAACATGTAAAATCCAGCAGGCAGCCTTCCCACCACCTAATCACCCACCCGCAACCTGTCAGAAATTTTACGGGAGGCAGAGGAGGCATCGGGCAACCCGCAAGTCCTTGGATCTTTTGAGGCCCTGAATTGATGGCCACTTAAGGGCCTCATCCTGCCACCACTAGTATTTTACTCACGGTGGCAAGAGGCCCAGGCCATGCAGAAAGCCCAGCAGCTTTAGCTGTGCGGACTGGTGTTGAGCAAGTGTGGGGGACATTATTTGTTTCGGAGGCACCCTCTCCAAGGGTCATCTCCCTACTTTAGCTTCTTGAACCCGGCCCCCAACCCGTCTTCCCAATTTCCGCCCATCCCCCACTCAGCCCCTCACTGAGACCCCTGACTCTGGACTTACCCACACTGCTCGGCATTGGAGACTGTCTGTAGTCCCAGCAGTGGCCACCACTCCAGGCAGGCAGCACTGAGACTACAGAGCTGCCAACCATTCAATTGGCCAGTAGCTCTCTAAGGTGGGGCTTCCAGTCCGTCTTAAAGCAATTAACATTGCTCCCAGCATTAAATTGCTTTAGAGCAATTGTTGGGATCATGGGTGGACTCCCCGCCCACTTTTTAGTCGAGAGGGTGGGGACTACGGACCCTGTAAAATCAAACTCATGGAGTAATTCAATGTTTCACAACATATTGGAGTATTATTCTAATGCAACAACAGAAGATTTCTCAATGATAAGAGAGCATATTAACTAACTACCTTATCCAGCCAGGCACTGTACAAACAGTTAAAACCAGAAAATATCATGCCATGAGGAGGCCAGAATGACATTGCTGACAAATCTGGGACTGGATTTTTGCAGAGTCGGCCTGACTCCGAAGGCCTTTAAGAATGGCAGGTGGGACCCAATTCCGACATTCCTGCCCCCATTCCCGGAACTGGCAATTTTTCCCGGCACAGGTAGGGTAAGAGTAGGGTAGCGAGTTATCACTCTGCACTCACCACCTTGCCAGTTTCATTACAGGGGTAGGCATCTCATTTTCCCTGGCACCACTACCCACTTCCTCCACCACCAACCCCATCCCCACCCCTGCTGACAATTTTCATGGAGTCAAGCCAGCTTCTCGAGGACATGTGGTTCACTGCCCCTCAGAGGAGTTGTGAACCGTAGTCTGGGTTTTGGGATTTTTGAAAGATATATTCAAAAGATCTTATCATGCCCCCTCCATGGTGCCCATGCCCCTTCTAGGCCCTACGTGCCATCATGCTTTTTCCATTCCCTCCATTGCCCCTCCCATATCTCCATGCCCACTCACCCAATATGCACCATAGAACCAGTGAACCATATGTTTACAGCGGCAATCTTGAAATGCACTTTAAAAAGACCCATATTGAAATCTATTTTGAATAAAACTACTGTTCTTCCACCTCTATAAACTGTCAATCAGACAGAGCTATTATAGTATCGATAACAGAAGCCTTACCTCAATTCATAGCTCTTAATCTTGTCCAAATAAACATACAATGAAAGAAAGAGTTTAAAGAAAGGACAACTTGTTATAACCTCATAAAGATGTCAATCAATCAAAGCAAACACTCCGCTTCCACATGTAAAAACAGACCCCTGCTGAGCTAATCCATTAGTGAGTCTTGAAGCTCAGACAAGCATTCATAATAAGTCCATCTGGAGAAGTAGATGTCTGGCCATCTGTTCTGTTGATACAGATTGGAAATTTCCTGACTCAGGCTTCCCGCCTCTATGTCAAAAATCTGGCCCCTGAGGTTCAATTGGGTGATTTTTTCCTAAAATGTTTACAGATCTAATGACCTGAGTGTCAGACTACATCATAAGAAAGGTTCTATTGCACATGTTGAAGGGTGTACATGACTGGTTCCCATTCCATTTATAGTGGTAAAGAAAATTATTTCTCACATGACATGGAATCTATTGGCCTCAGCTCAATTCCAGATCACAAGACTAGGAAAGGATCTATCACCAGGTTGGAGGAAATTTAATCAATCTCTATTTAGGCTTCAAAATATGCACAGCTTTTGACAGGTAATTTAACTTATTCTCATTTTCTACAGACAGAGTCCTTCGCGTGTATGTTTTCCTGAATCAAATATAATATAAGAATAATTTACGGTGTTTTGAAATTGGTGCACAGGACCCAATTCAGGGATTCCCACCACAATTCCCAGCATCCTCAATATTTGCTGGTGCAGGATAAGGGTGCGAGTAGTAAGCCAACACCCAGCACTCATGACCAGGCCAGCTCCATTGCAGGGGTAGGCATCTCCTAGCCCTACAATTTTCATGAAGCCAGATCAGCTTCTCTATGACTATGGTCATGAACCATAGTCTGGATTCAGGAAGCTTTGGAAAGGTAAGTTCTAAAGGTCTTACCCATGCCCCTGCCATGGTCCTCCATGCCAACTCCGGCCCCATCCACTCCCCATGCCACCTCCATGCCTCCATGCCAACTCAATATCGATTCATGTCCATTCACTTGTCATACACTATGCATAATGAGGCATGATTGAGAGCTCAGACACATAAAAGGATTATGTGAGTGGAAGGTTGCTGGATAGAGCTGTTGACTTTTCTTGACTGACATCTTTATATGGTTATAATAAGTTGTTCTTTCAATGATCTCTTTTGTCAATGTTTCAATGATCATTTGCACAAGATTAAGAAGTGTGAAGTGTCTATAGCTCCTGCTGTTGATATTTTAATGGTCTTTCTGATTGACACTTGTAAGGTTGTAGAAACACCATATTTTTAAAAGAGTTATGAATGGGTGTTTTTTTCTAAACAGTTTCACACATGTCATTGTTAGTATATGGTTCATTGGTTCTGTATATAGTGTATACTGGGTAAATGGGCATACAAGGGCCATGAGTTGACATAGGGCCATTGTTACAAAAGTATAATAATTTTCATAATATTTTTCTGATTTATTGTAAAGTAGGTTTAAAGGTGTGAGTATAGTTGGGTCTGGCTGTGTGATTTAATTACATTTGGAGTTAGGTAGACTCCAAATGGGAGTTATCAAAAGAAGCTAGGTGTAGAAATGTGCTTGAAATGCCAATGAGTAAACATGGGTGCTGGCTCAACATGTAAGGTGTGAAGGGATTTTGCATTTTTAGATAAGTAAAGGGATGTTAGTCTGTTTACAACTAGCTGGATAAGCAAGGCTAAGGAGTGTGTCTATTTTTCCCCAAAGATTACTGACAATATTGGCAACATGAAAGTTTTTATATTATGAGAAAAGTGCCATACCAAAGACATATGGAACAATTGAATTTACAGATTAAAGAGAGAGAAAGGTATATAAAGGAGAATGAAAGGCTATGTGAGGAGTGGGCAATGTAAGATCTAACAGGAGTGTGTGAAAGGGCCTTCAAGAAGCCTCTAGCCATTTGTGCATAAGTTGGCTGTGTCCAGTAACTGAAGTTGGAGAAAGCCATTTGGAATTCCACAGTGTTAACTTGCTGGTTTTGTTTTAAATCTAAAATCTAATTTGGACTGTTGCCTTAAAGGGGGTGTATAACTGGGAGTCAGGTTAATTAGGGATTTTAGGAGTTACTGTAGTAGTAAGTTATTGTAGTCTTATGTACGTGCTTGAAATCTTTTATTTTGTTAATAAATATTTTAATTTAATTTTTAAAGTCTCTAATGGTCTTGGTGGACTCATTACTTCTGAATTCAGTGCACACATCTTGTAATAAATACAAATTGCAAAACCGTTGTGATAGCGTGGCCAAGTTTCCCTTATGGATTTGGTCCGCCTGGCACACATTATCTACTACGTCATAACAGGCATAGAGATTCTGATGGGGTGCGAGGGGTAAGGGCTAGAAAGCCTGAAATGTAACTAAAAAAAGCTGAGACAAAGTCCCAGAGAACTGAGGTGGGCCTTGGAAGCAGCCTGCCTTGGCACTCAGCCA
This sequence comes from Cetorhinus maximus, assembly GCF_964194155.1. Taxonomy (NCBI): domain Eukaryota; kingdom Metazoa; phylum Chordata; class Chondrichthyes; order Lamniformes; family Cetorhinidae; genus Cetorhinus; species Cetorhinus maximus. The sequence continues at coordinate 71,753,855 of NC_135897.1, read as the reverse complement.
CCACCGTGACTGCAACCGATCTGCTTCCAGCATCCCCCCGCCACTCCCCCCCACCACCACACTCCCCCACCAGCCCCACCGCCCCCCACGCCCCTCCACGCCGGAGTGAAGATGGGTGGCAGGGCACTTCCAGTTGCAGCAAGCCAGGAAATTTCCCAACTCAAGCTACCCATCTCGAAGATGAAAATTTGACCCTTTGTGCTTAAAATGGTAGCACTGTGTTTTTATGCCCTGACTTTGCTTCCTGAATATAATCCAGGAAGAGATCAAAATGTCTGCAAAATCTCCTTACATTTTGCACAAATGGTCTGTAAATCACCTTATCAAGAGCTTAAAATTCCTTCTGTTTTACATTAAATTAGTTCTAATGGACAGGGTTCAAAGTCCAAGCAGAGCTAAGAAAAAGTCCAGCATACCTTTTAGTACAGCTACAGCAATAAAACATTTATTTTGCCAAGAGTCAACTTTAGCAAGGTTGAAAACTGAGCCAAATTTCAACTTGACAAACAGTATCAGGATGTTGCACTCTAAATTGTTTCTGATCCTTTGCACTCTATATAATTAAATTCCACTATTTAAAGTTTATATAGCAATTTTGAGAGAGCAAATGAGTTAATAATAGGAGTTCTATTTACCAAGCAGCAGGCAACTTTTCCATTTTACCTTCACAGAGCTGTGCACATTACATACAACATAAAAAGGTAATACTAGTCTTGTACTGGAGCCAAAGATTATTCAGTACTTGAGGTACCATTGCTTCAAATGCCTAAATTTGTGATCTGATGCAAGACTTTTACAAACAAAACGATTGCAACTTGAACCAAAGTTATACTTACTGCTTTGAAAATCGCGCCAATCATCGTGCCTGAGAGAGCAGCAGCCATGCCGAATCGACCATTGTTCAGTATGTTCATGGCTACTTTAAACCCACTCCCAACCTCACTCAGCACATTTTCTGCTGGCACCCTCACATTGTCAAAGTAAACCTCAGCTGTATTAGAAGCCCTGATTCCCATCTTCTTTTCAGGAGGACCACTGAATCAAAACAAAAAACAATATGACCATCATTGTGGGAGGCACAGAATGTCATCATGATCCTTCAGGAAGTGAAGACGGCTCAAGTAGAAAAAGAAGAAGATCGGATGTTCCCTACTTAATAATTATTTTTAAAATATTGAAGTATGCAAAGAGTGCTGAAAAAAGAGACATGCTATCTCAGCTTTTCATCTTGCCCTCATGAGGATAACTCACAAGCAATTAGCAAACTGTAAATTGTAAGAGTTACACTGAAAACCAATTTAAGATTGTCAGCTGGGCTTGCAGAATGCCTTACTTACGCATGCTAGAAGCCACATATATTCACACACAGAGCCTTGTCCTTTGCAGATAGAAGGAGCAGGCGTACACTTGGCATTTTTCTCACCTAAACAAAAGTTTAGGGGAACAGTCATTCCCTGGTTCCTTCCCCAGGGCAGTGCCTTGACCAATCAGAGTCAATCTGCCTGGTCTGAATTTGAACAAAGGTGGGCAGCTAACTGCTCCATGCTGCATTCTCCATGGCAATGCCTCCACCAATCAGAGTCCACTTGCCAACCAATCAGTACTCTCTTCTCATGCAGTATAAACTGTTGTTCCACAGTTACAGTTTGGTCATTTTTTGCGAGCTATCCTGATGAGTACAAGACGAAAAGCTTCAATGGCATGTCTCCTTTTTCAGCAATACTCAAGTTCTGTATTACTAAAAGATTATTTGTAAACATTATTTCGCTCTCTTCCCTTCTCCAAAACCTCTGTCCTTACACCATCCCCTAAGAAGGCAAATTAAGTAACAGGGTAGAAAATCTCCGCCAATTCTGCCTTGTAGTTATGCGTGTGCATTTAGGGTTGGGTTTACTCAATAATTTTGCTTTTTCCATACAAAATGTCAAGGCTAGTCAGAAGCCAATTGTCACATGCCGCACCACAGGATGACAGAATGCTACTTGTGTCCATGATCCTCTGCACAACATAGTTCCCAATGTTAGCCACAGCAATCATCAAGGGTACCAAACAAAGGTCCAGCACTTCCAACAGGGAAGAAAATGTAGGGAGAATCACAATTATCAGAGTCAAGGAAACATAAACAGAATTACCTGGAAAAACTCAGCAGGTCTGGCAGCATCGGTGGAGAAGAAATCAGTTAACGTTTCGAGTCTTCATGACCCTTCGGCAGAACTGAGTATAGTTAGGAGAAAGGTGAAATATAAGCTGGTCTAAGGTGGGGGGGCGGGGGGAGAGAGAAGTTGAGGGTGGGATGATTGTGGAGATAAGCAAGCAGTGATAGGAGCAGATAATCAAAAGATGTCACAGACAAAAGGATCAAAGAGGTGTTGAAGGTGGTGATATTATCTAAGAAAAGTGCTAATTAAGAATGGAAGGCAGGATACTCAAGGTACAGCTCTAGTGGGGGTGGGGTGGAAAGACTAACAAAGTTTTAGTTTTAGATTTAAAAATAATGGAAATAGGTGGGAAAAGAAGAATCTATATAAATTATTGAAAAAAAAGGGAGGGGGGAGAAACGGGGTGGGGATGGGGGGAGGGGGAGTTTAAGATCTAAAGTTGTTGAATTCAATATTCAGCCCGGAAACATGTTGGCTGTTTGTCATCAGAGCCAGAAATGGCATACGGCACAGGGAAGTCGAACCAAGAGGATGTAGAAATCATCTTCAAAAATAAATGTAGCATCCAAGAATTTATTAAATATAGAACAGGCTGACAATGTAGAGCTAAGCAGGAACTAATAGGCTAGGATACATACACAGTAAACTGAGAATTTCTACACAATCAGCTCACAGGAACCTAAAACTGTCCTGTGCATTTGAAAAATAACAATGGGTCTGACAAAGGTCAGCTTTTCTGTTAAACCAAATTTATTTTTTTTAAATTTTCAATAAAGTTAATGAGGTGTCAGCAAGTTTAAAGTTAACTATTGTATAACATTAATAAACAGAAAATAATGGAAATGTTCAGCTGGCCAGACAGTATCTGTTGAGAGAGAAACAGAGTTAACAGTTCAGATCTCTGAGACCCAGCTGGAAAAAGTTACAGAGCTACAGTAATTTATGCTAGTGTAGTGCAGCGAAAAGGGGGAGGGGAGAAAAGAACAAAAGAGTAAGTCTGTGATAGGATGGAATATGGGGCAGATTTGGTGAACAGCAGAATCGTTCTCAGCACCTGCTGTCTGAAATATTGGGAGCAGTGGTTATGACCTAAAACTCGATGTTGAGTCAACAAGGCTATAATAGTGCCGAACTGGAAGATGAGATGTTACTCCTCAAGATTCCATTAAGATTCAATGGAACAGTGTAGGAGGACAAGGACAGAAATATCAGAGTGGAATAGAAAATTAAAATAACAAAACAATCAGAAGCTCAGTGTCATGCTTGCAGACCGAATAGGGTGTTGATTTCCCAGAATAGCGGTATTGTCACTGGGCTAATATCCCAGAGACCCAGGCTAATGCTCTGAGGACCCAGGTTCGAATCCCATCATGGCAGATGGTGAAATTTGAACCCAATAAAAATCTGGAATTAAAAGTCTGATGATAACCATGAAACCATTGCCGATTGTCACAAAAACCCATCACTAATGTCCTTTAGGGAAGGAAATCTGCCACACTTACCTGGTCTGGCCTACATGTGACTCCGGACCTACAGCAATCTGGTTGACTCTTAAATTCCCTCTGAGCAAAGACATTTAGGGATAGGCAATAAATGCTGGCCTAGGCAGCGACGCCCACATCCCATGAACGAATAAAAAAAGATAACTCTCCGAAATATAGGTCCATGTTGGTAAAAAGGCTCATGTCAATTTCTAGTATAAATCACTAACAGTTACATTAAAGTGTAGTTACCTTAAATTACAGTTCAATCTAGGTTTAACTCAAAAGGCAGTATTAGCTAACAGATAAGATGCTATCAAAAAGACAGTAAATATAAAATCAAAAGACAGTGATGCATTGATATTTTGCCACTAGATGTCTCTGGCACATTTAGTAAACCTTGCATCTAACCAAACAACCACAAATTATATTTTTATAGCACCTTTAGCATAAAACTTCACAAGGCGTTTCGCAGGAGCGCTATAAAACAAAATATGACACTGAGCCCGAAGGATATTACATTAGATGGCCAAAATCTTGGTCAAAAATGAGTATCTTGAAAGAGGAAAGCCAGGTAGAGAGCTGGAGGTGTAGGGAGGGAATTCCAGAGTGTGGGACCTAGGCAGTTGGAAGCACATCCACAATGGTGGAGCAATTAAAATCAGAGATGCTCATGAGGCCAGAATTAGAGGAGTGCAGATGTCTCGAAACGTTATGGGGCTGAAAGAGAATACAGGTATAGGGTAAAAGTTTGCAGATAAGCGATTATACATTTTGAACTTTTGCTTTGCTTGAAGCCAATACTAAAGGAGTATCCAAATTTTTGTTTCCATTGGCCTCAAAAGTGAGTCATGAAGCCTGAACGCCATGTTTGACAGCTAAATCCATGTTCCTGTTAATTTGCTGTCCTGGAAGCAGTTGATACTAACAGAGTCTTGGCATTCTAGCTTAGGATTTATCCAGACATGAGGCAGCAGCATAAAGAAAGCTCATTCCATAACTCCTCACCCACAAAATTTGAACATTGCAAACCAGAAAATAAGAAGTATGTACAAATAGGACAGGGGTGTGTCCAGTTCAAGGGCCAGATTGCCAGGACACAAGGGCGTATGTGGCCCACAGTTTGGAGCGTGTCATCGCTGAAATGGGGAGAAAGATGCACAGGAAAATTCATTTCAAAGTTTTACACTTACAAATTGTGTGTCAATTCTATTTTACTTCCCCATATTCTCAGCAATTACCTCAATGATGATGTCAAGGCTAATTGCATTATTTTGTCCAGCTCATAGGTATTAGTAAGGAAAGCAGCAGTATATACTGTGGCAAGGTATAGATTCCGGTTATTCAGATTTTGTGCAGTAGGTTTTAATGATACATTTATTAAATGTTGAAATGGCAAGTCCGCTATGATTTACTTACTAATCCATTGTGATCACTTATTATTGATGTCGATGTCAACCTTTGGTAGAAGTATGAAAAGATTTGAAGGAAAAATGGCATCAACAGTCAAATATATAAGAGAAGCAGATTATAAAAGCTCCCACAAACTTTCAAGTGAACAAGAACTTATGAATATTACTAAGTATTCTCAATCATTTTTGACAATTAACAAATGATGGATAATGCTATAATGGGGAGGATAATGGATGCTTAATCAAAGAACCACTTCTAAAAGAATGTTCATCAGAAAATTGAGATATAAAAGTTACTTTAAATTATTTTTTCACTTAACTGAGTCACCCCTCCAAATTTTCTTTCCACAATAAATGCTGTGATCTTGTCCTTCTCTTTTCCAGTGTGTTTATCTTTCACAGCAGTTTGCGCAAATACTGTGAAGATCTCTGCCATGCCCCCATTACTGAAAGAAATTACGAAATAAATAACTTATGAAAACATTAAGTTTCTGAGCAATTAGGTCTCTTCTCCCTGTCTAAAATTGTTGTTACCTACAGCTTAACACTTCAATGAGGAGTAATAACCAGTCAGGCAACTGAATTTTACATTCCAGCAACTTCACTGGATCTAAAGCCTTAAAGCACCCAAGACAAAAGGAATTAAAGGTCATATTAAATCCAATAGATTAAGAAGCCTGGATTTTCCTTTTTGGAATGGAGTTCCCTTGGCACAGTGCTTCCAAATTCACCACTGTGCCCAACCCAGCCTCAACCATAGATCAGAACTCATAAGAGATGCAATGCAAGCTCACATTGGGATTCCCACTGTTAGGATTAAGGAGAACTCCACCAGTGCCAGCTAAGGAATGCCACATATTCTGTACTGGGGAGACTACTGCAGCTGCAGGTGCAATGAGAAACTTAGTGCAGTAGAATGAGGACTCCCACTGTAGGTTTCATCCAAGAGTGAGGCCATCAGCAAGCAGCTAAGTCATTGGCGCATTTGATGGAAGAGGAAGTCACTATAAGACCTTTTCTATCCCTTTGGGTAGTTACTGTTACTTTTCAGGACTTACCAACATCTGATGCATGGTGCATCCAAAGAACAACGCAATTGTCTAATCATTCAACACTTGCAACACTGATCCTGACAATACAGTTAACACTCACCTAATCCAGAGTTTGCCCCCATTCAGAATGTAGTGTTCACCCTCCTTCACAGCAGTTGTTTTTATAGAAGCTGCATCGGATCCACTGGCTGTTTCAGTGAGGCAGAAGGCAGCTATTGTTTTACCTACAAATGGATAGTCATAAAGGAATAAAAATGCTTCAGCCAATAGGAAAAAGAAGTTAATTGGTTTTGGTATGTTCATTCACATTTGGGATCTACGTTGAAATCCAGCTTAGTGGGATAAAAAGCCTTTCAGTCCACTAGTGATGAGCTTCCTTTTGGCAGTCTTAATCCAGTTCCTGCAAGTGTAAACCCATGACACAAACTGCTTCCAAATGATACTAGACTCACGAGCTCAAATACAGGAGTCATAGAACGGTTAATTTGGCAATCATAAAAATGTAAACACTTAAGTGGTGAGGGGAAAAGTAAAGGGAATTTTTTTTCTCTGCATGTTTTTCCATAATTTTCTCTTAATTTGCATATCAGTGGAGGTCATTGGATAATAATCAGGAGAATGAATGGTGAGCAATCTGAATCCTCTCCCAGTGGATTACATGGATGAGGAGGTTGAGGTAGGGGTTAGATGGTAGATGAAGCAGCCTTGCTGGGCTTTTCCTATTCTTCCTCACTTACCTACCTTCCTCCTTACTCACCTCATTGCCCAAAAAATTTACCACCCTAGATGAAGTCAGTTAATTCAGCTCAGAATCAGGATTTATCCATTCAGTCAATGCAAGGGATTCCAAATTGCACCGTAAAATGATGGACCTATAAATATATGTTTAGGTATCTCTATTCTCATGGAACCCAACAAAGATGTTTGCAAGAGCTGGGCCTAGAGGAAATCCCATGGCAACACCATCTATTTGGGCATACATGGTTGTGATTAATACTGAACTCAACTGCGCAAGTTGCTAAGTTCATAAGTTCAATGAATACTGATTCACACAATGGTGGTGGGTGTAGATCGCCATGATATAGTGCTGCAGTGCATACATCTATGGCTTCCTTAAGTGGAACATTGGTGGATGAGAAACATGTCTTCAATGGAATGACACCTAACCTCCTTCCCCTCACATATTTCCGATATGTGGATGATACATTCGCTATATTTAAATCCGCAGCTGCATGTAATAATTTCCTTACATGTATAAATGAGCTCCACCCTGCTCTCAAATTCACCTTTGAAATAGAGCAGTCAAATGAACTCCCTTTCCTTGACATACTAGTTGAGAAATCTGCCAAGGGGTTCTCTACCACAGTCTACCACAAGCCTACCTTCACTGGTCAATATACGCGTTGGGACTCTTACAGTTCCACACACTGTAAGATTGGTCTTATAGGCAACCTCATAAATAGGGCCTGAGACATTTGTTCACCATTCAAGCTTGATGCTGAAATATCAAAGGCATCCTGTGGGATAAAGGCTGCCCTGATCAGATCATTTAGCGCTGTAAATCACGCAAACTCATGAACAGGCCTAAGGCTGTCACTTTCGGCCCTGAAAAGTGCCCAGTCTACTCAGGTTACCCTGGAAGGACAAGGTATCTCAAAAATTCGAGCAACAGGTGAAGCTAGCTGTTTCATGCTGCTGCTAAGCAGTAGTAACACGAGTGGTGTTCGTCACTAACAGGATGCTGCCGTCAAGCCAAAAAGACGTTTCACCTATTGCACAAATGAGTATTGTGGTAAATGAATTTCAGGGCCAGTGTGATGCTAGGTATGTAAGCCGTATGTCCCAAAGGCAGGTGGATCATATCAAACAGCATGTCCCAGCCACTTTTTGCAACAAGCAAAGTACAGACCGTACCCACCCAGCCCGTGCTTGCAAAATTCAATACACAGTATCCAACATTACATGTGATTCTGCGATTGGACAAAATGAGCTAAATAATCATCAGTGTGCTAAGAATTACGCTGACAACCAAATTAAGATTGTCAGTTGGGCTCACAGTGTGGTGCATTTGTATGTACTGGAAGCTTCATATATTAATACACAGGGTCCTGTTCTTTGTAGACAGAAAGAACATGTACACACATTGCGCCTGTTTCTGCTAAATAAAGTAAGTGACAGCCTTTTGCTGATTCATTCCACAGGGCAATGCCTCAACTAATCAGAGTGCCTGCTTTAAATTTCAAACAATGCTGGGCAGTTAACTGTCAGTCACCATCAATTGGTGCATTCACCATGACAACACCTCTACCAATCAGAGTCCACTTGTCAACTAATCAGCACTCTCTTCTCATACAGCATAAGTTGTTGTTCTCCTTTATATTGGTATTCTTACAAAGTGTCCTGATAAGTACAAGATGAAAAGCTTTAACATGTCTCTTTTTTCAGCAATACCCAAGTTCTGTATTACCAAATGACTATAAGAAACAAATTATGAATGAAAATTAATGAGCCATGACCAGTATGCACCTTTCAAAGTACATAATACTTACATACAGGCATCTAGCCCTTAATACATGTGAGAAGAATGGACTTGCTCTTATCGCCTCAACCAATTTATTTATATAAATTATATAAATAATGTATCCATTAAACAAGAGGAAATGAAAGCACAATGCTTATATGTAAATAACATTAGATATCCTTTACCCTAGGAATCCTAAATGAAACTAGTCTCACCTACCTGAAGCGAGGTCAGGCAAATATTTCTTCTTCTGCTTATTAGTGCCAAATAATAAGATTCCTTTGAAGCCAATAGATTGATGAGCCCCAAGGGTAATGCCCACTCCAAGGTCATGAAGACCAACAATCTCCACCAGTCTAGCATACTGTGAAAGTGTAGAGTTGAAATTTTAAAGCACAACAGAACTCAAAATAAATAAACATTTGCAATTCATCATATGTAGAGGAATCAAAAAATAGTTAATGATAATTATACTATAAGACCCTTAACATCCTATACGCTTGCTGAAGAGGCAGCAGGCAAGTAAGTGGCAGATTTTCCTTCCACTTTGGCCAGATTGTACAACTGAATCGCTTTCTTGCAAGAAGATATTTGTGCACTCACAAGACCAGAAAGACAGCTTAATGCCTGGCGTGTGGGCCATCGGAGATTAAAGTTTAAACTTATTCCTAATGCAATCAGGCAGAGTCAACATGGTTTTGTGAAAGGGAAATCATGTTTGACCAATTTATTAGAGTTCTTTAAGGACGTAACAAGAAGAGTGGATAAAAGGGAGCAGTGTATGTAATGTCCAAAAGCAATTCTATAGGGCACCACATAAAATATTACTGCACAAGCTGGTATGGGGGTGATATATTAATGTGGATAAGAGAATTGGCTAACTAATATGAAACAGAGATTCGGGATAAATGGCTCATTTTCAGGTTGGCAAACTGTAACTAGTAGAGTGTCACAGGGATCAGTGCTGGGGTCGCAACTATTTATGAGATATATTAATGACTTGGACGAAAAGACAGGCTATATTGTAGCTAAATTTGCTGACGATACAAAGATAGATAGGAAAGCAAGTTGTGAGGGGGACACATTGAGCCTGCAAAGGGATAGAGATAGGTTAAGTAAGTGGGCAAAAATTTGGCAGATGGAGTGTAATGTGGGGAAATGTGAGGTTGTCCACTTTGACAGGAGGAACAGAAATGCAAAATATTGCTTAAATCAAGAGAGACTTCAAAATGCTGCAGTACAGAGGGACTTGGATGTCCTTGTACATGAATCAAAAAAAGTTAGTATGCAGGTGCAGCAAGTTATTAAGAAGGCAAATAAAATGTTGGCCTTTACTGTAAGGGGGATGGAATATAAAAGTATGGAAGTCTTGTTACAACTCTACAGGGCATTGGTGAGACTGCACCTGAAGTACTGTGTACAGTTTTGTTCTCCTTACCTAAGGAGGAACATACTTGCATTGCAAGCAGTTCAGAGAAGTTCACTAGTCTGATTCCTGGCATGAGGGGTTTGTTTTATGGGGAAATTTTGAGCAGGTTGGGTTCATATTTATTGGAGTTTAGAAGAATGTGGGTGATCTTATTGAAACATGTAAGATTCTGAGGGGGCTTAACAAGGTAGATGCTGAGAGGATGTTTCCCCTCTCGGGGAATCTAGAACTAGGTGGCATTTAAAATAAGGGGTCTCCCATTTAAGATGGAGGTGAGGAGGAATTTCATCTCTCAGAGGGTCATTAGTCTTTGGGATTCTCTTCCATACAGAGCAGTGGAGACTGGACAATAAACATATTCAAGGCTGAGTTAGACGGATTTTTGATCCATGGGGAGTCAAAGGTCATGGGGGGAGCAGACAGGAAAGTGGAGCTAAGGCCACAATCAGATCAGCCATAATGGTGTCCACAACATAAATTATGTGGGGTGGCCAGAATAAGTTGTTGTAGTGACACTTGAGTGTAATGGATCCCAGGGATGGAATCTCTGAGCTATTGTAGGCAGTGAATTTGGCGGTGGTTGGTTGAATCATCGCTTATCACTTGTGTGTACATACATTTCAGTGTGCTAAGTGGAAGGATACTTGCACCTGCACCAGTATCTAGATTTGCAAATAAATTATGCTGTCCCTGCATCTGTGGGCATGTAATCTGGATGGTGGCAAAGGCTTATTTTGGGTACCACTGTGGCAATACATTCTTTGATGTTCACCGTGCTGAATGTCTGCACATTTTTTGTATTGATACTCTGGTTATCCTCATCATCTAACCATGTTGCTTGGCTGGACATTTCATAGATCTTGTTTTGATGCTGTTTGATACACATTCTTGGTTGTTTAGAATGTTGTACCTGTCTGGCCTCTGTGGCTTCTCATGATGTTGAACCGTTTGTTCCAGCCTTTGCTTCCTGCATTGGCACTGTCAATGTCCTCTGATGCCACATACCGTGCATGTATACTTAAAAGCTGGGCAATTTCTGGGTGTATGCGTGAGGCCACAACACCCACATTGATTACTAGGCTTGCCCGCATTGGCTATCGTGTCAATGGTGGATGAATTACACTTGGCTGTAGGCTCTATCTACCCGTAGTATGGTTTCATACATGCATCTGCTATGCAGTGGCGCTTCCATGCTACTTTCTTTGGGTCTTTTTGGAACGTTTCTATTGGGATATATGCCATCACAAGCTTGATTATTCTTGGGGCTAGCTCTGACGTCATAAAGTCATAATCATGCCCCTTGTCCCTGAATCCACTTATGAAATGATCAATTGTCTCTGTCAATTATTGCTTAAAAGACATGAATTCCAGATGTTGCATTCTGAGTTTCACTTGTAATTGATCTTGAGTATTGACCATATTTTATCTGGATTTTTAAGGTCCTCATCCAACAGACCTGAAGTCTGTTCAGATTGTTGAGGGCCTTGTTGTCCATAGCAATCTTAATGGCTTATTTACCTGGTTCAGAAATATTGAGGTCCAGAAAACATAGCTCTACACATTGTCGGAACAAGATAAGTAGAAGGCCTATTGCCTTTCAATTTAGTGGAGATTTTGTGGTCATCCTGTGGCTTTTTTCAGGATTATGAAAATTATCTGAAACAGGACAGCTATTCAGCGTTTTTCTACAGCCCTTCAGAAATTGGTTTGACTCTGAGTTGCAGTACATTAAGTAGCCACTGCCTAAGCTGGGCATAGGTTGTTGTTTGATTGTGGCACTGTTGAGCTACTTAATTCAGCTCTGCCCACAAAGCAGTAACATGGGTGTGAAAACGAATTGCAGGCTTCAAAAGCAAAATTAAACAAAGAAAGGAGACTCTTTTTACAGCCTTCCTTGAGCTATTGGAGCTGTCACTGGATGGACTCTTCTTTCCTAGTCCAGTCTGCAGTGTTTTAATCTCCCCCAGACCTCCTGTAGGAACAGCAAGCAATAATAATGGATTCCTCTATCTGTGGAATACTTCTCAAAGCCAGACCCTCCAGAGTCAGCTATTTAATCTCTGTTCCTGCACAAACTTTATAGCAGGTTGACTTGTACTAATTAAGCACCCCCAAATTTGAACACCCCTACTAGGATGTGGTGATTGCTGGCTGAAGTGAGGTGTGATGTCCCAGAATGAAGGTATGATATATAGAATTCCTACAGACTGCAGAATCTCTTACACACAGTGATTTAGTACTTGATAGTTGTCTCACTTCCACACCAATTGTTCTTCTGCATGCGAAGTCATCACAGAATCACAGAATGATACAATACAGGAAGTGGTCATCTGGCCTGTCATGTCTGCTGGCTCTCCAAAGGAGCAATTTACCTAGCGCCACTCCCTGGCCTGCTCCCCATAGCCCTGCACATTCTTCGTGCATAGCAATACGTTTCAAGGGCTCTCTAGTCTTTCATCTGCAACCTTCGCATGGAACATCTCTCCCAAGCCTTACTTGAACAAACCCCTTATTACTTCATCCTCTCTGAAGACTTTGGCCTCCCAGCACATCTACTTGTTATTGCATCAGCTGTCTGCTGCCACCTGGGTGAATGCTTCAGGTACTTGCTTTCACCCAATGTTGTGAACCTTATTATAGGAGAGATTGACTGGGAGAGGCAGGCAGAGGTTGTCCATGAGCTAACCCCTTTCAAGGAGCAGACTATGGAGCTCCTGGGAGGTATTCTATCCAAGCTGTTGGTGATAGAAAGCTGTTCCAGTACCTGAATTTGCTCAAGCACTTTAAAGAGCCAATTTGTCATTAAACTCTGGAGCTCTATCTATCTTGTTACTCTCCTTGGGTACTGCGCACCCATTGTTAGCTGTTTTCCTCTTTTTTCTGGATTCATCACAGTACTCAGGGGCAGGTAAACAGGAAGATAATGGTGAAGCAATGAGAAACAAAGAAAATATTTGGACTTCTGGAAGATCCTGCTCCATTAGCCCTAACAAGCCCCAGCCTCTCCCCATTCCCCATCACTGACTTCTATCCTAATCACCAACTCAGATACTTATGCCTGGGCTAAAGCTGTGTTTTCCTTTTCCTCTTCCTCCTTCCATCTAGACAGCCTATAGAAGATTTGGCATAGGTAAATCCATGCTGCTCTATTGTACCCTTTACCATAGGTAAAGGTCAAAGTTTGGAAGTGCTGAGCATCCCTTTCTGTCAGTTTAAAGTCCGGTTCATTAGCTCTCCAAAACAAATAAAGAACACTCTAAAATATGCCTAGATGTAAACCCTAGATGTGGGCAAGATTTTTCATAGTGCACCCTTACGAGGAGCACTTCTCCAAGGCTCAGCTGATTCTGACATGCTACTAAAATGACTCTGGATACAGGCTACGCAAAGTACAGTTGTGGCATTCCAACATCTCACAAGAATTTGTTATTTATTCATTGGCTGGCTAGGCCCTTCAGAGCTGAGTGGGTTTGCCAGGCCATTTCAGAGTCAACCATATTGTTGTTGGTCTGGAGTCACATGTAGGCCAGATCAGGTAAGGATTGCAGATTTCCTTCCCTAACAGACACTAGTGAACCAGATGGGTTTTTACGACAATTATCAATGGTTTCATAGTCATCATTGGACTTTTAATTCCAGATTTTTAATTGAATTTAAATTCCACCATCTGCCGTGGTGGGATTCAAACCCAGGGCCCCAGAGCATTACCCTGGATCTCTGGATTATTAGTCTGGTGATAATACCACTATGCCACCGCCTCCCCTTATACCATCCTATCATTTCCACCTCATTTACATATGTATGCTGCTGGAGGGATGGATGGAGGAAACAACCCCATCAGAGGACTCAGAATTTCAGCTGCCACATAATGGAATCATTCATGACCCTGAAAACAATATGCGCCCACATCTCACCCTATCTTACCAGGAAAAACAAGGAAATCCAAGCCTCTTAAAGTAACATGGAGCGGCCATACAATGTCAATTCAAATATGTCTGCTTATAAACTAAAATTTAAATTATGGCTTATCTCTTTCCACTTTCTGTTTAAAATATTTTAAAAGTTTTAGCGAGGGTAACAGCCATATGATTATAATGCAAGAATATTTGTATCTACTTTGACCCTTTTAAAAAGTAGAAAAGTAGGAATTTAATTTAAACATCTCTGTGGCATTACATGTTTGAAGTTGGTTATAGATATGTCTGACTGGATCCATTTACAAAGAAAGGTCAGCCAAAGATGAAGCCATTACCTGAGTATTGCTGAGTCCCAAACCCCCAAGTTCAACAGGAACTTGCAACCCAAAAGCTCCCATTTCCTTTAAACCTTCCATGGTCTCATCTTCCACCTTCCCCAGGCTATCATTTGCATCAGCATTATTGACTTCCTGGAACAAAAAAAATGCAGAAATTAAACCTCAACATCATACCCAGTAAGTTTCTTGCCTACTTTCTATGGGAAATGTGTGAACCTTGACAGCAAGTGCTGGCTGGTTTCAGTCAAGGGGGTGTCACAGCAGAGCCGATCCACTTGCACACCATCCATGGATGTATACTTCCAAGAGAAGTTTCAAGAAAAGGATTAGCAATGGAAACCTTAGAAGATTTTTACTTCCCTGACCAAACAGCACAAAGATCAGCTGGAGCATCTCAACCGCCTTGGTAGCTGAAATCAGGGGAAATCAGCTAGATGGCACAAATTGGGATCAAATAAAACGGAATGTGGTTCAGTAGCTCAATGAGTAAAATTCCTCAGTATGAACAAAATTAAATGAAATATTTCTTCTGAACACTAACAGGATGACGCTAAAACAATTTTATATCAAGCTTCTCGTCACCCTAATTTTTCTGTATTTGGTGAGTCACTGAATTCACAGTCACAAAAAGATAAAAGTGCATGACATTACTTGCCAGGAAAAACTTGGAGACTGGGCCCACTAGCTCCTGGAGAAACTGTGACTGCTCAGTATTTAAAACTGCATGAAAGAACAACGCAGAATCAGTATTTAAATTGAATTCTCAAATAAAGAATAATTCACAATTTTAAAAAATCATATAAATCAGATTTTCTCTGCATCTCAATACAAGTTGGAGCTTTTGCGAGCTTTTTTTTTTCGCAACAATCCTACAATGGTTCTATCTTACATTACTGACCATAACCAGACCATTATTAGCAGTGGTTTCCCTTCAAAGAGTCACAAGGGAACACATCCCCGCCGACACTGCCTGGCCCACAGCGATTTCACGCTCCAACGAGTGTGAAGTCAGCTTGACCAGCAGCTCTCTCATCCGTGCAGCACCAGAAGCTGCAGTGAACAGGACTGGGACTGCAAGCAGTCCCCAGAGCCGAAGTCCTGAGATTCCAGAAACAGGTAAGTTTTGGGGGTCTCAGGGCGAGTTGGATAGGGGGGGTGCTGGGGGGTAGGCAGAGGGGGATTGGAGCGTCAGCAGAGAGGCCGGCAGTGGAGGGCGGGAAGGGAAGTCCTGCGGTTACCGTACTTTAAAGTGGTGAGGGTGCCTGATGATAAAAGGGGGCCTGCTGATGAAGCCCCCACCCCGCAACCACACTTCTCGCCCAAGGCCTGAACTCAATTTATTTTCGGCCTTCCTCCATACCTGGGAGCTCCTTCCATCAGCTTGAAAATTGAGGCTGGGCAGGAAATGGCCCTTAAGTGGTCAATAATTAGCCACTTAAGGGCATCAACTGAGGCAATGGCAGGCCATCCAGCCGAGACCTTGCCCGCTCCAGTGTAAAATTGCAGGGAGGTCAGGGAGGTTGGGAACCAAGCGGGAAGTCCGTGCGAGGAGTTTTACACTTAGCCCCCAACCCACTGGCAGGGGAGCATAAAATTCTGCCCATGGGGTCAGCTTTTACATGTCAATTGATGACTTATCAGTCCAATGCCTCTCTTGATCCCTTTCCTCCACTGACCCTACACTGTCGCACTGTTTGTCTGATATCTAGTCTTGGATGGGCTGGAATATCCTGCAGCTAAACATTGGGAAGAGCAAAACCATCTTCAGCGCCCACACGAAATAGGTACCCTTCCTTGTCAATGATGCCATCCTTCTGCCTGACCACTATTTCAGGTTCATATAGACTTTTTGCAACCTTGGCATCCCCTTGAACCCCAAGCTGAGCTTCTAAACTCATATCCTCTCCATTACAAAATTGCATTTTCCACATCTGCAATGTCAGCTGCCCCAACCCCTATTTCAGCTCATCTGCTGCTGAAACCCTCATCAATACCTTGTCGCCTCCAGCCTTGACTATTCCCATACATTCCTGAGCAGCTTTCCATCCTCCATGCCCCATATTTTAGCTGATCCTAAACTCCACACACACTATACTGTATGATAAAACGAAAGGAATAGGAGTTGGAGTAGGCCATTTGGCTCTTTGAGTCTGCTCTGCCATTCCGCAAGATCATAACTGATCTTCTACCTCAACTCCACCTTCCTGCATTATCCCCGTATCCCTTAATTCCCTTAATGCTCAAGAACCTATCAACTTTTATCTTGCCAGCTCCCTCAATCAATAAGATCATGCTGATCTTCTAGCTCAACAACATCTTCCTACATTGTCCCCTTATCCCTTGATTCACAAAGTGTCCAAAAATCGATCGATCTCAGCCTTGAATGTGCTCATCAATTGAGCACCCACAGCCCTCTGAGGCAGAGAATTCCAATGATTCACAGCTCTTTGAGTGAAGAAATTTCTCCTCATCTCAGTCCTAAATAGCTGACCCCTTAGTCTGAGACTGTGACCCCCTAGATTCCCCACTTAGCTTTTCTCAGCAGCTACCCTGTCAAGCCCCTTAAAAAAATGATAGGTTTCGATTCGATCACCTCTCATTCTCCTAAGCTTCAGGCCCATGAACGACTGCTGCAATCAGGTCAGCGCTGGGGGATGATCGCTGTCTTTCCATTTTGGCAAGTAATGGTCAGATTACATGTAGGTGTCACGTGGCTTGGATCCTCACTGTGCACTCGCCTCCTGTGAGTTCTGCACACTGCGGGGACTGGACTGGGAAAATAGAAAAGTCCAGGGGAAGTTCCTTCACAACTACCGTAGAGGGTTCCCTACACCATTATGTGGGTTGCCATCCCCCTCTGGTCACCTTCAGTAATGTGTGAAGCGATGGGAATGCATCAGGGAAGTGGCCTAACGCATTTTGTTTCCATTTACCTGCCCCCCCCCCCACCCCCCCATGACTCCAAACCTACTTCCAAGTTGCTGGAAAGTTTTCTGCAGTCTCCTGCAAAGTTTTCCTATCTGGATCAATCAGGGTATACTGTCGAGAGTTATAAGGAGTTATATTCATTAAAGGTAAAGGAAAATCTGTGTTATAGGTCACTTGGATGCAACCTAAAGAAGCATTATGAATGTAGGGTTTTTTTTTACTAAACTTACAAATATATTGGCAGGAGTAAAACATTTTTTCTTTAACTTCATAAACTGCAGAAATATGCCATGTAGAGTCATAAACACCAAAAAATCAGGGATTGGTAAGTAAAAGGTTATGCAGTTACGTAGGATTATACTTAAGCAGGGTTGAAGCTGATCCTTGGTAGGTAGGTGGAGGTCTAATAGGGGAAGGCAGAATCAGGGTATGAGGCAACTGGGCATGAAGTGCTGAGCTGACTTGGAGTTTATTATAATATTTCAAACTTTATAGGGCTGGTGATTGCCTGATTTATGATTTCCTGGAACAGAGCTGTGGAAAAATAGGACTTAGCCTGCAGTAACAGGACACAAATTCTGATAATTTTCCAGTTCCACGTAAAATCAATGTAATACTTGTGCAGACCAGCACAGTCAAACATTCTGTTGGTCATTTTACTTACAAGAGCAATTTGTAGTTATATAATATAGTTAATGTTGAAAACATATCTGAAAATGTTCTACATAGGGGATATAAGAGGTTAATAAGGTACTGAAGAATTGATGAAAAGAATGCAGCTTTTGAAGGGTTAGAGTGGTGTCACGGTAGCTGAAAGCTCCACTACCAAGAGGGCACAAATGAAAGGAAGGATGCACAGAAGTTCAGAGTATGAGGAATGAAGAGTGCAATAGAGATATAAGGGGGATTACAGAAGAGTTGGCGGGAAGGATAAGGCCGAGAGGGTCGGAGTGAAGAAGAGAGAAAGGGAACAAAGAAGGAAGGGAGGGGGTGAGGAAGATCTTTTACATCCACCCAAGCAGGCAGATTGGGCCTTGGTTTCACTTCTCGTTCAAAAGATGGCACCTCTGACAGTGCAGTAACCCTCAGTACGACACTGAATGTCACCCATGATTTTCGTGCTCAAACCTTGGAGTGGGACTTGAACTGGGAACCTTGTGTCTCAGAGTCGACAGTGCTGCCAACTGGGTCAGGAGCGTTAAAGCCAGTGAGGTGGAGAATATGCTAAAAGGCAGGAAAAACTCTGTCTGGGCTTTGCTCAAAAATCCTTGAATCCCACCTCCCATTGCCACCATCTCTTGTCACAATCCCAAGAAAGCAAGTGTGCAATGGAATTAAGGAGGAAAAGACCATTCCGCAAATAAGACATAGGATGTATAAAGTATGAGACAGCCCAATTCCCTACTTTATAAAACTCATAGATAGTATATAAATAATTGAGAATTCAATGAATGCAACCTGACAAGATATGATCAAAGGCCAGAATTTTCTAATTGGTGGCGGGGGCGGGCCCTGCACGTCGATGCGTAAAATGACATACGGTGATGTCGGGCGAGCGACCCGACGCCACTGCGCGCCATCGCGATACTTCGTTGGGCGGGCGGGCAGTGATATCCGATGCGCGCCCACCATTAATTAACGGACCACTTAAGGCCCTTGAGGCGCCAATCGACGGCGATTTTTCGGCGCCTGTGCAATCTTCGGGTCGGCACACGTGCGCAACGGGCAGGCGAGTAGGACACATTTGTATAAACCTCATCCACGGGCAGGATAAAAGGGGTCAGTGGGTTCGCAAGTGCGCTCTGTCAGATATTGATTTTTCAAAGTTACTGATACTTGCCTGTGTGATCTGCAATGCATCAAAACACATACCAGCTGCTTGCACTGGACTCACAACCTTCAGGTCAGCAGTCTGCAGTGTGGAATCTTTTTTGGGCCTGCAGGTTTCAGGAAGCCTTCCCTTGGCCTGGGAATGGGAGCTCAACTGTCCACTGGAGGCACCTCCTCTGAGGAGGAAGGGAGGGCTAGAAGGGGGAGGAGGCCAGGAGTGTACATTCAGCCTCCAGGGGAGCCACCTTTGGGAGGACAGGCACAAGCACAGGGGGCCAACAGGAAGTCCAAGGCGGATGGGGCCACGGAAGATGCCACTATCCTGCTGCCAGGGTATACAGGTGGCAAAGCAGCTACCTCAATATGCCTGAGGTGAAGTGTCGAAGAAGGCTGTGTCTCTCAAGGGAGACAGTCAAATATATCTGTCAAATGATTGGGCCTGAGATCGCCGTGAACTGTGTGGGTGGGCACCCCATGCCAGTGGCTCTAAAGATCACAGCTGCCCTCAACTTCTATGCCTCTGGCTCCTTCCAGGGGACGGTGGGTGATCTTTGCGGTGTCTCCCAATCAGCTGTCCACACTTGTATCAAGCAGATTACAGATGCTATGTTCAGGCATGCATTGACCTTCATCCACTACCATTGGGACCAGGAAAGCCAGACAAAGCGAGCCAGAGGCTTCGCGGCCATTGCTGGCTTCCCCCGCGTCCAGGGTGCAATAGACTGTACACATGTGGCCATCAAGGCACCAGCAGGTAATCCCGGTGCCTTCGTCAACAGGAAGGGCTTCCATTCCATGAACGTGCAGATAGTGTGTGATCACTGGATGCTGATTCTACAAGTCTGTGCAAGGTACCCAGGCAGCTCCCATGACGTCTACATCCTCAGACACTCCCAGGTGCTGGGGCTCTTCAGTGCTCCAGCCCGGCTGGATGGATGGCTGTTGGATGACTAGGTCTATCCCCTCAGAAGGTGGCTCATGACGCCTCTCTGCCATCCAAGAACAGAGGCTGAGCAGCGGTACAATAGGAGCCACGCCTCCACAAGGACTGTGGTGGAAAGAACCATCGGTCTTCTCAAAATGCGCTTCCGATGCCTGGACCGCTCAGGGGGCGCACTCCAGTACCCCCTAGATTGTGTGTCGCTGATAGTGGTTGCATGCTGCGCTCTCCACAATCTTGCGCTGGAAAGGAGGGAGGCAGTGGACGATGAAGATGTAGACGCAGTGGCTGCGGCTGCACACGATGAGTCCAGCAGTGAGTGCGAGGATGAGCACGCACAGGGAAATGCTGAGGGAGTAGACGTTGACCCGGGCATACTCCAGGGAGGCAGGGATGCCCGGGAGGCTTTAATCCAACGAACCTTCAGCTAGCCCAACACAGATGGACCTTCAATACACGCCAGGGCTGCAGGCTCCACACTTGATACCTGAGTGCTAAATCAGCCTGGATAGGAACATTAACTAAGGACCTTGTTAATAAAATTGAATGTCCCACAAATCACTCCTAACATTATTGGTAACCATCCACCTACAGAAGCAAAGAGGCACCCTCAGCCATGGTGACATGTCTGAATTTAATATTACAACCAAAGAAACTTAAGAAAACAAAATGACAAATGTGTTAAAAATCACACCAACTCATAAAGACCTCATTGCGGGCCAACACAAAAGCACCAGTGATAAACCCGTGGTGTGCCTAAAGTGCCTTATGTTTATGTTTCTGGATGCTACGTCTTGGTGCTGCCCCCTCGCTGGGAGTGGCATCTGAGACAGCCTGCTGACTCTGTTGTCCTGTTGGCCTCGATGTCCTTGGCAGCCGTCCTCTAGCCCGTGGAGCCTGTGCTGGCCCCGCCTGGGGGGAAGCTGCCAATTCCACAGCTGGCATCTCCCCAGTCGTCGCAGCCTCGTCAGACGTAATGGTTACTGGCAGAGCGGCGGAGGAGCTGCCTCCGGAGCGCCCTGAGAGGAGCCCACAGAGACGACAGGCAGCTGCTGCACTGACATGAGGGCGCTTTGGACCTCCCCGCTCACCGTAGATGGATGGGCACCGAGCTGGGAAACTTGGTACCCACACCATCTCCCACAGTGGCAATGACCAGCTAAGGTCAATGCCGATGTGAGGTCTTGCTGGTCCGAGCGCAGCCCCAAGAAGCCCTGATGGGTCTCCTGGAGGAGCCTCTCCACGAGAGTCGCCACTCTCTCCATGGAGGACGCATGGTGCTCGGCCATGAGGCTCATTGCATTGGTGATAGTCCACGTAGACTCCTCCACCACAGACACCAAGCAAGCATAGCCTCATGTATCTCCCCCAGATGCTCCCGCACACCTAGCCGCATTTCCTACATTTGCTGCATCGCAGACGACTCCAGAGGCACATCATCAGGCACCAACTGAGCATGTGCCTGGTCCCCTGCAGTCCTTCAACTGTTGGTGCCATGGGCACTCTTTGTCTCTGCCAGCTCCTCCAGCGACTGTGAGGTGCCCTCATCACTGTACCCCTGGACACTGGCCGATGTTCTAATTCCCACTGAGGTGCTAGTATCTGCGCTGGTGCCTGCCTGGCAGAGATGGTGTGACACTGGTGGGTCAGAGACTTCAAAGCCCTCAGGTGTGAGAGGGGGTCTCTGCTGCTCCTCCTCCCGGCCCTGCTCCACTGATGCCGAAAGGAAGAACAAGGACATTGGATCAATTAACATGGAGACAATGTCAATCTTCATCCCTGTCCCCCAGATCATTATGCGCTCATCCTTTCATAAGTAATGGTCAAGCCACGTTGCAAACTCCAAACACTGAACATTCAGCACTGCCATGGCTGCTGGGAGAACAACAGTGACCTCACTGCTGGGCAAACATACCTGGCCGTGGCACCCCAGCCTCACCAATACCAGTGGACCTGGGCGCATGGCGCCTCTCCAAATCTAGGGCCTCCTGCTCGAAGCGGCTGAGAATCGCTAATTGTGCCGGCCCTCCGCCAGTCCTCACCCACTCGGCGGCATTATGTGCATTCTTCTCCTGAAAAGGAGAGAAGAGCATTGATTAGTGCAACTTGTACATGGACTCTCTTCGCGGACAGCCCACCCCAACCAGAGTGGGACATTGCAGGGCTCCAGTGCCTCCTCACCCCGCTGCTGCTGAACACTCGCACAAAGATGCTAGGCCTGTCTCCCCCCCGCAACCCCCTTGGCCAAATGCTGCCTTCATCACATTTGGCACCACATGGTCCAACCTTCCATAACAAGGAGGCGCAAGCATGTGGAGCACAGCGGACAGCAGATCGATCGGTGCCGCGCCACCTTGAAGCTCCCCTCCCAGCGTGTCATCACCCTGACTTTGACTTGGCCTGGAGTTCCAGCACTGCGCCTAGGAGCAGTTCCTCCAGGTTGCCCCCAAAACAGTAACGTGGGTCTCAGTGTACCACATGCTGCGGGTGCAGAACCCATCTCTTCACCATCCTCGTAGGGTGATCTCGGCATGGGCAACATCTGCTGGCCCACCCAGCAAAGGACACATGCCGTCAATGATTCAAAGCAGTGACTACACTCAGACTTGGTGGTAATGGGTGAGAGGGGGGTGGGGGGTGGGGGGGGGGCGCGGGGAAGCCTACCTGCTGGGTTAAGTGACCAATGCCAACATTGTCCTCACCCTTACTGAGCGCAACAGGTCATTGAAGCGCTTGCGACACTGGATCCAGGTGCACCGCACCATGTCGCAGGAGCTCACCACCTCCACCACCTCCTCCCAGGCACGTTTGGGCATGGGGGGGGACCTCCTCCTCCTGTCCTGGGATACGAGGACCTCCCGCCATGCTGCCACCTCCTCGAGGAGGGCAGCAAGGCAATCATCAGAAACACGAGGGGCACAGTGCCCCCCTGCCCTACCCTCTTGCCTGGCCTGCTCACCAGCAGCGCTCTGGGGAGCCCTTCCACTGGCCACGATTCACAGCCTTTGAAAGGCTGCAGGAGCTTTTTAAAACAGGCCCCCGGGTCGCCATTGGACCCAGCGCCCATTGCAGTCCCGCCACGGCCTGCCCACTCCCACTGCCCTCTGGAGCCGCGATTCACGCTGGGCGGGCCTTAATTGGCCTGCCCGCTTAAAATGGCGACACGTACCCCATCGCGGGTGGCGATCAGGTCCGCGCCCGCCTGTGCCCGCTCCCGCACCGCCCGCCCGACAAGCAGAAAATTCTGCCCAATGGAATTTAATACAAAACGCAGACTGCAGTAGACCTTTCATTTCTATTCTGTAAATTAAGGAGACCTGCATTTGGAAATGTATTGTAATTATTTATAGGCTGAAATTATTATAATTATGCTATCCTTTTATTATTTTATACTTTGTATGATGATACAAATAAATTAAGTAATCATAATTCATGACATAGTTATAGACAGTTATTAAAAGAAAAATCAAAACAATTCTGTACCTGCCACAATGATGATCTTTCAGTAGAACAATTAAAACCAGTGAAATGGGGGTGGTAAACTAGCAGGATTTAGTGAGGGATATAATGTGAGTGATTGTGTTTTGGGTGAGTTGGGTTTAAGCAGGGTTGAGGATGCCAGGCAGAGAGGGAGAATATTGGAGGAATTTGGGGAGAAATTGGTTTGTGTAGCACAATTCCCTAGGGTCAGGAAGCACCATGGGCCATTAACTGCTGCTTCATGGTAATTCTTCAATGATATCAATGGAGAATGCCGCACGGGCTGTGCAGGTAGCAATGTAAGTCTAGCTGTGCTACGCAAACAAATTCGAAATTTGGCTGTTGGAATCATTTAGTTCCTTTGGTTCCCAAGCTAGTTGCATTGGTTTGGCTTGAAATGCTGTTGACTCCAATCTCCAACTCAAATCAAATTGACACAAATCTCCAACAGGTTATAAAACATAACCTTCCTGCCCTTAAACGCTTGAACCTCAGGAACATGCAACATTGATCAAAGTTCATCAAAAATCAAGTTTAAAAACATGAGTATAATATGTCACAGCCAAGAGTTCAATGCCCCTGTGTTAATCGGTATGAAAACTCAGAATTATTTACAGACCCATGATTTGAAGAAAGGCATAAAGTTGCCTGGTTTTACTTTTAAAATACAAATGAAACCTGGGGTGAAAGTGATGTTCATATTGTATATCACAGATTATAGAACAATACATTTCAAATAAAACTAAACAAAAGATGCTTGTTCCAATGTCACTTGAGAGCAGCATAAGGGTATTATGATTGCCAGGCTCAATAAACTACAAATGAATAAAAAGTAACAAACGTCAATTCTGTTTAACAAGTACATCATTTTAAGAACCTGCATATATATATATATATATATATATATGTGTGTGTGTGTGTGTATAGCAATTGAACACATCTGCAGTAGTCTCAGAGTAAGTACATCCAGTGATTTATGTTAGAATTACTTTTTAATGTAGCATACCAAAATGCAGGCCTGGCAGCATCTGTGGACAGAGAAACCGAGTTAAGCTTTGTGGTTGAATATGTCTCTTCTTCAGAACAGGTCTGCCAGAGTTGCTGAGTATTTCCAGCACTTCCTGTTTTTATTTCAGATTTCCAGCATCTGCAGTATTTTGCTTTTATTAAACTAAAATACAAGTTTGCTGGAGCCAATTGTTTCACGCAGCACAAGAAGTACAAAAATGTTTCGTGTGCAGATTGACCCACAATCGAAGCATCCAAAACTATATTCAGGCATTCTATATCCAGTATTGCAGCTTGCATGCCAGATTGTAAAATTAAAGGGTCATAAAGGGTTAAAGGACCATTAAAGGGTTCTGGGTGCCACACTATAGGAAGGATGTGAACATATTGGAAAGAGTGCAGAAGAGGTTTACGAGAATGGTTCCAGGGATGAGACACTTCAGTTATGAAGAAAGATTGGAGAAGCTGGGACTGTTTTCCTTGGAGAGGAGAAGGCTAAGAGGAGACTTGATAGAAGTTTTCAAAATCATGAGGGGTCTGGAGAGAGTAGACAGGGAGAAACTGTTCCCACTCATAAACGGATCGAGAACCAGAGCGCACAGTTTTAAAGTGTTTTCCAAAAGAAGCAGATGTGAGGTGAGAAACAACTTTTTCACAGAGTGAGTAGTTGTGGTTTGGAACGCACTGCGAAATGTGGTGGAGGTGAGTTCAATTGAGGCATTCAAGAGGGCATTGGATGATTAGTTAAATAGAAACAACATGCAGGATTGCGGGGAAAAGGCAGGAGACTGGCACTAAGAGCAGAATATTGCCGTCGGCTTGCGGGGGCGGGCCCAACACGCTGACGCATAAAATGACACGCGATGACGTCGGGCGTGCATCCCGACATCATCGCGCGTCATTTTGATATTGCGTTCAGCGGGTGGGCGCTAGAGATAGCTGCCCGTTCGCCGAACTGTCAACACCCTATTAAGGTCATTAAGAAAGCAATTGACGTTATTAACAAAGCTTAAGTTTGGCAGGCAGGCGAAGAACCCAAGCGGCCTTCGCGTTTTCACAGGTGGGATGAGGTTTCCTGAAGGTTTTTTGTCAACTTCACAAACATGTCCAAGCTCATGTAACACTGTCACATGTGGGGATATGTTTAAATAAATTTTTACTTTATTATTTAAAAACTTTTATTATGTACTTAATCTCCCTGAGGCAGCTCCATGCCTCAGGGAGATTGCTGCACTCTTTCGCGCGCATGCGCAAAAGAGCGCAGGCCCTGGCTCTCCCGTCTCCCCCCACCCGCACAGGTACCAGCTGCGCGTTACGTTGGGCGGGCCTTAATTGGCCCGCCCGCGTAAAATGGCGGCGCGCAGGCGATCGCAGGCGCCGATCAGCTCTGTGCCCGCCCCCGCCTGCTCCCACCCTGCCCGCCCAACATGTGTAAGGTTCGACCCTAAATTAAGATGCTCAGAGAGCCAGTGCAGACACGATGGGCCGAATGGCCTCCTTCTAAACCATAACAGTTCTGTGATTCTGTGATATTACTGAGATGCAAAGAGTGATCAAGGGAATCGAAAACGCCTGAGTGAGCAAAATCAAAAATCTGAAAAACAATAAGCTGCTGTAAATGGTTTTTATAAGAAAACAGTGTTGCTTAATGTGAGAGGGCTTGAAACAGCCACAGTTGTTATATTTGCTCATGTGGTAAGTCCACATACTGTCCCTGTTGTTATGTTATGCAACACAATTTTTTTGACACAGTTGTAAGATTTCTACAAAACACAGGATAAAAATATAAAATTTCTAATGTCAGGCATAAACAGCAATGCACTTGTTTGCATACGTTTTTGCAAATAAAATACCTTTAAATAGAGTGAGAAGAATGCTGCTTGCAAGAGCAAGCTTGGCCGTTAGCATCTTGCAAGACACATGAAACAGCCCTCTTACAATAGGAGTATACTGGAACAACTATTGCACTTGAAATGTTTATTGTGCAACCTGATAGTACGTGTGAAAGCTGCAAACATCAATTTTTTCCTCACACAGCAAAACATGCAGATAAGAGTAGTTTCCTGCCTGTCTGGCCAGCATGCAATACTCTCCAGAGATCACAGTGATAAATACGATAGTGCTTCCAGTCATTCTGTTAAAAACTATGGATTTGCGTTCACGATCCACATTGTCAATCCACAACCTCAACCAATCTGGAGGCATTGATCAAATGTAAATGTGAGTGAGAGTGAAAGAGAGCAAATTACAGGCAACAAGTTATTCTAGGCTACTCATACACATGAAGGAGTTCTTGTGGCACAATGTTTAGCCTCTGGAGTCAGGAGCCCTAGGTTTGAGTCTCACCTCAGGACTTGATGGCCAAGGATGGTCCATTTATAACGCAGCTAAACAGGTTGAGTATCAACCTGCAAATCCATCCAACACACACAATGGCAGGCAGTAAGGGCAGGAAAGATTCCCATTCAGCCATGCGATGGAAAGAAAGTTGAAGTTTCTACCATCATCAAACAAAGCTCCAGACTACAACATGCTACAACATGCATGTAAAAGTTCATGTTGCCACAGCAACTCAGCCTCCCTGAGTGATCTGTAACACATATGCACACATACACTTGGCCGCATTTAGGCTAACGTCGGTAGAGACCCGCCCTCGCGGTGACTGCGATGGGAAAGAGACCATCACCCACCTCCTTCTGGAATGTGCCTTTGCAAAGAAGAAGAGTACCCATTCTTTTGGCACTACGAATTCCGTTTTGGATCCAAAATGGGATTCACGGTACATGCAGTCACTTCTGGTGCTGGATGCCCCAGATGCCGTTTTGGTGAGGGCGTTAGCATGGCCAAAGGGAGCATGTGCTGGAAGTATGCAGAGTAGGCAGATCCTGACATCATTCAGGGTGCAACATTAATTTGACGTCTAGCAGAAGGGGGCATCACCGCCAAAGCTATCTAAAGGGATCATCGACTTCTTTCAGGTTAGTTCAGGTTACTTTCAGGTGATTGATTTCCACTAGCTGTCAATGAGTTACTAGGAGTGCTTGGGGGTTTGTAATCTTATTTAGTGTTGCTGGAATCTACATGAATTGGTGTGGTACTGGTTGAAGAAATTGGTCCACTGTTGCTGGAGCACCATCAACTGAGTGAAAGATGCTCTTTTATCTGCCTGAAACTTGTTGGTCTTCCAGTGCAAAGGGCAGTCTACAACCTAATGTTGCAGAATGGCACATTCCAAGGTCCAGGGCTAGGTGCTGAGAGATGCATTAAAGTTTGGGGCAGCCAAAGGCTTAGAGGGGAAAGGTCTAAGGTTCATCTGCTATAGTTTATCGAGGGGCTGGAAAAGCCCTAAGGTGGTATCTTTGTCATTGAATGCATAATTTTAATATCACGTAAAACTGCAATTGTATTGAGGTACCTCAGTGCTCCATGCTGTATGGAAATAACTTTAAACTGTATTGCACTTCAGTAATGTCCAATTTGAACTGTTAAGAAAATAAATTTTACAATTTTTTATGAATAAAGTACATTTTTGGAAAAAATAATTAGAAGAGGTCTGACTACAGGTCCTA
The DNA here is from genome assembly GCF_964194155.1 of Cetorhinus maximus. Lineage (NCBI taxonomy): Eukaryota > Metazoa > Chordata > Chondrichthyes > Lamniformes > Cetorhinidae > Cetorhinus > Cetorhinus maximus. The sequence continues at coordinate 71,725,791 of NC_135897.1, read as the reverse complement.
TCCACCCCTGTCAATCAGTATACATGATGGGTAGGGCAATTTGAAAGCAGAAGGAACATAAGAAATAGGTGCAGGTGTAGGCCATTCAGCCCTCAAAGCTGCTCCACCAGTCAATAAAATCATGACTGATCTAATGTGACCTTAATTCTAATTTCCTGTCGGTCCCCCATAACTCTTGGCTCCCTTGCAGATCAAAAATTGAACTCAGCCTTGAATATATTCAGTAACCCAGTCTCCATTGCTCGTTGGGGAAAGAGTTCAAAACACTAATGGCCCTCTGAGAAGAAGAAATTCCTCCCCTTATTTTTAAATTGTGCCCCCTAGTTCTAGATTCACCCACCAGGGATAACATCCACTCGGCATTTAACCTGTCAAACCCCCTCAGAATCTTTTCATCACCTCATTCTTCTAAACTCCAATGAGTATAGGCCCAATCTGCTCAACCATTCCTCATAAGACAAGTCCATGATCCCAGCAGTCAGCCAAGAGAATCTTCTCTGAACTTTCTCCAATGCAAGTATGTACCTTCTTAAGCAAGGTGAACAAATTTGCACACAGTACTCTGGGTGTGATCTCACCAATACCCGGCCAGTTGTAGCAAGATTTCCCTACTTTTATACTCCATCCCCCTCGCAATAAAGGCCAACATTCCATTTGCCTTCCTAATTACTTGCTGTACCTGCATGCTACCATTTTGCGATTCCTGTCACCAGGTCCCTCTGTATTGCAGGGTTCTGAAGTGTCTCTCTATTTAAATAATATTCTGCTTTTCTATTCTTCCTGCCAAATTGGACAGCTTCATAAAACAAATGGAGAAGTTTTTAAACAAAATTTTTTTAAAACAAAAGAAAGAGTCTAACATCAGTCTAATGCCAGTGTGGGCAAACTAGTGGTGATCACAAGGACAAAATTGATTCTCTCTTAGGGGAAAAAGGGTTAATAAGGAACAGCCAACATGGATTTGTCAAAAGCAAGCTGAGTCTGACTAACCTCCGAGTTCTTTGATAAAGTAACAGAGATGGGTAATGAAGGTGCTACAGTAGATGTATATATATACTGCAAAATTTGGATGCATAGTACCCGTTCTTTTGTCACTACGAATTCCGCTTTGGATCCAAAATGGGATTCACGGTACATGCAGTCACTTCTGGTGCTGGATGCCCCAGATGCCATTTTGGTGAGGGCATTAGCATGGCCAAAGGGAGCATGTGCCGGAAGGAGGTAGATCCTGACATCATTCAGGGGGCAACATTAATTTGACGTCTAGCAGAAGGGGGCATCCCCACCAAAGCTATCTAAAGGGATCATCGACTTCTTTCCGGTTAGTTGCTGATTGATTTCCATTAGTTGTTAATGAGTTACTAGGGGTGCTTGGAGGTTTGTAATCTTATTTAGTGTTGCTGGAATCTACATGAAGTGGTGTGGTACTGGTTGAAGGAATTCGTCCTGACTTCTATTAAGACCACTTGATCTCAGACATGGGTGCAATAGTTCATATCCCACTTGGCCTGCAACATGACAGGGAGAGTGAGCAGAGGTGACACAGATCAGGACAAGTTGCTCTAAGAGGTAGGGAGAGGAAGCGGACAAGGGTTCACAACAGGAGGTCATATCCACCCAGTGTCTCAGGGAATGATTCTCCTACCTCAACTGCAGTGAGAAACAATGGGCGGGATTTTCCAACCCTGCCCGAAAGTCTATGGACTTTTGGCTGGCCCGCCGAATCTCCCAGGGTGAGTCCCTCCACGACGGGATTGGAAAATCCCAGCCAGCATGTTAGACATCTCCACTTCAACAAGAGGTGCTCACTGAAATTTTCAGCGGGGCACCACAGCCTCAGAGCAGGCCAAGGGTGGCATTGTCAGTGGCTGTGAAAGTGACAGCTGCCATGTATTTTTATATGTCAGGCTCATTCTGGGTTGGAGCAGACAGGATTTGCAACATATCTCAGTTTGCCATTCACCATTGTAAGGGAGGTCACTGAGGTTCCATGTGCAAAGGGAGCTGAATAAATTAGCATCCCTCCTGCCAAATAGAAGCAGGCGGAGCGAGCATGAGGCTCACCATGATTTCAGGTTTCCCCATGGCGTTTTATTGATTATGTAAGGATGAGGTGAAGCTATTGTCATGATAATGAAGGAAAAACACCAAATTGCATCCGGAAATATTGGACTTTAAAAATAAGACCGGAGTTTTTAAAATGCACATAGCCACTGGCTAGAATGCTGCAGGGTGACTCCCTAAGAGACAGTGGAACCCCGCCCTGTTGCCAGACAAGGTACTTCTAAAGACATCCAGAAACTATTTGCTTTCTCTGGTAGAGATAATGGGAGATGAGCATTATCTCATCAAGAAACCCTGTGAGAAATGCCCAGACAGATTTGTGAATTTGCTTTCCACTTGGAATATACAAAGCAGAGGTTAAAAGTGAGCTGAAAAGCTGCCGCGGTGTCTGTCTGTGGGGTATGCTGAGAGAGCAAGTGCTGGAAGTTTGACTCAGAAGTAACAGCCACACACAGTACCCCTGCAAATCGCTATTTTTACAGGTATCCTGACCTCGCATATTCACTTACTTCAAGCTTTATTCTTACTCTTAACCTATATGACCATATGTGCACATGTTTTATGCTTTCTTGCCTTTAGTAGTTAATAAACTTACTCTTACCTTTAACTCAAGAAAGACTGATCAAATTGGCCTCTTCAAAACCAGAACAATTGGGTCTAGGTAAAAGGTATCCGTGAAAGGGATCCTTTTTAGATTAAATCTTGTTGCGACCAACAGAAGGGGGGGAGCTGAATAAAGACAGGGAGCCAGTTCATCCCTCCACACCTGGGGCATAACAATTTGGGGGTGTCCCAGCCAGACAGTGACAAATTGAGGGGTCTTGTCTGGATCAACAACTTTGGGGCATCTCACCTGGAGGTGGGTTATAACACTATGAATGTAAGATATGGGTTCTGATTGATAGTGATTGTTGGTAGGTGAGAGAGGGGGGAATGATGAATTGAGCAGCGTCTGAGGTTTGTGGTTCAGTTGTAAGGATATGGCATTTTGAGGCAAATTCACTGATGTTAATCATTCAGGTTGAACCTCTTGTAGCATTGCATCCAGGTTCTTGGGGCTATAATGCTTGCATTGACCATGATGTCTATTGACTCCCATTGCCTTCTCAGATTTTGTCTACAGGGTAGCCCCCTGGAGAGTACATCTCTCCTTCTGTCCATCTTCCACACCAAAAACTCCAGTGCTGCATCTGAGAACATTGGGCACACTCCCTGTCCTGTTGCAGCATTAGCCAATGTTCTTCCTCCTCAGAATGCCTTTCCCAGACACTCCCAGAACCATCACCAGCCAGAGGTGCCCCATCCCTTTAAGAAGTACAGGCTAACTTTAAACAATGCTAGCCCTGAACAAACTTGGGCTTCCTGCTGAAGCACACTGCCACCCAGCATGTATTTAGCGCTGGGTGCACACTTATACCATTTAAGTTAGCAGGCTGCCCAAAGTTTGCATGCTGCTTGCTTCAGAAGGAACAGGTTAATCATGCGCCGTGATTTCTGCGCCCACTTTCGGGGGTGATCAAATTTTGCCCCCATGATCTTCCAAAAGATAAAGTACCACAGAAGAGACTTAGTCAGAGAATAGAAGGACGTGATATTCGAGGGATTAGTGGTAACTTGGATATGTAAAAGGCTATGGGATAGGAGGCAGAGAATTGTTCTGAATGAATGCTTTTCTGATTGGAGAGAAGTATGCAATGGGTCTCCCAAGGGTGGACATTAGGGCCATTGCTTTTTTTGCTATTTATAAATGACTTGAACTTGGGTATAGGGAGTAGGATTTTAAAGTTTGCAAATGATATAAAATTTGACAATGGAGTAAATAGTAAGCAGGATAGTAGCAGACTTCAGGAGAACTTGAGTATTGCTGAAAAAAAAGATATGTCAAAGCTTTTCATCTTATATTGGTATTCTTGAGAAGTGTCCTGATGAGTGCAAGATGATACGCTTTGACATGTCTCTTTTTCAGCAGTACTCAAGTTCTGTAATACCAAATGGAGAACATAAACAGACTGGACATGACAGATGCAATTTAGTGTGGATAAGCACAAAGTGTTGCATCTTGGGAGAAACAACATGGCGGGGCAGTATATTCTAAACAGTAGTATTTTGAAGGGAGTGAGGGACAGAGGGATCTGGGAGTGCTTAACCACAATTCTTTGAAGACAAACTGATAAGCTGCTTAAGAAAGCATTTGGATACCTAGCTTTGCCAATTGGGCACTGAATACAAAAATAAGGAAGTAATGCTAAACCTTTACAAATCACTGGTTAGGACTTAGCTGGATTTTTGAGTATAATTCCGAGAGCCACCTTTTCACAGAGGGAGGGGTAGGGGGAGGGAGCCTGAGGGAGCTTTAATAATTATTAAATTGAGCCCCAAGTGCCAAATAAATACTTCGGCTCCCACCATCTCAAAATAGTGTGACTGGCAATTTTCAGAGCATACATATGTGCCAGGGTCTCTTGGGTATCTGTACAAGTTTATACATTTGGGGAATAATTAAAAAGAAATTCATTAACATACTTTCTTTCCCATTGTATTAATCTGCTCACCTGATGGATAGGGAAAAACTTGTTCAGTGCTGATTCTGCCCTGAAAAATGTTTACACCAAAGGATACTGACTCCTACAGAGGAAGATAATCACATTATTTAAACAAAACCCCCAGGAGGAACTATGTAGTAATTAAAAAGAATTTTTCAGCACAATAAATAGAAAATTAAAATAAGGACAGAAAGTGCTGGAAAAACTCAGCAGGTCTGGCAGCATCTGTGAACATAGAAACAGAGTTAACGTTTCAGAAGTGAAAATTAAATATTAAGTTGCGTTATTACTTTTCAGACCTAGGGTCATCTAAATATGGTTCCAATAGTTTTAAGCGCATTATCATTTGTGAATTATAGTTACGATTTGCCACTTCATGCTTATCAGTTCTGAGGGAGATCTAAATGCTGCAATAAATTAAACAGTTCCGCCTTTGGAAACTGGATTCCATTTAAAACTTTACTGAAAGATGAAAAGCTTCCTTTGTTTATGGGCTGCAAGGATCCCATGTAAATTAAGATTGGACAGTATCAACCCACAGCTTTATAACAATAAACACACACAAGGATTGCTTTGAATTTGGCCTTAATTGGTATCAAAAGGCCATTCTTACTCAAACGGTCTAGAGGATGGTTCACCAAACACCCAAAGTGAAAGGTTTTCAGTTCCCAACACTTGATAAGCTCCAAACTTACAAAAAGTTTGCTATTTGTCACTAGTTTTCAGAGAAATTAAATTGTGCCTTCAAAAGGAAAGTGTAACTGAGTATGACATTGAAATGAATAGTAATAAAAACACAATAGTTAATTCTGTCAATTATATCTTCAGTGATCACATGATATCAGTTAAGGTGTCCTATATCTCCCTATATCTGACTTGCATAACTAATTCTGTCAAATAGAGAAAATGGGGATAGGTGATAGGTGGACACAAAGGTTACCGCTACGACCAAGTGGAAGCCAAGGTTACCGATACGACCAGATTGGGGCCTAGGTTACAGATTCCGACCAAATGGGGGCCAAGATTACCAGTTTTCCAGACTACTGTACTTTAGATGTCGTGATGTAATCAGGAACCAGATTAACTGTAATAAACTGCTATTACTTGCATTCGATAAGACACAACTGCATCTAATGAGCCACTAAATGATTCACTTTAGTCTTTCAAATAGAAAAAGTTTCCATGGAACATAAAGCTTCTGTAATGAGAACTTTCCATGAGCGGGGAGGCTTGGTGACTGGAGCATGCTGCATTGCAGCCATGCAATACACGGATAGTTCCAGCACAGCCAAGCTCACACCTCTGACTCACTGCATGGCAACCTCCCAATCGCAGCTGTGCTATTATCGGGAAATTCAGAGGTAGCCTAAATAATGCAAAGGGGTGGAATATTCCCCATTGTGTTCCAAAAGAAATGTTCAATTCCAGCTCCAATTTACGAGATGACTGTGTCCACCTTCTCCTAGCGAGAAGGGTGGTCTCAAATAAAATATATTTAGTCACTCTCAAAGTATTTGCCAGTGGAAACGGCTCACTACTAAATTGACAAAAAATGGTAATCTCACTCAGAAGGCCATAGGGATAGCTGATGTCAGTAATGAAAACATTCATAGTGGTGCAGTCAAGGGTTAGCTAAATCATATTGTTCATACTGTATTGAATTGATGCTGACTCTCGTTGCAAAAAATGGGAGCATTTTGCATTCCTCAACATCGCCATAAAGAAAATGGATGAATCATGCTGGATTCAAAAAAAACTTGCCAAAGGATTGTGGCCATTAAAAAAAAACACACTACCATGTGCTGATGGCTTTTTAATATCACAGGAGAAATACAAGAGTTACACAGGGGCAATGGTTAAGACATTTTCACTGGAAACATACAATCTATTTGAATTCTTGTATTATTATAGGCATTCAACAACAATTTACATTTAATAGTCATTTGGTAGTACAGAACTTGTGTATTGCTGAAAAATGAAACATGCTGCCAAAACTTTTCGTCATGCACTCATCAGGACAGATGCAAGAATGCCAAATTTCAAAGGCAGCAACAGTTTATACTTCATGAATCAGTGAATTCTGATTGGTTGAGGCATTGCCATGGTGAATGCACCAGGGAACATTTGGCTCCCATGCTTTTGGAAAAGGCACAATGTTTGGACATGTTCTTTCTGTTTGCAGAGCACAGAATCCTGCATATGAATATATGCATCTTCTAGCAAGCGTTAAGTGAGCCAAATTGTAAGTCCGACTAATAATCTTAAATTAGCTGTTAATGTAATTCTTAATACACTCAAGATTGTTCAGTAAGTGCTGTCCAATCGTGGAATCACATCAAATGTTGGACACTATGTTCTGAGTTTTGCAAGAAAGGGCTGGTTGAGTTTGGTCAGTACTCTGCCTGTTGCAAATAGCTGAGGGGATGTGCTGTTTGGTTTGATTGGTCCCTCTTTTAAGTGTTTCCCTGGTTGGGGAATCTGGAACATGAGACCTCAGTCTCAGAATAAGAGGTTGTTGAGACTGGTGTGATGCCAGGTATGTAAGACATACAGCCCAACAACTGGGTTAAATCACAAGATAGAAACGTTTAATGGGGAAACACCAGACAATGTGGCTGACATGCCAAAAGCTCTGTCACCAATGATGGGGTTGGGTGAAGAAAAGCAAGTAGGGGCAATGCTTGAGCTGAGAGTCAGAGAATTAAAGTCATGGAGTGGGAATGGTAATGCTAAAGGGGTTGCAGAGGTAGGCTCTGATGAGACCAGAGGGATTTATAAAAGAGGATGAGGAATTTGAATTGGCAGCAAGAAGACCATGGAGGTCAGTAAATGCAGAGTGGGTGAATAAAGAGTTAACAAGGAGCTGAACATTTTTATCATCAGGTAAGGTCATGGAGTCCAAAACAAGCTTAAATATTTCTGTTCCCTCTTTTAAGTGGTTCCCCAGTTGGGGAATCTGGAACATGGGGCCACAGTCTCAAATAAGGGTCGGCCATTTAGGACTGAAATAAGGAGAAATTTCTTCACTCAAAGGCCTTTGAACTTTTGGAATTCTCTACCCCAAAGAGCTCTGGATGCTCAATCATTGGGTAAATTCAAGACAGAGGTTGACAGAATTTTGGGTATTAAATGAATTAAGGAATCTGGATGGTGCAGGAAGATGACATTGAGGTAGAGGATCAGCCATAATCATGTTGAATGGTGGAGCAGGCTCAAAGAGCCAAAAGTCATAATCAGCTCCTATTTCTTATGTTCTTATTTTTAAAATAAAATGATATATAAAGTTTCAACAGTTTGGCTCACCTTTTTTATTTCACTTGCATAATGGGCAATGAGGTGGAAGGTTGGAGCAAACATTCCAGGTAAAATACTACTGGAAAAAGGAACGCAACATATAGAGAATTTCAGTAAACCATTGGTATTATACAAAGAGTATCAGATACAACTCAGCAAATGATATGGTCTGCAATTTTACAGACATATCTTGACATTTAATACGAAACATAATACTAAAGACATCTGATGTTAAAGCAGGCTCTGACAATAACATTCCCATTGATTGGTTTTGTAAACTTAATTTGTTTTGGATTTATCCACCTGAGATTGAAGCTAATGGAATTGAAGGCAAATTATTGATCTGGTTAGGAAATTGGCTTAGTGACAGGAGACAGTGAATATGCTGACATGAGATGCTTTAATTGGCAGGATATGGCTAGTGGTGTCCCACAGGGACCCATGCTGGGGCCTCAACTATTCACTGTATTTGGTAATGACGTTAATGGTGGGATAGAGCTATATATCCAAGTTTGCTGATGACATAAAGATAGGCAGCATTGTAAGCAATGTAGGCGGAAGCATAAATTTACAAAGAGATATTAATAGATTAAGTAAATGGGAAAAAAACAAGGACAAATGGATTTCAATGTCAGCAAATATGAGGTCATCCACTTTGGGTTTAAAAAAGATAAATCAGAGTACTTTCCAAATGGTGAAAAGTTCCAAAGGGCCTCAGTGAGGCTTTTACATAGATCATTAAAATGTCATGGACAAGGACAGTAAATAATCAAAATGGCTAATGGAATGCTAGCTTTTATATCAAAAGGACTAGAGAGGTAGAAGTTATCCTATAGCTATACAAAGCCTTGGTTAGCTCAAACCTCAAACACTGTGTTCAACTTTGAGCACCACATCTTAAGAGGTATATATTGCCCTTGGAAGATGTGCAACACAGATTTACCAGAATGATACCTGGACTCCACGGATTAAATTACGAGGTGAGATTACATGCATTAGGGTTATATTTCTTGGAAATTAGGTTAGGGAGCAATTTGACCAAAGTTTTCTAGAAATTAATTGGAAGTGATGGGGTAGATAGAAATAATTTCTGCTGGTTAGGAAATCTAGCACTAGGGAATATAGCCTAAAAATTATAGCCAGATCTTTCAGGAGTGAAGTTAGGAAACACTTCTTCATGCAAAGGGTAACAGAAATTGGGAATTCTCTACCACAATTGACAGTTGATGCTGGGTCAATTGTTAATTTTGAATCTGAGATCGATAGATTTATGTTAAGCAATGGTATTAAGGGGTATGGGGCAAGGGCAAGTATATGGAGCAGAGAACAGATTTAATAGCTGGGATTCTACCAGCCCTTTAGAGACGGGCTGGGAGTGGGAAGGATTCGTAAAATGGCGACAGAAGGCACCACAATGGAAATCCAACGTCCTCCCTCTGCCATGGAATATTCCCAAAGAAGGGAATGGCAATGGTTCAGACACTCACTGATGAAATGAGGCAGCTAATTAATCCAATTAACTGGCCTATTAATGGCCATCTTATGGAATTTTTTACCAGAGTCAGGATGATCCTCTGCCATGTTAAGAGACAATGATGTACATCAGGATGGCCTCCCAGCAGCTTTCCGGGGAGGCGCAGTGGGTGCGGGAGTCTTCCTTTCTGGATGCTCCCGCCTCCCCCACTGACAACAATGGCCACCCACTTGGCTCTAACTCTGCTCTGATTGGTTGGCACGGTCATATTACAAGTTTAGACAAGTTTGGTTATTCCAAGTGACTAGTGCAAAATTCCACCCATCCATCACCAGGACCTGCTTGCCTGGTCCCAGCAGATGAAGAATATTTGAAAAATATTTGTTCCCAGCCCTTTGCGGGTGCCTCAGTAAGGAGGCGCCTCTCTTTCCTATTGCAGCATCAGCAGGGTCACCTCTATTTGATTGGGCCAACCTCTGGGAAATGCAGGCAGCTCTCTTTCATTTGACAGCAGTCCCGATGGTGGCTCATTAATTGGCCACCACCAATAAGACCCGCTATGCAGTCCTGTCATTTGCCCGCTCAGGCTCATGACCCGCTTTTGGTCTTGGCAGCAGGACCCTCAGCAAGCGGGTAGAGTTACAGCCAATGTTTCAGGTTGATTTCCAGCATTCACAGTACAATAAAATCTCGAGTCAAATCCTAGGAGGACCTCCTCGGAATTTGTGTCAAGTGAAGGCGATCGCCCATGAGGCTTCATTCCCACATTAATGAGTCTCTATGTAACCCAACATGCCTACAAATATAGTCTATGTCAAAAATAAGATTTAAATGCTGAATGGAAACACAATAAACCAGTAAATGTGTGGAAAAAGTCTTTATTCAATTTGTTCAAACATTACAATGACCTGACCTTGAGAAAGGCTGGGGCTTTGCATTGAAAAAAGGCCAGGAGTTGGCTCTGGAAAAACTCAGTAATCTTTTTCTGCTTAGCCGGCTGTTTTCAGATGTGCGTGGTAAAGTTTGCCATGTCGTCACTACAGTCAAACATGCTTTTGGTGTTTTTGTTCCGGAGTGCAAAATCCCAGAGTGTCTCTACGGTAAAATAGTCCAGTTTCATCTGTGTTAGACATGTCTCTTGGTGCATACTCGTTCAAGATGCGGCTGAGTCCATTTTGGGGCCAATCATCTGTCATTGCTGCCATAACAATGCACCCTCACCGCTTACACCATGGAAGATTACGCTGTGCTTTTGTCTTGAATCAATCCAGCCTTCCATCACTGCAGGTGAGCCTGCTTTGTCAGGGCAACTCCCCTTTCCTGGAGCATTGGACCAGGGATGAGAACTTTCCCTGCTTGGGCTGCCTTGAATCACGTTAGCAGAACTCCTTCATCAGGATCGGCAGTCATTCTCATCCTCTGCCTTGTTGGAGAGAATGCCTGTGTGTCGAACCGCTCCAAGGTTTTTGCCTCGCGTTTCATAATGATAGATAAACTTGATAGCAGAGCCTCCCACGTCTTTGCGATGTCCGCTTTGCGCTTCAAGCCACAGTTTTCCACTTGCTGTATCAACTCCACCTTCTCTCCGATCAACAACACTTTTAACTCACAGGGAGATCACAATGTCAAACAATGGCTTGCCCAGCACTCCATGAATTTGCGCTCTTGTGTGGTCTAACTCTGCTCTGATTGGTTGGCAAGGTCATATTACAAGTTTAGACAAGCTTGGTTATTCCAAGTGACTAATGCAAAATTCCAGCTTATCACGGCGTTGTTCTATGGGACTTGTTATTCTGCCAGTGGAAATGGTTGACAAATTTAACATAACTGGAATTTCATGTCATTCAAGTTTGTCTCATTGTGATTTTGCTGTATTTTGCTTTTGTATGGTGTGAATATATGGAATTGGCTCACAGATCAGCCATAATCTTATAGAATGGAGCAAGAGCATTTAGGGATAGGCAACAAATGCTGGCCTTGCCAGCGACACTCATGTCCCATTAAAGAATTTAAAAACATAGGCCCAAGGGGCTAAATGGCCTACTCCTACCTTTCTTTATTCCCATCCCTTAATGGGTTTATGACCATAAATTCCTGCATCTATGACATCATGCATTGACACTGAGTGTTAATGCATGATGCTCAGAGTCAGAGTGAGGATAAAGCCATTCAATCACCATTCTGATCTGAATTGTGCCAGGTAGTCAAGTGTTGAGCAAAGGTTTTGGTATCCGCATGCAAAGGGAGAAAAAGAAATTACCGAAAGAAATGTGAAACAGGACAATGAGCTACCTTGGTAATAATTCACTAATACCATATCTGGGCTGGGACTTTCCGTGCCCGGTGGCGTCGGGCGTGTTCAGTGACATGAGCGGACAATATGGCGTGATCGGTTTCACGACGGCGTGAAACCAGTTTGCGATCATCCGCTCAGCCCGCCAGTGGTGGGCTGCGTTCTCCGCCATCGGATGTGGGAACTTCATTGTAATAGATCAACATATTATTAGGCGAGTCCACCGGTATCGTCCCCCCACCACATGATCGTCCACCCATGTTGGCGGGAAAACACGCTGACGTGTTTCATAACAGCACATAAGCGATGTGCATTTGGTGGGCTGCACTTTGCCTGAGACTTCAAGGTTTGTTTGCTGACCTTGCTTCGGTCAGCACTCACAGTCACCAGTGCCAGGCTTCGCAGGCAGCACCACATCACTTTTAGGAGGGCTCACGGGTAGGTCTCTACCTACTAGATCAGCCATACGTGGGTGGCTTTTCAACGGCTGCAGGGCTAGGGTTTGCTTGGCGAAGTGGCCCCAGGCAAGGGAAGAGGCTGCAGGACGAGGGCCGTACTGGGGAAGGGGGGTAACCCAGGGTGTGTGTGGTTGCACATGTGCAAGTGGCCTCAAGATGGTGAGGGCTGAGGAGGCAGTCTCCAGAGGAGATGAGGCCAGATGGACATGTGAGGTTATGTGTGTGAGAATGGGTGGTGATGTCCCTTGAGCTGGCAGTGAGATGCCAGTGAATGTGTGATGGGCTTGAGTGTGTGAGTTTAGAGGGATGAGATGGTTGTCATACCCTGGCTGCACGGATGAGATCATTCATCCTCTATCTGCATTAAAAGGCCAACCTCTTCTGTGCAGCATTGACACTGATCACCACTGCCACAGCCTCCCAAGCCTGGTTGGTCACACCGCTGCCCATCCTGCGGCCAGAGTTGCTGTAGAGAACATCACAGCAGACCTCCATGGCGTCTAAAAGGCATTCCAGTGATGTGTCACTAAACCTTGGGCCTGCAGTCCTTTGGCCTTTCATGGTCATCTTCCTTGCAGTAGTTGTGGGCTGGAAGCACTGAGATGTGTGCAAAAAGCTGGACTTTAAATATGGTGCCCGGCATGATGAAGTGCCGAGGTGATGGTGTGGTGGGCAAATGAGAGCCCACCCGCAATTGAAACAGCGTGTTTCCCAGGAATGCATAAGTAATGCAGCGGGTTTGGAACGAAACGGCGTGAAAACCCATTATTGCAGCCGACGGGTAAAATGTCATTTTACCCGCCTGCTACTGCACTTAGTGCAAATCTGGGACAATTCTGCCCCGGTATTATTTATTATATACGGCAGTAAATCTTACTTGCAATACAGGTTTTCTTACTCTTGCGATGTATGTCCATGTATGACTTTTTCCAATCAAGGTCTGTACAACTAACCTGGTCCAAGGTTGGGTATTTCTGGCAACATACATATCCTGTCAATGTTAAACTGAAGGAACTTCAAGATAGTCCTTGATTTAATGTTGATCTGGCTGCTACACAGTTCAACAGTAGTCAGATTTTGGCATAGTACAGAGCTAAAGCTAGGTGTATTCACCAGGCATAAAAGGCAAGATTTTAACTCACCCAAAATCCATTAATTTAAACAGAGTTAAAATTGGGCCCATTTTTGAAAAACTTGATTCCATGCTTACAGGTAATATCCCCCTGTGGCAATAAGAAGCAAAGCAGCAGGATGCTGAGGCAGCTAAGCAGATGTTCTCACCTTAGGGTTAGAGAAATTCCTGAGCTTCTCTGCTGCATGACAAATACCCCATTCTAATTCATTAAGAGAGTATCTTGGGCACATTTTCAAAAGTATATGTTTCTTTAAAATATAGCAACAATTCACAAAACACCTTTCCTCTGGAGTTAGAGAGAAATATGAGGGTCCACAGACAGGAATCTCCGAAAGTTAATGGAGAGGTGCAAAAAATAATTGAAGAGGTTAATGGAAAGTAGACCTTTATCTCAAGATGGTGGAGTTGAAAGTTATGTTAACAGTTATATAAAGTTCTGGTTAGATCCCGTTCAGTTCTAGGCTGTTAATGCGTGAAGTCGGGAAGCACATCTTCACACAAAGGTTAGCAGAAATTTGGAATTCTCACCCCAAAAAAAACTATTGAGGCTGGGGTGGGGGTCATTGAAAATTTCAAAACTGAGGTTGACAATTTTTGGTTAGGGAAGGATATGAAGGGCTACAGAACCAAGATAGAGTCAAGATGCAGATCAGCCATGATCTACTTAAATGGCTGAAAAGGGGCTCAAGGGACTGAATGGCCCACTTCTGTTCCTTTGTTCCAGTTGAAGCAAGACTAAGTAGTTTGCAGTGAATTACTTATTGAAGTGAGCCAGATATTTAATACTTCTTCACAATGCTGCTATATAGCAGCATCAAATATTTTCTAGTGTAGTCCTCCACAAACCATTGTACACAATTTTTTAAAACAAAACTAAACTTAGGGCTTATGCACCATTTTATGTTGTACATTTTGCAAATGGTATTTTCCTGATGCTGAGTGACTCTGCATCGGATTCTACCTCCAAAGCTACAATCCCCAATAAGATTCATGAATCCACTCCAGGACAGAGATTTATTTCCCATTAGTGACCAGAAATCTTGAGGAAATAAAAGGAATGAAAGAAATAACTTGCATTTATGTAGTATGTTTAATACAATCAGGACATCCAGAAATGTAACCCTGCCAATGAGGTGCTTTTGAAGAGATTGCTGTTACTTTGGAAAAATGTGACAGCCAATTGGGACACAGCAAGTTCCTACAATGAGATGAAATCTCATTGGAGACTCCTTTGGGATAAGAAGTTTAATACCCTTTAAAATTCTACAAATTATATAATTTTAAATACATTGAGAGAATACTTGGGACAAAAATGCTTCCGGTAGATAGTCTTCCCCTTTTTGGGCATTAAGTTGCTCATTCCTTTCCTAAAGGAGCCAACCAATTGTTTCAAGGACAATTGCAACTAGCCTACGTGGCCATTCTTCATGTATGAGCCCACCCAACCACCACAACACCTCTGCTGCTAAGCTTCTCCCTTATCTTTGATATTCTGTATGCCACCAAATTATTCACTGTAATCCCCTCTTCATGCTCAGACAGTGAAGATGAAGATTATCCCCTAGATTTTCCCATTATAAATGTTAGCATAAAGGATGTGACACAGGAAGCAGAGTTAATGTGAATAGGAATTGTCCACCTGATTTTTTTGAAGCAAAATCATGACGCTATGGTATAAAAATTTATTTTACTTTTATATTTTTTACCCTACCATTCAATCACGCAATTGATTATTTTTGACAACAAGCATGCAAAAACAATCTTCTTGAATCATTTTTCCACAATCAACTCATGCTCGCACAATAAAGGATATGGAAACTGGTAAATGTAGAAGACAAAATCTCTTCTTTTTGGTGACTTCCTCACCCATCTTTACTTCTGTACTTCTGCCTTCCCCTTCTGTGTATGCCACTTTCTCTCTCTCTCCCTCTCCTTTCCTTCTGTGTTTATCTCATCCTTCCCTCTTTATATTTTCTTCACCATCCATTGTTTACCTTTCTCCATTCCTTCCCTTGTGTGTTTTCTTCTACTTATCCTCTTCACTCCCTCATTGCTGTTTCCCTTCTATGTACTCGTTCAATCACGAGGAACATTTGCTTATTTGGTGATTTACCTTTTTGTTTCATTCCTATATGCTCAAATGCCATTTCTTTCCACCCCCAAACTCATCATCTCCACAATCCCTCAAGCAGTATGTTTTTTATCCTTCCTCTTTTTCATGTTATATTCTAATTCTCATTATTCAAGTCATAGAATCATCTTCCTTAAGCTGATGACATCAACTGTATTTCTCAATCAATTTTCTTGACTCCATGATTGCCTCCCTCTTATAGCAAAAATATTATCAATTAGCACCACTAAACCAATTCTAAATTATGAAGGAGTTTGACAGGGTAGGCATAGAGAATTTGTTTCCATTGTGTGGGAAATCCAATCAGACATCAAGTCATCTATAAAGATCAAGAAGGGGATTCCCAGTTGATTTTTTCTCCCTCTTTCCTCACACAGACTCTCCTCAGGCCAGCTGTTGTTCCACTTAATGAGATGAACTAGATCAGTTCTAAAAATCAAATAGAAACATAGAAAATCTTGATCGATTGAACTGCATAGTCCAATGGATGGGGTAGAATTTTAATGGGGGTTCTTCGGCAGCATTAGCTGCTGTACTTCCTGCAGGGCCTGAGCCTCCCCTGCTGTAGCGTAAGAGTATCTGGCATAGCAAGGATTAATGTGGGACTGGGAAACAACAGCTCCCACAGTGTGATGTAAAGAGACACATGGCCTGAGACTAGAGTCAGTTGTGGACTGGACAGAGACCTGTGTAGAAGCAAGCATGGAGTTAGCTCATAGCTTGGGCTATACCCTGTATATTTGTACATAATTGTGTGTTATCAATAAACACTTAATGTTCAACCGTACAAGAGTCAGAAGCTCTTCGTCAGACCTACTGGATATACAATATAGTGGCAGAAATTCAAAAGTTGTAAAACTAAAGGAGCAGCGTTCTGGCCTGACTGAAAGCACCTGAAGTGAAGGCACCAATGGAGAACAGCTGAAAGAAGCTCTGTTGCAGAATTTGAAGCAGAAAGGCAGAAGAAAAAGCTCCACTGTGCAGCTGAGGACTTCACAAGATCCCCTGGAGGTCCATTGTGCATACTCAGGGAATGCAGAGTCAAAGCACCTAGCAGTGGTGAGCAAAAAACATTCCGTTCTAAGCCAGGACTAGTTTAAAAAGCTTCAGTGCTGTAAAAAATATTCAGAGCAGCCCGTTTCCAAAAGCAATTTGGCCAGCCCAGGTTCAGAGTCAGCGCCATACCACATGAGCTTGTTGTCAGGGAATAACTCTAAAAAGCAGAAGATATAAAAACCTCAGCCAAAGCTGGGAATGAATTGTGAAATGCCCAAAAATCCCCTAATATCACAGGAAAGGCCCAAAATTTTTGATTTAACAAAATCGCTGCAAAAATACTAAACCCCGAGGGAGTCAGGGCCACCATTGCCGTGGGAGCCTGCCAAAACACGACATGCATGGGAAGACTCTGTAAAACCGATAACCGCAGCACCATTTTTAAAGCCTGCACAGCATTTAAAGCTGTACTCACCTGACCTTCAAAGCAACTACTGACAACAAATTAACATTACCAGAACAACTTGGGCTGATCCAAGAGCCAGACCAAACACAAAATTGGGGGCTTTGGCAGAAAAGACTTTTAAGATACATGATAGCTTCAGGGTTAGATAAAGACAGAAACTGAACAAGTGAATACACTATTTTATCTAGTAGGTCTGTTAGCCAATGATATTATTGTGAGGCAAGGAATAAACAAATCCTCAGATAAATTTGATGAAGTTCTAACATTCTTTGATATATATTTTAATCTAAGAAACAACAAAACTATGGAGAGAGCAAAATTTAAAAAAACATGTCAAACAGCCTGGAGAACTGGTTGACTCTTTTATAAACAAATTGTAAGATTGGCTGAAGGCTATGACTAAGATGACTTTAAGTCAGAACTCATAAGAGACAGAATTGTCGGAGTGGCTGATGATGCCCTTTCAGACAAACTACAGACTAAGGAAGATCTAACTATAGAAAAGGCCATTCAAATAATCAAAAAAGTCTGAAATCCACCAACCACTGATTCTTTTACAAAGCAAAAGCAAGCCATGGTACAGGGCACCCCCAACTGTCCAGCTAGTAAAGCAACAAAGGGGCAGAGAGACTCCATGTCAAGGTAGGCAGTACCCAAACTGACCACAAGAGGATGGGTGACTATGACAGGCAGCGCTGTGGAGTCTAATGACCTCACAGGTGAGAGCAATGTCCAGCAATATCAGTGCAGTGTTTCAGCTGCATCCACCTGGGACACTTCGGAAAGCTATGCAAATCTAAAGCACCCAGACAGGCAGAGGATCCCAAGACAACCCATGAGATTGAGGTACTACATCAGGAAGAGACCCAACCATGCTTCTTGAGTGAGGTCAAGGATCCTGGATTCTCTTTTTGGGATGCAGACATCTCAGTAAACAGTCACCTCACCAACTTTAAATAGGACACGGGAACCTCTCGGATAAGGAACCATGGCTGAGAGACCTCTGGCGATGAGCGACAGGCACATCACTCTACAGGCCTGGAGGAATCCAACTTCCAGTCACAGGCATGATCTTAGGACGACTAAGATATGGCAACAAGCAGATATTTGAAGTCACGTACACCATCCGCAACCAATCATTTTCTCTCTTGAGCAGAGACATATGTCGCCCTTAACCTTCTTAAAATGGCAGGAGACATCAAGACAACCTCTGCTGTCAACTATATGGAACTATAAGTTCCCAAGAGGCCTACCAATAAAGAAACCTCTCGACTGGTACTTCAGCTCTGAATTGTCTTCATTCTTCACATAGCCTGCAGGTGGCAGAAGCTCCTCTTTGGTTAGGCCAGCCATACCTTCAGATAATTACCACTGTTCCTCATGTGGAAGACACACAGGAAAATGATCAGCAACTCCAGGTTCCAACATTTGCTGTCACACTACCTGTAAACACCATGGCACAGACACTGCAACCTCCAGCCAACGTGCAAAGCTGCAAGACGATGCTGGAGCAATGAACTAGCGACCATCAACTCGCCAGAGCATGCCTCAGTGAGGCACGGAGACACACGGAAGAACACAACGTTGTGATAAAAGCCAAACTGCAGGATGAGCCCACTGATGAAGAACATCCAAACGACAGGGAGAGACACTTTCAACTTCCACAAAGATCACAGTGAGCCACAGGAAGAAAGAAAAGCCAGTTCGTACCATGAATGAACGGAGTGGACACTCGCTCCAGAAAGAACGGGACAAGCCAGTGGTCCCCAAGCAGAGCAGATGGAGAGCTGACAAAGAGAAGTTCAACTCTAAGGAGTGAAAAAGCATATCAGAAGAAGATAACCAAGTGCCAGAAACACAGACTACAACTCAAACACAGAATCAACAAAGGTTGCCCAAATCAACAGAGCCTACCACTCCTCCGAATGTGATCAGAACAAGATCCATGAGAATTTTCAAGCCTCCAGACTACCTGAATTTATAATTTCAGAGACTTAAAGTGGGGAGAAGAGTAGCATGATTGTAATGTAAATACGTTGGATAAAGACTTGGCGGTGGTGTAGTATAAGGGTATCTGGCATAGCAAGGGTTAATGTGGGACTGGGAAACAGTGTGATGTAAAGAGACACAGGACCTGAGACTAGAGTCAGTTGTGGACTGGACAGGGACCTGTGTAGAAGGAAGCACGAAGTTAGCTCATAGCTTGAGCTATATTCTGTATACATGTACATAGTCATGTGCTATCAATAAACAATTAATGTTCAACCATTACAAGAATCAGAACCTCTTCATGTGACCTACTGAACATACAGCACCTGCTGCAGGCAAAATGCCAGCAGTGGTGGGATGAAGCCCTTAAGTGGCCATTAATTTCCCCCCTCTCCCACTTTCAAACCTGTTTGCTGGGAACGTAAAATCCAGCCTTAATGGGTTTGCAGTTCCACATTCTAAGCACTCTCTGGATAAAGAAATTACTCCTGTATTCCTTATTGGACTCATTATTGACTCATTTGTATTTATGACCTTCTTTGGATTCCCCACACAATTAGAAACAACTTCTGTAGGTCTGCGCTATCAAACCCCTTCATAATTGGTTTAGTGTTATAATTGATAATGATATTGTTATACGTTAATATTAATATTAAAAGAAGGTTGAGTTAGATGACTATTAGTCGATTTCCTGTGACATTGAACACAGGAATGCAGCACCAACTGCACTCTTATCCAGCTATGTTCAACCTGTATAAAACACTAGTTCAGCCTCAACTGGAATATTGCATCCAGTTCTGGGCACCGTACTTTGGGAAGGATGTTAAAACATTAGATATGGTGCAACAAAGAGCCATGAGAATAGGGAGTCCAGGGGTAAGGGACTGCAGTTACATAGAGAGATTGGAGAAGTTGGGACTGTTCTCCTTGGAGAAATTGAAGAGGGGTTTTCACATGGGGTATTCAAATGGGATGAATGAGGGGTCTGGACAAAGTCGATAGAAGCTGTCCCCATTGGTGGAGGAATCAAAAACCGGAGGGCACAGATTTAAGGTGATTGGCAAAAGAACCAGTGACAACATGAGGAGAAGCGTTTTCATGCAGCAAATGGTTGGATCTGGAATACACTGCCTGAGAGTGTGATGGAGACAGGGTCAATTAAGGCTTTCAAAGGGAATTGAATTATTATCTGAAAAGGAACAATTTGCAAGGCTACTGGGAAATCGCACGAGTGTGGCACTGGGCGAATTGCTCCTTCAGAGGACCAGCACAGACATAACGGGCTGAATGGCCTCCTTCTGCGCTGTAACCATTCTGTGATTCTACCCTTGAAGCAGAGTTACAACCCAGCAGATGGTTGGATTAGAACGCTTCCCTTCGGACCCCAATTCTAAATTTCCTACAATTTGATGTTCATGAATTAGTAGCATTGATATCAATGGACGGGACCTCTGTATACATTGATTAAGCCGTGTACGCACCTACTGGCAATGGGGTTAGGACGCCGCCACCTGGCATTTGTTCGGGAGATGCTGAGAAGGTCACAGCGAGCGCTGCTCAGCAGCAGCAGACGAAGGAGCATCGTCTGGTCCCTGAGCCCTCCCCGGAGGAGGCAAAGCGTTCAGCGCTCACTGACCAACACGGGTAGTCTCTGCCGCCCATCCGCAGCTCAAGGCCTCTTGCAAGTTACTCTCACTGCTCTAAAATAGCTTGTCTTTTCCCTCTCTCCCTCCCACCCCACCACCCACTCGGAGAGACGATGCAGCTTGCTGCTGCGCTACACATCCTCTTTTAATAAATGGGTAGGGGAGCCTCATCTCCAGGGCAACTGTTCTGTGACGCCACTAATGACAAGTTTGTGTAAACGTGATTAAACTTTGCCAATGGAACCAGTTGTATGCAGTGTTAAAAACGGTTCGAGATACTGATTCCCGTTGCTTTCTCCATGGGCTAGCGCCTCTGTCAGAGGCAGATTTGCTCCCATGCACTCACTCATGGTGTACCATAAGATCGCTTGCTCTTCATATAAACTGAGGTGCGCCCTTAAATATGATGGGGTGCAGTGTATTTGAGCAGAGTGGATCATAAATGTTGACAGACTTCAATTTTATGTTAAAAAAATTTCATTGTCAAACATTTTACATGAACAAAATAATTATTTGTTACTTGGCCTCCCCTCTTTTTAGGATTGGGATATGATGTCATTAATTTGCATGACATTATCGTCTGTTATTGTCCATTTTCTAAAAGCAAAATACTGCAGATGCTGGAAATCTGAAACAAAAACAGAAAATGCTGGAAAAACTCCGCAGGCCTAGCAGCACCTACGGAGAGAGAAACAGGGTTAACGTTTCGAGTCCGTGCGACCTGAAGAAGGGTCATATGGACTTGAAACGTTAACTCTGTTTCTCTCTCCACAGATGCAGCTAGACCTGCTGAGATTGTCCATTTATATTCAGCCCATTTATCCCATCTCAATCACAAAATCAAAAATAATGTCGAGGAAAGCCTTTGGGCCTATCGTACCTTATCAAGAATAATTCACGCCTATCTAATCCCCATATCACAGTGACCATTTGATTCTTAAATTCTTCATGTTTTTCTGCCTGTGGTACCCACATTTGAAGTCCAATCTACATTTTGAACAATCTTAGATTGAAAAAGGATTTTCTGACACAAATCTTAAATTTGTGTTTCACCAGTTTGATCCTGTGCTTTCTGGTCCTACTGTTACAGTTTAATTTAGTGGTTTGGACATTTTTCTTTCTGGGACTGGTGGAATATCCATTAATTTAGGGTGGAGAAGGGGGCGAGATAGAGAGTTAGCTCTGTCCACTAGCAACGTTTGTTGGGAAGATAGATTTCATTCCCAGATTTCTATCAACTGCATTGGCGCTTTAATGTTGAGGGATATACTTGTATTGTCATCCTTTTGTTTTAATGGGTTACATCTTTCCTGGCTCTAATATTCATGTGTGAATTTGTGTTTGTAGGTAGTCATTGTGGGTGTCCTGACTGTATGTATTTTGTTCTTTTTCTAGCACAACTTGGCAGTTGTGAGAGTAACATGGGGTCAGAGTTTCCATGGGCAGGTATGTTGTATGTTCTTGCCGTATGACTACTCTCGGCAATACAGTGTCAATGGAAGGGGGAACCATCTGTTAGGATTTCAAGTCTGGCATTCTAGACCATCCTATATTCAATGCTTTTACTTCAGAAGGCACACATGGTACCATTAAAGCTTTATATTTCCAGAGGAGTTCAGGAGATGAAGGTGAAGATATGCTGGTCCTGGAAATATAGGTTGTTTTAGCCTTTGATTAAGGGATTATCATATCCCTAGTCTGGAAACTGTGCACATACACTGCAGTGGTTCTGAGGTGGTCTGGATCCATGGCATAGGAGCCAGTCTCGATGGGCTGTGCTTCAATGTCCAGTCCACTTTCCTATCCAAGGATATTTTGATGCAAGATTTTTCTCTTAACCTTCAGGGATTTCAAAAACAAATATATTACTGCAGCATCTCCAGTTATCTTGATTCCTTTTTACAGGTGGATTATTTAGACGTGGAGTGCCATTTTTTCAATATAATTTTCAAAGACACGGATTTCCATTTATTTTATGTTCTGCCCTGGCATCAAAAGTGCACAATTCAGAGATCTCTGCTTCCTGTTCTGGATGCTCATGAGAATGTTCTCATTGAGCTTTATAATTGCAGCCACTGCATCAGAATGGTGAGATGTGAGCTGCCTTTACTTAGGATCTATTTCTATCTCAATCACTTCTTGAACCATTTCAAGAATGGTTCTTGAAAGGCTGAGTCTAAAGGGACAAGTTGTGGTGGCAGTATCGATGGGATTAGGAATACCTTGATGTGTGGAGTGTGCTACATTGAGTTGTCTGCAATGGGAAATCAGGTTAAGCCAGTGTCCATGTCCAAAGGGGTCTCACTTTGGCGGGGGGGTGGGGGGGGGTGGGTTGGGGGAGGCTGCAGGTAGTGTCTTGAGGAGGTTGGTCATTGAGTTTCTACAGCTACAGGCATTGACAGATGTGAATTGTGTTCAAAGCTAAACAAGGATAGGAGAAAATGCTGCCTCATGACTGCACACTTTCTGTGGCCCACTGAGGAAGGGGTAGCTTTGATGTTCTGCTGGGGAGAGGGTTGTTTGTGCAAGTTCTCTTCTGTTTTTCTGTGATTGGGCTGTCAAAAGTATGCCCTATAAATTGCCTGAAGTGAAGTCTTCAAGATTCATTGGGTAAAGATACTCTCAAAATGGAATTCAACTCTACGTATCCATACAATATGTAATTTAGTCAAATTAGCCAAATGCTGGGATGTATTAGGAAGTAAAGCTAATTAAAACCATTAAGCTTCTGACTAATGTAAGATCCTAAGATAATTCAACAATAACAGTTTCTAAGCTAGAAGCCAATGGCATAGTGGTATTGTCATTGGACTTGTAATCCAGAGACCAAGGGCCATGCTCTGGGGACCCGGGTTTGACTACTGCCACGGCAGAAGGTGGAATTTGAATTCAATAAAAATATGGAATTAAAAGTCTAATGATGACCATGAAACGATTGTTGGTTGTTGTAAAAACCCATCTGGTTCACTAATGCCCTTTAAGGAAGGAAATCTGCTGTCCTTACCTGGTCTGGCCTACATGTGACTCCAGACCCACAGCTCTTAAACGCCCTCTGAAATGGCCTAGCAAACCACTCAATTGTATCAAACTGCTGCAAGAAAGTCACAAAAAAGGAATGAAACCGGACGGACTACCTGTCATCGACCTAGGCAATCTCAGCCCTGCTGACCCTGCAAAATCCTCCTTACTAACATCTGGGGTCTAGTGCCAAAATTGGGAGAGCTGTCTCACAGGCTAGTCAAGCAATAGCCTGACATAATCATCCTCTTGGAATCCTCTGGTACAGATAATGTACCAGACACTACCATCACCATCCCTGAGTATGTCCTGTCCCACCGGCAGGACAGACCCAGCAGAGCTGGTGGCACAGTGGTATACAGTCGGTAGGGAGTTGCCCTGGGAGCCTTCAACATCGACTCCGGACCCCATGAAGCCTCACGGCATCAGGTCAAACATGGGCAAGGAAACCTCCTGCTGATTACCATGTACCACTCTCCTTCAGCTGATGAATCAGTGCACCTCCATGTTGAACACCACTTGGAGGAAGCACTGAGAATGGCAAGGGCGTAGAATGTACTCTGTGTGGGAGACTTCAATGTCCATCACCAAGAGTGGCTCGGTTGCACCACTACTGACCGAGCTGGCCGAGTCCTAAATGACATAGCTGCTTGACTGGGTCTGCAGCAGGTGGTGAGGGAACCAACAAGAGGAAAAAACACACTTGACCTCATCCTCACCAACTTGCCTGTCACAGATGCATCTTTCCATGACAGTATTGGTGGGAATGACCATCGCACAGTTATTGTGGAGACTGAGAAAGAAAAATCACCTAAAGGGTTAAATTATAAAGGGAAACAAGAACAGAAAAATAAGAAGAACAAGCCTGGACACGTGAAATGACCTGAGATCAAAGGTTAGGCAAAGAGTAGATAAAAAGGATGCATGACACAATAAACACAAACAGATGTTGTCTCATGGAATGAATAGTACATTGTTAGAAGAGATAAGGGATGATCAAGAAACTGTATGGGTAAGCAAAATCAATTAGCTAACAGATATAATTATAAGAGAATAAAGAAGGGAAAGTTAATAAGATCACTCAAATTAATAAGATCACTAAAGTTAATAGGATCACTGTGTGAATATGCTGGAGCCACGTAATTGTACTGTATAAATACTGCTTGTTGAACACTGTAACGATGAGCAGATCCATTGTGATCTACTCGCAATGGCCATTGTACGGTTCAGCGCTTAATAAATTGTACTCTTTCCTGAAGTAACCTGCATTTGCTGTATTTATTCTTTGACAAGATGAAGTCTCGCCTTCACATTGAGGATACCCTCCATCGTGTTGTGGCACTACCAAAGTGTTAAATGGGATAGGTTTCAAACAGATCTAGCAACTCAAGATTGGGCATCCATGAGGTGCTGTGGGCCATCAGCAGTGGCAGAATTGTACTCGAACACAATCTGTAACCTCATGGCTCGACACACCCCCCACTCTACCATTACCTTCAAGCCAAGGGATCAACCCTGGTTCAATGAAGAGTACAGGAGGGCATGCCAGGAGCAGCACCAGGCATACCTAAAAATGAGGTGTCAACCTGGTGAAGCTATCACACAGGACTAGTTGCGTGCCAAACAGCATAAGCAGCAAGTGAGAGACAGAACTAAGCAATCCCGCAACCAACAGATCAGATCTAATCTCTGCAGTCCTGCCACATCCAGTCATGAATAGTGGTTGACAATTAAACAACTCACTAGAGGAGGAGGCTCCACAAAATATCCCCATCCTCAATGATGGGGGAGCCCAGCACATCAATGCAAAAGATAAGGCTGAAGCATTTGCTACCAACTTCAGCCAAAAGTGCTAAGGGGATGATCCAACTCGGCCTCATCTGGAGGTCCCCAGCATCACAAATGCCAGTCTTCATCCAATTTGATTCACTCCACGTGATATCAAGAAATGGCTGAAGGCACTGGATACTGCAACATTCTGGCAATAGTACTGAACACTTGTGTTCCAGAACTTGCTGCGCCCCTAGCCCCTAGCCAAGCTGTTCCAGTACAGCTACAACCCTGGCAACGTCCCGGCTATGTGGAAAATTGCCCAGGTATATCCTGTACACAAAAAGCAGGACAAATCCAACCCGGTCAATTACCGCCCCGTTGGTCTACTCTTGGTTGTCAGTAAAGTAATGGAAGGGGTCATCAACAGTGCTATCAAGCGGCACTTCCTTAAGCAATAACCTGCTCACTGATGCCCAGTTTGGGTTCCGCTAGGGTCACTCAGCTCGTGACCTCATTACAGCCTTGGTTCAAACATGGACAAAAGAGCTGAACTCCCAAGGTGAGGTGAGAGTGACTGCCCTTGACATCAAAGCTGCATTTAACTGAGTGTGGCATCAAGGAGCCCTAGCATAACTGGAGCCAATGGAAATAGGGGGAAAACTCTCCGCTGGCTGGAGTCATACCTAGCACAAAGGAAGATGGTTCAGATTGTTGGAGGTCAGTTATCTCAGCTCCAGGGCATCACTGAAGGGGATCCTCAGGATAATGTCCTCGGCCCAACCATCTTCAGCTGATTCATGAATGGCCTTCCTTCCATCATAAGTTCAGAAGTGGGGATGTTCGCTGATGATTGCACAATGTTCAGCACCATTCGCGACTCCTCAGATACTGAAGCAGCAAGTGAAAGTAACAGCAAGTAATATCCAGGCTTGGGCTGGCAAGTGGCACGTAACATTTGCACCATGTAAGTGTCAGGCAATGTCCATCTCCAACAAGAGAGAATCTAACCATCGCCCCTTGATGTTCAATGGCATTACCATCATTGAATCCCGCACTATCAACATCCTGGGGGTTACCATTGACCAAAAACTGAACTGGACTAGCCACATAAATACTGTGGCTAAAAGAGTAGGTCAGAGGCTAGGAATCCTGTGACGAATAACTCATCCACTGACTTCCCAAAGCCTGTCCACCATCTACAAGGCACAAGTCAGGAGTGTGATGGAATACTCCCCTCTTGCCTGGAGGAGTGCAGCTCCCACAACACTCAAGAAGCTTGACACCATATAGGACAAAGCAGCCCGCTTGATTGGCACCATATCCACAAACATTCACTGCCTCCACCACTGACGCACAGTAGCAGCAGTATGCACCATCTACAAGATGTACTGCAGGAATTCACCAAGGCTCCTTCGACAGCACCTTCCAAACCCACAACCACTACCACCTAGAAAGACAAGGGCAGCAGATAGATGGGAACACCACTACCTGGAAGTTCCCATCCAAACCACTCACTATCCTGACTTGGTGATATATCACCATATATATATGTTCCTTCACTGCTGCTGGGTCAAAATCCTGGAACTCCCTTCCTAACAGCACTGTGGGTGTACCTACACCACATGGACTGCAGCGGTTCAAGAAGGCAGCTCACCACCACCTTCTCAAGGGCAACTAGAGAAGGGTAATAAATGCTGGCCCAGCCAGCGAAGCCCACATCCCACGAATGAATAAAAAAAAATACAATCTGTGCTGGAGGTGCATGTCTCAATAAATGACTGTAGGTCATGAGGAGTGTGGAATAATGTTCACATTCCATAATTACCAATACAGTGTCCTCTATTTCTTTATCAATATTCCCTGATTTTTTTTTTGAATATTTCAGAAAATTTTGTTCCTTTAATCTCCATAGTTTTCCCTCAGTGTTTGTCTCCACTAAGCAAGATAGGTGCTCATTGATTTACTAACATAACACTCAACGAACTTTACACTATTTCAACAGGTCAGATTACACATGGAAGTTTGCTAACTTTTAGATGTAGCTATAGGTTTTCTAAGTTCCAGTCGTACTGATGCAATATCTTTTTATCAGTACAGCAGGATTAAAATGAAGAAATAGCACACACTTCATAAAAGAGTTCTGCATGTTCCGTACAAATTCATTATTGCTCAGCAAACTATTGTTGCATGAAAGTGCCATTGACCAAAATGGCACAGACCTGAGCAATGTTCCCAGCTCCAACAATTATGTAACTTCCCTTCAAATTTCACCAGTTCCAGTATACCAGCTTTGCATCCTTTGACAGGGACAGACAGACAGTTGCTTGCTTCGGCAAGGAGCAGCTGTGGATCCATTTAAAACACTTCTCCCACATTGCCTCACACAAAGCTGACAGAACAAACTTACTTCAGAATCCGTTCAACAGTAAGGTAGGAATATGCTAATAGAATTGAATGCCAGTGCTTTGTCAAGCCTCTCTTTCTCTTGTTATTAGTTGTCTTTTAGTCAGTCTACTGGGATTTGTACGGAGGGAGTTTACTCTGTGATCTCCATCAGTGAATGCTATGGGGTATTTTGTGTCATATGCATGCTACAGATTACCATCAGCAAAAAAGGTTTTGCCCTATGTCCCAGTTATTTTCCGACCCGGTCACTGAAGGATATAATAAAGATTCAAATTAATAGCCGGGTGTTATATGTTAACCAGGAACAGTGAATGATGTCTGCTGAAATTTTAATTGTTAAATGTATTGTGCAAGGAAAAGAGTGACAGCTGTTACATACTGCCTGCGTGTAATTGCTAAAAGAAAAGCCAGTAACTATTACATTCTTCCGTAAGTCAAACCCAGCTCTGTTGTCGAGATAAGTCCAGCTACAGGGTAACATAGTTATGAAACAATATTTTACTGGGTGGTGCAGTGTAGAGAACGGTTATTTAGTCACTATGAATGAACCAGTTCCAAAACTTGAAAACTGAAAACAGTAGTAATAACTGCTATTCTGTAATGTTTAACATTGAACAATTTATGAGCAATGTAAATATATTAACAGGCACTCTACATGCAGGTGGGAATCAACTTGCAAAAATAACAGGGATGTGCTCTCTTCCAAAATTACAGTGTACAAAGTTACGCACAGTTCAGAAACTCTCTGTATAATATCCTAGTGTCTGACCTGGACTAGTCTCAAGTAGTACAGATTGTTCCTACTGTTTAATGGAGCAGTGATTGGGCCCAGCTATTAGACTGCAAAATTGACTTCCAGAGTCTGGTTGTGGCCATTTGTCTCTCTTTTCTGCTGCAAGGCTACTCTCTGTGTTCTCTCTTCTTCCCATGCACTTTCAATTCTTTGTGCGCTTTCACTCTCTCCTTCACTCCAGGTTTTCCACAGCCTCCCTTTTTACTGCAGTCAAAGATAATTTTTCCATTTATTATCCAGCCTCGTTGTAGCAGGATAATAGGATCCTATGGAAGGGTTCAGCTCTATAAAGAATAATGGACATCTGCCAAAAGAGCTGTAGGTTATAATCTAATCAAGGGATTCAGATGGGTTAAACAGAAAATTATAGACTGATACTCTATTGGGAGTGGGCTACAATCTGATTGATAGGTTCAGATGGTTTGTGTGTAAAATGTTGCAGGTTAAACTATAGACTGTAATTTATAACTTTTTTGTGGTTCCATTCTCAACAATAAAGTGCCACTCAACAAGAACACAGATCAGAAAGCTGGGCTCAAAGATCAGCTTACCCATTTCACAATAATCCTGATTTTCTACTAAAACTGTCTCGACTCAGGCATTCTGGTCTTGGCACTTGAGTGTCCAAAATATGCTTCCATATGCAAGCCTTCCTACAGCCCCAGAATGGGACTTCCCAAAATGTATCCACTAATTGAGAGGGTTCTATGACATCACAACTTGTGACAGTGAAGTTTCCATAGTTGATAATTATCATCTGAATCCTTACACAAGATTAGTGTCAAGATCAGCAGGTTTTCCAGCCAGTTCCACTAATCATGTCTTTGCATATTTTGGTTGAACAAAGGCATTTGTGGAGAAAATGAACTGAAATGTGTTAAAAAGGAACAAAAGAATAGAAATCTAAATGAAAATTCTTTACAACCATGTTTACTGATGTTATCCACTCTAAGATGGTGAGCAGAAATTTCATTCAATTAAATATTGGAAAGACTGAAGCCATTGTTTTCAGTCCCATCCCTAACTCTGTTTCCAAGCTACTGACACCATCTCTCTCCCTCGCAACAGTCTGAGGTGAAACCAGTCTGTTCATAATCTAGGTGTCGCATTTGACCCCAAGTTGAGCATTCGACCTCATACTCATGCCATCGCTAAGACTACGTATTTCCACCTCCATAACATTTCCTGACTTCACCCTTGTCTCAGTTTAACTGCTGCTTATTCATGCCTTCAGTACTTCTAAAATTTTCTATTCAAATGTACCACTGGCTGATCACCCACATTCTACCCTCTGTAAACATGAAGCATTCCAAAACTCTGCTGTCCGTCACATAACCCACAGCAAGTTCCATCCCTCTATCCAACCTGTGCTCGCTGACCCACAATGGCTATCCATCAAGCAATTTTTTACTTTCTCATATTTTACAAATTCTCATATTTGTTTTCAAATCCCTCCATTGTCTTGCTCCTCCCTATCTCTATAACCTCTTCCAATTGCACAGTACTCTGGGAATAAAAACAAAAAATGCCAGAATATGCTGACAACAGATGCTGCCAGACCTGCTGAGTATTTCCAGAATTTTCTATTTTTATTTCAATTTTCCCACATCTGCAGTATTTTGCTTTTATTTCAGTACTCTGGGAATCTGTGCTCATCTAATTCTGGCCTCTTGAGCATCCCCAATTGTAATCACTCCATTATTGATGGTCATGCCTTCAGCTGACTATACCCTAAGCTTTGGAATTCCACCTCTCTACCTCACTTTCCTCCTTTAACACATGCCTTGAAAACCTATTTTTTGACCAAGCTTTGGGTCATCTAGCCCAATATCTCCTTGTATGGCTCGGTGTCATATTTTATTTTATAATGCTCCTTGGGAAGTTTTATTATGAGAAAGGTGCAATACAAATGTAAGTTGTTGTTGTAAGATACCACAAGTAAAACCATTCTTCTCATGTTTTTCTCAAATTTTAGATCAAATGGATGCCATGAAGACCACTGCAGCACTGTTCCTGAGCTATTTTTGCTTTTCATCTTCCGTGGCCGTTTGCCCCAGTCACTGCATTTGTTACTTCTCTAACAATATCACATCTGTGACTTGTGTCTCACTTGAATCTATTCACAAAGTACCAGAAAACATTCCGTCCAGTGCAACAAGCATATCGCTAGAATTCACCAACATTACCACACTAAAAGAAAAGGATTTTGCTGGGCTTTTCCAACTCCAGGAGCTTCACCTTTCAAGCAATAAGTTGACAAACATCTCTTCAGGTGCACTAAAAGATCTCCATCAGCTGACAGTCCTCGATTTGACCAACAATTTGCTGAATACATTCCCACCAGATTTATTTAGCACCTCTCTTAATCTAACCACATTGAGTTTAGAGGGAAACAAATTACAAACCGTAAATCCTTTATGGTTTCATCATCTTCACAGGCTTGAATCACTGAGTTTATCAAACAATATGTTGAAATCCTTACCTCCCAATTCATTTCAAAATCTGACTAATTTGATAGCACTTGATCTTTCCAGTAATAAACTTGAAAATTTCCCAGCAACTTCATTGAACAAATTGTCTAAGCTGGAGAGGTTAAACCTGGGAAATAATCAGTTGCACAGTATTCTCCCTGGTACCTTTGATCACGTGCTCAATTTAGAATATTTGTTTCTTGGTAGTAATAAAATTAGGGCGATTCCAGTGGGGCTGTTTAATAAACTACTGAAGCTGGACACAATAGACCTTTCAGAGAACAAATTAGAGTCACTTCCTTCAGGAATATTTGATAAACTCCTGAACATTGGGATGAAATGGCAGCAGGGCTTAGATCTCTCACTGAATCCATGGGTTTGTAACTGTGACTTAACATATCTGTGGCGCTGGATAAAAATAAATTCTGAAAAACTATACGCCATTGGCTCAACAGTATGTGCAAAACCTGAAACAGTCAGTGGGAAACAGGTTAATACACTATCTGAAGTGGAGCTAATGTGTTAAAGTAATTGCTTCTAAATCACTTTGTATTAGATTGTGCTTTACATGAATCAGTTCAAGAAAATAAAGATTAATGTTCTACTTTGTCTCTGGCATCAAACATTTGAATAATCTTTTTATGGGTGAACTAGCAGCGCAATGTAGCTGACAGATGCTGGGCCAAAGTGTGGTGGAACATTTATCCACGTTTGATGATTACACACATGGTGAGTTCTCAATCTTGGATTTGCTGTTTGGTTAAGGCACTATGCAGAGATTTTGCACAGGGAGGGAGAAACGAGGCAAGTCACCAGGCTACCGCCTGTCCCCTACCAGTGGGCCAGTGTATTAGCAGCATTGGTGAAGCCCTGTAAGTGGCACATCCACCTGCTCTATTAGCCAAGATGGTGTATGGGGTGGGCAGGCATAATTGTCGTATGAGGGTATTCGGCATAGCAAGGGTTAATATGGGACTGGAGAACAGTACCACTCACAGTATGATGTAGAGAGACACATGACAATAGACAGATGGAGTTGTATGGAGAGACTTGAGTAGAAGTCAGCATGAAGTTAGCTCCCACTCTGGGCTATACTTTGTACATGGGTATCCAGTTACTTGCTACCAATAACCACTATTGTTCAACCTTACAAGCCTCTGAACATCTTTGTGAGACCTACTGAACAAACCCTTACAACATGGTGACAGCTAATGAACGAACCCAGAGCCAAAGAAGCTGGTGAAGGACATGACATCTGAAAAACTAAAGGAACAGCATTCAGCCATCCAAGAACAGAAGCTGAGGAACGCTATAATAAGAGCCACGGCACCACAAGGGCTGTGGTGGAGAGAACCATCGGTCTTCTCAAGATGCGCTTCCGTTGCCTGGACCACTCGGGGGCGCACTCCAGTACCCCCCAGATCGCGTCTCTCTGATAGAGGTAGTCTGCTGCGCTCTGCACAATCTTGCGCTGGAAAGGGGAGATACAGTTGACGATGAAGACCTTGACCTTGGATGGGGCTGCACATGATGAATCCAGCAGTGCCTCAGAGGATGAGGAAGCACAGGGCGATGATGAGGGGCAGAACGATGACCCGCACTTACACCAAGGAGGCAGGGACACTCGGGATAATTTAATCCAAAGAACCTTCAGCTAGCTCCACACACATGGATCAGCAGGAACAGCATTGCTTGGCACTTCCACACGTGGCACTTAGGTGCCACATCTTCCACCTGTTCAGCTGCAAATAAGGGCTTAGTACATAAACATCAATGTCCACTCAAACACTCATGATAAATATGTGAAAGAGAAAAATGCACCACAAACAAAAGACCCTCAGCCATGGTAACAAAGGTGGACTTTATTGTGTCCAAAAGAAAAGCACACAGCGCTTTTTTCCGATAAGAAAAATATGGGTCCCTATTCTAAGGCCAACACAAAATCACCAGTGACATACCCGTGGAGTGCCTAAGGTGCCTTATGCTTACGTGTTCTGGTGCTACGTCTATGTGCCACCCCATCGCTCTGAGTGGCTTGAGAGAAAGCCTGCTGACTCTGCTGTCCTATTGGCTTCGATGAACTTGGCGGGCGTCCTCTGGCCCATGGAGCCTGTGAAGGCCCCGCCTGGGAAGGAGTGGCCAGTTCCTGAACTGGCACCTCCCCAGTTGTCGCAGCTTCAACGGAAGAAACGTTGACTGGCAGAGGGGCGGAGGAGCTGCTGTCCTCATCCAGAGCGCCCTGAGAGGAGTTCGCAGCGACGACAGGCAGCTACTGCACTGATGTGAGGTCCCTTTTGACCTCCCTGCTCACCGCAGATGGATGGGCACTGAGCGCCGACACTTGGTGTCCACAACATCTCCCACATTGGGAATGACCACCCGTGGCCAGTACCACTGTGAGGGCTTGCAGGTCAGAGCATATCCCAATCATAAAGTGTTCCATTCGATTGAAACCCCTCTCTATGAGAGTTGCGAATCTCTCATTGGAGGAAGCCTGAAGCTCTGCCCTGAGGGCCAAACATTCATGTGCACTCTGCCTGGACTCCTCCGTCGCAGAGAGCAACTGAAGCATTCCCTCATGCAACCCTGCAAGATGCAAACGCACTTCCTGCCACCTGTCCTGCAGCTGCTGCATTGGGGACAACTCCAGAAGTACATCATAAGCGCTGGGCTCAGCATGTGCCTCGTCCCCTGCAGCCCTCCGGCTGCTGGCGCCATTGGCACTCTCTACCATCTCCTCCAGCAATTGCGATGTGCCCTCTCCACTGTGACCCAGGACACTAGCCGACGGTAAAGTCCCCACCGAGGTGTGTGTGTCTGCGCTGGCTGAAATGATGTTCCGCAAGTTGCACATGTTGGCCCTCAGGTGTGGAGGGTGGGCTGCGGGGTCAAGGTGCAGGTCGCTCTGGTGGTGATGCTGAAATTAACAACAAGGACAGTGCATCAGTTAGCGTACATTCAGTTCAACCTTTCATCCCTTTCCCCCCCAGCCTCATAAGTCGCTCACCCTTCAAGACCCTAAGGAGAAGAACATTTGTGGGGTGAAATGAGTCAAGATGAGCCCCAACCATTAAACGCACATGCAGACAAGCTGGTCAGATAGCCTCAGGAATGCCACATGGCATGTTATGAACCATAGGAGTGTGGAGAGTGCAGAGGTACCTGACCTGGATGCATTGTGGCCTAGATAGTTGCGGGGCTGAGGCAACATCGCAAACAGTAACGATATTTGCCGTGGATCACAGGAGATTGAGAGGTCACATTATTGGCCTTCATTCTGTAAGGAGGGGCATAGACCGGGTGGGCAGAAGGCAACATTTCCCCTTGGCTGAGTAACGTAGTGGCATTCATCTAAGTTGAGTGCCATGAGGTTCACAGCTGAGGTGCTGAGGACCTTTTGGACAGAGTAATGTGGGGCACACTGGCTGAAAGGGTGCTGGAGGTCCCAAACCTCCTAAGATGAAATAAGTCTTTGGCTGTGCAGCAGCGATCCAATGGCATGTTAGACCATGGTG
Source organism: Cetorhinus maximus (assembly GCF_964194155.1). Classification (NCBI taxonomy): domain Eukaryota; kingdom Metazoa; phylum Chordata; class Chondrichthyes; order Lamniformes; family Cetorhinidae; genus Cetorhinus; species Cetorhinus maximus. The sequence continues at coordinate 71,691,326 of NC_135897.1, read as the reverse complement.
ATAGTGGTCACAAATGGGATAAGGTGACTTTGGAAGGCGGTGGAGTCGCGATTCCTCAAGGGGACGAGGGTCCCTCCTGTATGACCCACACGTCAGACTGTCTCAGTCTGCGAATGAGCAATGTTTCAGCATTAACGATTGCAGCAACCATCAGTGGTTTGGCTGGTGGGCAGACAGAGTGGATGGGACTGTGGACCTCAAATACCTGGCCGCTGGACCCCAGCCTCGCCGCCCCCGGCTGCCCTGGCCTCCTGACTCCTGCCCAGCTCCATGGCCTGCTCTTCAAAAGGCATGAGGCGCTGCAGGAGGGCACGTCCACCTCCAGTCCTCTGGTGCTCCCGGGCACTGTGGTGACTTTTTGCCTGCAAAACAGAAGAGGATTTATTGGGGCTGATCGCTCATGTACTCTGCACGCGCACGCCGCACCCCAACCACAGTGGCCCATCTGAGGCCTCCAGCAGCTCCTGTCCACACTACTGGTGATCAGTCCCCAGAAGATAGTACGGCTGGTCCCAACCCCCTCCCCCAACCTTGGACACATTCGGTGTCCATCACTTTGAATAACACACGGGTCTTAGCGTCCATGGCAAGGAGGCGCAACTAGGTGCGGCGCCGAGGCCAGCAGATGGCACTTGCCCAAAACACCTTGAGGCTCCCCTTGCACCATCTCATTACCATCAATATGACATGTGTCGGAGTTCTGAGTATGTCTCGTGCGGCCTCCCCTGCAGGTTGCCCCCAGACTACTCAAATGCCACAAACACCAACATATGCTGCAGGGAGAACCCATCTTCTCCTCAGCCACTACGGCTGGTGTAAGCACGGTCAATACCCATTTACCCACCCAGCGTGCGACAGATGCTCTATGCAGTAACAAGAGCAAGACCTGGTGGGGGGGCTCAAAGGCTAAGGCTGCCTTCTGGGTCAAATGGCCAAGACAGACATGGTACTCACCCATCCAAAGCACAGCAAATCATTGAATCTTTTCCTGCACTGGGTGCCAGTGCGTCGCACATCATCATGGGCGCTTACCAGCGTCACCCACCTCCTCCCACACCTGGCTGGTGACATGGGGGGCCCTCCTCCTCCCATCCTCCGGATACAGAATGTGCCGACGGATAGCCACCTCTTGCCGGAGGACAGCAAGGCATGCATCTGAAAATCGGGGAGCACAGTCGCCCCCACCCGCCCCCCCCACCACCGCTGGCCTCTCCTGCAGCCTGCCCCCCTCCTCTGCCCTCAATCCAGCATGTCCTTCTCCCCGAGTGGCCATGGTGCACTGCCTCAAGCAGGCTGCCTGGCCACTCTTTTTACAGGCTGCCAGTTCCCCATTGCAACCGGCAGTCTGAGGCAGCCGCCCCCACGACTATTTTCCCGTTCTCCACGGGAGTTGCTTACCCACAGGGCGGGCCTTAATTGGCCCGCCCATGAAAAATGGCGGCGCGGCCCGTTTCTCCAGCGGCAATCGGCTGCCCGCCCACCGCCAAGTCGGTCGGGCCCGCCCGACTGACAAACGGAAAATTCTGCCCAAAGTTTTAAAGACTCAGCCAAAGCAGGGAATTGCCTTTTAATCACCCTAACATACTCTAAAAATGTTCTAATGGGCCCAAATCTTTGATTAGAAAATTTGCTGCAAGAAATCGAGCCTTTTGAGGTCGGGTCCGCAATTGCTGCAGGAGTCGGCCAAAACCTGACAAACGCGGGAAGAATCACTAACAAATCGGTTACTGCAGCAGCATCTTTAAAAGTGAAGCCGCATTTAACGCTGTTCTCCCCTGAGCTGAAAAGCAATCGTGGATAATAGATCAACCCTACCAGATCAATTTGGGCTGACACAAAGGTCAGGCCAGGCGTGGAACTGGAAGCTTTGGTGAAAAAGATTTTCAAAATACATGATAGCTTCAGGATTAGTTAAGAAGACAAAGGCTGAACAAGTGAATACACTATTGTACTCATTAGGTCCAATAGCCGATGACATTATTGCAAGGCAAAGAGTAAATGAATCTTCAGATAAGTTTGAAGAGGTCTGAAATCCTTGGATACCTATTTTAGTTTAAGAAGTAATAGAATTTTAGATGGTCCAAAGTTCAACAGCCAGTCCAACGGCCTGGAGAACTGGTTGACTATTTCATAAATGAATTATACTGATTGGCTGAAGGTTGTGACTACAGCGACCTCATGTCAGAGCTCATACGAGACAAAATAGTAGTCAGAATGGCTGGTGAAGCCCTTTTGGAAATACTACGGGCAAAAAAATCTAACTCTAGGAAAGGAAATATGAATAGTCAGGCAGTCTGAAATTTTCAGGTTAAGCCATGGTATAGAGCAACCCCAGCTGTCCAGCTCCTGAAGCAACAAAAGAGCAGGGAAACTCCAGGACAAGGAAGATAATACCAATAGACCACACAATGGTGGGAGATCATGTCAGCACTGTGGAGCCAAAGACCTCACAGGTGAGAACAATATCCAGCAATCTCTGTGCAGTGTTTCAACTGCAACCAGCTGGGACACATTGAAAAGCTGTGCAAGTCTAAGACATCGAGATGTGCGGAGGATCCCAAAGCAGTCCAGTAGATTGAGGTACCACTCCAGGAAGAAGTTCAACCATGCTTCTTGGGTGAGATCAAGGGTCCTCGATTCTCCTTTTGGAATGCTGACATCTCTGTAAATGGTCTCCTCACCAATTTCAAATTAGACACTGGAGCCAGTGTTACAGTCCTCTCGGGCAAGAAACCATAGCTGAAAGACCTCTGACAGGCACACCACTCTATGTCCCTGGAGGAATCGACTTCAGGTCATAGGCATGATCCTAGAACCACTCCGGTATGGCGACAAGAAAATATTCAAAATTTTGTATGTCATTCGAAACCAATCCTTTTCTCCCTTAAGCAGGGATGTCTGTGTTGCCCTTAACCTCCTCAAAATGGCAGAAGTCGTCCAAACAACCTCTGTCATCAACTACACAGAAGTGCAAGTTCCCGAAAGGTCTACCAGTAAAGAGACTCTCAACTGGAACTGCAGCTCTGAATTATCTTCACTCTTTGCAGAGCCGGTTTGTCCAACTCCCTTGCAGGTGACAGAAGCTCCTCTTTGGTCAGACCAGCCAAACCTTCAGATAAGTACCACCATAATTCGAGTAGAAGATGCACAGTAAAATGACCGGCAACAGACAATGGGCCTCAACTTCAGGCTCCAATGGTTGCTGTCACACAACTTGGGAACAATGTGGTAACAAAACTGCAATTTCCAGCAGAAGAGCACAGCAGCAAGATGATGCTGGAGCAGGAGGGTAGAGACCATCAACTCGCCAGAGCACACCTCAGTGAGGTACAAGGGCACAGGAAAGAACACAGTGTGGCGATGAAAGCCAAACTGCAGGTTGAGCTCACGGATGAGAACATTCAAATGGAATGGAGATACACCTTCAACTCCCGGAAAAAATCATAGCAGACCCTGAAGACAACCAATTACTGGAAACACAGAATACTACAATTTCAACTCCAACTGAACAAAGCTTGCCCAAAGCAACTGAGCCTACCACTCCTCCAAGTGTGACGAGAATGAGATCTCGAAAAATTGTCAAGCCTCCAGGCCATCTGAATTTATAAAGTCAGAGACTTGAGCAGGGAGAAGGGGCAGTATGCAAAAAAAATGTATTGTAAATATGTTGGGTAAAGACTTGGGGGAGGTGTAGTTTAAGGGTGTTTGGCATAGCAAGGGTTAGTGTGGGACTGGAGAAGACTACTGCCCATGGTATGATGTAAAGAGACACGTGACCGTAGACAGGAGACAGGATTGTATGGAGAGGCTCGAGTAGACATCAGAATGAAGTTAGCTCCCACTCTCGGCTATCCTTTGTACATATGTACATAGTTATGTGTTACCAATAAACACTACTGTTCAACTTTACAACCCTTTGCACCTCTTTGTGAAACCTACTTTGTGAAACTCTAACAACAATAATGACATGAAAAAAGTTAGATATAGTACCTGCATTTATAATAACGGGGGAAGGTTCCCTCTGTTCATTATTATATGGAAAAGTAAACCCCTTCGTTATGAAACTGCATAGACCACACAGAGCAAATGTTTCTCTGATGGCATTACACAATCATTTATTCAAAGTGGAGATTCAAAGTTCTTCAAGTAGGTCAAACAGTGAAATTACGATCCATTGAGATTTGGATGAACTGCCATGCTGAAAGCCAATGTGGATGTAGGGGAACTAAGTTCTATGCATCACACAATTTCCTTCACCAATATAATCAGCAGCAGGAGAAATTAGAGGAAGTAGAAAGTAAAGATACTATATGAACTGGTGTGAAAGTCGAATTTTTGAGACTAATTTTTTAGGCCAAAAGTCTTGGGTTCGACTTTCACATGGATAATGTTTTCAAGGGATTGTCTTGTGTGCTTAATTTAGGCCCAAGTGGAATCCAGAAAAGAATATCACAACTGAATAAAGTAAAAATCAACAACACTAAAGAATTCATGTTAATTATCTAACATTTATTTATTTACAATATTACAGTCTCTATACATTTCATCCATATTAATTATCTAACAATTATTAATTTATTTATAAGTTCTTACTTTCATTAGTATTTATACATTTACAATGAAATCCATTCATTAATATCTCCAGGATTATACTTCGGCTGTGAAATTTTTGGGCTTTGATCCCTGAAAAACTAGGGTCGACTTTTACACAGTTATATAAGGTATTGATAACAAAAAAAATCGTAGGTAATGCTGCAAGAAATGTTGGCTGTGGTGAGGCTCTGCTATTGGTACAGAGCTTCACAAAATTTACAATATGGATTTGTGTAAAATTAAATTCCTGAAACCCACAATCACCTGTGTCCCATACCCACTCTAAGTACTTTGTCTCTAGATTGCTGTGCTTCCCCCACCTCCTGGCATCTCAACTCCATTGACTCTACTCACAGGAACTCCCATTATAAACCTTCTCAGCTTGCTACTTCGCTCCTGTCTTCAAAAATCTACTCAAAATCTTTTTTTTTGACTGCGCCGTAGGTCAATTCTCCTAAATCATGTACTCTCTGACCTAATCTCTGCTCTGCAAAGTATCATTATTAGCTGAACATCCTCTTGGCATTCATACAGATGGCAAGGATTCCAGCAAAAAATGTCTCCAATGCATCTTAAGTTTCAATAATTCAGTTGATCTTTAAGATAATAGCCAAAAAATCCATAATCTTTCATGTATTGTGAATCACTCAAAGGTCACTCGCTAATTGGAACACACATTAACAACTTCTTTTACAAGGCCCATACTGAAGCAAAAAGGGCTAGCATGAAATGAAGAAGAATGATTTGATATGCATACCAGTTTGTGTCTAGTTAGCAACTTAAAGTACTGTTTTAAATTTAGTTGAGATTTCCAATTACTTTATTTTGTCAATGGCTGTTGGGTCTTCAACTTCATAAAAAAGTTTGCTACATGTGCTTCTACTTCTGCTTCTACTTTAGCTGTGTCGGCATCACAGACTAATGTCCATACTCTGCCATTCCCTTCTGTCTCAACCTGATTTTCTTACATTTCCAATGGGACTGGTGAAAGAGAACAAGTGATAAATTAAGTGTGCAAGGGGAGTTCTTCCCCTATTACTTCACTGTGGTGACTTTAGCTTAATCAGCTCCTGACTTTCTTTGTTTGGGCCCGCAAGGCTCTGCTGGTTTCTTCCTTCTTTGCATTTTTGCACAAAGTCAACTCCAGCACTTCAAGTTTTTTAAAATTCCCAGGCCTGGAGGAGTGGAAAAGGTTGTTCCATGATTGGTGGAACCCCATGCTGCATCGTCTTCTGCTGACCTGAATGTGACACTGGGTGCCTGAAGAGTTTCATTCCACAGTTTCATTCCACCATTTTTATTGCATAAACCATCCATATAGCTCAGCTGATTGTTGTTACTGTATCTTCAGCACTCTTTGCCCGATACCAAGCAATTCACCTCCAGTCAATCAATGTCAATGAAAGGAATTTGTCCACTTGACAGGATGAAAATAATCAAGACTAATAACTTACAAAAGTATTTAAATGTTTTGGATTACTTCCCGGGGCTTTCGGCGTTTTGGAAAATCTGTGAGATCAAAGCCAAAATTGTCATATGTGCAGTGTGTTATTTATATCCAGCATTTTCATTTGTGGGCAATGTTAACTGGATGACAATGTGTTTAGAATGACACAACATTTGGATCCTTCAAAGTTACAAATTCCTGTTAGAAGAGGGGACTTTATTAACCAGAAGCATTTTCCTCAACCTTTTACTTTTTAGAGATTTATTGACAACAACTTCTTGCCAAATGTTGAAACTATCCAATTGGATTTAATTTAAGTATAAACATAGATAGCATGCATGTATAAAATAATGTAGTTTGATTACAGAATCTGATCCATATGCAGTAGTTACAAAAACAAATTTTGTAGAGAGGAATCAAAGATTATGGCAATGGGAGTCAATCTTTGTGTGCAGAGTCAAGCAATGCCTTTTGGGGCCAAAGAAGCATGACCAGGAAGTGTCGATTTCGAAAAATAATCCACTTTAGCCATGGCCCTATAGTGTCTACTTATAGCTGGTATTCTGCCACAGCATCCTATTCTATTTCCAAATGTATCCTATTCCTTTGTAACAACATTAGCTGGAGATTGCCCGACAATGTGCACAGAAACAAATTCATTGGAAATCTGAAGTTGATCAATGGACAATTGTCCATTCTGGACTAATTGGAGCTGTTGAATGAGAAAGGGCATGCTGTTTACACTTAGGAACACGTGTCATTCGAGGGAACCAGCAAATATTGTTTGTGCTTACCTGAGCTGGGCAACAAACTATGGCCTCTCGTTCTAGAATGCCCCACAAGGGGAAACATCTGCTCCACGCCCACATTGTCTATCCCCTTTAGCATCTTATATACCTCAATTAGATCTCCTCTCATCCTTCTAAACTCTAGCGAGTATAGGCCTAAACTGCTCTATCTCTCCTCATAAGACAAGCCCCGCATCTCTGGAATAAATCTAGTAAACCTCCTCTGAACCACCTCCAGTGCAACTACATCCTTCCTCAAGTAAGGGGACCAAAATCGTGCAGTACTCCAGGTGCAGTCTCACCAATGCCTTGTATAGTTGCAACAACACTTTCCTATTTTTATACTCTATTCCTTTAGCAATAAGTGCCAAAATTCCATTTGCCTTCCTTATTACCTGCTGTACCTGCATACTAGCTTTCAGCGATTCATGCACGAGAACACCCAGATCCCTATGCACTGAAGCATTCTGAAGTTTCTCTCCATTTAAATAATAAGTCACCTTGTTATTCTTGTGACCAAAATGGATAACCTCACACTTATCCACATTAAACTCCATCTGCCAAATTTTGGCCCATTCACCTAACCTATCCATATCCATTTGTAAATGTCTTATTTCTTCATTGCAACTTACTTTCCCACCTATTTTGGTGTCATCTGCAAATTTAGTTATAGTACCTTCTATCCCTGAATCCAAGTCATTAATATAGATTGTAAATAGTTGGGGCCCAAGGACCGAACCCTGTGGCACCCCACTAGTTACAGCTTGCCATCCAGAAAAAGACTCAATTATCCCCACTCTCTGCTTTCTGTTGGTTAGCCAATCCTCTATCCAAGTTAATATATTACCCCTAACTCCATGTGATCTTATCTTGTATATTAATCTTTTGCGCGACACCTTATCAAAGGCCTTCTGGAAGTCTAGATATACTACATCTACAGGATCCCCATTATCCACTTTGCTTGTCACATCTTCAAAGAACTCTTGTAAATTAGTCAAACATGATTTGCTCTTCATAAAACCATGCTGACTCTGATGGATTGCATTTTAACTTTCCAAATGCCCCATTACTACTTCCTTAATAATGGATTCCAACAATTTCCCAACGACAGACGTTGAACTAACGGGTCTATAGTTTCCTACTTTCTGCCTCCCCCCCTTTTTGAATAAGGGCGTTATATTAGCATTTTTCCAATCCACTGGAACCTTTACAGAATCCAGGGAATTTTGGAATATTATAGCCAATGCATCCACTATCTCCACTGCCACTTCCTTTAAGACCCTGGGATGTAGGCCATCAGGTCCTGGGGACTTGTCACCCTTTAATCTCAATAGTTTGCTCAGTACTTTTTCTCTAGTGATGGTGATTGTTCTAAGCTCCTCCTTCTCTATACCCTCTGCACTACTTGTTACTATTGGGGTGGGATTAGTGTCCTCCACTGTGAAAACTGAGGCAAAATATTGACTAAACATCTCTGCCATTTCTGCATTCCCCACTATTAACTCCCCAGTCTCGTCCTCCAAGGGACCAACATTCACTTTAGCTACTCTCTTTCCTTTTATATACTTGTAGAAGCTTTTGCTATCGGTTTTTACATTTTGCGCTAGTTATCTTTCATAATTTACCTTTGCTCTTTTTATTATTTTTTTAGTAACCCTTTGTTAATGTTTAAAAGTTTCCCAATCTTCCAGCCTGCCACTGACCTTTGCAATATGGTATGCCTTAGTTTTTGCCTTTAAGTTATCTTTAACTTCCTTGCTTAGCCATAGATGCTTTTTCCCCATCTTACCATCTTTCTTCCTCATTGGGATATATTTTACTTGGGAGTAATTGAATATCTCCTTAAAAATCTGCCACTGTTCATCAACTGTCCTACTTTGTAGTCTTCCTGCCCAGTCCACTAGGGCCAAATCTGCCCTCATACCTATGTTAGATTTTTGATAGACAAGGGAGTCAAAGTTTATGGGGGCAGACAAGAAGGTGGAGTTGAGATCACATTCAGATCAGCCATGATCTTATCAAACGGTAGAGCAGGCTTGAAGGGCCGAATTGCCTGCACCTAAGTCCATGTTCCTACGTTCCTAATTCTATCTGAAAATGACTAAATAAAAAATTGGCTTGAGGTAAAATAAAATTAGACTCAGCACACAACAGAAACAGAATGTTAGATTCACACAAAATAAAGCAATTGTTTACTAAATCATCACGTGAAAATGGTGCCACTTGGTGGTTTATTTTGTGTAAATTACCAGACCTTGACACAGATCATCAATGAACTTCACTGTTAACTTTGATCTAATGTCAGTAAATATGTTGTGCTAAAGTTGCAGACAGTTGGATCTATGTTTATCCTTTTCAAGGCTACAGTACTAAAACAAGTTAAGATAAGCTTTGAAGTGGAAGGTAACCTTCACCGAGTACATACTAGTCATTCAATGTGCAGAAACTTCCCCCTCCAATCAAGCAACTTCTTTCTACTGCTCATTAATCGTCTCATGCTATTGGTAGCAAGGGGCCATTGTCCAATTGCTTGAAGCCAATTAATACCTAGAATGCCCCCAACATTGATTAAAACTAAATAAAATGTGGGCTTTTTCAAGGTGGTGCTTTTATGTTACATGGAGTTTTCACACTGGCTGTTGCAAAAGCAGCAAAGATGACTTGATCTGGGCCTGGGGCAACTATCAGGAGGGCAGGGACAACCACCCCCTGAGGTCTCAAATGACCCTGCTACCCTCATTTTATACCCTTTTGAGTGAACCAAATAAAACAAATGAACAAATCAAGAACAAATTAAAAGGCAGCTCCTTAAAGGAATACTGCAAAAGGAAAGACAAAAGCTTAAAGGAAACTTACAAAATTAAAATGTGATGAATGGGCTCAACAAAGCACCCCAGTCCCCACAGTGCCCACCAGGCACAGAAGCCCCTCACTTTATAGGGTCTCAAGTGAATCCCCAGTTAATGGCCTGCACCTGCATACAATTAAATACAATTAACAGCAGTGATTATGCATAATGCTGCATATAATGATAATGCAATGCCCAGTAGATAAATGTGCTATTTGCTCACAATACATCATTTGTTTTAACTGATTTCTTCTCCACTGATGCTGCCAGACCTGCTGAGTTTTTCCAGGTAATTCTGTTTTTGTTTTACATCGTTTGTTCTCTTCATTGACAAGGTTCACCACCCAGACTAGAAACAGACACCAACATGGGTGCAAAAGGTCATCCGTGTACCTGTTAGGGGGAATATAGTAAGAATTTGTTGAAGGGGAATTACTTAGAATTCAGTGCCATCAAGTACATTAACAGTTAAGAGTTACCAGATGAACTTTGCATATCCTTAGAGCCTGCTATCACTAGGAAGGCCCTGGGAACTAGCCTGGAGATGGAGCATGGAAACAATATAGATTAAGTGTCCTGGGAACCAGACTGGAGATAAAGGTTGAAAACAATATAGATTAAGTATGCTCTTCAACAGATAAGGAAAGGCCAAATGGTTCCAGCTTAGATTGAGGGAGAAAGTTCTGCCTGGGTGTAGGAGAATGTGTGTACCTATATGTTGACAAGATTGGAATCTGAACAATGTTCTTGTATGTGACCAGTAATGTATAAATATGCTGAATACTTGTAATTTAGCAGAGTGCTACCTCTTGCTTGAGATGGCTCTCTCCTTGCAATAGCTCGAATAAACGATCGTAATCTGTACCTGAGCTTCCTGTGGTCCGTTTGGCAAAGCTAAATGTAATAGTTTAGCATAGCCGGCAGGATACTTGGATCAGATCCTCGGGATGGCTCTGCAAAGTGGGTGAGTATACTTTATTTACCAGCCATAGTTTGTGCAGTAAGCCTACTCGAGAATGGTCCAGTCAAGTATCAAAAGAATCAGGAGGAGGACTCAGGGCAGGAGGCGCCGGGGTAGGAGGCGGAGCTGCGCTGGCGGGCTAGCAGAGCCGAAGCCGCGCAGGGAGGCCAGACCACTACCATGAGAGGAGGCGGAGCCGTGCTGGCGGGCTATGGTTTTAAATAGAACCATAGTTGTAGCCGCACAGATGCCAGACCCCTGGGGAAAACAAATAGATCGCAAGTAATTAAGTTATCAGAGCCGCACGAACTAACTGCACAGAGACAGACGGGAATATAAGAACAGAATGTCGTCAGGAAAACAGGAAAGTGCTATGGAACTCGACTGGGGAGCCGCGGACTCCACCACGAGGTTCATAGCGGAACAATGGTGAATGGGAAGATGTGGCAAGATGATTGGGACCCAAAAGTTCCCCTGCTGAATTTTTTGTAACTTAAAAAAATGAATTGATCTAAGTTACAAGAGCTGTTTGTGCTGAAAAAAGAGGGGGAGAGAGAGAGAGAAAGGGGGTACCCCTAGTGGGGTTAATGAGCAGTGACAGGCAGAAGCCAAGGAAATGTGAGCTTCAGCCAGTTTGATTGTCCCTATAGGTGGAGCCTCCAAGATCCCTTTATTCCCCCCACTGCTACTTGAAGTTTTGGTTAGAGTATGAGAGTTTTAGGTCATTAAGTTCATGTTATAGGAATATAAATATATACCTTGTGTTTGTTTGTGTGCAAGGAAGCTTTTGTATATGAGCTTTAATGTGTTTCCTTCCTTAAATTGTCATTTGTGTGTGTAGTTCTGCACTTTAGAGTCGAAAGCCCCATGTTAGATTAAAGGAGAAATATACTCAAACATTCCAAAGTTTTGAGTATAAGGTTTGAGTAGAGATTTCTGGCAAAAATCACAATTTGAAGATATTGTAAAGATAAAAGTGCAGTGTGATTTAGAATGTTTCTTTTGAATAACTAGGATGCTATCCAAGATAAAGAATGTGTCGATAAACATATGGGACCTTTAATCTGATTCAAATCAATACACATGAAAAAGATGTAGTTTAATTTTGATAATGTAAATTACAGTTCTTACAAAGTTTAAAAAATTGCAGTTTGGTTCCTGATAAAGTTCTCAAAAGGGAATTTTTATTTTAAAAAGGTTTGACAACAATTGACACTAATTCAAATGCTGCAAGCTTTTTGCAATTGTCAGTCTGGACCCAAAATGTAAAGTTAAGCTCAAGACCTTGACAAAGTTTGGCAGAAATCCAATTTTTGGCTGAGTTAATGAATCTGGGATAATTCTAAATAAAAAAGTCAGACATAACTTAGTGGGTTACTTTTGAGACAATAAAATGTTGTTTGAGAAAATAAGGAAACAAAACATGTCAATGCCTGATTTCTGTTTTAAAACTGTTATGAGAATACTTTATTGGACTGTAAGTCTCTCCAGACAACCTGAACAAGATGAGATGGTAGCTATTGCATGTGAAAAATGGTATGAGGAAGTGAGACAGAGAAAGAGAGAGAGAGAGAGAGAGAGATAGAGAGAGAATGAAGCAATTTGTCTGAGAGTTGTACAGGCAGCTTCACGGCCTAAGGCAGGAAGCTAGGGATCAACAGATCATATGGGACTTGGAAGTAGAAGTTAGGTCAGAGCAAGCCAAAGTGCCGAGCATAGGAGAGAAAGTAATGGTTAAAGTTGCTCCCGAAAAACCTGGGTTTGCACCCAAGTGGGTTGGACCGTATGAGGTAATCATGACCAGCGATACATGCGCATGCGTGGACTTTAAGAGAAAGCCGCTGGAAGCACTGGTCACAGTTCTTAACTGATTCCATTCACAGAACTGATCTCAACAACCATCTGGTGACGACTGGGACAGTTATCTGCTTAAGTTCACAGAATGTTAATTGCAAAGTCGACGTTCGTGGGCATGGCGATACTAGCAACAAGGTCGGGGATCATCACTGCTGGTCCCGCACCGCAGGAGGGACTTTGGTACAACACAGACAGTGCCCAATGCAATACACAATGGGGAATGCTAAATTTAACTGTAGGAGATCAAGTGATTTTGAATTGTAGCAAGAGTTTGCTTCAGATCGGGCGGAGAAGTGTCAGGGGTATGACACGTGGTTGGGGGGCACTATTTGGGAAAACTGGCTCTTATGTTAAGTTTCTAAATTTAACTACTGTGTGTTTTAAGCATAAGGAGTGGGCAGGGAAGTTCGATTTTGTTTGAGAAAGAGAGAGTCATGTTTATGTAGCATGCTTGACAACATATGCACCGATGATTGCTCATTCCCACCCTAAGAATTCTGAACATTTGTGGCCCAAACAATAACGATGCACTGACTTGGGCAAATAGCAATCGTAGATGGACATTGGAGATACGCCCTAAAGGGAAGATTAGTACCACTACCCAGCCATATCCCACGACAGTATCAACAATCCGAGCAGGGGCAGTTGAAGCTTTCAACCCACCCCAACTGACCCACCTTGTCCGGTTATGAGTCTAAGACCTTTGAACGGCCTCATATTGGTTAATCATAATAAAGTCTTGTATAATAATGTACATCATGAGCTGGTAACTGTAGTCTTGAACATATCCGGTATAGCCCTGCCCCAGTGGTGCTCGGTCCATACCGATGCACTTTATACGGCTCTGATGGGCCAGTTGATGACTAAAGTGGTTCAGTTCAATGGCAGGATGCAATCAATGGTTATACCTCCAGGCTTAGGAGGGAACCGAGTTAAGCGCAGCCTGATAAATAATGCTGCTACGGTATTCAATAAAGGGACATCAAAATTAAATACAGACCAGGGCATGACACGGTTAATCCAAAACCTGGCTACTGTGCTCGAAAGTCATGCGGGGTCTATCAATAAACTGATTGGGATAGGGAAAATTATTTCAGATGAAGCAAGCAAAAATGATGTTTGCAACACCTATGGATCCTGGGCACAGGAACAAACCCGAGAGAATTTAAGACAGATTAATGAGGAGGTGGCTCCTTTAACGGTAGCTAATGAACATTTATTTAATCTTTCACGACATAAGGATCATGACTTGACTGGTTGCCAGCTCAGAGGTTTAACACATATATATAGAATGAATGTTGGTTGTACAGTGAATAGTAATATGCTAATAGGCATTGTCTTAGTGATACCTGTTATACCTACGTCAACACCCGGCAGAACATTATATGGAGTCGAAAATATTGGGGTGATACGGGGGGATTACTATATCAGGTAATATGACATTCCGCCATTCGCAGTAGACATAGAAGGGAATATAGTTAGCACCACATTAGAAGGGTGTAGTATACAGACCACCACAGTAGTATGTGCACATCCAATATATGAGACAGAAGAAGCAAAGTGCAGATTTAAAACAGCAGCAAATTGTACGATGGAAACTATATGGGCTGCAAAAGAACCAACCCATGTTGCAGCAAAAGATCCAGTACGGGAGCAACTGGATGTGCCCCATCCACAATCATTCAGTGTGCCTACACCTGCAGGTGCTGGCAAGGGTGGGGAAGGTGGAACTGGTCGAAATATATAAGAGAGGAATGACTACTATTCAGGTCATGGAAAGCCTTAAGGATAACCTGACACAATATTTGAACCAGTTCTCCTATGAAATTCCCTTATGACCAGAGCACCTAACCATGATTCGGAGGCAGGCTCAGCAGATGTAGAGAACTTACTATACATTGCAACAACAGGTTAGAGCCTTAAAAGAAGATATGGAGCAAATAGATTCCTCCACATGGTGGTGGTGGTGGAATTGAGGCTCAAATGTGCAAATACACCCGTGGATTCGGATTATCTCCCATGCCCTGGTTGTGATTCAGCTGATATTAGTTATATATTTAACATACTTGACTCATCGTACCCGAAGGTCGCAAAAGAGGTGGCGCTGGGGGATTTTAACAGGAGGAGAAGAGGTTTAGCAAGTCAGAGATCTGAATTGAAGGGCCAGGTGATACAGATGGTTTGACCTAGCACCTTTATGATCCAAAACTGGATACCTAGCCTGTATCAATGGATGGCGGTACGTAAAGGGATGGACAGTATCACTGTAGTTGGCTATCTTGGGCTAGGCCAAGGGCCAAAAGGGGGACTGTTAGGGGGAATACAGTAAGAATTTGTTGAAGGGGAATTACTTAGAAGTCAGTGCCATCAAGTACATTAACAGTTAAGGGTTACCAGATGAGCTTTGCATACCCTTAGAGCCTGCAATCATTAGGAAGACCCTAGGAACTAGCCTGGAGACGAGGGATGGAAACAATACAGATTAGGTGTCCTGGGAACCAGACTGGAGACAAAGGTTGAAAACAACATAGATTAAGTGTGCTCTTCAACAGATAAGGAAAGGTCAGATGGTTACAGCCTAGATTGGGGGAGAAAGTTCTGCTTGGGTGTAGGAGAATGTGTGTACTTATATGTTGACAAGATTGGAATCTGAACAATGTTCTTGTACGTGACCAGTAATGTATAAAGATGCTGAGTACTTGTAATTTAGCAAAGTGCTACCTCAAGCTGCTTGAGGTGGCTCTCTCCTTGCAATTGCTCAAGTAAACGATCGTAACTTGTACCTGAGCCTCCTATGGTCCGTTTGTCAAAGCTACCACAACTGTACCTCTTTGTTGAGAAATGCCCACATGAGATAGGAGTACCAGTGATGGTGGATGACAAATAGCCGGCAGGATTGATGGAGGTGTAGCATGGGTGCATGACTCTCTCCTTAGTTGCATAGGGTTATAAAGCTCAGGGAGTCTATTTTCATACACAGCACAACACAGTTAACAGATGTGAATTGAAGAGTCATGTGTTTCTTTTCACATCTTGTGGAAATGCTGCCCGATCATGGAATCACATCTAACATTGGACATTATGTTTTGAGTTTTGCAAGTATGGGTTGGTTGGGTATAGTCAGTATTCTGCCTATTGTGAACTGCTCCTTTGAAATTTGATATTCTTGTACCTGTCCTGATAAGTGAAAGTCTGTCCTGGAGGCAGCTCTGCACTCAACAGGGAGAGGAGGAGGAAGAGGACAACCAGGTTTTACCTTGAGGTAAGGGTCCACCAACTGCAGGGGTCATATCTCAATATGGCAGAGAACCAATGGAGAAGGTGGCTGTGCCTCAAGGTCACAGTGGCTTTGAATCTTTATGCAACCAGCTTTTTCCAGGGCTCAGCAGGAGATCTCTGCGGAATCTCACGATCGGCCGGACACAGCTGCATCAAGGCAGTCACTGATGCTCTGTTTGCTTGGCTGGGGCACACACATGAACTTCCTGATGGACGTGGCCTCATGGATGCAGAGGACCATGGGGTTTGCAGAATTAGCAGGCTTCCCGCAAGTGCAGGGGGGTATCAACTGCATCCACGTCACCATAACTCATCAACTTCATGAATAGGAAATCCTTTCACTCCCTGAATATGCGGATGATGTGTGACACACCAAGGCTTTCTGCATGTCTGTGCACAGTACCTAGAAGCTGCCACTTCAGCATCTGGCTCATTCATCCAGAGGAATTCGCACATGCCTCAGCACAGGTCTGTAGTTGGCTTCTGGGGGGCAAGGGGTACCCCTTAAGCATATGGCTGATGCATGACCCACTTTAGGTGGCCACAAACAGAGCCCGAAGAGCGTTGTAACAACAGCCACAGAGTGACCCACAATACAATACAGCAGGCCATTGGCATTCTCAAAATGCACTTCAGATGCCTTGAGTGCTCAGGAGTTGCAGCAGGGGTCTCCCGAATAGTAGTAATGTGCTGTATGCTGCATAATATGGCACAGAGGAGGGGCCTACCACTAGAGGGGACAAGAGCTAGGCCCATAGCCACATTATCTGAGGAAGATGAGGAGCAGGAGTGGGGAGGCCCCTGTACCGACTCCTGGATCTGATGAGGAAGAGGAAGAGGGCGGCAATGGCAGACCAGCGAAGGGGCAGGCCCATGTAGCCATGGCTGATTTGCAAGAAAGGGACATCGCTAGAAGACGGCTAATCTACATTAGGTTCAACTAGGCTCTTGAAAGCTCACAATTAAGATCAGTTAGTCCCCAGTGAGCAGCTTCCACATAATAAACGTTTAACATGGAAGCCACACTTGCTCAGGGAAATGCTCACACCCAACAAGAGAGAACGCCAACAGCACATAATGAAAGTCAGTGCCATCCACATGGCTGGAACCATGACCATCATAACCCTGGCTTCACTATAGTGCACAAACACACCTTGAGAAGTCCTTCACAACCTAGACCCTGCGCATATCTGTTAGTGGCTGCCAATGAACCAGCAACGATGCCACCCTGTGCCTAATCAAACCATGACCACAATTCTGAGACTGCCAGTAGGAAGCTGGACTTTACACCCAACACCTACAGGTAGTGATGTGCATTTAAAAACTGTGTAATTTTGATATGTACAAAGTGATAGTGTTACCATGGCGAACCCATTAGTGATTGAGGCAAGATGGTGCCCTGCATTCGCAAATGATCCTACAATGTGTCCCCCATATTGCCTCGGAGGAGGTGGAGGTAGGCTGCTCACCTCTCATTCACATGGCATTGAGGAACATGGTGGTCAGCTTCATCATGTAGGGGCCCAATGGGGACCAATTTCAGCTTTGCACACACAGCTATGATGGTTGCAAGCTGACCTTGCATGACTGCAGTCTGAGCTTGCACTGCAGCACTCAGATGTTGGGTGGCTTCCGTTTTTTGGGTTTTTTTGCTGGTTTTTGTTGCAATCGAAGTTGCAATGGCAGGCTTCAGATGCTATGTCATGGTTGGGTCCACAAATGTGCAAATAGAGTTAGCCATCATTTTCAAGGGTGGGGTCCAAGTTCTGCACAAAGCCCAGTACTAAGATGGACTCGTCCATGCTCCATGACATGGAACACAGGCTTTCTGACAGACTTCCCAATGCACCAAGCATTTGTTGTGCATACACATCAGGCTTCTTCCATAGGCCACCCATTGAAGCCCTCATCTGAGTCTTCTATAGTGGAATCTGTGTGTGACCTTGACCTCCATGGGGCTGGTATCTGTGCCATCTTTGACTCCTGCTTGAATGCAGGCCATTTGTACCAGATGTGGATACCCCCTTGAGGTATCCTCCAAACTATGTACGGTGTCAGTATCTAAGCTCATGGCTGTGAGTGTGAAATCAAGTGATGGCGCATTTTCATTGTCACACTCTTCTTGCTGTTCCTCCACTGCCTAACCAGGTTGCACCTCTTGGGTATTTGAAATGGCACAAGGGTAAGTTTTTATGGTGAGGGGAGTGGGGGAAAGCAACAAGGGTATGGATACACCATTTGCAGCTTGTAAGTCAGAAGAGATTGTGGAATGAGGAGGAAATGAGATATGAGGAGCATTAGATACGGAGATAACATCATCTCCTTGGTTTCAGCCTCACCGCCAGCCATGGCTGCAGCAACAAACATTGCAATAATGGCCAGCACTAAATCTTCCATGGGGATTAGTTCACAGATGCACTTGCCTTCCTTCAGGTAGCTCCTGCTGCCTCAGATTGTGCGACACCTTATCCTTCAAGAGAAAAGGAATTGTGTCAATGTGGTGCAACGTGTTATGGTGATGTGCCTGGGTGAATAGCTGGAAGTGTGTGTGGAAATAAGAGGATGTGCAGCTTGCAGCAGTGCTGAGTGTGTGAGGGTGAGCTGAAGCATATGAACATTAGGTATGAGCTCTAATTTATAGACATTGTTGGTAGGTGAGTGATCCTTTGAGCAGTCACAGAATCTTAATGGCACTGAAGGAGGCCATTTGGCCCATCATGTCTGCACTGGCTCTCCAAATGAACATTATAACCTAGTGCCATTGCCCTGCCTTTTCCCCATACCCTTGCACATTGTTTCTATTCAAATAATCATCTAACGTCC
Organism: Cetorhinus maximus; assembly: GCF_964194155.1. NCBI lineage: Eukaryota > Metazoa > Chordata > Chondrichthyes > Lamniformes > Cetorhinidae > Cetorhinus > Cetorhinus maximus. Next base: position 71,672,730 of record NC_135897.1, on the reverse strand, counting down.
TCTTGAATGCATTGAGTGAACCTGCCTCCAACACACTTCCAGGTACTACATTCCAGACTCGAACCACTCATTGTGAGAAAAAGTTTTTCTCACGTAACACTTGCTTCTTTTGTAAATCACTTTAAATCTGCACCCTTATGTTTTTAATCCTTTTATGAGTGGGAACAGCTTCTCCCTATCTACTCAGTCCAGCCCTCATGATTTTGAACATCCCTATCAAATCTCCTCTTAGCCTTCTTCTCTCCAAGGAGAACAGTCCCAACCTTCCCAATCTATCCTCATAGCTGAAGTTTCTCATCCCTGGAACCATTCTTGTAAACCTCTTCTGTTCTTTCTCCAATGTATTCACATCCTTCCTATAATATGGTGCCCAGAACTGTACACAATATTCCAGCTGAGGTCTAATGAATGTCTTATATAAATTCAACATAACCTCCTTGTTAATGTACTCTATGCTCCTATTAATAAAGCCCAGCATACTATATGCTTTATTAACTGCTCTCTCCATCTGTCCTGCCACCTTCAATGATCTATGCATATATACACCCAAGTCTTTCTGCTCCTGCACCTCCTTCAAAATTTCACCCGATTTTATATTGTCTGTTCGTGTTCTCCCTACCAAAATGCATCACTTCACACTTCTCCACGTTTAACTTCATCTGCCACCTATCTGCCCACTCCTCCAACTTGTCTATGTCCTCTTGAAGTTCGACACCATGCTCCTTGCAGTTCACAACACTCCCAAGCTTCATATCATCCGCAAACTTTAAAATTATCCCCTGCACACCAAGATCTAGATCATTAATATATATCAGGAAAATCAAGGGTCCCAATACCGACCCCTGGGGAACTTCACTACAAACCTTCCTCCAGACCAAAAAATATGCATTGACCATTACTTTCTGCTTCCTATTTTTCAGCCAATGTTGCTACTGTCCCTTTTATTCCATCAACAATAACTTTTCTCAAGTCTGTTGTGTGGTATTGTGCCAAATGCCTTTTCAAAGTCCATGTACACCACATCAACAGCATTATCCTCATTGGTCTTTACTGTTACCTCTTCAAAAAACTCCAGCAAGTTAGTTAAACATGATTTCCTCTTTAGAAATTCATGTTGACTCTTCCTTATCAGCCCACATTTTTCCATGTGACTACTAATTCTATCCCGAATAATTGTTTCTAGAATCTTGCCCACCACTGAAGTTAAACAGACTGGTCTATAATTGTTGGGTTTATCCTTACAGTCTTTTTTGAACAAGGCATAACGTTTGCAATTCTCCAGTTCATTGGCACCACCCCTGGGTCTATGGAAGACTGGAAAATCATGGCCAATGCCCCTGCAATTTCTTCTCTCACTTCCTTCAATATCCTTGAATGCTTCTCATCTGGTCCAGGTGCCTTGTCAACTTTACGTACTGACAGTCTATTCAACACTTCCTCTTTATATATTTTGAATCCTTCTAGTGACAGAGTTCCCCTATCTGTCACCATGGCCTGGGTAGCATCTACCTCCTTGGTAAAGACGGGTGCAAAGTACTCATTTAATACCTCAGCTATGGCCCCTTCGTCCATGTGTAAATTCCCTTTTAGGTCCCTAATCGGCCCTACTCCTCCTTTTACCACCTTTTTACTATTTATATGCCTATAGAAGAGTTTGGGATTCCCCTTTATGTTGGCTGCCAGTCTTTTCTCATAATTCCTTTTCACTTCTCTAATATGCTTTTTCACCACCACCCTCCCCATCACCCTCTGAACCTTCTGTATTCCTCTTGGTTCTCAATTGCATTTTCTACCTGACATCTGTCATAAGCGCACGTTTTCTTCTTTATCTTAATTTCAATCTCCTTTTTCATCCAGGGAGCTTGGGATTTGTTTGTCCTACCTTTTCCTTTCGATGGAATATACCTTGACTGTGTCCGAACCAATTCTATTTTGAAGGTAGTCCATTGTTCAGCTGTAGCTTTTCCTGCCAATCTTTTGTTCCAGTCTATTTGGCCCAGCTCCATTCTTGCCCCATCAAAGTTGCCTCTTGTCCAGATAATTATTTTTACTCTGAATTGCGTATCGTCCTTTTCTATCATCATCCTAAAATGTACAATGATCACTGTCTCTTAAATGCTCCCCCACTGACACTTGCCCCGCCATATTTCCAATATCCAGGTCCAACAGTCTTTTCTTGTTAGGATAGGACACATACTGCTGTCGAAAATTCTCCTGAACATAATCTAGAAACCTTTGTCTCTCTCCACCCTTTAGACTACCACTGTCCCGGTCTACATTTGGGTAATTAAAATCCCTCATTATAACTGCTCTATAATGCCTGCATCTCTCTGTAATTTCCCTGCAGATTTGGATCCAGTTGAGTGTCTGAAAACCTTGCAGCCTGCTCTCTCCCCAGTTGTGTCATTCCTAGTTCCCTGGTCAGATTCACATCCTGCACGACAAACAGCACTTGCTCCAGCCACAACACATCTTCCATTAAGTGGCCCAGGTTGGTTTTAAGCAGTGCAGGCTAGCTTTAAGTGGTGCGAGTAACTCATAATATTACCCCTGCTGATGTGTCTAGGCAATCAACCATGTGGTTTCCATTGGGTGCACACACAGTTCGTTCAAATGGGCAAGTGGCATGAAGTTCACATGCATCACATGCCCAACAACCACCCACCCCTCTTCTCTCTCCATCGCCTCCCACCCCCCCCACCCCCCCACCACCCCGTTAAACCAGCTTATATTTCACCCCTCTCCTATTTTTACTTAGTTCTGTTGAAGGGTCATGAGGACTCGAAACGTCAACTGTACTCTCCTCTGCCAATGCTGCCAGACCTGCTGAGTTTTTCCAGGTAATTTTTATTTTTTGTTTTGGATTTCCAGCATCCGCAGTTTTTTTGTTTTTATTTCACATGCTCTCTGTCTTGCAATCAATTGTGCATGGCAATGCCTGCGCCCACTTCAGCCCACAAAGTATTCATCCATGCCGATACTTTTGCAGTCATTAACTTTGAGAAAGATGATCATATTAGTTATTAGAAGCCAAAAGGAATGGATTAATTCTATTTTTTGACATCTTATGCTAGCAACAACAAAGTGTGTTGCACACAAGTACAAATACGGATATTTAAAATCCGATATACTGTATCATGCAGTGGGAGTACGCAAATTAGTACTCCAATCCTCCAGTTTCTTTCTCAAACTTGGGAGTGGGAATGGGCCAAGTGTTTACTGTTGCTGCACTGGGAGGGAGAATAAATTCGAACTCATGGCCAGTTTTATAGCATGGGTAGGGGACTCTGAGAAGATCTTTAACAACCTCTCAGCTTTAAGTGTTGAGTAGAAGGGGTACCTATGAAGAGAGGAAGAAAATAACAAAGGGAAGAAATATGCAACAACTAATCATTGGACTTTTTAAAAATTTAACAAATAGTATCACACGCATGTAAAAATACTGAAGAACAAAGCACATTTTTTCCCACTGTAGAATGGAATTACACATATATATTATATTATAAAATAAACAGCAGTACTTCAGTACCCATTACCCTGTAACAAACACATAATGTGTTCACATGAAAAATAATTACATTAGACTAAGTATATATAAAACCTATAAAATAGAACATTGATTAATTTGGTGCAATTCCATTAAATGTCCTTGTGTTACAGTGGTTCTAGGTAATGAAAAAGGAGCAGGAAGCACGAGGGAAATGGCTCAAAGTGTTGGAAGCAGATCATTCTGGCAATGCATTGGCAAGTTGGTTAATGTTTATATAACCAGTAAGCTATTGGAGTAGGTAAGTGGGCCGAGATGTGCAATCTAATCCACCAATAGACATCCATTGGTTCATAACGGTTGTATGGATATACGGAAGTTAGTGCATCATGGATGGCATCAACAATAAGAGACATGTCTTTTGAACTGCTGCTACAGAAAGATTTCATTGTCATTGTCTGTCGATCAAAGTAAGCCTTCCCGTAATCCTCTTGTACAATTTCGGCAGCTTCATTCCACATTCTATCAGCTATGCTTTCAACATGATCACGAGTGAGGATGCCTGTGGCAGCTATGTAGTTTCCCAGCTCAATAATGCTGACTTTAACACCCCAACGGTGTTGTTCATAGCGCAGACAGTCTGTGAACGCCTCCATTCCAAAATTTGAAATACAGTAGGCAGAGTGGCTTGCTTTGCCCATGCGTCCAAACATACTGGCAACATTTACAACACGACCTGTAAACATTGTAAACAGCAAAATATACTTATTAATCCAAATGAATTAATAGAGAGCAACTAAATTCTTTCTTAGGCCAAATCTTGTCTCACAGATGCTTTCAGGCCTTCATTACAGAATCCTAAATTTCTTACTGAGGTGCATCCACTTCATTCACAGAATTTTGCAAGATCATAAAATATTAGAACCATAGAAAAGTTCTGGCACAGGAGGCCATTCAGCCCATCATGCCCGTGCCAGCCAGAAAAAAGATGAAAAAGAAACTAGCCGCTCGTTTTAATCCCACTTTCCAGCACCTGGTCTGTAGCCTTGCAGGTTACAGCGCTTCAGATGCAGATCCAGGTACCTTTTAAATGAAAAAAAAACAGAATTACCTGGAAAAACTCAGCAGGTCTGGCAGCATCGGTGGAGAAGAAAAGAGTTGACGTTTCGAGTCCAACATGACCCTTCAACAGAACTTTTTGTTTTTACCTTTTAAATGAGTTGAGCATTTCAGCCTCAACCACCGATTTAGGCTGTGAATTCCAGACACTCTCCACCCTCTGGGTGAAAAAGTTTTCCTCATATCCCCTCTAATCCTTCTATCAATCACCTCAAATCTATGCCCCCCGGTAATTGACCCCTAAGCTAGAGGAAATAAGTCTTTACTGCCTACCCTAAGCCTCTCATAATTTTGTACACCTCAATTAGGTCACCCCTCAGCTTCCTCTGTTCTATGAAAAACAACCCTAGCCTATCCAAACTTTCCTCATAGCTGCAAATTTCAAGCCCTGGCAGCATGCTTGTAAATCTCTTCTGCACTCTCTCCAGAGCAATTATGTCCTTCCTGCAATATGGTGACCAGAACTGTACACAAAATTTCAGCTGTGGCCTAACCAGCATTACATACCTGCTTTTGTATTCAATACCTTGTCCAATAAAGGAAAGCATTTCATATGCTTTATCACCTTATCTATCTGTTCTGCCACCTTCAGGGGCCTGTGGACATGCACTCCAAGATCCCTCACTTCGTCAACCCCTCTCAAAATCCTCCCATTTATTGAGTAACCCCTTGCTTTGTTTGCCTTCCCCAAATGCATTAGCTCACACTTTTCTGGGTTGAATTTCATCTGCCACTTTTATGCCCACTCAGCCAAACCATTGATATAATTCTGGAGACAACAGTTATCCTCTTCACAATCAACTACACGGCTAATGTTTATGTCATCTGCAAACTTCCCAACCATACCTCCCACATTTATGTCCAAATCATTAATATACACAACAAACAGCAAGGGCCACAACATTGAGCCCTGTGGAACACCACTGGAAACCGTTTTCCATTCTCAAAAAGGCATTATGTACAAATTATTATTTTAACCTCTTATTTTCTCATATTCTCTTAGGTTCCCACTATTTTTATTCTCCCTCTTTAAATTTTAGTTGGTTGCTGATCTCTCCATCCATGGCACCCTAAAACCACTTGTAGTTTCCTTATTTTTTCATGGAACATAAAGCACTTATTCTACACCTTCGAATGTTCTTTTTTAAAAAAACATCTCACCGTCTCGCTACAGTTCTGTCTGCTAACTTTACCTTTCACTTTACCTCAGCTTGTTCATTCCTCATCTTTCTGAAATCTGCCCTCATTCAAGCTGATGTTCTAGTTTTTGGCTAGTATTTTGACTTTCTAATTAGCTCTCAACTGTTGTCATATTGTGGTCTCTACTCCCAAGGTGTTGGCTCATCCACTTGATCTACTTCATTGTTCTTTACCAGATGTAGGAATGTCTCCACCCTTCTAGACCTGCTAACATATAGCTTAAGGAAGGAGGCCTATACATACTTTAGAAATCCCTTTCCTTTTTCTCCATTCACTTTCTATCTGTTCCAATCATTAAATTAATAATTCACATCTCCAAGAATAATAATGTTGCTTTCCCTAAAAAGCTCTCTTAACCTGATTGCACATGTCTTCTTCTGTTTCCTTCCCACAGTTTGGAAGTCACTAATACACCTCATTAATATAGCATCCTTTTTCACCTTGAGCTGCAATCATGTTAGGAGTCCAAGTCAACTCTCTCTATAATGTGAATTCTCTCTTTAAGCAGCATTGCCACTCTGATTCCTTTCTTATTTTTCTAGCCCTCCTTAATATATTTCAATATGCTTATTTGTATTCTCCTATAGTCAAGTTTCTGTTAATACTATTGACAACAACTTGCAATTATATAGTGCTTTTCAACATGGAAATATGCGCTTAAAATGCTTCATAGAGACGAAATAGGCAAAAAAAAAGGTAAGACAAGGAAGTAGAAAAAGGTTCCAGGGTGAGAGGCGGAAGAAGTCACAGAGATAAGAAGGGCTAAAGGGGTTTTAACATGAGATTGAGAACGTTACAAAGGGCAGAATCGTCCAGTCCCACTGGTGTCGGGTGGGGACACTAAGGCAAGCAGGCAGAAAATCGGTTTATTACATTGTGAAACCAGTTTGCGATCATCCACTCCACCTGTTTCACACCACCGCATATCGGAAACCTAATTTCAATACTTTAGCATATCGTTACAAGCCCTGCTCGCCGGAATCATCCCCCCACATCAAATTTACTGCCCAGGTTGGCGTGACTTCAGAATGGCGTACTTCATGACTGCCTTTAAAAGACGTGCACCTGGCGACCTGAACTTCAAGGGGAACTCGGAGGTGAGCGCTCACAACCTAGAGCAGCGCTTGCGAGCATCACCCGTAGGTTAGCAAGGAAGGGGGGCCACGCATTTGCGGGGGACATAGGCAAATCGCTTATCCCCAGCTGGCTTTCAGTGTGGTGCTGGGGCAATGGCTCAGTGCGGGTCAGGCTGGGGACTGGGATGTGGTGATGGCAAGGCAGCCCAGGCGGAATGAAATACACAAGCACATGCTGGGGGGCGGGGGGGAGTGGGGGGCAAGGCAGCCGAGACTGAAGGAAATACACAGACTACAAATTAATGTGCGTTTCAGGGGGCAGCAGAACAACTGGACAACTGGGCAAGTTGTAGAATCTCCATGCAAAAGGTGGTCATGGCACAGGCATTGGTGGAAGCGCTCACAGCCCCTTGCAGTGTCTTTATTAAGGTTTGGATCAGTATCCCTCATGGCTCATATAACAGCGCAGCCTGGCTGTGTGGGTTAGGAGAATGCTTGCGCCTGAGCTGAGAGCACAGCATGCAGCCCAATGGCTGAAACTGCCACCAATCAGTCAAGTGGAATGGGGCGGAGGTGGGTGGGTTTTGGACAGTCATGAAGCGCACTACACACTGGCCATCCAAGTGGCGGCCAGCACGCTCCTGCATGTGTTAAGGGATCTTCAGTCTTAACCAAGAGAGGCTCTTAGGGCACATACGCTAACGCACATGTCTCTCTCTTTGATCCTGCAGGAGGAGAACATCAGGATCATGTAACCTGGTGATTTAGCGGTATGCTTCACAGATTACAGAGACCAGGGAAGAAGAAGAATGCGATGGAGGCGCCTGACTCAGCAAAGGGAGGAGCACCTCCCTCAAGATGAAGAGGAGGCAGGGTCTGTTGCGCACACAGCTGAAGGTCCACAGCGAGACGTTGTTCGTAGGCGCTTCGCTAGACCCAAGGTCCATAGACAGCGCTCGCCATTTCTGCAGATGACTGAGAACCAGTGTGGCTGAAGGCTGCACATATCTAGGGAACTGGTCGGTCACATATGCCACCTACTACAGGATTTGGCACCATGGGGTCATGGAGAGTATCCGCTGCCAGTGGCTGTGAAAGTGACCGCGATGCTCAATTTTTACACCAGTGGCTCCTTCCAGGGCTCCACAGGTGACCTGTGCAGGATCTCGCAAGCCTCCATGCACAAGTATATCCAGGTGGTCATGGACGCCATCTTCGCAACGGCACAGAACTTTGTGCATCTCACCTGCGACCAGGAAAGTTAGGAAGTAAGAGCGCTGGGATTTGTCCCCTCTGGTTTTCCACAGGTGCAGGGTGCTATCGGCTGCATTTACATGGTGCTTAGATCTCCATGGCAACAAGCAGTCAACTACGTCAACCACAAGGGCTTCCACTCACTGAACGTTCAGCTAGTGTGCGCCCACCACAAACACACCCTGCAGGTCTGTGCATGATTCCAATGGATTGTCCAAGACTCCTACATCCTTAGCAGGTCTTAGATCCCTGGCATCTTCCAGGGTCCAGAGAGGCTGCAAGGTTGGTTCCTCGGGGACAAGGGCTACCCACAGAGGACGTGGCTGATGACGCCCATGCAGTGGCCTCAGACAGCAGCAGAGTGACGGTATAATGAGGCTTATACCGTGACCTGGACTTTGGTGGAACAAACAACGGGTATTTTGAAAATGAGATGGAGCACTGCAATACAGTCCACCGAGGGTGTCGTGCATCATTGTCGCTTGCTACACACTCCACAATGTGGCCCTGCAATGTAGGGAGGACCTGGCTGAGGAGAAGATGGAAGAGCTGCATGTCTCCTCTGGTGAAGAGGACGTCGAAGGGGATGACGGTAATAAGGTCCTCGAAAGCAAGGATGGCGATGATGAGGCCATTACTTTCCACAAGATTCATGGAGGATGATGACGAGATGCAGTGGGAACAGTCCTGACATCCTCACCTTGCATCTGTGAACATTTGACTCCTGTGTGGCTGATGGCAGCTCACATACCCTCAGTGCTCAGACTCATGTCATGGAGGCACAGCGGAGGCCCTAATTGTTGCTGGATTCCAGGAGGATGATGGCGACATGCAGTGTGGATACTCCATAGATCTTCACATTGCATCAGTCAATGTCTGACTCCTGTCTGGCTGAGGGCAGCTCGCTTCTGTGATCAGGGTCATAACATGGAGATACAGCCATGAAGCTTTAAATGCACCCGATCCTTTGTCAGCCTTCAGCACCTGAACCCTTCAAGAGCACAGTGTCACTGGTCACAGATGAAGAGATGGGGGCCAGCTCCACCTTAAAGGTGCTGAGATCACACAGAGAGAATAACGGAACTCTGTAATGCCTGCCCACGACATCCTGACAGCAAGGGCAAGCACCATCGAGGTACAGGGATCACTATTGTGTCCAGTGAGTGTGAAGCCAGATCGGACTCAGCAGATTTCTGGCCTCCAGTAGTCCTCCGAGTGCCGGAAACCTGGGAAGTCCCTGCTGTGGATCAGACAGTGCAATGTGCTCACCAGTTTGTGACCCCGAGGCTACTTTAGAACTAGGCGGTGCGTGTTTCTGCGCTGGTGGAGGGTGCGGGTGAGCACTGTGATGGGTCTTCAATTAGGGCGTCATCAGATTCTTCTTCCGAGGTGTCTTCATGGCTTGAATCCAGGACCTGGCTCATGGACCACCCCCCTGGCTGCTTCCCAGATGTGCCTGTGAAAGCAAGGAGAGATAATTAGTGCATGGCAGGGGACTGCGGAACAGGGGAGCTGACTCACAGGATGGATGTCTGATGGATGTTGCACTGCTGGATCCTCACTTGGTTGAGCACCGCTGACCTCACTGTCAGCACAGGAACGGTCCAGATCGTCACTAACCAGCTGGGTGACTCTATTCTCACAGTCTCTGAGGACCTTGATATCGGGCATTCCTCCACCAGTCTATGAACTCTCCCTTTGGTTGTGCGCCAGCTTGTCCTGCATGAAAACAGGTGGAGAGAGTGTAAGCAGGACGCCTGCCAGGTCAGGTGACAAGGATGCCTGGCATGTGTGGGTGGGGAGTGGTGCCATGGATGGAATGAGGACACAATCCACAGGGTAAATTAAGGTGTGTGTGTGAGAGAGAGTGAATGGTGACGTCCCTTGAACTAGCAGTGAGTGAGATCCCTGTGGATGTATGATGGGTTTGTGAGTGTTTGAGTTGAGAGTGATGAGAAGAGTGACTTACCCTGGCGGAACGGAGGAAATCATTCATCTTCTTTCTGCACTGGATGGCCAACCTCTTCATTGCAGCACTGGCACTGACCACTGCCTCCCCAGCTGGAGATTGCAGGACCTCCTGCGGCCAAAGCGGGGGTGGGGGGACATCACGCCAAGCCTCCAAAAGGCATGCAGTGATGGATCACTGAACTCTTCTTGGCTTTCAGGACCATGTCTTCTCTGGAGCAGTCCTGGGCTACAAGAATTGAGAACTGTGTTCACAGCTGCTGTTTAGATATGGCGCTCAGAGTGAGGAAACAGTGAGGCAATAGCGTCATGGGCGATTCAGCAGCTGCCCACCAGCCAGACGGCATGTTTCCCGTTGCTGTATAATTAATGAGGCGGGAAGCGGACAATACGGCGCAAAAGCCCGCCACTGCAGCCAGCGGTAAAACATCTACTTTCACGCCCACGATTAGTGTAATTCTGGGACGATTCCGCCCAATGAAAGGCCATGAATCGGAAGAGTTAACTGTTTCTCTCTCCACAGGTGCTGCCTGACCTGCTGGGTATTTCCAGCGTTTTCAGTTTTATTTTAGTTAGGAATGTTAATCTTTAGTATTTGGAGGAACAGGAGCCAACAAAAGTAGCAAGGATAGGGTGATGGGTGAGCAGGACTTGGTGCAAGATTGGATATGGGCGGGATGAGTGGAAGTTTACAGCAGGTAGAGTATGGCAGGACAGCAGGGAGAGCATTGGAGTCAAATGGAGTCATTGGAGGTGAGAAAGGGATGAAAAGACCAGGCAGCAACACGTTCAGGGTATTTGGAGAGGAACAGGAGGTTGGAGATGGGGTGCTAGTTTGCAAGGACAAATGGTTGAAGATGATGATTTTGATGGGAAGGGTGATGACAGCAGCTTTGAAAGTGAGAGTGACTGTACCAGTGATATACTCACATGTCCACTGACAACCATTCATCTTTTAATTTATTTTGAAATCTCCTCTCTTTTGCATTCATGGGTCTTTTTCTGATTAGCAGGATGTGACAAGTGGAGTCTCACAGGGGTCTGTACTGGGGCCTCAAATTTTAACAATTTATATCAATGATTTAGATGAGGGGAGTTAGTAAATAAATTTGCAGATAACACAAAGATAGGTAGGAAAGTATGTTCTGAAGAGGACATAAGGAGGTTGCAGACAGATATAGATAAGTTGAGTGAGTGGGCAAAAATCTGGCAGATAGAGCATAATGTGGCAAAATGTAAATGGTCACTTTGGCAGGAAGAATAAAAGAGCAATGTGTTATTTAAACAGAGAATGGCTCCAGAATTTCGAGGTACAGGAGGATCTAGGTGTTCTAGTGTATGAGTCACAAAACATTAGCATGCAGGTACAGCAAGGAATTAAGAAAGCTAATGGAATGCTATCTTTTATTACGAGAGGAATTGAACATAAAAGTAAGGATGTTATGCTTCAGTTTTACAGCGCATTGGTGAGAGCACATCTCGAATACTGTGTGCAGTTTTGGTGTCCTTATTTAAGGAAGGATGTAAATGTGTTGGAGACGGTTCAGGGGAGGTTTACTTGATTGATATCTGGAATGAGCAAGATGACTTATGAGGAAAGGTTAGACAGACTGGGTTTTTTTCCACTGGAGTTTAGAAGAGTGAGGGGTGACTTGATTGACGTATATGACATCCTGAACAGCATTTATAAGGTGGACGTGTAAAGAGTGTTCCTCTTGTGGGTGAGTCCAGAACTAGGGGGCACTGTTTTAAAATTAGGGGTTGCCCTTTTAGGACAAAGATGAGGAGAATTTTTTTCTCTCAGAGGGTTGTGCGACTGAAACACTGCCTCAGAAGGTGGTGGAGACGGGGTCATTGAATATTTTTAAGGCGGAGGTAGATAGATTCTTGTTAGGCACGGGAATCAAAGGTTATTGGGGGTAAATGGGGATGTGGAATTTGAAACACAAACAGATCAGCCATGGTCTTATTGAATGGCAGAGCAGGCTCGAGGGTCCGAATGGCCTACTTCTGCTCCTATTTTGTATGCATTCCTTTAGTCTGCTTTTACCACCCCAGCATTTCCAGCTAAGAAAACGTGCAGTATAACTAATCCTTACCAAAGCCAACCATAAGATTGAAAAGAACAGGCCCATATTTTTCAATCCTATTCTGTGGGAAACAAACTGCTTAGGGCCCCCAATGGTACTGAGGCTGGGAATACACCGTTCCTTCACTGTCACTGTGTCAAAATCCTGGAACTCTCTCCTGAACAGCACTGCAGGTGCACCTACGCGGGGACTGCAGCGGTTCAAGAAGGCAGCTCACCACCACCTTCCCAAGGGCAATTAGGGATCTGCAATAACTTCTGGCCTAGCCAGCGACACCCACAACCCATAAATAAATAAATAATTGCCGATACACGCCTGTATTCCTTTGTCTATGCCAAATTTCATAGAGCACATTTTTGAATCAGTTAAAAAGCAAATTGCTTTGGCTCCCTTAATGAATTAGGCTCTGTAAGGTTTATATCCAGCCACAATTTTAATTTCCGGGATTGTTTAAAACTTAAATATATCTCAACCAGAAGAGTTATCTGAATTCTCAAACCATACTGCAAGATTGAGTGGCATGCAATAAACTGTTTGAAATAGGCCGCAGGCTCACTAAACGAGGAGCTGCAGCTCACCAGACAATCCCGGGTGGCCCATTGCAGAAGAATTATTAGTTACATGTCAAATTTGCATGGCCACTACAGCAGCTCATCATGATTTACGCACTGTTGAGGTGAAAGGTCATCTGACCACGCAGAGAGATTCAGAGGGCAGTAGCTGCATCATTAAAGCACCTTCAAAAAAGGTAATCATCTTCAGGATTTTTTGAGAGAAATACACCTGTTGCTAAGGCACAGTTCTTATTTCATAAACTGCAGAAATTCTAGCTTAGGACTGGTATAAACATTTGAACTAAAGCAAGATTACCTCAACGCTCATTTTTTAAACTGACAAGGAAATACTGCTGCAAGTTTTCACCAGGTTAATAGAAATATCAAACTGCATTGTTAATAAAATAATAGTTAGAAAACTGGAAAGGCAACTGACACACAGCTTATACAGAAACATAGTGGGGAAATAATGAGCGAAGCCAGGTTAGATTTTTAACTGAACCTTGTGTTTGTGTCAATTTTCTTATAAGGTAATCACTACCTGACAATTATCTGAGGGCTGGAACCCAGTTTTACTCACCCTTTGCTCGCCGGATGAGGGGCAGGAAGGCCTTAGTTACTCGCACAGTTCCCCATAAGTTGACATCTACAACTTCCTTGTAATGTTCCACACTTGTGAATTCCACCTCTCCAAAAGTTGAAATGCCGGCATTGTTCACTATACCCCAGAGACCTGAGTAAAGCACATAAGGCATTTGATCACTACAAGCTGTTCGTGCATCATATTTATTACCCTCGATGTATCATACAATGGGAAATTTAGGGAAAAACCCATTTTTAAAGCCTGCTGAAGCTGACCTGACATTCTAAACCACTCTCAAGTTTCTCGCGGAAAAAAAAAGGATTTTCACCTTTCTGACCAAATATAAATATCACCTCTGTTTGAATTCTCACATACTAGTTACCACATACTGAAAAGCATCTTATACTGCACTCACTTTGTTAGACTTTCACTTTACTGACTAACAATGAGAACTTTCATCAGTGCTACAAGGGAAAGAATGTGGTAAAGGTTAAACATGGAGAAGAAAGAACTGGTGTTGGAATTTGGGAGCATAGAAGTGTTGGTTAATGGGGGACCCCACCCACATACTCGTCCCCACACAGCCAACCATGTTTTCACCCCACCTAACACACAATATACCATACAACTAGTCAAACATTACGAAGAGGCTATTCAATAGTCTGTACCAAATATTTGAAAAAAATGGAACATGTGCCTGCAATCCCATTTAATTTTAAAACAGAAAGAAATGAAATCAAGTTTAATCTGTACTAATTTATCCCTCTCACCTCTCAACTACAACTGTGCCTTTGCTTCTGAAAGGAGATCTGAATTGTTTCTAAAAGTAGATCAATCGAGCATGGATAGAATGTCACTGGCATCTATTTTCAGGCTTTCACCACCTGGTGTACGCGTTCCACAGCTGTCACTCCTGTTAGCAGGTCTATTTCCACACAATGGGCTAGATTTTACAAGTCCAGGGGAGATGGGGTTGAGGGCAGAGGAAGGGAGTCCAGGAAAGTAGAGGGGAGCCAGATCAGGGTGTTTCCCCGACACATTCTCCCCAACGGAGAACAGGGTCGGGCTGGTAACAGGACTGGCTTTTATGCCCCATTTAGGGGTGATTTGGCAGCATCAAAGGAACTTGGAGCAGCCTCCCTTCTGTGAAGGGACTGCCGACTCATTGGAAGCAAGCTATTGGAGCAAGAGGCTCCAAGCCCCAATGGCGGGACAACATGGATGTAAGGCCACGCAATAAGCTGCAGAGGGGTTTCCCGTCCATCCTTACTGGTGCCAGAAATCTCCTGTGCAGCTCTTCTCTGTTGGCCAGCAAGGGTGCCTCATGGTCCCTGACCTCCATCAGCAGTGCCCACCTCTCCCAGTGGGGCTGCCAGCCTGACATTGCTATGGGCCAACTGAATGGGCCAGCAGCATCGGGAGCCTACTTATGAGCACAGGGATGGGCAATTAGGAGGCCGTCTCCCTGTAAACTGCACTGGCAGTCTCGCTGCTGGCAATTGCAAGCTCCGGACACCTAATTGGTCATTGGGTTTTGGTAGCCTGTGGGAAAATCCAACTCAATGACAGACTAGAGCAAGTGGGAATCTAGCAGCTTGCTGTACACTTGCACTCACTCTGTTCAGCGTCCATAAGCATCAATGGCTGACTCCAAACATCTAGGGAATGCGTGTGTCTAGATATGGCATAAAATTTCAAGGCCAACCTCCTTTACATCAGTAGATCCTGTTATACTCAAGAAATCTAGCTGGTGAAGGATATAACTGGGGCCAATCTTCACACACTTTCATAAGTATTTATTTACACAGTTACAGATTGCAAGCAAGCACCTCCAAGCCCAAGAACCACAGTAGCAGTCTGTGTGTATTTACAGGGACACAAGCGGATCCCTATTTAATGCCCAATTGCATACAAGGGCAATAGAAGGGCAATTAGGGATGGAAAATAATATACAATTACAATTAATATACAATTATCAGATTTCTGTTGCCAGGGGTTTCGTAGTTGACAAAAGACAGCTGTGGAAGTGAATTACAAAAGTATTTTCGACTATAAATAAAGAGCAGACAGTGCAGAAGCCTGAAAAAGGGAAAGATAAATCCATACAAACTTAAACTTATTAGCAACAGACGGTAAAATATTTAGCACTTTTTAATACTTCTCAGCCAAATGATAAACTCCACCTCAAGAGTAATTTGTGTGCTTGAATATTATTATCTGTGTTAGCCAATTGACTAACTCAGCACAGATGAGGAAAATCCCAGTGGTGAAGACCTTTGAGGGCCATGGGTCCAAAGTCGCTTGTTTCTCCCAAACATGCTACCCTTATCACATGCCATGTCTTAAATTGCTCACATACTGTATCCCAAAATGTTATCCAGTTTTCAGCTGAATGGATCAATATTAATCACTGAAATATTGTTTCCACAGATTTGTTCTGAATTTCACCCTGAATCCTCAATACCTGGAGTATTTCACCCTGAATCCTCAATACCTGGAGTATTTCACCCTGAATCCTCAATACCTGGAGTATTTCACCCTGAATCCTCAATACCTGGAGTATTTCACCCTGAATCCTCAATACCTGGAGTATTTCACCCTGAATCCTCAATACCTGGAGTATTTCACCCTGAATCCTCAATACCTGGAGTATTTCACCCTGAATCCTCAATACCTGGAGTATTTCACCCTGAATCCTCAATACCTGGAGTATTTCACCCTGAATCCTCAATACCTGGAGTATTTCACCCTGAATCCTCAATACCTGGAGTATTTCACCCTGAATCCTCAATACCTGGAGTATTTCACCCTGAATCCTCAATACCTGGAGTATTTCACTCTGCATCCTCAATACCTGGAGTATTTCACCCTGAATCCTCAATAACTGGAGTATTTCACTCTGAATCCTCAAAACCTGGAGTATTTCACCCTGAATCCTCAATACCTGGAGTACTTCACCCTGAATCCTCAATACCTGGAGTATTTCACTCTGAATCCTCAATACCTGGAGTATTTCACTCTTAGGCCGAGATTTTCCATGCCCACCGGCATCGGGTATGTTCAGTAGCATGAGTGGGCAATATGGCACAATCGGTTTCACGACGGTGTAAAACCAGTTTGCGATCGTCCACTCAGCCTGCCAATGGCAGGCCATGTTTCCCACCATCGGATGTCAGGAACCTCATTGTAATACATCAGCACACCATGATTAGACCAGCCCACCGGAATCATCCCCCCCAGCTGGATCATCCGTCCACGGCGGGAAAGCATGCCAGCGTGTTTCACAACAGCACATAACAGACGTGCACTTGGCAGCGTGCACTTTGAGGGGAACTCAGAAGGGAGTGCACAGCAACGTTATTTAGCGCTCGCCAGGGTCACCTGGTGGACTTCAAGTTTGAGGAGCATTGCAGAGGGGGGCAAGGGCAGCCTTGCGGTTGAGATGACTTGGGAAGGGCAGCCCTGCAGTTAAGATGACTTGTGGGGAGGTGGAGGGTGGGGGGGGGGGGGGGGGTTGAAGAGAAGGTCAAGGGCTGTCCTGCTGCTGAATATAATGCACAAGCTTTTGGTGTAGGGGTTAGGATGGATGAGGGAAGCGGCCACACATTAGGGAAACCTGTATAAAGTGACAATTCCTCTGCAGCTGAGACGGTTCAGACACAGCCACATTGATATGATTGGAGTCGGGCTTCTAGCTTATCTGCCCGCTCAAGCAATGCAGTGGCATCAAAGTGGCACCAAGTGTTCCAAAGCTTTAACCCTCCCAGGCACATACTGCGGTCATGAGCAGTTTAGCAGACTGCAGAACAGTTGGACGACTGCACACATTGTACAATCTCCTTGCTGAAGTTGGCATGGAGCAGTTACTGGCAGAGGTGCTCACAGCCCTTTGCAATGTCACCATCCCGGTTTGGACCAGTCTCCTCCATGATTCAAGCTAACAGTGCAGCCTTGCAGTGTGGGTTAGGAGAATGGCTGCACCTGAGCTGAGAGCACAGCATGCAGTCCAATGGGCAAAGTTGCCACCAATCAGTTGGGAGTGGGGCGGAGGTAGGTGGGGTTTTGGGCAGCCATCCAGTGGACTAATCTCTGGCCATCCAAGTGGTGGCCAGCACTCTCCACAGTGCATTAAGGGGCCTTCAGACTTAACCAAGGCAGGTTCTTAGTACATCCATACTAACCACGTGTCTCTCTCTTTCATCCTGCAGAAGGAGTACACCAGGATCATGGAGCCTGGTGAGCTAGCTGTATGCCTGATGGCCTGCTGAAAGCGAAGATGATGGAGGAGAGAGCAACTGAGGCTCCTGGCTGCACAGAGGCAGGAGCAGCAACCTCAGGATGAAGGGACGGCTGGGGCTCCCGCACATACTGCCCAAGAGCCACAGTGAGTCGTCGCTGGGCAGCGCCTAGTGACACCCAGGGTCTACAGACACAGCCTTTCATTCCTGCAAATGACCGAGAAACAGTGTCACCAAAGACTTCATGTCTAGGGAACTGGTCGGTCACATCTGCCAACTACTGCAGGATTTGGCGCCACGGGGACATGGAGGGCATTCACTGCCAGTGGCAGTGAAAGTGACTGTGGTGCTCAAATTCTATGCAAATGGCTCCTTTCAGGGATCCGCAGGTGACCTCTGTGGGATCTCATAAGCCTCCAACCACAAATGTATCCATGAGGTCACGGATGCCATCTTTGAGAGGGCACACAACTTTGTGCATTTTGCCCGGGACCAGGGCAGCCAGGATGCAAGAGCGATTGGATTCGCCCAGATCTTGGGTATCCCACAGGTTCAGACTGCACTCGTGGTGCTCAGGTCTCCACCACAAGACGTGGCAAACTACATCAACTACAAGGGATTCCACTCACTGAATGTGCAGGTGGTCTGCGACCACCAGAAATGCATCCTACAGGTGTGCACGCGGTTTCCAGGGAGTGTGCATGACTCCTACATACTCAGTCGGTCACAGATCTCTGAAGTCTTCCAGGGTCCACAGAAGCTGCAGGGATGGCTCCTTGGGGACAAGGGCAGAGACTGTGGCTGATGACACCCGTGCGGCAGCCTCAGGCTGCAGCAGAGTGTTGGTATAAACGAGGCTCATGCTGCAGCTCGCCACTTTGTGCAGTAGACCATGATGATACTGAAGATGAGGTTCTGGTGCCTGGATTGGTCTGGTGGAGCCCTGCAATACAGTCCACAGAGGGTGTCAAGCATTATCGTCGTCTGTTGCACCCTTTACAATCTGGCGCTACAATAGGGAGATAAGATGGAGGAGCTGGAGGTCTCCTCTGATGAGGAGAACACTGACAGGGATGAGGGTGAGGAGATCCTCGAAGGCGATGATGACGGGGATGCAGCCTTCGCACTGGCTAGACGAGGCAGGCGCGCTCAGGGGGCCCTCATAGCGATTAGATTTATGAAGGAAGATGACAACATGCTGTGAGATGACCCCATAGATCCTCACATTGCATCTGTGAATGTTTGACTCCAGTCTGGCCTATGGCGCGCAAATACCCTCTGTGAGAATGCTCCTGTCATGGAGACGTAGTGGAAGCCCTAATAGTCGCACAATTGCAGGAGTGATGACACTCCATAGATCTTCACATAGCCTCTGAGAATGTCTGACTCCTGCCTGGCTGAGGGCAGCTCACTTGCGCTCTGTGATCATGGTCATATCATAGAGACACAGCCATTGAAACTTTAAAGGCATCTGGTCCTTTGTCCACCTTCAACACCTGACCTCTTCAGGAGAACAGCATCACTGGTCACAGATGCTGAAGAGATGGGGGCCAGCCCCACCCTCAAAGTGCTGAGAGCACACAGAGAGAATGACGGAACTCTGTGACATCTGCCCACGACATTCTGGCAGCAATGACAAGCACCATCGAGGTGCAGACATCAGTAATGTGTCCATGGAGTGTGAGGCTGCACCATCACTTTGGTCTGAAGGCTGCACAGAGAACAGGGAAGAGGATGGGCCAGACACTCCCAGAGTCACCTGGATGGATGGCCTCGGGCTGGGCACCTGCTGATCCTCCTCCCTATGGGTGCCCTCGGGCCCTCGGCTGACTCCTTGAGGAGAAGGGGTAGCAGCAGTAAGATCGAGCTGCCCAGCATCCCTCTCACGTACACACTGTAGGAGGCCAACTACAGGGCAGGGGGATGGGTGGGAAGCAAGAAGTCCATAGTCACACTATCAACAGTTTACACATCATGCTGCCAGATGAGCTGAGCTGGGTGAAGTCAGGCAATTTTAGGGAGGTGGATATAGGTGATCTTAGTGATGGTGAGAATATGTGCTCAGAATTTCATCTCAGGGTCAAATATGACACCAAGGTTGCAAGGTGTCATGGAACAGCTTAGTATACTTGTGATTGTAAGGAATCATATTTTACAACTGCAGACAAGGGTTTCGTGGATACCGTACTGACACTCCTTCCATATGAAGATGCCGTTCCATCTCACCAAACTATCAAATTATCGACAGTGCCCAAGTTGCAATTCTCCTCGTTACCCAAGAAAACAAGGAAGGTTTCTATTCTCTCAGCACATCACCAACAGCTCAAAATCATGCATGTCCAGGCACAGTTTGAAGGAAGTATTATGATTCATTCACAGAGACAGATCAAAACATGAGAATGGTTTTAAGGAACGGTTACATGGAAGGCTACCTTCTGAAAATGCTGTGTCCATGAACAATTACATGAACTCATCAATCCCTTACAGAATCACAGAATTGTCATGGTGTATAAGGAGGCCATTCAGCCCATCATATCTGCACTGGCTCTCTGAGCATTTTAACTAAGTATCAATCTCCTGCCTTTTCCCCATAACCCTGCCCATTGAACCTGCCTCCACCACACTTCCAGGCAGTGCATTCCAAACCCTAACTACTCACTGTGTGAAAAGCTTTTTCTCACCTCACATTTGCTTCTTTTGCAAAACACTTTAAAACTGTGCCCTCTGGTTCTCAAACCGTTTACAAGTGGGAACAGTTTCTCCTTATCTACTCTGTCCAGGCCCCACATGATTTTGAAAACTTCTATCAAGTCTGCTCTCAGCCTTCTACTCTCCAAGGAAAACAGTCCCAACTTCTCCAGTCTTTCCCCATAACTGAAGTGTCTCATCCCTGAAACCATTTTGTATCTGTTGCTACTGTCTCTTTTATTCCATGACCTATAATTTTCCTCACAAGTGTGGCACTGTATCGAATGCCTTTTGGAAGTCCATATACATGACATCAATGGCCTTGCCCTCATCAACCACCTCTGTTACCTCTTCAAAAAACTCCAGCAAATTAGTTAGATATGATTTTCCTTTAATAAATCTATGCTGACTCTTCTGAATCAATCCAAATTTTTCCATATGACTATTAATTCTATCCCGAATAATTGTTTCTAGACGTTTCCCCACTGACTAGTCTATAATTACAGGGCAGATCTTTACAACCTTTTTTGAACAAGGGCGTAATGGTTGCAATTCTCCAGTCCTCCAACACCTCCCCCGAATCCAGGGAACATTGAAAGATTACGGCCTGTGCCTCTGCAATTTCCACTCTCAATTTCTTCAATATTCATATCTCATCTGGCCCTGGTGCCTTATCAACTTTAAGTACTGACAGCTTAACCAATATCTCCTCCTCATCGATTTTAAACCCTTCAAGTGACTGAGTTTCCTCCTCTGTCACCATTGACTGGGCAGCATCTACCTCATAGGTAAAGACAGGTGCAAAGTATTCATTTAACACCTCAGCAATGCCTTTTGCCTCTATGTGTAGAATCCCCTTTTTGATCCCTCATCGGCCCTACTCCTCCTTTTACCACCCTTTTACTATTGATGTGCTAGTAGAATACTTTGGGATTTCCTTTTATGTTAGCTGCAAGTCTTTTCTCATAATCCCTCTTTGCTTCTCGTATTTGCTTTTGCGCATCCCTTCTTAACCTTCTGTATTCAGCTTGGTTCTCAATTGTATTTGCTGACACCTGTCGTAAGCACACTTTTTCTTCTTTAACTTACTCAACTGCAACCAGAACCAGAGTGTTCATCAAGCAATCTCCTGATGCTTGGATCACTCAGGTGGGGGTTTGCCTTATTTCTCCGTGGAAACTGAAAGCACTGCTTCAGTGGACTCCTTCTCTTCAATGTGCTAGGCATTCTGCTGCCTCATAACTGCATCAATATCATTATAGAAATCTATTGAATGGTGTACAATTTAGCAAGTGTCCCTTCCAGATTCACAAGGTGTGGGTGATCCATGAATGGGCATTTCATTTTTCACGAGAAAACTTACTCTGCTGTACGAAAGACTGCAGGTTTCTGCTCATTGCAATTTCTCCCCTAACTTTGAGACTCACAGCATCTTTAGAATTCCCAAACATTTTGCACAAAAGTTCCTGGCGGAGGACATAGATTGTACTAAAGCTCCAACAGCAATTCTCAGCATTCAGTCCCTAAACTAATACCAACCACATTTACATCAGCCATGGATGTGCCGATCTCTCAGTTGGCTGCAGCAGTTGTATCATCACCCATGTATGCATCAATGACTGAGTTTCATTACCAGCTTTGCATGCTAACCCCAGAACTGTCTGTTGCATTTTTAAAAAAATAGATGGTTCAATCTTTGGCTATGCCATGGTAAAGTTTCTTTAATATCAAATAAATCATAAGTTTCTACTGTAGCAGTCAATTGCAATGTTCGTACTTGTTCAAAAAACATCTTGGATAGCAGCTATCAGTGTAAAAGAGTTGAAATCGCAGTTTACAAATAAAATAAATAAAATGTGGTTGAGATCCATGGTGTCTTCCTCCAACAACTTGTATTTTTTTATTCAAAAGTGAACACACCCTGTGTCTGGATAATGTAGCGTTACAATGTTGTGCTATCAGCCTTGGAACCTGCATTTTAATCCAGGCAAATGAGAGAATTTCCTCCTCTTGCCATTAACTGTAAAGGTCCTACATGAATTGAATTTTGGCAACTCAAAGCTGGTTCTAAGTGCATGTGAGTCCACAACATAAAACCACTAATAACTTTGCCATAAACAGGCTGTTTCGCACAGCCAGGGGCGGAGAATTCCTGCAATGAAAAATGGAAATGTCACACTAGTAAAAGAGAGGTACTCCATTAGGAAGGATAGAAGACTGTTATTTAGGATCCTATTTTTGTGAAGTGCCAGTGCATTTGATGACACCTTGGTAAGGATCAGAAAATAACTGTTGATATAAACGCTTACACAATGAAAAGATTAGTTGCACGGTTCACTCTGATGATGCTCTGCACTATCAGGCCGCTCATATGATTTTCTTCTGGTGCACTGTAAAACCTCATGAATGGAGTCCATCCAGTTGCCACAGGATACATGATGTTCTGGTAATGAGAAAAGAGAAACCCAAAAATACCTCTACAAAGGACCCACAAGTCTTCATAGAAGATCAATTTCACATATAGCTATATTTCAGACCAAATTAAATCCAAGGGCAAAAAACACATAAGGAAAATGGCCCCTCCTATCACTATAACAAATCCAACCTCATCAACTAGACCGCATCAGCATAGCAATACCTCACTCACTGTCTAATATTAAAACTTACTTCTTCCCAAAGAGTAAACTTTCAAAGCATTTTGTTGAATTATCCTGTTTACATGACCAGATTCTATGTAAAATGGAACCCATATCATACCCTTCTCAGGTTCCTTCAACTGGGTCTTTACAAAATCGACGGCCTGTCGCACCTCCTCATCTGTGCATATGTTCATTTGAAGAACTTTCATACGTTCACATTTCATCTTCTCAAGTGTTTGAGCACCTTCTCCATTCTTATCCTTCCAAACAAAAATACAATTACTACAATTTTTCAATAACTAAATTAAACAAAAACAAGTTCTCCCCTTGGTTCGGTAGATAAATGTACTAACTGGTGTCGCAATAAACAATAAAGCAGAAGCGTCCCTTGTTCAATCCTGCATCTATGCTGAATTACCTGACCTTGGTCGGCATGGCAATGGGATGGAACAATTGACCCCCTCCCCCCCTCCGAGTCCCCAAGCTACTGATGGAGGAGAGCAGAATGTTCAGCTGGGATTCACAGTGGACCGCTCTACAGCCACTGGCCTCACTTAAAAAGTGCACAGGTGTGGCTGTTGAGTGAAAGCTGGATAGGATTGGCCTTCACTAACTGGATTCACAATCTAATAGCTTTCTGAAATCATTGTCTAAGCTCACAGTTGTAGAATGATCATTTGAGCAAGGTACCAAAGGATAAACTGCCTTGAAAATAGCCAACGGGAGTCGACTTCTCCAAAAATATCCAAAGGAAAGATAGGAAATTTGGCAAGAAATTCCAAAATGGTGTGAAAATTTAGCAAGTTGTAGGTGCTTTTAAACAAGTGTCAGAACTTTACTGTTATAGATTGGCCCAGGTTCTGTGTTAAGAATGAAACTAAAAGCTGTCACTGTTCTTGTGCAATAAATTGGACAGCAATTTCCAGAGTCCCCACATGCGCAGTGAAATGCAGAAATCCAGAGGGCACAACCTTTGAGTTACCCTGCTCCTTCACAAGCTGCATGATAACAGAATCTCGCCAATAGACTTGGCATTCAAATCCATGTAAGGGCGTAAAATTGATGCACTTGCTTACTGGTTACCACTGAACAGGGCAGACCAAAGTTAGGGTTGGTCCATTCAGGCGTAGGATTTTTCATTCATTCAGGGGATGTGGTGTCACTGGCAAGATCAGCATTTATTACCTATTCATGGTGGTGAGCTGCCTTCTTGATACACTACAGTCTTGTGGGGTAGGTGCACCGACAGTGTTGTTAGGGGCAGAGTTTCATGATTTTGCCATGCACCTGCAGTCCTTGTCCTTCTAGACTGCAAAGGTGCTGTCAAAGAACCCTTGGCGACTTGCTGTAATGCATCCATTATAGATGATGCACACTGCAGCTAAAGTGTGCTGGTAGTGGAGTGAGTGAATATTTAAGTTGGTATTTCAGGTGACAGATAGGGTCCTATTGGCACAGGTTTTTCATGGTGCAATCAGTAATAATCATTGTCAAACAACCTCTCTGACCCTTAAAATTTAATTTTACAAGTATAGAAGGTTATTCCCTCAGAATTTAATTTGTGTTGGAGCCAGGAATATATTTTTTTAACTTTGTCTGTCTCTCTTTTGTTTTCTCTCTTTATTTTGCTTTCTGCACATGGTGTTCTGGTTTAGACTTGAATATCTCAGTGTGGCTTCCACAATCCGACTGGTTGAAGAGCCTTACTGCAGAGAGCGTGGCAGTGACCCAGACAGTAGATAACTGCAAGTCTCTACTCAAAAGCCCACAAAAATTCTCTGGGCAGCTATCAATGTAAACAGTAAGCACCATACATTTGCTGTTGACTACAAAATAGGGAATTAAAATATTTCTGATTTTTTTTTTTCAGTTTGCTATAATTGTTAACAGTTCAGTCACTCTTGCAACACCCTTCAACAAAAGTTTCAACAGGGTAAGGTGACACAGTCAAATTACATCCACAATAATTACTTCCTCCATTGTGGCAGTATTAGATTCCTGCTGTACAGTATTTACTGGAAGCCTTTAAGTCCCCAACTGATTCATTGCATTCTGGAAAATAAATAATTCATTCTCCACTTCTCCCAGACCAGTTGCTGAAAATAAACAACTTTCCATGTCTCCATACAGATACAGCAGTTCCTAGCTCCTCCCTACACTTAAGACTTTTTTTTACAAAACCAATTCCCTTTTTCTCAGAAGTATATCTTTAAGAATAGAATCATAGATTGATTACAGCACAGAAGGGGGCCATTTGGCCCAGCATGTCTGTACCAGCTATCTGTTGGAGCAACTCACCTCATGTCACTCCCCCACCTTTTCCTCATAGCCCTGCAACTTTTCCCTCTTCAGATAACAATCTGATTCTCTTTTTGAAGCCACAATTGAATCTGCCTCCACCACACCCTTAGGCAGATCTTAACCAGTTGCTGCATAAGAAGGTTTTTCCTCTTGTCACTACTGCTTCTTTTGCCAATCACCTTCAATCTGTGCCCTCTGGTTCTTGATCCCTCGACCATTGGGAATAGTTTCTCCCTATCTACTCCATCCAGGCTCCTCATGATTTTGAATACCTCAAACAAATCTCCATTAAATTCATTTCTACAGTGGAATTCTCAAAATAAGTACATAGGAACAAGATTCTGCCCGCAATCTTGAAATAAATAAATAAACCATGTTTACAATTCATAACCAATCCGTCCCTACAAATTTCATTCTCAGTGTTGGTGTTTTATAAGTAAACTTGCACTCTCAACATTATGATTATTACTACATTCCCACTCCTGCCCTTTTATAAATAACTGATAAACAAACATTTATATAACTATAAACTTCAGTAAATAAAATTTTGGGAAGCAGCATGTGGGTAATTTGATGTGGTGCGCTTGGGAGAAAAAAAGATGAATTTTGGCGCTATCGTTCCCAAAGCTCTTCACCACAGGTTTTCCTCATGTCATTTCTGAGCCTGGTGTACCCTTATTAATAGAGATTGATTACTATGATTAGCCAACAACTCCATTATTATTGTATCATGCGACTACCAAGATGATAGGAAACAAACTTGATGGACCCTGGTATTATTTTCATCTTGCAATTCCTTTGTTCCTATGTTCATTCCCTCTACAGTCCTTCTATTAATAAATCACCCAAGGTTCAAATTTATAGATAAATGCCTGGGACCAGAAATCTGAAAATAAATACAAAACAGTACACTTCCACCGCTACGATTAAATACATTGACCCAGTCCAAATGTCTATAAATTCCATGCCCAGAAATAAATAAATCACCTTGACAACACTGCATTACACTCATATCTTTAAAAATTCCAAACCCTCCAACTTACTGTGAACAGTCCAATGGAACATTAATTACAAGAATGAAGGAAACAAATAAGGATGATGTGGAGAACAGTTATATTTTATGATACACGGGTAGAAAATAAAAGGTGGAAACAGAAAATGCTGGAAACACAGCAGTTCTGACAGCATCTGTGGAAACAGAATTTCATGTTTCAGGCCAATGACCTTTCATCTGAACAGAATAGAAAATAGAGCAGGTGACTATCTATTGATTATGTCGTATAAGCTTAGCATAAGGAATGATTTTTCAGTTTTCATTTTAAAATTATGAAAGACATTAGGAAACTGATTGTCACTCAGTACAGCAAATACTGTGCCAGTTAAAACATTCAAAAGGATATCGAATTGGCAGTTCAACAAAAAGTAGGAAGTTGTTTGTCTGGGGTGGTGAGGAGATGTTTTCTAAGTTGCTGATAGAAGATCCAGATGATAGTTAAGCTGGATGGGTAGAAGGACCATTTTTCGATGTCACATTTTTTTTCAATTCTAAAGTATGAGATTTATATTTTTAATAATAATAGATATGCTGTCACTTTAGACTGAAGATCATTTTAAGCCAATCCGCCTGACAGGAAACTATCACAATCAGATTGACAGTTCGTTTTACACACTGCCTGATTTTATTTTCCATTGACTTCACAGAATAGTACATAAGTTAGTCCAAATAATGTAGGCGAATTACACTGAGTAACGTTCATGCAAACAAAATGCATGGCTCATAAGTAACACGGGCAATGAAAATAAATTATTGGATGGCTCATGGGATTTTTTCCCTCTCTGTCTAGCTATAATTGGACATTTTAACAACTCAGAATGGCTAACTGAACAGGTTCAGTCAATCAGAATGGATGCATTATCATTCTATGGACAAACCTGAAGTGTAACATACTGATATGAAACAGGAAATGTACTACACTCTAGTCTTTAACGACATAATTATAAGAGTGCATATTAAGTACTTTAATCAGTTTGTAAGTGATCTAGTGCTTTACAAAATTTAGTTTTGTTTCAGGAATTTAATCTATAATCCAGATCATCACTATTACATTTCAAGTTCTTTATCATTCATTCACAGGATGTGGGCGTCACTGGCAAGGCCAGCATTTATTGCCCATTCCTAAATGCCCTTCAGAAGATGGTGGTAAGCCTTCCTGAAACATTTAAGATTTTTTTTAAGTGGTTTGGTATAACTGAGTGGCTTGCTAGGCTATCTCAGTCAACCACATTGCTGTGGGTCAGGAGTCACATTAAGGCCAGACGGTTAAGGACAGCAGATTTCCTTCCCTTTACTGAACCAGATGGGTGTCTACAAGAATCTGGTAGTTTCATTGTTACCATTAGTTACTCGCTTTTTATTCTAGATTTTTTTTTGTTTAATTAACTGAATTCCCAAGCTCCCATTGTGGGATTTGAACTCTCGTCTCTAGATTATTAGCCCAGGCCTTTGGATTGCTAGTCCACTAACAGAACCATTTTGCTACTGTATCCCACGTACAAGTTGCTATTGTCTTGGTCTTGACAGTGTACAGCATTTTTTATTAGCTTGCCATGCATGGCATTCAATTATTTATTACATTTTCAAAGGGGAAAAGGAATGGAGAACGATAAATTGTTTCAGTTGGAAACATCAAAATATGCATCATAAGTATTTGACTGTGTAGAGGTTAAACATATAATTAAACAGATAATTGTAATTCTGTGTGGTTGAAGTGGGGTAGTAGAAGGATTAAAGAGTGAAAGTCAGCACAAGATGATGAATCATAAGCAAGACTCAGCATGAGCTGTGACGTAGTGCAGTCACACTGGAACAGAATGAGTTGTTCCTACCCGGGTTTAGGTGGCAGATGCCAAAGTTTAACCAAGTTCAAGGAGTGCAATGTGGTGCAACAGCGAGCAATTCGCAGTACCCCTGCAAGTGGAGTTTAAAATGTAAATGTTAAAATTTAAAATGTAAATGTAACTACTGACCCATAAACAAGGCAAGATTGTTTTGGAAAGTATGTATTTAAGAGCTCACACAATAAAGCTGCAGACTTGGTTACTTATGATTTTGAACAAATAAGGAATTTGGGATGTTCTGAGATTTTAAGGAGATAGCATTGTTGCTTTATTGGTGTATTTTTGATTATGGAGTGGTTGAGAAAAACATAAGCAGGTTGTGACTAGTGTTGTGACAAGGTTCCATCCTTTCCATTGTTTATAAGTTGACCCTTGGAAAACATTCAAAATGGAGCCATTTTCCAAATGCATGCTGATGACAACACCTTAATTCTGCACCATGACTGTTCAGTGAAACAATAACTCGAGAAGAAATTAGGTATGAAAGTAGGTTAAAATATGGACTCTTCACCTCTGGAACTTGGATTTGAATTCAATCTAAAGTCAAATGATAAGCTTGAAAGGTGTCAATATTGCCAAGTTATATTTATTCATAAACGTAAAAACGCAGCCTACAGTTTCATTCAAGTGTCATCACCAATTTCTATCCAAATACTCAAACTTTCCAAAAGTTGATGAAAGGTCAACGCCATTAAATGTTAACTTGGTTTCTCTCTCCAAAGATGTGACTAATCTGCTCAGAATTTGCAGAATTGTTTGTTTCTAAGTCAAACTTTCTGCATCACTTTGAAAACAACAGCGTTGTTCCCAGTTTTCCATCTCCCACGAGTTTACACTCATCATCAGAAATATGATTGGAAAAGCAGAGAACACGAGACACTTTGCTAAGTTCTTCAATCCCAAGGTCTAACAGAACAAAGTAGAATATGTCACAGACTCACCTTTAAGAGGCAGCCAGCAAAGACAGTAAACCCTTTGGTATGTAGATGCTTTGCTAAAGCAAATCCAATTCCTTTATCACACCCTGTGATTAAGATAGCTTTGTCCTTAACCTAGAAACAAGGATAACCAATAAAACAGACGTGTTAATCTGATAAAATCTCAAGAATGCATCTAACTTGCCAGCAATAAATAAGTTATTTAAGTATAGCTATAAAGCACCAAGGGAATGAAATGCTAGTAAACTACTGTAATGCTGATTCACACTACAGCTAGACAATCTCAAATTCATGGTATTTGCTAGCTGAATATTGGCAAATGAAATTAGAATTAATAATTTTGATCATGGTATTTCATTAAAGAGAGATTTCAGAGAAACCTCACAAAACACATTTATAAAGCATTAGACTAGTCACCCAAATAATACAGACCAAAATAGGAGGTCAATCCTCTTGAGTGAGTGCTAAGAAAATCTATAACTGAAATCATCCTGAATTAATTACAGGAAGTGACTAAGCACAGGAAAATGCTGCAAGGCATCCTGCAAATTACAGTATTTATTGCTCAGTAAGTGGATTTTCTGCTTGAACAACTGTGTTAACAAGTCCCACAGATTTTTAAAATGCTGCTCTATAGGGAGATCTGAGCATACAAATCTCAAACCCAAACAATATCACTTATAGAGCATCTAGTTTGCTGTGATTTACATGATCTTCTATTTCGGAAAATGACAAGTGAAAACTGCTGTGCAAAAGAACATATGATTACATTAAGAGTTGCTGCAACAACTCAAATTGGTCATATATTCTGACAGAAAGAGAGCAGCAGTATTTGAAGAAATGTTAGTTTTGCATAACAACACAAATGTTTGCTTTCAGTTTGTTAAAAAAGGTAGAAACTATGAAATTATTGGCACAATTAAAATATAAACATTTAAATATATACTTTGCTATAAAGGTTAAGCGACTAATATTAGAGTAGGTTGAGGTTGGGGGATGAGTTAGGATTCAGTGTTGCATCCCCTACCATTTCTAATTTACATCAGGGATTTTGATTCAAAAACTTAGTGATACAGTAACAATTTTCAGATACATCATCTAATCTATTCATCCAATGTCTCACCAGGTTACCTTGATGTGCTTCTATGGGTGCATTCACATCGCAACTCTGATGCTATTGCAGTCCTTTCACTTTGCACCGGCCCTGCAGTTACAGTCAGTGCACCTTGAATCCCGAATGCAGATCCGATGTGACAGTGAAATGAAGCAGAACCCCCCCAGAGGAGGAAATATCAACCTGCTTCTCTTCGAGTCACAGCAGTTGGCAGAATTTGAATTCAATTTTTTAAAAATCTGGAATTAAAAGTCTCCCGCATGTCCGCCCTTGGCCTGCTGCAACGTTCCAGTGAAGCCCAGCACAAGCTGGAGGAACAGCACCTCATCTTCTGATTAGGCACTTTACAGCCTTCTGGACTTAACATTGAGTTCAACAACTTCAGACTATGAACTCTCTCCTCTATCTTCATCTCTTTTTTTAACCCTTTTTTAAAAAAAATTATTTTTATTTTTTATCCACTTATTTTCATTTTTATTCATTGTTTTATCCCCTTTTCATCCCTTTCCCCATCGCTTTTCGCAACCACTGCCCCCTCCTCCCACCCCACCCCCAAAAAGACCATCTGTTACTTGTTGCATGTTGTTCTTTCACAGAGTGCTTACCCTTGTTCTGCTATTAACACATTCTGCTTTCTTACCTTTATGCCACTATCAGCACCTCCTTTAGACTTACCACTACCATTAACACTCCCTTTGTCGTTTTGTCCATGACATCTTTGTCAATCTCTCCTTAGTCCCCACCTAGTGTTGGCCTTCTATCCAGCTTCACCTGTTCCACCCCTGCTTAAACAGTATAAATCACATTTCCACTTCTAGTTAGCTCTGAAGAAGGTCATACAGACTCGAAACATTGGGCAGAATTTTGCCCTTGACGGGCGGGTGGGCCCGACCAACTCGGCAGTGGGCGGGCAGCCGATTGCCGCCGCCGAAATGGGCCGCACCACCATTTTGCGTGGGCAGGCCAATTAAGGCCCGCCCGGCAGGCTAGCGACTCCCGTGTACATCGGGAAAATCGTTGCGGCAGCGGGCGTGTTCAGACCGCCGGTTCCAATGGGGAACTGGCAGTCTGTATAAAGAGTAGCCAGGCAGCCTCGTTGAAGGAGTGCACCATGGCCACTGACAGAGAGCGACATGCTGCTTTCAGAGCATAAGAGGAGGAGGAAGGGGGCAGGCTGCAGGATAGGCCAGCAAGGGGTGGGGGGGGGGCGGGGGGGGGGGGGGGGGCGCCGCTGTGCCCCTCACTTCTCCGATGCCTGCCTTGCTGTCCTCCTCCAAGAGGTGTCCAACCATCGGGATATTTTGTATCCGGAGGATGGGAGGAGGAGGGCCCCCACGTCACCAGGCAGGCATGGCAGGAGGTGGCGGTGGCTGTAAGCGCCCATGACGATGTGCGGCGCACCGGGACGCAGGGCCGCAAATGATTCAATGATTTGCTGCGCTCTGGAAGGGTGAGTACCATGTCAGCCTTGGCCATTTGACCCAGCAGGTAGCCTTAGCCTTTGAGTCCCTGCCCCACCCCACGTCTTAGTGTCATCACTGCATTGGGCATTTGGCGCACGCTGGGTGGGCAAACAGACAGTGACCATGCTTACATCAGCCTTAGTGGTTGAGGACAAGATGGGTTCTCCCTGCAGCATATGTTGGTGTTTGTCGTATTTGAGTAGTCTGGGGGCAACCTGCAGGGGAGGCCGCTAGACACATACTCAGAACTCCAACACATGTCATATTGATGGTAATGAGATGGTGGAAGGGGAGCCTCAAGGTGTTGTGGCCAAGAGCCATCTGCTGGCCTCAGCGCCGCACCTAGTTGCGCTTCCTTGCCATGGGCGCTAAAACCCGTGTGTTATTCAAAATGATGGACACCGAATGTGTCCAAGGTGGCCGTTGGAGGAGGGGGTTGGGACCAGCCATACTATCTTCTGGGGACTGATCACCAGTAGTGTGGACAGGAGCCGCTGGAGGTCTCAGATGGGCCACTGTGGTTGGGGTGCGGCGTGCACATGCAGAGTACATGAGCGATCAGCCCCAATAAATCCTCTTCTCTGTTCTGTAGGCAAAAACCGAACACAATCTCAGGGAGCGCCAGTGGACTGGTGGTGGGCACGCCCTGCTCCAGCGCCTCACCACCTATGAGGAGCAGACCATGGAGCTGGGGAAGAGGCAGCTAGTCAGGGCGGCAGGTGTCAGCGAGGCTGGGGTGCAGCGGCCAAGTATTTGAGGTCCACAGTCCCATCCACTCTGTCTCCCCACCATCCAAACCACTGATGGTTGCTGCAATCGTTAGTGCTGCAACAATTCTCATTCACAGTCTGAGACACTCAGACGTGTGGGTCATACACAAAGGTCCCTCGTCCCCTTGAGGATGCATGTCTCCAGCACCTTCCAAAGTCACCTTATCCTATTTGTGACCACTATCCCCACGGCCTAACATGCCATGGCATCGCTGCTCCACAGCCAAAGACGTTTTGCATCTTAGGGTTGGGTACCTCCACCACCCTTTCAGCCAGTGCATCCCACATTACTCTGTCCAAAAGGTCCTCAGCACCTCACCTGTCAATGTCATGGCACTCAACTTAAATAAATGCCACCACGTTACTCATCCCTGCGCAAAGGGGAAATGTTGCCTTCTGTCCACCCGTTCTATGCCCCTCATAACTGTTTGAAGGTCAATAATGTGACCTGTCAATCTCCTGTGATCCACGGCAAATGTTGCAAGTGTTTGTGATGTTTCCTCAGCACCGCAACTCTCCAGGCCAGCATGCATCCAGGTCAGGTACCTCTGCACTCTCCCCACTCCAATGCCACATAACATTCCATGTGGCATTCCTTAGGCCATCTGACCAGCCTGTCTGTATGCACGTCTAATGTTTGGGCCTCCTCTTGATTATTTTCCACCCCACCAATGTTTCCTTAGGGATTCCAGGTTGCATATGTAAGTGAAGCCCAGGAGCTAAAGTCTCTCTGCACCTTTGCATGCAAGTTTGTCACTCATCCTGCCAACCCATCATTCTGCTAATGCGCGCCAATCCTATCTCGAGTTAAAATCCATGTCTTAGTTTTTCTAGATATATTTAGCTGTTTCACAATCATCATCACTGCTCCAAGCCTGGTGTCTTCTGCGAAGTTTCATGTTTTGGACATGTTTTGGTTCAACTTCCAAATCATTGTACTCCACTGTGCATCACAACCAACCAGCCAATTTCTAATCCAGGGTAATACACAATTTATTCTACAGGTGCAAATTTTCTGCAGTGGTTGACATTTTCTTTCTGAAATCCAGGTATACAACATCAACCATCTCCCTCCATCCACTCAGTCATAACATTCTCAAAGAAATCCAGGTAAGTTGGTTAATCATGGCCTGCCACTCCAGGAATTCACCAAGGATCCTTCGACAGCACCTTCCAAACCCACGACCAATATTATCTAGAAGGACAAGGGCAGCAGATAGATGGGAACACCACCACCTGGAAGTTCCCCTCCAAGTCACTCACCATCCTGACTTGGAAATATATCGCCATTCCTTCACTGTCGCTGGGTCAAAATCCTGAAACTCCCTTCCTAACAGCACTGTGGGTGTACTTATGGCACATGGACTGCAGCGGTTCAAGAAAGCAGCTCACCACCGCCTTCTCAAGGGCAATTAGGGATGGGCAATAATGCTGGCCGAAACAGCAAAGCCCACATCCTGTGAATGAATAAAAAAAGCCACGCCATCTGTAACACCTTCAAGATTAAACCTTTGCTATCCTTCAACGTAGTTTTAAAATTTCTTTGCCACTGTACCAAGTCTTAAAGGCCTGTAATTTGACTGTCATCCTTAACCCTTTTTCTAAATATGGGAATCACACTGCTACTTTTGAATTTTCTGGGATATGACCCAGGTCCAGAGAGCATGGGGAGTATTGACATGGAGACAACTTTAGAGCTCTGCACCAAAAATGGTCAAAGCCTTGGCAGTATTTATCTTGCACTTCTGCAATTTCCTTAACATGCTTCCAAGTGATTTCTAGCCATCTCTAATCTTTTCTCACCATTAGCAGTCTCTTCCTGCTGTTCTGCCTTTTTCATTTGTAAACACCAATGTAAAGTAGTGGTTTAAGATTTCAGCAATTTCCTTCTCAGTTGTCACCTGTTCATTATCATTTCTTGGCAGCTGAACATTTTTCTGTGCTCTTTAATAATTTCCAACATAAAATACAACAGCTGTGCTGTTCTCTTTTTTGTTTCCAGACATATTCTCTCCCTCAGTATCTCTTCATGTAGTTTCAATACTTGAATTCAGATGAAACACATCTTGAAGTAAAAAACTGGCATAAGTAAAAGCCGCCAGATTATTGAAAAATCAAACCAGTTAATGCCCTTTAAGGAAAGAATCCTGCTCCTTACCTTATTTGATCTATATATGACTCTAGTCCCAAAGTGGGACTTAATTGCTTTCTGAAGTGACCTAGCAAGCCACAAGGTTATATCAAATCACTACCAGTGTTTCAAGAAGGCCACCCACCACCATTTTCTCAGGGTAACTGGAAAACTAGGGCAATGCCCATATTCTAAGAATTGTTTTGTTTTAATCAGTAAAAATATAATTTTTTAAAGTGAGATAGGAGCCCAGGCAGAAACAGATTGCCGATTTGTAGATGATATTCAAAAAAATGTCAGGGGGTCAAATAAGTACTTTGCATTGGTCTTTACCAAAGAGAAAAATATCGAAGGAGTGAATTCTGAAGTGGTTGAGAGCTAGATTAATGATATTGTAATAGACAAAAGTGATTTTTAAAAAAAAAAGATTAGTAAGGTAAGAGAATACAAAATACCAGAGGCTGATAGAATACATCCTAGGAACTTGAAAGAGTTGAGGGAGAAATTGTAGAAGCGTTAGAAATTTTATTTCAGGACTGTGTCGGGCGTGGATTTATACCACCGTGCCAGAGAGAATCCAACATAGTACCCATTTTTAAAAATTGAGACAATCCAAGTAATTACAGGCCAGCCATCATAACAACTGTGGCAGGGAAAAATTTTAGTCTTTAATTAAGAATGAAATTACCACATATCTAGATACAGCGACACTGGAGGTAGTCAGGAATCATTGTTCTTGACAAACTTCATAGAATTCTTTGAGCAGATAACAGACATAATAGATCAGGGAAATGCAATGGATGTAGTGTGTATGTACTTTAGGAAAAGATTTTGTCAATGTACCACTTGGAGAATATTATGGAAGGTTAAGCGATATGGAATTAGGGATGGATAGCAAACTGGATTAAAAGCTGGTTGGAATGATGAAAATAGAATCGGCATTTAAGAGACGCTTGCACGGAGTGCTTAGAAATGGGTCATTGCATCTCCTGAGATTCAGTTCAGGGACGTCTTCTGTTCACTATCTATCTTAATGTTTTGGATTTATGTCTAAAAGAATCGATAAAGAAATTTGTGAATGATACCAAAGAGATTTAGTTTATTTTTTAGAAGAGCAAAGGAAACTGTAAAAAGATACTGATAAGATGGCAAATGGAATTCAATGTCAGTAATGGGGTTGCCAGCAAAGCTGAAGCCAATAGAATAAAAGGAGCCAACAGGAGCATTGATACGAGTGCATAAATTGTTAAAGGTGGCAGGGTAGGTTGAGAAAGCGGTTAATAAGACATACAAGATCCTAGTCTTTATAAATAAATGGAGGCCTAGAGTACAAGAGTAGGGAAGTTAGAGTGAATCTTTATAAAATACTAGTTTGGCCTCAACTGGAGTACTGTGTCCAATTCTGGGCACCACTCTTTAGGAAGGAGGCAAAGACTCTACAGAGGATGCAGCAAAGCTTTCTGCGAATGTTTCTAGGGATGAGGGGCCTCAGTTACATGGACAGATTGGAGAAGCTGGGGCCATTCTTCTTGAAGAAGATAAGCTTGAGAGGACATTTGATAGAGGTGTTCAAAACCATGGGAAGTCTGGACAGAGTAGATAGGGAGAAACAGTTCCCATTGGAAGATTCCCATCAAGAACCAGAGGACACCAACTTAAGATGATTGGCAAAAGAACCAAAGGTGACATGAGGAAAAACATTTTTACACAGTCAGTGGGTTAGAATCTGGAATGCACTGCCTGAGTGTGTGATGGAACCAGATGGCATTGCAGCTTTCAATAGAAACTTGGATAATTGCCTGAAGAGAAAAAAACTGCAGGGCTGTGGGGAAAAGATGGGGAAGTGGGGCTAACTGAACTGCTCTTGCAGAGAGCCAGCACAGACATGACAGACTGAATGGCCTCCTGTACTGTAACCATTCTATGATTCTATGATACTAAGTGTGACCATGATGCATGTTGGTAAAAGAAATAACAGTAGGAATTGTACTCTGAAAAGAAGTAAGCTTGATGCTATGGAAGAACAGAAGGATACGGAGGTATGGGTCAAATGAGCATTAAAGACAGCACCTCAGGTCAGTAATACTGTACAAACTGCTAAGATAATTCTATATTTTATCTCAAAAAGTATAAAATATAAAAATTAAAATATAATGATGGCCCTGCATAAAGCTGTGTGTAGTATTGGATTCCACACTGTAAGGAGGCTAATGTAACTTTAGAGAGGGTAATACGCAGATTCACTAAGATGCAGTCAGAATGGTAATATCGTGCTTATGCACTGAACTGGTAATTCAGAGGTTGGACCAATGATCCAGCGACCTGAGTTTCGATCCCACTTGGGTAGCTGGATTCAGTTAATAAATAAATCTGGAATGAAAAAGCTAATATCAGTCATGGTGACCATGGGCAGAATTTTGCCCTTGATGGGCGGGTGGGCAGCCAATCGCTGCAGCCGAAACGGGCCCCGCCGCCATTTTAAGTGGGCGGGCCAATTAAGGCCCGCCCAGCGTGTCGCCCGACGGGAAGCACTATGCGCTTCCTGTGCAGGTAGGGGGGGATTCCCCAACTGCCAGAGTGCGCTCTTTCGCGCGTATAGCGCACATCTCCCTGCGGCAAAGTGCTGCCTCAGGGAGATCGTTGAAACTCTGTGAAACTCTAAAAACAGAACAATTAAAAAATCATTAACATGTCCCCCTCATGTGAAAATGTCACACGAGATGGGACATGTTAGTGAAGAACACAAACACTTTATTAAAAGTTTTTAAACCCGATATCAAACCTCATCCCGCCACTGGATGAGGTTTGTAAAAAAATCACTTACCCGCCTGCCCGTTGGGCCCGTGCGCCGACCCAAAGTTCGCACGGGCTCCTCAAAATCCTGGTTGATTGGAGAGTTAATGGCCTTACCAAGGCCTTTAATGGCGGGCGCGCATCCCGCTGCATAGCACGCCCGCCAACCGAAATTTCGCGATGCCGCGCACTGATGTCGGGACACTCGCGCAACATTTTAAGCGCTGGTGTGTGGACTCTGCCGTTCGCACGCCAGCCAGAAGATTCTGCCCATGTAACTAGCAGATTGTTGTAAAAAAAAACTCATCTGATTCACTCACATCCTTTAGGGAATGAAATTTGCTATTGTTACCTGGTTTGGCCTACATGTGACTCCAGACCCACAGCAACGTGGTTGACTCTTAACTGCCCTCTGAAATGGCCCACTGAGCCACTCAGTTAAGGGCAATTAGGGACAGGCAATAAATGGGGGCCTTGCCAGTGGGTGCCACAGAAAAGAAATGCTGTCAAGTATTAGGGATTACAAGTTATGACAGAAGAATTGTAAGATTTGATCCTTTTTCAGTAGAACGGCAAAGACTACAGGGTCATTTAATAGAAATGATTAAAATTATGAAAGGATGGGGAGGGCAGACAGAGGAAGACTTTTTTTCCAGCAATTGAGCAGTAAATAACTCAGATTGAATACGGGAGATTTAGATTGACGCAGAGAGTTGTGAGAATTTGGAATTCACTTCCAGAGTTATTGTTTGAGGCAATATCCCAGGTTTGATGAAGGGAAGAGGAGCTGAAGGGATGTGGGGACAACGTGGGTAAATGTGATGAGAACGACTTGCTGTCAAGGAGAGTAAACAGCAACATAGATTGACTGAGCCAAATGGCCTGTTTCTACGCTGTAACTTGGGTACATTTCTATGTAGAAGAGCCACAAGACAGATCCCTGGCAGAAAACTGAGCTGTACGAAACTCAGCTTTTTGCCCTTGAAAGACAACAGAGGAGATAGGGATACATCAAGGGTCATTTCCATGCAAAGAACATACTCCCCTCTTTGTATTTATCTTCCTGGTACTGAATGGTAGAATAAACAAAGATAGTAGGGCAGGGATCATTGATTTAAACTGGTTCTTCACACAAAATGTAATCAATAGACTTCCAGGAAAAGTAATATTGATAGTGATAAAGAAAGCCTTAATGTCATTCAGCATGCAGTTGGAAAGCTTGACGAGGAGAGGTGGGGCGAATTTGATGTAAAGCGCGGCCAGACACTTGGAAGTTAGAGTGGATTTCATTCTCCCTTTAAAAAAAAACAAAAGCTCAACAAGTCATTCTGGTGTACTTCATCCTGAATGTTACCGTGTGGACATCGCACTTGGTGATTTCCAAATGCCATGTTCATTAAAAAAAAAAATTAAGGCGATAGCATCAAAGAGCGAGGAAATTTATTTCATACAAAAGTAAACAGAAACACGCTCATCGACTGCTTCAGCACACAGATCCTAACAACACTTAGCACTATGAAACGTTACTGGAGAGATTAAGGAATTTACCTTCACCGAACCCCCGCGAGGCAGGGAGGGCATCGCCAGGTATAACACAAACAGCAAGTACATCAGCACGATACTGTGAGTCACCGTGTCCTCCTTAAAACCAAACAGCTGAACAAATGCGCTCAGGATCTCGGGGAGCCACAAGCCCAACCCCAGGGTCAACAGGAATGAAAACAGCACCATGAGGGCCTTCTGCACGTATGGGAGCTTGGACATGTCGACACCCCCTCCTCCTCCTCCTCACCACCACCACCACCCCCCCCACCCCGGCCGCCGCCTCCCCTCGCTCGGCTCGAGACCCTCTGTCAACCTGCTGCAGCAGCGCCCGCAGTGTCTGCGCTGTGGGTTGCTGTGCACTCTCAGGGCCCGCTGGGAAGCTCCGGCGTGCTTTCTCGCCCACTCTCCTGTATTCCCCCTCCTACTCAGCCCGTACGAAACCAAGTGTCGGTCGGGTCCGGACAGAGAATGAGATCACTTCCGTGTGTTAATCTTATCAAACATGCGCCGACGGGTTCGCTGCATCATTTCATAAACAAGAAACGTTGCAGACCGTAAATTGAACGCGGTGAAAAGATTTCCGCTCTTTCGTCATGAATGAAACCCTGAACGGTTTGGCGAGGAGCAATGCCTCTCCCAGTCTGTTCCTCTGATCTGTATCTTAACTCCACCCACCCACTTTAGTTCCAAAACCCTTAAAAAAAAACCCTTGCCGAACAAAAATCTTATCAATCCATCTACCTTTGACTTCTCCAACCTAAGTCTTAACAGCCTTTTGGGGTAGGATTTCTCTTACTCTGAAGAAAAGCTTGCATTTCTCTAGCTTTTTTCATGATCTCGGACTCTCTCAGAGCGTTTTACAGCCAATGGAGTACTTTTTGAAGTCTCTGTTGTAAGGTAGGAAATGTGGCAGCCAACTTTGTACACTGCAAGCTCCCACAAACAGCAATGTGGTAGTGACCAGATACTCTGTTCTTATGAAGTTGGTTTTGTGGGATTATATATTGGCCAGGACACCAGGGATAACTAATACACAAGCAAAATATTGCAGATGCTGAAAGTGTGAAATTAAAAACAGAAAAATACTAAGCAGGTCAGGCAGCATCTGTGGAAAAAAATTGTGGAGCTAATGTTTCAGGTCAGACCTGAAGAAAGATAGAAATGTAATTTCTATGCTCTTCTTCGAAATAGTGTCATTTTTTTTGCATCCACCCAAACAGGCAGATGGGGCCTCAGTTTAACATCTCATCCAAAAGATGGTACCTCAACAGAGTGTCAGCCTTGGTTTTTGTACTCAGACCCTGGGCCTGAATTTTACCCTTGGTGGGATCGTGCAATCGGCGGGCCCAGGACTGGCCGGGAAACAGAACCCTGAACACAATCGGTCCACCACCGCGATTTCATGCTGGACGGCCAATTAAGGCCCGCCCAGCGTGAATCACATCTTCCCAATAGTCAGGAAGGGCCGGGCGGGGGCCTGTCAGGTGCCTGGTCCAATGGCGACCCAGTGGGCGGTTTAAAAATGGCAGTGGCAGCTCCTTGAAGGCTGCCAGGGAAGAATCATATATTTTACGTTCTGGAGACTGAAGCTGTGCCCTCATCAGCGGCTGGAGATGCCAAGCGGGAGGGCAGGTCGGGTGGGCACGGCCCCATGTTTTTTGGACGGGTGCCTCATGGTGCTCTTGGAGGAGGTGGCTGCCAGGAGGGACACACTCGTTCCCAGAGATGGAAGGAGGAGGCCACCGCATCAGACTAAAAAAGTTTGGGAGGAGGTGGCAGCCCAGGTCAGCAACCATAACGTTGTGTGGCGCACATGGGTGCAGTGTGGCAAAAGGTTCAACAACCTGCTGTGCTTGGGAAGGGTGACTACCATATTGGCATGGATCATTGTGGAGAAGTGTTAAGGGCTGGTGATACAGCTCACACAGACAATTACTTCAGGTGGTCAATGTCCGTGTGCAAGGTGGATGAAGCACCCAATATCCCAGCTAGTTGCCCATCCATCAGTGAGCAGGGAGGTCCAGAACAACCTCACGTTGGCAGACAAGCTGCTTATCACCTCTGCAGGCTCCTCTCAGGACACTCTGGATGATGGCAGCAGCTCCTCTGCCACTCTGCCCGTGACAGTGGCAACTGATGAGGGTGCGATGACTGAAGAGATGCCAGCTGTGGCACTGGCTGCTCCCTCCCAGGCAGGGCCAGCACAGGCCTCACTGGCCAGAGGATGACTGCCAAGGTCATCAAGGCCAACAAGACAGCAGAGTCAGCAGGCTGCATCCGATGCCACTGCCAGCAAGGAGTGGGCACCAAGACGCAGCACTTGTAAACGTAAGTTTAAGGCACCATGGCATAAGAGGGACTGTTCATGGATGATCTTCTGTTCTGTAATGTTTTGATTATATGTTTACTGGTGTGGAAATTAACACCAGAGATGGTAATGTTAATTTGGTTTGAGTGTGAAAATTACATAAATTTTGCTTTTGTCGCAATGGCCTGAGTATGCTTCACTTTTTTTTGGTGCAGGGTACGCCAGTATCTAATGCTGGACATGAGTGGCTCTAAACTTTATTGCACAGGCACTGAGTGGACTTTGGGTTCAAATGAAAGGGTCATTTCAGACAGTCTGGATGAAAGCATGAGGTGGAAGCAGATCTTTGGCAGCCTAGCTGATGGAGTGTTGAATCAAGGCGTCCCTGGTGTCCCTGCCTCCCTGGAGGATACAGAGGTTTGCCGCCATGCCCTCAGCATTTTCCTTACCGTGCTCCTCTTCTGACTCACTACGGGATTCATCCTCTGTGGCCTATGGAGCTGCGTCAAGATCCTCTTCCTCCAGCGGGTTCCCCCTTGCCAGTGCCAAATTGTGGAGAGCGCAGTATGCAACCGCTATCAATGACACCTGCTCCGGGGGGTATTGTAGTGCTCCCCCTGAATGGTCCAGGCATTGGAAGTGCATCTTCAGAAGACCAATGGTCCCCTCTATCACTGTCCTTGTAGAGGCATGGCTCCTGTTATACCGCTGCTCTGCCTCTGTTCTTGGGTGGTGGAGGGGCGTCATAAACCAACTTTTCAACGGATAGCCCTTGTCACCCAGCAGCCATCCATCCAGTTGGAGTGGAGCAGTGAATAGCCTTGGCACCTGGGAGTGTCTCAGGATATAAGTGTCATGGGAGCTGCCAGGGTACCTTACACAGACTTGCAGAATCTGCGTCTTGTGGACGCTCATCGAGTGAAAGCTCTTCCTGTTGGCGAAGGCACCCGCTGGCGCCTTGATGACCACATGTGCGCAATGGATTACACCCTGGATGCGGGGGAACCCAGCAAACACTGCAAACCCTCTGGCTCACTCAGCCTGGCTGGCCTCAATCATACGGAAATGAATAAATGTCATTACCCACCTGAACAGAGCTTCTGTCACCAGGTTGACGCAACTGTGGACAAAAGGCCCCTGGAAAGAGCTGGAGGCATAGAGGTTGAGGGCCACTGTGACCTTCAGAGCCACTGGTATGGGGTTTCCACCCACACAGCTGGAGGTGATCTCAGACCCAATCATCTGACAAATGGAGGTCAGAGTCTCCTTGGAGAGGCAGAATCTCCTTTGGCATTGCACCTCGGACATATTGAGGTAGCTGCATTGCTACCTGAAACTCTAGAGGCAGGATAGTGGTATCTTCTGCGGCCCCTTCCACCTTGGAATACTTGCTGGCCCTGCGCTCCTTGCGCCTGCACCTCCCTTCCCACAGGTCGCTCCCCTGGAAGCTGCATTGGGACACCTGGCCCTTCTGCCCGTCTCTTCCTCCTCAGAGAAGGCGCCACCAGCGGACAGCATAATCCCCATTACCAGGGCTACAGAAGGCTCACTGATACCTCGAAGGTTCCACACAGTCAAAATCCTCCGGGGGCCTTGGAGACACCAATAAGTCCTGAAACGAAGCCTGAAAATGCTAAGAATGAAGCTCAGAACAGAGATGAAGCCGTCAAGTTCCAGTAAGCAACCGGCAGCAAACTACCTCCTGAACTCCTCACTACTCACACTGGCAATGCTGCTGACCCTTTTTATCCCGCCCTTGGATGAGGTTTTGCAAAAAGTGGGCTGTCCGCCTGCCTGTTTTGCCCGTGCGACAAGCGCGAAATCGCCCTGGCAACATAAAATCTGAATCAATTGGGTTTTTAATGGCCTTAAGTGGCCCTTTAATTGATGGTGGGCATAGCTCCGACAACCACGCATGCCCGTCGACCTGAAGATTGCATGCGTGTGAGATGACGTTGGGACGCTTGCCCGACATCATCTCGTGCGATTTTACGCCCGATCAGCTCGGGCATGCGCCCACCTACAAGGCGTAAATTTCTGCACCTGATGACAGAACTTGTGACTCCAAAGAGTTTGTGCTATTAACTGAGCTACAGCTGACATTGACGCTTCACAACTGTGTGAAGAAAAGTTTCCTGACATCACCCCTGAATACCCTAGCTCTAACAGTCTACACAAATAACCAAAATGTCTTCCCCATGGTCCTGCATTTATTTTTTGAAGCAGTATCACCAGAAATGCTGCCTTTCCACATCTCCTGCAAACCATCCTAAGGAACCAGAAAAGGCTGACTAGTGCTTCAAAAACACTGACATCATCAGAAAATTTGCCTATTCTTTTTTATTTATTTATTTATTCAATGTGGGTGTCACTGGCAAGGCCAATGTTTGTTTCCCATCCCTAATTGCCCTTGAGAAGGTGTTGGTGAGCCACCTCCTTGAAGCAATAAAGTTCATGTAGTGCAGGACACCAACAGTACTTTTAGGGGGAGGGGGGTGGTGGGGGGGGGTGGGAATTACAGAATTTTAGCCCAGTGATGGTGAAGGAACGCAATACAGTTCCAAGTCAGGATGGTGTATGAAATGGAGGGGAACTTGCAGCCGGTGGTGTTCCCATGCATCAGTTACCTTTGTTCTTCCAGGTGGTAGAAATCATGGATTTGAGAGGGTATGGCTGAAGGAGGCTTGACGAATTGCTGCAGTGCATCTTACTTTGGTGCACACTGCTACCATGTATGCTAATGATGGATCGGGTACCAATCAAGTGGGCTGCTTTGTCCTAGATGGTGTCAAGCTTCCTGAATGTAATGGGAGCTGCACTCATCCAGACAAGTGGGAAGTATTCCATCACACTTCTGACTTGAGCCTTGTAGATGGTGGAAAGATTTTGTGGAGTCAGGAGGTGAGTTGCTTGCCATAGGCTAGCCAGCCTCTGACCTGCTCTTAGAAACATTTTTTGTTTGTTCATTCACAGGATGTGGGCTTCGCTGGCTGGGCCAGCATTTATTGCCCATCCCTAGTCACCCTTGAGAAGATGGTGCCGAGCTGCCTTCTTGAACCACTGCAGTTCATGTGGTGTAGGTAGACCCACAGTGTTGTTAGGAAGGGAGTTCCAAGATTTTGACCCAGCGACAGTGAAGGAATGGCAATATTTTTCCAAGTCAGGATGGTGAGTGACTTGGAGGGGTAGTGGTGTTCCCATCTATCTGCTGCCCTTGTCCTTCTAAATGGTAGTGGTCGTGGGTTTGGAAGGTGCTGTCAAAGGAGCCTTGGTGAATCCTTGCAGTGCATCTTGTAGATGGTACGCATTGCTGCTACTGTGCATCGGTGGTGAAGGGAGTGAATGTTTGTGGATGTGGTGCCAGTCAAGTGGGCTGCTTTGTCCTGGATGGTGTCAAGCTTATTGAGTGTTGTGGGAGCTGCACTCATTCAGGCAAGTGGAGAGTATTCCATCACACTCCTGGCTTGTGCCTTGTGGATGGTGGACAGGCTTTGGGAGTCAGGAGGTGAGTTACTCGTCACAGGATTCCTAGCTCTGACCTGCCCTTGTAGCCACAGTATTTATATGGCTAGTCCAGTTCAGTTT
Organism: Cetorhinus maximus; assembly: GCF_964194155.1. Taxonomy (NCBI): domain Eukaryota; kingdom Metazoa; phylum Chordata; class Chondrichthyes; order Lamniformes; family Cetorhinidae; genus Cetorhinus; species Cetorhinus maximus. The sequence goes on along the minus strand of NC_135897.1, from coordinate 71,627,988 downwards.
CTGGTCAATGGTAACCCACCAGGATGTTGATATTGGGGGATTCCATTGCCATTGAACATCAAGAGACAATGTTTGGATTCTCCCTTGTTGGAGATGGTCATTGCCTGACACTTGTGTGGCGCAAATGTTACATCCGCTTGTCAGCCTAAGCCTGGATATTGTCCAGGTCTTGCTGCATTTGGACATGGACTGCTTCAGTATCTGAGGAGTCGCGAATGGTGCTGAACATTGTGCAATCATCAGCAAAGGAAGGTCATTGGTAAAGCAGCTGAAAATGATTGGACTGAGAACACCACTCTGAGGAACTCCTGCAGTAATGTCTTGGAGCTGAGATGACTGACCTCCAACAACCACAACCATCTTCCTCTGTGCTAGGTATGACTCCAGCCAGCAGAGAGTTTTCCCCCGATTCCCATTGACTCCAGTTTTGTTAGGGCTCCTTGATGTCACACTCTGTCAAATGCTGCCTTGATGTCAAGGGCAGTCATTCTCACTTCATCTTGGGAGTTCAGCTCTTTTGTCTATGTTTGAACCAAGGCTGCAATGAGGCCAAGAGCTGAGTGGCCCTGACGGAACCCAAACTGGGTGTCAGTGAGCAGGTTATTGCTAAGCAAGTGCTGCTTGATAGCACTGTTGATGACCCCTTCCATTACTTTACTGATGATCGAGAATAGACTGATGGGGCGGTAATTGGCGGGGTTGGATGGAAAGATGCAGTGGTGAGAGACTTAAATGCAGCAGGATTGGAAGAGGAAGGGGTCTGATAGGAGGAGATGGAGAAGGATGATCAACCAGCATTGTGATGACCCCAAGTAAAATGGGAGAAGCCAAGAGTAGAAGAATGCAGAAGTTCCTCTCTAATGCAATCATATCCTTGTTATAGCATGGTGACCAAAGCTGTATGCAGTGCTCTAGCGTGGTCTAACTAATGCCCCATAACTAATGCTATCATAACCTCCCTTCTCTTATATTCTATGCCTAAGACATTAAAGGAAAATATTCCATATGCCTTCTTAACTATTTTATCTACTTCTCCTGCTACCTTGGGGGTTGTGTGGTGTGGAAGAATAAAATACATCTACAGGTCAACTAAGGGTTAAACAGTTAGCACCATGGTGGAATACTAGTTCCCTCTCTCGTTAGCACAATGGTGGAATACTACAGCACAGTTCCCTCTCTTGTTCTAGCAGGCACACCTGCAGCTGCCAGCTAATTGAGCAGGAGGGGAGAAAGGGGAGTGTCATGGGCAGGCTTCCTGGAGTCCTTGAGACGGGATGTCTGCCCCCAGGATCAAGCAATGGTCATCTATTCTCTGTCTCACTTTTATTACTACGTGAGCTTCCCCCAATATCCTGTATAGTCATAAACTTAGAATAGACTAATTGTGTGACAATGATTCTCAATGTAATTGATCATTGAAAGTTAGACAGCCTTATCACCTTCAAGCTCTTTGATATGTACAACTTCTACTATAAATACGTGTGTGCTCTGATGCTTCCTCAGAGTGTCAGCTAGCTACCTTGTATGCTACTGGGCTCTCCGTGATATCACGATTAATAAAGGCTTCCGAGACAAACCTCCTGGGTCTGAGTGTTCACTCCGATTTCCGCGACATGTGGACATGCACTCCAAGAGTCTTCTACACTTCTCCAAATCGTACCATTTATTGTGCATTCCTCTGCCTTGTTTGCCCTCCCCAGATTGATTACCCCACATTTCTCCACTTTTCTGCCCACCTGACCAGCCCATTGATTTCTTCCTCACGATCAACCATACAGCCAAAAGCTTCAGCCTTGTTTTTTGCACTCACATGGTGGGCTCTGCAATCATTGGGGAGGGGGCTGTTCATGGAGCCTAATCCTGTTAGTTGTTTAATTAGCCACCACCATTTATGACTGGATGGTGCAGGATTGCAGAGCTTAGACTTGGTCCACTGCTTGTGAGGTTGTTTAGCTCTGTCTATAATATGCTGCTTCCACTGTTTGGCAAGCATGTAGTCCTGTGTTGTAGCTCCACCAGAGTGGCACCTCATTTTTAGGAACATCATCACTCCACAGAAACTGCCAGACTTGCTGAGTACTTCCAGCATTTTCTTTTGGTACAGTACGACAGTGATTTTGTACAGGAGGAGTAATCCTGAGGCCTGGTCCAATATTCCAGAGAATGGGAGCTCAAATCCCATCATGGCAATTTGAGAGTTTGAACTTTGCAGCTTTTTAATTCCCAGCAAAAGTGATTATGAAGCTGTCGGATTGCTGTCAATACCCAGGTGACGCCACTAATGTCCTTCAGGGAAGGAAAACTGCTGTGAATAAATGGTCTGGTCTACATATAACTATATCATTAAACAATTCTGACTTTTTTCAGAATTGCCACTGCATATTTCTTCATCTTATGGTAACAACATGCATTTCTATTTCACCTTTAACACAGGAAAATATCTTAAGACACTCCACAGAAGGATAATCAGATAAAAATGGATGTCAAGACAAAGAAGGAGATATTAGGTGACAAAAAGCTTAGTCAAAGATATGAATTTCAAGGAGGGCCTTTAAGGAGAAGAAGGAAGTGGTGAATCAGAGGGATTTACAAAGGCAATTCCAGAGCGTGGGCCTTGATGGCTGAAGAGGCAGCTGGCACTGGTAGGGTTGAGAAGGGATGCCAAAAGGCCATCAGAGATTTTGGTGGTTGGGTAATATAGGACAAGAGGAGGTTACAGAGACACAGTGGGAAAAGGCCATAATGGAACTTAAGTACAAGAATGACATTTATATTTGAGGCATTGGAGGACAGGGATGCAATGAAACTTAGTAAAGACAGGGAAGATGGATGACCAGGACTTGGTGCAGGATGGCAAAGGTGATAGTAGTTTTGGGTGAACTGCACTTTATGAAGAATAAGAGGCTAGCCAGGAGATCCTTGGAATAGTTAAGTCTGCTATGATGGGATTTCAGCTCATATTCTCTGCAGTATTAGGCCAGGGCCAGGATTTTCCAGTCCTGCTCACGACAGGTCCCGCCATGGGTGGGACAGAAAATTTGGCAACCCAGAAAAACACCCATTGACCTTTGGCGGGAATTTCTGGAGAGTGGGACCAGAAAAGGCCGGCCCAGTCTCTATATTACTACTCCAGTAATGTACAAAACCACGATGCTACTGTACCGATCCTTGTTATATTAACATACACTTGATTCAGCGAATTCCTCATTTTGAGCAATTGGGCTCCCACAGGGGTCTGGTGGGACAATAAACCAGTTTTGGCTTGAGAACCATTTTGAATGTTTTCAGATATATGATTTAAAAAGCTTCAATTTACAAATTAATATTATGTATCTTTGGGTAGAATGATTTTCACCCTGTCAAGTCCTATTGAATTTCCAGAATTCATTTTATTTTCATAGTTTATACTAGGAAATATTGTTTTTGTTTCAAAAGACTATTGCAGTACGTTTCAAATTGTCAGAAAATGAACCAGATATAGTCAGAAATTTATATTTTCTCAAGGGTTGGCAGGAGCATGCCTGAGGAGCCCACCAAAAAAAAAAAGTTCATGTCTTCAGTACTTACATTCCCATCAGTAATTTCTCAGAATCACAGATTTGTTACAGTGCAGAAGGAGGCCATTCAGCCCATCATCTCTGCATTGGCTCTCTGAATGAGCAATTCACCCAATTCCATTCTCCCACCCTTTCCCCATAATCATGCACATTGTTCCTTTTCAAATACTGGTTCAATTTCCTTTTCAATGTCTCAATTGAACCACACTATCAGGCAGTGCACTCCAGATCATAACCACTCGATACGTAGAAAAGTTTTTTCTCATTTTGCTTTTGCTTCTTTTGCTAATTACTTTAAATCTGTGCCCTCTTATTCTTGATCCTTTCACGAGTGGGAACAGTTTCTCCCTATCTACTCTGTCCAGATTCCGCATGATTTTGAATATCTCTATCAAATCTCCTCTCAGCCTTCTCTTTTTGAAGGAAAAGAGTCCTAACTTCTCCAATCTGTCTTCATAACTGAAGTTCCTCATCCCTGGAACCATTCTCGTGAACCTTTTCTGAATCATTCTTCCTAAAGTGCAACACACAGCACTGGACATAATACTCCAGCTGAGGACAAATTAGTGTATATTTCTATATTCACTCTGTTACAAACTGTGCCTTTATGCTCTTTTGGTTTAAAAATGATCAACTGTTGTATGCACCTGCAGCTTAAATTATGACAAGCCCACACATTGCTGCATTTTCAGCTTAACGTCATCTTCACACTTAATAATGCAGCCATGGCCAGCAGCAGGCCAAGAACTGGCCAAATTAAACTAAATGCAGAAATTGAGCTTCACCTACAGCTGGTATCAGTTAGGAGCTGAGATTAACTATTGTGAAAATTTGCTTTCTATCCACACTTTGCTTTTTTTTTAAAAAAGGGTTGGATAAGCAGCCCACACACAGTATTTAAAGTTTTCTGAAATGGAAAGGGATTGGTCTATCCCCAGGTTGACCTTAGATGCAGCCAACAGGTTATTCACTCTGGCTGCTGGCCTCTCTTCCACAGTGATGTTTGTGCCTGGGTTGCCCTAGAGAAGGAGCACACTGTGTCTGACAGTATACTGGAGGCTTTCCATGATTGCTGGGCACCGCAGGGACTGACATGTACTATCAGCATGCATTGAAACATTCTGATTTGATTTGATAAGCTTCATTTTGTCTTTATGATTTAATTTTCTATTAATTGTGTCCCTTTAAAAAGGGGTACCATTGTTAGATTTGTGTTGCTGTAAGTGTATGTACACCAAAGTTTGGAAAGAATGTACCTCCACACAAGATCAGATGGGAAACTCCTCAAGCTATCAAGACTGAAAGCCAAGACAAATGCGCAGCATGTCCTGGTCAGAGAAATTCTGTATGATGATGAGCTGCACTGGTTGCCCAGACATAAGACCAGCTCCAAAGGCTCATGGATCATCTGTCCCATGCGTGTGTCATGTTTTCCCTCACAATCAGTGTTAAGAAAACTATAGTTATGGAACAGCGTTGTGTCACCACCTGTGCTCAAACTCAACAACATACCACTAGAAACAGTCAGAAAATTCTGTTACCTTGAATCTACAGTGACAGACAACCTGTCTCTTGACGAGGAGTTTAGCACATGCACTGGAAAGGCAACCACCAACTTTAGCTGACTAACAAAATAGGCGTGGAAAATCAACAAACTGACCCTCAGGACTAAGATGCTTATCTACAAAGCCTCCATCCTTAGCACATTGCTGTCTGGCAGTAAGCCTGGACAATTTATACAAACCAAGAAAAAGCTTAGCAACTTCAATCTCCAGTATCTATAACACATCCCCAGCATCACAGAAAAAGACAAGAGTCACCAATTAGGCAATTCTTTGTAGGATAAACATGCCAAGCACGCTGGCACTAATCAAGCAAACAAGGCTTCGTTGGCTTGGGCATGTATACAGGCTGGAAGATAGCCACATTCCCAAGGATATATGGGGAGGTACCCCATACCAAGAGACAAACAGGATGCCCAAAACTCTGATTCAACTGAGATGTCCCTCAGACAGGGAGAGGTGTGGGTTAATTTTCCCCCTTTCTCACCTCTCAGTGACTGCAACAAGATGTATTTTTGAGAAGTGTTTTAACCCTTTTGAGTGCTGTGATGTTAAAGAATAGACACGAACAGGTTTCCATGGAAGTTTAAATCAAAAGAAAGGATAAATGTACATTTTGACAACACACAAAATGTAAATGAAACAAACACTGACTCCCCAAACACACAGACACACACACAAGAAAAGATCATTTCTAAAGATGTAACATGCACTTAGATTACTAACAGGGTAACAAGAAAAAAGGTGCTTGTTTAATATCCTTAAGATAGTGGTTGAAAACGGTGCAGGCCTGAAGATTCCCACCTAGTTCCTTGAGGACAAATAAAGGTTGGAAGTTTCTGGCTTTTTCAGATGAAATTGTGGTGGAGTTCTTGTAGTAAGAAATATAACCTTGCAGGTAAAACAAGTTACCCCTTTTCCCTGTCTGAGATGACTGACTTTTCGAGGCAGGGTTCTTTCCTTTTCTCTGGGTGATCTCTCCCTCTGTTTTTGGTCCCAGACTCCCTTGCTAGGCTGCCTTGATTAAAAAGATATTGGATCTCTCTCCAGTCAGTTTCAGTTATGTGATGACAGTATCAGTGCATTCCATTTCCACATAATGGGTTGAAGCCGATGTAATTGACACACAGTTGGAGAATGATTGATATCTCATCAATATTACAGTTATGATCAGCTTCCTGAAAGACTTTACTTGAAAATCAATCTTCATGGAACTAGCAGGTCCAGTAGCCATTGTCATTTAAATCTCCTCCACCCAAATTAGTCAATTAGCACCTGGGAAATGCATTTGCATTTTCAGTAACTTCCCAGACATTTTGTCTTTGTCTGTCCAGAAACCACAAAAAGAGTCACCTGACATTCCGGACTCCACTTTGGTGAAGATACAGTGTCCAATCTCATGTTGATTTTTTTAAAAGTAAAGTGTCCACCTCTCAGTAAGCTTCGCAGGCATGATGTGACCGTCACAGGATGGTGTCAAAAGAGACATGAAAGCCTCGGCATCAATCAGGACAAGTGGGAAACACTAGCTGACAATAGATGCAAATGGTGACACAGCTGTGGGAACAGGAATTCACCAGCATAACAACATGTGGTTTCAGAAGCTGCAAAGCAGACACCAGTCCTGCAAACAAGGCATCAGCAGATCATCCCACACCCTACCCATAAACATTCACTCTATCCATCACCAATGCACAGTGGCATCAAAGTATACCTTCCACAAGATGCACTGCAGGAACTCACCAAGACTCCTCAGACAGCACCTTCCAAACCCACGACTGCTACGATCTAGAAGGACAAGGGCAGCCGACACATGGGAACACCACCACCTGGAGGTTCCCTTCCAAGCCACTCACCATCCTGACTTGGAAATATATTGCAGTTCCTTCATTGTCACTGGGTCAAAATCCTGGAACTCCCTCCCTAACAACACTGTGGGTGCAACAGTTCAAGAAGGCAGCTCACCGCCACCTTCTAAAGGCAATTAGGGATGGGAAATAAATGTTAGCCTAGCCAGTGATGCCCACATCCCACAAATGAATTTTAAAAACCACCAGCAAGGGACAACTTCAGGTGTTGCACTTGTGGTAGATTTTGCCTTTCCAAAATCAACTTGTTCAGCCATCCAAAAAGAAGTGCAGCAGATAATCTTATCTGACCCTGCATTCCCATCTTCTCTCACAGATAGAAGGATGCCAATGACTAAGTATATGTCCATCGAAGTAGATTTGAATCACTTTAACTTAGAAAATAGGAATGAAAGAAAAATCTGTCCAAAATTACTTGACTCATCCAGCTGAAATATTTTATCTTGCCCTAAAAATAAACAGAACAGGAATACCAGCCCAGATTCAAAAAATGTTATAATATTTACTGAAACGTAAGAAAATAGCAAGCATCTCTATTTTCTAAAAACAGTATTCAATGCTGACTCTGAATCCTGGAAATAAGTAACTTATGGAAAATCATATATTTGAAATCATCTTACCTATTTTACCAAATGTTTGCAGAAGTTAGTTTGATTACTTTTCAATCAATAGACAATCATTAAAAAACATTGCACCCCAAATTCCATGTATGTTATGGGTGGGGCTGACAGATTATTTCTTGCCTAAGAAGTTGTAGCTCTTATCGTTTACTTTTAGAAATTTACTGCTGCTTTTCTTTTCTTATTAGTCTGCAATCAACATTCATTCTTTGCAAGTGAAGCCTGTCTGCTGCTTCTGCTTCTGCTTCTGCTTCCTAGTCTAAAGTAATTTAGGTGTATTTCCAAACAAACGAAGTAACACCATGAGAAAACACTCCTTTCAAGTGAAGCAGCATTTCACTTGCACTTCCCTCAATTTAGTCTACTGCATTCGCTGCTCCCAATGCAGTTTCCTCTACATTGGAGAGACCAAACGCAGACTGGGTGACCGCTTTGCGGAACACCTTCGGTCTGTCCGCAAGCATGACCCGGACCTCCCTGTCGCTTGCCATTTCAACACTCCACCCTGCTCTCATGCCCATATGTCCGTCCTTGGCCTGCTGCATTGTTCCAGTGAAGCTCAACGCAAACTGGAGGAACAGCACCTCATCTTCCGACTAGGCGCTTTACAGCCTTCCGGACTGAATATTGTGTTCAACAATTTTAGATCATGAACTCTCTCCTCCATCCCCACCCCCTTTCCGATCCCCCTTTTTTCCAATAATTTATATAGATTTTTCTTTTCCCATCTATTTCCATTATTTTTAAATGTATTTCCATCCCTTCCCCCCACCCCACCCCCACTAGGGCTACCTGTACCTTGCTTGTCCTGCTTTCTACCCTTAATGTCACCTATAAGCACATTCCTTAGATAATATCACCACCTTCAACACCTCTTTGCCCTTTTGTCTATGACATCTTTTGGCTATCTCCACCTATCACTGGCCCTCTATCCAGCTCTACCTGTCGTCCCGTCCTCTCCCCCCTCCCCCCCCCACCCACCCTCCCCCCCTCCCTCCTTTAAACCAGCTTATATTTCACCTCATTTCTATTTTCCCTTAGTTCTGTTGAAGAGTCATACAGACTCGAAACGTTAACTGTGTTCCTCTCCACAGATGCTGTCAGACCTGCTGAATTTTTCCAGGTATTTTTATTTTTGTTTTGGATTTCCAGCATCCGCGGTTTTTTTGCTTTTACCATGAGAAATCTTTTGTTTTGGTCAGTTTCTCTGGTGCACCATTCCTTTTTCTGGTTTGCTTTACTGATTTAGTTCTCTTTTTCTACCTGAAGTTGATGTCAGCCAATCAGCATCATTTATTATCTTTAGGTGAATAGGAAGGAAACAGAATCAGAAAATACTCAGGACAGAATTGACAAACCAATTCACATTTCAGATAAGGATGCTTCGGGTGACAACAGAAAAATAGATTTTAAAAATAGCTTCATTTTTGTTGCACCAGATGTGGAGGGAAGTTTGTGAATTTTTGAAAGAGTGATGTAGTTTTAATATTTATGCCCTGAAGTTAACCATTAAGATGTAGAATGTGGCCCTTTAGAAGGGAATACTATTGGAAAAATGACTTTTTGAAAGAAATATTTAAACAATTTATTTGGTTAGTTCTTTTGTTGTTTGCTGGTTCTGCTTTGTGAATGGAAGCAGTGGTCAGTTTGTTTCACAGCTGTTACTAATTTTGTACTTTTTCTGACACAAAATTAGTTTCAGTCAATCAGCATAAGTTAATAAAAGATAGTACTTTCTGAATAGTTTCTCTTTATGACCATGATATTTTCTGCCTACCATACAAGTGAGTAATGTGTATGAATTTCAGTGCTGGTGTGATGCCAGACATGTAGGCCTACATTCCAATGACAATTCCAAACAATTTCTGGTGGATTGTGTCAAATAGCACGTCCCTCCGGCTGTTCACAACAGGCAAAGCACCAACCGTACTCAATCAGCCCGGGTTTCAAAACTTAGAAAATAGTGTCCAACATTAGGTGTGATTCCACAATTGGACAACGTCTACTAAACAATCCAGATTGTGCTAAGAATTACACTAACAACCAATTTAAGATGATCAGTTGGGTTCACAGTGTGGCTCACTTACATGTGTTACTTGTGCTAGAAGCTACATATATTCACATACAGGGCCCTGTAATTTGCAAACAGACAAGTCCATTACACCTTTTTATACTAAACAAAAGCTTGGGGGACAAGCATTCCCTGGTTCATACCCCATGACAATCCCTTGACCAATCAGAGTCAAACAGCCTGGTTTGAATTTAAACATAATCTTGGCAGTTAACTGTCCCCTGGTGCATTCTCCATGGCAATGCCCCTACCAATACTTGCCAACCAATCAGCACCCTCTTCTCATGCAGTATAAATTGTTGTTCCCTTTGAGATTTGGCATTTTTGCAAATCTGTCCTGATGAGTGCAAAGCTAAAAGTTTCTACAACATGTATCTTTTTTCAGCAAATGATATTTACACCACCCACAAGTCTGTTTGTCCTACAGACACCCTGCAGTGTGACCTTAAGGTATACTGGCCATTTATGAAGTGTGATATTTTACACACATATACTATTGCCTTTTTAAAATTTTATTGATAAGGAGACAGTAAGTTGCCCCAGTGTCATCAAATAACAGTGCCCCTTTTAAAGTGTCAACGTAATTTTCAAGACCAGGTAGGTAGGTATTTATTACTTCTAATCCCTGTGGTAGTCGGAGGTTATGTCCCATTATAACCAATTGCTATCACGGGTCTTCATTTTCCATTAAAACATCACCTCATTTGTCGGCTTCTTTTACCTTATCGAAGGGACGTATGAAGAACAGAACATAGAACTAAGAAGTGCTTTGTAAATTGTTGGGCCGGAGAGAGAGAGAGGAAAGGAAAAAAATTACACACTTCTACACCCACCAGGAAAAGCATGATGGTAACTATGATGTCTTTTTAAATTAAAATATATATTAATATCATAAAGCAAGAAATTATAAACGGTGAGACCATTGATAAGGTTCCATCTCTGGAACAGACTTTGACTTTCTGCAGGCCAAGGTTCCCTCTGATTTGATGAAATCCCCTCATGTGACCCGCCAACCAAAGACTTTTGTTTGGGCTCGCTTGATTTGTTGATTTCCAAATGTCAGTCTGGTACGTATAAGAATTTTAAATTTAAAAAGAATGTACTCTTAAAAAAAGATATGTTCAGTTCTCCCTGATATGCTACCAATGGATATAAAATTGAACCTGAGGGGCAAATTAAAGGGAAGGGGCCTCAGTGGAGCTAAAAACCCAGACATTTGAGAAATTTGGAGAAAGCTGTTGGGATACCGGGACATTTAGTGTAAAACCCACACTGTCCCGGCAAAACCCGGGATGTCTGGTCACCAAATGGAAGATTTGCCCTGGTGTAGCAGGGAGCCTGCTGAAAATCTGGAAGGAGTTTGGAACTGAATCTTCAAGGCTATATATATGCTAAAAGCATGGCATAACATACAAATGGGTCATAAAGTGTTTTTGTTTGCATTAATTAATTAATGGGGAAGTATCTCTTCTGGCGTATTAGTTGCCTTTACATAATATTTAGTCTTATTGATTTTAGTTTGTTTGTTACAGTAAAAGTCTTAAAACATGAAATCTTGTGCAATTCTTTCCATTGATCGCTGAGAAACTCACATCTCTTTTTAAAAGTTATCATTCTCTATGGGGATCATAACAAGGTCACCTTTGATTTTTTGACAATTACTTCAAATGCATGTCCTCTGCTTCTCACTATCTAGTATATCCAGGCTCCTCTTGATTTTAAGCACATATCAAAATTCCTTTCAGCCTTCTCTTCTCAAAAAAGAGCAATCCCAGCTTCTCCAATCCTTCCACATAATGGGAGGCGCTCATACCTGTAACCCTCCTCTTAAATCTTTTCTGTTCACATCCTTCCAAAAGTGCACCACCCGGAGTTAATCATAGAGCAGAACTTTTCGTCGGACGGGCACGCACCCG